>NW_026521717.1:13275066-14545077 GCF_021234435.1 Artibeus jamaicensis | reverse complement strand
GTGCAAAGTGGCAACAGGTAGACCCAGTGAGGCACACAAGGTGTCTGGCTGACCGTGATCACACATTCATGCACAGATAAACCAGGCAAAACTTGGGAGTGACAAAGACCAAGCAACCCAGGGTCCCAGTGCCAGGAAATAAAGCCTCAAAACACTGATTGAAAACACCTGTGGGGGTTGACATTCAGGGAAAGACTCCCAGCCCCACAGGAAAGTTTGTTGGAGAGACCCACAGGGTCCTAGAATGTATACAAGCCCACCCACCTGGAAATCAGCACCAGAAGGGCCCAGTTTGCTTGGGGGAAGTGGCAGAAGGGACTGAAATCCAAGAGAGAGCAGAGCAAGTGCCATTGTTCCCTCTCTGACCCCGCCCCCACATACAGCATCACAACCCAGCCACTGGGTAGCCCCACCCTGGTGAACACCTAAGGCTCAGCCCCTCATATGTAACAGGTGAGACCAGACCAAAAAAACAGAAGAACGGATCAAAGACCCAGAGCCAACATCTAAGCAACCAAGAGGTAGCCAACCTATCAGATGCACAGTTTAAAGCACTGGTGATCAGGATGCTCACAGAACTGGTTGAATTCTGTCACAAATTAGATTAAAAAAATGAAGGCTACACTAAGTGAAATGAAGGAAAATGCACAGGGAACCAATAGTGATGGGAAGAAAACTGGGACTCAAATCAATGGAGTGGATCAGAAGAAAGAAAGAAACAACCAAATAGAAAAGAATGAAGAAACGAGAATTCAAAAAATGAGGAGAAGCTTAGGAACCTCCAGATATCTTTAAACATTCCAAAATTCGAATCATAGGGGTACCAGAAGGTGAAGAGGAAGAGCAATGAGTGGAAAAGTTATTTGAACAAATAATAAAGAACTTCCCCAATCTGGCAAAGGCAATAGACTTCCAGGAAGTCCAGAAAGCTCAGAGAGTCCCAAAGAAGTTGGACCAAGGAGGAACACACCAAGGCACATCATAATTACATTACTCAAGATTAAAATGAAGGAGGGAATCCTAGAAGCAGCAAGAGATAAAGAGACAGTAACCTACAAAGGAGTTCCCATCAGACTGTCAGCTGATTCCTCAAAAGAGACCTTGCAGGCAAGAAGGGGCTGGAAAGAAGTATTCCAAGTCATGAAAGGCAAGGATCTACCCAGCAAAGATTGCTCTACCCAGCAAAGCTTTCATTTACAATGGAAGGGCAGATAAAGTGCTTCTCAGATATGGTCAAGTTCAAGGAGTTCATCATCACCAAGCCCTTATTATATGAAGTGTTAAAGGGACTTATCTAAGAAAAAGAACATAAAAAACGTGAACAGTAAAATGACAGCAAACACAATGATTAACAACCACACCTAAAACAAAAACAAAAGCAAACTAAGCAAACAGCTAGAAGAAGAACAGAACCACAGAAATGGAGATCACATGGAGGGTTAGCAACAGGGGAGTGAAAGGAGGAGGGGGGGAAGGTATAGAGAATAAGTAGCATCGATGGTGGGGAGAAAATAGACAGGGAGGGCAAGAATAGTATGGGAAATGTAGAAGCTAAAGAACTTATGACACATGGATGTGAACTAAAGGGGGGGAATGTGGGTGGGAGGGGGTGTGGGGTGGAGGGGAATGAAGAGCAGGGGAAATGAGACAACTGTAATAGCATAATCAATAAAATAGATTTTAAAAAGATGTCAACAAACAGAATAGAAAGGAATTTCCTCACCACAACCAGGAAAAAACGTTAAAAGCATCAAGATCGGAAAGAGAGAATTAAAACTTTTTATTTGCAGGTGACATAATTTTACATGGAGAAAATACTAAGGAACAGACACATATACACAAACTTACTCTAAAGTAGCATAATGTAAGATCAATATACAACAATCAACATTAGTTTCAAATACTAGAAATGAACAATCTGAAAATTAAACTAAGAAAAAATTTCATTCACAACAGTATCAGAGATAATGAAATGCTTAATAATAAATTTAAGAAAGTACAAAATTTATGCACTGCAAACTGTAAATGAGTACTTAGAAAAATTAAAGAAGATGTGATTCAAGGGAGATACCCTGTTCATTGACTACAAATTTTAATTATTGTTAAAGTCACAATTCCCCATAAGTTATCTATATCAAATAACTATTTAGTAGAAATGGCTTATTTGGTAGAAATGTATAAGTTGATCAAATATAAAATGTATGTATAAATGCAAAGGATCTAGAATAACGAGGATAATTTCCAAAAAGAAAAATCAAGTTTCAGGACATACATTATCTTATTTCAATACTTGCTATAAAGTTACAGTAACTGAGACAGTGTGGAATTAGTATAAGTATATGCAGGGGTGAGTAAAAGTATGTTTACAGTTGTAAGTACATGAAACACAGAGTTTATTCTTGTAATATTATGTATTAATTATTGTATAATTTATTATTATTAACCTATTTTTGTCTACTCTTGTATAATATATATAAATGCAACAAAATGAAAATGTCAGAGTAAACCCTTGAATTTTTGGTTAATTGATTTTTGGCAAAGGTACCAAGATAATTTTTTTTCTTCTGTCCACTTGTCAGGTTTTCAAAATAGGTATTTTCTTCCCACTTTGTTGAGTTATGGTTGACAATTTAAAGTAAAACTTGGCAGTTCGGTGTATGTATACATTCTGAAATATTTACCATAATCAAGCTAATTAACTTATCCACCTCACAGTTACTTTTTCATGTAGTGAGAATAATCAAGAGGTATCCTTTTAGCAAATTTTAAGTATACAAGACTGTTAACTAGAGTCACATTGTTGCAACAAGTTCTTTAAAGCTTATTTATCTTGAATGACTGAAACTTTGTACTCCTTAAGTAACATCTTCCCAAATGCTTTTTCCCAGTCTCTGGTAAACATCATCCTACTTTTTCCACGACTTTGACATTTTTAGATTATACATATAGATGAGATCAGGGCAGTATTTGTCTTTCTGTGTCTAATTTAATTCACTTAGCAAGTTCATCCATGTTGTCAGAAAAGTCAGGATTTTCTTCTTTTTTTATGGCTGAATAATAGTTAATTATATATAAATATATATATATCCTCTATAGTCTATATTCTATACAATAGTCTATATATATGATATTTTGCAGTGTACAGATATGAAATTATGATATATATTCATGTAAAATCTGATCATCTGTAGCTAAACAGGTTGTTTCCATATGATTATTGTGAATAATAAAATAAACATAATTGTGCAGATATTGCTTCAAGATAATGATTTAATTTCTTGTGAATATACATATACTCAGAAATAGGATTGCTGGATCATATGGTAATATAATTAAAAAATTTTTTTCAGTAACCTCCATACTGTTTTCCATAATAGTTGTAACAACTTGCATTTTTTCCCAGCAATGTACATGGGTTCCCTTTTTCCCACATCCTTGCCAACACCTCTTACCTCTCATCTCTCTCATAATAGTCATTCTAACAGGTGTGAAGTGATAGTTGTTGATTTTAACTTGTATTTCCCTGATGTTTAGTAAAATTGTGACATTTTCATATACCTATTGGTCATTTATAGGTGTTCTTACAAAAATGTTTATTCAGGTTATTTGCCCATTTTTATTCAAGTTATTTGTTGATTTTTTTGCTACAGAAAAAAATTGCATAAGTTCTTTTATGCTTTGGATATTATCACCTTTTCAGATGGTTTGCAAATATGTTCTCCCATTCCATGGGTTTCTTTTCATTTTGTTGATTGTTTCCTTTGCTGTGCAGGAGTTTTCTAGTTTGATGCAATCCAGTTGTCTATTTTTTCTTTTGTTGCCTGTGCTTTTGATGTCATATCAAAAAGAAAAAAACAATAATCGTTTCCCAGACAATGTCAAGATTTTTCCCTGTGTTTTATGGTTTCAGGTGTTACATATCAGTCTTTCATCTATTTTTTATTTTTTTACATAGCATGAGATTAAGGGTCCAACTTCATTCTTCTGCATGTACATATCCAGCCTTCCCAACATTAAATTCATTAAAGAGACTATCATTTCCCTTATTGTGTATTCTTGGTACCAAGACAGTTTAATAGGGGAAGTGTTAGACCTTTCAAAATATGGTGCTGGGATCATTGGATGCTCATATAAAAAACTGTAAATGGATAAATAAAATGTGGTGGAAATTATAGTAAAATAGATAAAATATCTGCAAAAGAACATTTGTTCTGTGACAGAAAGCAGATCAGTAGTTGCCTGGGGTTAAGGGTAAGAGTAGAAATTAGCTTTAAATGGGTATGAACAAACATTCTGGAATAATGGAAATGTCAAACTGGTTTGTGGTGATGGTTGTACAACTCTGTAAATTTACTAAAAATGATTAAATTGTACATTTATAATGAGTGAATGTATGGTATATAAATTATGCCTCAATAAGTTTTTATTTTTAAATAAAAGCCAGTTATTACTCCGAAGAGCCTGGTTCTAATCTGAGGGTGCAGATAATACATAGGGAAGGCCAGAAGAGAAAGAAGTTTAAAACAAATACAACAGATATTGGAAAATGCCATAAAGTCTATGAATTACATTGTGTCTGTAATCTTGGGAAGAAGAACACAAAGAGCTATAACCTAGCTTGGAAACTCTTCTTTCCAAATCTGTGATGAATGAGGCCTGGGTTGCTTTCAGTCTGTGTTTAGGAAGCCTTATGCTTTCTTGTACTTCAGGGTATGAGTGCAGAGTCCACCTCCTCTGGCTTCCAAACACTGACTGGGTTCTGGGGCTAACAGATGTACTGACAATTTCTCAACTTAAGTTATGAGTACAGAGTGTGAATTCATGATGCTTATAGCTGTGAGGAACTGAAAGAGATAGAAAGGTGTACTAGAGTTATAACTATAGGATTGACAACTTTAAAGAGTTTTGAGAAAAGTCATTGCAAAGGGAGGTACCTATGTATCCCTAGAAATCACTAACTAGAAGTCACTAATAAGCCTACCTTTACAGAGGTGTTGCAAAGTAGATCACACAAGATTTACATCTGGTGAGGGCTTAGAAAAGGGCAAACTCATGTCCCTGGAATGATCACAGATAGGAATTCACCTTGTGGGATATAAAACTGAAAGCAACAAATGAACAAATTAGAAAAAGAAACAAAAACTCATAGACACAGACAAAAGTATGGTGGTTACCAGAGGGAAAGGGGGAGTGGGGAAGTAAAGGGTAAAAAGGGTCAAATAGATGGTGACAGAAGATGATTTAACTTTGAGTGCTAGGCACACAATACAATATATAGATCATGTATTATAGAAATGTGCACTTGAAACCTATATAATCTTATTAACCAGTGTCACCCCAATAAATTTAATTTTAAAACTGAAAAAGAAAATTAGTTTATGTTTTCATTTTCCAATATAAATTTAAATTAATAAAAATTAAATAATATTAAAAATTAAAAAATGGAAGGCTGAAGGTAATTACCAGTCAATATGTTTCCCAACTAAATCAATCACAATTAGCCCTGGCTGGTGTAGGTCAGTGGATTGAGTGCAGGCCTGTGAACCAAGTATCTCGGTTTGATTCCCAGTCAGGGCACATGCCTGGGTTGCAGGCCAGTTCCTAGCAGGGGACACACGAGAGGCAACCATACATTGATATTTCTCTCCTTCCCTTCCCCTCTGAAGATAATAAATAAAATTCTTTAAAAAAGCATAAACCAATCATAATTATAAAAAACAAAATTACAATTTTCTTATAAAATATCATGTGAAAGTGCCACGTCCACAGTTGGATCCTTTCCTTGACATAGGAGGGGAGGTCCAAGACTTCAAAGAAGCATTTTCCAACCTGGTGGACATGGCATGGAGGGCATGTTTACCCCCCGAGTCAATTTTAGAGGTATCTAAAACGCAGAATAATAATAGGCCCCCTGCGACAGCCTAACCAAGGCAGACAGCCAAGTTCCTGTTCAGACCAAGAAGCATAGTAACAGTAACTGCAAGAGCCAATGAATCCGAAATCACTTGCCAGCTGAAATCACTTGCCAGCTAGAATAGTATAAAAGCTTCAGCCTTACTTTCAATAAAGGTCTTCAGAGCATCACCTGCCTTGAGCTGCGTAGTTGCCTGATTTCCACGCCGACTCCTACCTTCACCTCCAGGGGACCCTTAGACTCGCTGCGGTGGGACCGCGGTATGAAAGGATACTTTTCTCTGGAATCCTAACTTGAACACATTTTTTCTGCTAAAAAATGCTCGTATTTATAAACTTATTCATGGACTTGGTGGGCAATATTTACCTTATGGGAAATGACATCCTGTGTTGACCATAACAACTTGTAAGAACAGAAATGGATTTCTAATTTAATCACATCACAGTAGCAGTCAGTCCCGTGGAACATTTATTATTCCACAATGAAAGAGACAGTATTTTGAAAGTCACTTTATAAACTTGGGTCAGTCTTGACAAACTAACATGCTTTAATTTCAAATAACAATACCACAGTCTGCTCCTTTACTAGATATGTTTCTCTCAAAACATCTCGAAGTATTTCATTGACAAAATTGGCACAAGTAAAAATCAAACATAGCCTTTACATAGAATATACCTATAATCTCTGTATAAGGATAAATATATGGCATGTATTCTTATGCACTTCAAATCTTTTTAAATATATTTTATTGGTTATGCTATTACAGTTGTCTCATTTCCCCTGCTCTTCATTCCCCTCCACCCCCACACCCCCTCCCACCCACATTCCCCCCCTTTAGTTCACATCCATGTGTCATAAGTTCTTTAGCTTCTACATTTCCCATACTATTCTTGCTCTCCCCTGTCTATTTTCTCCCCACCATCGATGCTACTTATTCTCTATAACTTTCCCCCCTCCTCCTTTCACTCCCCTGTTGCTAACCCTCCATGTGATCTCCATTTCTGTGGTTCTGTTCTTCTTCTAGCTGTTTGCTTAGTTTGCTTTTGTTTTTGTTTTAGGTGTGGTTGTTAATCATTGTGTTTGCTGTCATTTTACTGTTCATGTTTTTTATGTTCTTTTTCTTAGATAAGTCCCTTTAACACTTCATATAATAAGGGCCTGGTGATGATGAACTCCTTGAACTTGACCATATCTGAGAAGCACTTTATCTGCCCTTCCATTGTAAATGAAAGCTTTGCTGGGTAGAGCAATCTTGGATGTAGATCCTTGCCTTTCATGACTTGGAATACTTCTTTCCAGCCCCTTCTTGCCTGCAAGGTCTCTTTTGAGGAATCAGCTGACAGTCTGATGGGAACTCCTTTGTAGGTTACTGTCTCTTTATCTCTTGCTGCTTCTAGGATTCCCTCCTTCATTTTAATCTTGAGTAATGTAATTATGATGTGCCTTGGTGTGTTCCTCCTTGGTCCAACTTCTTTGGGACTCTCTGAGCTTTCTGGACTTCCTGGAAGTCTATTGCCTTCGCCAGATTGGGGAAGTTCTTTATTATTTGTTCAAATAACTTTTCCACTCATTGCTCTTCCTCTTCACCTTCTGGTACCCCTATGATTCGAATTTTGGAATGTTTAAAGATATCTGGAGGTTCCTAAGCCTCTCCTCATTTTTTGAATTCTTGTTTCTTCATTCTTTTCTATTTGGTTGTTTCTTTCTTTCTTCTGATCCACTCCATTGATTTGAGTCCCAGTTTTCTTCCCATCACTATTGGTTCCCTGTGCATTTTCCTTCATTTCACTTAGTGTAGCCTTCATTTTTTTAATCTAATTTGTGACAGAATTCAACCAGTTCTGTGAGCATCCTGATCACCAGTGCTTTAAACTGTGCATCTGATAGGTTGGCTACCTCTTGGTTGCTTAGATGTTGGCTCTGGGTCTTTGATCCTTTCTTCTGTTTTTTTTTTTTTGGTCTGGTCTCACCTGTTACATATGAGGGGCTGAGCCTTAGGTGTTCACCAGGGTGGGGCTACCCAGTGGCTGGGTTGTGATGCTGTATGTGGGGGCGGGGTCAGAGAGGGAACAATGGCACTTGCTCTGCTCTCTCTTGGATTTCAGTCCCTTCTGCCACTTCCCCCAAGCAAACTGGGCCCTTCTGGTGCTGATTCCCAGGTGGGTGGGCTTGTATACATTCTAGGACCCTGTGGGTCTCTCCAACAAACTTTCCTGTGGGGCTGGGAGTCTTTCCCTGAATTTCAACCCCCACAGGTGTTTTCAATCAGTGTTTTGAGGCTTTATTTCCTGGCACTGGGACCCTGGGTTGCTTGGTCTTTCTCACTCCCAAGTTTTGCCTGGTTTATCTGTGCATGAATGTGTGATCACGGTCAGCCAGACACCTTGTGTGCCTCACTGGGTCTACCTGTTGCCATTTCACACCCGGGTCTGCTGGCCACCACCTGGGTGCCTGGAGTCTGCCAGCTGCCACCTGCGCACCTCAGGTCCGCCAGCCACTGCTTTTTCTGCCATGACCCCTCTCCGCCCCTTTTGCCAATCTGGATGAATGGTTGTCAGACTTCCGTACATTTCAATTTTAGTCAGTTCTTTTTTGTTTCTAAATTTTTGTTGTCCTTAATTTTGGTTGTGTAAGGAGGCACAGTTTTTCTACCTATGGCTCCATTGAGCTAGAAATTGTTGACATTGTTTTAAAATATTCATGAGTGAATGTGAAGTGGTCATGTATTATGATTGTCAGATGTTAAACCAAACTTGAATTCTTAGGATAAATATCACTTGGTCATGTTATAAAATATTTTTTATTTGTTGATTGGTTGTGTTTACTAGTTTTTAGAAAGATTTTTGCTTCTATATTCAGTGAGGGAGTTTAGCTACAGTTTTATTCTCTCATGTCACATAGCTAGTTACTTACTACTAGAAACTTCATTTGGCATGGGATTTTCAACTACTACTCCAAATCAAGTCATTTTCCACCCACAGTGAATCTGCTGGTTATTCACCACTTACCCTGCTCCATTGGAACTACCATGAAGAGCTGGAGAAGGGAATGGAGGTGTGCCCAGGCGAGAACATTATGGATTCCCACTGGTTTTACCCCCAGTCAAGTAATTTTTCATTAGCTAAGTGCTTATCAATTTGTTCTAAGCATTTGGTCAATTTCTAGGGCACTAATAGATTATTTTGATACATTTGTCCACTTTTATAGTTACTATTTGGTGAAAAGGTTTGGTGACCTTTTCACTCCATCAATCCACTAGCTTTGCTTTTTGTGTTCCCATAAACTGCAGCAACTTGGGTGCTCATGTGCCAAGCTTGTCCCCGGATACGGGAAGCCTCACGTAGCCTAGCTTATAGCTCTGATGGTGTGACTCAGACATCCTGGAGAAGAAAGAATTAAACCTATTTTTATTCTTTTGTATTTTAATGCCAGTGAGCTTCAGGTACTTTCTTAGAGTGAGTCTCTGCTAGACAAAATTCCTACCAGCAAAGGGGAAACCAAGGGTGCAAAAGGGCACTGATTTGCATGTTGACATCACTGAACAGGAACAACTCGCCTTCTGTTTTTGCTTAAGATCAAACTGTATAACTGGCTGTTTTCATCATGTTTTTGTATTTCATTGTATATGTTTGAAAGTAGTTAACCAATGCCTATGATATCTAATGCTCAATGATCTACTTGTTATAGTATATGCATATAATATTCATGGTGCTGAGGTATCTGACAGGAAAATATTAGAACATTTTAGGAATGATCACATTTCTCTACCTATGCTTTTCAGAGATACTGTGCAGAAATATTTATCTGGAAAAGGTCAAAGCTCTTAGTGTGTGAATTGAACAATATTTGAGTAAGGCATTTAGTAATGATAGTCTTTGAGACTTTAAAGGAGAGAATTTTTTCCATTGAGGTGTAGCTATTCTTTTCATGCTGTTTACTATTGTTTCCAGGAAAAGGAAGAACGTTCTGTTAAAACAGTTACTAAGAAGCAATGTGGACCTAGTTGAGTGAGGAAGTGAACAGGAAGCTCATGAAAAAGGTTTGACTCTAGCTCCTTACTCAAACTCACTGTATCTATGAGTGTTTTTCATCTTTCTGGTTCATCATCTTCTGATGAAGCTGGGGGTACCCTTATGATACACAGTAATGTGTTGTTTTGGAAGTATATAAATGAACTATATACTTTCTATTGGTGTAGGTAATCACCTCTCACATATTCATGAACTCTAAACCTGGCTAGGCCCACTTCTACCAGTAACTGGTAGATGATGGGTGCCTGACTTGATGATCATTTGGTTATCAGGTGATTCAGTTCTGAAACATTGTACTTCTGGTGGCACATATAGCTTTTGGGAACTTTAGAACAACAGTAGAAAGTAAACATTATATACTGTGTCTTTACAATGTAACAGGTGCTGTAATGAGCTAGTTTAATGTTTATTATTTTTAATATTCAGAATAACTCTATAAGGTAGATATTATGACCCCAATATAAAGATGAGAAAAATTTAGGCCCAGAGAAATTAAATAATAATCAAATGACAAAGCCATTATGATATACTGCTGCCTTAAGTCATTCATAGAAGCTTTTAGTGAATAACAATGTCACTCATCCATCACCCATTCATTTATTCGATATTTATGGTGTACCAATGTGTTCCAGAAACATGCTAGATCTTGACTTTGTCCACTGTTCTATATCTTTTAAAACATAATTCTACTGCAAAGATTTTCTGCCCTTCCCTCTGGGCTTTCAGAACTTCCTGAAGGTCAGGTTCCCCAGACCAGCAGCATCAGTATCAGCTGGAAATTTATTTAAGAGGCAAATTCTTGTGTCTGCTTTGGACCTACTGACTCAAAAACCTATGGCTCTATTGAAGGGACAGAGCACTAACACTATAAAAGGACTTGGTGGGGCTAATCTATGATGAAATAGTCCCTTTTGGATGATAAGCAGAGTACATAATTCTCATTTTCAGAAATAAGTTCCAAAGTGAAGAAGGAAAATTCCAGGGGCAGCATCACAACTCTATCATAGGTGCCTTTTATGCTTATTCCAGAAAGTAAGCCATCATTGGGGAAAGTTTACAATGTATTAATTATGTCAAACTGCCTGTTCTATATTGTTCTCTGGTAACTTTGTTCGTTAAGGGGCTCTATTAATAAAGAATCCTGATAACTCTTTTTTCTGCCTTTTTTTCTCTTTCTTCTCTTCCTATTTCCTTTCTTTCTTAGATATACTAAATATATGTATACATTTGGCAACACCACTATCCTTTTCTTCTCAGAAAATCCTTAGGGTGAATATGAATTACTTAAAATATTTTTTTCTGACACATGAAATGGACATATGATTTGCAAGCATTTGTTATAGGCTCAGTAGTCCCCACTTACCCACAGAGGATTCATTCCAAGACTCCCAGCCAATGCCTGAAACCATGGATAGCACTGAACTCTACATATACTATGTTTCTTCCCATACATATCTTTTAAAGGAAGCACTTATGGCTTCTCTTTCGCAGATCTGAATTGCCAGCGTCACTACCCCTAGTGCTTTGGGGCCATCAGTAAGTAAAATCAGGGTTACTTGGTCACAGAACAGCAAGACTGTGCCAGTTGATCTGAAAATGGAGATGGATAATAAGTGGCTAACATGCAGGGAGTGCATGTACAGTGACAAAGGGATGATTTGAATCTCAGGTGGGACCGAGTGGGGAAGCCATGAACTTTCATTATGCTACTCACAATGGTGCACAATTTAAAATTTATGAATTATTTATTTCTGAAGTTTTCTATCTAATATTTTTGGACCATAGTTGACTGCAGGTACCTAAACTGCAGAAAGCAAAATAGTAAATAAAGAGAACTACTATAATTGCCCATTTTTTTCTGACAGCAAATACTGTTGTTCTGAACACCAATACTGTACACAGATTCATACTTAAAAAGTTCTACCTTCATGAGTGAGAACATTAACAAATAATTTATTGAAGCTACTCTGGCTGTTAAAGATATTTGTCCTGAAGCCATTTGATTAGAGGAAATGAAAATTTTTATCTTCCTTTAAACTGTGACTTTTTTTCCTTCTCCTTTTCCTCTTCTGTCAAGTATAGTTTCTTTGATTTTGGGGGTCAGGTTTTATGTGTTTGACCAATAAAAAAAGTAAAAGCAGGTAAATCAAATTCTAGACATTTTTAGAAAAAAATACTCCTGAAACTGAAAATAGTAGATTCTTTCTATATACACATAAATGCAACATAAGAAGTTTCCTTTTTGTGTAATAACATGATTGTGTCTTGATGTTAATGGTTATGTGTCAGTTTTTCCTTAGGAAGGGTGGGGCTTTTTTAAACTCTAGATTTGTCTTTATTTACTTCTAGGAAATGATATTCTAATTTTACAAGATAGCTAAATTTATTTATTTTTTAGAAATAGTTTTTATGGTATTTTTTTCATTATCATTTAGTTCTCTTATACTCCCTGCCCTCCACAATTACCACCCTCTTCTCCATGTCCATGAGTCCTTGTTCCCTTTTGTTCAATTCCTCCACCTCTTGACCTTCACCACACCTAGGCTGTCATCCTGCTCTCTATCTATGGGTTTGTCTTTATTTTGTTTGTCAGTCCTGTTTGTTCATTAGATTCCACATATAAAATTATATGTTATTTGCCCATCTCTGACTGGCTTATTTCACTTAGCATAATGTTCTTCAGGTCCATCCATGCTGTCACAAAGGGTAAAATTTGTGGTCAAGTAGTATTCTATTGCCTAAATGTCCCATAGTTGTTTTATCCACTCATCTACTAATGGACAATTGGGCTGCTTCTGTATTTCTGAGATTGTAAGTAACACTGCAAAGAACATAGGGGTGCTTATGTTCTTTTGAATTAGTGTTTTAAGTTCCTTTGGACATATTCACAAAAGGGGGATTGTTGGGTCAAAAGGAAGATCCATTTTTAATTTTTTGAGGTATGTCCACACTGTTTTCCACAGTGTCTGCACCAATCTACATTCCCAACAATGGTGTACAAGGGTTTCCCTTTCTATATATCCTTGCCAGCATTTGAAGCAGTTGTGAATGGGACTGTTTTCTTAATTTCTTTTTCTGTTAATTCATTATTGGCATATAAAAATGCAACTTATTTTTGGATATTACTTTTGTACCTTTGAATTGCTGAATTCATTTATCAGTTCTAGTAGTTCCTTGGTAGAATCTTTGAGCTTTTCTGTGTGAAGTATCATGTCATTTGCAAATAAAGACAGTTTTACTTCTTCCTCTCTGATATAGATGCCTCGTATTTCTTCTTCTTGTGTGATTGCCTAGGCTAGGACTTCTAATACTATGTTGAATAAGAGCAGTGAAAGTAGACATCCCTGTCTTGTTTCCAATATTAAGGGGAATGCTTGTAATATTTTCCCATTGAGTATGTTTCTGGCTATGACTTTGTCATATATGGCCTTTATTATGTTTAGGTATGTTCTTTCTAATCCCACTTTGCAGAGAGTTTTTATCATAATCATAATTGATGCTGGATTTTATCAAATGTTTTTCTGCATCTATTGATCTGATTATGAGGTTTTTCATTTCATTTATATAGTGAATCACATTTATTGATTTGCAAATATACCACCCTTTTATTTTTGGAATAAACCCCACTTGATCATGGTGTAAGATCTTTTTGATACATTTCTGTATTTGATTTGCAAATAGTTTGTTGGGAATTTTAGCATTCATGTTCATCAGGGGTATTGACATATAATTTTCTTTTTTTGTGATGTCTTTACTGGTTTTGGTATTAGGATGATGCTGGCCTCATAAAATGAGTTGGCAACCTTCCCTCTTCCTGAATTTTTTGAAATAGTTTGAGGTATTAGGTCTTGGAATGTTTGGTAAAATTCACCTGTGGAGCCATCTGGTCCAGTGCTTAGTTTGTTGGGAGTTTATTGATTACTGTTTCAATTTCACTATGTGTAATCCATCTATTCAGATTCTTTGGTACTTCCTGATTTAGTTTTGGAAGACTGCATGCTTCAAGGAATTTATCCATTTCATCCAGGTTGTCCAGTTTGTTGGCATATAGTTGTTCATAATAGAAAATGTTATTAGATTATATTAATTTCCTCCTAATATTTTGGCTTCTTCTTCTAGTAATCACTTTGAACCTAATTGTCTGGATTCTTTGCCTATCAATATTTCTCTCATCTTCTAAAACAACTTTTTGTTTGCCTTTAATTTTGCTTGGCTTTTGGTTCATATTGCTATATTTTCAGCATTGTCTATGTTCCTAGGTGTGTTATCAATAACTTAAGATATGCAGTTGATTCCATCTTACTAGCAGAAAGTAGCAATAATTTAAAATGTGTTCTAGTGAAAGTGAAGAAGAAAGTGCTAAAGCAGAACTGTATTTGAATATCATGAAGACAAATGTTATGACTACAAAAGAAATACACAACTTTAACATAGAAAAATGTAGACATTGAAATTATTAAAGATTTTGATTATTTTGGTTCAGTTACCAATTCAAATGGAGGCTGCAGCCAAGAAATTAAGAGAAGGTTGACACTTGGAAGGGCAGCAATAGAGAAATTATGAAAGATCACCAAAGACAAAGATGTGTCATTAGAGTCCAAATTTATTCACACCCATGTCTTCCCACTTACTACATACAGATATAAAAGTTGGACTGTTAAAAAGGCTGATAAAGGAAAAATTCATTTGAAATATGTGATTGGAGGAAATTTCTATGGATAGATACCTTGGACAGCCAGAAAGATGGTCCCTAGAGCAAATTGAATCTGAAACATCACTGAAGGGAAAAGAACAAAACTGAAGCTGTCCTATGTCAGACATATCATGAGAAGGCAGGAGCCTTTGTAAAAGACAATAATAGTGGGAAAATAGAAGAAGGCAGTAAAGGGAGAAGACTAAATATGAGATGAATTGACTTCATGAAAGAAGTCATAGATGTGTCTACAGGAGCTGAGCTGGGTTATTGAAGACAGGACATTGTGAACATCACTCACTCATAGGGTTACAGGGAGTTGGAGCTTACTCAGTGGTGGGTGGCACATTTCTTGTTTTATAAAGGTTGTTTCATTAGGTTTAGAAATGTAAAATAATATGTTTGGACACTTTCTTAAACTGCCTCATGACAGAAGTTTTTTCGTGACTGTTCTTTGCCTGGTGCTTTTGTTGTTGTTGTCTTTTCTCCTATTCTTAATTAATTAATTATTAAGAAACTGTTCAAGTACAGTTTTCTGTCTTTTACTCCCATCCCAATCCACCCCCCCAGTGCTCCCCACCTCCCTCCCATTTGCACCTGTTAGGTTTTGTCCATGTGTCCTTTATACTTGTTCCTGTGAATCCTTCCTATTCTTTTTATAGTATTATTTTTATATGACTCAAGTATTTTTTCATTATTATTTTCTAGGAAGTCAGTACTTCCTAGAACTCAGGAGTAGAACTCAACAGAAGCTGTGTGTTTATAGTTGCCAGTGCTGTGTTCCATGCCAGCAGGAATTTTTTTTTTTGTTGCAGAATTGTGCATTTGATGGTGCTTTCAGACTTAACTTTTCCCCAGTCAACTGAGATAGGTGTTGCAGGGTACTTCACAAGTTGACTGGACAGACTTTTTCTTCTTTACACTGTCTTACCAATAGAATGTTTCCTGAAAATATGACTGGCTATATGATTCTTCTCATTGGAATCAAACAACATGTAGAGAAGATTTATTTCTCTGTTAGCTTCTGTTCCATTGTTAAAAAGTCATAATTGTTGGTTTTAAATTCAGTGTACCCTTCATCTTGGAGAAGAGTACATTGGTATCGAGTTCTGAGCTCTGAAGTTGTGGCTGTCCTTTCTCTCAATTCTTTTCTTACTCCGTTATATGGTTCAAGGTTTCAGATGTCTCTCAGTTTTGTTGAAGGCAGACTGGGCATCTGTTTCTCATTCTTTTTTTTTTTTTTTACTTTTGCATGCATTTAAAAAGATAATTGAGGAAATATCACATTTATACCAGGATTCTACACAAAAATTTTTTAATAAAAACTTTTAAATTAAAAAATGGTCTTTAGTATAGTTTAATTTGTATTTCCTTTAATATTAATCATTTGACTTTGAAAAATATTTTGGTACTCCATGTGCTTTGTTTTCTAGCTTTATTCCTTTGTATTGTTTTTTTTTAATTTGCAAAAGAATATTAACTCATTGTATCTCTAGTTTGTTCAGTTATAAGTCTTAGCCTGACCTTTGCCTCCTAATGGTTTTAGTGCTTGTGACTTCTTCCACTGCTTTGTGTTTAGAAAGACAGTTTCCTATTCCAGAACCAGTTAATTTTTACAATTTTTTGAAGTTTCATTTTTGTGTTTAGCTCTTCATTCTATTTAAATTTATGTGAGTATTTAATTTGAGATAAGATTTTAGTCGAGAGTTCCTCAAATAACCATTTTGCCCAAGTCATTCACTGAAAAATGCCTTTCCCATTAATTTGTGATGTTTTCTAGGTTGATCTGTTCCTCATATAGTGAGACCCACACTGAATGTTGATTCATTTCTCCAGATGGAGATTAGTATCGTCTCTAGCTATCTTCCCATGCCCTCAGCTCCTGGCTGACCAGTGATGTTAATGAACAGAATCTGTCTATTTCTGTGCTCAGCAGGTCCTCAGGCTATAAGATCTGATTAACTCAGGTTAATGTCTCTCTTCATTCAATTCTTAGACACTCATTCCATAAAGCCATAAATACTATCAATTTGCTCCCTGTTTAAATGTACTACATGAGAGGCAGCATAGTCTGCATGTATTCTCTTCTCTAAGACACCCTCAGTTCTCTCATGTAAGTTGTTCTCAAATAGGCAAATCACCAACATGTAGGTGAGTTCTGTACTATTACTCAACCAAAATTTTCTGATGAATTGGGAGAGTGAGTGCAGCTACTGATAGGGTGAAGGTGGGATTAGTGGGGGAAGGTGGGATTGGGGGAAGGTGGGTTAGTGGTGATACTTGCATATCAGTAGTGCCAGCCAGAGAAGTGTGAACCAGCCAGTCTCCTGCACGGGGCAGAGTGCCTGTGTTTTGCAAATTCATTTCTTCAGTTATTCCAATTCATCACCAACCACTGACACTGCAATTGTTCTACATCTCCCCTTAGAACTTGGGAAATCATCTTTCATTTTTTTTCAGTCTGTCTTCTTGTTTCTAGTGTCTAGTCATTTTGGAGTTCTTAATGAGTACAATTTGAAGATGAGTGACTCTGTCACTATGGAAACCTAGAATTACAAGGAACAGATTTAGATAATTCTAACATTTGCAAAATCTTAGAGGAATAAATTCTTTTTTGTATGATTGGATATTTGTAAGGGGTTACTTATCAGTTTTGTATTGCAAATGTTCATCAACATGTTCAAGGAATTTGAAGGGATTATCTATGAAAATTCAAATTATGAGTGATTTATAGGGAAAAATGGGAGGGATTTAGAGGAACAAATATAAAGGACACAGGGACAATAACTAAGGGGGGTAGAAATGGGAGGGAGGTGGGGTGTATGGGGTAGGGGTGGGCTGGAATGGGAGAAATAAACAGAAAACTGTACTTGAAAAATAACTAAATAAAAAAAGAAAAAAAATGAATCTTTATAGCTGCTGACTACAGAAGTATCATTTTTAAATTTATTTTTATGAAAACAATCTAGATTTTATGAAAATTGTGTTTAATTTTCTGAGAAGGTAAGAAATAATTTCAAAGACTTAGGGAAATAAAAATGTAAAAAACCCCACAACTTTTAGAAAAATGTTGTGAAAACAAATCGTCTTTGGTATGTTTTTGTATTAGATCTTTTACCTTCTTCTAAGCTGACAAAACAGTAGGGAAATAATGAAACAGCATAATAACTTCTCAGAGAATGACCATGTAATTCCTAAGTGTTCATGTAGGAGCTCAATCATAAGCTTTGAGAATTTTAGAATATTACACTTTGAAAAAGATTTTAATTTGGAAATGAAAGCAATGTTGAGATATTTTAATCACATTCTTAAATAAATGCACATGTACTTCTGGGAAACTCAAGAGAACAACAACAAAAAGAATCAAGGGGAAAGAATTAATTAGAAAGCTTTAGAAACTTGTATATGATATTTAAAATGAATAGCCAGCCTTTATTCATAAATGTAATATTTAAAATATGTTTAATTTCTTAAAATCACAATGTTACCACTTTATACCCACTAAGATGGCTATGATTTAAAAAATGAAAAATTACAAGTGTTAGAAAAGATACAAGAAATTGGAGGCCCATACATTGCTGGTGGGAATGCAAAATGGCATAGCTGCTGTGGAAGCATTGCCAGCTCCAAAACATAATTATGATCCAGTAATTATACTCCCAAGTATATTTCTAAGAGAATTAAAAATATATGTACATAAAAAACATGTATATAAATATCTATAGCAGTTTTATTCATAAAGCCAAAAAAGTGGGATCAATTCAGATATCCAGCAATTGATATATTCATATTGGAATATTATTCAACTATAAAGAGGAGTGAAGTACTGAGACATACTATAGCATGGGTGAACCTTGAAACATTGTGCTAAGTTAAAAAAGACAGACAAAAAGCCACATACTGTATGACTTCATTTATAGAAGATGTCTAGAGGAGGTAAATCTATAGAGACAGAAAGAATATTAGTGGTTTCTTAGGGCTGGGGGAATGAGGGGATGGGGTGATGTAGCTAAAGGATTATTTTTTCAAAGTATTGAAATATTCTAAAATTTACTTGGTGATGGTTGTATAACTCTGTGAAAAACACTTAATTGTATACTTTAGAATAGTGAATTTTATGGCATGTTAATTATATCTCAATTTTATAAAAAGTTCTCAACTTTCCACTTAATATATATAGGACGTGAAAACACAACAATAAAAAAATCCCCAAATAAAATTAATATCCACTTATTTATTATCCAGAACTGAGATGAGTTTTCACCAGCTTTTAGATGAAATATGAATGATGCAGTTGATGGTCCAACAATGCCTTGTGATCAGAAACAGAAAGTTCAAAGTTGTCCCTTTCTATCTGCACAAAATAGAGTAGTGGTTCTCAGATTTTTTTATCTCAGGACTTCATGACATTCTCAAAAATTATTGAGAATGGCAAAAAGCTTACATTTATGTAGATAACATGTATTTATCAAATTAGAAACACAAATTAAGGAAAGTTTGCAATATTACATGAATATATTAATGCATTTTAAATAATAATTTACTCATGATAACATAAATATCTTATTAAAAACAAAATTTTAATAAAGTTTTCATTAAAAAATGAAAACAGTTGAAATCTGATATCTACTTCTGCATTTAATTTTTCTGTGATATGTTCCTTTGGTAAGAGTTTGTAAAGAAATCAAGTGTTATGCAGATATGTGATAGAAAAAGGAAAGAAAATTTTTGTTGTTTTTTTAGAGTAATTGTGATTGTTCTTTAATATCACACCAAAGTGTGGCAAGTGGTAGTTTTGTAAAGCTTCATAGTCATGTAGACTTGAAAACCATATTAATAAAGCTTTTGTATTCATTTACACTTAAATCCATTGATGTGTCTTGTACTTTGAATGGATATTTTATTAATGCATAATTTTGCAACATTATGCATTGATCATTGGGAAAATATTGATTTACTATGTTATGCAGCTTTTCCAAATGTTGGCACATTTTGTTAAATAATATAAAAATTCATGTTTGTTAATATCGCAACTTATTTTACCAGAAAAGTCTTTATGTGTTGGGAAGTTCTCAAAATTAATTTCTCTTTAGAGTTCAAATTTTTATCATTGGCAGCAAATACTTTCTGTTGTTCTCACTGAAATAACAAACTCATTTTATTTACACAAAAGAACTAAAAAAATGAAAAATCACATTCTTCACCATAATATGTTAAAATTAAAAATATTAATAAAGACCTAATTTTAAAAACTCTTTGCTATGCTCAAAACATCTCCGAAATAATTGTTGCATCAAAAAACAAAACCAAATGACAAGACCACGTACTTGCTAATTAACAAAATATAAAGGAAAAAAATTGAGGATTCACAGGCCATGTCAAACTCATAGCCTACATTATTTTTATTATTTTAATATACAATATTAATTAACTGTGAAAATCGAGGAACATAAGGATATTGGACAGAGAGATATATTAAAGATGAGAGAAATAAAATATTTTTAAGTGGATAAATGCAAGAGTTATTTGAAAAAATAAAGATTTGATAAATCTAGCAACATAAATTATAAAAAATATAGCAACATGAATGAGACAAAATTTAACAATTAAAGGGAAGGACACTAAAATAATAAAAGGATATTATGTACAATTCCATTCAAATATACTTAAAAATCTTGATAAACATGAATTATCTAAATTAACTAAGAAATAAGTAGGGTAATATAATAGTAAATTATAAAATTCTTTTTAAATTGCTCAAATAGGAAAGAGAAGAGAAAAATGATTCAGTGCAAATAATTTGACTAAAAAATTATTTCAAATTTTCAAAACATACTTATTCCTCTTTTACATTAATTATTCCATAGATAGTAAAATATGAAAAATGACCTGCATCATATTATAAGTCAGTCTTTATCTTGACATTCAACTACAACACAGCATTTGAAAAAATTATAAATTAGTTTATTTATAGTTGATATCAATGCATAATACTCAATAAAATACTCTGAAACCAAAATTCACCTTAATTTTCAACAGAATATTTCTGGATTCTAAAGATGCTTTCCTTTTAGGACACTTATCTGGAAGTTAGCTGGAAGAAAAAGTGAAAATATATGATGAAATACTACAACCATTCTTATAAGGATATTCTTAATGAATTGGGGGTTTCTTACATGATAAAGCTGAGTTGAAACACCAAAAATCCTACAAATACTTTACTTAAGTGAATCAGAACTATTCCAGTTAAAATCAAGGCCTCATAATTCTACTGTTATGTGTTATTTTTCTTACAGTGTTATAAGAAACATGAAACAGCCATAAATAGAAAGGAGAAAACTATTTTTATTTATGAAATTTATGAATACATATGTATGGTGCAAAAGAATCAACTGAAAATTCAATAGCTTTTCTGTAGAAGAGCAGTACCCATATATAACTTAGGTATAGAAAGGGAAATTGGTTGTATTTATAATAGGAACAAAACAAAACATTTATAGGTTTTTAAATAAAATTGTCTGTAATATATATGAAAAATTACATATTACTGATAATAAAAAAGAATATTTAAATAAATGAAGAGGGCCAAGTTTCTTGAAGATGACACTGATTATTTTTAAGATGATATTTATACATCCCCCATTTAACTTTAGAATTTGAAAAAATGATTCTAAAGTTCATCTGAAAAATAACAGTAGAAAATATGTAATAAGAGGATGATTGCTCTACTATATATTATACAATATATAACACATATCTAATTACATAAAATAGATATTAAAATATAATATTTAAAATGTGTATACTACATGTCCAGATACTTATATTCTTAACCCATGTTTGTGTGTGTGTGTCATTATATATGGTCATTCATATGTATATTATTCAAAAACAGACCCAAGATTCCATTAGAACTTAGTTTTTATTCAAAAAAGAAAGCATGATATGCCAATGGGTTAGTCAATGAATTGTGCTCTAAAAATGGACTAGATGGGTTATTCAAGATTTTCAGTTAATGTTATATACCCACATTAATTCTAGATAGATTCTATAGATAGATTCTATAATTACATTAAAAATAAAATCAGAAGGATGCTGGGAAGATGGTGACGGAGTAAGACGGAGCTGATGCTAGCTCCTGTACTCATGGGTGAAATTCCTGGCAGATCTATAGAGAAACAGCACAATAAAACATTGGTTACCCAGCATTTATGAAATTAAAAGACCAGAGATTGTGACTGATGCTGAAACACCAGATGGCAGCAGAGTCAGCTACTGGAGCTGGGTCTCACGCGGCCCCTGTGCTGCCGCCAGAGCAACAGGCCTGGGAGCCGGGAAGTCAGGTACTGGAGCCAGACACTCCAAGCCCCTGTGACGCTCCTGGGAGACAGAGGAGTCAGGAACCGGAGCTGGGACATTCTTGGCCCCTGTGCTGATGCCATAGCTACTGGCCTGGGCAATGGAAGGGTCAGTCGCAGGAGCTGGGACACCAAAAGGCCCCTGTGATGCCACCGTAGAGACAGGCCTGGGCCCTGAGGAGCCAGCTACAGAAGCCCGGACGTTCTCAGCCCCAGTGCCACTGCCATAGAGACAGAACTGGACGCTGGGGAGTCAGGTACGGAAGCCGGGACACTCCAAACCCCTGTGACAGCCCTGGGCAGCAGAGGAGCCAAATAGGGGAGCCAGGACATTCTCAGCCCCTGTGCTGCTGCCTTAGTAATGGGCCTGGGTGCTTGATGAGGCAGCTACTAGAGCCAGGACATTCAGCAGTGGTAGGCGACCAACGCAGGGACCAGCGCAAGGACCAGCGTGAGAGTAGGTGGAGACTAAGAACATCAAGAAACTTCAAGGAGTCTGCACCACTGAACTTCACAAGGATCATACCACAGAAGTTCACAACATTAAAACCAGGCTTTCAGAACAGATCAATTTTAGAAGCAGAGACTAATAAGAAGAGTCTCAAACAATGGGAAGACAAAGAAACAATCCCCAAATGAAAGAAAAAGCAGAAACTTCAGAAAGAATGTTAGATGAAATAGAGGCTGATCAACTATCAGATAGTGAATTCAAAGCACTGGTTATAACAAAGTTCAAAGAGCTCACAGTGAACTACCAGAAACTACAGGGGAACTACAATCATCTCTCTGCAAACTACAGCAACATGAAAAAGGAAATGGAAATTATCAGCAAGAGACAAGAGGAAATGAAGAATACAATTTACGAATTGAAGAACACAGTAGACAGTTTCAAAAGTAGGATAGATGAAGCAGAGGATAGGATTAGTGAGTTGGAGGACAAGGTAGAAAGCATCTCACAGAAAGAGCAAGAAAATGAAAAGAGGCTCAGAAAGAATGAGGAAAGATTAAGAGAAATGCAAGACAATACGAAATGTAATAATATCCGAATAATAGGAATACCAGAAGGAGAAGAAGAAGAACAAGGGATACAAAACGTATTTGAACCAGTAATGAGAGAAAATTTCCCTAATTAGATATGAGAAAAAGTCTCACAAATGCAGGAATCACAGAGAGTCCCAATCAAGAGGAACCCAAGGAGGCCCACTTCAAGACACATCATCATCAAGATGGCAAAATTCCAAGACAAAGAGAGAATCTTAAAGGCAGCAAGGGACAAAAAAGAAGTAACATACAAGGGAGCCCCAATAAGGTTACTACTGACTTCTCAATGGAAACACTCCAAGCAAGAAGAGAATGGCAAGAAATATTCCAAGTAATGAGAACCAGAGGCCTACAACCAAGGCTACTTTACCCAGCAAGGCTCTCAATCAAGATAGAAGGCCAAATAAAGAGCTTCCAAGACAAAAGAAGCCTAAAAGAATATGCCTCCACCAAACCAGCTCTATAAGAAATACTAAAATGACTGCTATAAGGGAAGGAAGGATAAGAGGGAGACAGAGAGGAACACAGGTACAAAAATGGCAATGAATAAGTACTTATCAATAATAACCTTAAATGTAAATGGATTAAATGCTCCAATCAAAAGACACAGAATAGCTGCATGGATAAGAAAGCATGACCCACCTCAGGACAAAAGACCATCACAGACTAAAAGTGAAAGGCTGGAAACAAGTTTTCCAAGCAAACGGACAAGAAAAAAAAAAGCAGGGGTAGCAATTCTCATATCGGACAAAATAGACTTCAAAAAAAAAGGGCCATAAAGAGAGACCCAGAAGGTCACTTCATTATACTCAAGGGAAGAATCCACCAAGAAGACATTACCATTGTAAATATATATGCACCAAACATAGGGGCACCCAAATATATCAAGAAAATCTTAGAGGACTTCAAGAAAGATATTGACAGCAACACAGTTATAGTAGGGGATTTTAACACCCCACTATCAAAAATAGACAGATCTTCCAAACAAATTATCAACAAAGATATTGTGGCATTAAACAACACCCTAGAGGAAATGGACTTAACTGATATATATAGAGCCTTTCATCCCAAAGAAGCTAAATACACATTCTTTTCAAATGCACATGGAACATTTTCAAAGATAGACCACATGATAGGACATAAAATGAGCCTCGAAAAATTCAAGAAAATTGAAATCATACCAAGCATCTTCTCTGACCACAAGGGACTGAAATTGGAAACCAACCCCAAAGAAAAAAACCCAAAGCACCAAAAATCATGGAGACTGAATGGTATGCTATTAAACAACAAATGGGTCAAGAATGAAATTAGGGAAGAAATCAAAACGTTTCTGGAAACAAATGAAAATGATCTCACAACAACCCAAAAGTTATGGAACACAGTGAAGGCAGTGCTGAGAGGGAAGTTTATAGCAATAGAGGCCTACATAAAGAAGATAGAAACATTTCAAACAAACAACCTGACCCTACGCCTGCAAGAACTTGAGGAACAATAACAAAGACAGCCCAGAGCAAGCAGAAGGAAGGAGATAACCAAGATTAGAGCAGAATTAAATGACATAGAAACTAAAAGCACAATCCTAAGGATCAATGAATCCAGGAGTTGGTTCTTTGAGAAGATAAACAAAATAGACGAGCCTTTAAGTAGGCTCATCAAGAAAAGAAGAGAGAGGACACAAATAAACACAATCAGAAATGAAAGAGGAGAGATTACAACTGATACCACAGAAATAGAAGGGATTGTAAGAAATTACTATGAAGAACTGTATGCCAAGAAATTTGAGAACCTATGGGAAATGGACACATTTCTTGAAAAATACAATCTTCCAAAACTCAGTGAAAAAGAAGCAGAAAATATAAATACACCAATAACAGCAAAAGAAATTGAAGCAGTAATCAAAAAACTCCCATCACACAAAAGCCCTGGACCAGATGGTTTCACAGGAGAATTCTACAAAGCATTTAAGGAAGAGCTAACCCATATTCTCCACAGACTATTCCAAAAAATCCAGAAGGATGGAAAACTCCCAAATTCTTTTTATGAAGCCAGCATCATCTTAATTCCAAAACCAGATAGAGACACAACAAAGAAAGAAAACTTCAGGCCAATATTGCTGATGAACATAGATGCTAAAATCCTCAACAAAATATTGGCAAATAGCATCCAACCATATACCAAAAAGATCATACACCATGACCAAGTGGGATTCATCCCTGGGATGCAAGGATGGTTCAATATTCGCAAGTCAGTAAATGTAATACATCACATAAACAAAAGCAAAGACAAAAAATCGCATGATCATATCAATAGATGCGGAAAAAGCTTTCGATAAGGTACAACACCCATTTATGATAAAAACACTCAGCAAAGTGGGAATACAGGGAGCATTTCTCAAAATAATAAAGGCCATATATTAGAGACCTACAGCCAATATCATACTCAATGGGAAAAAACTAAAAGCTTTTCCACTAAGATCAGGAACAAGACAAGGATGTCCACTTTTACCACTTCTATTCAATATAGTATTGGAAGTTTTAGCCACAGTGATCAGGCAAGAAAAGGAAATAAAAGGCATCCTAATAGGAAAGGAGGAAGGAAAACTGTCCCTGTTTGCAGATGACATGATAGTGTACATGGAAAATCCTATAGACTCTACCAAAAAACTGCTCGAACTAATTAATGAATTTGGCAAAACAGCTGGTTACAAAGTCAATATCCAGAAATCAAAGGCATTTTTGTATACCAACAATGAACCAGCAGAAGCAGGAATCAAGGAAAAAATCCCATTCGATATAGCAAAAAGAAAAATAAAATATCTGGGAATAAACCTAACTAAGGAGGTAAAAAACCTGTATGCAGAAAACTACACAGCCCTGAAGAAAGAAATCAAAGAAGACACAAACAAATGGAAACATATACCTTGTTCATTGATTGGAAGAATTAACATCATTAAAATGTCCATACTACCCAAAGCAATATACAGATTCAATGCAATACCTATTAAACTACCAATGGCATATTTCACAGACATAGAACAGACACTTTGAAAATTTATATGGAACCATAAACGAGCCCAAACAGCAGCTGCTCTTTTGAGAAAGAAGAACAAAGTAGGGGGGATCACAATACCTGATATCAAACTGTATTGCAAGGCCACTGTACTCAAAACAGCCTGGAACTGGCATAAAAACAGGCACATAGACCAATGGAACAGAACAGAGAGCTCAGAAATCAACCCAACTCTCTGCAGTCAATTAATATTTGACAAAGGGGGCAGTAACATAAAATGGAGTAAAGATAGCCTCTTCAACAAATGGTGTTGGGAGAACTGGACAGCTATGTGCAAAAAAATGAAACTTGAGCACCAACTTACACCATATACCAAAGTAAATTCAAGGTGGATAAAAGACTTAAATGTAAGCCGTGACACCATTAAAGTCCTAGAGGAGAACATTGGCAAGAAAATCTCAGATATTTCACGCAGCAACTTTTTTACTGGTATGTCCCCTAGAGCAAGGAATATAAAGGAAAGAATAAACAAATGGGATCTCGTCAAAATAAAAAGCTTCTGTGTGGCTAAAGAAAACAGTATTAAATTAGCAAGGCAACCAACTATATGGGAAAACATATTTGCCAATGATACCTCAGACAAAGGTTTAATCTCCAAAATATACAAAGAACTTACACGATTCCACTCTAAGAAGACACCCAACCCAATTAAAAAATGGGAAAAGGACTTGAACAGACACTTCTTCAAGGAGGACATACAGAACATTCAGAGACACATGAAGAGATGCTCAATATCGTTAGCTATCAGAGAGATGCAAATTAAAACCACAATGAGATACCACTTTACACCAGTCAGGATGGCTATCATAAACAAAGCAACAAACAACAAATGTTGGAGAGGTTGTGGGGAAAAGGGGTCCTTAGTCCACTGTTGGTGGGATTGCAGACTGGTACAACCATTATGGAAAACAGTATGGAATTTTAATAAAAAATAGAAAAATAAAAATCGACCTGCCTTTTGACCCAGCAATTCCACTGCTGGGATTATATCCTAAGAATCCTAAAACATCAATATCAAAGAACCTATGCACCACAATGTTCATAGCAGCACAATTTACAATAGCTAAGAGTTGGAAGCAACCTAGGTGCCCATCAGTAAATGAATGGATCCAAAAATTGTGGTACATATACACAATGGAATTCTATACTGCAGAGAGAAAGAAGGAGCTACTACCTTTTGCAACAACATGGATGGAACTGGAAAGCATTATGCTCAGTGAAATAGGCAAGGTGCTGAAAGACAAATACCATATGATCTCACCTTTAACGGGAGGCTAAACAACAAAACAAACAAGCAGAAAAAAAAAACAAACAAAGACACTGAATTAGAGAACAAGGGGACAGTGACCAGAGGGGAGAAGGAAGGGAAGTTAAGGGGGAAAAGGGGGAGGGATTTGGAGGAACAAATAGGAAGGACACAGGGACGAGATCTAAGGGGGGTGGAAATGGGAGGGAAGTGGGGAGCAAGGGGCATGGGAGGCTGGGATGGGAAAAATAGACAAAAAACTGTACTTGAAAAATAACTAAATAAAATTAATTAAAAAATATATAAATCAGAGAAAATCTTTTAAAATATTGATGAGTATTTATTTGTTTTCGTGGGTGATCTCTCACCATAAAAGCCATAGAATAATAAATTTATGTTATAAAGGAAAGGACTGATAAACATGATGAGGTAAAAAGATTTTAATCTTTTTGAAAATCAAAGGGAATTAATGAATTTTAAAAAATTGGAATTC
The DNA here is from genome assembly GCF_021234435.1 of Artibeus jamaicensis. Lineage (NCBI taxonomy): Eukaryota > Metazoa > Chordata > Mammalia > Chiroptera > Phyllostomidae > Artibeus > Artibeus jamaicensis. Next base: position 14,517,232 of record NW_026521717.1, on the reverse strand, counting down.
TTACAATTTGAAATCAGGAAGACTGCTAAATTAATTATGTTATTTAACTTTATGTATCTCAATTTCATCATTAATGAAATAGGAATAATGATGCCGTTGGTTGTTTAGAAGGCTAGAAATAAAGCATATATTTATAGGACTGCCAGTGCTCAAAACAGTGTTAGCAATTATTTATTATAATTATTACTACTCACATGTATCTATGCAAACTTTAGCGAGTAAAATAATTAGATCTCAATAGAAAAACAGGCAAAGAATATGAGTAATTTATGGAAAAAGAAAGTTAGCTAATAAACTTGAAAAATTTAGCCTTGCTAATGAAATGCAAATTAAAATATTAAAAAAGGAGCCTGTTTCCAGCTAATGAATTAGGCAAACAACTTTTAAATATCATATAAAAGAGAAGCTTTCTCAAACACTAGGAGCATAAATTTTCCACCAACTGACCTTGAAGTAAATTTGGCAATGGTCCCTACTCTTTCACATGTAATTTCACTCTTGAGAATGTATTTAAAACTTTCAAAATTTTACTTTTGTGTGAATAATTAAACATATCTTACATTGAGACTGAAAGTTTTAGTGATAACCCAGTTTTATCACTGAAAATATTTTTACCATGTACTTCTAATATACATAAACTTATTTATTGTTTATTTGTACGATACTTTTTTAGCACTGAAAACATAAACAAATAGAATTGAAAAAATTGAAATAGTAATTCTAATACTTTCTTCCTATACCTCAATGTGCCTTGCTACATCTAGTGTACATGTGCTCCATTTCAAAGACCACATCCTAGAATGTTCTACACTTAGAAAAGAGTTAAATACATCATGGCACATCCATCAGAGTAAATATTATGCAACTGTTTGAAATCACAGCTTTGGATAATATTTAATTTTGAGAACATGGTTACAATACAATAATGTCTATGAAGGCAAATTAGTGCCTAACTGGTGCACCATAATATCCCTGGGACCTAGCTGTGTACTGCAGGTATGAGTGACGCAAAATAGATGACAACAGAGAGATGGGTTAGGAATGAAGTGGAGACTTAAAAAGCACAAGCTTCTTGCCAGTGTCACTGCGGAAACAAAAGTTGCATTAAGAAAAGGACTCTTAAAAGCAGGGGTCCCTAAACTGAGGTCTCTGCAAGCCATCAACAAGCTTTTATCATGTGGAACTAGGTCAAAAAGCCCAGAATTTGAGGGGCCACGTATGTTAGAAGAGACTTGCTTCCAGAGGTAGAGCAGAGGCTGCTTCCAAAATGATATCTAGGCTGTGGGAGGAGCATTATTAAAGGGAGAGTACTGTAGAGGATGGTTTTATTTATTTATTTGTTTGTTTGTTTGTTTGTTAATTAGTTATTTTTTTCTGACAAGCTCAAAACTGTGTACAGTTCTTAAGATCCATGAGGAAATGACTGGTATTGTTTTAGCTGAAGGAAATAGAGAAGTAAAAGTGACTGTTCTAAAACTGCATTGGGAGCTAATCAGGTGTCAAAAGGCTGTGAAGTTAGTAAAGACCAAATCCCTTTTCCACCTGGCCTCAGATTCCCATGAGGCAAGAAGGAAGCAACCAGTGCAGGTTCTGCAAAGGCGGGTAAATCTGAGAGATCATTCATTTGATTACTTCTTAAAAGAATTAAATTAAAGACTGTTGGTGTAACACAGTAAGAATAAATTGTGGCTTAAATTTGGGTTTTCATAGGTTTCAAGTTATTGAAAATTTCTCTGGCCCCATAGAAATGGTACAGCAGTAGAGCTTTCATACAGTACAATAAATATCTTGTAATCTTTTATTTTTAATGTAAATTTATTCAAAAGATGCACAAGAAAACTTTGAGGTGATGGATATGTTTGTTACTTGTATCATGGTGATGGTTTCTCACATGTATGAAATATGTTCAAACTCACCAAATTGTGTACATTAAATATGTGCAGATTTTTGTATATCAGTTACATCTCAATGAAGCTGTTAATTTCTTTATCACCAAGGGTCCCTTATCTGTGCCACCTCTCTTGATCATGTTGTATAAATTCCACACCCACACTCCTCCACACACATCAGCCTATTTCCTTTCTGTTCCTAGCACTTGTTACTACCCTTATGTTATTTCCTTAATTGTTTATTTGGCTAGCATCAGTCTCCCCACTATCATTTCAGTTGCAGGAGGGCCCACACTTGTTCGATGATGTGTTCCCTTCACCTGGCTGAGTAGATGGTGTGGTATACAGCACTCACTCAATACATATTTATTGAGTAAATGAATAAATAGCATTAAAAATACTCCCAATATCAAACTTAAATGAGTAAGAAAACTCTCCAATAGTCCTTCTGCAACAAGAAACCAAACTGTCTAACTGTCCATTAGATGGTGAAACTGTTTTTCGCTGGATTTAAAAACATTGAATTTTTCAAAACCTATCATAAATGACTATATTTCATTTTATAACAAACACTTGGGAATTTGTTTTCTACTTTATCTTGATGCTAATTTGAGTTCACTCTTCTGCTTGTATTTAATAAAAAAAGATTATTTCTTGCTGATTTTTTAACATAAGTTCAGGTTTGAGTAGTTTTTCTTGACATAACTAAGGAAAGAATGCCCATAGGTGGCCCCCTCAAGATTCATGATTTGAAAACCAAGGGCAAGCCTTGAAGGCAGAGGGCAGATCCTGCAGGCTTCCCAGCAGGACTATTTGTTAGTGGGTGTGGAGGAAAGTAGACATGGGCCCTTATAGCTGAAGTAGTGAGAAAGTTGGAGAACCCAACAATAGTTCATTTCTCATTTGTTTTGTGCAGGAAACAGAATACTTTTCAGGCAATATGCATATGCAAGTGGAGAAAGAGTGCAGAAGCTCAGTGGAGTAGAAGAAAAGAAGGTTGTGTAATGGGGCTACATTCCAGCCATGGCTGATTGTGCCTTCTTGGGGAAGTGGTACATTAATGTCATTGGAATGGGCCCTCTTACACAGTCAGATTTGGTGTCGTACAGCAGCATCAAGTTGAAATTGTCTATTTTAATCTATGAAGAATTAGTCTATGCAAATTAATGGTAGAGGTGTGGAGATGGGGGTAAATGGAGGCTTCTAAATCCACTGAAAAGAGCAAATTATTTATAAAGACTTTAGCACATCTGTTTTTATGAGTTTGCTTTACTGATTTGCTAAAACAAGTCTGTTTTCCTCTTGAGAACACATTACCCATTCTCATTACTGCAGGTGCTTGAGGATATTAGGAAAGCAGTTCTTCAAAAATACTCAGTGACAAACAAAGGTGCTTCATCTGTTCCATTTGGCACTGCAGCTCTTGGTAGCAGCAGATCCTGGGGATGGTTGTGTTCACACCTTATTATACTGTGTGAGTCAAGACAGTGAAATTTAGTCTAGACAAACTGAGTTAATACTCACTGGAAGCAGCAACATATTTATTCATTAGCATCCATAATGATAAAACAGTGCTTCAAAGATAGGGTGTTGAGTTTGTGTGTGTGGAGTCCAAATGCTTAATATATATCAGCATTTTACAGAAAGGGAAGGGAAGGTATGCCAAGAAATTGTATCTGTGAAAGAAAGTATAGTAAGCTCATAGAAGATGTGCAATAGTATTTCCTTTACTAATGTCTGTTAGATGGTGACATTTTTTGATGGTAGCAAATATTTCTTGATCCTTACATTACCCATAGTCCCTTGCATAGTACCTCATACAGGATGAGCAGTCAATAAGTATTTGTTGAATGGCATCAGTTTTGTCCTAGTAGTCCCTGATTTAGAGCCACCCCAGTTATGAAAACTAGAGGACATAAATTACTATTAATAAAATCCAGCCTTGTTCTAAAATTGCTCTCAATTTTAAATGTTAGAGATTTAAGGAAATATTTGTCTTTTTTATAGTTTGGATTGGAAGCAAAATATCTTAATAGGGGTTAATAAGATAACTGATGGCTTGGGGAGAACCTATAAAAAACAAACCACCAAGCTCATGTATTTGTGAGAACCCAAATCCCTAGGAATGAGAGATTTAGCTAATCTTTCCAATCACATTCTCCTATCCTCCCTCCCCAACCGCATTTCCTTGAAATTATGTTATCTCTGCTCAGTTTAAAAGCTCAGAAGCCTTTTGAATAGGAGCAACATTCAAAGGATGGTCAAGGGTCACCCTTGGAATTTTAAAGGAGAGTGCATTACAGGAGAGGGAGGGAAAGGGAACAGCTGGGGCCAGGCATAGCCATATATAGACCCAAGCAGAAAATGAGAGGAAAACTCCATAGGAGCTGCTGTTGGCTGAGAGAAAGCTGCCAGTATTGCTAGGAAGGGCAGGAAGTAACAAGACAGCAACCCACATTATCAGTGTCCATAGAGGGCAGAAGAAAGGAAAATACATATTAGTGAAATCAATTAGGCAGTGACCTTTTGAACAGAAATAGAAAGTTTCCTTTAGAGAACATGGATACATGAACCTTGGAAAATTAAAAGCCAGATGATGTTTTAGTTCAGAGACAAAATTCTACAGAATTTACAGCCCGCTGATGGTTAATTTCTTAAAATAATAAAGCCTTGGGATTTATAAAGTAAATTCCTTCTCAAAAAACATCAAAGTAGTTTAGTTTTCAAAATCTATTTTTGACCTTTTTTCATTATTCATATTGAGTCTTGTTTTTGTTTTTCAAATAAAATCGATGTATACTTAGTGAGGGCTTATTTTGTGCCAAGCACTGTCCTAATATTTGGAGTGAAAAAATGCAGTGACAGGCCCGTATGCTTCAGCAGTAGTTACTTACTAAAGCTTTTGTTGAGGGGAGTGTATCATGAATCTCTTGAATATCTGATGAAGGCTCAGGAGCTTTTCTATCACAAAAGGATGCACAATTCTATTGTGTCAGAAGAGTTGCAGACATAGGGCAGTATATACATCTCTTATTACTATGCAGTGAGCCTATTCTGAGAACTATTTGTGAATTATTTATTTAATTTGAACAGCCGTTCCATGGGGCATGTATTATAAATACTCCCTTTCCCTTTCAGGGAAACTGAGGGTTGAAGAGAAGTAGTAAGTCCCTTGCCCCAGGCCCTTCACTGAGTAGAAAGTGACCCTTCATGTGTATATGCATAGAGACTCTTGGATCCAGTGTCCAAGTTCTCACTCTGGCACTGCAGACCCTTGGATGTGTAAGGTCTTGGTGAGACAGACCATATGGGCCAAAAGGAAGGAGTCTCTGTGCAAGGTAGACCAGTCTGTGCCCTAACACTTCATTTACCTGAAAGAAAATCATCTTAGTATATTTGCAATCATTACAAAAATATGCATAACTTATTTTGTGGCCATTCAGTGACTATCTATATGCTGCAGCCACTGTACCTTGGCTGAATGTCTGTGTTAAGCAAGGGTTTGGACCTAACTGAGAAGGTACTGAGGAATCTGTAAGGTTTTTCAAACTGGATTTTTAGAAATAGTAGTTTGTCAGCAGGGGGCAGAATAGAGTTTTCTATTTATTTATGAAACTATAGGGAACTGAATTTTTTTGAATAAAAAATTTTTCTCCTCAAATATGTGTCCTTTGCCATTCAGAATGAGAGGATAGAATTAGGTGTCTCCACATATTTAATGTATTATTCATTTAAATGAATATTTGCCTCTGAGAAAAATGATAGAATTAGAACATTTATAATACAATTGTATTTCTAGTATGCTGTGTGTGTGAGGTGATACTGCTCTTGAATGGCCATATTGGAATGATGTCAGGCTCCCCTTGGTGAGAAAGAGACTCTTCCAGGCTGAACAAGGGGCATGGACAGAACAATGAGGCTGCACTCATCTGGGGCCACCCTGAGCTCCAGTTCTTATGCTTTTGCTTGGGTGAGTGTATCCTCTGGACCAGTCAGTGGTAGCTTTTCTCCCATTCGATCTCAGTTCCAGGGAGAAAAATAAAATACTTCCCTTTTCTCTTTCAGTGTTCCTATTAAATTCTTCCATTTTGTTCTACAGTTAACAAAGCAACACAATCACACAAACTAAACTTCTATTTCTAGAAACAGAATATGGGTCAGTGTGTATGCATGCTCATGCCCGACAGGTAGGATAGTCAAGTGAAGCCTTGGTTTCATATTGGGTAATTTCAGACATGATTAAATATATTCCAAAGATATTAAAAATATCAATCGAGGATATCCTTTAACTTAACCAACCAACCTTTCCTCCCTCCTCCCCTCCCTCCCTCCTTTACAATCAATCAATCTATCTATCAATCAACTAATCAAGACACATTTATTGAAAGCCTACTTTTTATCAGATATAATACCTTATATTGGGGACTCTGAGACATGTCTACCTGCAAAGGACTCAGATATCTCAGCTATAGAATCTAACACTTTAAGTATTTTGGAATATCCAATAGAAAGAGTGTTGCAATTTTACTGCATATTTTAACTATGTAATATGGGTAGATATGGGAAAACCTTTCTTCATGTATACTGAAGATTCCATGTAAAATAGGTCAGAGGAGCCAATGTGGTGTTAAACACCCACAGTGGGCACTTTGTTTTCTCCTGTCTTCCTTTGAGGACTTGACAGCACCTTTCTAAAAACCTTAAGAGGTTCTCACTTCAGTGTACAATTTGAAAACTCTGAGATTAGAGACCAGGTCTTCTCACCTGTGAAGTGACTATGTCATCCACTTTCTCAAAAGGTTACAAATGTTGAGACCCAAAAAATTATATATCTATATATCTATATATCTATATATCTATATATCTATACACACACACACACAAAGTATTTGTGTATGTATACTTATATACATGCATTAAGTATGACTCAAGAAACTCTAAGTATGCTTAAAAAACTATAACTTTGTTAGAGTTTTTAAGATGCTGAAAGTAAGCTCTCTTAGGCTAGAGATCAGATATTCTTTCTTTATACATTCAAATCATTAAACGCAAATTCACTTTGATTCATATTCTGATTAAATTTTGATACCCATTTGAAGCCATCAGATTATGAAGAACATATGAATATAGGGTATGTGTATGCAATGACAATACTGCTGCATAAACCCATCACCAAAATTCCAGACCTAGACAAGCCTGGATTGAACTCTAATTGGTGCTTTTTCACAAAGGCAGCAGAAATTGAATTGATGGTGATATTAGGTTGTCAATACCAGTGTCTCCCTTTCTTCCCAGATAAGTATACATGAAGCGTCATCCATACAATCATTTTAACTGCTTGTGGGCAAAAGAGCTATAGAAGTTCAAGGTGATGATCTAGATGAGGCTTGTCTAACTGCACAGTAGATGCTTTGTAAAAGTCAAGAACTGGCAGACTCCCATCTGACTGATTGTTATGCGGTTATTTCAACCTACAGGTTTGTTCTGATTAGCTATTTTTGCTTGTATTGTTTGCTTGTTTTTGTTTAAATACAGCTATTTCTAATGCTCTAATCTTTAATTGAAGTTGTCTCTAGAGTATAAGCAGAGCTAAGAAGACTCTAGATGGGGACTGTCAGGGGAGAAGGAGATTGCATGCTTATCTGAGGTCTGACAAAAAGATGAGACTCTTAAACTGTACACCCTTATGTACACCCTTAAATGAAATACCATCCTCTGACACCAAAGCAAATCAGATATTTTGCAGTCTTATTTTATTGTTTCAGAATGACTCTGGATATTCACCTTAACTAAATATGTTCTAAAGATATTTATCTTTAATATCTTTATTTACCTCTAATATGGGAGCCACAATAGTGTAATTTTCCCTGGGTATATTTGAACACATGCTTTAAACCCTTTTTCACTCTGTAATAGCCTTGCTTGCTCCTAAGGCAGTGTCATCTAACAGTGGGTCAAAACCCAGTAGAATGTGTTATCCTGCAAATGTCCTATACCAATGTATGCACACCTATTGAGTTCTTTTTGGTAGATAATGGTAATCAGTAATGGTTATAGATGGGTGAGGGCTTGCTGCTTCTCCAAAGCCTAGCTACCTGGTTATAATGAAAACAAGCTCTGAGACCATAAGCTGCCATGCATAGAGATATTAAGTGTACTTTTATTCACATACAGTCCCAAAATAGTTTCTTCAATCTTTCTATAAGCTTGATGAAGTCATAATCTTGTCATTTTTGTCAGTGAACCTAACAAACCTTGCATGGAAGTTTCATTAAACCACATATAGCAAGGTGTTTCTATCAGAGACAGCATCAGAAAACTAGAGCTCTTTGACCCAAAGACTGAATGGACATGGGACAGTATGGGGATAAATCCTTAGCCCTTGGCCTAAGAGCATAGGTGACAGGACTTGCTTAGATTCATAATACTCTCTGGTTCCACACAAGGGTGGGGAATGTCTCCCAAGTATTTTAGCTAATACATATTTTCAACCTCCATTAATGGGGATCAAGTCATGAATTTAACTCAAAGTTATCTTTAGATAACTTTAGGTGAACCTGGAGTGAACTCTTATTGATGCTTTTTCACAAAACACCACAAATTATACTAATCAGCAATATGTAGGGTGAGGGAGTAGTAGACAATGAACAGTGAACCAAGGCAGAACTAAAGAATTTGTAGTAGCTAAACCTGGAGTGATGCCCTGGCATATGGATTAAAGGAACTTATTCAACCTAGGGTGGAGCTCAGGGGTCTAAAAACCTTTTCTATAAAGAGGAAAAGAGTATTTTAGGCTTTGCATGCCATAGGCAAAATGTGGTCTGCCCTGAGTAAAGGACTTGACCTTGAAGAGGCAGCTCCCTTCAGGCAAAAGCAAGTCCTGGGGAAAGACTCAATTATGAGCCATCCTCAGCCATTATTTGTGGCAACTAGGAAATTAGAATTGGTCTTAAAAAGTGGGATCTGGATGTCACATCACAGCATTCATTACAGCCTATTCTCCTCTTCCAAACTGAAGGCGTGGAGAGAAAAGTAAACCACAGTCACTTGTATGCCTTAAGGTGGGAAGCAGTATGAAAGAAATGGGTCTGTGTGACATTTTCTTTCTTTAAAATGATATTAATATACATTATCTGTATATTACCTACCTATAGTCTCATAATATCCTCCTTGAGATATATAAAGCCATGTTGGTATGGAAACCAAGATGGAGGAGATAATGATTCCCTGGTGGTCATGCAGGTGCATAGGTGCTAAATCAGGGAGCAGCCATAATGTCTCCTCATGTACCTCATATGCTAAGCCCACCATTCATTTTGAATTTTGAATGTCTTGCCTGACTTTTACTCCCAATACTCAGTCATTTTGGGTTAGAATTAAAAATTAAATAAGATTTCAGCCATACTAATTGTAAAGTGGAGAGACAGTGAGAAGTGGGGCAGGGAAGTAGGTATTTGAGATCATTGGGTTGAAAAGGAAATACAGGTTGGGATTGGGATTAACATTTTACTGTGACAACCTATTGTGAAATAATCAAGGGCAAATAGGTTCATTGTAATTAATTCATTATAATTAATTCATTATAATGCAAATTTCTGTCTGTTTAGTATTTGCTAAAAATGTGGGATTTTCTGCTTTGTCTCAAAACAATTTTTGTTTGCAGCCTATGATGTAACATGTAAAATAAAATAATCAATGATGAGTGAATTTATGGTGTGTCTACTAATGGTCATTAATTTTCAAAATTTTAACAATAGATATGTGTACTCATGTCAATAAAACATAAAAATAAACTATGTTCTTATTTTCAAAAGTCAAATAGAATGTGATAGAAGAAAATATTAATTTCTAAAAATTAGAAACTCTAACTTTTGAGAAAAAACATTCTACTCTACTTTAAATATCATATTGAAAAACTAACTTATTTAATAATATTTAATAACTGGTATAAGAAAAAGTTATTTTTCTTTATGACTAAGGTAATGCAATACACACTTCACATTTTCTTTTCCCCATACCTAGGAAGGTCTAGTTTCTTCCTCCTAATTATTTGTAATTTTGATTTTTACCTCTTCTCAGTGGGGGAAATTAAATACAAATAATGATGCTGTCTTTGCATCTCAAATTGGCTGTAGATAATTTGTTTTTACCCCTTTTCTGATTGAAACGTGGTATTTTAAGGTGAGGGAGAATTCAATACATTTTTTTCTTTTGAGTGGATATAATTTTTCTATTGATCTGTTGAGTCTGACTTTGCCATGCTCTGACTCTTCATAACCAAATGAATTGTTTCCTTGGATTTTTGAAGCCTGCCTGTCTTATTTACATTTTTTTGTAAAAGCCCTTCTGATTGCCTCTTTTATGGTTGTTTTGAATGTATGTAAGATTATGCTGAACCTAGTTCAAGCTCAGTTTAGAAAGGTATGGCTTTTTCCATAGCATGGCTGCTCCTGGACACAGATGCTTTGCTGAGTTAATAATTTGCTGTCTTTAGTTTCCCTGACTACAAAATGAGAACGATTATGCTAAAAAAACCTCTGATGGTTAAATTATTTAAGGTATTTAGCTGAATTATATCTTTATTTGGTATTATTTTTAAACAGCCTGCTAAAAGCAAGGTTGAATTCTCCTCCTTCATACAGTGTCTTATATCTATTCCTCAAATAAAGGTTTTACATCAGGGACATCTTTATTTAAAAATAGTATTTAAAATATCAGAAATTATTATATGCTAAGGGTATATAGTTACTGTGTTACAATTAAGTTATAGCTATACTTAATTGTACATAAATAAATTATAAAAATATTAATTAGGTAAAATATATTAGAATATGAGAAACAGTAGACATATATGTATTTGTTGAAGTCTTCTAATCTATTATTGCAGAATCATTAAAAATTGGAAGCCCTGGACGTCGGTGGGAAGGACGGGGCATCAACGCCCCTTCCCTGACCCGAGTGCAATCTGTTCATAAATAAAATGTACAAATACAAAAAAAAAATTAGAGCTATACTTACTTTAACTAATTTACATTAGCTATAATCCGGGCAAATTCTAAAATGACTTTCAAGAAGCATTAGATCCATTAGATAATGTAATAAAGATGATAAGGGAAAAGACTTCCATGGTTAGATAATTTGGGGAAATGTTAAGTTTAGGAGAGTTGAATTTGTTTCTTTCCTGGCAGACTTTTCTAGTATGTTTTTCATGAGTGTGTCTGCAACACTCTTTTATTGTAGAATATCTTCTGGAGCAAGTGTTCTGTGGTATGGGCTTTGAAAAATATTGTTTTATTCCAAACTTTTTATTTTCCAGATAAGAAAACCAAGGGTGAAAGTGTTTAAGTGTTTCGCTAAGTTTATGTAGAACCTGAATGTGTGCCTGGATATTTGACACTACTTGATGTTCCATCTACTATACCATGTCACATCACAGATTTCACCAAGCAGCATTGGACAGAGAAGTGCTTTGTTCTTAGAGTCTGAAGGGAAGAAGACAACTAATAGAGTATGCTTTGGAATCCATTATCCAGGGTTTAAGATCCTTCATGGCACATAATTCAAGTTCTAGAAAACACTATGAATTCCTAAGTCCATGACCCTTGTTTTTTTCACCCAGTACCTACTGTGCAGTATAAAAAGACAACTTTGGAGATCAACATATGAAGTCTCAAAATACAGCTTCACCATTTATTAGTTGTATGGGTTTGGGATGAGTCACTTAGCCTCTCTGAGTATCAGTGTTTTAACTCTAAAGTGGGTCTAATACATGGCACAGTTGGGGTGACAATTAAATATATATGAAATGCTTACTTAGTAAGGGCATTTGATAAATGGCATCTATTTTAATGCCTGAAAGATATTTAAATAATTTCTGTGTAGTTCTGATGTTAATTGTAGTCCTTTCATTGTAGGACATGGTGAAATTTTTGTTGAGATTTTGCTAATGGAAACTATCTACTGCTTTTTCTTTTCTTACTGTCTGGGTTGGGTCTTTGATGACCCTTGTAAGTATCCTGTGTTAGCCCATACCATGTCCTATTCTTGCACATACTCACCATTGTTCATATTGGACCAGTCGCTTTTTTCAGGGCTGATAAATGAATTGCAGAAAAGTTCCATCTTCTTCAACTGCAGTGTGACAATTTCAGATTTTCAAGTAAAATGTTTTAACCAACTCAATTTTTTGCCTGCACTAGCTATTTCTGTTCCTATTTGCTGCTGCAAAGATCCTTGTGCATGTTGAACTTGCAACTCTCTTACATTCCTGCAATCATCTATGTAGGTGCACATTGGAAAATCCTTTCTTCACTGTGGCAGAAAGGAATTTTACAGACTGCCATCACTTTTGGCAGGAGAGAATGACTTCCAAGCTGAGTGCTGCTTGAAAGAGGCACTCCCCCATCACTTACACAACTGTACTCAGTGGTTACTACTTGTGACACATTTTCAAATGGACCCCCAGTGGCTGCAGCTGTGATTAAAAGCTGTCTGCTCTCTGTCCCACTGGGGGGTTTCCTGTTTAACCATGTCATGCACATACACATGTGGGCTGCAGCTGCATCATAGCAAATGTAAACTGTTTTGTAAGATGAAAAATCAAATGAATACTTGAATTACTAACTCCTGAATTTTCCAAGCTCAAGTCACTGAAATACTGGTTGGAAATGAAGCCATGTATGAGGTACATAAAAATGGTTGAAAAAAAGAAGAGCTAATGGTCAGTGAATGTACACCATCTGCCAGTACATGCTCTGCACATATCAACCAGACTGAACATCTTAAAAATTTAAGTGTGCTTGACTTTAGCAGCTGCATTTCAGCTTCTCTGTGTGATTCAGACTTCAGTTTGACTATTCACAAATAAGGAAAGAACAGAATATTCTTGTTTTATGGTTACTCAGTATTCACTGATATACTAATAGCCATGTTTGGATTATCATGGGGGTGGTGCATGCCATTATGAACACAAGTTTACCACTAAGGGTACCTTAAAAAATGTTCAAATGAGCAGTGTACCCTCAAAGACTGGGTGTGTTGAAGGCACAAGTCACACCCTTCTGTTTAGAGATATTGAGAATTCAACATTTTATTTAAAAAAAAGAAATACTAGCATGTAAGTCTGGGCTCATTACTTCACATAATGAGTATAGTTATCAAAGCCATGAGGTAAAGCAATGTTTCTTTCTCAACCCACTAATTGAAAGAATCCAAACACATTCTTTCCTAAATACATAAGAAAGAAATTTGGGGAAAATTTGAGGATTTTGTGGCTCCTTTCATTTCCACCTGCTTTCCCATCTCCAAATCTCAGCAACCAAACACAGCATTTGAAATGCTAATCTATCACTAGCAAATTTAGGCTGACGATCCTGTGAATTGACCACATTGATTACATTTCAAATATTTACAGTATGGTAAGACAAGCCTGACTTATTTTCTAAAGAGTTCAAGGTAGGTATCACTGTTGTAGAGAGGGGAAACAATGGAGAAATGTTTGTGGTTGCTATCTGCAATAATCTGATGCTGACAGAGAGTAGTATTTTATTTAGTAATTAACAGTGTAAAGGGGAGAGGAGCTGTCATGTTGGTTCTTAAGCTGGGGAATGTGATGAAAGATGATATCTGCGATCTCATCCTTTCCACTTGTTTAGGATTGTCAGGATGAGAAATGTCAGCATTATGAAAGCTCGGCTCTGCTCTTGATATGATAAAACCCTTCAAAAGCCAGTCTTTCTCTCACCCTCATCCCCCTCCTTTCTCGCTCTCTCTCTGCACTTGCTTTTTGTTTATCCTGTTTTGTTAGGTGGCAGAAATATAATTCTTTTCTTTCTTCCTATTATAAGCTACCATTTTTGTTTTATTATATGTTTCACAACCCCTAATGCCCCACTGAAAATTACCTTGTTAAATGACAGTGTTTCAAAGCCATGAATCCTTTCCACCATTCCCTCAGAGGTTTGAAACAGTCAACAGACTGTAAAGAATAAATAATAAAAAAGTATTGATTATTTTGATGACTGTGAGATTCAATTAAGTATTAATTTTGCCCTCCAGTGGACCTATCAAGATATTCAAAAGGGAGGATTCAGCTCAGCTAAATGCGTGCTGAGTGCTTCAGCCTTAAATAGAGAGAAAATGTGTTTACCTACAGTATTTGAAGAAGTGCATTGATGCACAGAGTCCAATATTTAAGTGCTGTGCAAATTAAGCCCCGGTGACAGTGACATTGTTTTCAGTGGTATGAGTATTGACTGAAGAAGTGCATTTGATGACAACTTAAACTATTTGTATTGATTAACATTTTCATAGATTATCATGTGTCATATCAAATTCACTTTTCAGGCATGAATACATTAAAAAAAATAACCACCGGCAAGCCGCAACCAATGTGTGATGGGACAAGAGAGCATGTGGCCCCACCTGCTCCTGCACTGGTCACCTGTTTCCTGCTCAGGAACCATTTAGGCATGAACTTGGCAATAAATAGCTCCCAGATAACACAAAAAAGGCACTTCTTGCTTTTCTATTCCTTCTGCATCCAGTATTTTTGCTAAAACAATATTATACATCTTGATTTGCAAATGGAATAAAAGGCTACACTTGGAAAATATTTCTGATCCCAAATTGCTCTCCTAATGAGCTGAAGATAAAGCAGATTTAAATTATTGGGGCTGAAAAGTTTGGCTTTTTTGAAGGTGATTTTTATTTCCTTTTCGTTAATGCTCTGAGTGTATGATGCTCTAGGTTTCCGAATTATTGAACACAGTTTGTAAGTATTTTTCCAATTCCTTTAAATGTTTAAGTCAGTTTTCATATATTTTGTCATGTATTGTTTGCTTTGAAATGTTCATTTGATTTGGGATTAGGTTCAGTCCCAAATTGGGGACAGGTGGACTCAACTTCTAAGGGTGTTTATGGAATTTACATAAGAAATCATTTTTATTCCCGTGACAGCATTTTGCAGATTCTTTTCTCTCTATCTCTTTTTTCTGCTCTGAGTATAGGGTTTAATTGCTTGTCTCCCAGGGGGAGGTCTTCTTAAAATAGCCAACAGTTCCTCTGTAGGGTGCGTCTTCCTTTTCAGTGTGTTGCTGAAGAACAAACCCAGCACTTTCTTTTTTCTTACTGCATTAAAGACAGAACAAGGTGTAAAAACATTCACATAAAAGCACATCCTACAATTAAAGCTGTGTTGGTTGGGTTGCTTTCAAAGAAGTTTTTTTTCCTCTCCGAAGCCTCCTGAATCTCTCACATGCTAGTTGAGCTTTAATAGGGTGGGGAGTAATGGAGAACTCCTCGGATCTGTAATAGCTCTTCACTTGACTGCAGCCAGCAATAACAGCGGGAGCAGCCAGAGATAAGAGAGAGAGGAGAGAGGGAGAGTGAGTGTGCGTGTGGAAGAGAAAGAAGAGAGGGAGAGGGAGACAGGACACGCACACTAAAGCTGCCACTTTTTTCCTCCCCTTCACTCTTTCCCCCATCCTAGGATCCAATGATAGCTGGACAAATCAGTAAGCCCTTGCTGTCAGTGCGGAGTGAAATGAATGCGGAGTTGAGAGGTGAGGACAAGGCTGCTACTTCAGACAGCGAGCTGAATGAGCCCCTGCTTGCGCCTGTGGAATCAAATGACAGCGAGGACACTCCCAGCAAGCTCTTCGGTAAGTCTGTCTAGGTATTTCATTTCATTCCTACCATGTTGTCCGAAAGCGCAATCTGCACACACACACCCTTTTTCTCCTGTTGTTCATTCAATTTTCTTGTAAGTCCTAAAAAGAGAAGGCTCACATTTTGGAGGGGCTGAGGCATTGAAGCTGGTTCCAGCTGCCTAGGACGATGTCCTCCAAACTTTTCCCAACAAGGAACTTCCTCACTGTCCATTTTGACTTGTCAAATACTGCTGAAGTGCTCAAGATAGAAATTATTTGAAAAAAAAGATGGTATTAATAGAAAACCAGTTCCATTGTGAGATTTGGTAAACCTTTACTAAATAAATATCAACTACGTTTTGCGTTGCTTTGCATCCTTTTGTTAAGGGAAAGGAGAGTAAAGTGTTGCTATCCGCAGTCAAAAGACAGGAGAGGGGAACTGAAAAATACCAGTACAAGTCATTCTATGCCAGGTAAACAAAGGCAGTTGCAGGAGCTCTTCAGATTAATAGCATTTTGTAAATACAATTAATGTCTCCTTTTAAAAGGGTGATGAGGAAAGAAAATATGTTCTTCATGTCCGTCACTTAACCCTCTCCCCTTTAATAGATGTTCATAGTTTCCTCCTGCATGCGGAGGCAGCTCAGGACCTTTTAGGAATCTTTGTTTCATAAACAAAACAGAACAAGCAGAGTGCCACTCCAGCAAAGACATCTGTCATTCAAACAGATGACACTGCGCAAGCCAACTCAAGTAACTGTGATCTCTAATGAGACAGGGGAGCGGTTTTTGAGGCTGATGACTAAGTGATGGATGGTGGATAGATGTCGCTGCCAGAGAAGCACTTTATGGGATGGAGTGACTATCGGCATCCAAACAGTTGGTCCTGAAACTTTTAATTATTTTCCAGTGTTTATATCACTAAATATCTATGTATCTATCTGTCTCTCTCATACATACCTACTTGTTTATACATATATAGTAGTATGATATATGTACCTGATACACATATATGTAAATATCAGGCAGAAAACTGCTTGGTCTCAGGTTATAAACAGCCGTGTACCTAAACTTTAAAAAAAAATTAGTGCATAGACTGCTTTGTTAAGAAACTCATTAATCAGGTTAAAAAATGAGCTTGATTTTTGTTTAACCTGTAGAAAGAAAAGAGCTTTGATAGTTTGCCAACTCCAGGCCAGATTCACCTGAGGAGCATTTCTCTGATTTTAAATGTTCAATCAAACATTAGAGGGGTGGTGCAGAGGAACTTTGTTTCAAATTTTCTATTGGTAAAATACTGTTTTATAGTTAAGAGCATAATATATTTCAGTTTCAAGAAACTCTATCATATTTTTGTTTCTTCAAAAAGCAGCAATTCTACCTCTGACATATATTTTCCATACCTAACCATTAAGGTTTTAGCATTTTTCACTGTAAAGAAATATTTTGTTGTGGTCTGTTGTTATCTGTGTAGGAAGAATTATTTCCTAAAACATTTATTCTATTTTAGGGGGCTAGTGAGAGAAGTCAGAAAAAATTATAAATGACAGAAAAGAAAAAGTCATTCTGCAGCCTCTCTGATGTTGACTATTCTAATACTAATCACTTTGACTTTTCAAAAGTAATCAATTGTGAATTAAATGTAATTGCAGATAATGGGTTATTTGTCCCTAAACTTTCCATGCATTTTAAATAAGTAAGTGCGTTTTGTAAATTTTGACTTATAACCCCAACTTAGGTTCCCCCAGTTGCCTTCAATGGAGAGGTAATTAATTTGATTTCTCAACACTTTAGGTTTTACACTGTTGAAAATTTTATAGATATATGCCACTTCTTACTGATCTTCAGGAAATAGCTTTAAAAAATCCAGAAGAGTCAAAGAAAATTGAATTAAGACTTCATTGAAAATATAAATGAACTTTAAAAAAAGAAAACAAAATTAAAGAAAAAAAAGAATCTTTATGGTTAAACTGGGAATCATAGTTTATTTTAGAAATTATAGTAGATTTTAGAAGGTATTCATCTTCTCTTTGGAATTCTGAGTTCTGAATTTGTGAGAGAGAACCCAGCACAATCTATATTATACCTAATATTCTTTTTATATTCACTTCACTGTATTTGCTATCTAGAGTGCTTACCAAACACACTGTGAATATTTTCCAGTTTCTAATTAGGTAAATATGAAATCAGTAGATGAGCAGTTTTGAAAACTTGAGAAGAAAACTGGAGCCAGTATGAGACAGACAAAATAGATGGTGCGCTGGGAGGAAAGCATCCCGGTATTCTCTAAGGGCTCTTAGGGTCTCTTGTGCTTCCAGTTTTCAGTATCATGGAACCTATGGTTAGGAATTCAAGTCTATACAACTGACTAAAACTTTCTAGGATAATTCTCTCTCAGAATTTTTAGCAAAACTTAATAGGTGATAATGTAATGGGCCATTATTTTATTTGTCACAAATATTTTCAACATTTTTGTTTTTATATGTAGTATTGATCGTGCTCTTTACTTGATAATAAAGAATTGCATTCTTCCTGAATAACTGAGAATATCCAAGTTTATCTCCAAATAATGATTTTCTAATAAACTCTCTTAAAGCGTCATTTTTATATGTACTATATTTTTGAAAACTGTGCTTCTATAATGAAAGAAGCAGATTAAGACAAATCATGTGCATCTTGATATATTTACTTTTGTGGTGAGACAAGAGGCAACACCAGGATATGAGAGGAGCTCAGTGTTGTACAGTATCTGAAATTTCAGTATAAACAGATTTCTTTGGAGCTTCTTTCTCCCTCCATGTCTTGTTCAAATTAGCAGTCCAGAGGACAAGTCTGTTTCTCTCACAGTATGGCACCTTCAGCAAAAAACTGCAGGAGAAAGGCTAATCACCGATGCCCTCTATGGATAAACAAAGGAAATTCCAGGAACCATTGGGCCTTTTATGCCTCCCCTTAAATTGCCCCTCTGCACTTAACAGCATCCAAGGAGAAACATACTGTGCAGAATATTTCAGTGCTCTGAGCAGCTCAGAACACCAGAAGGAGAAGCCAGAAGCCATATGCCAACCTAAGTAGAAAGTACAGAAAAGTGCCCTTGTGTTTTATCGAGTAATTACATCAGAGGTAACGTTTTGCTTAACTTGAACAGCCATGGAAACTAAAGTACACTTAAGAGAGATGGATTCACATTTCATTGAGAAACATGTTGGTAGGTTGTTCTCTGTGATATCATTAAGTGGTGCATTATTTATTCTTGAAGCCTGTGGAATAACAATCTCCTTTTTTTCAGTTCCTGACTGTATTATGCTAAGCTCCAAGCCATAGGAAACAGTTTGTAGGAGAACAGACTGGCATGTCTTGGGGTATTATCAGAGAATCTGGTTCTGTGTTTTAATGTATTTCAGCTGTGTGATCAAATGAGTGATGCCACACAGGGCCAGTCATCTAATATGTGACTAGTAATGTACATATTCGAAACCATTCTCAGCATTGAATTTTGGCAAACGGCCTGAAAGCAAGAGGTTGCTGGAGTTCTCTAGTGACATTTATAGCACTCATGTCAGCACGGTACTTCATTTTTAGTTATGCCCATCAAGAATTCAGTGTTCCACATTCAGTCAAGTTGGATGCTAAAATTCAAATGGTAGCATCAACAACTTGGTCAAGAGAATGGCCACAGAAAGGATAAAAATAATATATATCCCTAGAAAAAAATATCTGTACTAAAGTTTGCTCATGCAGTGTCAGCTAAAGAAGCGAGACCACATAAAACATGCCCTAAATATTTTCTCCCCTATATCTTTGAAATTTGAAATATTATTTATTAACAGTTTTCTTCCTAGAGATATTTTTATTGTTTTAAGTGAAACCTCATGATTGCTTTTCCTAAAGTTCCAACTCCCTTGGGCGGCTGGGTCAGTCTCTATGGCTTACTTCTCAGTTGCATAATAACACTGTACATGAACTGTGGTACAAAAACCTAAAGCTTTGGGCTGAGATGTAAACAAAAAGCTGTTTATAAATATTGCACCTAAACTAAAAATGGGTGCTTTGCTTTCTGTTAGGGTATTGTGTTTTTCTAGATTAAAAGCAATTGCATACAGTGATACTTGTAAGAGTGGGTATTTTCAATGCCATTTATCTGTGAACTATTGGAAAAAGGCTTGAAAGTTGGGTCAGTGATTCTTCCTTGCTGGAAAATGTACCGAGCGATTCCTTTCCTTTCCTTTCCTTTCTGTTATCTTCCTTATAGAAACATGCATTATACAATTATTTTTTAAATTGCCATCCAGTTTGACTTGATTAGAATTTATGGCAGTTGAGTCATTTTCAATGACAAAAGGATAAAGGACTAAATTGTCTGTCACCCCTTGAGACAGTGGTCTCTGCAGGTCAGCGTGGAGGTCATTGGAAAGGCCTTGTGAGGGCTGCACTTTATGGTGATGCTGCCTCTCAACTGTGTGTAAGTGGAGCCTTCATTATGTCATCAGTATCTTTATTACTTTACTTAAACATCTCCCTCAAGTTTTCAGTGCCTTGGGTATTTATAATATTCTGATAAAATATGCTTGGTCTGGTAATCAGGACAGAGGGCTTAAGTCGGAGAAGGGTTTAGCTAAGAGGTGATGAGGAAAATTCTTTAGAGAAATATATTTATTTAAGACATGTATCATGATTTGATATTTTATAAGTTTCAATATTCTATCCATTAAAATTCATACTACTTTTCACTGAAGAAAGTGCATTTTGCTAGGGGAATATTAAAACAGAATATTTTTAGATCAATTAAATAATTTGAGTGATAGATTCTATGCAAAAACAGTTATTTAAATGAAACTAGTAGAAACCTGTATTTGTGTAAGTCAGTGGATGCATGTAAGGTATTTGTCAAAAATCAATTATAGCCCAATAGTCAGACAAGCCCTTGTGGTGTTGCTCTGACTATTGAGGAAAATGCACATTTATATACATTTCTTAACATTTAAGAAAACTAATGCACTAAGGTACTTCTTTAAAAAACCCAGTGAGAGTGTATATTTCAACAAATTTAGCTGAGTGTTTTTAACCCTTGAAAATCCTTGTTAACACTGTGCTGATGAACAAACCTACTTTAAATGGCAGGTGGAAACTTCAAAACAAAAATGAATTCATGTTAAATGGTTGTGGTGTTCAAACTTTTCACCATGTTCATTTGTTAAGCCATGCTCATTTCTAAGTAGCACTTTAATGAGAATAGGGAACAATCACTGCATGAGGTTCAGTGGGGACTTCCTCAGTGCTTCTTTTTCTGTCTACTTGCCATGCTTGGGATGCTTAGGTCAGACCTCTCTGTTTAAAGAAGAAAGTTCAATATTGCAGTGTCTGAGAATGCTACTACATTAGTAACATCTTAGCAAATCAAAATGCTGCTATGGTTTTACTTTTTTTTTGATTGCTACTATTCTGATTTTCTTGTTAAATAGTGTTATAATCAACTCAAAATAAGACAAAGTATTGGAAATTATATAAGCTGTACCATGACCCCATAAAATGATCCCATTTTAGTTTTTTTTTTAATGTCTTGGGTATTTCTGACTTAAAGGCTACATGGAATTATAGTGTTTTTGTAGTTTTCCCAGTCCAGTTTATGTCATAATTAATAAATAGAGGGGATTTCAGATTCAAGCTCCCAAGACTTAAGTAAATTGCTTTCTTTCTCAATTACCTGGTTTAATAATAGAGTTAGTACTGTTCTTTTTAAGAACTGACCCTATAAAATTTTCTTTCATTTTAAAAATGAGACATAACTGTTGGAAGTGGGCTTTGCTTATTATTAGACAGCAAACATAATTGTGAGAAAATTGGTACTTTCTTTGATTGGCGACCTTGCTGGTGTATGTTTGGAGATTAATAATACATCAGACATTCACACATTAAAAAGAAAGTAGACGTGAAGGAGGAAGGGCAGAGGATGCAGTTCCGCTATTGGGCTGCCAATGATTATTTAAACCTTCTCTGGGAACAGAGACCAGTGGAGAAGCAGTCGTTTGCCCAAATATGCACCTGGCTCCATGTAACATGTTTTTTGATTTTCTTATGCTAAAGAAAATGATAGCAAAGTGTTTATAACAAACTGGCACCCTGTCAGGGGGCAATCTGTGTAAAGTTTCCTGCTGTCAGGTTAATAAATTTTTAAAAAATATCCAAAGGCGGGGGTGGCTGGAGAAAGCTCATAGTAACAGTTGCCATTCTTCAGCAGATGGGTTTTTCTTCAATATCCAGTGTGGCACTGGAATTTTCTTGTTTGCTATCTTCCTAGGTTCTATACATTGCTAATGTTTTTGTTCAGTTTTCCTTTTATTAATTCCATTTAGATTTTACTTTTAAAATATTTATCCTCTGAAATTTTAAGTGTCTCTTAGAGGGGAATAAGTGAGGATAATTTGTTTTGAATATGGTATTTTACAATTGCACATATACCTTATGATGTGAGCCTAAATAAAGTTCTAAATCTGTCAACACTGGACTTTTCTTTAGGAATACTTTTAAGTGATATTTAAGTTAAAAGTCACTCATAAAGGAGTATTTGGGATATGGTACTATGAGGGCTTCTAATGCTGTCTGTTTATTAAGCATGATGACATGACTCAGTATTTTAAATGGAAATGTCCACCTTCTGATTCTCAAAGTCAGCTTTCATAAAAATATGAAATGAGGACAGACTAGCCTGGTGACATCTCTTACTCTATGTTGTGACAATGTTGTAAACTATCAAAAATGGACTAAGCCTTTTTACTGTGAACACAGAGATGAGAAAAAAATAACACTGAATCTCTTTTTGTTAAAGCAAGTTTGTAATTCTCAGAGAGTGGAAATTAACCTTTTTAAAAGTATTCAAAGATCATTTTTAAAAACCACTTAGTCAAGATGCCTACTTTATGACATTTCTTTTTAATAACTGCTACTTAAAAAAACTTAGTATATTATATGAATGTCTATATTTCAGAATTTGAGAGTTTAAAAGAAAATTCATGCTCGAACTTCTCTTAGTCTTTTGCCTTCAAGTGCTTTTAAGGTCTTATATGTGGCAAGATTATGCTGTTTTTTAATTTTAATTAAAAATTAACCACTTGGAACAACATAACTTATATAGTCTCAGTCATTTTTAGAGGACTACACTGCCATCAAAACTATTTGAAAATGGAGGAAAAATGATAGATTATGATTAGACAAAATAATATCATTACACATAAACTAAATGCTTAAGAGGTTAGTTTTTCTGAAGACCATTTGAAAATGGGTTTCTATGATGAAACCTTCATTTGTTAAAATACTTACAAATATTCTTAGTTAACAACTAAAATAAAACCTGTTAATTTAGCCTGAGAATGAGGTAGAATTAGTATGTTTTTAGGGCACTTAAAATGTACCAGTGGTAGCTAGCATGAAGCCATTTAACAATTTAATGAATGTGTTTGGCATTAGCAGTTTTCATAGTATTTCATTTTTTCTGTAAAATAATTAGTCTAAATTGATGTATTTTACAAGCATCCTGTTACTTTAATTTCATCCTATTAATGAGGAAAAAACTTCAATAGTACTAAAATTTTGAAAAAGGCAAGACATATATGTTTAAATATTAATATTAACAATGTTTTAAATAACAATTTTAAAATGTCATTTTCTTATCAGTTCCATACTTTATTTTCATTTGCCTGTGTTTTTTCCCTTAGACACTATGGATGCGCAGTGAATAAATGTTACCCATCTAAAATGTGTGTGGGTACATGGTGTGTTCTTTACATTTTTTTCTTGTGTTTGCATCAGACTTCAAATTGTCTTACCAACTTTTTAGTATGCATGTATTTTCTTTATCATAAAATTAATAATGACTAATTTATAATATTTTTGTTCATGCTATACCTACATCACTTAATGTACTCCTCCTGTACTTATGTATAGTATTAAAAATAGCTTCCAGATAAGCTTATTAAAATTAAATTTGCAAATAAAGAACAGCTAATTATTTTATAGTATTGATTCATGCATAGTTGGACTATAATTCAGGTTCCACTGTCTTCTTTGAAGATGCTATTACACTGAGCAAAAGAAACAACAGGATTTCTCAGAATTTGTGCGGTTTAATTCAGTTACTTGGGGGATTTCTGCACACTTTCATTTTATATATTTATATAAATAAATAAATGTGTATATATTTATATATTTAAATATACATATTTAAAGGACATCAAACTTGCCCAAGCTAAGAAAAAGGTTTTGAATCTAAATATTGAGAACCTAATATTAGTCTATTTGTGGGATAAAACATATATCACAAGATAAATAATCTTTTTCATTTTCTTAAGTGAACAGTATTGGTTCAATAGTAAGCATATTTTGTTATACATTCCTGTAAGGATTCCATGTGCCTAAATATACATTTACATGTACACATGTCAAGACAAATGCACAATAAAGAAATCATATTTTAAACATTTGCTGTTAAAATGGCATGGTGTTATTAATTTCCTTTTGCAGTTCTTGGTGGCCACCTATGTGGTGATTTATCTTTTAATATCAATATGGCAAGATTTGTTTTCATAAATTAATGATTTGGGGTTACTTATTGTGTGACAGAATTATCACTGTTGAAATAGAAGGGAGCTGAGGGATTAATTTGATTTAAAAATTCAAACATTGAAAGCTGTTTAAAAAGCATGAAAAATTATTATTCCAGAATGAATTTTTGCCAGACTCCACTGATGCTAGGAGAGAATAAAAAGTCAAGTGGAAAAAAGCATTTTCCTGTATTTAAAAATGTATAGATGTGGAAGTGGGCAGGACAGGGGAAGGTCTTTTCCAAAACCTGCATTTTCCCTTAATATAACTAATTTCATTTAGCAAAATATTGTAAGACAGAAATGTGTCAAAAAAGGAAGCATACAATCTGAAAAAGAAGAAGCATGAAAGAAATGTTGAGTAAAGGTAACATTTTAAGGGATTCATTTAATTTTATCCATATAGTGCACTGTAATGTGTGCCTCGGTAAATATTCAGAACAGGATTTATCTGGGTTATGTAGGAAGGCTTTCATATACTTTCAGAAAGAAATATAAATCATTGTTTTAGGTGTTGATCGACTCATCTTATTATGATTCTTAAAATTAAGTCAGGTTTTATTCTTAAGCGTTACCTAAGAAATTATTCAAATTTTCAGGATTAAAATTCTATTTCTTTGCTTTAGTTAGGAATCCATATTTCTCCCATGTTTATAGTAATTCTGCTACAATACAATCAGAATCTGCAGGCAATCATTAAAGTGTTCAAAATTAAGCATGATACTTTCAAAGGGATTGATGTCTATAGGTGCTTGCTTAACAAAACAGGAAAACAGAACTGGTCATATTGGTGAATGCTGATGGCATTGAGCGGGTCACACTAGAGCCTAGAATGGTAGCTACCCATCTTGTCATCTGTAGTGTATCAATATGTTTTTATAATGATACAATAACCTGAACCCTGTAACAGTTTATGGTCCTTTGGAGAATTCTTATGGATTCTTAGAGTGACGGAGGTCTGAGAAAAGATCTTGAAAGCTTTCACAAAATCTGGCCGCGTGACAGAAAACGGGCATGGCTGTGATTTAGTTGCTAAGAAATCTTATTGATGGGGAACATCATTAAACTTTTAAGTTAAAACAAAAACCAGAAAACAAATCGGTAGATACAAAGGGTAAGGGTACCAAAACAACAGCAGAAATTTAAAAATGCTAAAGGGTCTGAGATAAGAGGCAAAATTCAGCAGTGGAATGATTCTCTTTATATCTTACTTAGAAATAATATTTTGTTTAAATATTATTTTAAATATTGCAGTGTGCACTGGAAATCAGTTTAGTGCATTTCCTTCATGAAATCAAGCAGACTTGGTTGTTGCTTTTTTATTTTGCCTGGCTATTTTTAGTCAATGATAAATAAAGAACCTGAATTTTGAATTTGGCACTAGAGAGATACAAAAACAGAAACTGCAGGAAATAACCATGAGTAACTTATCAGCATATGCACATCACAATCCTCTTAATATTTGTAATATTGCTAATTTCTGTGGGCTTTTAAAAATACACTTCCACATGAGTTCTCAAACCCATAAAAGTGTGGCATGTAAAGTAAATTGTTTGTCACTTGCCAACGACCTGCCATATTTATTGTCAGGAGAAATGGACATTAGTTGGAAAAGCAGTTGTTAAAGGCCAAACAATTTTTAAAGATGGCAAAGATGCGCAAGGGTTTTCCTTTTTCTAACAATGAGCCACCCCTTCAGACATCAAAAGACAAGATAATAAGACACTTCAAGCACAATTCAAGATTATATTCAACATCTAAAGGCTCATCTCTTGTCAGTTTGCATTTACTCTCCCAGGGATGTGATGCTTCTATCATCTTTCTGTCAAGAGGAGTCTGGCAGAAGAGATGAGGGCTCTTATTTCACACACTTAGGGTTTTTTATCAAATAGCCCACACTCGTTCTGATTCAGCCAAAATGGGAGGATAATTTGAACAAGGTCATATACAAGCACAAAAATCTCATATTAATTTGTGTGATTACAAGGTATTAAAATTGTACATTTATTTTAGTTGCCAAGCTATTATGTCAGTTTATTTGGTAATACACTTTTGCAGCCCAGAAAAAAAAAGATGACTTATAATTTAAAAACAGATGGCTGAAAGTCAAAATTATTTTCTTCAATATGACCATGTATGAACATTTAACAAAACATAAATATAATTTAATACCTTTATTTAACAATATTTTAAATCAGCTTATACAGTGAAATGCTTCATGCAATGTAAAAGCAACACAGCACAATCGTGTGCATCAAAGGAAAGAAATATGTATGTGAAATTATTTTTAAATACTTTAAAATTGATTTTATATGTTTAATATATAGATAAAATATTATGACATTTTCAATATAACCATTATGTTATAATGGTTATCATATTTTTAACATGCTGTACTCTTTGAAATGACAATGTCATATTTGTCATTCTGTGCCATTCTTAGTATAGATGACCTTTTCTAGAAAGGGTACTAAAGAATAAATAAAGTAGTTGTTAAATTATTATTATTATTATTATTCTCTGTCAAAATTCATCACATTTTCTCCTTTGCTCTCTTTTTTTCTTTTTTGGAGAGGGGCATATCTATAGAAGTTAAAGGAACAAGCCTTTCATTTCAAAATAAAACAACTGATGAAAATATAACCATAATATCCTGGGATCATTTCTATATTATATCTTTGGAATTACTTTTCTTAAGAATTTTCATCAACTCTGTGTGTCCATTTCTTATCTATCTTTGCTGTGAAACATTCTGAAGCTGATTTTCTTACTTTTGTGCTACTCACATAAAAAAGGAGATGTACATACAGGTTGGGGAAAAAGTGAGTTTATAGTTGTAGGTAAAACGCAGTTTATTCTTATATTACTATTTATTTGTTATTGTATTATTTTCCATATGAATAACTGTAAACCTACTTTTGCTGTCCTCATACACAATGTAGCTACAGCGTGGTGTAATAGAAATAAAACCCATACCTCATCCTATTTATTATACAGGTCTTTTTCTACTAAACAGTTGATGCAATGAATTCATCTACTCAACAAATAGTGTGAGCACCTGCTCTGTGGCAGTAACTGTGCTGCTTCTGGGGCCTTGGTGGAATATACACCAGACAGAACCAATCAGCTAGTCTAGCTTATCCACTACACTGGATGATAAGGATGCAAAAGCGAACAAGGTATGGTCACCCCACCTTCTAATAGTTCACAGTCGACATTACATATTGATGTTCTATTTATTTCATCATTTCCTGTGACTTTTCAGGAAAGCTTAATCTTCAAACTAATGCATTCAGAAATTGTTCATTGTTCAGAAGCCTAAATATTTGAGAAAAACTATTACCTCAAAAAATGAGGAAGGGACGAGAACTAAGGGGGGTGGAAATGGGAGGGAGGTGGGGAGCAAGGGGCGGGGGAGGCTGGGAAGGGAAAAGTAGACAAAAAACTGTACCTGAAAAATAACTAAATAAAATTAATTTTAAAAAGTGAGGAAGAAGAGAAGATTATTAAGTGATTCAGGACATATTACATTCACAATGTTTTCATCATAGAGTTTAGTGCTTACTGCCATGAAGCACAAAATACCTTTTTAAAAAATTCAGTGTGGTGAGATATTGGTTAATAAATTATGTAGGTTTCAGTTGTACAATTCTATAATACATCATCTGTATATTGTATTATATGCTCACCATCCTAAGTCAAGTCTTCTTCCTTCACCATTTATCCCCCCTTTATTCTCTTCTACTTCTACCAACCCCCCTTCCCTCTTGTAATTCCCATATTGTTGTCTGTCTATGATTTTTCCCCTTAATCCCTTCACCTTTTTTCACCCAGCTCCACCCTCTCCTCTGACAACTGTCAGATGCCATTCTTTAGTAATTGTTTCTTCATCATATTGGAAAAGAAGATGAACTAGATTTATCTCTTCCTCCTTGCCTCTCCTACCTCCATTCTTTTTCCACAATTCATGTTTGCTTATTGCATGAAATAGTGTAGTGAGTCAAGGCTCTGGAGTCAAGTTGTTTTGCATTAGCTGTTTGGTAAGGTATATACAGGTTCAACCTCATCTTCCACATTTTCTAAATGGAGGTATCTGTGGTATTTAACACATAGAGCAGGCTTGAAGTTGAAAGTAGGTGACATGTGTCAGTCCTGTGTGCCTGATATGTAACCAGCTCTGAATGAATACCAGTTATACCACACTTTATTAAGAGTTGAAAATTAAATTTGATTACTTTTTAGCAACAGGTATCAGAAAACCAACAAGAAATCCGATATCTTCAAAATGAGCTATGCTCCTCTCTAAGGGAGTCCCAGCCCCCAGGAAACCCTGGGCCAAAGGACAGTCCTGAGGATCATTTTCTCCTGATGACAACACCCTTTCCTCCTTCAGGTACATTAGATACTGCTTTCACTGACAGTCCATTCAGAAAAAGATTGAGACATAAATAGATGACAAACAGTTTCAAGGAGAGACAATGATTCACTGTCTTTCTTAGACAATATGTGAGCAAGGTGGTTAGCAAGGATGGAAAGGGGCAGTTACATAATTTAATCTCTAAATTTAATATATTGGAATGTGATTCTTTCAAATCATAGGTATTTAGGCATTTCAAAAGTAATTTTGGCACTAAAAATGGTACAAAACCAGATGTTTCTGGATGGCAGCAAATGCTTCTCTAACTTGTGGTTCAGTTAGGTACCCTGATGGCAGCCTACCTCTGGACAGTGCTTCTCCACAGTACATGAGCTGCCTCTCCCAGGAATGCACAGCTCTTAGGCCAAGCACTTCTTTCTTTCTACATTGACCACATTGTTGCCCAAACTAGGAACACAGCTTTTGCTTTCCATTAAATGTCAGAGATCTTTCAGAGGATGCTTTTGTGACCATATCAAGGTGAACTGCACAAAATTTCAGGGCAAGAGCAACATTCCATTGAAGTCATATGGAGATAGGGGAAGAATGGTGCAGCAGAAAGATTGTAACCAGGGTTTGAATTACTGCTCTTGACTTTCACAGAGCTGTGTGAACATGAGAATTCACATAACAATCTGATAGGGTGCTAAAGATTATAGAAAGGAAGGCAAGTGAGGTATCTGCACGTAGGGATGTTTAATAAATGTGAGTTCCCTTTCCCTCACTTCTTAAGAGCAATAGGGTATCTTTCTCAGGTCTGAGAAGTAAACTGTAGAGAGTGTGGGTCTGATACAAATGATCACAGAGGGATGGGTTTGGTATGATAAGGTTTAATTTCCTAATTGAAGTTTCTTCCCTAAGTCAAAACTCAAGCTAGATATGGAGAGAATTATCTCAGCTCAAGAAGTGAAAAGAATTTGATTAGGTGTGAGTCTTCTGTGTTGTAATGAAGAGCTCTCTTCTGCCTCCAAAGTAAAGCACTTGTCTGAAAGGGTTAGTTATGTGTTAGGCATTGGGACATAGCTGCAACTACATAGATATCCATGCTGTCTTCATTCCTTTGGGGATTTTTATAGCCAATGTTTAAATAAGATTTTCTAATCTTTAAGAATAAACCTGTTATTTTTTAAGGTAATATACCAAAAATAAGATAAGGTCAAACATTTTTTTCAGTGCAACACTTCTAAGAATTGAACATGCTGTGAATATTTAAGTAGGTTAGATTGACATTTCAAACCGTATTTGGGAAAATGTATTTTTTTTTATTAAGGATATTTAGAAATTTGGTTGAGATTACTAAAACCTACTTTTTTTTAAAATTTTTTATTTATTTATCTTTAGAGGGAAGGGAAGGAGAGAGAGAGGAAACATCAATGTATGGTTGCCTTTCATGCGTCCCCTGCTGGGAATTGGCCTGCAGGGAACTGGCCTGCAACCCAGGAATGTGCCCTGACTGGGAATCGAACCGCGATTGTCTGGTTTGCAGGCCCGCGCTCAATCCACTGAGCTACACCAGCCAGGTTAAAACCTACTTTTTTAATTGACACCAGAGTAGTTAGGATCACTAGAGGCACAGCATCTTTGTGTTGTTGCTGTTACCATGGCAACATCACACATTTTTAAATTATATATTTATTCATGTCCCATGCACATGTATCAGACATTATTGGCACTTCTAAAACCACTTATTTAACATGTGTCAATTGATGTTGACAAATATATGGTGATATTGAAAAATACAAAATCCTGTTTTCAGATTGAATTAAGTACATGTTCATGTTAACATTAGAAGAGACAAACTCCTTGAAGCCAGTGGCAGTGACTGTCTCCTTCATATAATGTGTTTTTTGACAGTGTTGACTTTTTCCACTGAGTGTATAGGGTGTTTACCAATTAAATATTCCAGCTTTTATTGCTGTTCCTTCTTCCTCTTTGTGTATGTGTACATTTATCTTTTTAAAATGTTTTCACTTTTTTCCTTTTATTGTTAAAGTATATTTTATTGATTGTGCTATTATAGTCGTCCCATTCTTTTTTCTCCCTTTTATCACCCTTTGCTCCACACCCCCATTTCCTCCAGCTTTCTCCACCTTAGTTCATGTTCATGGATCATACATGTAAGTTCTTTGGCTTCTACATTGCCTATACTATTCTTAACTTCCCATTGCCTATTTTGTACCTACCAATTATACTTCTTATTCCCTGTGCCCTTTTCCCCATTCTCCCCCACTCCCTCCCTGCTAATAACCCTCCATGTGATCTGTATTTCTGTGATTGTGTTCCAGTTGTAGTTCTTTGCTTAGTTGTTTTTTCTTAGGTTCAGTTGTTGGTAGTTGTGAGTTTGTTGTCATTTTACTGTTCATAGTTTTGCCTTTCTTCTTTTTCCTAGATAAGTCCCTTTAACATTTCATGTAATACAGGCTTGGTAATGGTGAACTCCTTGAACTTGACCGTATCTGGAAAGCACTTTATCTTCTCTTCCAATTCTAAATAATAGCTTTTCTGGATAGAGTAATCTTGGATGTAGGTCCTTGCCTTTCAAGAGTTTGAATACTTCTTTCCAGCCCCTTCTTGCCTGCAAGGTCTCTTTTGAGAAATCAGCTGAAGTCTTACGGGAGTTCCTTTGTAGGTAATTCTCTTCTTTCCTCTTGCTGCTTTTAAGATTCTCTCCTTATCTTTAATCTTTGTCAATTTAATTATAATGTGCCTTGGTGTGTTCCTCTTTGGGTCCAACTTGTTTGAGACACTCTGAGCTTCCTGGACTTGTGTCTCTATTTCCTCTGCCAGGCTGGAGAGGTTTTCATTTATTAATTTTTCAAATGACTTTTCAATTTTTTGCCCTTCCTCTTCTTCTGGCACTCATGATTCAGATGTTGGAACATTTGAAGTTGTCCCAGAGGTGTCTAAGCCTCTCCTCGTTTTTTTGAGTTCTCGTTTCTTTATTCTGTCCCAGCTGATGTTTATTTCTTCCTTTTGTTCAAAATCATTGATTTGAGTCCTGGTTTCCTTCCCTTCACTGTTGGTTCCTGTATGTTTTGCTTTATTTCACTTTACCTAACCTTCACTTCTTCGTTTATTTTGTGTATGTACTCAATCATTTCTGTGGGCATCCTGATTACCAGTGTTTTGAACTGTGCATCTATCTCCTCATCACTTAGTTCTTTTTTTTTTTTTTTTTGGAGTTTTGATCTGTTCTTTCATTTAGGCCATCTTTCTTGTTCTTATTGCACCTGTTATGTTGTTAGGGGTGAAGCCATAGGTATTCACCACTTCATTGCACTGGGAGGCTGTATGTGGGTGAGTCATCAGAGAGGGAACAATGCTGCCTGCTCAGCTGTCACTCCATTTTGAACAAATTGGAAGTTTCTCCTGACACCACAACCCCCACAGATTTTTACAGCCAGAGGTTCTGAGGCTCTATTTTGCTGAAACTGGAACCCTGGGTTATGCAGTTTGACTGTCTCTCCTATTGTTCCTCCTGGTTTATCCACATGCAAGTGTGAGACTGCCTGGTCTGCCAGCCACATCTCCTCTCTGCCTTGGCTGCTGGTCTCCATCCATTTTACCAGTCTGGATGAATGTTTCTTCTCTAAAACCTTGGTTGTTGGACTTCCATGCCATTTGATTTTCTGGTAGTTCTAATTTTTTCTTCATTTTTAAATTGGTTGTTTCCTTTTTTTTGGTTGTGCAAGGAGGCAAAGTATGTTTACCTGCACCTCCATCTTGGGTTAAATTCTATTTTTTCCTTTTAATTAAATTTATTGGTATGATATTGTTAACAAAATCACACAGCTTTCAGGTGCACAGTTCCACAACACATCATCTGTACACTATATTGTGTATTCACCACCCCAAATCAAGTCTCCATTCATCACCATTTATCCCTCCTATACTCTCCTCCACCTCCCTCCATTCCCTCTGCCCCAGCACTCATTGCACTATGGTTCATGTCTGTGAGTTTCTTCTGTCTCTCTGTCTCTCTCTCTCTCTCTTTTTTTCTCAATCCCCTCAACCACCTGGCAGCTGTCAGCCTGCTTTCTATCTATGGCTCTTTCTCTATTTTGCTTGTTAGTTCATTTTGTTCATTAGATTTCACATGAGTGAAATCATATGGTATTCATCTTTTTCTGACTGGCATATTTCACTTAGCATAATGTTCTCAAGGTTCATCTATGTAGTTGCAAAAGGTAAACCTTCTTCTCTTTTTATAGTTGTGTAGTATTCCTTTGTGTAAATGTACCACAGCTTTTTTATCCACTCATCTACTGATGGACAATTGGGCTGCATCTAAATGAATGAGTGTTGGCTGGCATGTGGAAAACAAAAAGGGACCCTCATGCACTGTTGGTGGGAATGCTGACTGGTACAACCACAGTGGAAAGCAGTATGGACATACCTCAAAATTTAAAAATGGAACTGCCTTATAACCCAAAGACTCCACTTCCAGGAATTTATTTGAAGAAACCCAAAACACTAATTTGAAAGAATATGTGCACTTTTTTGTTCATTGAAGTACTATTTACAATAGCCAAGATTTACTGCTGTTCCTTTTATGGTTTTGTCATTGGGAAACTAAACAGATCTGTTGGAACTTGGCTGCACCACTGGGTAGCATGAGCATGAATAGAATAATGTTGCAGAAATTAATACAAAATTGAGTTCTCTTAAGGGGTTTATATTGTATAGAGGGAACAAAAGTCACCTCTTCATACTATGATACAGATTGGGTACAGATTTATTTATTGAGCATCTTTTCCAGCTGCTCTGTGCCTTTTCCACAGTGCTCCCTTCTAGCCACCACCTGAAAGACACTTCATCGAGCACTGTATTCTACAGCCAGGTTTTCCAATTTTTCATATTTTTATAAATGTTAATTTGTGTTTTTAAAGGTCTTAACTAAAGTTAGTATTTAGGAAAACAATTGCCTCTCCTATTTAAGATTTTTAAATATTAATTTTTCTGATTTTATGCTCCACAGTGGTTGAAAATCTTCCTTCCTCAAAATCCTGAGACTTCAATGCTCTTAGACACACTTAAATTTATAGTTTACTTTCTTTATTTAAATATTAAAATAGAGTTGCTCGCTACTAGGCAATATTTTATACTACCCTTAGAAAGGACACTTTGGTTCTGGGTCTTTTCATTCTTGAGAGATTATTTTTTTCCCTATCACATATTAGCCTTTTAGAGAAAAACCTATGGAATCTGTATAGCAATACACTGTTAGCAAATAGTACTTCATTTCAATTAGATAAAAGAGCCAGGAGCAAATATCCATTTTATATCTTGATGTGTTCTTTATGTTGCTTATAATAAACTTATTGAGAGGTTAATTTATTTAGAAACACTTATTGCATGTTGTCCTAGTCTGCTGCCACCCATCTTTTGGTGGTCAAGATATTTTGGCTAGGCTTCATGATTTCTCCTATGACAGTGGATTTTGCCTTTCCTAGCATTCCAACTTTTCTTTCATTTATTGACCTCTTTTGCAGCCCTTTCCAGTGTTTGTCCAGTATTATCATGACTTGTGCATTTGTCTGTCTCTCTTGCTGGGTAGCAAGCCCCAAAGGGTGGATAATAGATCTTGCATATATTAAGTGCCGGATAAATGTTTTTTGAATTGAACTTCTTTTGAATTGGATGTTTCTGGACATCATCAACACTTGGTAAATACTTACTGAATATTAAGAGAAATAGACTTTACCCACAGCAGTCTACCATTCAACTAAAGTAAGAATATATGTATTTGTATTGTGTATCAGCAAAAATGAATAACAAAACAAGTTCAGTGTTTGTTCGCATATTCAATAAATATTTATTGAGAAACTTTCACTGTTGTACTAGGTGCTGAGAATTCAGTGGTGAATTAAATGGAGTAAATCTCTGTTTTCATAGAGTTTACAGATAGTAGGTAAGTCAGATATTAAACAATGATTATCCAGAAATTTAATAACTTACTGTTGTAAGACGTGTTCTGTGAGACACGTATTGGATACTCCAAGAATAAATAATTTGGGAACATGACTTAGTTTGAAGGATTGGGTATTATGGTGGACACTGAGTAGGCAATGTGTGGCTATTACTTTGGTAAATTACTCCTTTCAGTTGGATACAGTCTTAGTGAAACTATCAAACAAGATGTTCCATCTTTGCCTAGAGAAAGGAATTGTATGGGCCCTAAAGTAGTTAATTAGGTGCTCTCTCCTAGGGAGATAATTTTTGAATTAAGTGATCCAAAGACTGAAAAACAGCTGGAATATGTGTAAATGGGAGTAACCCTAGGGACTACCACTGGTTTTTACCACCTTAATTCCTGGAAGAGTCTTGATTATTGTCTTCAGAGATTTCTATCTTTAGCTTTTTTTTTTTTTTTTTGACACTGTGAGCGACTTCCAGCTCTTATAACAAACTTTTTTCTCCCTTTCTCTTTTTTTTTTTTTTTTTACAAAGGTAAGCCAGAGTAGCTCATGTTACCTTCAACTGAATAATCCTACTGGATGCTCATGATTATGAGCTGCATTTAGACAAGATATTTTTCTAAAACTGTTGTCTCAAAGTTAGTTAGAACAGAGAAGGCATTCCAGTTTGGGCAAACACCATAGGCAAAGGAACAGAATGAGGGTTGTGTTTAGCTACAGTTTTCTCTGTTGAGAAATAAAGAATTAGGCCTTCCTGCTAGAAAGAGGTGGGGCCAGGTGGAGTGTAAGTTACCACTTGAATCTGCCTCTGAATTCACAAAACTGGGAAAGCTTGAGAGAAACTATATTCTTTCAATTACTAGTATTCTATAGTTAACTCCAATTTTTTCTGCCTAGTCTCAGACCTACCTAGAACAGCCACCATCAACCCTGAGTGTCTCCTACTAAAATATCATTTAAAGTAACACTGATTCTTTTTAAATTGACTTTATTGGGGTAACATTCATTCACAGAACCATACGGGTTTAAAGTGTACAACTCAATAAAACATTGGCACACTACATCGTATGCCCATCGCCCCAAGGAAAGTTCCTTCACCCTTTGCCCACTTCTACCTAATCCTACCCTCTTTCCTCTGGCTGTCACTATACCATTGTCTATGTTTATGTGTCAAGCATATATGTTTTTTGGCCATCCCCTTCCTTCTTTTTAAAA
Organism: Artibeus jamaicensis; assembly: GCF_021234435.1. Lineage (NCBI taxonomy): Eukaryota > Metazoa > Chordata > Mammalia > Chiroptera > Phyllostomidae > Artibeus > Artibeus jamaicensis. The sequence goes on along the minus strand of NW_026521717.1, from coordinate 14,481,547 downwards.
ATATTTTATTTTCTTAAAAAATTTTAAGCCCTGGCTGGTGTAGCTCAGTGGATTGAGCTTGGGCCTGACAACCAGAAAATCGCGGTTTGATTCCCTGTCAGGGCACATGCCTGGGTTGCAGGCCGGTTCCCTGCAGGCCAGTTCCCAGCAGGGGATGCGCAAAGGGCAACCATACATTGATGTTTCTCTCCCTTTCTCCTTCCCCTCTAAAGATAAATAAATAAATTGATAAAAAAATTTTAAATTTATTTTTAGAGAGATGTGAAGGGGGGAAGAAAGAGAGGGGGAGAAACTTCAATGTGTGGTCACCTCTTGAATGCTCACCTACTAGGAACCTGGCCTGCAACCCATGCATGTGTCCTGACTTGGAATTAAACCAGTGACTCTTTGGTTCACAGGCCAGCACTCAATCCACTGAGCCACACTAGTCAGGGCTACCTTCGCCTTCTTTCATCTAGTTTCCCAATACACCTCCCCTCTAAATGCTGTATCCATGTCTATGTTTCTATTTTGTCAGTTTTTTTTCTGTTCATAATATTCTAAATGGAAGTGAAATCATATGGTATTTGTCTTTCTCTATTTTATTTCATTTTCATAATAATCTCCAATTCCATCCATGCTGCCGTTAAAGCTAAGAGTTCTTTCTTATTTAAGGTCTCATAGTATTATGTTATGTAAATGTACCACAGATTTTTTATCCACTAACCTACTGATGGATTCTTGAGCTGGTTTCAGATATTGGCTATTGTAAATAATGTTGCAGTGAGCATTGGTATGCATATATTTTTTCAAATTAGTGGTTTGGGTTTCTTAGGTCATATTCTCAGAAGTGTGATCACTCAGTCAAAAGAAAGTTCCATTTTTAATTTTTTGAGGACACTCCATACTGTTTTCCACAGTGCCCCAGTCTGCATTCCCACCAACAGTGCATAAGGGTTCCCTTTTTTCCACATCCACACCAGCACTTGTTGTTTGTTGATTTATTGATGATAGTCATTCTTACAGGTGTGAGGTGATATCTCACTGTGGTTTTAATTGACATTTCTCTGATAATTAGTGACCTTAGGCATTTTTCCCTATGTTTATTGTCCATTTGTATGTCTTCTTTGGAGAAATATCTATTCAAATCCTTTGCCTGTTCTTTTTTTTATTGCATTGTTTGTCTTCCTAGGCTGAGTTTTATATTTTTGATATGAACCCATTATTGGATGTATCATTGACAAATATGTTCTCCCATTCCGTGGGTTCTCTTTTATCTTGCTGAATATGTGCTTTTGGTGTGCAGAAGCTTTTTAGCTTGATGTAGTACCATTTGTTTTTCCCTTTGTTTCCTTTGCCTGAGGAGGTATACTAGCAAATATATTGCTATGCAAGATGTCTGAGATTTTACTGCCTATATTTTCTTCTAGAATTTTTATGGTTTTGTGACTTACATTTAAGTCTATCCATTTTGAGTTTATTCTTGTGTACATTGGAAGTTGATGGTCTGGTTTCATTTTTTTTTGCACGTACCTGTCCAATAACACCATTTATTGAAGTGGCTATCTTTATTCCATTATATGTACTTGCCTACTTTGTCAAATATTAATTGGCCTACTTTGTCAAATATTAACTGGGTTCTTTGTTCTCTTCCATTGATCAATATGCTTGTTCTTATGCCAGTACTAGGCTGTTTTGATTACAATGGCCTTGTAGTATAGTTTGTTATCAGGTATTGTGATACCTTCAATTTTGTTCTTCTTTTTCAAGATTTCTGAGGCTATTTGTAGTCTTTATTTGATTGTTTTTCATTATCTATTGCTGCCTTATAACCTACTACAAAGCTTAGTGGCTTAAAAAAACAACATTTATCTTGCTTACAAATCTTCAATTTGGGGGTGAGTTGATAGAAACAGTGAATTTCTCTTCCATTTGGTTTCATCTGAGGCAGTTTAGTTCAAAGCCTGAATATGAAATTATCTGAAGGCTTGTTTTTTTTACATGTCTGGTGGATGTTTCTGATAGTTGGCTGGAACCTTATCTGGGGTTGTTGACTGGATTACCTACATATACTTCTCCATGTGACATGACCTTGCTCACAATATAGTGGCTGTGTTCCCGGGAAAGGGCAGGGCAGAGAGAGGCAGAAGGAGAGGGATACAGGGAGGGGGAGATTTATTGGAGAAGATAAGAATGAGAGAGAGAGAAAAAGAGAGATAGAATGAGAAGAATGGGTGAAATCTGGCTTTCATTATGAGACTTAAATAACTTGTCCTTGGAATTCAACAGCATGTCTTCCACCACTTTGTTTATTGAAATTATGCCATTAAAATTGTCTCATAAAAAAAAACAGGGGAATTAAACTCTACTTTTTTGATGAGAAGAATGTTAAAAATTAGGGGAAACATATAGAACCACCACAAATGCAATATTACTTCTGCACATCTATTTGTTTTCTCTCTAATAAATTAAAATAAGTAAATTTAGTTTTTAGGCAGTATTGTCTTATTGTTGAATAGACATCCCTAATGAATCAGAAGATCTTGTTTGGAGGAAGATTAAACAGGGATAACTTTTACAATACATAATAAACACAGCTTAATATTTTCTAGACATTTCTCTGTTAAATTCTACTGAAAGTTAACCTTTTTATCACTTTCATTTGTTCTCACAGAGATTAAGAGGTTTAGTTTAGATTTTGGAAACTGGGTTGTTACTCTATAAACATGAAAAAAATAAAGGAAGTCTCAATCTTAGAGTGTCAGGGGCAGATGGAAGATAGAATCTGGAAGTCCACTATGTCCACGCTTATGGCAGACCATTGGTTACAGCAAATGAAAATAGATTTCCCAAACCCAACATATTCAGTTCAATATATTTCTCTGTGGTAATAACAGACAGAAATTTCAGCTATAATAAACCATTCTGAGCATTTATGTCTACCACTGGACATTCAAAAGAAGAATAGTTTGTAAAAGAAAGTTGGTATGTTTGAAGGCATTTCATAGTAATTATTGTTATTTGTAAGAAAATAATCTATACCATAATTTTCTAAATATATATTTAAATTAAATTCTAAACTTAAGGGATTTTTACCTCAAAGTTTCATGGTTATATCTAGAATATTCCCTCTTTAAGCATATTGAATTCTTATAAAAATTGATTCTATATTTTCCAGTGTATAGGGCTGGAAAGAAGTATTCCAAGTCACGAAAGGCAAGGACCTACATTCAAGATTGCTCTATTCAGCTAAGCTTTCATTTATAATGAAAGGGCAGATAAAGTGCTTCTTAGATAAGATCGAGTTAAAGGAGTTCATCATCACCAAACCCATATTACATGAAATGATAAAGGGAATTACCTAAGAAAAAGAATGTAAAAAAAAAAAACATGTATAGTAAAATGACGGCAAACTCACAATTTTTAACAACCACACCTAAGATAAAAACAAAAATAAACTAAGCAAACAAATAGAACAGGAACAGAACCACAGAAATAGAGATCACATGGAGGGCTAGCAATAGGGGAGTGGGAGGAGGAGAGAGGGGGAAAGGTACAGAGAATAAATAGCATAGATGGTAGGTAGAAAATAGACAGGGGGAGGGCAAGAATAGTATAGAAAATGTAGAAGCTAAAGAACTTATGGCACATGGACATGAACTAAATGGGGGGAATGTGGGTGGGAGAGGGTATGCAGGGTAGAGGGAAATGAAGGGGGGAAATGGGACAACTGTAATAGCATAATCAATAAAATTTATTTTTAAAAAATCTCAGATTTATCTGTGGTTATTTTAAGTATGGACTCAGCAAATGAAAATGTGCTCAATTGCTATGTGTTGTTCAAGTAGCAGAATAAGCACTTCTATTAACTGAAAAAGTCATGAACTGAATTCTGAATTATTTTTACTGTGATAAGAATTCTATCCCCAAATCTTGTTTTCCTTGGACCAATACAACCCAGCCCTCCTTTTCTCCCAGGGAATTCTTGAGAAGTCTGGATAGAATTTTGCTTGTGCCTGCCTTCACACGCAGTGCTGTCACCATACATGCCTAGAAGGGAAGGGGAGTAGGGCACCATGAGAAAGTGTTGAGTTTGGTGCTTTCAACATTTCCATATTTCATAAATATACAATATGAAATGCCAGTCTTCACAAACCTTCACATTCTTTTTAAATACAGTTGGAAGAACTTCATAATAAAGTAGATTTCTGAGTTTATCTATAAGCAAAATTTCTTTTTTAATTATTTTTTTCAATTACAGCTTATATTAAATATTATTTTGTATTAATTTCAGGTATACAGCATAGTGGTTAGACAATCATATAAGTTTATAAAGTGTCCCCCCTGATATTTCCAGTACCCACCTGGTATCATACATAATTATTATAATATTATTGACTATATTTCTCACACTATACTTTATATCCCCATGAATGTTTTATAATTATCAGTCTCCACTTCTCAATCTTTTCACTATTTTCACCCAGTCCTCCAAACCCAGCACAGTCTGGCAACCACCCTCTGGTAACTCTGAATCTATTTCTTATTGATTTGTTTATATAGTTCTCCATATTCTATACATAAGTGAAATCATATGGTATTTGTCTTTCTCTTACTGACTTATTTCAGTTAGCATAATATGCTGTAGGTCCATCCATGCTGTAGCAAATAGTAAGATTTCATTATTTTCTATGTCTGAGTAATATTCCCTTGTATATATGTAGCACTACATTTTTATCCACTTGTCTATTGATGGGCACTTGGATTGTTTCCATAGCTTGGCTATTATAAATGATGCTGCAATGAACAAAGAGATACATATATTCTTTAAATTAGTGGTTTGGGTTTCTTTGAATATATTCCCAGAAATGGGATCACTGAATCAAAAGGAAGTTCCACTTTTAATTTTTTGAGGACACTCCATATTGTTTTCCACTGTGGCTGCACCAGTCTACATTCCCACCAATAGCACACAAGGATTCTTTTTCTCCATATCCTTGCCAGCACTTGTTTGTTGATTTATTGATGATAGCCATTTTGGCATGCATGAGGTGATATCTCATGGTGGTTTTAATTTGTCTTTTTCTGGTGATTAGTGGTGTTGAGCATCTTTTCATATGTCTATTGGTCATCTGTATGTCTTCTTTGGAGTAGTGTCTATTTAGGTCCTTTGCCCAATTTTTAATTGGATTGTTTGGATTGTTTTTGTGTTGAGTTTTATTATAAGTTCTTTATAAATTTCAGATGTTAATCCCTTATCAGATATATCATTGGTGAATATGTTCTCCCATTCAGAGGATTACCTTTTCATTTTGTTGATGATTTCTTTTGCTGTGCAAAGACATTTTCATTTGATATGGTTCTATTTGTTTAATATTTCCTTTGTTTCCCTTGCCTGAGGATATATATCGGAAAATAAATTGCTATGAGAAATGTTTATGGTTTTATTGCTCATATTTTCTTTTAGAATTTTTATAGTTTTAAACCTAACAATTAAATATTTATCCATTCTGTGTTTTTTCATGTATATGGTGTGAGAAGGTAGTCTAGTTGTATTTTTTACACACATCTGTCCAATTTTCCTAACACCATTTATTGACTAGACTACTTCTACCACTGTTGTAGACCACTCTGCCTGATTTTAGGAATTGTATCTCTATCTCTTGCGGCTAAGGGTGAGAGTCGACCTTTGAAATGCCAGCTACAGGAGACAAAGCCTGTCTCTGATAGCAAACGCTGCCTCAGTTCCTTTCCCTGCCCCCAAATCTTGGTCAGAAGTCAATGAAGGCCAAGACCCCTCACAGCGGGGAGGGCAGGGGGGGCAGGGGGGGCGGGGAACCTAAGCCAGACTTGATCACTTGGGAGGCCTTCATGGAAGGACTGGGGGAGCTACAACAAAGAGGGAGCAATGGACTATTGCCCCCCCCCGCCTGCCCCCGGCTTTGACAAAGCCTGAGTCCCCAAGTTCTCTGGGAGAAGTGCTTCCTGGCTGAATACCTGTTGGGGAGAGGTGCAGCTCCTTGCCTTGCTAGAGCATGCCCTGGGGAAAAATCTGGCACCACAAAGACTTGCTGATAAACCTGTGAAATCTGCTCTGCTAAGAGTGCTTTCATTCGTATGATAAAGATCCAAGAGGAAATGAGTATGTCTCACAAAGTTTCTGCAACTTTCTTCCTGACAGACACTCACTCAGACTGAAACCCTCAGACCTTATTGAAATGTTATCTACTGTTTGATCCTCACCACCCTGTATTCCTGTGTATTACAACCGAATAAAAAGCTATGGAGAAAGGCGCTCAGGGCCTTTTCGCCTCGGAGAAACTGGCCACTGCTGGTCTCTTTCTCCCTGGAGAAACTGGCTACAGCCCACTTCTCCATCCCCAAACAGATCCAGCATGTCTCGGCCATATTTACTCATTCATGCGTGTCCATGGCACCAGGGGGACCTCACGAAAGAAGTCATCCCCACATACCACATTGTATATGTTCTTGCTTCCTTTGTCAAATGTTAATTGACCATGGGACATATGTTTATCTTTGGGCTCTCTATTCTGTTCCATCGATCTATATGTCTGCTTTTATACCAGTACCACACTATTTTGATTACTGTGAACTTGCAGTATAATATGATATCAGGTAGCATCATTCCTCTGACTTTGTGCTTCTTTCTAAGATTGCTGTGGTTTTGGGGGTCTTTTGTGCTTCCATATAAAGTTTTACAATATATGTTCTTGTTCTATGAAATATGCCATTGGTGTCTTGATAAGAATTGTGTTGAATCTGTAGATTGCTTTGGGTAGTATGGACATTTCATGATGTTAATTATTCTTATCCATGAGTACAGTATATGCTTTCACTTATTTTTATCTCCTTCAATTTTTCTCCAATGTTCAGTTTTTCTTTCTTTAATTTATTTATAGTTTCATACTATTGTAGGCATAGACAATGCTTAAATTTATTGAGACTTATTTTGTGTCCTAACATGTTGTCTATCCTAAACACTGTTTCATGTGCACTTGAAAAGAATGTATATTCAGCTACTTTGGGATGAAATGCTCTGAAAATATCAATTAAATTCATTTGGTTTAGTCTGTCATTTAAGGTTACTCTCTTGTTGATTTCCTCTCTGGAAGATCTATCCATTGATGTTAATGGGGTGTTAAAACCCCCTAATATGACTGTATTATTGTTGATCCTCCTTTACAACCATCAAATACTTGTGTCATATATTTAGGTGCTCCTATGGTGTATAAATGTTTCCAAGGATTATATGCTTTTGTTGGCTTGATCCTTTTGTCATTATGATCCCTTCTTTGTCTCCTATGACAGCCTGTGCTTTAAAGTGCATTTTGTCTGATATAGATATTGCTAACACAGCTTTTAAAAAATTTCTATTGGCATGAGATATCTTTTTTCATCTTTTTACTTTCATTGTGCATGTTTCTTCATTCTGAGGTGGGTCTCTTGTAGACAGCACACAGTGTACATGGGTCTTGTTTTCTTATGTGTTCAAGTACCTTATGTCTTTTGATTGGAACATTTAAGCCACTTATATTTAATGTGATTATTGATGGGAATGTGTTTATTGACATTTTATTCTTTTAAAATTTTTTATTTATTTTTAAAATTTTATTTATTTATCTTTAGAAGGGAAGGGAAGGAGAGAAGGAGAGAAATATCAATTTATGGTTGCTTCTCATGCGTGCCCTGCTGGGAACTGGCCTGCAACCCAGGCATGTGCCCTGACTGGGAATCGAACCGTGATCTTTTGGTTCACAGACCCATGCTCAATCTACTGGGCTACACCAGTCAGGGCTGAATTGCCATTTTATTCTTGATAACTATGATCCTGTTTTTTATTTTTCTTTTTTCTTCTTAGAAAAGTTCCTTTAACCATTCTTGTAATAATGGTTTTTAGGTAGTGAGCTCCTTTAGCTTGGAAAGAGTAGTTTGGTTTTAGGTTCTTCCTTGTCATCACTTTGAATGTTTTGTGCCAATCCCTGTGGCCTGAAATGTTTTTTGAGAAGTCAACTGACAGTCTTATTGGAGCTCCCTTGTATGTAACTAACTATTCTCTTGCTGCTTTTAAGATTCTCTGTCTTTAACCTTTGCCATTTTAATGATGATACGTCTTGGAGTGGCATTCTTTGAGTTCATCTTGTTTGCAACTCTCTGTGCTTCCTAGACTTCTCTATCTTTTTTTCTTCACCAGGTTAGGAAAGTTTTTAGTCAGTATTTCTTCAGATAGGTTCTCAGTCACTTGCTCTCTCTCTTTTCTTTCTGGTATCTTTAGGATATGGATATTGTCACATTTGATGTTGTCCCAGAGGTACCTTAAAGTACTGTCTTTATTTTTAAAATATTTTTTCTTTTTGCTGTTGTGATTGGGTGTTTTCTGCTTTTTTGTCTTCCAAATCACTTATTTCATCCTCTGCTTCATTCAACCTACTGTTAATTTTTTCTAGTGTATTTTTCCTTTCAGATAAAGTAGACTTTTCTGACTGATTCTTTTATATGGTTTCTCAGTTCTTTTTTATGTTGTTCCATTTTTGAACCCTTTATTTCATAGATTGCTTACCTTCATTTTATTTAGTTCTTTTTCTGGAGATTTCTTTTTTTTTTTCATTTGGGGCATTTTTTTTTGTCTTCCCATTTTGGCTGCCTCTCTGTGTTTGTTTCAATGTATTAGGTAAATCTGCTATGTCTCCCAGTCTTGGTGGCATGGCCTTATGTAGTAGATGTCTTGTGGGACCCAGTGGTACAGCCTCTCTGGTTAGCTGGGTGCTCCAAAAATATCCCTTGTGAGAGTTATATGAGCCCTCCTGTTGTAGTTTAGTCTTGATTATTGTTGGCTTATTCATTCATGAGTTTGTTCCTCAGGCTTGACGACTGTGAGGATTGACCCTGACCACAATATACCAGCTGCTGTGCTTATGTTGACCATATAAAGCAGAATTTACCTCAGCAGGGTCTGGTGCGTGCTGAGATCTTCTATTGAAAGTACTACTTGTGGAGCTAATTGGGTCCTGCTCTGAAGCTGTCTGAAGCCTTCAACTAGGTGTGTTGTTTCTGGGACCTCTTGGGAGGTATTCTAGTAAAGCTCATGTCAAGCAATGCTTGTGCCTAGTCCGGTGCTGCCTGTTTGTAGTTACACACTGATCCACAATTTGTGACTGCGTCTGCTGTCCCTGAGTATGTGTGGGAAGGGCCAAGCTTTACAACAAGGCTGGCTTCCACCAGCACCAAGCACAGGGGCAAGTCATCAAAGGCCCACATCACTCCAAAATGTACTTTTGCATGCTTCCATCTGCCAATTGCCTCTTAGGCTCAGTCATGGAAAGTTTCTGGCAATAGACAAGTTGTGTGAGGTGGATTCTCCATGAGTCACCAGGCAGGGGTGAGTAGTGTTCATCAGATTGATACAGATTCAGATTTTATGGCAGTTCTTGCTCTGTGGCCACTCAGCAAAAGTTCCAGAGTACAACAAGGCAAGCCAGGTGCCTGCAAAACTTTGTGGTGTGGCGAGGTTTCAGGGAGTTGTCAGGGTGAAGCTGGCAGTGTATATCAGGCCCAAATAGACCAATATTTGGTTGTGTCAAAGGAGAACTCTGTATCAGTAAGGGGTGTGAGGGAAAAATGGCCTGGCCCTAGACCCACACAGCTCAGTCTTTCTTGGATTCTACCCAGACCTCTTTGAGAGCACAAGTTGAGGAGGGTAGGCCACTGGGAGTCAGAAGAGTGGGGCTAGTTGATCTCCCATGAGGAAATAATGCTGGTCAAACTTTCAGGAAAAGAGGGCAAATGGCCCCCACCCCAGAGCCAAAAAAACTCAGTCTCTGACACCCTCTGAGTCCTCTGGGAGCTCTCCACTGAGGTCCAGGCAGCTGCTTCCTCTGCAGTGCATGAGCTCTGCAGAAAGGATGACAGGGAGCCTGGGCAGTGGGCCATTTCATTCTCCCAGGCCGGTGCCAGGTGGAGGGGAGTGCTCAACCCAAGAAAGATGGTGTTTTATGGTGGTGTAGAGGAGGAATTCAGCACAGGGATCCTAGTAGCTGCCCCTTCAGCTTTCTCCTTGTTTGGAGTCATAGAACCCAGTCTTCCTATGCAGGACTCTAGTCCACTTGGAACCACCCTTTTTCCACGGAAGCCTAGGGTGAGTGGCTGTGAATGAGATTTTGTGTGTTGGCCCTTTAAAAAAGCTCCTGGGTTTCTAGAAGGCTCTTGTCTTTCTCTGACAAGAGAATCACAATCCCCACTGATTTTATATGGGCCCTTCTGAGAGCCTGATGTTATATGGGCTCTTCTTCAAAGTGTGGTGCTCTGGGCTGGTGAGCCCAGTATGGGATTGAGACCTCATGCTCCTCAAGGTATAACCCTGGACCTGAGATATCCCTCCAAAATCTCAATGATGTCTATGGAAGCAAGCCCAGCCTCTTTTGCATCTCTTCCCTTCCTACCAGTCTTGATGTAACTTCTGTACATCCTTGGTTATAAGACTTCTGTCAGCTAGTCTTCAGTTGGTTATTCAGGTTGATTGCTTTATATTTTAGTTGTAATTCCAGTTTGCTTCTGGGAGGAGGTGAGTGTAGTTCTACCTCCTCCACCATTATCTTGGATCCCCAAGCCAAACTTCTACTTTCAGAATTTCTTTGATGATGATGATTGCATAGATTAGCATTTTCAAAATATTTTTACTGTCAGAAACCTCAAGATGTCAATGTTTACCAGGACTTGGCTTTTAGACCTCAAGTAATATAGAATTTATAAAGTTGTGAGCATAGTTTTTGTCTACTTCTTAAGGCCTTTCCTATCTCAAAATATATTTTGGATTTCCATAACATGCCTTCTATGTTCTCTTGCTTACCTGTAAGCAATCTATAATGATGCCATAATAAAATATTTTTGTAGCTTGCTTTTTATTTTAGCTTATTTGTATGAAAACTGTATATGCCAAACATTTTACTATGCAAACAAACATTTTTATAGAAACATCTCAAATGACTAAGTATTTTCATGTGGGTGTTCCATCATTTATTTATTTGCTACAGTTGGATAGGTTGTTTACAATTTTTTAATTTAAATATTTAAATTTAAACTTTACATACTTACTCATTTTCTTAAGTTCATTTTATCTATCTATCTATCTATCAATCATGTATTTAGTATAGTTGCTAGATTAATAGGTATGCCCATTTTAAGATCCTCCAGAAAGGATATGCAATTTTTACATCCATGAATAGCATTTGAGACTATCCATTTTCTGGTTCCTTCACTAACCCTAGTTTTTTTTATCTCTACCTGATCACATTTTTAAAAATAGTTTTTAGACAGAGGAAGGGTAAGAGTGATGAATTGATTGGTTGCCTCCCGTATTCCCCAGGCAAGGGATCATATGCATCTGGACACAGGGTTGCATACACCTATGTCCAGATAGGAGACTGAACCTGCAACCTACGTATATGCTCTGGCTGGGAATTGAACCCACAAACTTTCAGTTAAGGGATGGTACTATAACCAAATGAGCCACACTAGCAAGGGCTAAACCTAATTTTTATCATTACTTTTGATTTTGGATAATTTGATAAGTGAAAAATTATCTCTATTACTTTGTAATTCTTTGTTTACTTATCAGGCTGAAATAGCCTTTTTGTGATTTATGGCTTTTTGTAATTCCTCTGTTAATTGCCTGTTCTTAACTTCTATTGGAGTATTCTTTTTTCTTATCACTTTTATGTGCTCTTTACATAGAAAGACACCAGTATTAATTTCCACGTAGGTATGAACTTCCATAAACTTTGTTAGATAAAAGCAAATAAAATACATTAATAAAAGGTTAATGGGAAAATGTTTTTTTTAATTAGTTAGTGTTATAAAGACCACCAATTTTTTACACATGGCAGAATATTATACTAGCTGTTTTAGTCAGGATCTTGGCAGAAAAGGAATGGCACACTCAAACTGGGTAAATTGAGCAGAATTTAATAATAGTAGTATTTATAAAAGTTTGCATAGAATGTAGAAAAATACAAGCGTTAGTGGGAATCTCCTCCCCAAAGATTAGTAACACAGTCTCCTCATCATCCTTGGACCCTTGGACCTCCTCTCCCAGTGCTATTTCCCTTCACCTGAAAGGGTAAAGTTACCATGAAAGGATAAAGGAGAAGGCAGATATCAAAACCCAGAAAGATAATGTTATTTGGAAAATGCTGCCTTTTTCAGGGCCGGGGGTGGAGGTGGGATGCAACCATTTCATTCATGTGAAGCGAGGCAAAGAAAATAAATCCCCCAATTTTCTTCCTTCCCTCTCTCCTTTGAAAAATCCCAACTGGAAGCAAGACAGAGGGAAGGAGAGGTTTTTATGTAGTCCATGTAGATCAGCTTCCCAGGGCACCAAGCAAAATGGAAACAGTAGAGTGAAACCTGTAGGACAAATGGTTTCAGCAGAATGGAATATAACTGTGAATCTGGAATTGGCCTCAGGAACACTCAATTCCCCAGCCTTGCCACCTGTTACTAACATCTATGACCCTCATCTGTAACAAGAGGATAACCTACTATCACAAAAATCTTACCCACTTCTTATGGTTTTTTTTTTTTATGATAGAAGGAGTGAAAGCACTTGACATAGTCTTGGCATACAGTGTATATGCAGTTAAGGGTCTATAGAACTTGTAATGCTTTCTTTTGCTGATGTCTTCTTTTTCTTTCCCTTTCCCTCTTCTTCAATAATTCCCATGTCTGTCTTTGTCTGGTTGCTGGTGCCAATTCAGCTGGTTACCCACAGTATAAACCACTAGGGACCAATCCTATTACTTTCAGCTGAAGAGTCTGTGGTGATGAGTCCCACCCAGCATCCAGACAGAGATGTTTATCTCCTTTTGGATCCTCTGACTGCTGACTCAGCGTAGGCTCTGAGTTACCTTGTGCCAGGATCTGCAGTATTTCATCATGCTCCTCCAGTCTAGGTCATGGTATATATGCTTAGGAAGTCTTTCCTAGAGGTGCTCTCACTTGCTCAGAGAAATTATGAAATAAAATAAATATATCCCCCAAAGGAAGTTTTTTCTTGTTCTCACAATAACCATATGAGATGAGTCTTCAAAATCTATCTAGAGACCTTTTTAAATATTTACTTTCTAGATTAAAAAATTAAAACAAAATCATCAACCCACAAAATAAATATGTGGAGACATTGGTGTAATTGAATATACATCAACTCATAGAGTTATATGTACTCTTCAGATTTTCTAAGTAATAATTTGCAACAAAAACCATACCTTCTCTTGGAGCATTAATAGAAGATTTTCCCAATCAAAACTAGAAGACAATTTCACATATACAATTATAAGCCAAAATTACTTCCTGGGAGCCTTTAGTTGTCTGTGTGTTGGGTTTCCAATTTTTACTGTTGGTTATTTTCTGAATGAACTAAGAATAATTCTATATATAACTATTACCATTTTAATACTCACTAATAGGTATGAAATTGACACCTTTTTATTGGCTGGTACTTATCCATGGCATAGATATTTAACTTGAGTTGGCATGTGGAAAGGAATAAATCTTGACTGATGAATATTAGCATAATGTGACCATGCACATGCTGAGACATTCCCACCATCTGCTTGATGGAGATTTTAGATTATTCAAAAAGCAACTTTACTTCTTATATATGAGTTTATAATATTTGTATAAAATAATAAAAAGAATTATTTAGTTTGACAGAGCAATTTGTAGCATATTTTAATGACAGAATAAATATCAAAGATGTAGTTCTAGTACATAGAAGGAAATGTAAACATGTGGTGGCATTACTGATGAAGTTACTTTGACTTTAAATTTTGATTAATGTTTCTAATTTAAGTCTATAATTCCTGAGTTCAGAGAGGAGTCTGGTAGATCAAGGTAGATTTTGAAAAATTTGGTATGTACCCAGGTCTACTGCCAGTGGTGTGCTGGAGCCAGCACATGCTGGCTTGTGAGAAACAATAGTTGTATTCAGGAATATTGTGAGCCAGTTGTTAAACATCATTACTATTAATAATTAAATTACACAGTCCTATAATTATGTAAATTACATTAAAAAATAAAGTTATTAATATTCAAAACTCATCATTTCCTAAATATTTGCTATACTTTATTATACTTTATACTTTATTATTAGCTTGGAATTATTTACATTTCTTGTATTTGCATGATGGAAATATTATATATAATGATATTGTACATCTTTTTCCAACCCTAAATTCTCTGATATCATGTTAGTAGCTTGAAACTGGCCATAGAAAGAATATCTATACAGTGGAAATAGGCAAATGCCAAAAATTAGGACTGCATTTATTGTCTTGTTGATTATTTAGACTTGAGAAAGTGATGGAGGAAATGTTAATAATGTGGATTAAACTTACATGTGTGTTTCTCTATAGGTATTATATGTTAATAACACAAAGAAATGAAGAATATGCTTCCATTATTCCAAAAATATATGATTCCACAAAAATTCACTTATGTCATTGATGAATGAGTGAAGTTTCAACATATGTCTTCATTATTTCACTTTCATCTCATTTGTTGCCATTAATTAAAATATTGGCCAACATTCAGTCAGAATGTTTGCCAATAGCATCAGTGAAGTCTTGCTGAATCAAGTAATAATCAAACATTTATTTGTAGTCAATTTTGTAACATTATTGTTCATAACAGACAGCAGATTTTATAATAGTAAACCACAGAATTATAGGTGTACAGAATTTTAGTTTACATATTTTGTTATTATTTATAAGTTGTGTGTTACATGTCTTTGTCAGTTTATAATAAACCCATATACATGTCTATATGTGTACTTTTTTCCCACAGGGAGCTGGTCATTAAGCAGTTACTAGCACACAGTTGACTGGATATTATTAACCTTAAAAATAAGCCTGAAACACTCTTCATCTTGATCCCAACATATCAACTGTATGTTTGTGAAGATCCACAAAGAGGTTAAGAAGTTTTACTAAGATTTATTTGGCCCCAGAAATATAATGAAGGCTTTTTAGGAAAGGTTATTGTAGTAGCCTTTGATTCTAATACCAATTTTTTCTTAAAAGAAGCAGTTGTTTATGAATTATTCTTAGTATTTAGATTTCTGTGGATAGTAAAATTAAGGTGAAATTCTAGTGTTTCTTCTCAACCATTTAAGAATTCAAGAAATATAAAATCATGGGTGTTACCTATTACATTTCTTAGCTGCATTAGAGACATATATACTTAAATAGATTAGATATAAATATAGATAAAATATAAGTATATAGATATATGTACATAGACCAAAATGACATGATGAGCTCTTAGAAGTGAAGAACCACAGCATGTTCAGATATGAGAGTGCTCTGGAAGATGAAAGGACTCATAACCACCTCACACAAGGATGGAATAATGAAACAGAATAGTCAATCTGCAGTGATAAAAACTTAGAAGGCCATGACAGATGTCTGCAAATACTGGAAGGTTTAAAAAACAATGTTGGAGAAAGACTGGGTTTATTCCAGGTGGTTTTGGAGGGCTTAACAAACCCCAATATATGGAATGGTAGCAGGGTGGATTTGGCACAATATAAGAAGAATTATCTAATAATTAGAATTGTCCAAAATGAAAATGTGCCTCCTATGAAAGAGACAGTGCTTTCTTCATCATTGGAAGTTCTCAAGCAAAGTTGAGAGTTATTATAAATGGGATTCAGATGACCTTTGTGATCACCTTTTCAATTCTGTAATTCTGTGAGTTACCTGATTTCTCACTTGTATACAAAGGAGGAGCCAGCCCTTGCAAATGTGTCTGCTTATTTGAAAACTGGCTCAACACGTTGGTTCAGAAAGTTAAAAAATAAAATTAGTATTTTAAAGGTGATAATTCAAATATATACATGATCATATACTATTTTTAAATGAGTGAGTTCAGGTAAAATCCTATTGGAAGAAATCCTTTTACAAGAATTATTCTCTGTAATGAAAATATTTCTGTATACTGGAAGCAGCACATAGCACACACGCCCTGTGATCTATTAATGGTAGATGATGTATTATTGCATGTTTTTACTGCTGGCACTATGCTTGACCACAAATCCCCCTTTCCCTCACTCAGTTTTCAATACAGTTATTATATAGCTGAAAAGGGGGGCAGGGAGCAGGGCACAGATGAAACATTCAAAATACTGTTTAAACTGAATTGTCATTGGCAAGCTATTTCAATAAGTATCTATGTGGAATTGCTTGGGGCACAAGAATTGAGTGGGATTTTTTTCCTTCTACTATAAAATACATTATATCCTCTAGGGGCCAATTATATCCCCCAAATCAGTATTTTACTTGAGAAAGTTCACAGAGCCAATGAAAAAATGAATTTTTACTGGCAGACTGGAATATTAATTAGATTTGTCATGTAACTAGATAATAACTATGTACTGAAAGTATCTGTGTTGATTAGCAATGCTAATTGGATTTCTAAAGTTTCTGTTCCCCAAAGAGGAGATACTGCTATCTTAAACTATTATGGATTAGATGTTTAGAATTTTAACCAAAAATTAACGATTCTTGATTTTTATAAGATAGTTGAAAATTTTACATTTTATTATTACAAGAAAAAAACTGTTTCCTGGAATCAGAAAACTCATATAAATACCCTAGTTTTATCCCTGAGTCAGTTTGGAAAATAAATGACAAAGATCAATAAGTTATAAAAAGAAAAACATTAAGTATATCATTGTCTTGAATTTAAGGAATGTGCCTCTTGGTACCCACTTTATAAAAGTATATCACCATGGTTTGCAAAACAATGAAGGTAGTAATAAAGCACCCTAAGTATAATTTTTTAAAGCATCAGGAATAAAAAAGACATACCCTATGCAAATGAATGGATAAACTTTGCCAGAATTTTAAAAGAATACCATCAAACAATCTTTTCCTAGGGGCTGTCCACTTCAAGGAAAAACAAATCTCATGTTTTCTCCTCAAATCATAGTAATAAGGAAGGGAAATATGCAAGAGAAGAAAATAGTTAAGGGAATGAAACACTTTTCTTAAAGTTATAGAGAGGGAACAAGAGCTGAAATGAGCCAAGGTAAAATCAGGGTTCCTGAAGATCTGGCTACCAACCCACTCAACTGACAAATGAGGCAGAATCTTGAGGAACTTGATATGATAACACTTCATCTCTTATCCTAGATTTCTTTTTTTTTATTCCAAATTGGCTATTCAGTGACCGTGCCTCAGAAATAGTTTATCTTTAGTTTCTAAAAGCTAGGAGAGTGCCTCATTTCAATAAAATCCACCCTAGATCAAAACAATCTGTGAAGCACACTTAAAATGAAGATTCACCAGCACACATTTGCTTCAAACATAGTGCAATGCTGTTGGTCACAGGCTAGCAGGAGGTGAGCAGGTGTGGGCAGTGGAGCAGGAGTACCCATTATTAGAAAAAAAATGAAGGAAAATGTCCCTCTGGCTAGGTTCACAGCATACTTTTAATTTGTAGAGGTCAGCAGGTTGTATTGCTTAAGAAATAGTTTAATTGAATGTTAATTTGGGCCCCAGTAGGAAGTTGATTATAAGATTTACAAAAAAGATGCATAAATGGATCAGTATATAGGTAAACACATGTTGGATATGGACATGAAATTGCATAAAAAGTGCTAGGGCTCTCTCACACACACACCACATAAATATGAAAAACAAAGTTATTAGGTGAAGCCAATTTTTAAAAATTATTTTTGTCATTGCTAACCTCCAGTAATGGTAATGGTAATGGTGATGGTGGTCATGAGTATTATACCTTTCAACTGATAGTAAAAATTTTATTCATCTTAGAGTAATTTAAATAAGAGGTAAGCTCACTCATCTATTTTGATGAGTTAGAATGGATATTTGACTACAGGAACTTAGCATTTACCCTTCATGGGTCAATGGACAGGTGATTCTTAAAACCTCTTTAGGCAAAGATTATTCTAATGAAAACTTCCTCCAGCTCCTGCTTTTCAAAGACCCAAAGCAATAATCTATATTTCCTAAAATAAATAAGTTCAAATGTAGTGAAAATGCAGATAAACAATATCATTCAAATGGAAATTATCACTTTGAATTAATGAAAAGGTGATTTTTCTGAAAAAAGAGATGGAATGATTATTGATGGTATATAGTAAAGGAGTTTTATTTAAAAAGTTATTGTTCACTATGTGCTGAGTTACAGTTTAATGCCATAAAAATAAAGATGCTAAACTTTGTACCAAAGGAAGATTGTCTTCTAATGTTTATGTATATACACATATACCTATATAAGTGCTAGAACACTGTGCTGCTAATTTGAGAAATTACTAATGTATCTTAACTGAAGATGAATTTGAAATTTTACAAAATAAATAACAAATTAATTATACACACTTATGTGAGTACATGTATAGATAGGTAGATATGTGTATACCCATGTGTTTGCATGATATACTTGTATTCCTTTGATTTACCCGGGTATAAATCATAGTGATTTAGGTAGCTAAAATACATTATTAGCAGTTAGAATATATTCAATTAGCAGTTATTGTGAAAAGAGAGGACAGCTACTCCCCATATCAAGCAGGCATAGAAAGTGAACCTTCGAGATTATTGGCTTTATTCTTCATTCTGTAGACCAAAGACCCAGATTGGTATCTATGATCATGCAGCCGCTGAGGGGAGGGCCAGACCCAACCAAGGTCTCCTGACTTTCAACATTCCTCAGATCTCTCTTAGTTGTTTTGTGGTGGGGTGTCAGGAGGTAAGATGTAACCACATCTTACTTCTTAACAAATTTCTTCTCACCCTCATATGAAACCTCAGCTTTCCTCAAAACCTTCAAAGTTTTTTTTAACATACCTTCAATTTACAGTTCTTCTCTCTCCTCTCCTGTTCTTAGTTTTCAAGTACATGGGGATCCAAAGAAGTAACTTCAGTCAGGAGTCCCTCTTTGCTGTCTTGCCCCATTCCCTGGGCTCTGTTTGTAGAGGCTGCTACTCCATGACCCCAGTATCCCTCCTCCAAAAGGCTTCACATCTTTAAAAGCCATACCAGGATTTCCCTGATCCATAAAGATTTTTTGATTACCCTCAGGTGAGAACGGAAACTCTTCTGTATTTACTGAGACAGAAACCATAAGAACCTAGACTTGGGCTAGTATGTTGTTTTCTGAGCAAAGATGGGGGTTATCAGGTCAAAGCTCTGGGAGCTCAGGTGTCAGGCCTGGAACATTTTCTTACTATATCATGTTTAACATGGAGAAAAATGAGTGCATTTTGCAAAATAAACTGAAGCAGGATCTCCTTTTTAAAAAGGCACCTTCCCTTTGTATAATGTAAGCATATGGTTCTGGAAGCAGCTGTTCTTACCTGGATTATGAAAGTATGCATTTGATTAAAGACCAAATTTGACTTTGAGCACTTGTTCTCATTTATAAATGAGAGAGTAAGAGATTGTGCTGAGGTTAAGTAACTCATTCACTCTCTTGCAGCAAATTGAGGCAAAGTCTATGCAGCAGACCTGAACCTCCATGTGGGTATTATCATTTTGCTCTAAGACACCCAGGACTAGCGCTAATTAAAATTATGAAGCAAGTTATCGTGATCAGGATCACTCTCATTATTAACTACTATTTATTAAGCATTTACAAGATGCCAACAACTTTGCTAAGTACTTTTCATATATAACTTCATTTAATTCTCACAACCTTTGAAATGTATATTATCATCTCTTTCGTACAGATGAAAAAACAATGAGAGAGGCTAACTGTTCAATATTACACAGCCAATTGCAAGAGAAGAAAATGATGCTACAGAAAAGAGACATTCAGAGGCCAAATTCAGAGAATGAACATAGGATAGAATTGATTAAAACCAATATTAGAGATTAGAACTTGGAAATTCATTATCTGGTTACAGGAGTAGCAGAAGAAAAAGAATGAAAAAAATGGAAGGGAGGAAATTATCAAATAAATAATACAAAAATAATTTCCTATAAATAAAGAATGAGCTTTCCAATCAAAGGGCTCACTAAGTACCACAAATACAGTGAATAACAATGACAACATCATCATAAAATTTTGAACACTCTAAACATTTTTAGAAATAATAAAAGGCACATATCAGGAATTGAGATAATATCAGATTTCTCAATAGTAACTTGAGAAGTTATAATACTAAAGAGAAGCAATTTTCAACTTTTTTCATCTTATGGCACTCATAAACTACAAAAGTTCTGTGACACACCAAAACATATATATTTTGCCAGTTTGACAGAAAAATAGGTATAATTTTGATTCATTCACACTGGGCAGCTATTATTATGTTGGCTGTTGTCATTTTTTTATTGGCAATCTAAGGGAAAAGAGGTCAGTGCCCCTGACTAAGTAGTCAGGTATTGCATGTTTTAAAAATTCTTACAGCACACCAGTTGAAAATCACTGCAATAGAGCAATGCTTAGAATTCTAAGTTCAGCAAGTAATAATTTTCATTCACTTATGTACAACTTTCAAAAAATGCATCTCCATACACTGATTCCTGGGAAGCCACCTGGAAATGTGTTCCACCAAAATGACAAAATAAACCAAGAAAAAAGGCCTGAGGGCCATAATGAGGTTGTGATCCAGGATTTGGGTGGAGGGAGTTCCCAGGAGGATGATAAAACAAGGCCTCGAGAGTCTGCAGTCGTGATGGGAACAGGAGAGCACCAGGAGGTTAAAGGGTATCTCTAGGATTTCCAATGCCTGATGTGTTTGACAGCATTGAAGGCATGTTACAGAGAGTTTGGAAGAAGAAACAATGATTTGCAGATAGAGAATTGCTAAATAAATAGACAAGGGAAGTATTAACTACAAAAAATGTTTTAAGAAATAAATATCACGATTACACAGTGTTTCAATTGTGAACAATAAGTACATAATAATAATGTAAATATCAAAATATGATTCATTTAAAGGCAATGATAGGAGGGCAAAAATAAGAAAAAATGTGCTAGATAGAGCTAAGAAGAGAAAGCCACAAATAATGGCTAAGGTAGGTAAATAAAGAAATAGCATGGTGAGCATATGTGGGAATGTATGTGTTGAAAGGAGCTAAGGAGTGAAGAATGGGGCAGGATAAGCAGTTTTTCCTATAAGCCTTGTACTACTTAACTTTAAAAAATTGTGCTGATGTGTTACTTTATTAAAAATTAAAATGAATTTAAAAACATGAAAACTTGGCCTATAGAAATAGTACAATTAAGACCTAAAATAAATTAATAGTGATGTTGATGCCTTATACCACAATTTCTTCAGATTAATAAGAATATATGTCATAATGGTTTAAATAAAAAGAATGTCTTCAATGAAGAGCCTGCAAATTGTAAAAGAAAGAAGTCTATGAAGAATTCAAGTTCTTAGGGTAGAGGAATGCAAGGCCCTTATTTGATTTTGTTTAAAATGACATGAAATAAAATCCAAGGCAAGTTAAAGAGCTGTATGGTAAGAAGAAATAAATTATAAAACAGCACTTCTTCACAATAACTTGACAAACATCACACCAGTTGTTTAGTTACTGGAAGTCCATTACTTTCATGCATATGATAATTTTTATGAAACAAATTTAGTACTATATTAAAGTTCATGTATCTGATTAAAGTAGCCAATGTACCTAAAATAATTGTTTATGATCTAGGAATAAGAAACCAAGAAGAGACTATCATCTCTGACTTTCATGAAAATCCATACATTTAATAAAAAGCCATACAGATATGTAATGTATTTGTGATGATGATGTCAATTTGTTGAACAGTGATATACACTCCATTTTTGGTAGCTATTCCATGATAGAAATAGCTGAAGAGAAAACACCAATGCTCTAATTTATTGACTCAACTCAGTAGGGTGATCTTTACATTGAAAATATTTCTATTCCATTATTCTCTATTTCATTATATTTTATTTCTTTTTTAATTTAATTATTGTTCAAGTACAGTTTTCTATCTTTTACTCCCATCCCATTCCACCCCACCAGTTCTCCCCACCTCCCTTCCATTTCCAGCCCCCTTAGTTTTTGTCCATGTGTCCTTTATAGCTGTTCCTGTAAATCCTTCCCCCTTTTCTCCTGAAATTCCCTCCACTTTCCCCTCTGGTCAGTGTCCCCCTATTCTATATTTCAGTGTCTTTGAAAACATATACCATGTTCATGGATTGGAATAATTAACATCATCAAAATGTCCATACTACCCAAAGCAATATACAGATTCAATGCAATACCTATTAAAGTACCAATGACATACTTCACAGAAATAGAACAAATACTTCAAAAATTTATATGGAATCATAAATGACCCCGAATAGCAGCTGCAATTTTGAGAAAGAAGAAGAAAGTAGGAAGGATCACAATACCTGATACCAAACTGTATTACAAGGCCACTGTAATCAAAACAGCCTGGTACTGGCATAAAAACAGGCACATAGACCAATGGAACAGAACGGAGAGCCCAGAAATTATTTTCTTTTATGTTTTTAAATTTCTTTAATTGTTGTTCAAGTACAGTTTTCTGTCTTTTACTCTCATCCCAGCCCAACACCCTGCCAGTGCTCCCCACCTTCCTCCCATTTCCACCCCCCTTAGTTGTTGTCCATGTGTCCTTTATACTTGCTCCTGTAAACCCTTCCCCTTTTCCCCTGAAATTCCCTCCCCTCTCCCCTCTGGTCACTGTCCCCCTGTTCTCTATTTCAGTGTCTTTGGTTATATTTTGCTTGCTTATTTGTTTTGTTGTTTAGGTTCCTGAAAAGGTGAGATCATTTGATATTTGTTTTTCACAACCTGGCTTATTTCACTCAGCATGATGCTTTCCAGTTCCATCCATGCTGTTGCAAAAAGTAGGAGCCCCTTCTTTCTTTCTGCTGCATAGAATTCCATTGTGTATATGTACCATAATTTTTTGATCCATTTATTTACTGATGGGCACCTAGGTTGCTTCCAGCTCTTGGCTATTGTAAATTGTGCTGCTATGAACATTCGTCCCTTATTTTCATATATGCTGAGCAACTGCTGGCTGCCTGGCTTCTCCTCCGCCAGTCAGACAGGATTCTCTCCCTTGTGTACAAGGAACTGGAATCTGCTCCATCCTACTCCATTGCCATCTTGACCCTTCTCTCCTCAGGGTTCTTAGGATATAATCCTAAGGAAGTGGAATTCCTGGGTCAAAAGGCAGGTCTATTTTTAATTTTTTGAGGAAATTCCATACTGTTTTCCATAATGGCTGTACCAGTCTGCAATCCCACCAACAGTGCACTAGGGACCCCTTTTCCCCACAACCTCTCCAACACTTGTTGTTTGTTGCTTTCTTTTTGATGGCCATTCTCACCGGTGTAGAGTGGTATCTCATTGTGGTTTTCATTTGCATCTCTATGATAGCTAATGATATTGAGCATCTTTTCATGTGTCTCTGGATATTCTGTATGTCCTCCTGGGGAAGTGTCTGTTCAAGCCCTTTTCCCATTTTTTAATTGGATTGGTTGTCTTCTTAGAGTGGAATCGTGTAAGTTCTTTGTATATTTTAGAGATTAAACCTTTGTCTGAGGTATCATTGGAAAATATGTTTTCCCATATACTTGGTTCTCTTTTTAATTTAATACAGTTTTCTTTAGCCATGCAGAAGCTTTTTTATTTTCATGAGATCCCATTTGTTTATTCTTTCCTTTATATTCCTTGCTCTAGGGGACATATCAGTAAAAAAGTTGCTGCTGAGATTTTCTTGCCAATGTTCTCCTCTAGGACTTTAATGGTGTCACGGCTTACATTTAAGTCTTTTATCCACCTTGAATTTATTTTGGTGTATGGTGTAAGTCTGTGCTCAAGTTTCATTTTTTTTGCATGTAGCTGTCCAGTTCTCCCAACACCATTTCTTGAAGAGGCTATCTTTACTCCATTTTATGTTACTGCCCTCTTTGTCAAATATTAATTGACTGTAGAGAGTTGGGTTTATTTCTGGGCTCAGTGTTCTGTTCCATTGGTCTATGTGCCTGTTTTTATGCCAGTACCAGGCTGTTTTGATTACAGTGGCCTTGTAATGCAGTTTGATATCAGGTATTGTGATCCCCCCTACTTTGTTCTTCTTTCTCAAAAGTGCAGCTGCTAATCTGGGTAGTTTATGGTTCTATATAAATTTTCGAAGTGTTTGTTCTATGTCTGTGAAATATGCCATTGGTATTTTAATAGGTATTGCATTGAATCTGTATATTGCTTTGGGTAGTATGGACATTTTGATGATGTTAATTCTTCCAATCCATGAACATGGTATATGTTTCCATTTGTTTGTGTCTTCTTTGATTTCTTTCTTCAGTGTTATGTAGTTTTCTGCATACAAGTCTTTTACATCCTTGGTTAGGTTTATTCCTAGGTATTTTATTTTTTATTTTCCTATATCAAATAGGATTTTTTTCTTGATTTTTGTTTCTGCTGTTTCATTTTTGGTATACAAAAATGCCTTTCATTTCTGGGAACTGACTTTGTATTCCTTATTTTCCCAAATTCATTTATTAGGTCAAGAAGTTTTTGGGTGGAGTCTGTAGGATTTTCCATGTACACTATAATGTCATCTGCAAACAATGACAGTTTTATTTCCTCCTTTCAGATTTGGATGCCTTTTACTTCCTTTTCTTGCCTGATTGCTGTGGCTAAAGCTTCCAATATTATATTGAATAGAGTGGTGAAAGTGGACAACCTTGTTGTGTTCCTGATTTTAGTGGAAAAGATTTTAGTTTTTGCCCATTGAGTATGATGTTGGTTGTAGGTCTCTTGTATATGGCCTTTATTATGTTGAGGAATGTTCCCTCTATTCCCACTTTGCTGAGTGTTTTTATCATAAATGGGTGTTGTACCTTATCAAAAACTTTTTCCACATCTATTGATATGATTATGGCATTTTTGTCTTTGCTTTTGTTTATATGATGTATTACATTTACTGATTTGCGAATATTGAACCTTCCTTGCATCCGTGGGATGAATCCTACTTGATCATGGTGGATGATCTATTTAATGTATTGTTGGATGCAATTTGCCAATAATTTTTTGAAGATTTTATCATCTATGTTCATCAGTGATGCTGGCCTGAAGTTTTCTTTCTTTGTTGTGTTTCTATCTGGTTTTGGGATTAGGATGATGCTGGCTTCATAAAAAAAGTTTGGAAGTCTTTCATCATTTTGGATTTTTTGGAATAGTCTGTGAAGGATAGGGGTTAGCTCTTCCTTAAATGTTTTGTAGAATTCTCCTGTGAAACCATCTGGTCCAGGTCTTTTGTGTGAAAGAAGTTTTTTGATTACTGCTTCAATTTCATCTGCTGTTATTTGTCTGTTCAGGCTTTCTGTTTCTTCTTCATAGAGTTTTGGAAGGTTATATTTTTCTATAAATTTGTTCATTTCACCTAGGTTTTCAAATTTTTTGACATACAGTTCTTCATAGTAATTTCTTACAATCTTTTGTATTTCTGTGGGGTCAGTTGTAATCTCTCCTTCATTTCTGATTGTGTTTATTTGGGTCTGCTCTCTTTTTTTCTTGATGAGCCTACTTAAAGGCTTGTCTATTTTGTTTATCTTTTCAAAGAACCAACTCCTGGATTCATTGATCCTTAGAATTGTGCTTTTAGTCTCTGTGTCATTTAATTCTTCTCTTGGTTATTTTCTTCCTTTTACTTGCTCAGGGCTGTCTTTGTTGTTCGAGTTCTTTTAGGTGTAGGGTTAGGTTGTTTGTTTGAAATGTTTCTTTTTCAGGTAGGCCTGTATTGGTATGAACTTCTCTCTCAGGATTGCCTTTGTGTGTTCCATAATTTTGGGCTGTTGTGAGTTCATTTTCATTTGTTCCCAGAAACTTTTTTTATTTCTTTCCTAATTTCATTTTTGATCCATTCATTGTTTAATAGCATGATATTCAATCTCCATGATTTTGAGTGTTTGGAGTTTTTTCCTCTTGGATTGGTTTCCAGTTTCAGTCCCTTGTAATCAGAGAAAATGCTTGGTATGATTTCAATTTTCTTGAATTTGTTGAGGCTTGTTTTGTGTCCTATCATATGGTCTATCTCTGAAAATGTTCCATGTGCATTTGAAAAGAATGTGTATTTAGCTTCTTTGGAATGAAGAGCTCTCTCTCTCTCTCTCTCCATATATATATATATATAGTTAAGTCCATTTCATCTAGGGTGTTGTTCAATACCATAATATCTTTGTTGATATTTTGTTTGGAAAATCTGTTCATTTTTGACAGTGGGGTGTTCAAATCCCCTACTATAATTGTGTTGCTGTCAATATCTTTCTTGAAGTTCTCTAAGATTTTCTTTATATACTTGGGTGCTCCTATGTTGGGTGCATATATATTTATGATGTTAATGTCTTCTTGGTGGATTCCTCCCTTGAGTATTATGAAGTGACCTTCTGGGTCTCTCTTTATGGGCCTTTTTAAAAATATTTTGTCTGATATGAGAATTGCGACCCCAGCTTTTTTCCCTGTTCTTTTGCTTAGAAAATTTGTTTCCAGCCCTTTGCTTTTAATCTGTATAGGTCTTTTGTCATGAGGTGGTTCTCTTGTAGACAGTATACATGTGGGTCATATTTTCTTATCCATTCAGCTACTCTATGTCTCTTGATTGGACTTTTTAATCTATTTACGTTTAAGGTTATTATTGATAGGTACTTATTCTTTGCCATTTTTGTACCTGTGTTCCTCTCTGTCTCTCTCTTTTCCTTCCTTTCCTTAGAGCAGTGCTTTTAGCATCTCCTGCAGATCTGGTTTGGTGGAAGTATATTCTTTTAGACTTCTTTTGTCTTGGAAGCTCCTTATTTGGCTTTCTATCTTGACTGAGGGCCTTCCGGGTGAAGTAGTCTTGGGAGAAGGCCTCTGGTTCTCATTACTTAGAATATTTCTTGTCATTCTCTTCTCACTTAGAGCATTTCCATCGACAAATCAGCAGGTAAGCTTATTGGGGCTCCCTTTATGTTAATTCCTTTTTCTCCCTTGCTGACTTTAAAATTGTCTATTTGTCTTGGAATTTTGCCATTTTAATTATGATGTGTCTTGAAGTGGGCCTCTTTGGGTTCCTCTTGATTGGGACTCTCTGTGTTTCCTC
This sequence comes from Artibeus jamaicensis, assembly GCF_021234435.1. Lineage (NCBI taxonomy): Eukaryota > Metazoa > Chordata > Mammalia > Chiroptera > Phyllostomidae > Artibeus > Artibeus jamaicensis. Next base: position 14,454,436 of record NW_026521717.1, on the reverse strand, counting down.
TATTTGTGTGACTTTTTCTCTCACAAGCTAGGAAAGTTTTTCATTATTAGTTTTTCAAATAGGTTTTTTAACCCTTGCTCTTCTTCTTTTTCTGGTATCCCTATTATATGGATATTATTATGTTTCACATAGTCTTGCATTTGTCTTAATCCCTCTTCATTCTTTCTGAGCCTCTTATCCTTTTCTTGCTTCTTCTGTTTTTTTTTCTACTTTGTCCTTCAACTTGCTGATTCAATATTCTGTTTCATTGATCCTGCTTTTGATTTTTTCCACTGTGTTCTTCAGCTATGAAATTGTATTCTTCATTTCCTCATGGCCTTTCCTGATAGTTTCTATTTCCTTTTCATGTTGATATAGTTAGTAGCAGTGAGTTTATTGTAGCTGTCCTGTAGTTTCTGGTAGCTCATTGTGAGCTCTTTGAAATTCCTGATAACCAGTGCTTTGAATTCAATATCTGATAGTTGACTTGCCTCTATTTTATCTAACATTCTCTCTGAGGCTTCCTCCTTTCCTTTCATTGGGAGATTGTTTCTTTGTCTTCCCACTGTTTGTGAGACTCTTCTTGTTAGTTTCCGCTTATTAAATTGATTTGGTCTGGTTCCCTTGGTTTATGGCCTCAATTTTTGTGGTAGAATACTTGTGAGATTCAGTGGTGAAATCTCCTTGCTCCCCTAAGCTCACTGGTCTTGGGCTGTCCTTTAAGTTGGCTCTGTGTTTGTCTTTGGGTTCTGATTGTTTTTAGGTCTTTCTTTTGTGGGTTCTTCGCAGTAGCTGCTTAACTGATGGTCAATCTGTCCACCACCTCTTATAATTTGTTTTGCTGGTGAGGGCAGGTCTTGTTGAAGCTAGTTCTTCTTTGTGTAAGGGTTTTGAGGATTCTCTCTTGCTCTTGTTCAGTAGTTTGCACTGGGTAGTTTCTCCACTATTTAGTTGTATTTTCCAATAGATCCTGGATTGAGTTTTGTGTGGTTTCCATTTCTTCCTTCACCTTCTTCTGTTGTTATCTGTTGGTGGTTTCTTTGTTGTTGGGTTTCTTCTTTCAGTGAGTATCCTTATGTTCACCACTTCCACCTCCTTTTTTTTGTGATGACTTGGAGGGGATGGCAAAATGGTTTAAGACAGCATGAGAGTATTCTATGATATTTACAGTAGCAGCTGATAGAGAAGAGATAGATCCTTTGGCTATGTATAGTGTTAATGGTGATCTTCAACCCAACTAGCCACATTTAAGAAAGGATGGAAAGAAGATAAGACCCTTGTTAGGAAGGGAAGTTTTGTGAATTGGATCTAGAAAGCAGTGAGGTTGTGGGAGGTCATATTCTGAGGTAAGGTGAGAGTAAAGGATAGTAAATAGGTGTAGTGTGTGAGAGAATAGAGTTAACCACTACAGTAAGAGAGTTCAGGAAACTGTGAAGTGGGCTAAGATCCAGGAGGGGCTTTGTGAAGTATTTACAATTGTATGCAACACCTATTATTTGCAATAATATTAGAGCAACAGTCATATGACAGAATCCATGTGATCTGGATAACATGAATAGGGGGTATAGAACTTTGAGTAGTGTGCTAGAGGATGCCATGGGACATGAAGAATAGTAAATTAACAATACACTGTGGAAGAGAGAACAGGGGAAACCTGCCAAATGATACAATATAACCAGCTAAGCAAAGAAGACTATACAGAAAGAAGAAGAATACAAAAATACTATTAAAGTAAAAGATGTAAGAATAATGAAAAATAATAATACAAATATGCAGTAACTTGTAGTTTCTCTGCAATAGCAAAGTGAAATTTTTTTCACTGTCTCAACTGTTGGGATGCTCTCTATTTGGGTCCAACTCTGGTCCTTTCACAGTTCCAAGTTTTTTGTCTCAATTGTGGGTATAAAAAAAAGCTGGAGAAGGGAGGAAGAAGGAATAAAATTGGAAGGAAAGGAAGAAGGAATAAAAAAAGAAAGAAGAAAAGAGAGGAAAAAGGTATTGAAAGATAAAACAATAATAAAAATTAAAAAAATCAAAGATTACTTAAAAAAAACCTGTTGTTGGTTTCAAAGAGGCCAAACCAGTTTTTCTGGTCTTGCTGGTTGCAGCAGGCTGAGGCCATTGGTGTGGCCTTGCTCCCTTCCTGATGTGTACTCAGCCAGTCTTGTGATCACTCTCCCAAGAGCTAGTCTGGCCCCTCTCCCCAGCACCCCATGCAGGGGATCCAGGTCTTCTTCAGAGCGCTCTTTCCCAGAGTTATCACTGTGGGCTGGGGTAGCGGCTTTTGCTCCGGCCGGGCTGTCTCAGTCCTGGTTTGGGCACTAACTCTTCCCAGTGCTATGGCGGAACACAGGGCCTTCCTCACAACCTCGGGATGGCTGCCCGGTTGTCACAGGAGAATGCCCTAAACAGTTTTACTTTTTGAGAAATTCTTCCTACTGAAGCCTTTTGCTCAGTACAACTCAATTCTCCAGCCAGACTGGTGACTATCAGGGTCAGAGTGTGTCACTGTGGGGTTCTCAACTCCCCCAAGCCAGCGACCACGGATTCCATGGGTGATCACTGTCCTTGTGTGTTTGCCTCTTTGTCCTTATTCCCCTCTCTGCAACTTTAAGCAACCAGGTCTCTCCTGGTGCTGCTCAAACCCTGCTTGGCAGGGGAGTGAGGGAGCAGTTGACACAACTCTCCCAAGGACTCTGTGGTAGACCCAGCACCAGGTGCCGGGTCCGAGGCTACTGTTGCCCCTTTCTCTGCTCTGGTCCCTGGGACCTTATCGTCCTGCAGCAGTCTCTTTACTGTCTGTTTATTCAGTGTCTGCTACAATTTTTGGTCTCTTATTTTCATATATGCTGGGGTACTGCTGGCTGTTTGCTCTGTTTTTCTGTAGATCGGCCAGGTTTTTCTCCCGTGTGTAGGGGTTAGTAGAATCTGCTCCCTCTTACTTCCTCACCATCTTCCAGTCTATTTCATTTTAAAATGTTGATTTCCATCTAGTGTCATGAAATCGATGTAGTGGGTTTATAACAAAACTTATTTAAAAGTAGAATGTTGCAGAATATGTTGAAGTGAAACCAAGTATTTATGACCCCTAATTTGAAGAATACAGCATAATTCTTTAATGCTTCCTTAACAGAAACCCTGTTTTTTCCACTATATTTCTCCAAAGCCTCAGTCCTCATTGAAATCTGATACAGGAATTCCCGGAATGGTGAGAAACATGTAAAGTAGAAAAATTTGGTGAGCCAACACTTTTGATATTCTGATAGATTTTCTGGCCAGCTTGGATTCACTTAGCTATTTTTTCAATCCCTTAACATTTATTTTTACCATGACCCACAGTGAAATAATGTTGGCAGGCAAAGAATACAATAAAGGTCCTTAGTATTCTGTAAAACTTTTGTTTCAGTTGTATGTGTGTGTTTGTATAAAACTCAGGCAAGTTGCTTATCCTTTGTGAACCTCAATTTTCTCATCTGTTAAGTGGGAATGCTAATAGGTTCCTCGTGATTGTTTCTGGGATTAAATGTAGTAATCCCTATAACAACACTTTCCCCAGTTCATGGCAGAGAGAAAACCCTCAGTAGATGCTGGCTTGCATTGTCAAGTGTTTTCTCCCATCCAGACCTGTCTCTCATCAGAATGCTGTGCTATGTAGAAGGGTTAAGACTGACAACTTGTGATTTTTCCCAAATGGTTAAGAGATATTGGTCAATATTTCCCTTACAAAACATGTACTTCTTCTTCATTTATTACCTTATGATAGACAACAATATATTTACTGTTTTCTTATTTAACTTACACATTTGTGCAGGATATCTTTTGTTCAAAAGTTTATATATCCACCAGGAGGAACAAATTAGTGTGCATTAAGTTAGTTTATATGGTGCCATATAGATAAATACTCAATAATCAAGTTTAGGTAATGGTGGTAATCACTGAAAATATACCAAGAATAGAAGATCTGATTCCATCCCATTATCACACCTAATTTGTAATGTTCTCTAAATCCTATCATTTGTGCCTTTTGGCAAATATGTGTTTTATGAAATATATATTGCTGTAGAATTCTACACTCTTTGCAAGTTGTACTATAACTTACTTTTAAGTCATGGAGTTCCTTTTGTGTTTAGAACAGTACAAGTCCTATGGGATTTGGGCAGAACATGAGGCACAGCATGAGGCACAGCACGACCTAGTGGAAAAGCACCTGCTCTGGCACAGCCGCACCACTACTCAAAAGGCAGCTCTCCAGCTTACCGGTGAACTTTGTGCAAGCTAACCTCTAAAGAGACTGTTTTCCCATAAGTTGAATGGGCATAGATAGTCATGGGCCACTGTGTGAATTAAAGTTTGTAAAATATTTAGCACGGGACCTCATGAAGAATAAGCAGTTAAAGTATCTTTAACAAGAGAGCTTGAAGATATAACTGTGAAGGGGGCAGAGTTTAAGGAAGGAGGAACATTGCCTTTCCCTGTTGCTCTGTTTTCTTTCTTCTTTATTCTAAACTGACCAATTCTGTCTCAACTTGCTTGCTAATTGGTGTTCAGTGAAGGCCTAATCCGGAGAGGACATAGACAAAGATGACTCTGAACACTCTACCAGTTATGAGCTGTGTGATCTGGTGAAGTTACTTAATTTCTCTGAGCCTCAGGTTTCTCATAATTAAATACTAAACCATGTTTACTTGTTGTGCAAATGACAGCTGTGTACATAAATAAGGTTTCATGATAATTGACAAAAATAGTAGGTCCTCAATAAGTGCTAAAGTTATAACATTAATTATTCAGGCAATAAAAGCCATTGTCCCACTGTGCTTTATATAACACACTTGCTCTTTCTTTATCAGTCTGTCTTCCTATGGCAGAGGTACACAATCCTCAGACCTTGAGGAAAACAACTGGAAGGTTAGCTTCTTCATCAAAAAAATATGAAAATCCGAAGCACAGACTTTTGTCAACAACACAAAGAATCAAGCATTCACAAAACTGGTAGGAGACACAATACTCGTTTGGTTAGATACCTGTGAAAAAAATATTTAATTCTTTTTGGTTTTAGCCTAATTAAAACTAAGATGTAGCTCCTGGTAGATAAGCATGATATTCTCAAATACTATCAAAGAATCAATTGTTGGCAAATTTGGGGCAATTTCAAAACTTTTGTCAAGTTGCCTCTATAATTCATTTGGGTTGGCCAGAATTTGAAATACAGTAACATTTCTATTATCCATTGTTTATTTTCAAAATGTCATGTGTATTTTTAAGGCATCTATTTTGATGGTACTGCCTCAGAGCAATGACTCCTCAGCTTCTTGGAGAGGGAGTTTTAGCTTTCTTTGATTGAACCTTTATTTTCTTTTTTATTCTTTTTAAAATTTATGGTGTATGTACTAACATTCCAACAACTTCAAATGTGACAAGAAGAAAAGTAACTGATTTTGGAATCTATAATTAATAATAATATATTTGTAAACATATATAGACTATAAATTAAATTGCATACATATATATCCACACTGACTAACCATGACTAAGAAACAAAAATGTTATTCAGCCCTCCCCAACCTTGGTATAGCTTCATTCCCTGTCCATAGAGTGGGCTCTCCCTGAGTTAGGCTCATGGAGATTTGGTGCAGAGTTCTAAGTTAACATCTATGGGACATTGTATCTGAACACTTCAGTAAACAAGAGCCACAGAAGTGAAAGTCCACTTGTTTACTATGAAATTCAGCTTGCTACTAAATTTCCACTAATTTGGAAGTTCTATTTATCTTTGTGTATTTTTCAGAAAAGTAATTGCACTATTCAAATGTACTGTTTGGTGGTCGGTGACTATATTTTAATGAAATAGCCAGTTGTATTTTGAAATAAATAAGAATAACTTCCTAGACAGTGTGAAGACTTGCTATTGTTGTTCTAGCTGTCATCATTCTGGTGACAATAACAGTGGCTTCTAAGACATATTGGACAGTATAATTCTCAAATGTTCTATACAATGCTAGGGGCCCATTTCATGGAAGCCGATTAAAAATAAAGAGCAGCAATAACTAGAACAACCAAAAGCTGATTGGTGAAGACTGAGTCTTGTAGCAAAACCATCACAAACATTCAGTGGATGCAACTTATGTGACTCACAGAATAATTCCGAAGGCACTGAGGTTCAACTAACAGGTTTTCCTAATTCTATAAAGCCAGACATATTTTCAGCAGTTGAATTTAATCTACATTTTGTCTGGGACAGTTAACTGAGATACAGATGCATCATTAAGCATCTGGTTAGGCCTCAGTTTTCTTCTCTATTTCTACTTTCTTTCCATGTGTGTTTTTGTATGGAAGAAGGCAAAGTTGATAATTGCTTAAAGAAATATTCATAAATTTACCAAAATAACCCAAATGTTCATGAAACACCTAACATAAAATGTCTATTAAATGTCTGTGTATAATATAATCTTTATAATATATAAAATTATAGATCCCAGGGCCTTATATGAAAATATTTATCACTACCCTCTTTATTCTTCCTTTTCTTAATTGCAGTTAACTTCCATAGAAAACACTATTTTTATGTATAAATGAAAAAATACCATGTCCTTAGACTTGAAATCAGCTACTAGCTTAGTACTTACATTGAAAGTTGGGAACCATATATATGTGATGTAGGCATTTATGTATCTGTAAAATGTGTTGTCAGAAAGACTCCTATAGAGTTGAAATTCAATGCTAGATGGTATTTTTAAAGCTAAAATTAGATTCTCTGCTTTGATTATTCCATTGTGGGCCCCCAGTTATATTTTAGTGTCCTTCACCCTTTCCTTCTTTATTATTTATAACCTGCACTCTTTGAGCAATGACCAGTACTAATCTGTGACCTTCTGTCCTTCTGCCTGATTCACTGCCTATTTTGAAACTCTAAGATAGAAGCATATATTCTGAGACTTTCTGTTAAAAAAGATGTTACATTTTTTCATATTTCTGAGTCTGAAATAGGAGTCAACCTTAGGTTTGTTTGTCTCATTCATTTTCTGCAGACCAGCTTAAAAAAATAAAAAAATAGAAAGAGGCATGTTGGGGTGCAGGGAGAGAGAGAAAAAGTGAGAGAATTATAAAGTAGCCACACTTTTATATTCATTATGTTTTAATATTTCTCACAAGAACAAAAATATTCTTTTGCATATGCTTTTATTAAAATTTTTTTGTTTTGCTATCTTGATTGTTAGGTTAATGTATTGGGTCTTTTCTTGTTTCTATTGCCTCTTTTTTTTTCTTCCTCTATCCACAGTAGCCAGACACAAATAATAATAAAATCAAAGAATAGAAACTTATTTGTACATGATGTACATTAAAAAGAAATGGCATAAAGTGGAATTAGTGGCAAATTCCCTGAGGACCAAAGACTCCCACTGGTTCCAGTCTCCTGTATGATGCTTGCCCTTCCCACACAGCTAATGACTGAAATGAGATCTATCGCTACTGGGAGCTTTTAATTTCTTTACATTGTTCAGGTCATACTGATATGATGCAAACTGACAGCTTCCATTATAGTCTGGCTCATTATCAGCTCTTACACCAGACAGCAAGGGCACACATCTTTATCCGCAGGTTGGACCTAACCCTCCTCGCCATGTAAATTTAATTTGGTCTTAGCTAAGGCGTAAGGTAGAGTATTGTGGGCATGTGTGCAAAGCACATCGTATCCACAGGGATTAGGAAAAAGAAAAAATGGAGGCAAGATAGAAATTCCTTAGAATTCACAAACTGAAGAATTTATGTTTGGTTAAAATACACCACTTGGAGGGCAAGAAAACTTCAGAGGAAGGTGAAGGCAAATTTAAAGTATGGATCTGGAAATGAATGCAAGATGATTCTCCCTTAAGTCTACTGTTGACTGTTATATTTGGCCATGAGCACTCAGGCATTTACTAGGATACTGAATCACCTCATGCCAGTTAAGTATTGTTGTGAGTTTTGTTTTCTTTCAGAAATGGCTACGTGAACTATGGCATGGTTCATGGATTTCTTTGTTTAGAAATAAAAGTTAGCACATCTGGCCCAGGTATTTAATAAATAGCCCTCAGCAAACAATTCAAAGACAGCCTAACTTTAAGTATTTTGGTGATCCAGTCCCCTTCACCTGACAGGTAACACAGGACACTGCATATAAGGAATTGGAAATTGATTGTGTGTATGATTTTTTAAATGTACACAGAGATACACATAATTTATAATTTATATCAAGATATAATTATGCAAGGTGCTCATTAGTATTGAGTGGAGGTAGGATAAGTTAGGTCAGTGGGCTAGAGAAATAGATGAAGGACTTAAAAATCTAGGTGAAATATATGTTAAATATCCTTTATTAGTACTATCCAGTAGAAATTTAATATGAGCCATCTTGTAATTTAAAATTTTCTAGTAACCACATATAAAAAGTAAAAAGAAATAGGTAACATCAATTTTAATAATATATTTTATAAAATCTACTATATAAAATGTTACTATTACAGCATATAAATTAAAATTATTTATGAGATAAAATAAAAATTATAGAGATTGTTTACATTCTTCTTTTTTTGTTTTTAGTCTTTGAAATCCAGTATGTACTTTATACTTACAGCACATCTCAGTCAGATTTGGCACATTTTGAGTTTTCAATAGCTACAAGTGGCTCATGGCTGCGCTAATGGGCAACACAGCTTTAGACAGATGTAGTGACTCATAAAAAACTCTGGTTCTTTTTTTTTTTAGTTTTCTTAGAAAATTCCATACTGTTTTCCATAATGTTTGTACCAGTCTGCATTCCCACCAACAGTGAACTAGGGACCCCTTTTCCCCACAACCTCTCCAACATTTGTTGTTTGTTGCTTTGTTTATGATAGCCATTCTGACTGGTGTAAAGTGGTCTCTCATTGTGGTTTTAATTTGCGTCTCTCTAATAGCTAGCGATATTGAGCATCTTTTCATGTGTCTCTGGATCCTCTGTATGTCCTCCTTGGAGAAGTGTCTGTTCAAGTCCTTTTACCATTTTTTAATTGGGTTATTTGTCTTCTTAGAGTGGAGTCGTGTAAGTTCTTTGTATATTTTGGAGATTAAACCCTTGTCTGAGGTATCGTTGGCAATTATGTTTTCCCATACAGTTGGTTGTCTTTTTATTTTAATACTGTTTTCTTTATTTCTTTATTTATTTTTATTTTTAACATTTAGATCTTTAATCCATCTAGAATTTTTTTACATATTTTAAATTTTTATTTAGTTATTTTTCAAGTACAATTTTTAGTCTATTTCTTCCATCCCAGCCCCCCCACCCCATGCTCCCCACCTCCCTCCCATTTTCACCCCCCTTAGTTCTCTTCCCTGTGTCCTTCCTATTTGTTCCTCCAAATCCCTCCCCTTTTTCCTCCTTAACTTCCCTTCCCTCTCCCCTCTGGTCACTGTCCCCTTGTTCTCTATTTCAGTGTCTTTATATAGCAAAAACAAAAATAAAATATCTGGGAATAAACTTAACTAAGGAGGTAAAAGACCTGTATGCAGAAAACTACACAGCCCTGAAGAAAGAAATCAAGGAAGACATAAACAAATGGAAACCTATACCTTGTTCATGGATTGGAAGAATTAACATCATCAAAATGTCCATACTACCCAAAGCAATATACAGATTCAATGCAATACCTATTAAAGTACCAGTGGCATATTTCACAGACATAGAACAAACACTTCAAAAATTTATATGGAACCATAAACAACCCCGAATAGCGGCTGCACTTTTGAGAAAGAAGAACAAAGTAGGGGGGATCACAATACCTGATATCAAACTGCATTACAAGGCCACTGTAATCAAAAGAGCCTGGTACTGGCATAAAAACAGGCACATAGACCAATGGAACAGAACAGAGAGCCCAGAAATCAACCCAACTCTCTACAGTCAATTAATATTCCACAAAGGGGGCAGTAACATAAAATGGAGTAAAGATAGCCTCTTCAACAAATGGTGTTGGGAAAACTGGACAGCTACGTGCAAAAAAAAAATACTACTGTTTTCTTTAGTTGTGCAGAAGCTTTTTATTTTGATGAAATCCCATTTGTTTATTCTTTCCTTTATGTCCCTTGCTCCAGCAGACATATCAGTAAAAAAGTTTCTGCATAAAATATCTGAGATTTTCTTGCCAATGTTCCCCTCTAGGATTTTAATGGTTTCACGGCTTATATTTGTCTTTTATCCACCTTGAATCTATTTTGATGTATGGTGTCAATCTGTGTTCAAGTTTCATTTTTTTGCATGTGGCTGTCCAGTTCTCCCAACACCATTTGTTGAAAAGGCTATTTTTCTCCATCTTATGTTTCTGTTCCCTTTGTCAAATATTAATTCACTGTAGAGAGTTAGGTTGATTTCTGGGCTGTCTCTTTTGTTCCATTGGTCTCCGTGCCTGTTTTTATGCCAGTACCATGCTGTTTTGATTACAGTGGCCTTATAATACAATTTGATATCAGGTATTGTGATTCCTCCTACTTTGTTCTTTCTCAAAATAGCAGCTGCTATTCAGGCTCGTTTATGGTTCCATATAGATTTTTGAAGTGTTTGTTCCGTGTCTGTGAAATATGCCATTGGTACTTTAATATGTATTGCATTGAATCTGTAAATTGCTTTGGGTAGTACGGACATTTTGATGACGTTAATTCTTCCAATCCATGAACACGATACATGTTTCCATTTGTTTGTCTTCCTTGATTTCTTTCTTCAGTGTTGTGTAGTTTTCTGCATACAAGTCTTTTACCTCCTTAGCTAGGTTTATTTCCAGATATTTTATTTTTGCTTTTGCTATATCAAATCATATTTTTTCTTGATTTCTACTTCTACTGATTTGTTGTTAGTATATAAAAATGCCTTTGATTTCTGGATATTGACTTTGTAACCCGCTGTTTTACCAAATTCATTTATTAGTTAGAGCAGTTTTTGAGTAGAGTCTATAGGATGTTCCATGTACACTATCATGTCATCTGCAAACAATGACAGTTTTGCTTCCTCCTTTCCAATTTGGATGCCTTTTATTTCCTTTTCTTGTCTGATAGCCGTGGCTAAAATTTCCAGAACTATATTGAATAGAAGTGGTGAAAGTGGACATCCTTGTCTTGTTCCTGATCTTAATGGAAAAGATTTTAGCAATTCCATTCTTGGGACTATATCCTAAGAACCCTAAAACACCAATCAAAAAGAACCTATGCACCTCAATGTTCATACCAGCACAATTTACAATAGCCAAGAGCTGGAAGCAACCTAGGTGCCCATCAGTAAATGAATGGATAAAAAAATTATGGTACGTATACACAATGAAATTCTATGCAGCAGAAAGAAAGAAGGAGCTCCTACCTTTTGCAACAGCTTGGATGGAACTGGAAAGCATTATGCTTAGTGAAATAAGCCAGGCAGAGAAGGACAAATACCATATGATTTCACATTTAACAGGAAGCTAAACAACAAACAAACAAGCAAGCAAAATAAAAACAATAACACTGAAATAGAGAACAGGGGGACAGTGACCAGAGGGGAGAGGGGAGGGAATTTCAGGGGAAAAAGGGGAAGGATTTACAGGAACTAGTATAAAGGACACATGGACAACAACTAAGGGGGGTGGAAAGGGGAGGGAGGTGGGGGGCACCGGGGGATGGGCTGGGATGGGAGTAAAAGACAGAATACTGTAGTTGAAAAATAATTAAATAAATAAATTTAAAAAACCCCTCTGGTTCTTTACCAAAATGTGGTTATTTAAGAAATAATGAAAAGAGATTGTTTTAGTCTGTTCAGGCAGCTATAACAACAGACTACATGGCTTACAAAAACCAACAGAAATTTTATTTCTCACAGTTCTTGGAAGTCCAATTCAGATTGCCAGCCAGCATGCTTAGATTCTTGTGAAGGCCTACTTCCAGGTTGCTCATTGACAAATTCTCACTGTATCTTTATGTGGTGGAAGGGGCATGGGCTCTCTGCATTCTCTTTTATGGGAACATTAATCTTATTAATGAGGACGCTACTCTCATGACCTACATACCTCCTAAATGCCCTGCCTTCTAATATCATTACATTGGGCATTAGGATTTCAACATATGAATTTTATGGGACCCAAACATTCAGACCATAGTAGGGATTTTGACAGCATCTTGCCTTAGGGAAGCAAAAGTCAGCCACTTATCTATTCAACCCGTATTCAGGGCCTAAAATGTACTAGGTGTTTAGGGAATGTAAGTCATGTGTCTTCTAAGGAATGGGTACAGTGTATAGAAGGGACAAGACCAACAAGGTCTCTTCAATCATGGGGCTGACAGTCCAGTAGGGAGTACACAAAGAGAGAGATAAATGAGTATGTAATCCATGAGATGGAGACAAAGGCTATGAAGAAAAATAGAGCAAGATGGAGAACTGGAAAGCGATAGTGGTGCTATGATAGACTGGAGGATATCTGATAGTGGAACACTTGAGCTGAGATCTAAATAAAGTAAGACATTGGGTCATGTGGATTTCTGAAAAAAGATTGTTTCAGGGAGCAGCTGCAAATGTCCTGAGGCAGGGAAGTAAATTTTATATGGCCCTGTAGGCCACTGTAAGGACTCTAGCTATAATTTACTCTAAATAAGATGGAAAGCTACTGGAAAGTTTTGAGCCAAGGCATGACAAGATCTACCTAGATTCTCCATGGAGAATAGACAGTTTAGACAATATTATTTGTATGTATTTGCATTTATATTTTAATTTATTTTTATTCATTAATCTTCATTTTAATCATACAATCTCTTCAAGATTAAATTAAATATGGAGCAGAATTAAATTTCTAAGCTCTACTCAGACAATGGTTTTATTAATCAAGCCATGGAAAGATCTGCCTCCCAAATATAGAAAAGTTGAATTTTAGAAATAAGTTGCGTGTTAGGGCTAGTGCTGAGATTAGGCAGCTAATCTGAACATTAACAAAAATTTTAATGTTTTAATTTTTAATGTTTAATTTTTAATGATATATAAATAAATGGGTAATTAAATATAAAATTTTAAGAGTATACAAAAAACTGTACTTGAAAAATAACTAAATAAAATTTTTTAAAAGTATATATATATATATATATATATATATACACACACACACACACACACACACACACACATTTTCAATGTGTGGTTGCCTCTCACATGGTCCCCACTGGGGGAACTGGCCTGCAACCCAGTCATATGCCCTGACCAGGAATCAAACCAGAGCCCCTTGATTTATAGCGCACACTCAATCCACTGAGCTATACCAGCCAGGGCTAAATATATTTTATTGATTATGCTATTACAGTTGTCCTGTTTCATTCTCCTCCTTTTCCCCCTCTGTTCTGTACACTCCTCCCACAAGCATTACCCCCTCTTAGTTCATGTCCGTGGGTCACACATATAGGTTCTTTGGCTTCCCCATTTCTTATACTATTAACTTCCACCTGTTTATTGTGTACCTACCATTTATGCTTATTCCCTCTACCTTTTCCACCATTCTCTCTCCATCCCTCCCCACTGATAATGCTCCATGCAATCTACATTTCTGTGATTCTATTCATGTTCCAGTTATTTGTTTAGTCTGTGTTTTCTTTTTTTGTTGTTTGTTTTTTTAGGTTTGGTTGTTGATAGTTGTGAGCTTGCTGTCATTTTACTGTCTATAGTTTTGGTCTTCTTCTTTTTCCTAAATAAATCCCTTTAATATTTCATATAATAAGGGCTTGGTGGTGATGAATTCCTTTAATTTTACCTTCCCCAAGAAGCACTTTTTCTGCCCTTCCAGTCTAAAGGATAGCTTTGCTGAATAGAGTAATCTTGGGTGTAGGTCCTTGCCTTTCACGACTTGGAATACTTCTTTTCAGCCCCTTCTTGCCTATAAGGTTTCTTTTGAGAAATCAACAGATAAATCTTCTGGGAACTCCTTTGTAGGTAACTGTCTCCTTTTCTCTTGCTGCTTTTAAAATTCTCTCCTTATATTTGATCTTGGGCAGCTTAATTATGATGTGCCTTAGTGTGTGCTTCCTTGGGTCTAACTTCTTTGGGACTCTCTGAGCTTCTTGGACTTCCTGGAAGTCTATTTACTTTGCCAGGCTAGGAAAATTCTTCTTCAATATTTTTTCAAATAAGTTTTCAATTTTTTACTCTTCCTTTTTTCCTTCTGGCACCCCTATGATTCAGACGTTGGAATGTTTAAAGTTGTCCTGGAGGTTCCTAAGCCTCTCCTCACTTTTTTTTTTGAATTCTTGTCTCTTCATTTTCTTCTGGTTAACTGTTTATTTCTTCCTTCTCATTGATCTGAGTCCTGGTTTCCTTCCTTTAAGTGTTGGTTTTCTGTACATTTACCTTTATTTCACCTTTCATAGCTTTCACTTTTTCCTTTATTTTGCAACCATACCCAACTATTTCTGTGAGCATCCTGATTACCAGTGTTTTAAACTGTGCATTTGATAGGTTGGTTATCTCTTCATCTCTTAGTTCTATTTTGGGGATTTTGATGTATTCTTTCACTTTGATAATATTTCTTGATCCCAGCACATTATGTTGTAAGGGGCAGATCCTTAGGAATTCACTAGAGCAAGGCAACCTACCTTACTATGTCACGATCAGTGCTGGATGTGGATGAGGGGTCAGAGAGGGAACAATGCTACTTGCTGGGCTTTCAGTCACTTCCTCTGTTACCCACAAGCAAATTGGCCCTTTTGGTGCTATTTCCTGGGTTGGTGGGCTTGTGTATGTTCTAGTACCCTGTGAGTCTCTCCAGTGAATTCTTCTGTAAGGCTGGGAGTTTCTCCTGCCTCCTCAATCCCCTCAGGATTTTTCAGCCAGTGTTTGTGAGGCTTTATTTCTCTGTGCTGGAACCCTGGGTTGCATGATGTGTCTTGTACCCCATTTGTTCCTCCCAGTTTATCTGCATGCAAATGTGAGACTGCCAGCTGCTGTCTCACCTGCCCAGTCCTCTAGCCTCCAACTTGCTGTGCATCCTCCCCACCCCAGCCTCCTGTCTCCCCCACTCCTACCAGTATGAATTAATGTTTCTTCTTTAACTCCTTGATTGTTGGAATTACTTACAGTTTGATTTTCTGGCAGTTCTTATTATTTTTTGTTTTTAAATTTGTTGTTGTCTTTCTTTTGGTTGTATGAGGTGGCAAATTGAATCTACCTATGTCTCCATCTTGGCTGGAGAGGTAATTACATATGAATTAACAAATAATTACATATAAGACATATACACATATACACTCTATGTATACATTAATTTGATGATTATTAATGGAAAATATTTTTGCATAAAAACTGTATGTTTGGACATTTTGGTGTATAAATATAAGATCCTAGTACACTGTCAGTCTTTACACAAAATTCTGATTATCGTCAGTGAAAAATGTGCACAGGATAAAATTGATGGTATTTTATTCTTATTCAACGTGTGTATCACTAGGAAACAAGAAAGAAGACCAAAGTTATCTAGTTGCTTGGATCTATGATCACCATGTGTTCGGGCAGCCTGGCAGCCAGATATAAGCCATTTCTTATCTCCTATTAGAATCACAAGTTTTTCTTGCTTTCTGATTTAAGTCTTCTGTAGAGTGAAGAAAGTACATTTACCTCTGAAAAGGAATTTAACTGAAATTCTGTAGGAGCATATTGAACTGTAAGAACAAATCTCTTGCCAGCATCCTTATTTAGTAAAAGACTCTCTATCTGCAGTTAGGATAAAATCCAGGATAAGGCTAAAAGTAGATATTGCTTTTGGAATATCATGATGAAAATAAACATATCTGAAAAGACATGAATGCCCCTCAGGACTTTAGACTGAATGATTCAAGCAGGAGACTCTTTATCTTGATAATCGGTCATTTCTTAGTGTGGTCAGGAAAATTGTTTTGAAGTTGTTCCTAGCCACTGTTCTTAGGACAGCTTTCTCCTTGGGAACATCGAGATTTAATAACACTAAAGAAATAGGTTAGAATCCCAGGCTCTATGAGAGTAGAATCTGTGTCTACCTTGTTCACCATTGCATTCTTATTGTCGAGAAAAGTGCTTAGCAGACAACAGATGCTCTCTAAATACCAGTTGGATGAAATTTCACCTGCATTGACTTAAACATAAGATATTCTTTAGGAAAACCTTTACAACTAGATTCCTCTACCCCACACACCCACTCAGCTTTGACAGTGGACTTAATATACAATTTGATTTGAAAGCAATGGACATTTATTGTGATTAAATGTTCCTTACATGTTATTTTTTACACAATTTGAGGGATTAAAAAAAAACATGTGTGTTGCCACCCCTCAAGGCCAGATAGGTTCATGGTATTCGTGCAGACTGAAAAATGTTCACGGAGCCATTGGGATGTCTGGCATGCCTTTATTCATGGCGGGCAAGCCACACACGCTGCAAGCTGCAGGCCCATCTGCATGTCTCATGTCGTGGCCCCCGCTCCCCAGTGTGTCAGCCATTATGGCACCTGCCCCCTTGCATGTCTCTCATCAACATCACCCCCAAGAGGGAGTTCCTACCTGTTTAAGTACTAGAGGGGAACACAGCCAGCAAGATGCCAGAACATTACATAACATAACATAGTTCTATGCATGCGAGCCCTCTTTATGTGATGGGAATAGTTTACCAGACCCAGTCTGAAGGCTATGGAAATACCATTTTCCTTAGCTACCTGGGCGAGGAAGCCAGACTGCCTCCACTTACCCTGCACCAGATAATAATTCAAACTTTAAATAGAATTATTATAATTATTTTAAAATGTTTTTCACAGCATAGATGCTAGTAAAATATTATATAAAAATTAAAGAAAGGTATGTGCATGTTCGCATGTTTTAATGCCTTTTCCTTTCTGTAGGATCTTTTTTATTAACTAGGAAAATTACATTTCATATAGACAAAACAAAACAAATAAGGTAATCAATTTCAAATAACTTTCCATCTCCTGGAAACCAAGGAAACACTACACCTATAAAACAGGTGACCTGCGTTTTTCCTTAAGAATTTTACTTTTTAAAAATAAGATGCCTGATGTAGGAACACAGAAGCGAAGCTATTTGACATTGTTGACAATGTATGGAACTGCATCGCAGCTGTAAAAAATTTACTGGAGAGAAGTTATGTAGGTACAGCCAAAATGCTGAGCTAAGCATACTATGGCTTGGAATTTTGTGATTTAAAGTGTTTTCTTATCTCTCTACACAAAAGTAAAAATGAAACTCATACAGAAATTAGAGAATCTTCCATAGATTATTTTTTATTTTTATTTTTCTCATAGATTGTTTTTAGAGACAGTTTTGCAGATATTTGTGGAAAGACATTTAATCACAATGAAGTTTATTATTCATAAAAACGACAACAAAAAAGAGATTATTTTTTCAAAGAGGAATAAAATAATCCATTTAAAAACAATCTGTCCTGGGCCATGTCCTAAAACGCTTCTGAATGTTTAAATGCTAAGTGGGGTTTGGATGAGATTGCCAGTCACCAGAAATTAACAAGTGGTATCTTAAAAGGCATGATTTAATTAGAAGGACACACTTGAGATTTCGTTTCTCTCAGTGTTTGGGAGGAATTGGGACCATCAGCACTCCCACCTGCTGCCCAGCGCACTGGCTGCAAGTGTTGTTACTGTGGCTCCCGCTGCAGGTGAACCACTTTCACAGTCCAGAAAGCATGACATTCCCCGTTACCAGTGGGAGGAAGGGCTAATTGAGAAGTGTGTATAAAGGCTGTAATGAGTAGCATTTACATGTATTGATTAGAAGCAGGGCCACTGTTTCTCATTTATCACCACCAGCAGCTGTGAAATTTTCCCCACGTCGATTGGCACAGCTCATATTACTGTTCCTCTAGTTCTTTATTGCTTTTTTTCCCCTTCCCCTTCTGAACTGGAGTGCTGATCCACCAGCTGGAATGGCCTGGTAATTACTCCAGCTCCTATACCAGCTGCCACAATTGCCAAACCGCTGGAGTGAAAAATTCCATCCCACATTTCCAATTTTTTACATTACCATTGCATAATCATATTTGACGAATAATTAACCAGGGTTAATACTTAAGGGAGCAATTTGCAAGTAAATTGATAAGCTGAGGGCTGTAAAGGCCCATAAGGGCTGAAGACTTGGTACCGGTGTGCTGCTTCTGCTTTCGCCTGCTGCATTCAGGGGAGTATTCAATGTGACCACCTCAACTGACCAAAACTCTCAGCTTCAACAGCTCTTGACTGTGAGTTGGTTGGAGGAGAGACTCTAAATTTAAGGTCACCTTGAATTCTGTGGAGCTCCTTTTTCTTAAAGGGCTACCCTCACTACCCATGTCCTGGATGTGGAATAGGTATTTTAAGTGCCATATGCCCATTTTGTAAAATATCTTGACTTGGGAGATAGTGGGTTAGTGTTTAAGACATTGCTAATTTTATGATGGAGAGGCTCTTTTGCCTGAAGGGAGAGTGATGTGCCTCACCTTTGTAAAAGTGACAGCACTTTGGAAGTAAAGGAGAGATGTGTGTTTGTGAATGCATGACAGAGAATACATGGTGGAGTAGTGAATGATGACCATATTTCCAAATCAAATAATTTGGCTGGCCATTTTGGAGAACTATTAATAAGACTAAAGTAATAGAAGAGCATCAAGATTTAACTATTTGAATTCTAAGTGTTCATAACCCTTTTTTTTGTGAACCATTGGAATATTGCATATTTTTCAGTCACTTAATTCCAGTATCTCTTGATTTCTTATCTCTTCACTTGTTCATTTTGGGCCATCCTGTCTTTCAAGGATAATCAAAGGATAAGGGATGACCCTGTGATTTCAGAAATAATATTTATGTCATGTGGTTGGGCTTTGACTGTGAGCTGAGTATTCTAAAGTAGAATCAGTATGCACAAGCTATACACAGGAAGTCAGTGCTCAGCATTTGTCACTGTGTGAGGCTTTGCATGGAAAAGCAGTTCCTTTCAGACTCAACTGTAGCACTAAGTGAAATCAATGGCCAAACAATCTAGCACAATTGGTCACATATTGATAGAATTAAACACTGCTGTTAACACGACTTGTCATTGATCAAACATGGAATTCGGAGTAAAAGTAGCTGAAACCTTTAGACTTTGTGTTTGTGGGGAAAGGGGAAGACAAATGAGAATTGTTTTGCTCCATCTACTTAAAACATGATTTTTGTTTGCTCTAATCACTATGCTTCACTCTGGAACACATTTTTAGGACCTTGACATTTTTCCATATTTGACAAGAAAGAGGGAACTAGAAGTAGCTCATTTAAATTTTCAGATGTGTTACACTCAAGGAACATTTCTCAATGATATGGAGATTACCTCTTTGACAGAAGTCATAGATTTCTGTGGGTGACAAAACAAGTCAACCCAGTTCATAACCACATTCTACTATATCCCACATCTCTGCCTATAAACAGGAATCTGCCTGATGAACACAAATTCTGAGAGTATTTTTCTTTATTTGCATGTAGTTGGGTAATATTGCAAGCTACTGTGGTGAGGAGAACAAGGCCATATTTTTCTGCTTTGCCTCTGAGCATTATAGTCAGCTGTTTCAGGGACTCTGTCTGACACAGTACACATACAACTAATAAGAGAATGTCCTGGCAGACCAAGTCAGCTGCTGTGTGTAGCCTGTGTGCATGGTTTGCCACAAAGACCCACATCAATTGTTGTGATTTCTGAAGTGCTGTATAAGAGGGAGCAGTGCTGTGTCACTGCCTGCAACGAATAAAGTCAAGACAGGGATGGGATATGTTTGAAAGGGGATATGTTTTCCTTATTGTGTTTCTAAATGATTATGGGTGCATTGGTGAACATATGCAAGGATTCGAATATGAAATATTTTTCTTCATTGTGTAGCCTGTTTAGTTTATTCAAAGCAGTTCCACGGTCTATAGTCACCTTATGCATTTAATTGTCTCCTTGAATAAAATTCATACTCTATGAGTACAATAGCCCTGTCTGACCTCATATCAGCTTAATGCATAGCCAGGGTGGAGTAATAGCCTGTGGTTTGGTAGATTGTGCTGTGCACTGCACAACTCCAGAGGGTGATATTCATATAGAATACAGTGTACAAGCTATGTAAGCTGTACATGGCATTACTAAGAAGCTAGAATACAGGAGATAATAAATATTTTTTGAAATGAATGAATATATTTTTATGTTATTGTGGACAGATAAATTACCATATCCTTTACTGAATAATAAAAACAATAAATAACTATAAAGCAGTGGTTCTTTAACATGCATGAGAATCATCTGCTGAAATACAAATTGAAAACATGGATTGCTGAACCTCACTCTCAGGGTCCATGATCTGGAGCAGGGCCCAAGATACATTTTATTTCCCCAGGTGATGCTAACGCTGCTGAGAACCATTGCTCTAAGGCCCCACAGATGATAATGGTAATAAGATGATGACAATGACAATTCCTCTCTCTCCTTCTTCATTTTATATTTCATATTGGAACTCTAGAGTTATTTTATTAAAGAACTGATTGAATCTCAACTTTAACACTGCTATAGACTTTTGATGATGCTTGTGTCTACAGTACAGCACAAAGTCCAAATCCTTCCAGATACCTCCATAGTGCTTAGAGCTATCTGCCCTCTTTGAGGGCACCAGCCATTTTCCTCTACACCACCCCAAGCTCTAGATCAGGCATAGGAGAACTATGAATCAGAATCACCCATAGAGCTCTCCCAAAATGCAGGTGCCTGGGTCCCGTTCTGGAGATTCTGTTTCAATTAGGTCCTGGGTGAGTTCTGCCCTTAAAAAATGCTTCACAGATGATTCTTATACAGTGTATTCTGATATGCACCAAACTATTGATGTACAGAATATGGGCAAGGTTTTAATCAAAGGTGAATTCTTAATTCAAAATTTTTCATAACAAAAGAATGAATAAAAATAAATGAAATAGGCAATATCTTAAGTTGTGAAGAAAACAAAAAAATTTATAAATTTATTTATAAATTAATACAGAAGTCTTCAGTGAATTGGGGAACTAAAAGAAAATAGAAAGAAAGATGAAATCCAAGCAACAGATCTTGAAGAAACTAATAAGTCACAAGGTTCTGATAAGTACATGAAGGAATAGATGCCCTCAAATTTGAAAAGTGATAAAATAGATCATTTTATGGGTTAGCAATTATGAACATTAACTCAAGAGGTCTAGAAACACCAGATATATTCTATTAATTCAATAAATATTTATCAAGTACTTACCAGGCACTGTCCCAAGAAGTGAACAGAACAGAAAAAAGCCAGCCTGTGTGAAGTTTATTTTTTATGAATCCTAGTGTCAGACTCTGATAACACATGCATAGGACAATAGACCAATTACACATACAAATATAGGATAGGACAATGTAAGTAAAAGACCAGGAAAGTATGTTCTACAGTACATTAAGTATGGGCTAGTCATCCATACTTATTTCAGGATTATAATGATAATTTAATGCATTAATATAATGCATCAAATCAATATGTCCACTAATTAAAAGAATGTTGATCTCGGTAGATACTGAAAATGTGTTCAATTAAATTAAATATTCCTACCTGATAAGAAATTCCTTGGAACACTAAGAATAGAAGGATATTTCCTTAACCCGATAAAGGGTATCTGAAACCATGAGCCAACATCATACTTCATGGTAAGACAGTAGAGGCATTTTCATTTAAACCTGAGACAAAAGATGAATTCTTACTGTCACTTTTGTTATTTAGCATTGCCTGAAAGTTCAGGAAAATACAATAAACCATGAAAACAACAAGAATAACTATAGGACAAGAGTTAAAATTATGGCTATATGATGACAGTATAATTAGACATATCTAGGAAATCCAGGGAAACAACTAAATAATGTTTTGAATTAATAAGCAAGTTCATCAAAAGTGAATGGCTTCAGGATAACTCCATAAGGATCAGTGACACTTCTATATAACAGCAATAAATATGTTAGAAGATATAATGACAAATAAAACTATGAATTTTCAAGAAATGTATGACATCTATATAAAGAAAACTACAAAATTTTATTGAGCAATATAAAGAAAATATGAATGAATGGTAGTGTATATTATATTTTTAGATGGAAATACTGTAAAATAAAATGATCTTTTCACCTAATTAGCAGTTTTCATAAAATTCCAATAAAAATCCATATGAGATTATCAGGTTGGCTTGACAAAATGTAAATATAAGAGAAAAAATTAAAAACCAAAAAAATTATGGAAAGTAAATGATGGGGACAATGAAGTGGGACTTGACCTACTAGATACTAAAATGTGTTATAATGATATATGCACTGTAACAGAAAGGTACTGTTTCGAGAAATAAAGGTCAAATCAAAGGACAGTTGGAGATTACCTCTGAGACAGATCCTAAGGTATGTTAATGTTCCAGACAGTGTGCCAAAGTCCGGGGCTAGAAAAGAATCAATGTGTTGAAGAACTGAAGTAATGTGGCTGGGGTATAAATAAATTTAGTACACTTTGGAACAAACTTTTTAAGAAAACAGTTTTCATATACTTTTAAAGTAGGCAGTTTTAAATATAAGAATACAAGTATTTGATCCATTGATTTTTCCTGAAAAAATCCTAGATGTGAGTAGGGATGAAGATCAGTTAAGACTAGAGGTATTCTTTGTGGCATTGTTAATAGCAGCGCTGAAGCTCAAAACCTGCAATTGAATGCAGTGAATGCAATGAATGCATAAATACGTGGAACAACACATAGATGTTCTCTCTATATCTATAAAAAATCAATAATTTTTTATAAAGTAGGATCCTATATTCACCATACAATTCCATTTTTAATCAATATGTACACATGCAAAATATCATAAATTATATCAAATTGTGATTTTGATCTATCCTAGAAGTAATCACTTCCAGGATATTTGCTTTGTACATTTATTTATGAAAGCATTTAATTTTTTAAATGATTAGTTAGTTATTACAAATATAAACATAAAATAAACATTAAAAGCTTCATTTCATGTCCAGCTCAACTGTCACCTCTTCCATGAATTCTTCACAGATTTCCCAATCAAAATTAGTTTCTCCTCTCCAGAACTCTCATAAAATCCATGCGTCTCTTCATGATTTTATATAAAACACTCCTGAGTGAAGTTCAGTTGAATGTATGCATATTGATCTCCTCTGTTTAATGCTAATCTTCTCTGGGTTGCATGCTTTAACTAAAGATTTTCTGTGGAGAACATTATAAACCCTTGAAGAGAGATGTCAGCAAGCACATGGTCATGTGAAGAGATGCTACAACTAACATGGGGGATGAGAAATGTGAATGCAAAGTTGGGTATTTTAACAAATGAATGTCTTCATGTGTATACAAGAGTTGGAGGTTTATAACATTTTTATATTAATTTAAGTACCGGTACTTTTCTAGACACTTTGCTGAATGTAAGAAAACAGTATAGTTAGAAGCAAGATGCTTAGCCTTGGAAACATTAACTCCTATAAACCTATTTCCTCATCTGTAAAATGAATGCTGAATGCTGAATGTAAGAAAACAGTATAGTTAGAAGCAAGATGCTTAGCCTTGGAAACATTAACTCCTATAAACCTATTTCCTCATCTGTAAAATGGAAAGTGCACTATTACTCATGAGTGGTGGCAAAAATTAAATAAGATAAAGCACGTTTATAGGCAAAATGCCTGGCTCATGATGAGTCTATTATATAATAAACATTATCACTTAGGATGATTTATTATTTACAATAGCCTAACTGGAACATCCCCATCTTTCCATTTGACATCATGAAGTCAAAGTTTTAAAATCTCCACTGCCTCCTCTTGCTTCAGCCCAGTAAACTATCACTTAATCAGCTGTCTGGAGAGGGAGCTATTATTCACTGCAGGGCCAGCTTCATGGCATGAGACTTGTGCATTTACAAAGGCCCCAAAGGACTCATGCTTGGCTTAATGCTCCCCTGTCACCATCTTGGAATTTTTGATAATTTTGAACAAGGGTCCCCACATTTTCATTTTGTATTAGCCACCCTAACTTGTGTAGCCAGCCCTGTCCAGTAAGTTCTCCCATCTTACTGATTCCATAGCAGTCATTAAATAGTTATGCTCATTAATGGAGTGTTATTGTTCCTAGATTATAGATTTGAGAAAAAGTCTTTGCCCTAGACAAGCAGTCCCTTGAGAGAAGGGTTTAGGGGACATTTCAATGCTGATGCTTTGTTGCTGATCGTGAGTCCAGGTTTAGATCTATTCTGCTCATGCTGTCTGCTACTTGAGTTATTTTGTAAGAGTGACCACTAGTCTTTTGCTGTTTGTTTTCTCTTATTTTTATTTTTTTTAGATTTTATTTATTTATCTTTAGAGGGGAAGGGGGGAAGGAGAGAGGGAGTGAAACATCAATGTATGGTTGCCTTTTGTGCATCCCCTGCTGGGAACTGACCTGCAGGGAACCGGCCTGCAACCCAGGCATGTGCCCTGAGTGGGAATCGAACCACGATCGTGTGGTTCGCAGGCCCACACTCAGTCCACTGAGCTACACCAATCAGGGCTGTTTTCTCTTATTTTTAATTCATTAAAAGCCACACTGCTCTTGCTTTTGGTGGCATTCATTGCTTTTTCATCCTCATTCTCTGGACAATGTTCTACCATCATTTGCACTCAAATCCTTTTTTCCATGCAATCTCCATTTCAGAATCTAGGCTGGGAAGGGTTTCTGAGGAAGTGATATCCAGTGCAAACAGAAGAGGGTTTCCTTGGATCAAGTTAGACTGAAGAACAGTTCTTGAATGCTTCTGAATATAGGAGAGTGGACAGTAGGGATGCAGCATATGTTCCTAGCATGCTCTGTGAGTTGTCACTTATAGATTAACCATTTTATTCAGGCTCTCTTCAGTAAAGATACCTGAGTCTGGCTTGGGTTTAATGGCTGTCTGTATATAGGAAAGCCTCAAGAACAACCACTAGCTAGGCTATTTGAACTTAGGTTGAAAATTGGAGGTCATTGCTGTTTTTATGGACACTGAACATTTACAACAGATTTTAGACGAGGAAAAGTATTTGAGACAGAGTCAGAAGCCTAATAATGTCATTTAGGCTGCCATGAAGTCCACTCTCTAAGCTTAAGTTTTCTTTTATATAAAGGGTGACATTTTTCCTTACCCTTCTTTATATCATAGGACTGTTTGAGGATCAGATACAATGGGGAGAAGCCCTTTGTCAACTGCAGAGCACTGCAAATGTGTAAGAGCTGTACCCCTGTTTTTACCAATCTAGGCACAGAATCAAAATGTATTTATGTTTTCCATTTTGGTGTCCATTCACCTCTTGATTTTGAATTGACAGGAGTCCCTTGGCAGAATAAATAGCATATGCTAAGGGCTAGAAGCTAAATGGAACCATTTGCTTGGGAAACTACAAATCATTCCAGAATGGCTGTAGAGGAAGTAGAATGGGAGAGGTAGGGAGGAGTTGCAGGTGGGGAAGGCAAGAGATTGCATTAGTTTCCTATGGCTGCTCTAACAAACTATCACAAACCAGGTAGCTTAACAGCAGAAATTTATTTTCTCACAGTTCTGGAGGGCAGAAGTCTGAAATCACAGTGTCAGCAGGCCTCCATTCCCACTGGGGTCTCTAGGAGAGAATTTGTTCCCTTCCTCATCCTTTCCTTTCCCATTCCTTTTCTTTCTGGTGGTTGCTGGCATTCTTTGTCCTGTGACTGCATCCCTCTAATCTCTGCTTCTGTGATTGTATTTCCTCCTCTTTGTGTGGTCAAATCTCCCTCTGCTCCTAAGGATACTTGTGGTTGCATTTAGGGCTCACCTAGATAATCCAGGATAGTCTCCCCAGCTTGGGATCCTTAATTTTATCACATCTGCAAAGACTTTTCTTACCATTTCAGATGACATTCAAAGGTCCCCAGGGTTAGGAAGTACATATATTTGAGAAGCCATTATTCTGCCTACCACAGGAAGGGAGACAGAAGGGTATTGAAAGACAACATAAGCCAAGCTCAAGAGTTTGAAATTTAACTAGAATTCAGTGGGGAGTCATTGGAGGCTTGTGTAGGTTTGCAGAGAAGGGCCAGTGATCTGGAGCAGAGGTCAGGAGCCCAGCTACAGGACTGCTGAAGGCCGGGTATACATGCCAAGCCCTGGAGTAAAGTTTGAGCTCCTTCCCCAGACTCTGGAGAGTGTGTTTCCTTTGGCCAACCTTACAGTCACAAGTTATTCTGAGGGCTTCCTGGGCCACCATATGCTCTGACCTAATCCACACCAGAAGCTTCGACTGTTAGGTAAAACATTTAGAAGACTGTATTCTTCCATGTGGTACACCTGGTCTCATGTTCTCTTTCACAAGGAAAGGATTGAGAACACACAAGCTGACCATTACCACTGAATATCTCCTTTCTCAGGAATATTTCTAGCTTAATTAGTAATGAGGTCTGAATAAAGCAACTTGGTTGGGATTTCAGGTATCAGAAAGCAATTGGAAGGAGTTTTGGGGAAATGATCTGTCCCTCTCTCTATGGGCAAAGTTTATCCTGTTCTTATGATTTTCCTGAATCCCAACTCACACCCAGGCATCTGAAACTCCCTTAGTTTGGAATGTAGGACCAGGGAAGGCCTTATCACATTCCTTATATGTCTTAAACAGAATTAGAGAGATCTTTAGTGCTATATGTCTATCCTTAATATGCATCCCTTAGTTCTGAAAACAAGTAAAAATAAAATACTGTATCTTTTATAATCTTAACCTGAGCATATGTTTTTATTGATTTTAGAGAGAAATGAAGGGAGGGAGAGAGAGAGATACATCCATGTGAGAGAGAATCATTGATTGGTTGCCTCCCAGATACACCCTGACTAGAGATCAAACATGCAACCTAGGAATGTATCTTGACCAGGGATCAAACCTGCAACCCTTTGGTGTATGGGTTGACATTCCAACCAACTGAGCCACCTGGCCAGGGTGAAATACTGTGGTCTTAAATTTCATTTCAGTCCCACAATAAATTATCAATAATAATTAAAATGAATATTTGGGTTGTTAGAAAAATATATTTATAGATGGAGATTTTGGAGTTTCATAAGACTGGACAAAATATTTAAAATGTTGCTACACTAAACCAAACCTGTCTTAATAAAATACCACAGTGTCTTACAACATACATAGCTCAGCCCTCTATTTTCTTTTGTGAAAGTCAATGGTATAAGCTGGAGCCTTGGAGCCTGCCCCAGTGGCCAGCAACTTGAATTCTGCCTTTGCATACAGCTAGTGTTCGGTTCATACTTCTCAGAACATTCTATGGGAGCCAGCAGAAGAGACTGTTCATGTCATTTGAGATCTTGGGTGTAGGGTAGTAGAGGTGGGTAATGAACTGCTGAAAACTGTATACAAGCTTAGAGATTTTCCTTTGCATTTAGCTACTGTCTATTTTAAGGGATGAGAAAGAATTCACTCTGGTAACTAAAGAAAAATGATAAGAAATACTTTTTAGAATTAAATTAATATATTGCTTAATAAAGTTTATATAATGAAATTAGATTTTTATTGAGACTTCATATGCCCCTGATGTTGTTTCCTTATCGATGTCTTTCATTAAACCTTAAGACTCTTGGCTATCAGGATTACATTGAGTCATCTAATCCTGGTACACAGAGAATTTTGGGTTTTTAGTTGAAATACTCTTCTTGATTACCTCTTTATTCTCATATAGAAGAAAAACTTATATAGCCACCCCCAGCTTCTTTCCTCTAATTCAGCCCTTGACCTAATAAATATTAACAGTCATGCATGTAAACTTCCATGTGTCCTATGCTTTTGTAAACACTTAAAAACATGTAAACATTGTTAAATTTTTAAAAACATATACGTTTATTTAATATGGATTTAGTTAAAATAATAATGTATTAATTAAACTGATTTTATTGCATTGTTTTTTAATTTATTTTTTATTGATTATGCCATTACAGTTGTTCTATCCCCCCCTTCATTCCCCTCCACCCTTCCCCCCATCCCCACCATTAACCCCCCTTTAGTTTATGATCATGTGTCTCAAGTTCTTTAGATTCTATATTTCACATACTATTCTTGCCCCCCATCTATTTTCTATCTACTGTTTTTGCTACTTATTTTCTGTACCTTCTCCCCCCTTCTCCTCCTCCCACTCCCCTGTTGCTAACCCTCCATGTGATCTTCATTTCTATGGTTCTGCTCCTGATCTTGCTGTCCTTTCACTGTTCATCTTTTTTAATCTTCTTTTTCTTAGGTAAGTCCCTTTAACATTTCATATAATAAGGGCTTGGTGGTGATGAACTCCTTGAATTTGATCTTATCTGAGAAGCACTTTATCTGTCCTTCCACTCTAAATGAAAGTTTTGCTGGATAGAGCAATCTTGGTTGTAGGTCTTTGGATTTCATGACTTGGAATACCTATTTCCAGCCCCTTCTTGCCTGTAAGGTCTCTTTTGAGAAATCTGCTGAGTCTGATGGTAACTCCTTTGTAGGTAGGTGACTGTCCCCTTAGCTCTTGCTGCTTCTAGGATTCTCTCCTTCATTTTAATTTTGGCTAATGTAATGATGATGTGCCTTGGTGTGTTTCTTCTTGGGTCCAACTTCTTTGGGACTCTCTGAGCTTCCTGGATTTCCTGGAAGTCTATTTCCTTTGCTGGATTGGGGAAATTCTCCTTTATTATTTGTTCAAATAAGTTTTCCACTGGTGGCTGTTCCTTTCCCCCTTCTGGTACCCTATAATTTGGATGTTGGAGCATTTAAAGATGTCCTGGAGGTTCCTAAGACTCTCCTCATTTTTTTAAATTCTTGCTTCCTCAGTCTTTTTTGTTTGGCCATTATTTGCTTTCTTCTGGTTCACTCCATTGATCTGAGTCCCAGTTTTTTTTTCATCGCTATTGGTTTCCTGTGTAATTCCATTCATTTCAATTAGTTTCGCCTTTATATGTTTATCTAATTTGTGGCTGTAATCAACCAGTTCTGTGAGGATCCTGATCACCAGTGTTTTAAACTGTGCGTCTGAGAGTTTTGCTATTTCTTCATCGCTTAGATTTATAGGCTCTAGGGCTTCGAGATCTTCTTGAGCCATTTTTGGTCTGTTCACGCCCATTAAGTATGTGGGGGTGGGGTCAGAGCAGGGAAATGGCCACACCCTGTACTGTCGCCTGGGCCCACAGGGGCCCGCTGGATCCCGTCCAATCGCCCACTCCCTTGCCTGTCCACCCTCAAATGAATGTGTGACCACAGTCAACCCGCAGCCCTGCTCCCTCGTTGTTTCCCCAGGGCCGTTCGCTGGGTTGCTCACCAGGTCCAACCCTGCACCTGGGTTCTGCTCGCCCGAGTCTGTCCGAGTTTTCCTGTGCAACCCCACTCCACCAGCTGCTGGTTTCGAACCTCTTACCGGTCAGGCTGAAGAATTTGTTGTTATCAGACTTCTGAAAAGTTCAATTCTCTGTGTTCTGGCTGTGTTTTCTGTTGCTAATATTTAGTTGTCTCTAAACTTGGTTGCGTGAGAAAGCATGGCGTCTCCACCTATGCCTGCATCTTGGCAGAAGTCTATTGCATTGTTATATGTATCCAGCATTGTTCTAGATGGTGGGTATGTAGTGTTGAACACAACAAATAAAAACCCCTGTCCTCATTTACATTCCAGTGGATTTCTTTTCTGAAGAAAGTCTCAAGTTATGAAATAGCTTTGCTTTAGAGGAGTACATGAGATGAGGGTATGATGCATCCAAACCTCAGTGGTCTCTGAGTTGGTCCTCAGTATAAAGTTTAGGATCATAAGGGAGCTGCCAAACTACATGTGGACTACTGAAAAAGTCCTTTCTTCTTTTTCAGAAGTGTTTCCCTTTCTCTCTCTTTTTTTCAAATATTTATTTAGTAGCTACTAGGTGCCAGGCACTGAGAACATGAAATTGAATGCAAATTGGCCTCTGCCTTTGAAGAATTGCCTTAAGCAGTGACAGAGGAGATTCAACTTTGGGTGGTGAACACCTAATACAATGTACAGAGGGTGTGTACCAGAAACCTATATAATTTTATTAACCAATGTCATCCCAATAAGTTCAATTAAAAATTAAATAAATAAAAAGAAACCATTATATATTCTCAATTCTTCTGAATGAACTCATAGAATAAATACATGAAAAAGCTCATTTTCAATAGGGATTATCTATATCTTACCACTATATATTAGAAATCAAAGTACTGACCTGGGATAAAAAGTTTCTTCTGCTGAATAAATTATTTCTGAAAAACTGTGGGTAAATCTAATAATTACAAATCAAAGTCTATTTCATATGATATGCATTATGATTTCTTCAGCGCTCTGTCCTGATTGCCAATAGCCTCTGAGTCAGCTATGGCTTCTTTCAGTTTCTCTTAGGCTTATTCTACCACCATTTCATCCTCTTTCTATCCCTAATTATCACTATAAGTAAATAAGTAGATTATTTGAGAAGTTGCCATTTAAAGAAATATCTGTAAGGTTAAGAGACCTTGGAATGTGATCAAACAGCACCTTTCTTAGTTTCTCTCATGATTTGGATAGTCTGTATTGCTCTCTAATACCCCAAGAAAATTACCAACTATTTTTCTAAATGCTTACATTTTACATGAGAAACCTCAGGCAAAACTATCATTTGGTTTGGTCATTGTTAGACCAAATCCCTTTAGAATTACCCAAGGTTATTTTTTCTTGTAGAGTGTTAGACACTTTGAGGGTTTGAGGGTTCTGCTCCCTTTTTCTCCTGTAGGCTTCCTGGGCCTGTCAGGGCCTCCTTTCTCCAACAGAGGCTGGTAGTCTTGTCATTATTGACTTATAGGCAAGACACTAATGGCTTTATGGAAGGAAGGCTTGATCCTTTCATGATGCAACACATTTGCTCACTTATGGTGCATAAGTGCATTCCGAGCCAGTTTCCCAGCTGTCACTCTTTCAGTGGTCTCTGTCCATTTAAACCTAATATTTCAGGGGAAAAGAAAAAAATAAGCCAATTTTACCACTCTATAGTATCTTTTTGTAAGATTTGCTAAATATCAAAATGAACAATTTATTCCCTCCACAAGTTGACAATCAACATGTTCATGGAGAAATCTACAGTGAGGCAAGGTATTGTATAAATACAGACTTGGAAAACAATTATATTGCCACTGTATACCATACTTGGAGTGGGTGGGTATATGACATCCAAGAGACAGAGAGACACACACATACATACTGAGCCACATTACACAGTCTTGACCAACATATGTAATTTATTATAAGCTGTCAATTAAAACTGACCTGAGCAGAAGATGTAACTTTGGTGCATTTGTTGGCCCAATTGGCAAATGTATAGAATGGACCTACCTGGATTGCAACTTTCCTACTTCTACCTGGCAGTGGTTTTAATGGGTACCAATAAAAGTGGAATGACTTTGAAAAGTTTTTTCAAGTGTTTTATTAGCTCTGGAAGATCCTCATGCTTTGGCTTTAGTTGGGTCTGGAGCATTTTGATCTCATTGGTCAGTTTTTAGTGAGGCCTTCCAGCCTCCCATCTCTTCCTCAGGCAGTGCTGTGTGTATTTTAAAGGGAGTGGGATGGTGGATGATTCTTCCTTTATTTTTATGTTTTCTTTAAGAGAGAGAAACATAAAATAACTCACTCTGCATTTATTTTTATTTTATTTACTTTTCTTTCCCTGGATCCAGAAAGGACATGAGAAAGCTTACCTTAACAGACATAACTCAAGGCAAAGTAAAATTTTAATATATTTAGAGGATGAAATAGACAAAGATAAAATTCATTCATTTTTTAAAAAACAAATATGTATGTGCAAAAAATGCACTAGGCAGAACAGATACAATAATGAACCAGACAGTTATGGTTTCATAGAGCTTCGTGTCTAAAGGGAAAGAAGATATTTATCAAATAACTATATGCACACACACAGTGGTGAATATTATGGTAAGGGAAACACAAGAAACTGAGATTTAATTAACACAAAGGAGGGAGGTTGGATGTGATTAGCTTTCCCTGAAGGATGAACTGATTTTTGGAACTACTACAGGTGGTAACAGCAGAATGCTGAGTGTAGCTACAGTAGGCTGGCCAAAGCCCAGAGGTCCCAGGGTTTTGATGTCTTTGAAGAAATAAAAGAAGCAGGAGGGCAGGAAACTGAGTGAGGAATGAGGCTGGCAGTGGGGGCCAGATCATGCAAAGGCTTTGTAAGAGCAATCATGAACCATTGATAAGTATGTTAAATCTAACACATCTGCAGAACCATGTGTTAGATTTTTTATAGTGAAAGCAGGAAAGATATAATATAGTCGGGGTATAGTGAGTACACCAAATCCAAATAATAAACTTTCATACATTTAATAGCAAGAATAACACTGAAGGGAGAAAAGAAGGGAAGTGCCTATGAGTGGGCAGGAAAAGGTGCAGCCAGCCTGTGGAAGGAAGCTTCCTCCAGTGCTTCTCGAGGTATTGTGGAGGGCTAGTAATTTAGGTCAAGAACTTCCTCCATGGAGGTGGTGGTGGTTGGTTGGTAGAAATTACTTTATTTATAACTCTCAGTCAATGCATGGAAACTGATATCCATAGAAGTGCAGTGACTTGCCCAAGGTCATACACACAGCATGTTAGTTACACAGCAGACTGTCCCCAGGAAAGGAATCTTTTCACCAGGCTGCTCTTGATTCCCAAAATTATTGGTTCATGTCATTTAAAGTAATTGTATGAAGAATTCAATAGCTGGAATATTTTTAAAAACATGTTAAAAATTAAATGACAAAATACTAGATACAAATAAAAATACGACCATGTAAATTCATTGCCATATATTTCTATGTGTGTTTGCATATACTCACAGAAAAATGCATGGAAGAATGTATATTAAAACATTATTTTATCTGAGTGGTGGGATTATGGATAGGTTTTATTAACTTCTTTATATTCATTTGTGTTTTGCAAATTTTCTACAATAAGAATATATTACTTTCTAAATTATTAAAGACAATTTCAGGTTGTAAATATTTTCCTGTCTGATAAAATTTTCAGGAAAACTAAATATATCATAATCAAGTAAACCCTACTGTAAGCACAGCACATTTGTATGTGTATATAATTTGTAGGAAACACTATATGAGCTTTTAGACCTGAGTGTTCTGAAAAAGAAAAACTTAACCTATGTGTAAACTAAGGTTGCTTGTAAACTAATACAGAATGAAGAGGGAGACAAGTTTTTATTTATAAAAGATTGATTGTATGAAACATAATTTAAAATGAATGGGCAAAAACCCCAGACTGTGTCTGCACATCACTCAGTTCTCTCAACTCACTTTGTATTTTCTCTCTCCGATTGAAAAATGCTCTGATGGTTTTGCATTTCTATTTTTCTTTCCACTCCTCATATAGTAACTTAGAGAGGGGGAAGACCTGGGTTATTTGGAGAACTTGGGATGCTCTGGAAATTATAAGTGGAAATAAATTAAACTTCTCTCAAACAGTAGTACAAATAGGTACCTGGGCTGTAGCTTGTCTACAATCACCTAATGTGTAACCCATTGTCTAATTAGAAAATTGCATAATTTGTACTTTGTTTCCAGAAGACCTCTTTACCAAACAATCCTCACATACCCAGAATACATGGAAATCTGGATACAACTCTCACTTTATACAATGAATCACACATATGCACATATACATCTCAAATCTTCAAAAGCAGGTTTTTTTTCTATTTAACCTATGGCTCTTTTTTATTTTAGTTATATTTCAAGTATGGTTTTCTGTCTATTTCTCCCATTCCAGCAGTTTTTAAATATTTCAAATGTTTTCCAAATTAGTCATCACTCCATTCTCCAGGCACTACCCCCAATCATACCCTTTTAGTCATTTTTACCAAACCCTGAACTGCCAGAGCTTTCCCAGGGACCTAAGGAACCATTTCACCACTGGGATGGGCCCCTCTGCCTATTGACAGAGGCTGGCACAGAACAGGATGGCACAGAAGTTTTCATCTTGGCTGGTATGGTCCAACTCTTTCCTCTACACAGGTGCCTTCTGGATCTCCTTAAGAACTAGAGAATGAGACCAGGAGCCATGTCTGGAGCATTTAGATTCAGAAGCTAGTTCCCCTCCTAACTGTGTTCTGATCTCTGCCTGCCTGTTACTCCCTGCACATTGAATGGTCTCAGAGCCCCATACTTCTCAATTTTCTTACCACTGGCATGGCCATTTGCTTGTCCCAGCTTCTGTTCCTTTGGTTGATACTGGTTTAGATACTCTCCCCAAGAATAGTGTTAACTATGATGGCGATATGATAATGATGACAATTTTCAGTTTTTGAGTGCTTTCTATACACACAGCATTAACTCTATTAGTAAATACTGTTTTTATCCCATTCATTTACAGAAGAGAAACACATAAAGAGATTAAGTAACTTGCTTACTTGAACATAGCCGGTGAAATGCAGACCTGACATTCCAACCATGCATCTGACTCCAAAGATCATGCTTTATCAAAATGGAGATTGATCACCCTGAATGGTGGGGTTGAGTAGTCATTAAAGAGGATGCAGATACTGAGAATGATAGCATCTAAAAATTTTGCTGGTAAATATTGGAAGGAGTGGGATGGATTCCTTGGAAAGGATGGAGGGTGTGTTTTTCACACTAGAGCCTGGAGCATGTTTATTTGGTAGGAGAAAACGCTAGTAGAGAGCTTGAAGATGCAAGAAAGAGAAGGAAATTGATAATGAAGGGGACCGTGAGGACAGAGGGATGTAGGAAGATCAGACTCTGCTGAGGCATTCTTGAGTTGGCATCTGTAGATTGTGATACTTTTGCTTTACCCATTCATTATTGTTTCTCTTCATCTCTCAAGCAAGTCATCTTATCTCTGGACAGAGATGTAGGCATGCCATGTACAAATGGTTATGGACCCTCCATTCATTAGCCCATGTTAAAGTTGAGTGTATATTCAGCCACATACTTACTTACCAGGAATTTTGTGGCAAAATCTTATCAGAAAACCCTTTAAAAAATATATAATTTGTCCTGGCTTATGTGGCTTGGTGAATTAAGTGCCAGCCTGCAAACCAGAAGGTCACCAATTTGATTCCTAGTCAGGGCACATGCTTGAGTTGTGGGCCAGGTCCCCAACTGGGGGTGTGCAAGAGGCAACCAATTGACATCTCTTGCACTGATGTTTCTTTTCTTCTCTTTATCCTTCCCTTCTCCTCTCTCTAAAAATAAAAAAACATTTTTAAAAAGAAAAAAATATATGACATAATTTATAGAATCGAGGGAAGATTCATCATTCAGGGGGGAAAAAGCTTTTTTCTGAGTATAGAAATCTTCAGTCCTATGGGAAGTGAGAACTCTGCCCTTTGAGGTTCCACGATGCCAAATACAATACTAAAGTGGCATTGCTTTCTTTGCTATTAATCATGGTTGTTGGGGGGTTTGCTTCTTCTAGAAGGTTCTTTCCCTGATGGAGGTCAGCAAGCTGCAAGGTCTAACATTGATTGATCCCAGGTTTGTGTGGCATTTCACAAAGCTGAAATAACAACAGCCTGAGCCACTACACAGTTAAAGTGGCTTTATGTTTCTCATGCCTGTCCCAAAATAGCTTTAAAGGTCAGCATTAACCAATAAATCGTTCTGATCACATGTATCCTCTCTAGGGGCCCATTACCTAGTGGCGATGACTTTGTCATCTTACCATCAGCTTCCTTAGCCCAGAAGTCCTGGGGACCTACAAGTTCAAATCCCTGTTGGGCTGATGTACCTCTTGACTCCTGAAGAGATAAATTGAGCTTCACATAGTTTGGTATACAGAGTCCTATGAAGCATCATCTGCTCTCCAGTGGTCGTACAATATCCTTTGTCCTTTTATTTAAAATGAGATAATGCTTGACTCTGTTCATGTACCTTCTCTTTCTATCTAGCTGTATAATAAGGCAGATTAATGGCTCCTGAAATGGCTGGATTAATTTGATTCTTCTAAACAGAATGTCATGAGAATGATGGCTTTGTTGTTATTGTTGTTTTCATTCTTTTTTTTCCCTTTTTTAAATTTAATTATTTTTCAAGTACAGTTTTCTGTCTTTTACTCCTATCCCAGCCCATCCCCGCCCCGTGCTCCCCACCTCCCTCCCATTTCCACCCCCTTAGTTGTTTTCCATGTGTTCTTTATACTAGTTCCTGTAAATGTTTCCCCTTTTTCCCCTGAAATTCCCTCCCCTGTCCCCTCTGGTCACTGTCCCCTTGTTCTCTATTTCAGTGTTGTTGTTTTTATTTTGCTTGCTTGTTTGTTTTGTTCTTTAGCTTCCTGTTAAAGGTGAGATCTTATGGTATTTGTCTTTCAGTGCCTGGTTTATTTCACTCAGCATAATGCTGGCTTTTTGCAGATAATCCCACACCCTTCCTTGTATACAGATGCTGTGAGGGCTTAGGAGAGATAGTTTCAAATCTGGTGGTACCCAATTGACAGGGGCATATTGGAGTTGGGAATTAATAAAGAATGGGACTATTGAAAACCAGGAAATTGATCTACCACATGCTGCCATGTGTAATCCCAGTGCATTGTTGGAAATGTTGGTGCAAAGTTCCCACTGTCTGGATGTTCCCTGGTAAGCGGTAACAGAAATTTCTGTAAGTATTTTTTCTCTTTGTGTTTTGTGACTGGTCAGATGATCAGGGTGAGAGTAACATTCAGGCTGTGTTGTCTTTCTTTTATAGCCAAGATAGAGAAAAAAGTAATGTGCAGGCTTAGGGACATTGTTCAATTGTGTATTTATATAAGTATACTCATGCTCAGCATCATCAAAGGAAGTCCTAAATAGTCAGTACCTAATTAATCCTCCTCAAAGAATCACTGGGAATCAACCAAGGGCCAATATTATATTCTAGGCTTGTGGATGGATAATCAGCCCCCAAATGTTTGCCAGGGACTGACTGTGGCAATTGTTTATTTTAATGGGCTGGGAACAGCACAAGAACTATTCTGTCCTCAAAGGCCTTGCCTGTCATCCTGACCACTGAAGATAGATTTAAGGAAAGGTGTGAGTTTGAATATCTCTTTGGGGCCCAACTCTCTGTTCTCTTGTCTCTGTACAAAGAGGTGTCCCATTCCTGTTGGCAGAGTCTCCCAAGAGGTAGTAGATGGGTGAGCAGTGAGAGGTTCAAGCCCAAGAGCTCCAGTCTCTCTGTGGCTGGGCTAACTGAGATTCCCAAGGTCACTAAGTGATTTGCTGCCAGAGTAGAAATCAGTTGCTAGGTCCCTTGACTATGCCTCCTGTATCCATCCATTAGACCATGAAACCTCTCACTACCAGTGGGACACACTCAAGACACTTTAATAATTTCAGAGTTTGATTCCATGTCTATTTTTCAACTATTTGCTACAACATTCTGGGAAAGTAAGGTTTAAATTTCCTACAATCCAAATCATTTTCTAGTTTATTTATAAGTGATTCTGAAACAAGTTGGCCCTGGAAACCTGACAACTTGATAAAATGCATCTTTCAAATCAACCTGGTGCTGCCTTTATATATAGTTAAATCATCCAAATCCAGGATGCCAAGTCCAGAAAAGGAGATGTTCTGTTCTCAGGCTGCCTGTCACTTTGGGTAAGAAAACTCACAGTTATGCTCACTTACACTCAGTCAAGTGTGACCTCTTGGAAAAAGAATAAGCACTGGCTTTTGTTAACTTTATCTGCTTTTAGCCAATAAGAAATGGTTTCTGCAGTAATATGTTTTGGACAAAGGTAGTTTGGGGAGACTTAGTGTCAAATTGTTTTATTATTATTATTATTACTATTACCATTATTATTTATTGTATTATTACTACTATTACCATTATTATTGGGTTAAAGAGCAGCCCTGAACATTCAACGCTAATGATAACAATTTCTATTCCTTTAAAAAGTAGATTGACCTGTATTTGAACTGACATGGCATCCATTCATGATACCAAGCCAAGACTGATGTGACATACCTAGCACTTTCCTTGCACTAGTCATGGCTTCCAGATACAGTGGCTTCTCTTATTTTGCTGCAATAGTTACATTCCATCATTTAGGGCCAAGAACATTAAAAAAATTAAGAATCATTTAAAAACATCTTAATTTGTATCCATATATTTTGGTTTTCAACAAAAGTGTTTTGATGCATTTTTATTTTGGAGTGAATCAGTGTGTAATTTGGGGTAAATACCACCACTATACTTGATAATTAATTAAAATCAATGAAAGGAGAGGAAGAGATACAGTGATTAAGCTGATGGTCTTTGATTTCAATAGCCCTAACAAAATTGTGGTGCTACTTGCTCAGTTTTTTGCCCCCCTTTATATTTGTATTATGTTTGTTTTTCTAAAGAGCGAGAATGTAAAAATCAGCAGTTGAGTGCCTGAGCATTCTGCAAAAGACTGCAGTACCGCAATCCTTTGGGACAAAGAGGCTGCACTTTGATAAATGCATTCAGCAAGGTTACTGGGAGAGCAAGAGACTAGAAGAGTACCCTTGCCACTGATAGTAAGGATAAGTGACAGCTAATTTAATATTCTGCACCAGATATAATGTTCACAAGTATGTGGTAGGTACAAGTAAACATGAATAGGAATCTGGCTAGTCTGTGGTATCATTGGCTTTAAGAAATGAAGATATCAGACTTCTGCCAAGATGGAGGCACAGGTGGAGACACCGTGCCTTCTCACACAACCAAGTTTAGAGACAACAAAATTTTAGCAATAGAAAACACAGCCAAAACACAGAAAATTGAACTTTTCGGAAGTCTGATAACAACTAATTCTTTAGCCAGACCGGTAAGAGGGGCAAAGCCAGCAGCTGGTGGAGCGGGGTTGCACAGGAAAACTTGGTAAGACAGACTCAGGCTCGCAAATCCCAGGTGTGGGGTTGCAACGGGCCAACCCAGTGAGTGACTGGTAGACCCAGTGAGGGCGCAGGGTGGTAGGCATACTGTGGTCACACATTTGCGCACAGATAGACTGGTGAGGGAGTGAGCAGTGAGACAGACTGAGCAGCTTCCCCAGCAGCGGGAAGCTGCAGAGGGGGCCCGCTATTGCCCCACTCTGACCTCACCCCCACATACAGCGTCACAACCCAGCAACCTGGGCGGCCCTACCCTGGTGAACACCTAAGGCTCCACTCCTCATACTTAATGGGCACGAACAGACCAAAAAATGACTCAAGAAGATCTCAAAGCCCCAGAGCCTATAACCCCAAGTGACAAAGAAATAGCCAAACTTTCAGATGCACAGTTCAAAACACTGGTGATCAGGATACTCACAGAACTGGTTAATTTTAGTCACAAATCAGAGGAACATATGAAGGCTAAACTAATTGAAATGAAGGGAATTGCACAGGAAACCAATAGTGATGGAGAGGAAACTGGGACTCAAATCAAGGGAGTGGACCAGAAGGAAAAAAAAATGACCAAACAGAAAAGAATGAAGAAACAAGAATTAAAAAAAAAAAAACCAGGAGAGGCTTAGGAACCTCTAGGACATCTTTAAATGCTCCAACATCCGAATTATAGGGGTACCAGATGGGGGAGAGGAACAGCCACGAGTGGAAACCTTATTTGAACAAATAATAAAGGACAATTCCCCCAATCTGGCAAAGGAAATAGACTTCCAGGAAATCCAGGAAGCCCAGAGAGTCCCAAAGAAGTTGGACCCAAGAAGAAACACACCAAGGCACATCATAATTACATTAGCCAAGATTAGAATGAAGGAGAGAATCCTAGAAGCAGCAAGAGATAAGGGGACAGTTACCTACAAAGGAGTTCCCATCAGACTGTCAGTTGATTTCTCAAAAGAGACCTTACAGGCAAGAAGGGGCTGGAAAGAAGTATTCCAAGTCATGAAAAGCAAAGACCTACAACCAAGATTGCTCTATCCAGCAAAGCTTTCATTTAGAATGGAAGGACAGATAAAATGCTTCTCAGATAAGATCAAATTCAAGGAGTTGGTCATCACCAAGTCCTTATTATATGAAATGTTAAAGGGACTTATCTAAGAAAAAGAAGATAAAAAGATGAATAGTGAGATGACAGCAAACTCACAGTTATTAAGAACCACACCTAAAACAAAAAACAAAGTAAGAGGACAGCTAGATCAGGAGTGAAAACATAGAAATGAAGATCGCGTGGAGGATTAGCAACAGGGGAGTGGGAGGAGGAGAAGGGGGGAGAAGGTACAGAAAATAAGTAGCATAGATGGTAGGTAGAAAATAGATAGGGGGAAGGGAAGAATAGTATGGGAAATATAGAATCTAAAGAACTTTAGACACATGGTCATAAACTAAAGGGGGGGATGATGGGGGCAGGGGAGTGCAGGGTGGAGGGGAATGAAGGGGGGGAATAGAACAACTGTAATGGCATAATCAATAAAATCAAATAAAGTTAAAAAATAAAATAAAGTGCTTGAAGCAGTGCCCATCACAAAAAAATAAATAAATAAAAATTAAAAAAAAATAAATGAAGATATCATTGGCTTTAAGAAATGAAGAAAGACACATCATTTACATTGTGAGAAATAATATTTGTGAACACAAATAAATAGAACACAATATTTGCAGGTTCTCTAGGCAAAGATTTCAAAGTACAAACATTAACCCAATGAAATTGTTTAAAATTAACTTACAAAGCCTACGTTTCTTCTTTGACCCAAACTGCCCACTGCTCTACAATCTGACCTGGTAGCTGTGCAATGCATATAAGATAGTCGTCAGGGCATGGGCTTTGGGGAAGATTGAGCTGGGTTTGCATCCTGCTTCTACAGTTCTTTATGCACATAAGCTCTACTGGCCGTGGAATAATAATGCCCATATAAGGTTTCTGTAGAATTAAATGAGCTAAGATATACAGGGTGAGACAAAAGTAGGTTTACTGTTGTATATATGGAAAATAACACAATAATTAATGAATAATAATACAAAATTAAACTGTTTCTTGTACTCATAACTGCAAACCTACTTTTGTCCCACCATGTATATAGCTCTTTGCTTAGATGCTTAGTTACTGGTACAATAAATGCTCACCTAACAGCACTTATTACTGTATTGTGCTCTTCATGTATCTGATCATTATGTCTAAGTTCATTAACAAATAAAATCCTGAAGGGCAAGTTTTCCTCTAAAGAATTTTGCATATTATGAATTGTTATACATTTTATTGAAGTTAATTGGATTAGAAATTGCAGTGATGGGTAGAGACATTCCCAAGTGTTGATGGACCCTGAGTGAAATATGCATAGAGGAACAGTGGTAAGGTTGGGGACTCCTGGGTAGGAAACCACCTTACTGCAGTGTATGTACTGATGAATGTGATGGGTCAAGGCATGGTCAGCAGCTATGAATCCAGGGAGAACCACAACAGTGGAGGGTCTGGTTCTGTTCTACAGTGATCGCAGGGTAAAATAGGAAAATAGTTCAATATCCCATCCAACTGATATAATGGGCTAATTTATACTCCCAGGTTGTAGGATAGTTGATATTTGTGCAAGAGTAGTGGATCTGTTAGATAACATGAGCTCAGTACACAGATCCAAAAAGGGGAAAAAACCCCACTCCTGAAGGGTCGCCTTCACAAGGTCAAAAGGTCAACAAATGCAGTGTAATACAGCAAAGCAGTGTAATACAGCACAGAGTAATACAGCAAAGTAGACAAAGCAAAAGCACACTGAACATAAAGCATCTGGAGGTTTGAAAGGCATTTTTGGAAAGGAATGATAATCCAATCAATATTTCTCTTGCTTTTATTTATTTTTTGAGAAGTTCAGTATTAAATATTTTTTATTAGTGAGAAAGAGCAACATTTTGTGAGAGAAAGGGAATCAGGAGGGTGAGATAGAGAGAATATTAAGCATTTTTTCACTATAGCCAGAATATCTTGCTTTCCAAAAGTCTCTGAAGATGGGGGAAAGTGGTTTTTATTTTGGGGAAAAGAAAGATGAGAATAAAAGGGTAGCTTTTTGAAAGCCTTTCTGATAGTGTAACTTAGAGTTAGAAAAAAACATGTTGCAAATTTGAGCTCTAAAGTCACAAATATCTTTGAAAAACTCTGTTAACAATTTTAAATCAAATGTATTCTGTAGTATTTGTCTTGAACTGATATCAAGTTTACTGTTATGTTTTAAATTTGAGGCAACTCCCTATTGTATCAAAGAATGAATTAAATAAAGGACAAACACCCAAATACATAATATACATTATAATTTGGTGGTCTTAAGCTTTGGGTCCTAAGCTTTCTAAAAGGAAAACAGACTTGAATAAAGTAAATTCATTTTCAAGGTTAACCTAGTATTTAATCTTTAGTATTAAAACTTAATTTTCATATTTAAGATAAAACATATAAATAACAATATGGCAAACACTATTTGCCAACTGCTCCATTTAAACAATACAAGGCAGGGCAAAAGTATATCTATAGTAGTTTTTATGGAAAATAATATAATAATTAATAAATGATAATACAAGAATATACAAGAATAAACTGTTTCACATAGAGCTGTAAACTTACTTTTGCCCCACCCTATATAACACTACCTACAAGTGGAAGTTCCTTAGTACTCCTCTTTGAACAAAAATTCCTCTATCTACTTCCACATTATTTTTTATGTTAAATAGCCATTAGACACTTTTCTAAAAATACATATCAAGCATGCATTTTGGCTGATAGGGACACAAGATACAAGAAAATGTCCATATCTTGCTCTACATTACCAAAATCTTCATTGTGAACTTTGTGTCTGGCAGATATATAGCACAAATAATGGAAAGATATATATGCTGAGTTATGGTATGGAAGCTAAACCTGCATTTTGTAAAAGGCCATCATAACCATAGACCCTTATCAGATAATTTAGTTAGAATGATCATGAAAGAATTGCAAGTGTTCACTGACTTTTGAGACTTCCGTTGTTCAATAGTTATTTTGTAGCTTCATGTTATGGCCCTTTTTGTCCCATCTTTAGTCTTTATCACAGCCACATAATTTATGTCCAATATGTACTTTAGATTAATTGGGATAGTATATGAAAAAGGTTTAAGCAGCTGTGCAACATGAGACAAATGTCATCTTTGCTCTGTTACTGAGAAAGGAACTGGAAATTTCAGAGGTACTAGTTAGAGGATAATGGAAAAAATTCAGAATGGGCTTTGCAAATTAGTTACTACACATGAAAGGCTTAGTCCTAGATTTTTGGAGTTTTGTAGCAGGAAAAAATCTTCAAGACAGTCTAGTTCAACCTACTTATTTAAAAGGGAGTTGAGTAATTTGCTCAAAATCATTCAGGATCTTTCAGAAGGCTCAAGACTAAGATCAGCTCTCCCCACTGCTTGTCCCATGCTCTTTTCACTTCCAAGCTGACCTCTTCAAGAAGGGGCACCTGGGAAGGGTTATTTAGATTTCCACCATGGACCATGTAAGTATAAACACCACCTAAGGTCAAAATAAGGCTTTTGTGTCACTTGGCTAGGCAGCACCAAAGAGAACAGCTTTCTTTATCATCAGACCTTTTAAATGACCTTATCTTTTTTTTCTAAGCAAAGATTCCTTTTGTTTCACTTTAAAGAAAGTAACCTCTCTCATCCTAGCCACCACCAGGTACGTGCTCAGAACTTCTTTGTATTTATTGTAATCTGTGAATATTGTGTTTTACAGCTTGTAAATTAGATATAGAATTGAATACTGAGGCAGAGCACAGAGTGTTAAAAATGTTCAATTCCAGTGGGGAACCAGCGAGCGGTTAAGGCCTGGTGCATATAATACTAATATTACATTAAGTACTATGTTATTGCATGAGATGCTTATTGTTAATGTCTGTGGGGAGGATCTCTTCCAAAGATTTCAATTTCTATAAACAGATTACACAGTTCCACCATATACAATTAGGGAGGTGGTAATGAAATGGTTATCAAGTCCCTTGTGGGTCTGTCATCTTTTTTTTAATTTTGTAAATAACATCAGAAGCATTCTAGAGGGAAGTGCTTATGCATTTATTTATTATTGATTTTTAAAAAAATACATTTAACATTAGTAGTTATTGCAAATCCAGTCTCAGTGAGTT
The DNA here is from genome assembly GCF_021234435.1 of Artibeus jamaicensis. NCBI lineage: Eukaryota > Metazoa > Chordata > Mammalia > Chiroptera > Phyllostomidae > Artibeus > Artibeus jamaicensis. The sequence continues at coordinate 14,410,337 of NW_026521717.1, read as the reverse complement.
GAAGAAGATAAGCTGTTTCTACATTATTAAATGCTTGAATGTATAGGGAATTGTGAAGTGATATCCTTCATATAACTACATTAAATATTAATGAATGATGATTGCAAAAAAATTAATTTACAGCTACCTTTACTTGGTAAATAAATATTTTTAAGGTTTTACTCTTTTGTTGCACATAAAGTGTGTTTTAAATACATCCCTTTGGTGAATGATTTGAGTGACAAGTGATTCTGTTCTGCAGCTGGATCATACACCATTGCAGAGAATCAAGTTGGATTAACAGACACTCTTTCATCAGGCAACTAATTGTTAGGAGGTAAAACTTCAATAAGTTACCAAGATTTTGAGATATCGCTAAATGGTTAACTGTTATTCCTTATGGGGACTATAATAAAGTAGTAAAAATGAGTTCTGGATGGCTAGAAGCTGATATATCTCCTTGGATCTACTAAATCTCAATACAGTAGATTCAGGATGCCAGCCACTTACCCACAAAGCCATTCTGCAGGGTGAGGGGCAGGGGTGTGAAGGTGGCTGACTCAATTCTATTTTTCCGATGTCAGCAAGTTGTGTAACTTCTCTGACCTTCAGTATCTTTATCTGTAAAATAGAAGTAATAGTAATATATTCTTCCTAGGGTGTTACAGAGATTAAAGGAATAATACACATTCAGCACTAAACAATACATATTGTTCATGGTGCTAAATAACTGTTAATTATTTTTAAAAAGTGTTTTTCTTTTTAAAAATAATTTTATTTAGTTATTTTTCAAGTACAGTTTTTGTGTATTTCTCCCATCCCAGCCCCCCCACCCCGTGCTCCCCACCTCCCTCCCATTTCCATCCCCCTTAGTTCTTATCCCTGTGTCCTTCATATTTGTTCCTCCAAATCCCTCCCCTTTTCCCCCCTTAAATTCCCTTCCCTCTCCCCTCTGGTCACTGCCCCCTTTTCCTCTATTTCAGTGTCTTTGCTTTTATTCTGCTTGCTTGTTTGTTTTGTTGTTTAGCTTCCTGTTAAAGGTGAGATCATATGGAAAGTGTTTTTCATTCATGCATGCATTCAGTAAGTAATTATTAATTTGGCAGAACTAAGGACAGAGTGATAGCAGTCCTCAGGATTCATGGATTTTGCCAAATTTCTGGGTGTGACTGGGGAGTTGTCAGAGAGTTTTGATGCCCTCCTCCATAGCTATGTTCTTGGAGGCTTCCTCTTATCTTTCACTGACACTTAATAATTACCCAAAACTATAGCAACTGCTTTTTCTTTGTTTCTTTTTTCTTTCCCAATCTTCAAACAAGTCTTCAACGTTCATCTAAGAAAAGTATTGGCCAGAAAGCTCCCCAAAATCTAAACACTGTGGAGTGCCTGAATATAATCTACTCACTCAGAATTCATTGTCCAGTGACTTACACCTTTAAGCCCTACCACCATTTTTAATTTCCATATAGTCTTTTTTTAAAGGTTGAAATGTGCATACCTTTCTATTTGGTAAACATGTAAGCATATTTATCTCAGTCTAGATAATTATTGTATACTTACTCTGCACAAGTCACTGCAAGCAAAAATGTATAGACTATATTAAAATGGACAGTATATTATTGTGGTGGGGAGAGGTAACAAAAAAAGATGATGATAGATAAACAGATAGATAGATATGGGGAAGGAAGGAAGGAAGGATGAATGGAAGGGAGGGAGGAAGGGAAGAAGGAAGGGAAGGAGGAGGGAAGCAAAGCTAAATGCACTAACTGTTATGCAGAGAGTTGAAACTAGGAGTTAGGTATTGAGGAGAAAAATGAGAGAGAAGGAGGTGGCAAAGGAAGGGGAGGAGAAAGGAAGGAAGGGAGGGAAGGGGAGAGTAGAAAAAATAATCTAGTTAATCTTGTCAAAAAGGACACAGTAAACCAGTGATTCTCCTCCAGAAAAACGCCTCAGATTATTTAGGAGACATGGGCAGTTTAAATAAGCCCATCCCCACTTTTGAGATTTTGATATAACATGAGAGGCTGCCACCCTGACTTAGTGTCTCTGACAGAGTGGATAGAAGTGAAATCAGAAGTAGGAGTCACAGGGATATCAGGAGACATGGGCAAAATGAAGAAAATGCCCCAGAATTTGAGAGTTTCTAAAAGAGTATGGCTAGTATAAAGTATATATCATAGTTCCTAATACATGGTACACACCTAATAAACACTAATTATTAAAATCATTCATAAATTCAGCTTAGAGCATCCAGTAAGATGAAATCTAAGAAAAAGAAAATAGAGTTTTTAATTTCAGGAAACTGGGGTGGAAGGCTGATTTTAGAGCTTAGGTGAGAGTAGTTTAAGAGAAAATGTCACTCCAGACCCTTCCTTACTTCTCTGTTCTATTGATATTCCCCTGGTTCCTTCTACCTTAGTATTTCCCACTGGTCTTTTGGCTTGGAGTCCTGCTCCAATCTGTAGCTCAAAAACTTTAGGTGTTCTCTGTCTTCTATTACCACTAATCAGTGACAAACTCCTCAGCTATCTATAAAAGAAGGCCAGTCTGTGTTCTGCCTCATAGGATGTCATTTGTTTGTACCTGATACTCATCTAACACTGCCCCTCATGTCTTCTTGTTTCTGGATCTTTGCTTAAGCTCATCTCATCTCTGTTAATTGAAATATTGCCTATATCATAAATTCTATTTATAAAAAATCATATTTTATTAATACTTTGCTGATTAATTAATTCTTCAGAATTGGTTTATTCCTCTAACTGGTCTGAATGTTCTTAAAGGGTGTATAATATTCTAACTTGTGTGATGGTTGTGAACTTGTAAAAGTTTCTTTGCCAGGTTTAAGGGTGGATCTGGAGTGTTTTAAGTACCCACAGGATAACTTTTGTTAGAGAAGCAATGAATGAGAATATTACCTTTGTTTTTGTCTTGAACATAATAATAGTTGCTTGTTAAACAGATGTTAAATTGAGTCCATGTCTATCACTAATATCTTTCATTTACTCTTAAGTCTTCACACTGTGCACAAAGTATGAATAAATTCCGATGGAAATTTTGGGTCAAACTATCAGAACTGCTTAGAGCTTGGAAGAGGCAAATGTTAAGGAATAAGTACCAGGGAGAAGTTTCACCACAATTTAGTTATCTGTCTAGTATTTCACCTATATTAGTCACTACCTTGTTCTTATTATATTCCCTTAGACTTTTTCTTTTCCCTCTCTTTTCTCTTTTGAGTTTTATCAAACAAATCTTTTGCTAGAGCATTCACCTGTATCTCATCGAAACCAATATCCTACTTGAGTCATCTCGGTCTGCCTTGAGTATATTTCTTTGTGCTAACTTATTTTCATTTCTGGAAAATTCAGTAGAACAGTAGTACTAAAATTTAGTATTTCCATAGTTTTTAATCTGCCAAAGACAACTGTATGACAGATATGTTGGTATAGGTATTGACCCTTCCAGCCAAGCAGATCAATATTGGTATCTTTGTTTTATAGATTAGAAAATAGGAACCCAGAGAGGTCAAATGATTTGCTCAAGGTAACTGGCTTCAGAATGGTCTGTGTAGGCTGATACCTTTCAAGTCCTGAGAGCAAAGTCATGTGGGTATTTCTTGACACATGATTTCACTGGTCAGTGACAGATCCCTTGTCTCCACACAATTTCATGATTACAGTGAAATTTCCATAGCAGTACCATGGAAATAATGGAATATTAGGAGAAAAAGTGATGAAGGTTAGGGGAAATACAAATGGGTCATGTATGAGAGGAGACAAACTGTCCTGCCCCTGCTTAAATCCATTTGCTATCATATTTAGGACAAATAATTTGGTGTCTTCTTATGTTTTGTCATCCCATGAGGTATACAGATCATCTTCAATGTTCATTTAACCTGCGTGGCAGAGTAATATTGTCATTCAATAAGAAAATAATTCTCCTGGCCCACCATGTATTATTACATAGACTTTGGATGTGTTTTTCTGCTTATGGGGATGCCTTCCTTCTGATCTATTTATACCCCCTCATCAAGTTTCCATGGTGACTGGGATGCATTTTTATGACATGTGGTTAGGGGCTATGGATGCACTTTGTGGCTATAGAACATAAAGAAGCTAAGTACACATAGCAATAGAAAAACTCAATAAATGCAATCATGTAATATGTTGGCAAGAACAGAAGAGAAGGAAAGAGGAGTATGAAAATAAGACTGAGTGATGAGCATTTAAAGTACTTAAGACTTCTTTTTTTGCATTTTGATTTCTAACAGTGGAAACTGTATAGAAGTGTGGTACATGTTTACTAAGCAGGCCTGGTTGCATGCTAATTTGAGAAGGTTTTATTATTGGCAGTCCTAATTATTTCCAAGATCAGATAGTCTCCATTTTAGCAAGTCAGATAGATCCCCACAATGCAAGCCACTATCACTCCTATGGCATGGTGTTTCCCAAAGTGTAGAGTACCACTTCAGCAGGATGTTCATAAGTGTAATGCACAACTATAGTTCTGTGGGAAGATAAATCTGATATAAAAAAATTAAACAGTCTGACTTTCTCAGAGCCATCATACAATTCTGCTGGTATATTTCAAAGGGGGAACAATAGTATTCCGTTTCCCAGACTTTATAATAAATAAAACACTTTTCCCTAGGGCATATATTAACATCTCTTGGAAAATGAAGGCATTGGGTAAATGCTGTTACAGAACCTGGGTTTTTCAGCATCCGTGACATTGTTCATGGTCTTACTAGAGGGAAGGTTGAGGCAAGAAATACATCAAACCAAGGGACTGTGTGTTTCTACTGCTTTCTCCGCCCTCCAGAGGGTCCATATACCACTGTGTCAACAGCTTGCTTTGCTTTTAAACAGCTGGATTGTGACCTTTGCTGCATGAATTTAACCTTTATTTTATCATCAGAGACAATTATATATATCTGTCAGAGATGGTGCAATCAAATAGAATCAGACTGATATGAAATGACTAACAAGCCCTGATATAACTGAGGAAGTAGACTGGGCAATTAATTAGGTGATTTCTAAAAAGCTACCAAGAGTTGTGTTTAAACCATCAGTATTGACAGAAAGGAGCTCCTTTCAGTTCCCATTGAATCTCCAGTGAGAGAGGAATCTGCTCATTGGAATTGACTAAAGTCGTAGATAAGTTTCTAGGAGCACCTAGTTCTTATGGGAACTGTAGCACAGAGAACAAAACATTGTGCACTAGGGAATGTCTGCAGTGGGGGGAATTCTGGATGGATATTTAGAGTTTAGTTCCTGCTTTGACACTTTACTTATGAGGTGATATTAAACAAGTCTGTTAAAACCTCTCTTGGTCTCAGTTTCATCTATGACATACAACAGTTAAACCATTGATATTTTTCACCATCTTTTCCATCTTACATCCATGCTTTTTCAAATGAAATCATTTCTGTAAAATAGTAACAGCATATGTGCCAAGACTGAAGTGGGATTCAGAGTTCCACTACTCTGTCAGCCTGTCATCCCCCAAGGGAAGCCCTTAATAAACCCCTTGGAAGCACCAGGCAGGACTCTGTGGGCCAGGGTATGAGCATCATTGCTCCCTAAAGTCCTCATCAGCAATCAGTGCTTGCTAAGTCCTAATTACTTTAGTATTTTTTATCCTCACCCAAGGACATTTTTTCATTACTCTTAGAGAGAGAGGAAGGGAGAGAGGAATGGAGAGAAAGAAACATTGAGGAAAGAGGGAACCATCCATTGGTATGTGTCTGGACTAGGGATCACATGCACTTGAACCAGGGATCAAACCCACAACCTAGGTATGTACCCAGATGAGGAATTAAACTCACAACCTTTTGGTTATGGGGTGACACTCTAACGAACTGAGCCACCCCAGCTAGGGTAACAAAGTCCTAATTAGTGTTGGGCATGGCATTGGCTGGGAAGGGATACTGGATGCATTCACTGTCCAGAGCTGCGGGTGGTCATTAGTGCTGGCACAGATGTAGGACCAGAGTTCACAGAGAGGACCGTGTGGAGGTACAGTCCAGTGTAGGTGAAGGGGGACAGGGCATGATGGCTTTACATGTTTATACAAAAGAGAAGAATAAAAATGATAAAAATAATCTCAAGCCTACCTCTTAAAGTTAAAAATGTGTTTCTATCAAGAATTTTATGTCTGCCAGTTATTTATTTATGGGAGGCTTTACAAAAAGTTGTTGGTCCTATCATGAGCCAGGTAAGGCTTTCCATCCTTAATTAACTCCATTTCCAACTTTGCATACAGTGTGACTCCACTCTTCTTTCTCATTAATATTCACCACCAGGCCATTCATTATTTCCATTTCTTTAAAGTCATTTTTGGCCTCTTTAATTAAATCATGCAAGGAGTTTGTATTTCCTAATATTACAACTTTATTAAGATCAATTATTATGTCATGCTTCTTTGGGGATTATAGCTCACTCAGTGTGGTCACAAGGCTGTTCCAGGCCAACTATAATCTAATGCATGCAATAAAAAGGCAGCTACACTCTCCTCAGCCCTTCATAAAGTGGCACCTCAGATGGGACTACCTTCATATGTTAACCATTTCAAGCCAGGTTTTGGCTATGTGTTTATGTTTGATGGGATGAAAACTCATTGAACTTCAGGGCCCAAGGAAATCTTAAAAGACCATATAGTCTATCCCATTCCATCCCATTTCATATGAGAGAATGGAGAGAATTGGCTTACTGAAATAAAAATGAGAATAATGACAATGTAAACATTTATACACCTTTGCAATATGTCAATAACAACCTAAGTGTTTTATATATTATCATGTTTAATTTTTCTATAGCACTACCACTGGAGAATTAATAGACTTTTTTTTGAAAATGAGAAAGTTGAGGACCACAGATCTTAATCTTGGCCAAGTTTATGAGTGTGAGAGTTTCTAGCCTCTCAGTTATGAGAGGCTAGATTTGACTGAACCTCTTCTGTTTGGCTCATAGTGTATTCTTTCTCCACCTCCCAATCTCCCTGGCACTTTAACATCATCTCTGGCTGTGATACCTCAACCTTTTTGTTTTTTATGTTCTTGCCACAATTTAGTATACTAAAGTTTTTGATGGTTTGCCAGTTTTAAAAAAGCAATTCCCATTTTTAAAAGTACAACAACAACAAAATAAAACAGCCCTTATACAGTGATTACTCTGTTCCCCTGGCAAACTATTTTGCTGTTCCACTAGAGCTGCCCTGTGCCCAAACAACTGTGTCTTCTGGATGTGTATGATTCTTACACATTCTAGACACAGGAATTTGGGGTTTACATTTTATTGGCTCTGCCTTTTACTCAGAACTATCCCATTTTACTTTAAATCTCTTGACTTCTCTGCTCAAAGTTCTGTCCAGCAGATATCATAGTAAATGTCTCTTCAGTTGTAGGACAAGTAAATGATATACATTCATCAAAATCTGGCAGCCCAGATTACAACAGTTTTCAGCCTAACTGCAGATCACAGTGCGCCTGTTTAGATAGATTAAAGGTCAAGTTCTTGAACCCTGGTTGAGCATTATTTGTTTACACTTGAACTGGATTCCAGATGCCTTAGTAGTTGCATTTCTCTTCTGTGTCAGAGAGATTAGTTCTTTTTTTCTCTTCTTATACCTCTAGCACTGAGACCATGCTTCTGCATTATTAATTAGCTTGAAAAAGGCTATTATTTATTAGTAACAGTAATTGTGATCTAGTCACCAATAAAACAATTATCAAACTGTTTTGGGCTGTTTCAACATTTTATTTCATTTTAAGTATTTATGAAACACCTAAAATGTGTCCACGACTACTCTAAGTATGATGGAAGGGAGCAAAGAGTTATAACACATGGTCTTATGCCTAGTGGAGTTTATATTCTGTGTGAAATAAAATCTATTCCCATTAAACAGTTTAATAAGCTGCTCAAATAATCACCATGGACAACAAATACTCTCAGAGTTGTTAAAAGGAAAATCCTCTATAGGATACGGTGAATCAGGCCTCCAATGATGGGTTTGATCATGACAAATGGAAAGAGGGCATTCCAAGTCTAGGGATGACAGAGACACAGATAAGCCTGTATAGGTGACTCATTGAGTTAAGATTGGAAAGGCTGTAGCTAACTTTATTCTGCAACTTAAGCAGATCTGGGAAGTAATGGTCATCTTTGAAAGATGGGTCCAGAGCCTAGGATACAGGACTCAAAAAATGCTTTGAATATCTGTGCATTATTTTGAGGGATGTGAGGAGCACTGAAGGGTTCTGAGCCTAGGAAAAGCTCAATGACAATGATGCATGGTACGCATCAATGAGAAGGCAATGGGTAGGAGACACTAAAATAAGGGATACAATAGCCAGCAGAGAGAGCAGTCAGAAGTCAATTATAGTAACTCAGTCGTGAGATGGTGAAAATCTGGAATAGAGGGATGTGAGATAATTTACTAAAAGAGACAAAACAAAAGGGAATGATTAGTTAGACACATGAAATGAAGGGATTGACTTGAAACTGACTCTAAGGTTTCAAACTTTGGTGTTTGTAGGGGTCCTGTTTTGCGAGGGACCCCCAACATGTATTAAGAATCCATTTTATAAACACTATATTATTCACCATAACAAAAGCTTTCTATGCATTGGTTCACTTATTCCACAGATTACCTTGAAAGTCATATGTAAATACAGACTCAGTGCGTGAAGATTCCTCAGGCTCAGGGAGGCTATGTAGCTAGTGAAGCTCACACAGCTGACAGAACCAAGACCCCAGCCTCTAGCTTTAAAGCTGACATTTACCTATTGGATTACTATGAGATGACACCCTAATTGCTAAGACTAGTGGACCCTTACCCTCTTCTTTTTTACTCTCTGACACAACAGACTCTCTCAAATTTCCATCTCCCTTCCTTTGGCCTTATGACTTTGTTCTATTCTAGTTCACATAGACGGATAGATAGATGATAGATAGATAGATAATAGTTTCTTCTGTCTACACTGTTTTTTCTTTCCCTGCCTGCTACTTAAATGCTACTATTCCTGGAAGTTTTGCCCCCCACACTCTCCATAAGCTGCATCTGTAGTCCCAATTTTCCTGTACTATATATGCAAATGATTCCAACATTAGTTTTTCTGCCTTAAACCTCTTTCTGAAGCGTGGGACTCATATTTACCTACCTATCTCCAGGGTCTCTCCATCTGGGTAGCCCATAGATACCCCAGACTCAACATGTGTGCCATCTTTCTGCACAATCTCATTTTCCTCCTACTGATTTTGTGTTTCCTGTGACACAAGAAGTACCCCCATGTACCTGGCATCCCAAATTAAAAAGATAATAAATCTAACCCATCACTTTACAGATGAGCAACACTTCTTACCTATTGTGTTACGTGCTCCCCTGATGTAACCCATGAACTTGGGGACATGACGTCTACTTCCAAGCAACAACTCAACCTCAGACAGACAGAAGCTTCTTTAAATTAAAAGCTCCTAATTAACTTTCTCATATTAAAGATTTGCCTTTCTCATACTAAAAAGAGCTTAAATTCAGCAGATGATAGGTATAAAGGTGAGTGGGAATGAAAGGATTATGGAGATGTTTAAATGTCAGTGCTGCTTAAACTGTAATTGAGTTCAGCCACTTAGAAATGCTGGTTGTTTACTGCAAAAAACCTACTAATTCAAAAAAATGGTGACATTTCTGCAAAGTAAATATAACTTTTAGGCTACTATCTTTCTCCATCATGCAAAGAATTCTTGGTATTATTAATAATTACAGAATGTGAAAATTTTATTCATAAAAATTTTTTATTCTATAAAAAATTCAGACCTCTTTCCAAAGTATATTATTAGGTATAAAAAAGATAAGTTTAGAAAATAAATTATTCAGAGTATTCTCTTTTGATATAAATATGTTGAACTACTCAAAGTTGCTTAGTCTTTGGCCTCAGACCATACAAGAAAATTAATTTCCACTAAAATGTGATATATTGATGTTAAGCAAGTTATAAAATTAATTGCCTAAGACAATGATATTTTATATGAGTCCCCAGAACCCTAGAGATTCTGAAGGCAGTATTGGCAATTTATTAACTGTGTTTATTGTTTCAAAGCCAAGTAAGAATTACACACTTGCTCACATTGAGCAACTGAAATATCAGATTTCTTTCATTAGGTTGAAATTATATTACTTTTGTAGATCAATGCTGACCTGTAATTCTGAAAATTAGTGATATGTGTTTTGGTAAATAATAATATGGAAATATTGTTGAATAAGAGTAGCTTATTTGGTAAAAAAAAAAGTTTTCTAAGACATATATGTCTATGAGAGAAAATTGCTTGAACTTTCAATGGTAAAAGCCTGAAATCCTAAAAGAAAGAAGAGGGAGGAACAAAAAGGAGTTTTCTAAATAGGGTATCAAGATGAATAAAAATCCAAAGGCAATAAAACAATAAATGCAGTGATAATCAGAAATAGACTAATCATAAAAGAGTAAAATGTTCTCAAGCCAAGTTCACCAAGTCCATGTAAAATGTTGAAGTATGATAATTGTTGGATAAATCCAAGTGATAATTGTTGGTTTGCGATGAGCAAAATCGCATCCTCCAGAGAATTACTCCCATTCCTTCCCTCACCTGGTTCCAGGACACATCATGCTACCTGTCCTCACTCCTGCCATGCCACTGACACACTTCCATCACTGCACTTATTCACCCTACAGTACAAATATCTGTGTTTATATCATCCACCAGACTATATGTCTTTAAATTTTCACTACCCTGCATAGTGTCAAATATAAAGTATTTCATCAATAGTGGTGGAATAAAACAAAAGAAGAAGAATGAGCCTTGCTGCCAAGACCTAAGACATTTTATCATTTTAGGTTCTATTTTTCAAACAATGTAGCAAACTTGATTGGTTCCACAATTAAAAATAACTTTGGTCCCCTTTTCCCCACAACCTCTCCAACATTTGTTGTTTGTTGCTTTTTTTATGATAGCCATCCTAACCAGTGTAAAGTGGTATCTCATTGTGGTTTTAATTTGCATCTTTCTGATAGCTAGCGATATTGAGCATCTCTTCATGTGTCTCTGGATATTCTGTATGTTCTCCTTGGACCTTTAACAGGAAGCTAAACAACAAAACAAACAAGCAAGCAAAATAAAAACAAAGACACAAAAATAGAGAACGAGGGGACAGTGACCAGAGGGGACAGGGGAGGGGATTTCGGGGGAAAAGGGGGAAGGATTTACAGGAACTAGTATAAAGGACACATGGACAACAACTAAGGGGGGCGGAAATGGGAAGTAGGTGGGGAGCTCAGGGCGGGGTGGGCTGGAATGGAAAAAATAGAAAACTGTACTTGAAAAATAACTAAATAAAATTTTAAAAATAACTTTGGAAAATGCTATTACTACAACCTTTATAGATATTCACTGTATACTTTACATATTCAAGATAGACATTCTCATCAAATTAAATTTGGCTTGACATAGGATATCCCAAACTTATTTGAATTTGGAAACTTTATTCTCTCACTAAATTATTGTTCCTAGGGAATAATGTTCTATAAAACACTGGTTGGGAATGGTTCTTTGGAGAAGGAAGATGGGCTTGAAGAGGTTCAGTGGGCTTCATTTTTGGCAGAGCCTATTGTCAGCCTATCATTTCTGAAAGCCGGATCATATCACCGGTGATTATAAAAATCACACTCCTAGGTAACTGGGACCTTGTCCTTACCAGCTCCCACTCCTAGGCTTTCAGATCATTTCCTTCACTCTGTGATCTTTGTTTAGCCTTAATTTGTCCTTGCTTATAACCAGTGAACTGTTAAACCTACTTGAGGAATGTAGCGTTGGGCTGTTCCCCCCTCCCTAGAATAGCAGAAATCCTCTTCCCAAGTATATTCACTTCTTGGGGATAATGGAATCACTTTGGTGACTAATTGTGTCCCAACCTTGAGTGGGGCTTGCCCAAAGACTAATGCTAACTTACTAAGCTTTATATATGAATATAGAGAAACTTAACATCTTGGGAAATTTTTATGGTTTTTGCTCTTAACTTATTACAAAGTAACACATGCTCATTGTAGCATATTCAAACAATATAGATATTTTGACTCACTGCTTCACATTCCACTCCAGTAGACATTTTGAATAGTTTAAATTCTTCAAGACAGTGTGCATATTAAAACAAACCTGAAATATATATATGTATACACACACATGTATATCTGTATATATATAGGTACATAGATAAATATGTAGGTATATAAGTATAGTTTTGTTTTAAACTAGGCTCATTCTACTTGTATTGAGAGCTTATTTTTTAAAGATTTCATTGATCTATTTTTAGAGGGGAAGGAAGGAAGAAAGAGAGGGAGAGAAACATCATTGTGTTGCCTCTCACACACCCCCTACTGGGGACCTGGCCTGCAACCCAGGCATGTGCCCTGACTGGGAATCGAACCAGTGACCCCTTGCTTCACAGGTCAGCACTCAATCCACTAGCCACACCAGCCAGGGCTAGAGCTTTTCTTTTTTATATTGGAAACATTATTAACACTTTTCTATGGCAGAGCTCTTTTATTTTTTAAAGACTTTATTTATTTATCATTAGAGAGAGGGGAAGGAAGAGAGAAAGAGAGGGAGAGAAACATTGATGTGTGAGAGATACATTAATCAGTTGCCTCTCACATACTTTCAACTGGGGACCTGGCCTGCAATTCAGGCATATGCCCTGACTGGGAATCACACTGGCAGAATCAGACTGCAACCTTTCAGTTTGCAGGCCAGCACTCAATCCACTGAGCCACACCAGCCAGGGCCAGAGCTTCTTTTTTAATGGCTGCAGAGTAACCTAGTTTTCCATGTTATGGATGACTCATAATTTATTCAAATAATCTCTTATTGATTGATTCAAATGACTTATTATTATTCAAATAATCTCTTGTTGATTAACCTTAAAGTCACTTGTAAAATATTCACCTGTAAAGATATTATCTCCATGAATATCCTTCAATAGATATGTTTGTATCAGTGACCCTCAGTATAGAAATAGAATTTGGAGAGGCCTGTATGAGCATCTTTTGCTTTAATGGATACTACCACATTTTCCTTTGAAACAACTATACCATTGTAAACACTTCTCCAATTACTGGTGATGTTAAGCAACTTTTCCTTTGTTTGTTAGCTATTTGTGTTTCCTTTATAAATTGTTTATTCATATATTTTGCTTATTTTTCTATTAGGTTGTTTATCTTTTTATTATTGATTTAGAGGCAATTTTATATATTTTTATATTAATGCTCTGATTATTACATATGTGAAAATATTTTATACCAATTCTTCATTGTCTCCAAAATTCATTTGCATTTCAGAGAAGTTATGTATTTTTTATAGTCAATATGTTACACTTTTTCTTTTTGGCTTTTAGGCCTTGTCCATATTAGTAAGACTTTTTATATCTCAGACCTAAAAAACTATTTCCGTATTTTCATTTGGTACTTTCTCAAGTTTATTTTATTTTATTTTTTACAAATATCAATTAGTTAGCATTTAAATATCTGGTATTTATTTTTGTGGATAGCATGTGGTAGGAATTTTCAAATTGAGAAGGATATCACAAAAAACACATTGACAATGGTAACACCATTTATTATATCTTATAAAATATATTTTAAATTCTTAGAAAAAATAAAATTAGATATTTGGACAAGCATCAACTGTATACTATATTCATTTTCTCAAGAGTCATAATATGATAAAATGTCTCATATTTGCATAGCACCTTAAAACTGTGCAGTTTTGTATGTGTTTTTTTTTCAGCATCATAATGACCTTAGTGAGGTAGATAGAGCAGATGATATTATCTGTTTTAAATGGCTTGTCTAAGGTCTCTAAGGAAACTAATCTTTTCATTGATGCTAGAAACCAGCACTCTGTACCTTCCTCCTACCCTTTCTACTATTCTTTACTATTTTTCTATTATTATGACAATTATAACATGTACACCAGGTAATAATCTGCATTAGAAAAAAAATTCCAAGGCAGAAAGTCTTGATTATAATAAAAGTGAAAGCCTTAAGTTAAGCAACATAGATTTGTTAAAACCACTGGTCATGAGCCCTTTCTCCCTGTCTCTGGCAAAACATAAATGGTTGTTACTGACTTACAAAAACCTGCTGGAAATGGTCCTGGTGTGGATATCTGTGCTGGCTTAACTGGAGAGGTGCAAATTGTGCCAGGGTCATTCCTAGTACCAGACAGTAGGAAATTGCTAGTACAATTGAAAGTTGTTAACACAATAGAAAGGACTCTGAAGGAAAACCTGATGTATCTCTCCTGCATCTTTTTTGTCCCCACTGCCATTTTCTGAAGGGATAAAATGAGATGACATTGGGAAGAAAAGTACTGCACCAGAGCCGATAGTGATTGCTACTTTGAATGCTACACAGCTGCGCCGGTGCGGCCAGATTGATCCATTTCAAAGCAATGGTCATTATATTGCATTTTACTCTGAAAATGCAGTGCTTTTCTGTTTCCTGTCTTGTCTGTGGTGATGAATGGCATGATGCTCTACCCCAGTACATTATTTTATGTTTAACAATCTTGCATCATGGAATTAACTGCAGTACACATCTCAATAGTATCCCCAAAGAAAGTCTAGACTATGAAAAGAATGCAAATTAGGCAAGAGGAAGTGAATAGTAGAAAAGTTTTAGTTTGTTCAAACAACTGTTTTCTAGATCTGATTGGACCCAGCATCTATTTTTTACACCATCATCTTAATACCTACTGATTTCTATTCTCAGAAAATTCCTATTCTTAAAATAATTGACTTGAAACCCCCTTTAATTTATCTCTCTTATTTATTTTAATTTATCAAAGTCATTATGCTTTCAGAATGAGAGCTTGGGCAAAAATTATTGTGCTTTTTAAGCAGATGTATAAGCTGAGACATGGTCATAAAGTTTCAGGGATCCCCAAAACAAAAAAATGAGTAAACAACAACAAAGATCTGTCTGAAGGTAATAGAGAGTTAGAATGTAACAAGTACACTTGCAGTGTAGTAAATAAAATGCCATCAAATCATACAATGTTTAAAATTTTGTGCATAAAAATGTAACTTCTATATTCTTCTTGGGCTTACTATAGATATCTAGTCAGATTGTGAGTAAATATATATGTAATTCTCATCACTTCCACTTGATTGAAATTTGACTTTTAAGAGCACAAAGAACAGGGTTGAGCATGGTGCCACAATTATTTGTTGAATAATTAGATAAACTAATGAAATAAAAGTGAATGCTCAGAATGGACAAAAGTGCGGTAATTGTTGGGGGAAGGACTAAATGGTAATGGAATAAAAATACAATAAAGATTAAATTTTAAAAAATGAATGCTCAGAATAAGATACTCATATGTTTTAATAAAATTATTTTAAATGAAATGTTATGTCATTTTGTGAATAGAAACTGAACTAAAAAAATCCAGTATTCTATTGTTTTCTATGGTGTTTTTGTTTAGGCTTTCCATATTTCTATCTCTTACTATACTTTTACCTAGTTTTTTAAAGATTTTTAAAAATATTTATTTATTTATTTTTAGAGATGGGAAGGGAAGGAGAAATAAAGGGAGAGAAACATCAATGTATGGTTGCCTCTCATGTGCCCCTCACTGGAGACCTGGCTCCCAACCCAGGCATGTACCCTGACTGGGAATTGAACCAGCAACCCTTTGGGTTGCAGGCCAGCACTTAATCACTGAGCCACAGTAGCCAGGGCTCTTACTATACTTTTAACTTTACATATTAGAGGGTAAAATGGCAATATGCATATTCTTACATTTTGTTTATCTTCTTTAAAGGAAAAAATGACATACAAGTTAGAAAATATCCTAATACCTTGGTAAACTACATGCTGTATATAGGCTTGATTATAATTTTATTAAAACAATTAGGTCTGGGAACTAGGAATGAATTCATATGGCCAAGAACACTGCAAATTTCCAATTTTGGGCTTTGGACAGCATAACCATGCAATTTTCATTTTTGAATATCTTATCTACGGGTTATATGTTTAACCATAAACTAGAAACAAAAGAGATAAAAGATATACCTAATGTTCATTTAATTAATCCAAATGCTTCATATTCGCACACAATTGTTAACCTTTTTTTATTTAGATATTTTTCAAGTACAGTTTTCTATTTATTTCTCCCATCCCAGCCCACGCCACCCCATACTCACCACCTCCCCCTCCTTTCCACCCCCTTTAGTTATTGTCCCTGTATCCTTTATAATTGTTCCTCTAAATCCCTCCCATTTTTTCCCCTTAAATTCCCTTCCCTCTCCCCTCTGGTCACTGTCCCCTTGTTCTCTATTTCAGTGTCTTTGGTTTTATTCTGCTTGCTTGTCTGTTTTGTTGTTTAGCTTCCTGTTAAAGGTGAGATCATATGCTATTTGTCTTTCAACCCCTGGCTTATTTCACTCAGCATAATGCTTTCCAGTTCCATCCATGCTGTTGAAAAGAGTAGTAGTTCCTTCTTTCTCTCTGCTGCACAGAATTCCATTGTGTATATGTACCACCATTTTTTGATCCATTCATTTACTGATGGACACTTAGGTTGCTTCCAGCTCTTCATTATTGTAAATTGTGCTGCTATGAACATTATGGTGCATAGGTTCTTTGAAACTGATGTTTTGGGGTTCTTAGGATATAATCCTAGCAGTAGAATTGCTGGGTCAAAAGGCAGGTCCATGTATTTTTCTGAGAAAATTCCATACTGTTTTCCATAGTGGTTGTACCAGTCTGCAATCCCACCAACAGTGCACTAGAGTTCTCTTTTCTACACAACCTCTCCAACATTGTTTGTTGTTTTGTTTATGATGGCCATTCTCACTGGTATAAAGTGGTATCTCATTGTGGTTTTAATTTGCATCTCTCTGATAGCTAGTGATATTGAGCATCTCTTCATGTGTCTCTGGATCTTCTGTATGTCCTCCTTGGGGAAGTGTCTGTTCAAGTCCTTTGCCCATTTTTTAATTGGGTTGTTTGTCTTCTTAGAGTAGAGTCATGTAAGTTCTTTGTATATTTTGGAGATTAAACCTTTGTCTGAGGTATCATTGGCAAATATGTTTTCCCATACAGTTGGTTGTATTTTTAATTTAATACTGTTTTCGTTAGCCACGCAGAAAGTTTTTATTTTCATGAGATCCCATTTGTTTATTCTTTCCTTTATATTTCTTGCTCTAGGGGACATATCAGTAAAAATGTTGCTGCTTGAAATATCTGAGATTTTCTTGCCAATGTTCTCCTCTAGGACTTTAATAGTTTCAAGGCTTATATTTAAGTCTTTTATCCACCTTGAATTTATTTTGGTGTATGGTGTAAGTTGGTGCTCAAGTTTTATTTTTTTGCATGTAGCTGTCCAGGTCTCCCAACACCATTTGTTGAAGAGGCTATCTTTACTCCATTTTATGTTACTACCCCCCCTTTGTCAAATATTAATTGACTGTAGAGAGTTGGGCTTATTTCTGGGCTCTCTGTTCTGTTCCATTGGTCTATGTGCCTGTTTTTATGCCAGTACCAGGCTGTTTTGATTACAGTGGCCTTGTAATACAGTTTGATATCAGGTATTGTGATCCCTCCTACTTTGTTCTTCTTTGTCAAAATTGAAGCTACTATTCGGGGTCGTTTATGGTTCCATATAAATTTTTGAAGTGTTTGTTCTATGTCTGTGAAATATGCCATTGGTACTTTAATAGGTATTGCATTGACTCTGTAAATTGCTTTTGGTAGGATGAACATTTCGATGATGCTAATTCTTCCAATCCGTGAACAAGGTATATGTTTCCATTTGTTTGTGTCTTCCTTGATTTCTTTCTTCAGTGTTGTGTAGTTTTTTGCATACAGGTCTTTTACCTCCTTAGTTAGGTTTGTTCCCAGATATTTTATTTTTCTTTTTGCTATATCGAATGGGATTTTTTCCTTGATTTCTGGTTCTGCTGATTCATTGTTGGTATACAAAAATACCTTTGATTTCTGGATATTGATGTTGGAACCCACTGTTTTGCCAAATTCATTAATTATTTGGAGCAGTTTTTTGGTAGAGTCTATAGGATTTTCCATGTACACTATCATGTCATCTGCAAACAGTGACAGTTTTGTTTCCTCCTTTCCTATTTGGATGCCCTTTATTTCCTTTTCTTGCCTGATCGCTGAGGCTAAAAATTCCAATACTATATTGAATAGAAGTGGTGAAAGTGGACATCCTTGTCTTGTTCCTGATCTTAGTGGAAAAGCTTTTAGTTTTTGCCCATTGAGTATGATGTTGGCTGTAGGTCTCTCATATATGACTTTTATTATATTGAGGAATGCTTCCTCTAGTCCCACTTTGATGAGTGTTTTTATCATAAATGGGTGCTGGACCTTATCAAAAGCTTTTTTGCATCTAATGATAGCATCATGTGATTTTTGTCTTTGCTTTTGTTTATGTGATGTATTACATTTACTGATTTGCTAATATTAAACCAACCTTTCATCCCTAGGATGAATCGCACTTGGTCTTGGTGTGTGATCTTTTTGATATATTGTTGGATGTGATTTGCCAATATTTTGTTGAGGATTTTCGCGTCTATGTCCATCAGCGATATTGGCCTGAAGTTTTCTTTCTTTGTTGTATCTCTACCTGGTTTTGAAATTAGGGTGATGCTGGTTTCATAAAACAAATTTGGGAGTTTTCCATCCCTCTGGATTTCTTGGAGTAGTCTGTGGAGAATAGGGGTTAGCTTTTCTTTAAATGCTTTGTAGAATTCTCCTGTGAAACCATCTGGTCCAGGGCTTTTGTGTGATGGGAGTTTTTTGATTACTGCTTCAATTTCTTTTGCTGTTATTGGTGTATTTAGATTTTCTGCTTCTTTTTCACTGAGTTTTGGAAGATTGTATTTTTCTAGAAATGTGTCCATTTCCCCTAGGTTTTCAAATTTTTTGGCATACAGTTCTTCATAGTAATTTCTTACAATCCCTTCTATTTCTGTGGTATCAGTTGTAATCTCTCCTCTTTCATTTCTGATTGTGTTTATTTGTGTCCTCTCTCTTCTTTTCTTGAGCTTGCTTAAAGGCTTCTCTATTTTGTTTATCTTATCAAAGAACCAGCTTCTGGATTCATAGATCCTTAGAATTGTGCTTTTAGTCTCTATGTCATTTAGTTATTCTCTCATCTTGGTTATTTCCTTCCTTCTGCTTGCTCTGGGCTGTCTTTGTTGTTGTTCCTTGTGTTCTTGCAAGCGTAGGGTTGGGTTGTTTGTTTGAAATGTTTCTATCTTCTTTAGGTAGGCCTGTATTGCTATAAACATCCCTCTCAGTACTGCCATCACTGTGTCCCACAAGTTTTGGGTTGTTGTGAGTTTGTTTTCATTTGTTTCCAGAAATGTTTTGATTTCTTCCCTAATTTCATTCTTGACCCATTTGTTGTTTAATAGTGTACCATTCAGTCTCCATGATTTTGGGTGTTTTGGGTTTTTTCTTTGGGGTTGGTTTCCAATTTCAGTCCCTTGTGGTCAGAGAAGATGCTTGGTATGATTTCAATTTTCTTGAATTTTTTGAGGCTCGTTTTGTGTCCTATCACGTGCTCTATCTTTGAAAATGTTCCATGTGCATTTGAAAAGAATGTGTATTTAACTTCTTTGGGATATGTTCTATATATATATCAGTTAAGTCCATTTATCAAGGGTGTTGTTTAATGCTGCAATATCTTTGTTGATATTTTGTTTGGAAGATCTGTCCCTTTTTGATAGTGGGGTATTAAAATCCCTACTATAATTGTGTTGCTGTCAATATCTTTCTTGAAGTCCTCTAAGATTTTCTTGATATATTTGGGTGCTCCTATGTTGGGTGCATATATGTTTACAATGTTAATGTCTTCTTGGTGGATTCCTCCCTTGAGTATAATGAAGTGACCTTCTGAGTCTCTCTTTATGGGCCTTTTTTTGAAGTCTGTTTTGTCTGATATGAGAATTGCTACTGCAGCTTTTTTTTTCTTGTTCATTTGCCTGGAAAATTTGTTTCCAGCCCTTCACTTATAGTCTGTGACGGTCTGTTGTCCTGAGGTGGGTCTCTTGTAGGCAGCATATGTGTGGGTCATGCTTTCTTATCCATTTAGCTATTCTGTATCATTTGATTGGAGCATTTAATCCATTTACATTTAAGGTTATTATTGGTAGGTACTTATTCATTGCCATTTTTGTATCTGTGTTCCTCTCTTTCTCTCTCTTTTTCTTCCTTTCCTTAAAGCAGTCCTTTTAATATTTCTTGTATAGTTGGTTTGGTGGAAGCATATTCTTTTAGGCTTCTTTTGTCTTGGAAGCTCTTTATTTGGCCTTCTATCTTGATTAAGAGCCTTGCTGGGTAAAGTAGCCTTGGTCGTAGGCCTCTGGTTCTCATTACTTGGAATATTTCTTGCCATTCTCTTCTTGCTTGGAGTGTTTCCATTGAGAAGTCAGTAGCTAACCTTATTGGGGCTTCCTTTTATGTTACTTCTTTTTTCTCCCTTGCAGTCTTTAAGATTCTCTCTTTGTCTTGGAATTTTTGCCAATTTAATGATGATGTGTCTTGAAGTGGGCCTCCTTGGGTTCCTCTTGATTGGGACTCTCTGTCATTCCTGGATTTGTGTGATTTTTTCTCTCATCAAATTAGGGAAATTTTCTCTCATTACTCTTTCAAATACGTTTTCTATCCTTTGTTCTTCTTCTTTTCCTTCTGGTATTCCTATTATTCGGATATTATTACATTTCATATTATCTTGCATTGCTCTTAATCCCTCTTCATTCTTTCTGAGCCTCTTTTCCTTTTCTTGCTCTTTCCGTGAGATTCTTTCTACTTTGTCCTCCAACTCGCTAATCTGATCCCCTGCCTCATCAATTCTAATTTTGAAACCTTCTACTATGTTCTTCAATTTGGAAATTGTATTCTTCATTTCCTCTTGTCCCTTGCTGATCGTTTTTATTTCCTTTTTCATGTTGATATAGTTTGTGGTGAGAGCATTGTAGCTCCCCTGTAGTTTCTGGTAGCTCATTATGAGCTCTTTGAACTTCGTGATAATTAGTGCTTTGAATTCAATATCTGATAATTGGTTAGCCTCTATTTCATCTAACATTCTTTCTGAAGTTTCTGCTTTTTCTTTCATTTGGGGATTGTTTCTTTGTCTTCCCATTGTTTGAGACTCTTCTTGTTAGTGTCAGCTTCTAAAATTGATCTGTTCTGACTCCATGGGTTTATGGTGTGAACTTCCGTGGTATAATACCTGTGAATTTCAGTGTTGAAGACTCCTTCAGGTATCTTGATGTTTTCTGTCTCCACCTACTCCTCTTTTCTTGTGTGTGTTATCAGTTGGAGGGGGAGGCAAAATGGTTTATGACAGCAGCAGAGTATTTAATGATATTTAAAGTCACAGGTGGTAGAGAGGAGATAGGTGATCTTTAGGCTATATATAGTATTAACTATAATCTTCAACCCACCTTGCCACTTTTATGAATCGATGGACAAAAGATAAGCCTCTTGTTGGGGAGGGAAGACTTGTGAGCTGGAACTAGAAAGCAGTGAAGTTGCAGACGGTCAGATTTTGAGGTAAGGTGAGAGTAAGGAATAGTAAATAGGTGTGGTGTGTAATCAAGAGTTAATTACTCCAGTAATAGAATTCAGGAGCTTGTAAAGTGTGCTAAGTTCTGATAGATTTGTTGTGAAGTATTTACAGTTATATAGAACAGCTATTATTTATAGTAGTATTAGAGCAACAATCGTATGAGCAACTCTATGAGATCTACCTGAATAGGGGGTGTAGAGCTTCAGGTAGTGTACTAAAGGAAAACAAGTGGTGTGAAGTATAGAAAATTAGAAATACATTGTGGAGGAAAGAACAGAGGAAACCTGTCTAATACAATAAAACCAGCCAAGACTAAGAAGCCTGTACAGAAGGAGGAGGAATACCAAGGTACTATTAGAATATAAAAGGTGTGAGAATGATGAAAGAAATAATACAGGTATGCAGCAACTTGGGGCTTCTCTGCTATAGCAAAGTGAACTTTGTCTCTCTGTCTCTATTGTTGAGATGTTCTCTTCTTGGGTCCAACTCTGGTCTTTTCACAGTTCCCAGTTGTTTGTATCTCTTGTGGGTAAAAGAAAACAAAAGAACCAACAAACAAAAGAAAACAGCACACAAAAAAAGGCAGGAGAAGGGAGGAGAAAGTGATAAGTTTTGGAAGAAGAGAAGAAGGACTAAAACAGAAATAAAAGAAATAAGAGGATCAAGGTATTGAAAGAGAAAGCAATAGTAAATTTAAAAATATATGATTACTAATAAAATTTTTTAAAAAAGGAAAAAAAATCCATAAAACCCCAAACATCCCCCACCAAAACAAACAAACAAACAAACAAACAAACAAACTTCTCTTGTTGGTTTTAAACTGTCCAAACCGGTTATTCTGGTTGCAACAGGACCTCTCTGTGGCCTGGGTTGCCAGTGTGCACCAGCCAGGCTACTAGACTGGGATGCGGGCACGAGGGCACCCGCCAGGGTGCCTGGGCCCCTTGGTCCCTGGCTCGATATTTCCTCTCTGCCAGGCTGTGTGGGTCTCAGGCCAAGCCCTCCCAGGAGTCCCGGGAGAGCACCTCAGTCAATTTTCAAAAAAAACAAAAAACACCTCTCCCAACAGCCTACTTCTCAGCCCAGCCCAATCCCCAGCCAGACCGGTGACAACAGTGTGTCTTTCAATTCTCCCAGGCTGATGACCACAGAGTCCAAAGAGGGACAAGGCCCTTTGTTCTTGTTTCTCTCTGCATAAACTCAAGCAAACATGCCTCTGCCTGGTACTGCCCAGATGGGGAGAGAGAGAGCTGCTCACCCGCGCTGGTCCCGGCGCTGGTTGCCTACCACCGCTGAGTGTCCTGGCTCCTGTAATTGATTCCTCCAGCTCCCAGGCCTGCCTCGGGTCAGCACTGGAGTGCCCAGACCTGCCCACCCCACCAATGTTCCTGTCTCCACTCAACTCCCCGGTAGTCACTGACCTGACGCTGACTGGACCCTAAGCCTCCGTCACAATCGCTGCTCTCCCAATTTCATAAATGCTGTGGATCTGTTAGTTGATTGAGCTATTTCTCAGTAGCTCTGCCAGGATTTTCACCCACGTGTATGGGAGCTGGAATCCACTCTGTCCTACTCGGTCGCCATCTTCCTCCCTTTCTCCTGTTAACCATTTTAAATGACTCTTTAGCAAATATGAAAAAGAATTCACATATATCTTAGATTTACTTTAAATATAGACTTATATTATAAATTGTTCTCTAAAATACTGCTGTGAGTTTTTCTATTTTCCTTTTTTATTTTAAATCCTCACCTGAGGACATGTTTATTGATTTTGAGAGAGAAAAAAAATTGACGTGTGAGAGAAACATTGATCTGTTGCCTCCTGTATGCACCTCAACCAAAGAGCAAACCTGCAAGCTATTGGCACAGGGGATGATGCTCCACCAGCTGGGCCACCCAGCTAGGCTGCCGTGAGTTTTTCCATTAAATTATTAACTAGCAGTTAGGACTTCTGGCCAAGATGGTGGGTACACTGTGCCTCCTCGCATGACCAAAAGAATGACAACAACAAAGTTAAATACAAAAAACAACCAGAACTGCCAGAAAATCAAACTGTATGGCACTCTGATAACCAAGGAGTTAAAGAAGAAACATTATCCAGACCAGAAAGAGAGGCAGAGATGGGCAGCCAGGCAGAGAGGACTCTCAGCGAGGCTGCAGCTGGAGGACTGGGGCAGGCAGTGGCTGGCAAAGTGGGTCCTCTCACATTTGCATATGGATAAACTTAGAGGAACAACTGGGGAGCAAAACAGAGCATGTAATCCAGGGTTCCAATGCAGGGAAATAAAGCCTCAAAACCTCTGACTGAAAAATCCTGTGGTGCGTTGCAGCATCAGGAGAAAAACCCAGCCTCACAGGAGAGTTTGTAGGAGAGACCCACAGGGTCCTAGAACATACACAAACCCATCAACCTGGGAATCAGCACCAGAAGGGCCCCATTTGTTTGTGGGTAGCAGCGGAGATGACTGGAAGCCAGCAGCGAGCTGAGCTGACCACATGGTACCCTAACAGACTCCTCCCCCACATACAGTGCCACAGTGCAGCAACATGGCTTGCCCCACCCTGGAAAATTCTTAAGGATCCTCCCCTTACTATATGATAGTCTTGCCAAAACAAAACAAAACAAAAAAAAAACACAAAAAATGGCCCAAATGAAAGAACAGATCAAAGCTCCAGAAAAAAACAATACAACTAAGTGATGAAGAGATAGCCAGCCTATCAGATGCACAGTTCAAAACACTGGTACTCAGGATGCTCACAGAATTTGTTGAGTTTGGTCTCAAAATAGAGGGGAAAGTAAAGTCAATGAAAAGTGAAATAAAAGAAAATGTACAGGGAGCCAACAGTAAAGGGAAGGAAACCAGGACTTAAATCAACAATTTGGAGCAGAAGGAAGAAATAAACATTCAACCAGAAGAGAATGAAGAAACAAGAATTCAAAAAAAAAAAATGAGGAGAGGCTTAGGAACATCCAGGACAACTTTAAACCTTCCAACAACTGAATCATAGGGGTGCAAAAGGGGAAGAGGAAGAGCAATAAGTGGAAAACTTATTTGAACAAGTAATAAAGGGGAATGTCCCCAATCTGGCAAAGAAAATAGACTTCCAGGAAGTCCAGAAAGCTCAGAGGGTCCCAAAGAAGTTGGACCCAAGGAAGTACACACCAGGGCACATTATAATTATGATGCCTAAGATTAAAGAGATGGAGAGAATCTTAAAAGCAGCAAGAGAAAAGGAGACAATTACCTACTAAGGAGTACCCATAAGACTATCAGGTGATTTCTCGAAAGAAACCTTACAGGCAAGAAGGGGCTGGAAAGAGGTATTCCAAGTCATGAAAGGCCAGGGCCTACATCCAAGGTTACTCTATCCTACAAAGCTATCATTTAGAATGAAAGAGCAGATAAAGTGCTTCCCAAATAAGGTAAAGTTAAAGAGGTTTATCATCACCAAGCTCTTATTATATGAAATGGTAGAAGGAGTTATCTAAGAAGAAGATCAAAACTATGAACAGTACAATGACAATAAACTCACAATTATCAACAACTGAACCTGAAAAAACAAAAACAAAAATCAAACTAAGCATTCAACTAGAACAAGAACAGAATCGCATAAATAGAGATCATATGGAATATTAGCAGCTGGAAGGGTGAGGGAGGAAATGAGGGAAAAAGTAGAGGGAATAAGAAGCAGAAATGGTAGGTAGAAAATAGACAGGGGAGGTTAAGAATAGTATATGAAATGAATAAGCCAAAGAACTTATATGTATGACCCATGGACCATAAACTAAAGGGAGGAAATGTGAGTGAGAGGGGGTGTGCGGGGGGATGGGAATAAATAGTTAAAACTGGACAACTGTAATCAATAGCATAATCAATACAATATATTAAAAATTATTAACTAGCATTTAAATACTTTTTAATCAAAATGTATTATGTGTTAGTAGTTATGTGTAAAGATATAATATTCAACTTTTAAGTATCAAAGCACACTTTAATTTGGGGAACAATCTATAAATTGCTGGATTTCTATTATTTAGATTTTATCTGGTGAATTACCATCTGCTCCATTGATTGTACCAATGAAGCAACACTAGGGGAAGCAGGAAAACAGGGAAAGCTTTCTCTTTCCCAAAATATGTTCCTTGGACAGTCATCATTGTCCAAGAGGTCTAACTCATGACTTTACTATCCTGGTTTTGAAATGTTCTCTCATCCATAAATGAACATGGAAAAGTTTAAAAAACATATTCGTACAAACACAAACTCTACATCTTGGGTTACGAACACATAATACATTTTAAAATTCTAGAGCACTGAAGTTTTCCAAATACCATTTGAAACATAGTAAGAGTCCATAGCATTCAGCATAGGAAATAAATCAACAGTCCCTGAGCCTGTTAAAACCCAGCAACACATTAGTGCCCATAAGAATAAAAGTTAATGCACATAATTAAAATAGCAATTTTCTCAATATTGGAAGGATGGACCTTATTGAGAAAAAAATGGCAATAGAAAGCCAGAAATTTCATCTACAGGTTCACAATTTATTCTTCAACCAGCTATCCTTTCTATACATGTCTCAGTTTTAGACACTTCTGCCATTTTTCAAATACAATGTACAGTTACCTGCATTTGTCCATTAGATAATTTATTTTTGACATTCGGGCCCAATAGGAAGATGCGTAATTCAGTGTCCACCATTCATTGTACCCCACCCTAGGACACCAGCCTTTCTGTCCTTCACATGAGCTCCACCTCCAATTTTACACAATTCAGAAACAAGAAACATCTCCTTAGGACTCCCCCAGTCCTGCCTTCATCCAGGGCTCAGGGCAAGGATCAGTCAAGAGTATCTGTATTAGGAGAATTCTGAGGGGAAGCATCAGGATTGACTAGCAATGTCTGCCACAGGAAGTCATTGGGGAAGTGGAAGACTTTTTTGTTTGTTTGTTTTTTGCAATCTCTGGGATCAAACCAATCCTAAATTTTTGAAAGGGCAACAATGCCTCCTGCTTCATAGATAAAGCAAACAGAGGTATCTAAGTCACTTTCAACAGGCTTAAGAGGTTTGCTCAGCTGAGGAGCCACAGAAATGGGCAGTGTTCCTTCAAACACTGTGCAGGGGAGAGGCCAGCAAGCCCTCAGAATCTGTGTGAAGGGTCCTGTAGTGTTTGTTCTATGAACGTAAGCTCTCATAGCCTGATACCATCAAATACATGACATTCCAAACTTTTTTTCTTCTAAGATTTTTAACGTTCTCAGATTAGGAGTTGTTATGCTAAAAGTATAATCAATTATACTTTTAATATAGCACTTCATCTAAGAAGTTATTACATTGACACAGTATTTTAAAATCAATGCTGTTTCTCTGAAGAGATGAATCTAATATGCCTCTTACTCCTCTCTCTATAAACCCATTTACAAACATAGATTTATAACTGTAAACTGTATTCATGTAGCTCTGCCTGTATCAATTTTTTCAAAATTTAAAACTCATTCTAAATACAAAAATGTTACTATCCTTCATTTGTGTATGCCCTGTTCCCTCCTTCTCCACCCTCATATCCTATGACAGTCTCTAGTCTATGTATCGTCATCGAATAAAATGAGTTTACAGAGTTTTACATTCTATAGTTTGATTACAAAAAGATTGTTTTATTTTCCAAGTATTACATTTTATTAGTGTAACAAAATTAGAATATTGTATATACTTTTTAAATTAACCATGCAGAAACTCTCTCATGATGAAGCATAGCCTACTGGGAAAGGATATGTCGTGTTTAAAGTAAGTGTAATATGTTGCCATTTTGGTGTCTACAAACCTTATGAGCTTGATTATTGTGAGTCTGTCTTTGAAATAGCTTTTGCATTCTTGCTGGTGTGGCTCAGTTGGTTAGAGCATCACCACATAGACCAAAAGTATGGAGTTCAATTCTTCTCAGGGCAGATATCTAGGCTGAGGGTTTAATCCCTGTTTGGGGCATAATTGGGAGGCAACCAGTCAGTGTTTCTCTCTTACAGCAATGTTTCTCTCTCTCCCATCCTCTTTCAATATAATCACTAGACATACTTTGAAAATTAAAAAAAGAGAAAAGCTTCTTCCTGTGAACCAACAGAAGCATAGAAATCAAATTGAGAGGCAGCAAAGCTGGGAGCAGACTTTGAACTGTGGTGACCTTACCAATGGTAGACCCTAACGGGGTTTCCAGGCAGGAAACCAGCCTGGCATTGCTACAGGCCCTTCTGGACAGTAAACATGCATCTGTGTCCTCTCTCTACTGCTTGTCTCACTTCTCCTTATTGGCTATGGTAGAGAAAAGGCCCTTGTCCAGATATTTTTATCCCATCAGAACATTTCTTTTTATGCCCAAGGCAAAGTAAGCCAGTCTGTTTCTGTGGGGAGGGCATTCTCAGCTGAGTTGTATTAGGGGAATAAAAGCTACCTTTTCATAACTAAAGCACTACAGAGTCTTCTCTAATGGTCTTCTGGAAGCCTGAGTGTCCAGGATTCTGACCTCCATATATTTGGAGCTACCATTGCATTATGATAATATGATTGTTTTCTACTTTATTATAGCATTATTGGTCAGTGTACTGAGAATGTTAAAGGTAATGAAATGACCCTGAAAGGCCAGGAAGGGTGCTCCTTCACTTCACTGGCGAGGTAGAATAATGTAATGCTGGAGAACTGGCACATCGGTGCCTCACTGCCTGGGTCCATATCCCAGTCTGGCCACATTTACTAGGTTGGACAAAGTTATTTAACTTTCCCATGCCTTGCTTTGGCTGTTTGTAAAATGTGGATCATAGTGCTACCCTTCCTTTCTGCATTGAGAGCTAGGGTTGTCAGGAAGATTGTTAGTCTATATCACATGTTTAATCTGGCACCTGATAAATCCAATGTGAATCTTTACTATTGTTATTGTCCATGGCACTCAGAGAGATAACACACATAAACACACACATGATCTCCAGCAGTGGTTCTCAATCTTTGGCAGGTAATACACATAGAAACCACCTGGGAATTTCCCCCCACTCAGTTTTATTGATACATAATTGACATGCATACAGTACGGTGTGAGTTTAAGATATATAGCCTAGTTATTTCAATTACATATGTCACATATACACAAGCTTAATTAATAACCATTACTTCATATAAGTAAAAAAAAGTGTTTTTTATTCCTTGTGATCATAACTCTTAGGATCTGCTGTCTTAACAACATTCAAATACCGTACAGCAGTGTTAGCTATAGTCATCATTATACAATATATCCTTACTATTTATTTATCTTGAAACTGAAAGTTTGTATCTTTTGACTACTTTTATCAAATTCCCTCTTCCCTCAACCCTGACTTCTGGAAACCGCAAATTTGATTAATTTTTCTCTGAGTTTGTTTTTTCTTTTTAGATTCTACATGTAAGTGGAATTCCACATAGAAGTGAAGTCACCTTATTTGTCTTTGTCTGACTGACTTTTTTCAGTTAGCATAATGCCCTCAAGTTCCATCTGTGTGTTGCAAATACCTGGGGATCTTCAACTATGGGTTATGTCAGGACAATCTGAGATTCTGCAGTTGCTGCTGGCTCACAGACCACACTTTGAATAGTAGAAGTCTAGAGCAGATGAGGAACAGGGATTACTGAAAACTATATTAAGAGTAGAAAATTAATGGGGCCCCAGTTACAATCACTCTCTGTCTACTGAAAAGTAACCAGAGCTGGCAGGGAGTGGAGAGGACTCAGTCCCAGCCCCGAGTCTGCCATTGACCAGCTACATGTCATATCACTTAGGGCCCACTACTTAAGTGTGTTGTATTTATTTGCTATACCTACTTCACAGGCTTTTGTTATAAGGATCAAATGAAAAAAATTTATGTGAAAGCTCCTTGAAAAATTAAAAGTGCTGCCCAATTGTGAAAGGATCAATATAATAGGAGGAAGGGTGGGCAGAGTGATGTTTGGCTGTTGATGCAGAGCTCCCCAGAAGAGTAAATTCTGATCATGAGTTTTAAAGCAGCATCTAGGGAGGCAGATTCACTGTTATTCCCATTGAGAAGTAACTACTAATGGAAAAAAATGCTGCAAAGATGAAAGCAAGTAAGTCTGAGTGTGTGTGTCTATGCATGCACCAGACACAACAAAATAATATGGTTGCTCAGCAAAGGGTACAGATTCAAAAATTGATGAGATATTAAACTTAAAAAATAATCTGAGAAAAGTGACATAAAATAGAAGGTAAAACACTGCATCTAAAATCTTGACTGGACTGATGCAAAGACAAAAGAGGGATTATTTTACAAAGTGCTTTCAGTGTTGCTTATTTGTCAGGCTCCTACATTTGGCAGAAACATTGTACAGATGAAACCTCCATGTACCTGGCCACTAATTTGTCTCTGCAAAGCCTTGATGCAACTAGAAATTAGCTCATGTCTGCACTAAAGGCTTGACCCCAGAACTGTATGCTCAACTCTTTACATCCTTACATCTTTTCTTTTAATTGTTGTTCGAGTATAGTTGTCTCCATTACCCTGCCACTACTTTACTCTACTCTACCCATGCCTACCTCCCACCCTCAATCCTTCTCTGCTTTGGCTTTGTCCATGGGTCCTTTATACATGTTCCTTGATGACCCTTCCCCTTCTTTCCCCCTCCACCTTCCCCCTCCTCTCTGGTTACTGTCAGTTCTTTACTTCCATGTCTTTGGTTATATTTTCCTTGCTTATTTGTTCTGTTGATTAGGTTCCACTTATAGTTGAGATCATATGGTATTTGTCTTTCACCTCCTGGCTTATTTCACTTAGCATAATGCTCTCCAGTTCCATCCAGGCTGTCCCAAAGGATAGAAGCTTCTTTCTCCCTGCTGCATAGAATTCCATTGTGTAACTGTACCACAGTATTTTGATCCACACATTTACTGATGAGCACCTAGGTTTCTTCCAGCTCTTGGCTATTGTAAATTGTGCTGCTATGAACATTGGCATGCATAGGTTCTTTTGAATTAGTGTTTACAGGTTCTCAGGATATAATCCCAGCAGCGGAATTGCTGGGTCAAAAGGCAGTTTCATTTTTAGGTTTTTTTTTCTTGAGGAAATTTTATACTGTTTTCTACTATAGCTGTACCAGTCTGCATTTCAACATTGTAGTAGGGTTTCCTTTTCTTCATAACCTCACCAGCACTTATTGTTTGATGATTTGTTTACAATGGCCATTCCATATGAAATGGTATCTCATTGTGGTTTTAATTTGCATCTCTCTGATGGCTAGTGATGTGGAGCAACCTTTCATATGTCTCTGGACCCCCTGTATGTCCTCCTTGGAGAAGGGTCTGTTCAAGTCCTTTATATGGAACCATAAATGACCCTGAATAGCTGCAGCAATTTGAGAAAAAAGAACAAAATAGGAGGAATCACCATACCTGACATCAAACTATATTACAAGGCCACAGTAATCAAAGCAGTCTGATACTAGCACAAGGACAGATAAAGATCAGTGGAACAGAATAGAGAGCCCAGGAATAAACCCAAGTCTCCATGGTCAATTAATATTTGACAAAGTGGGCAGAAGCATATTGTGAAGTAAAAATAGCCTCTTCAACAAATAGTGTTGAAAGAGTTGGACAGCTACATGCAAAAAAATGAAACTCAGCCACCAGCTTGCACCATACACAAAAATAAACTCAGGGTGGATAGAAGACTTAAAAGCAAGTCATGATACCATAAAAGTCCTAGAGGAGAACATAGACAGGAAAATTGCAGATATTTCATGCAGCAATTTTTTCACCAATATGTCACCTAGAGCAAGTGACATGAAGGAAAGAATAAACAAATGGGAGCTCATCAAAATAAATAGCTTCTGCACAGTTAATGAAAACATCGGCAAAATGAAAAGGGAACCAACTGTATAGAATCAGTAAATGAATGGATCAAAAAATTGTGGTACATATACACAATGGAATTCTATGCAGCAGAGAGAAAGAAGGAGCTACTACCCTTTGCAACAACATGGATGGAACTGGAAAGCATTATGCTGAGTGAAATAAGCCAGGTGTTGAAAGACAAATACCATATGATCTCAACTGTAACAGCATAAACAATTCAAAAAAATAAATAAATTTATTAAAAAAAAAAAAAACAAAGACACTGAAATAGAGAACAGGGGGACAGTGACCAGAGGGGAGAGGGAAGGGAATTTAAGGGGAAAAAGGGGGAGGGATTTAGAGGAACAAATAGGAAGGACACAGGGACGAGAACTAAGGGGGGTGGAAATGGGAGGGAGGTGGGGAGCACGGGGGGGGGGCTGGGATGGGAGGAATAGACAAAAAACTGTACTTGAAAAATAACTAAATAAAATGTTTTTAAAAATCAAAAAAGAAAAGAAAAGAAAAATATGTTTTCCAATGACATCTTGGACAAGGGTTTGATCTCCAAAATATATAAAAAACTCACATGACTTCACTCCATGAAAACAAATAATCCAGACTTAAATCTTTTCTGTCTTGGTCATTTGCCTTTGTTCAGGATAGGACTAGCTTCATGAATGTGCGATCAGTGCATTTGCATAAGGCCCCATATTCTTAATAATGTTTGAATAAGAGGCACTGAATTTTCATTTTTCACTAGGCCCCAAAGCTGGTTTGTTTTTTCTCCTCTCCTTACCAAATGCCCATTGATGACCTTCCTGCCAGTCTTCCCTCTTTCCCTTTCAGGAGAACTTTTAATTTGCCCCATTTATGATTCTCGATTGTCTACACATCAGTATCACCTGAGGCATTTTAAATAATACTGTTATCTAAGTTCTACCCCAGAGAATTAGACCAGCATTGCTGGGCTGGGTGGCAAATGTGTATTTATGTTAAGGTATGCATGTGATTCTAGTGTTTCATTCCAGGCGGAGAATAACTGTCCTGTTTGCAGAAAGCATTATCCATCTCCTGGCTTTAGCTGAAACTTGGCTGTACCCTATGGACATGGCTTTCTTTGCAGCCCTGTCAAGTAGAGGCTGCTCATTTTCGTCCACTCCACAAACCATGACATTAGAAAGTCCGAATCATCCTATCACTCAAATGTTGCTAACATACCATTACTTCTCTATTGTAGTCCTTTGAGAACCTTGCTCTTCTGCAATGTAATACATATTTCAAGGCACTATTATTGAAGACAATATTCTCAAAGGCAATATTCTTTGGATCTCTCAACTCCAGGGGTCTTCAACTTCTCTCCATGAACATGCATTTTCATACCTAACACTGTTGTTACCTAGAACTCTCCCACTTCCAAAATCATGTGCTGAGCCCAGCCACACTCTGTGTCATCTCTAAGCCCTTTGTTTCTACCATGCCTATTCTCCCACCCCAATAACGTAATAGTCCCAGTTTCTGGGCATTAGGGTGTGACTATATCTTTTAGTGGAGCACTACATAAATTCATGCGACTTTGCAGATTGGAGTCACTAAATGTCTTCAACCTCTTCACCCATTCCCGTTACTTGTTCACAAAAAGTTCATGTTCCTAACTAACCCTTTTAATGACTGTCTAAAGTACCACCAATTACCTCTCTCAAATCAAGCCATTCCCTTTCTCATGGCAGTTGAGTTGATGTCCTCTTTGACTTAGAAAATTAAAATCATCAGGTTTCTTCTCCATCAACTTCCATATACACTCATTCTCTTTCCTTCCAGTCCCAAAGGGTGATCTTTCCTTTCTCTTGCTCAGACATCTTTTGGGAACCTTATTCCATTAGGAGTACCAGCTTTCTTAACTAGTATTCTTAACCTTTCCTCTTAACTGTCTTCTACTTAGATTATAATAAGCTCTAGTCTCAACCTCTTTTAAAGGAACAAAAAACCTTCATTCATACCATTTTTTTGCTTTCTAATTAAATGGATTTCAATTTTTTTTACTTCAATTTACAGTACAAAACATATTTTATATTGGGACTCTGTATACACATAAATAGAGCATAATTAAAACTAAAATTTCATGAAATATCACTTGCCCTTAATATGTGCTAAGCACTTATTTCATACTTTATTCTACTCCTTTGTATTACATTCTTTACTCTTTAATTTTTTAAATTTTGGTTGCAATTCACCAAACATTTCATATCTTAGTAATAGACTAAAACCCACAGTCTAAAAATTACTGATATAACCTGTCCTGTCTGTTGAAACAAATAGATACACTTCTTCACTTGCTATACCTTTCTTTACCCACTAACATGTGGCCACAATCTCCATTATTCCAATGAAACTGCTCATACTAACATTTATTTATCCAAATAATATTTTAAGTAGCTAGTATGTGTTACATATTAACAAGTATAGTAGTTATCTTTCTCTTCTTCTCTTTACTTGATCTCTCTAAAGTTTTGGAATGACCAATTATACTGTCCTGGTGCATAATCTCTCCTTCCCTGGCCACTGGATGATCGCAAACTCAGTTCTTTTCTCAATTCATTGAGTGTTTGCCCTCAGTTAATTCCCGAGCTCCTCTTTTCTGCTGCACTCTCAGACTGTTTGTGTTCCTCAGAATTGTATCCTAAGTCTTTGTTCTTCTAACACACATTTCCTAGGTGTTTATTCACTCTGTGATTTTAAATACCACCTGTTAGTTGATTGTTCCAGAGTCTGGAACAATCCTCTCTTCCTTGAGCATCTGGCACTATCAACATCTCCAGTGGAATCCCACAGGTACTTTCTATGCATTATATCCAAATTTGACCTTTTTATTCTAGCAAAAATACAGCAAGGAAAATCATGGGCTCTGTAACCTGCGGTGAAAGCATTCTCTAGACCAATAATTCTCACATTTTCTTAGCCCCGGTGATGCCAAGAGTTCTTTAGACTAGCTTCTCCTAGAGCTTTCATTTGCCAAATAGTGAATTTAAAAAATGGCATTACTATTCATGATCTGGGATGATGAATACAATTTCTTATTATAATACAGAAAATGCTATGTAAATCTGAATTATTATTTCATGCTCCAAGCCCATGTACAAACATACCATGTTCCCAGTATAAAACCACTAAGGATCCCGTATTTCACCCACCTAATTAAGGCCCTTAAGTCCAGGCTGGCACCCGCATTCCCTAACAAGTCTTGTACATGCTGGGGACCTCATTTCCTAAAAGTCCCAGTCCCGTTTTGGTTGATAATAAAAAGGGACAATTTCATGTACCTGTCTAGTCCATGGGAAAGAACAAGTTGGTCCATGTGAATGGGCCATTAAATCATGGACTTATTTGTACAGCAATAGAATCATCATGAAGATTGGAATCACCCAATCTATTCATTCTCCTTTTCCTCTATTTTGGTTATCTTTCCTCTCTTAGGTGCAAAAAATGTGGATGAATGCCAATTTGTTTAATTGGATTTTTAAAATAAATGCAAAAAATACTAAGCATTCCTTCTAAGCTCTTTTAGTGAGCTCAGCAAGTGCCAAATCAATTAAGCAAATTGCTTTAAAAAAATAACCTACCAACTCTAAGTAAACCTTTTCCCTACTTCAGAGAAAGAGTATGCCAAGGTTTATTCAGAGCAAATTTTTCCAGCTGAATTACTAACTTCTCCACACTGGGGATTTAAAAGGGAAATGCTGACACCACCTCAGCCTCAGTAGCAGAAGGATGGGGCTCTAGTCCTAATTCGGGGTTGTTTTGACAGCAGTTAGGGACAACCACCAACCCCAAATGGACAGCAGACACCATGCCCATGGCTGTGACCTGATTTACTTATGCCTTCCTTGGGGTACTCATACTAAACATATCCATACTTGAACATATAAAACAAACCTTTTTTATTTAGTTAGTTTCTTTAAATAAACATACTGAAATATGAAACCCCACCTGGGCAGATGTTTTCATAGGTTTCTTTTTTCCCTTTGTTTCCCAGGTCCCCTCTAACCTATCATTTAATAAACAGTAGCAGAAGATCTGTGTTTTCTTTGCAGTGGTAATATGTAACAGGAACAACCAGAGGACAAAAGAAAGGTGGAGAAAAGTTAGATATATAAGCAAGAAAAAGTGAGTCATTGATTTTATTGACTGATCTGTTAACTTGTGACATTGCAATAGTCTTATTTATCTGTATACAGAAGACTCAATTACATAGATATATATCATTTTAACAACTGGCTTATTTACAGAAGAACTGCAGCTTCATAAATAATATGGACCTGGAATTTCTCGAGCTGCTATTTATGCCTTGTTACATAAGGAATGGTGGTGGCTACACATACACCTCCATGAAGTCATAAGAACAGCTTTACAATAGAGTAGGGAAAAGAAGGAGGAGGCTAAGAAATCCCTCTGCTGAAATTTCCAGTAAATCATCCTGGGTGATAGGATCCCAGAGAGAGTTGCTGAACTCTTTTCTCTCCTGCCAGTACAGTACTGTTGCCATGGCAGTTGGGTTAAAGGATCGAGGTCTTTAAACTTATGCTTTAATTGCACAAGCCATTAGGATTATATTATAGATTTTGTTTTTCTAAACATGAAGGATATATCTCAAAGGAAGTCTTGTAAGAATAGGATGAACTGTTCCCACGCATCTTCTCTTGATGGGGTACCTGATGGAAATGGAGAGGGAGATCCGGGTGCTGTCCATAGTTCTCTAAGGTTCCCTGGAGTCTTGTTCAGGGAGTTTCCTGAAATAATTCTTTTTTTGACAATATTAGTTTAGTGCATAGTTTCCCTGCTATGCTGTAAACCCCAAAAGCTCAGGAGCCATATCTGGTCATTATTCAGTAAATGTTTGTTTGCAAATTAGTAAATTAATTAAGTAATCAGGAGAAATGGGATGGCATAGTATTATTTTCATGTATTCCCAGCATCTTGCAAACACACTCCATCTAACAAGAACTAATAATATCCTGAAGAATGAATTATCAGAGAACAGTGTTAGCATTCCAATTTTAGGATGATGTGGCTAGAGCTCGCAATTAGTAATAAACTTGGAACTCAGACCAACATCTTGGGATTCGGAATCCTCCAAGGACAGCTTCCCTACAGAGCAAGGAAGGATCACAGAGCTACTAGGAAGCAAGTGAAGGTTAAGGGCAACTGCAAGAAAATAACAAACATACCTTGTAAATAGTGGTGCAATAAATGTAGGAGTGCATAATCTCCTTGAGATCCTGATTTCAATCCTTTTGAGTATATACTGAGTCAGATTGTTGAATTGTATGGTAGTTTTATTCTTAATTTTAGGACGAACCTTATACTATTTTTCATAACAGCTGTATAATTTTACATTCTCACCAACAGTGTACTTGAGTTTCAGTTTCTCCATGTTGCCAAACTTATCTTGTGGAGGGTTATTTTGGATAATAGCTATTTTAACTGATGTGAGATGATATCTCACTGTCCACATTAGCCAAGGTATGGAAAGAACCTAAACTTCCATTGATGGATGAATGGATAAAGAAAATGTGTTTATATACATAGGAGATTTGGAAGATGGTGGCAAGGTAGGAAGCAGCGATTCCACTTCCCCCTACACATGGGAGAAAAACCTTGCTGATCTACAGAGGAACAGAGCAAACAGCCAACAGTACCCCAGCTTATATGAAGACAGGAGACCGAAAATTGTAGGGGACATTGAAAAACCAGATGGTAAAGAGAATGCTTCAGGACAATAAGGTCCCTGAGACCAGCCCACAGACCAGGGCAGCTACAGCCCCAGGCCCTGCGCCCACCAGGTCTACCACAGGGTTCTTGGGACAGAGCCAGGTCAAGGGCTCCCCCCACTCTGGCAAACAAGGATTGAGCAGCACTTGGAGAGGCCTGTTTGCTTTGAGCTGCAGAGGGGAATAAGGACTATGTGGCAAACACACAGGGACTGTGAGCACCCACAGAGTCTGTGAACAGCAGCTGGGGATAGTTGAGAGATGGGTCTGGCAGGGCCCTGACCCTGATAGTCCCCAGTCTGGTTGGAAAACTGGGCTGTGTGAGAGGCCAGTCTTCTGTACCGAGCGGCAGGCTTGAATAGGAGGAATTTCTCAAAAAGAAAAGGTGAAAAAGAGACACAATTTGGGGAATTCTCCTGAAGCAGCCACTCTGGCCTCTTCCCCATGCAGCCGAGCAGCACTTCTGAGGTGGCATAAAAGGCCCTGAGTGTACTCCCTAGCCCTGGAAAGAGTGTACGCCCAAACCTGAGGGACCTGAGGCTCCAGTCAAGTGCGAAGGCCAGAAACCCAGGGAGAGTACCCTCTGAGGAAGGCCCGTTGCCCACATCCAAAGCCCCCGGGGGAGTGCACACTGCCAAAGGCCCCCGACCCCACTCCCAAACTCATGGAACCTGTGAGACCAGAGACTACTAGGGACCTGGGCTGGAAGCTGACTGAATGTAGAGCAGGAAGGGAGAGAAGTGAAACCAATCACCCCTCAGCCTCCTGCAGCCAGGAAGACCAGAAAAACTGGTTTGGCAAGTGTGAAGCCAGCAAGAGGCTTTTAAAAAAAATAATGCCTTATTTTTTTAATTTTTATTATGTTCTATCTGTTAACTCCTTTTCCCTCCCTTTTCCTCTTTCTTCTTTTATTCCTTCTTCCTTTCTTTCCCATTTTACCTCTTCTTCCATCCTTCTCTTTTTTTAAAAAATTCCTACAAGTGAGACAAAAAAACCCCTGGAATTGTGAAAAGATCACACTTGGACCCAAAAAGGGGGCATCCTAGCAGCTGAGATAGTGAGACAAATTTCACTTTGCTACTACAGAGAACCTGCAAGTTATTGCATATGTGTATTATTACTTTTTTCATTATTGTTACATCTTTTATTTTATTAGTATTTTTTGTATTCCTCTCTTTTTCTGTTTGGTCTTCTTTGCTGCACTGGTTAAATTGTATTGTTTGACGGGTGTTCCTTGTTCTCTTTTCATAGTGTATTGTTAATTTGCTGTCTTTCACTTCATTTGTGTTCCATTAGCTCACTACTCCAGGCCCCATACTTCCTATTCTTGTTATCCAGATCTCACAGATTCTGTCATATGATTGTTGCTCCATTATTACTGTAAATAATAGCTGTTCCATACAATTGTAAATACTACACAACACCCCTCCTGGATCTTAGTCCCCTTCACAATTTCCTAAACTCCATTACTGTTGTGGTTAACTCTATTCTCTCTCACACTGCACCTATTTTTTATCCTTTACTCTCATTTTACCTCATAATCTGATCTCCTACAAGCTCACTGCTTTCTAGATTCAACTCACAATTCTCTCCTCAATCAAGTCTTATCTTCTCTCCACCCTTTCTAAAAAATGACTAGTTGGGTGGAATATCACAGTTAACACTATACAGAGCCAAAGGATCCTCTATCTCTTCTCTATGGGATGATACTGTAAATATCATAGAATACACTCTTCCTGTCTTACACCATTTTGCCTTCTCCCTACAACTAATCATAAAAAAGAGTAGGTAGAAGCTGTGAACACCATAATACCTGCTGGAAGAGGAAACCCACCAACAAAAGAACCACCAACAGATAACCACAAAAGATGACCAAGGAGGGAGTGGAAGCGACACTAACCTCAATGCAGGACCTATCTGTAAATACAACTAAATAGTGGATAAATTGCACAGAACAAAACTGAGCTAGAGCAAGAGAGAATCCTCAAAACCTTGTACACATGAAAGAACCTGCTTCAACACAATGTGCCCATACCAGCACAACGAAATACAAGAGGGGATGGACAGAGTGACTCTCAGTTAACCAGGGGGTGGGAAGGGCCCACCAAAGAAAGACCTAACAACAATCAAAACCCAAAGACAAACACATAGCCAACATAAACAACAGCCCAAGACCAGTAAGCTCAGGAGATCAAGGAGACAGTACGACTGAATCTTACAGGTATTCTACCATGAAAGTTCACACCATAAAACCAGGGAGCCAGAACACATCAATTTCAGAAGCTGAAGCTAACAAGAAGAGTCTCACAAACAATGGGAAGACAGAGAAACATTCCCCAAATGAAAGGAAAGGAAGAAGTATCAGAAAGAATGCTAAATGAAGTAGAGGCAACTCAACCATTAGATATTGAGTTCAAAGTACTGGTTATCAGGAAGCACAACGAGCTCACACAGAATTCCAGAAACTACAGGAAAACTACAATAAACTCACTGTAGATTATATCAACATAAAAAAGAAAACAGAAACTATCAACAAGGGCCAAGAGGAAATGAAGAGCACAATATCTGAACTGAAGAACGCAGTAGAAGGGATCAAAAGCAGGCTCCAT
The DNA here is from genome assembly GCF_021234435.1 of Artibeus jamaicensis. NCBI lineage: Eukaryota > Metazoa > Chordata > Mammalia > Chiroptera > Phyllostomidae > Artibeus > Artibeus jamaicensis. Next base: position 14,370,496 of record NW_026521717.1, on the reverse strand, counting down.
GAAGCAGACAATCAGATCAGCAAACTGGAGGACAAAGTAGAAAAAAACACCCAGAAAGACAAAAAATATATATATGCTCAGAAAGAATGAAGAGGAATTAAGGGAAATGCAGGACAACATGAAATGTAATAATGTCTGTATAATAAGGATAGCAGAAGGAGAAGAAGAGCAAGGGATAAAAAACCTGTTTGAAAAGTAATGATGGAAAACTTCCCTAATTTGATGAGAGAAAAAGTCACACAAATCCAGAAATCACAGAGAGTCCCAATCAAGAGGAACCCAAAGAGGCCCACTTCAAGACACATCATAATAAAAATGGCAAAATTCCGAGACAAATAAAAAATCTTAAAGGCAGCAAGGGAGAAAAAGGAAGTAACACACAAGGGAGTACCAGTAAGGCTAGCAGCTGACTTCTCAATGGAAATGCTCCAAAGCCAGAAGAAAATATCAAGAAATACTCCAAGTAATGAGAACCAGAGGCCTGCAACCAAGGCTATTTTACCCAGCAAGGCTCTCAATCAAGATAGAAAGCTAAATAAGGAGCTTCCAAGACAAAAAATGTCTAAAAGAATAAAACTCCACTAAACCAGCTTTGCAAGAGATGCTGCTTTAAGGGACTGCTTTAAGGAAAGGGGAAAAAAAGATTAAGAGAAAGAGGAACACAAGTACAAAAACGGCAATGAATAAGTACCTATCAACAATAACCTTAAACCAGGACCCAGGGAAGGCGTGGGGCAGCTGGCTGACCGTGGTTGCGCATTTGCGTGCAGATAAACCAGCGAAGAAGTGAGCACTGAGACAGGCCCTGGCGCAGGGTGGTGGACTGACCACAGTCGCAAATTTGCTCACAGATAAACAGGCGGGGGTGGGGCAAGCTGTGAGGTGGACCAGGTGGGAGGGAGCAGAGAGGACCACTATTGCTCCCTCTTGGACCCAGCAACCTGGGTGGCCCCACCCTGGTGAACACCTAAGGGGACTCTTCTCAAACGTAACAGGTGTGAACAGATAAAAACATGGCTCAAGAAGATGAAAAGGAAACTGGGACTCAAATCAAAGGAGTGAACCAGAAGGAAGAAAAAAATGACCAAACGGGAAAATATGAAGAAATGAGAATTCAAAAAGATGAAGAGAGACTTAGGACCCTCCAGGACATCTTTAAACATTCCAACATTCAAATTATAGAGGTACCAGAAGGGGAAGAGGAACAAGCACAAGTGGAAAACCTACTTGAACAAATAATAAAGGACAATTTCCCCAATATGGCAAAGGCAATAGACTTTCAGGAAATCCAGAAAGCTCAGAGAGTCCCAAAGAAATTGGACCCAAGAAGGAACACACCAAGGCACATCATAATTACATTAGCCAAGATTAAAATGAAGGAGAGAATCCTAGAAGCAGCAAGAGATAAGGGGACAGTCACCTACAAAGGAGTTCTCATGAGACTGTCAGCTGATTTCTTAAAACAGACCTTACAGGCAAGAAGGGGCTGGAAAGAGGTATTCCAAGTCATGAAAGGCAAGGACCTACAACCAAGATTGCTCTACCCAGCAAAGCTTTCATTTAGAATGGAAGGGCAGATAAAGTACTTCTCAGATAAGATCAAATTCAAGGAGTTCATCATCACCTAGCCCTTATTATATGAAATGTTAAAGGGACTTACCTAAGAAAAAGAAGATAAAAAAGATGAACAGTGAAAGGACAGGAAACTCACAGTTATTAACAACCATACCTAAAAGAAAAGCAAACTAAGAGGACAGCTAGATCAGGAGTGAACCATAGAAATGAAGATCACATGAAGGGTTAGCAACAGGGGAATGGGAGAAGGAGAAGGGGGGAGAAGGTACAGAAAATAAGTAGCATAGTCCGTAAATAGAAAATAGATAGGGGAGAGGGTAAGATTAGCAGGGGAAATATAGAATCTAAAGAACTTGAGACATGGGGTCATGAACTAAAGGGGGGGACAGTGGGGGAGGGGTATGCAGGGTGGAGGGGAATGAAGGGTGGGAATAGAACAAATGTAATGGCATAATCAATAAAATAAAATATATATAAAAAAAACAATAACCTTAAATGTAAGTGAATTAAATGCTTCAGTCAAAACATAGAATAGCTGAATGGATAAGAGAGCATGAGCCACACATTTGCTGCCTACAAGAGACCCATGTAAGGACAAAAGACCTACACAGACTGGAAGTGAAGGGCTGGAAACAAAATTTCCAAGCAAATGGACAGGAAAAACAAGCTAGGGCAGCAATTCTCATATCAGACAAAATAGACTTCAAAAAAGACCCATAAAGAGAATCCCTGAAGGTCATTTCATAATACTCAAGGGAAGAATTGACCAAGAAGACATAAACATTGTAAATATATATGCATTCAACAGAAGAGCACCCAAATACATAAAGAAAACCGTGGAAGACTTCAAGAAAGATATTGAAAGCAACACAATTATAGTAGGGGATTTTAACACCCCACTGTAAAAAATGCACAGATCTTCCAAGCAAAATATCAACAAAGATATTGTGGCATTAAACAATGCACTAGATGAAATGGACTTAACTGATATATACAGAGAGCCCTCCCAAGAAGTCTAAATACACATTCTTTTCAAATGCACATGGAACATTTTCAAAGATAGACCATATGATAGGACACAAAACAAGCCTCAACAAATTCAAGAAAATTGAAATTATACCAAGCATTTTCTCGGACCACAAGAAACTGAAACTAGAAACCAACTCCAAGGAAAAAACCCAAAACACTCCAAATCATGGTGATTGAATAGCATGCTATTAAACAATGCATAGGTCAAGAATGAAATTAGGGAAGAAATCAAAAAGTTTCTGGAAATTAATGAAAATTAACTCAAGACAACCCAAAACTTATGGGACACAGCAAAGGCAATCCTGAGAGAGAAGTTCATAGCAATACAGGCCTACCTAATAGAGATAGAAACATTTCAAACAAACAACCTAACCCAATGCCTACAATAACTTGAGGAACAACAACAAAGACAACACAGAGCAAGTAGAAGAAAATAAATAACCAAGATCAAAGCAGAATTAAATGACGTAGAGACTAAAAGCTCAATTCTAAAGATCAATAAATTCAGGAACTGTTTTTTTGAAAAGATAAACAAAACAACAAGCCTTTAAGCAGACTCAACAAGAAAAAAAGAGAGAGGACCCAAATAAACACAATCAGAAATGAAAGAGGAGAGATTACTACTGACACCATAGAAATACAAGTGATTGTAAGAAATTACTATGAAGAACTGTATGTCAAAAAATTTGAAAACCTAGGTGAAATGGACAAATTTCTACAAAAATATAATCTTCCAAAACTCAATGAAGAAGAAAGCGAAAGTCTGAATAGACCAATAACAGCAGATGAACTTGAAGCAGTAATCAAAAAACTCCCAAAACACAAAAGCCCCTGACCAGATTGTTTCACAGGAGAATTCTACAAAACATTTAAGGAGGAGCTAACCCCTATCCTTCACAGACTATTCCAAAAAATCCAAAATGATGAAAGACTTCCAAACTTTTTTTATGAAGCCAGCATCATCCTAACCCCAAAACTAGATAAAGACACAACAAAGAAAGAAAACTTCAGGCCAATATCACTGATGAACATAGACACTAAAATCCTCAACAAAATATTGGCAAACCACATCCAACAATACATTAAAAAGATCATACACCATGACCAAGTGGGATGCATCCCATGGACACAAGGATGGTTCAATATTCACAAATCAGTAAGTGTAATACATCACATAAACAAAAGCAAGTACAAAAGTCACATGATCCTATCAATAAATGCAGAAAAAGTATTTGCTAAGGTACAGCACTCACTTATGATAAAAAAACACTCAGCAAAGTGGGAAGAGAGGGGAACATTCCTCAACATAATAAAGGTCATATATGGGAGGCCTACAGCCAACACCATACTCAATGGGCAAAAACTAAAAGCTTTTCCACTAAGATCAGGAACAAGGCTAGGTTTTTGACTTTCACCACTTCTATTCTACATAGTGTTGGAAGTTTTAGCCACAGCAATCAGACAAGAAAATAAAATAAAAGGTATTCAAATCAGAAAGGAGGAAACAAAACTGTCCCTGTTTGCAGATGACATGATAGTGTACATGGAAAATCCTATAGACTCTACCAAAAACTGCTCAACCTAATAAATGAATCTGGCAAAACAGCAGGATACAAAGTCAATATCCAGAAGTCAAAGGAATTTTTGTATATCAACAATGAAACAGCAAAAACAGAAATCAAGAAAAAATCCCATTCAATATAGCAAAAAAATAATAAAATATCTGGGAATAAACCTAACTAAGGAGGTAAAAAACCTGTATGCATAAAACTACATAGCTCTGAAGAAAGAAATCAAGGAAGACACAAACAAATGGAAACATACACCGTGTTCATGGATTGGAAGATTAACATCATCAAAATGTCCATACTACCCAAAGCAATTTATAGATTTAATGCAATACCTATTAAATTACCCATGTCATATTGCACAGACACAGGACAAACACTTCAAAAATTTATATGGAATCATAAATGTCCCCAAATAGCAGCTGCAATTTTGAGAAAGAAGAACAAAGTAGGAGGGATCACAACACCTGATATCAAACTGTATTACAAGGCTACTATAATCAAAACAGCCTGGTACTGGCATAAAAACAGTCACATAGACCAATGGAACAGAACAGAGAGCCCAGAAATAAGCCCATGTCTCTATGGTCAATTGATATTCAACAAAGGTGACAGAAACATAAGATGGAGTAAAAATAGCCTCTTCAACAAATGGTGTTGGGAAAGCTGGACAGCTACACGCAAAAAAATGAAACTCGAGCACCAACTTACACCATACACAAAAATACCTTCAAGGTAGATAAAAGATTTAAATGTAAGAAATGACACCATTAAAGTCCTAGAGGAGAACATAAGCAGGAAAATATCAGATATTGCATATAGCAATATTTTCACTGATATGTCCCCTAGACAAGGGACAAAAAGGAAAGAATAAACAAATTGGATCTCATCAAAATAAAAAGTTTTTGCACAGCTAAGAAAAACCATATTAAAATAAAAGGAGAACCAACCTTATGGGAAAACATATTTGTCAGTGATACCTCAGACAAGGGTTTAATCTCCGAAATATATAAAGAACTCACAGGACTCCCCTCTAAGACCAGAGACCCAATTAAAAAAATGGATAAAGGACTTGGAAGACACCTCTCTAGGGAGGACATACAGAGAATCCAGAGACACATGAAAAGATGCTCAGTATCGCTAGCTATCAGACAGATGAAAATTAAAACCACAATGAGATACCACTTTACAACCAGTCAGAATGGCCATCATAAACAAATCAAGAGCCCTGACTGGTATAGCTCAGTGGATTGAGCACAGGCCTACAAACCAGAGGATTGCAGTTTGATTCCCAGTCAGGGCATATTCCTGGGTTGCAGACCGGTTCCCTGCAGGCCAGTTCCCAGCAGGGGATGCATGAAAGGCAACCATACATTGATTTTTCTCTCCCTCTCTCCTTCCCCTCTAAAAATAAATAAATAAATAAATAAATAAATAAATAAATAAATAAATAAATAAATAACAAATCAAGAAACCTATGCATCCCAATGTTCATAGCAGCACAATTTACAATAGCCAAGTGCTGTAAGTAACGTAGCTGCCAATCAGTAAATGAATGAATGTATCAAAAAACTATGGTACAGGACTTCTGCCAAGATGGAGACGTAGGTGGAACCACCTTGCCTCTGTGCACAACCAAATCTAAGAACAACTATTTTTAACAGCAATAAACGCAACCAAGCCACACAGAAAATCAACAATACGGAGTCCAAAGACAACTAAATGCTCAGATCAACCGGTAGGAGGAGCGAAGCCAGCAGCGAAGCAGGTTGGAAAAAAAAAAAAAAAAATCCCCGAATGGGTGGTGCACGGGCTGGCTACGGGAGCGCACAGGCAAGAGGCGTGGCGGGCTGTCTGCGGTAGGTCGCGCATCTGCGAGAGGATAAACCAGTGAGAAGGGAAGCTTGCGCGGGGCAGCAGGCCGCACAATTCAGATCGGATAAACAGGCCCGGGGCGAGTGGTGTGACTGGATGGGCTGGGCTAGCAGAGAGGACCGCCATTGCTCCCTCTCTGACCACGCCCCCACACACAGCGTCACAAACCAGCCACCTGGGTTGCCCCGTCCTGGTAAACAACTAAGGCTTTGCTCCGCTTACTTAACGGCAGGAATAGACCAAAAATGGCTCTAGGACAACTCAGAGCCCCAGAATCCATAGATCTAAGCGATGAAGAAATAGCCAGTCTTTCAGATGCACAGTTCAAAACACTGGTTATCAGGATCCTTACAGAACTGGTTGATTTTAGTCACAAATTAGAAAAACATATGGAAGCTAAACTAATTGAAATGAATGGTAATACAAAGGAAACCAATAGTAATGGAAAGGAGATTGGGACTCAAATCAAGGGAGTGGACCAGAAGGAAGAAAAAAATGATCAAACAGAAAAGAATGAAGAAATAAGAATTCAGAAAAATGAGGAGAAGCTTAGGAACCTCCAGGACATCTTTAAACGTTCCAACATTTGAATTATAGGGGTACCAGAAGGGGAAGAGTCACGAGTGGAAACCTTATTTGAACAGATAATAAAGGAGAACTTCTCTGTTCTGGCAAAGGAAATAGACTTCCAGGAAATCCAGGAAGCTCAGAGAGTACCAAAGAAGTTGGACCCAAGAAGGAACACACCAAGACACATCATCATTACATTAGCCAAGATTAAAATGAAGGAGAGAATCCTAGAAGCAGCAAGAGATAAGGGGACAGTCACCTCCAAAGGAGTTCCCATCAGACTGTCAGCAGATTTCTCAAAAGAGACCTTACAGGCAAGAAGGGGCTGGAAAGAGGTATTCCAAGTCATGAAAGGCAAGGACCTACAACCAAGATTGCTCTACCCAGCAAAGTTTTCATTTAGAATGGAAGGACAGATAAAGTGCTTCTCAGATAAGACCAAATTCAAGGAGTTCATCATCACTAAGCCCTTATTATATGAAATGTTAAAGGGACTTACCTAAGAAAAAGAAGATAAAAAAGATGAACAGTGAAAAGATAGCAAACTCACAGTTAGTAACAACCACACCTAAAACAAAAGCAAACTAAGAGGACAGCTAGAACAGGTGCAGAACCATAGAAATGAAGATCACATGGAGGGCTAGCAACAGGAGAGTGGGAGAAGGAGAAGGGGGGAGAAGGTACAGAAAATAAGTGGCATAGACAGTAGATAGAAAATAGGGGGGAGGGTAAGAATAGTAGGGGAAATACAGAATCTAAAGAATTTGAGACACGTGTTCATGAACTGAGGGGGGAGGTGGTGGGGGAGGGGTGTGTGGGGTGGAGGGGAATGGAGGGGGGGAATAGAACAAATGTAATGGCATAATCAATAAAAAAGTTTAAAAAAAAAACAAACTATGGTACATTTACACAATGGAATTCTATGCAGTAGAGGGAAAGAATGACTTCCTACCCTTTGTGACAGCATGGATGGAACTGGAGAGCATTATGCTAAGTGAAATAAGCCAGGCAGTGAAAGGGAAATACCATATGATCTTACCTTTAACAGGAAACTAAACAACAAAACAAACAAGCAAGCAAAATATAATCGAAGACACTGAAATTGAGAACAGGCTGACAGTGACCAGAGTAAAGAGGGGAGGGAATTTCAGGGGATAAGGAGAAGGGTTTACAAACGAGTATAAAGGACATGTGGACAATAACAAGGAGGAGTGGAAATGGGAGGGTGGTGGGGAGGGATTGGGGGTGGACTGGGATGGGAGTAAAAGGCAGAAAACTATACTTGAACATCAATTAAAATTAAATTAAATTTAAAAAAGAAAATGTGTTATATGCATGGAATGGACCAGTATTTGAGCCTCAGAAAAGAAGAAAACCATGCCAAATGGGACATGGATGAATCTGGAGGTCATCATGCCAATTCAAATAAGCCAGTCACAGAAAGAGAAATACTTTCTGATTCTACATATCTGAAGTCTCTAAAATAGCCAAAGTCATAGAAACAGAGAGTAGCATGGTGGTTATCAGGAATTGAGGGAAAGAGTTGCTATTCATTGGATATAATATTTTATTTATAAACATTAAGTTTATATCAGTTAAGATGAATAAGTTCTGTAGGTAAAACATTGTGCCTGTACTTAACAATACTGTATTGGGCTCTGCAAAATTTGTTGAGAGTAGATCTGATATTAAGTGTTATTACCACAAAAATAAAAATAATAAAATAGAAAACACAAACAGAATCTAGTCCAGGCTGTGAACAATCATTTGTTGCTTACTTACCCATGAGAACTGTCACCACCTCCTCTATAGCTGTTGTCCATCTCATCCTTATTTCTAAATTCCTCTTATATATACATCTGTGTTTATGATCCACTTAGGAGCCTAGTTCTTTTCTGGACACACATTCAGATATGACTTCAGCCATGTGTAGATTCATAGGCACCAAGTGAGTCATTTTGACCAAAGCCATCACTGCCAGACATTGTCCTGAAAATAATACCATCTTTTCTGAAGGATAATTGCTTTCATTCTTTTCCACTTGCAGCTCACATATGATGGCATGTACTTCTGTCCTGAGCTCTGTCTGTCCTGTGTCTGATCTCTGAGCTGTGCCTGTCATCCCCCTACCACAGAGTTTTTGTAAACCACTAGGAGAGTTTGCTGTCAAGTTCTGCTCCATCCCATCTCTGTGTCCCTCTCCTGACACACTTGTAGGCTGTACTCTGCTCTTGAGGCATTGATGATATTTGAGACTAATGCTTAGGATCTTGTCAGATCAAACAGCTGTGACCCCATTTCCCAGGCCTGCTGCCTGGAGTGACACCTGGTTTGTGTACCAGAGTCCCACTGGGTGACATACAGTTATACACCTAGCTATTTAGACCCCAAGGATGGGGCTCTGTCTCCCTGAAGAAAGAGTGATAATGATGAGAAAACTCACATGTACTGAGTGTTTATTATATGTCAGAAACTATGATAATGTACTTTATTTATGTGGATTATTGTACTTAACCCTCACTTTATGATGGAGGTACCATTTTTATTTCAATTGACATATGATGAAACTTAGTCCAGAAAGATTAAGCCATTTGCTTGAGGTCCCATGTCTGGTAAGTGGTAGACACAGGCACTCCGACTTCAGAGCCTGTGCCCCTCACTGGAGGGCTATCATGCTCTTGTCACTCTCTCCTGGTGCTGGCCTGGACTGCTTCCTGGTCTCCTGATAGAGGTGTCTCCTTGACAACCCACTCCACCCCAAACCCTTACACCCTCATTTCTAGACCCAGCTTTCCATTTGAGAGGTAAGGGCCACAGTAGGGATGTCTATTGGATTTCACTCAATGGCAGTATTTACAGGTCTTGCTACCATCAATGTGTAGGATGAGAAGAGTAGATCAGATGCACGGTGACTGTTCCTATGATCTACATGAGTGGCAATGAGGGCAGCTGAAGCAGAGAAGGGGATAGTTGTCAACAGTACTGGAGTGAAGGATTTGAGATTTGTTGGTTGTCTGCAGGTGAGGCAGAGAGACCAGGCAAAGGTAATTTGGAGATTTGTTTTTTGAGCATGTGTGATTATAATGGTGAACATGAATGGAAATTGTACAGTTAGGAGGAAGTGGAGCTGCTTTTTGGGGTTTTTTGGGTACCTGTGGGAGATGTGCTGTTTAGAAATACTAGACAGGGACTCAGAAGAGTTTTTAGGTGTAGCTAGAAGTAATCATTGTTTCTCAGTATTACTGCATTTTCTCCTGTGCTTAAATGGGCTCCTCTCAGGTGTCCTCTTACTAAAGGATATCTTCTGTGGCTGCATGCCTTCCTCTTTCCTTCTTTATTTACATCCTCTGTGATTGGATAATCAGGTCAATGTCACTTGTGACAATAGTCCAATTAAGAATTGATCATCATTGTTGAATATTTACTATGTGTCAGGCACAATGATGGGCTCTTTCCACTCAGTAATTTCTACCTTCATTTTATAGTTGAGGAAACTTAAGTCAGATTCACACACATAGCATATGTGACCCAAAGATCAAAGTGCAAATCATTCTGACTCCACATTATATTGTGGGCAATATTGTTTTTAAAAACTCATGTTTCATTCTTTTAATGAGTTCTAGTTATGGGTTAATGTAGATAATGTTTTTGGAATTTTTAAGACTCTGATCTTCTAGACATACCTCACTCTGCCCCACATTCCTTTTCTTGCAAAATAAAACTTCTATAAATATATGGTTACATTTTCCCATGGATTCTATTACTTCAGTGTAGGCCTATTAATTGGAATTAGGTCTAGACTAATACCACTCTCTGCTTCCAAACCTCCTAAGAAATGCAACTTTCAGGCAAGCCCACTAGAAACTTATCAGCTACCCTCCTTTAGCAAACACATCTAAGAGAAGTTAGCTCTTCATTATCAAGTGCTTCCTCTTTACAAAAAATTTATATGGTAATTAGCTTAGATAGCATCTTCCACATCTTATTCCTGGTTTGGAGTCCTATCCCTCAAACCAAAACTTGTACTTTTTAACTGAAAAAGAGAAAAACAGCCCTGATGTCTAGGAGCTGGCCTGGCACTTGTGATTATGCCTTATTGCCCTCCTGCTGAACACAAACAATTCATAGAACACCTATATCGGACAAGGCCACTCTGACCATGATGGATCTGGAAAAAACAAAGTCACTCCATCACTATGTCTTAAGACAAAAATACCAGGAACATTATCCAAATCACAAAATGACCAAATAGCCCCCCATCCTGGCTAATGTGCCTAAAAACCATTCTTTCACAAGAACGTTCTTTCAATCTTCTTTCACAGCTTTAGCCTTCCTTAACCTCTCTTATCTTCTAAAAAAGAATTATTAAAATACCCCAGCCCAGGAGTATTTTATGAGCCCAGGGGTATGAGGCCCTGCTGAACATCAAGGTCAAGCTAGAGGCTGACATTGCCACCTACCTCTGTCTACACAAAGAATGGGAGCACTTCAATTTTGTTGACGCCCTGGACAAGAGCCACTCCTTACAACCCATCCAAAAGACCACTGCCCACAAGACTGTGGATAGCAAAGTGGTGTCTGAGGTCAACAACACCAAAGTTTTTTTTTAATTAATTTTATTTAGTTATTTTTCAAGGACAGTTCTTTGTCTATTTCTCCCATCCCAGCCTCCCCCACCCCTTGCTCCCTCCCTCCCTCCCATTTCCACCCACCTTAGTTCTCCTCCCTGTGTCCTTCCTATTTGTTCCTCCAAATCCCTCCCCTTTTTCCCCTTAACTTCCCTTCCTTCTCCCCTCTGGTCACTGTCCCCTTGTTCTCTATTTCAGTGTCTTTGTTTTTTTTTTCTGCTTGCTTGTTTGTTTTGTTGTTTAGCTTCCTGTTAAAGGTGAGATCATATGGTATTTGTCTTTCAGCACCTGGCCTGTTTCACTCAGCATAATGCTTTCCAGTTCCATCCATGTTGTTGCAAAAGGTAGTAGCTCCTTCTTTCTCTCTGCAGCATAGAATTCCATTGTGTATATGTACCACAATTTTTTGATCCATTCATTTACTGATGGGCACCTAGGTTGCTTCCAACTCTTGGCTACTGTAAATTGTGCTGCTATGAACATTGTGGTGCATAGGTTCTTTGAAATTGATGTTTTAGGATTCTTAGGATATAATCCCAGTAGTGGAATTGCTGGGTCAAAAGGCAGGTCGATGTTTATTTTTCTGAGAAAATTCCATACTGTTTTCCATAATGGTTGTACCAGTCTGAAATACCACCAACAGTGAACTAGGGTCCCCTTTTCCCCACAACCTCTCCAATATTTATTGTTTGTTGCTTTGTTTATGATAGCCATCCGGACTGGTGTAAAGTGGTATCTCATGGTGGTTTTAATTTGCATCTCTCTGATGGCTAGAGATATTGAGCATCTCTGCATGTGTCTCAGAATGTTCTGTATGTCCTTGGAGAAGTGTTTGTTCAAGTCCTTTTCCCATTTTTTAATTGGGTTAGATGTCTTCTTAGAGTGGAGTCGTGTAAGTTCTTTGTATATTTTGGAGATTAAACCTTTGTCTGAGGTATCATTGGCAAATATGTTTTCCCATTCAGTTGGTTGTCTTGCTAATTTAATACTGTTTTCTTTAGCCCTGCAGAAGCTTTTTATTTTGATGAGATCCCATGTGTTTATTCTTTCCTTTATATTCCTTGCTCAAGGGGACATATCAGTAAAAAAGTTGCTGCATGAAATATCTGAGATTTTCTTGCCAATGTTCTCCTCTAGGACTTTAATCACGGCCTATATTTAAGTCTTTATCCACCTTGAATTTATTTTGGTTTATGTTGAAAGTTGGTGCTCAAGTTTCATTTTCTTGCACTTAGCTGTCCAGTTCTCCCAACACCATTTGTTGAAGAGGCTATCTTTACTCCATTTTATGTTACTGCCCCCTTTGTCAAATATTAATTGACTGTAGAGAGTTGGGTTGATTTCTGGGCTCTCTGTTCTGTTCCATTGGTCTATGTGCCTGTTTTTATGCCAGTACCAGGCTGTTTTGATTACAGTGGCTTTGTAATACAGTTTGATATCAGGTATTGTGATCCCTCCTACTTTGTTCTCCTTTCTCAAAAGAGCAGCTGCTATTCGGGCTCATTTATGATTCCATATAAATTTTCGAAGTGTTTGTTCTATGTCTGTGAAATATTGCATTGGTACTTTAATAGGTATTGCATTGAATCTGTATATTGCTTTGGGTAGTATGGACATTTTGATGATGTTAATTCTTCCAATTCATGAACAAGGTATATGTTTCCATTTGTTTGTGTCTTCCCTGATTTCTTTCTTCAGGGCTGTGTAGTTTTCTGCATACAGGTTTTTTACCTCCTTAGTTAGGTTTATTCCCAGATATTTTATTTTTCTTTTTGCTATATTGAATGGGATTTTTTCCTTGATTCCTGCTTCTGCTGATTCACTGTTGGTATACAAAAATGCCTTTGATTTCTGGATATTGACTTTGTAACCAGCTGTTTTGCCAAATTCATTAATTAGTTCAAGCAGTTTTTGGTAGAGTCTATAGGATTTTCCATGTACACTCTCATGTCATCTGCAAACAGGGACAGTTTTGCTTCCTCCTTTCCTATTTGGATGCCTTTTATTTTCTTGTCCTGCCTGATCGGTGTGGCTAAAACTTCCAATACTATATTGAATAGAAGTGGTGAAAGTGGACATCCTTGTCTTGTTCCTGATCTTAGTGGAAAAGCTTTTAGTTTTTGCCCATTGAGTATGATATTGGCTGTAGGTCTCTCATATATGGCCTTTATTATTTTGAGAAATGCTCCCTGTATTCCCACTTTGCTGAGTGTTTTTTTCATAAATGGGTGTTGTACCTTATCGAAAGCTTTTTCCACATCTATTGATATGATCATGTGATTTTTGTCTTTGCTTTTGTTTATGTGATGTAGTACATTTACTGATTTGCGAATATTGAACCATCCTTGCATCCCTGGGATGAATCCCACTTGGTCATGGTGTATGATCTTTTTGATATATTGTTGGATGTGATTTGCCAATATTTTGTTGAGGATTTTAGCATCTATGTTCATCAGCGATATTGGCCTGAAGTTTTCTTTCTTTGTTGTGTCTCTATCTGGTTTTGGAATTAGGATGATGCTGGCTTCATAAAAAGAATTTGGGAGTTTTCCACCCTTCTGAATTTTTTGAAATAGTCTGTGGAGAATAGGGGTTAGCTCTTCCTTAAATGCTTTGTAGAATTCTCCTGTGAAACCATCTGGTCCAGGGCTTTTGTGTGATGGGAGTTTTTTGATTACTGCTTCAATTTCTTTTGCTGTTATTGGTGTATTTAGATTTTCTGCTTCTTTTTCACTGAGTTTTGGAAGATTGTATTTTTCCAGAAATGTGTCCATTTCCCCTAGGTTTTCAAATTTCTTGGCATACAGTTCTTTATAGTAATTTCTTACAATCCCTTCTATTTCTGTGGTATCAGTTGTAATCTCTCCTCTTTCATTTCTGATTGTGTTTATTTGTGTCCTCTCTCTTCTTTTCTTGATGAGCCTACTTAAAGGCTTGTCTATTTTGTTTATCTTCTCAAAGGACCAACTCCTGGATTCATTGATCCTTAAAATTGTGCTTTTAGTTTCTATGTCATTTAATTCTGCTCTAATCTTGGTTATTTCCTTTCTTCTGCTTGCTCTGGGCTGTCTTTGTTGTTGTTCCTTGAGTTCTTGCAGACATAGGGTTAGGTTGTTTGTTTGAAATGTTTCTATCTTCCTTAGGAAGGCCTGTATTGCTATAAACTTCCCTCTCAGGACTGCCTTGGCTGTGTCCCATAAGTTTTGGGTTGTTGTGTGTTCATTTTCATTTGTTTCCAGAAATGTTTTGATTTCTTCCCTAATTTCATCCTTGACCTATTCATTGTTTAATAGCATACCATTCAGTCTCCATGATTTTGGGTGCTTTGGGTTTTTTTCTTTGGGTTTGGTTTCCAATTTTAGTCCCTTGTGGTCAGAGAAGATGCTTGGTATGATTTCAATTTTCGTAAATTTTTTGAGGCTCGTTTTGTGTCCTATCACGTGGTCTATCTTTGAAAATGTTCCATGTGCATTTGAAAAGAATGTGTATTTAGCTTCTTTGGGATGAAGGGCTCTATATATATCAGTTAAGTCCATTTCATCTAGGGAACAACACCAAAGTTTTGAGGCATGAAAGGAAGCAGAAGTGGGGCATCCCTTGGTGGGGCAGAAAGCCAATAAAAAGTTCAGAATTAATTGAGCAACAGCAAAGAATTATTAAAATATTTATTTTAAATATAAATATATTTATTATATTTATTATAGTTTATTATATATAATATAGTTTAATATAGTTTATTTAAATAAACTATATTTAATATAGTTTATTATATATATTATAATATATATAATTTAGAAATATATATTTTTATAAATATAAATATATAGAAATATAAAAATTTTTAAAAAGATTTTATTTATTTATTTTTAGAGAGAAGGGAAAGGAGGGAGAAAGGGAGGGAAAGAAACATCAATGTATGATTGCCTCTCCCACCCCCCCTACTGGGGATGTGGCTTGCAGTCAGGCATATGCCCTGACTGGGAATTGAGCGGAGAATTATTAAAATATTTAATCATAAAATTGCCCTCACTTCCAAAGAGCATACAAATTTTCAGGATATTTTAGAGGGTGTATTTAAAATTTCCAGTTTGTTCTGTTTCTATTCTCTGTGCCAAATTTCATAGATATATAAAGGCCAATAAGTACTAATATATTCTGAGCTACAAAGAGAAACTGTTACGCATTTGCAACTGTCATGTAGTAGAGTTAAAATGATGATAAAAAATATTCTAAACAAGTTCTGTGAAGCTTTGTTCTATTTGTCTTTAAGTGGACCAAAATCTTAAGAACAAGAGGACAACAAAATGATTTGCTGAAAGGATAAAAAAAATCTGACCTGAATCTGTTAGTGATATAACACTCTGTGAATGCACTCAAGTTAATAGCATCTTGAGCAATAGATACTTTTTCAATTACAATAATGCTAGGAAATAAATAGCGTGAGAGCCAAATGGTCAGGGACACATGAATTGGACTAGTTGTTTGGCTGTTTGTTTTTTTATAACCAACTTTCAGAGGGGGAGAGAAATCTAACCAGTAATCTATTGATGGGACATTAATTTGAGTTTTTGTATTCTAGATCTACTTAATCTTATTATAGATGCAATGTTTTGTAACTCAATCTCTGAGAAAGATTTAGTAGCACTCAGCAGTTTGTTCATAGTGAGTCACGCGACATCCTTCTCTTCCTGCACGATTTTGTGTTGCCATGCTGTCATAGAAGCTCCATTACTTTAGGGGTTGCTAACTCTGCGTGTGTGATGCTACAATATCATGCAATATACTTTCTCTGGGGGTTGTTCCTCTTGCCCTTTGCTGAGTATGAAATAACCCCACTTTCACCAATCTTTTTTAAAAATTTTATTTAGTTATTTTTCAAGTACAGTTTTTTGTCTATTTCTCCCATCCCAGCCCTACCCCCTGCTCCCTGCCTCCCTCCCATTTCCACCCACCTTAGTTCTCCTCCCTGTGTCCTTCCTATTTGTTCCTCCAAATCCCTCCCCATTTTCCCCCTTTACTTCCCTTCCTTCACCCCTCTGTCACTGTCCCCTTGTTCTCTATTTCAGTGTCTTTGTTTTTATTCTGCTTGCTTGTTTGTTTTGTTGTTTAGCTTCCTGTTAAAGGTGAGATCATATGGTATTTGTCTTTCACTGCCTGGCTTATTTCACTCAGCATAATGCTTTCCAGTTCCATCCATGTTGTTGCAAAGGGTAGTAGCTCCTTCTTTCTCTCTGCAGCATAGAATTCCATTGTGTATATGTACCACAATTTTTTGATCCATTCATTTACTGATGGGCACCTAGGTTGCTTCCAACTCTTGGCTATTGTAAATTGTGCTGCTATGAACATTGTGGTGCATAGGTTCTTTGAAATTGATGTTTTAGGATTCTTAGGATATAATCCTAGCAGTGGCATTGCTGTGTCAAAAGACAGGTCAATTTTTATTTTTCTGAGAAAATTGCATACTATTTTCCATAATGGTTGTACCAGTCTGCAATCCCACCAACAGTGAACTAAGGACCCCTTTTCCCCACAACCTCTCCATCATTTGGTTGTTTGTTGCTTTGTTTATGATAGCCATCCGGACTGGTGTAAAGTGGTATCTCATTGTGGTTTTAATTTGCATCTCTCTGATAGCTAACGATATTGAGCATCTCTTCATGTGTCTCTGGATATTCTGTATGTCCTCCTTGGAGAAATGTCTGTTCAAGTCCTTTTCCCATTTTTTAATTGGGTTAGATGTCTTCTTAGAGTGGAGTCGTGTAAGTTCTTTGTATATTTTGGAGATTAAACCTTTGTCTGAGGTATCATTGGCAAATATGTTTTCCCATTCAGTTGGTTGTCTTGCTAATTTAATACTGTTTTCTTTAGCCCTGCAGACGCTTTTTATTTTGATGAGATCCCATGTGTTTATTCTTTCTTTTATATTCCTTGCTCTAGGGGACATATCCGTAAAAATGTTGCTGCATGAAATATCTGAGATTTTCTTGCCAATGTTCTCCTCTAGGACTTTAATGGTGTCACAGCTTATGTTTAAGTCTTTTATCCACCTTGAATTTACTTTGGTGTATGGTGTAAGTTGGTGCTCAAGTTTCATTTTCTTGCACTTAGCTGTCCAGTTCTCCCAACACCATTTGTTGAAGAGGCTATCTTTACTCCATTTTATGTTACTGCCCCCTTTGTCAAATATTAATTGACTGTAGAGAGTTGGGTTGATTTCTGGGCTCTCTGTTCTGTTCCATTGGTCTATGTGCCTGTTTTTATGCCAGTACCAGGCTGTTTTGATTACAGTGGCCTTGTAATACAGTTTGATATCAGGTATTGTGATCCCCCCTACTTTGTTGTTCTTTCTCAAAAGAGCAGCTGCTATTCGGGCTCATTTATGGTTCCATATAAATTTTCGAAGTGTTTGTTCTATGTCTGTGAAATATGCCATTGGTACTTTAATAGGTATTGCATTGAATCTGTATATTGCTTTGGGTAGTATGGACATTTTGATGATGTTAATTCTTCCAATCCGTGAACAAGGTATATGTTTCCATTTGTTTGTGTCTTCCCTGATTTCTTTCTTCAGTGCTGTGTAGTTTTCTGCATACAGGTCTTTTACCTCCTTGGTTAGGTTTGTTCCCAGATATTTTATTTTTCTTTTTGCTGTATTGAATGGGATTTTTTCCTTGATTCCTGCTCCTGCTGATTCCTTGTTAGTATACAAAAATGCCTTTGATTTCTGGATATTGACTTTGTATCCTGCTGTTTTGCCAAATTCATTAATTAGTTTGAACAGTTTTTGGGTAGAGTCTATAGGATTTTCCATGTACACTATCATGTCATCTGCAAACAGTGATAGTTTTGCTTCCTCCTTTCCTATTTGGATGCCTTTTATTTCCTTTTCCTGCCTGGTCACTGTGGCCAAAACTTCCAAAACTATATTGAATAAAAGTGGTGAACCCACTTTCACCAATCTTAAGCTGCACACAAGAATGACAACAAATGCTACCCTATTGAAGTATCAGTGTAGAAATGTATTTTTATTTCAGCTTTAAGGGATTTAACATTTTTATCCCCCCTTTTAAAGTGGCTCTCTAGCTACTTTTGCAAAATGTGGTGTTCTGAGAGCAAATGACTGAAATGTATAAGCTAGTCTCATCTTTGTGGACCCTCACAGTTAGAAAAGCAAAGATATCGATATAAAAGAAGAAAATGTCAAAAAAATTGCCATAAATCACAGAGCAAGGATATCGGGCTACATTTGGCATCAGTTTTGTTGTATTTTAAGATAAATATAATCTTCTCTCCTTTAAGACCAGTTATTCCTGCTGTGAACTTCTTTACTGGAAGTCCTCCCACCAGGTGCACAGGGTGAGGGTGGTCAAGGGTTATTGCTGTGATTGAGAGTGTTCCTTGTGAACAGTTGCTTTTCCTATATTCTCACATATGCTCACTCCAACATTCGTGAGGATAAAAGTTAGGTATTTTATAGGTAAATTTATTTTATTTTAGGTAAATTTATACCTAAATACTGCTCAATTGAAGGAGGGAAGGAAAGAAAGAAGACTGGAAGTAAAGAAGGAAGGAGGGAGTGGAGAAACAAGAAAGTGTGGAGGGAAGGAGAGAGGGATGGAGGAAGAAAAGGAATAAGTGAGGGAGGGAAGGAGAGAGAGGAGTTATAAACTCCAAAAACCACCAGGGGATTTTGTTTCAGTGCAGATTCAGAATCAGTGGGCCTGTGACCTGGGTGGACTGGGACCTGCAAGCACACTTTTCTTACAAGGTACCTGGTGGTGCTGATGTTGCTGGTCCAGAGATCACGTCTTGAATAAAGAGACCCTAAACTAAGAATACAGCCATCGTTTATGCCATTTACTTCCTCCATCACTCATTTTCCCATACCTAGACCTAGAGGTCTCTGGAATCAGGCTCACTAGAAAAATATCTGAAAACCACAATTTCCATCATGGCATTGGGTATTTATTGTGTTCTGTCTCCCTGAAACATTGTACATGATGCATAGTGTAGTGTAGTCTTGGAGTCTAATAAAACTGGCTTCAAATTCTGATGCTATTGCTCACTAACTGTGTGATCATACATGAGTTATTTAACTTATCTGAACCTTAATTTCCATTTCTGTAAAGTGGGAATGATAATTCTGACAATAACAGGACTTCTGTGGAGATTAAATGAGAAAATGTATATAAAATACTGAGCAAGGTATCTGGCCCATAGTAAGTTTCACTAAATGGTAGCTATTAGGAAATATTTGAGTACTATATAGTCTAGGTGAAAAAGATTTTGCCTTCCATTAATCAAATTGCTCAGGATATAGTTCTTTTGTCACTTCTTTCTTATGTAAAAGAAAAATGAATTAACCTTTATAAAGTTTAGTTTCTTGTATAAATGGACACAATAATCATAAACTCCTTATAAGGTTATTGTAAGAGTTGACAAAGTAATATATATAAAATAATTAATGCATTACCTGACACACAAAACTTTTTTTAAAGATTTTTATTTATTTATCTTTAGAGGGGAAGGGAAGGAAAGAGGGAGAGAAACATCAATGTATGGTTGCTTCTCATGCATTCCCTGCTGGGAACTGGCCTGCAGGAAACCAGCCTGCAACCCAGGCATGTGCCTTGACTGGGAATCGAACTGAGACTACCTGGTTCACAGGCCCACACTCAATCCACTGAGCTACACCAGCCAGGGCTAAACTTTTTATATATTAAAAAATTATGTGATGTCTCTAAAAAGTCAATTGAGGGAAAAGAGGAATTGTTTAGAAGAAACACTTTAAAAGTATCTGGTCAGACACTGCCTGTGCCTGCAGGAGCAGAAGGAGAGAGCATACTGATTCCTCAGATCCTACCATGTCCACAAAAGCTTCCAAATGCTCTGTGATAGATCAGTGTCCCACCATAATAAAAGACACTGGTCAAAGGGGGAAAATGTCCAATGCAGTGAGATTTTTATCAGGCTAAACTTCTTCAATTTAAAGCATTGTCCTGTAAAGGAGAGCATATCCTTTGGGGAGAGGGAAGGGCATTAAAATGTCTTTATTGTATGATCATGTAAGTGTATGGCGATTTTTAATGATGTTTTTCCTAGGCAAAATTAAACACAATTATTACTTACTCATTTAATTTGACTGCCCTACCTATGAATTCTCAAAGGCTGGGAAAGTCAATGTTCTATGGTTATCTAATCATCTGCTCTTTGCAGTCACAGTGTAGCTACTGCACTGGGGGTCTCTGAGATGTTGTACCATGCGTATTATCAGAAGTGACTGTAGCCAGAGGCCATCATTTCCAATAGAAATAATGGTTTTTCTGTTGTAGTTCACGGTTAAATCATATTCTGAATATCATATTGACAGCCTACTTGCTGCTGAAAGGTTGTGCAGAGTTCAGACCTCTGGGAAGCAGCTAGGTCTGGGAGACCAGGGGGATGATACATCCCTGTGATTTTCGTCGAACTGATCTGAGCCCAGAGTTTGGGCTCTTGTTACTATGACATACTTCTCTCCATTTCATCCCCTCTTTTTCACACTTAGGTTGCCAGATTTCCATGTGGGGCTGCTGGCTAAGAGTCTCAATAAACTGAAAAAAGTTTAAGAATTCATGATGAGGTTTTTAATGGGACAGCCCTTTAGGCCTCTAGGTCTGCAAAGAGAGCCTTGCAGATATAAGAAAACAAATCCAAACATTGCTGGAAGAGGCTGGAGGCCTGGATATTGCAAAAAGAAATACAGAGACTTCTGACTCTTTAACTCTAGTTAAAGCTTATAGTATTAATAACACAGGTGTTAAGAAAAAATGGACAGTTTTCCCTTCCTTCCCTTAAGCTTCATCTCCCCAACCCAAAACATGCATCACACACACACACCTACACACTTCACCTAAGCCAGTACCAAAATTTTAAATGAGGTTATTTAACAATGTGAACATTTTCAAGCACATTTAAAGTCAGTTCTGAGTAATTCTTGCATGGTTTACCAAAAGTAGGTAACTGGGGAGAACTTTAAAACAGTTAATTACATTGCCTTAGAGAATCTAGATGATGTCCCCTTGTCAAGTATGTTGATGATCCAGCAGTCAGGAGAGAAAATCTTTGTTTGTTTTTATTAGTGACAGTGTAATACTGTTAGGAAACTAGGTCTACAACTGAGAAAACATATGTGACATCTTCTATATGTTTTCTCTTTTGAGGAATTCATGCCTCATCTCTCCATTATTGGCATAGGTAACTGAAAATTAATAGAAAATAAAATAGTATTTACTCTTAATTTTCCACCAAATTGTATATTTATGTGCTCATTAATAATGATTTAATATAGATGCATTGATGATTTGTAAGTCTAATTTCTTGTTGGGAAAAAAGCCATGTCTAAATTCCTTTGTATACACAAACACTCTTTTTAAAATTTACACTGATTTGGAAAAATAACTCAACAAAATTGTAAAGTTAGGTGCAATTATTAAAAATGTGAGGACCCCATACTTACCTGGCAGGGGGTATACTATGATCACAAAGGTGATTTTCCAAGGGTGAGGCTTATTCATTGCACTCCAGATGTGCTGATCCCTGCAATTTCCTCAAATGTGGGAAACTTGATTGCATAATTTGTGGTAGTGGGGGACTGCATTTGTGCTCTCCGCTGAAAAAAATAAACCTAAATAAAAATTTGAGGACCCTTTATAAGGAGGTCCTCGGATGAAAAATTAGTAATCCAAAATTGTACAGAAGCTGAATATATATGACCTACAGGCACACAGAGCTCTCAACCCAGCAGGTTTAGTGCCTGAGGTCACCATCTTGCAATTGTTAATAATTTACTTTTGTGTGCTTTCTGAGTAGTCTGATGGAATAACAAGAGCATGTGGGAGGATGTGTGGCTTGGAACAGCTAGTGGCCCAGCTGCTCCTTCCTCATCTCTTCTGGAGAGGGTGAGTTCTTGACCACCTGTTCCCTGCCTCTGGCACTCCAAGACCCCTGGAACCCTAAGTATGGCAGTTACCATCTTCCTTCTGCCCTTTGAAGTGGTCCAATTCAGTGTGCAACTCAAAAAGGGCTTCATGTCCACCCCTGATTCAGGTGTCCAGTGCATCTCAGCAAAGAGGTTGCAGTCCTTTTGGCTTCATCCATCTGCCAGGGTAGACACACTTGGGAAGGAGAGATTGACTTCCAGGCCCAGACCTGGGACCTGTATTTTCATTTTGTACTGAGCCCCACAGATTATGTAGCTGTTTTTGATGTAGGATTGAGCATGGATGAAGCATGAGAAAGGAATCTCTGTAGATGGGCATAAAAGCACAGGGTAAAATAACCTTGGCATCCACAGGGTTATGCCACAGTCCCATCAATCAATTGAGAGCAAAGACTTCATCCCTGATTGTGCACAATTTGGAGCATTTCCCCTAACAATGACCTTGTCAGAGGAAGAGTCTATTTCCTGGGAGAAGTGTGTTGAAATGAACAAGACTTCTTAAATTAAAAAGGACATTTTTAGATTAGGCAAAATATTCTCAGTTGGTTTAAAATATATGTCTAAATTATTTCCGTTTATTCTGATGCATATCTCTTCATTTTAAGACTACCAATTTGCAACTTACATAAATGCCAACTTGCATATATACACACAAGCTAAGTCCCAGAGGTGGCCTGCAGAAGATACAAAATTGAGTTTAAAAGGATCTTTGCCTTGAAAAAACTTAAACTCTTATAAACATAGCAGTACTTAGGAAAAATTCCTACCCCAAAGCTCCCTATATGCCAACAGTGTGTCATGGAATTTTGCCTATGTTTGATGACTCTCTCCTTTTTTATCCCTTTTTCAAAAGGAAGCATTTATAGAAATTGAGACCTTTACTGGACTGGATATTACAGGACTTCAGCTCTTCTTTTATTAAATGGATATAAAAACAATGATTAAAAATTGTTGAAGGAAGAATGAGCGAAACTTCATAATAAAATGTATTTAAAAAGTCTTCTTTACCAGTGTAGACTAAGTCTACGTGTACAACTCAAGCAAATATTGAATAATTTTGGTAAATATTACAAAAACATTTTAAGATAATCAAGTCCAAATAAGAGATTTGTAGGGTTTCTTGTTATGCTTTATCTAGATATTCCAAATCTCACTTTGACTTTTCATGCAATCTGTGAAACCTTTAAGTAAAGATCAACAATTAGAATCACTTGGGACCTAGACCCTTCACACAGAGAAAACTAGACTTCCCTCTACCAGAGGCTTGGTAAGTTACCTGCTAGAAAAAGAAAAGAGTCCATTTTGCATAATTAACGTAATCAGACATTCTCTGTTCTCCAGCCCTCCATAGGTGAAATTACAAGTACTTGACAAGAAAACTTACAAAAATATACAAACCCTTATGTGAATAAATGAATGTTTGATTTTCAAGTGTGGTTAATTACTTTAGAGTCTCCACTTCCACTAGACTCCTGTATAGTGTTTTGTACATAAATATGTGTGTGACCAGTATAATAAAGATCTTCGCACTGGCAGTAAAATTTGACAAACATTGGCAATGTCTCTCTGAAAAGACTTTTATAGACATCTTCACTAAATGCCAAGTCCCTCTTTGGCATTTAGTAATCTTGAAGAAAGGGAAGTTTAATTGAGAGAGGACTTCTGCCCTGCTTAGTTGGTTTCACATGCCCAACATAAAATAATGCATTCAACTGTCCATCTTATAATAAGCAACTTTTGCATCACCTTACTCACTGGTGAAAACCACAAACAATGGGTAAGAAAAGTATGAATATCAGGAAAAGCTGAGGGATCCTCACAATGTTCATGTGATTATGTTTATGCTAATGCATAGAGGATAGAAATCCAAAAGCTCTCTGCAGAACATGAGTCATTAAAAATGCATCAGTAACTAACAAGAGACTATGGTTCATTGAATGGGGTGGCATGGCCACCACATGGGAGAAGGTACAAATGGTTTATTCAGGGTGAGCAGTTCATATTTGCAATTCTGTTTCCTTCTCAATGCTTTGGCCATTGAATCTTCTTTGCACAGGTAATGGGATAATGCTCCAGAAAGGAGTATACCCTCTCAGGATTAAAAATGCTTTGTTTGTTTCTTAAAATGACTTATTTGGAAGTCAACTCCAAAATGGGGGGAGGGTAGGATTTAAAACTCTATACTGGAGTACACATCTATCATACTTTAGAATAGCTAAGCAATGCTGAGCTTAGTTTGCCTTAGTTAATGAAAAGCCATTATACCAAAAAATAAAAAATTAACTTGCTATGAGGAACAAGTGATTGTCTCTCAGGAACTCTGACCTCAAGTTGGGTGGAGAAGGTGGAACTTGTGAGGCTCTCTCCTCAGAAAGACACTGAAGGGAGGAGTCCAGGGCCTCACTACCACCCCTCTTGGTTCTGCAGGTAAGTCCAGTCTCTCCAGAGCAGAATGATCTGCAGGCAGCTTTTCAGGTTTCAGATGTGAGATCAACACTGGAAAGATGGTGTTGAATAAACCAATGCTCTGACAAGCAAATATTTTAAAAATTAAAATAAGTTTTAGCCTAGTTTACAAGCCAAACTCCTAATCCATCTTCCAGTACCATCACAAAATTCCCTGTATTTGCAGAGAACTAACTCCTATTATATAGCTATTTTAAATTTTATATTGTGATACGTCTAGAATTAGTTTTTATACTCCTTGAATTAACAGCAAACAAATATAATTACAAAATAGGTATATATGAGATGATTCTCCTTCTTGCTAAGCTATAAATCCCCCAGGATTATAATAGAAGAATGTTCCAGGTGAAAAAAACTTGGAAAGCCAAGCAGGTAATGCTAGCTGATGACCCATCGGCTGCTCATAAAACTAATTGAATATGCATCTTCTGGGTAAAGCAGATTCAGACTTGCCCCAGCAGTCTAAGCCATTATTTTTTCTCATGGTCTTCAATCACTAGTGGAATTTTATAAAACACACATGTGAGCCACCCCTTAGATGATCTGTTAGTAGCCTCATGAGAGATGTGAACATCTGCATTCAAGAATCTCTGCAAAGCATTCTGATTCACAGGCCTAGGTAAGAATTACTGGTCTAAGCCAGGTTCTGTGTGAGAATTTGGAAGCCATTTGGCAGTGTCTTTCTGTTATATTTTCTGATCATGCTACTGTAAACTAAAGGAAGCATTATATATGAACATCTCACTTTGTAGGCTCCTAAAGGCCCAACTATTTAGTTCTTTTCCCAACATTCATCAGACTGTACAGAATATGCAGTTAGGGTGTTGTGTGAGGGAATGCGCATTTGTACACACATAGGGACAGGAGTATGTATTGAATTGACTTAGGACAGGTGAATATTATAGTCAAATAATATCAAGTATGATATTAAATATAAAATAAATCTTGTTAAATAGGACCGTCAAAAGAAAAAGCAGATATGTAACAAGTATGTATTGCTCAAAAATTTACATATTTTCTCATTCAGTCTTCACAAGAGCAACCCTATGCGGGAGGTACTATTATTTCCCAGGCTTTTATAAGAGGAGGCTAATATATAAAGAAAAGGGAAAACAAGCCCACGTTCACATAAGTAGTAAAGTGGCAGATCTAAATTTAAATGCAGGCAGAGTTTAAAATTTAAAAGTCCCTGCTTTTAAACTGTATATCAAACTGCTTTTAATGTCTAAATTGGAATTGACAGAATTTTCCTATAAGCTCATAATTTAAAGATATTTCCAAGGTTTATACCAAACAGCAGTAAATAGGTGGCTGTCAATACCTCTCTTGAAGGAATTATACCACTTTTCAAATTAAAAGCCAAGCCTCTGTTTCTATTGGGTGATTGTTCAATGAGCATGAGTAAAATGCCTACACTAGGCCTGGGCATAAGTGGTGAACTAGTGAAAACAGTCCCTGCCCTACTGGAGTTCACAGTTGCTGCCTGAAAAACACTAACTATTAAATTCAAAATAGAACACAGAGAACTTTCTGGACATTCTGGGTCTCCAGAGAGGTAACTCTTTTCCTAGGAACCTGGTCAGAAGGAAACTACCCAACCCATTTTAAGTTCATATTTTCATGTCTGTGCATGGGAAAATAGGTAACCTCAAATTCTTTGCTAACATAGGCTAAGCACTGCTTCATATCTCTCTGAAACCCTTAGCCATGTCATTTATTCATCTGATTGTTGAATTCTTCCACTAGCTCTGGGAAGACCCCTGATTTGGGAGATGCCTGACAACCAGACAGACTAGTTTATGGTCCTACAAAGTTAGGCATGACATATGCACTTGGGGCAAATGGAGATATGCATTAAAAAGAAACATTTTTTGATCCAAGCAGGAAAGCATACATAATCTCCTCTAGAACCTGTGAAAGACATCATTTTACACATAAAATTGTGTGCAATTGCCCCATACTGCACTAAACATGTTTTTTTAAAATAACAAGCCTTAAAACAAGCTGTTGTATGCTGGTGAGGGCCCCTAGCAACAGAGAATAAAATATAAGCAAATGTGATCTGTGTAAAGTTATGGGTAACAGACACACACTCTTGTTGACACAGTAAGTGTATAGGACAAATCCTAAACTTTACAATGAGATGTCATCAGGAACAGAGTACAAAATGTATATGGCACTCATGAAAGAAATATGAAACTGAAGGGCCTGGCATAGTATAGAATTTTTTAAAATTGTTATATGTTTTTAATTGTGTAAAGGTTTTTTCTCTTTCTCTATGCATTGTAAAACTCTCTTTTCACAATCTGGTGTAAACATCCATACCTGGCGAGTATGGGGAAGCAAATAAATTTTTAAAACATCTTCAAAAACTAAACTGGTTATTTAGCCATTTGAAAATTTACCTAATCTGAATATTTAACCAAAAGCATCACTTGGATCTGGCTAGTTCTATAAAAGGACATAAAACTCTTGCTGACAATTTTAAGGTAAAAATGGGACTTGAGTATATGAGAAGAGAAGTAGTAAGATTTAAAATGCCTAATACGACTCCCAGTTTAAAATGCCCAAGCACAATAAGTAAATCATATACAACAAATTTAGAAGAAGGGTCTCTTGCACATTATGAGAAAATTGTGGGCATCTTATAATGGGTCATCTTATCCTTGTTATTAAATGACAGAAATCATTAAAATGCCAAACATATTTTGACAGAATTTGCTTTATAAAATGTCAGCAAGTCTGTGTTTTTATTAGTTTGTTCAAAATCAATTTAGAAATTTCAATAGAATGCTTGTAAGTATTCCCCAAGCAATGGCTATTCCTGACTTTCTGTACACAAAAAAATTACAAATTAATCAGATTTTCAGATTTCTGCATAATGGCTTTGCACATTTATTGCTTAATTCCATTATAAAATGCCATTATGATTGACACATCATAGTGGAGTTAGAATTCAATTGAATAATGTGTAGCAGTCAATTTTATTTGTAGCTTAATGTGCTGAAGTATTTTTCTCCACATTTCCATTATTTATAAGTCTGCCCCTTTGGAGAATATATAGAAGAATTTGTTTTAAATGAGCCAATAATACCTTCTTTAAAATTTATAAGTGTGAATCATATCCTTTTTTTTTGTTTGTTTTCCATGGCATGCCAATAAACAGAGTTGTCTTCCACATGCTATTCATAGGACAAATATCACAAAAGAGGGTCTTCTTAAGGATAGCTTAGAATTGGATTTCAACCACCAAGAAAATAAAAGCTACTAACTAGAACTCTTCAAAAATTGCTGTTAGCTCTATTTGTTTGTTTATCCATGTATTTATTGTTATTGCCACTATCTTACCTGCTATGCTTTATTTTATCCTGAAACAAAGCACATAAGCCCACACAAAGAAACTATAATGTTTAAGAAGGCTTGAAAGCTTTGCTATTTTTGATGCCATTTCATTTTTCATGCTTTGGTGTTCAACAGGATTTCAGCAAAGGAAATAAGTTGTGTTCTATGGTTAGCATACTGGGGCTTCCTGGAGGTAATGTGAGATTCCTGCTATTTCATTTAGCACCCAGGAAGTTTGCTTAAAGAGTCCTATATTCTTTTTTTAGGTCATCACATAAGATGACATTGAAAAATGCTTTGTTTTTAGAATAACACATTCATAAGATTCATTGTTTGAAGGGTGTCTGGAGAAGGGCTTAAACATATGATAACATAGTTGTACTTGATCATGTCTGAGATCACACTTCCTCTGGCTTTCCAAAATCACATTTCCCAAATCTGTAGCCCACCTATAGCTGTAGCCCACCTATGTATAAAGGGTGCAGTTTCCCACACAAATGGTGCTTTGGGGTATCCCATGAAAACTGATGTATAATACAAGCCTATTAGCATTACTGATGATAGTATCATTTTCCCTGCTGTCATAGCCTACTACTGCCTGGAATGACTTTGGACATCTTGAATGTCATTAGCAAAATTTATGCGGTTGATAAGTGATTTGAACACTGGAGCTTTGATAAATTACTCTGGTGTATTATCTGTGCCTTAATGTTATGTGATGTACAGGCTGGGTTGTATATTAAAGGAGTACCTCTCTTTTGAATTCCAGGGGCCAGAGGAAACCTGACATTATCAGACCCAAGCACTCCTGACCAACACCAGGCCAGTCAGACCCACCCCCCATTTCCAGTTGGGCCACAGGTCAGTGTCTCTCAACTGCTTTCCATTAGGCTGCATAAAGGATGATTTAATCATGTAAAGAACCAAATAAATAATAATGAGTTCAATCCAATTAACTCTAGCAGAGAAAAGATGGTGATAAATATCAGTATGGGAAGCTGACTACATTATTTATTAAATACCATCAAGAAAAATGTGTTTGCAGAACTTTTCTTTTTTTACAGAAAAAAATGGTTTTAGTCATTTGGAATCCTGTTGTTTTTTTTCTTCTTCTTCTTAAGACCTACTACAACTATGTTGTTGGTTGCCATGTAATTTTCTTAGAAAGTAAAACTTTAATGACTGGATTGTGAAGAAAATTAAGTTATTCCAGCCTTACTATAGGCATTTTTGAAATATAAGATGTGATTTAATACAAAAAGTTAATGCAATTTTAATGCAAGTTCAGCTTATTGGGTTTGACAATATTGTACATCACATATAGCCTCTGCATTAATAAAGAAAATAGTCATTATTTTTTAAAGTCTAATATTTGTTTTTCACAGCCCAGTGTGGTTATGTGGAGATATAGAACACAATCACAAAAGGCTGGGCTTTTTATTTCTTTTTACCTCTGTCATTCAGTGTGAAGCTTTCGGAGTCCACCCTAATTTTATGGAAAATGAAGCTGATATTTAAGCCTTTCTCTCTCTTTCACTGTCATTTTTGTTTCTAGAAATTTCTTACTTCTCTACACTTTGAGAGCTCACCAGTTCAAGGCTTGAAAACCCAAGTTTAGAGCTTGGGTTGATCTTGACTTTCTTGTTCCAGAGCCAGCAAGTCCCTGGATGGCTTCAAATCCCAATGTGCATCTTGGATGCCAAGGGCTCAAGGACAGAAATCCTGGGGAGATATGAACTCTCTTATGGAAGCCCAGAGGAATTTTACTGGGAATCTCAGCAACCAGCTTTTTCTGGCTGTGCCCTTTCTGATTTCATGCTTATGGCACTGTGCATGTGTTTAAACTTACCAGGGGTAGTATACTCTAAGGCTTCCAGGTTATATGCACTTCACAGCAGACCCAGAGGGTGAGAGGTGGTGGGCACCATGACAAACTGGAGAGTGCGTGCCTGACTTTAAGCCTATAAATTCCATTTTTAAAAATGCTATAGGCCAAAACTGCCAAATCTGTGTCCTGTATATAGTCTGAGGACTACCCACTTCCCTGCTATCTTGAATTACTTTCTTCAATGATATAACACCAGCCATTTAAGGAGAAGTTTATCATTTTGTGTTTATTTTTAAATATATATTTATTTTTGTGCTTCAGAGTACTTTAAAAATAAGCACAATTAATCTTGGTGAATTTAGCAAAATCCAATAAATATGTTAGGAGCTAGACCCATAGACCCTAAAGAATGGTTCTATAAAACTAGGCTGCATGGAGTCCTTCAGAGGGCTCCCTAGAAGGAGCCTTGAAGGAAGACTTTAGGAGATGACCAGAGAGTGAACTCAAACCTCCTCCATCCCATTCTGCAAATAAAGCAGCCCCATTTCTCTAAATCTTCTTCATGAACTGAGAAAGTGTGATTAGAAAGAGATGCAATGTTGGCTCTGGAGCAGCCAATCTGGACTTAAGCCCCTCACCCCAACTAGACATGGGATTTGGGGCAAGTTACTAACCTCTCTGTATCTGAGTGATGGGATAACAGTTAATACATATATAGTGCACTAGAATGGTACTTGGTTGTTAGACACTGGGCTTTATACTCTACCTATATTGAATTACCATTTACTTTATAGAATCATACTGCATTAACACCAAAAAGTTGAAACTCTTACATAGAGTTTTATATTGGTTTGTCTAAAAAAAAATGGACATAGTTCACAAAGCTCCCAGGAGGGTGTAATGCAAGTCCTGGATCATCTGGCCTGGCCAGGGCAGGAACCCTACCTGTGTCACCCTGGTAAAGAGCACTCTCCAACTTTGGGCATATGTCTGATGCCCAAAGTACATACCTATAAGACTACCTTTCCATGTCAAACAATGACAATTGGCTAAGTAGTGGACATAAAGATGTATTTTTAATGTTGTTTAACTGGGAATAGAATGTTAGAGTTATAACAAAGGAAATATTTAAAACATTTTGTAATTTATTCACATTAAATATTTTTGTTTTTCTCAAAAATTTTTAGATCTTGTCTATGCATATACAAGATAACTTTACATTTTAAAAATGATTTTATTATCACTTGCTTAATCATTTTCCATTTTATTTC
The DNA here is from genome assembly GCF_021234435.1 of Artibeus jamaicensis. Lineage (NCBI taxonomy): Eukaryota > Metazoa > Chordata > Mammalia > Chiroptera > Phyllostomidae > Artibeus > Artibeus jamaicensis. The sequence continues at coordinate 14,339,360 of NW_026521717.1, read as the reverse complement.
ATGTATTCTTATAAACTTTTTCTATTTTTCTAAAAATATATCAAAATGATTCATTTTAAAGACTACATAATATCTTATCAAACTTAGTACTCTAACAAACTTTTGTAAGCATTTATATATTTTAATACATAATGCATACATTCATGTATTTATCTTTTTTCTGTTTGAATTATATCTTCAGCCTATATCTATGAGTATATTCTGAGTCAAAATGGGATGAATATTTTTGTAGCTATTGATGTGGATCTCCAAATTGCTTTTCAAAAGGCTATGACAGGGTACATGTACTAAATCCACATAATATTGTCACTATAGATTTACCAGCACTGAGCAAATCTTTCATATTACTTTTGCTAATGTAATAGATGAGAACAGAATTTAATTGCTATTTTTGAAACAAAAAAAATTCCGCAGATCCCAATGAATTTTTTCTGGAACAGCACAGAATAAATTAGCAGAGAGTTTCAAAATTATAAGGGTAGAATAAAATAAAACTGCATTGAAAAAATAACATATAAGTGTAAGATGTTATTTTTTTTTAAGATGTTATTTTTAAAGGTATTTGAACTCCTTAGAGGATGTTAGGACCAAACAGAATTTTCCAAAAATGTAAGTAAAAGGCTATTTCCATTTTTTTCTACCAGTCAATCTGTTTTGTTTTGTTTTGTTTTCTGAACTAGAACATGTTTCTTTACTACTTGTCCAGGAACTTTATTGACCCTACATAAATAGAAGAAAAAATGCTCTAAGGCCTGTATCTTGGTTCCCACTGAAAAGTGATCTGGGATTATCTGTTTCTGTGCAGCCACTTCTGACAGCACAGCAGTTAGCCTCTGCTGTCACTGGCGTGATGCCAGGAGGCACACCAGCCCTCAACCAGCCTATCCTCATCCCCTTCAACATGGCCGGACAGCTAGGAGGGCAACAAGGACTGGTCCTCACACTGCCAACTGCAAATCTCACCAATATCCAAGGGCTGGTAGCAGCAGCTGCAGCCGGAGGCATTATGACTCTGCCATTGCAAAATCTACAAGGTAAGTCATTGTCTGTGTGCCATGTAGGGCTCTGCCCACTGGCCAGTTTTTTCTGCAGTGGACAAGTACCCCAAATGTTAAATGTGGTTCAAAGCTGCTTTCACCATAAAGAACATAGAAAACTTATGTAGGAAGCAAAGTTTCAAATTGTCTTGGGAATCCTTAGCTTGCTCAAGCCCTGGGCTTTATCAGTCCTTATTTTCTAAAATTAATTTCAGGTATTCTGGAAGCATTTATGAGCAATCATCATCAAAAACTTACATTTAAAATTATTATGCTGTTACTTGAGGACCTGCGTTACAATCTCATGAGTTCTTCAATTTAGTTATCTTCAATGAAAGGTTAGACATGACTGGTTTGTGCATGAAGTGGTCAAAACATCTCAAGAAGGAATCAAGTAGAATAATTATTTTAAGTACTATTGTGTTTATTAGGAAGATTTAAGTTATAATTACTCAACAAAATTATATTATTTGAAATCATAGTTTATATGAGAAAAATAGATTCAACTATTGAGCCTTTCTGTTACATGACCATATAGCAAGAGTTGAATTCTAACTTTATTCAAAAAGGATAATTCCTTTGGCATTATGAAAATTCTGACTTTTCTTTAAGAGATTTAGTAATACTAACTGATAAACTTGTTTACAAGAGACTCCTTGAGAGAAAATATTTTATGATAGAAAATGAAAATGACTTGAATATAACTAAGATACTTAATAAAGAGTAAACAAATTTATTTTGGATTGGGCAAAGGTGTTTTCTCTATTGATATAAATGTTAGTGACTAAATTTCTTTCTGCAGGGTGGGAGTTTTGTTGGGTATCTTTTCAGAACAACCATATAAAGTACATTTTTAGTTGATCAAATGTCAGGGTTCCTAATAACCTACTAAATTGGTCAGAGCATCAGTCCACAGATTAAGAAATAGACCAAGTAAAAACTGATTAACTCTGGACTCAAACTTCTTAACATACTATTATGTTCTAATATCCCATCCACTGTTGCCACTTTGTGACTTTTACTTTAATATTTAAACCAGTCTCTTTCCAACCATTAAATTGTGCCAAGAAAACCACCATTCATAAATCATGCATGTCCAGTACACACTAATGCACAAATTTTGCTTGTTTCAAATTTGAGAGTGCCAGGGAAGTCAGGATCTCAAGATTAAGCAAATATGGCAGGAATGAACAAGGTGAAAGCAAAAGCAACACAGTGTAGGGAGAGACTTTTTAATGTAGGTGGATGATGAAATCTTAATGAAGAAATGGGCATTATTGAAATGCAGTCTTCCATTTGGAACATTTGCACTTATGGGAATATTGGATATTATAAATAAACATAAACTTGTGGGGTAGGTCATGAATTAAGCCTGCTTGGTTAAAATGGACACTAAAAAAGTCAGAGTCCAAAATACTGGTCTTGTTATATCTTTATTATATTTTGGTATTCTTAAAGCTTTATTATTTTGTTATTTTAAGGGTTCAGAAATAGTTACTGGTCCAGCATGAACTTCCAAACTTGCATCAAGTTTCTCTTTCTTTCTCTTAATGTAAAATGTAGTATAAGCTTGTAGTTTGGACATTGGCTTTTTATGTTATCTTTGGTTTCGTAAAATAATCCTAAAGTTTATCCCTTTTTATCTCTTAATGCTTCTCACATAATTTCCCTATGGCCTCATCATCAGAAGTGTATTGGAATTGATGGCCAAGATCTTGTCCACTGTACAAGCAGTAAGGGAACATGCCTCTTTGATTCTATCTTTGAAATTCCAGTGATGTTGGGAGGGGAGCCAAGGTCACTCAAATGAAATATATCCAGCTGCAAGTCAGACAGTTATAGAAATATTTCTGAGTTAGTCTGAGTACTCCAGCCCCTCCCCAACATCATTTTCTTTAATATCCTTATGAATGAATCTTAATTTCTAAAACACTGTCAGAATCCAAGAAATTTCTGTCTTCCAGTTTTTTTGGGGGGGCCTTTCTGTTCCTTTCATATCTTTCTACGTAATTTCTTCATTACCAAGACCTCACTAGTCTAAGAAATGATCAGCCATCCTGGTGTCCTGGGTCTGGGAGTTCTCTTGAGACAGGACTTTTACTGTGAACCCAGGAAAGTCCCAAGCAAACCAGAAAGAGTTGGTCACCATGCAAGGAATCCAAGGGCAGTAACGATGGTAATAGTGAAATGTCTCATATCTCCAAGGTGCCCAAGATCAGTGTCTACCACCTGAAGGGCAGTGCCAGTCAATCACTTTGTCAGCCTAGTGGTGATCTCACCACCTTTAGGGAACCCTTGACAATCCTCTTTCAAGGACACTAATCTTATAAATGGTCTACACAATACCTTGGAAAGAGTCCTTATACACATTTATATAGTCAACAGGGTAGACTGCTCTGTCCCCTCCCTATGGTCTACCCCTAGACAATGAGCACAATAACCTTAGCCTCATGCTTATAAGATTCTTTGGAAACAACCAGTAAGTCTGTCTGCCTGTAATAGATGCCCAAACTTATCAGGTGGTTTTATAAGACAGATTTGATGGGTCAGTGTGAGGGGAGGGATTTAAGTGTTACACACCTTGTCTGCAGTAGGGCCTGCTTCCATATGGCAGGCTTAGTTAAGGGTGGTTTCCCTTTCCTCATTGTGAAAGGTTAAAGTTTTATTCTTGAAGCAAGCTGGCCAGCTGGAATTGTCTATTCTCCAACTTTTGTGCCCAGCCCTCCAGCCTGTCTGTTCTTCTAACACAAAAGCAACAAATTTTCTAAGAGAAAATAATTACTGACATCAGTTTTTTAATGGTTTAGAACTCAAAATATATGTTTTCAAGTATTTTCCTCTTCACTAAAGACATTGAGAGCTGATTCATTTATATTACCTATCAAGTGACATGGAATAGCCCTCAGAGCCTTGGAAGCCATGATTCATACATGTATTTTAATGAGTACTAATGACATGATGTTACACAGGTGGCTATCTTAGCTCAGGCAGCAAGTGTTCTATCACAATCTCTTCTAAGCATGGTCCTAATATCAGCATCTAATGGGAGCTTATTAGAAATGCAGACTCAGACTCCATCCCAGACCCACTAAACAGAGTCTTCATTTGAAAAGATTCCCAGGTGATTCTTTCTTTGTTCCTTTTTAATATATTTTATTGAATTTGCCGTTACAGTGGTCCCATTTCCCCCTCTTCATTCCCCTCCACCCTGCACACCCTTCCCCCACCATTCCCCCTTTAGTTTATGACCATGTGTCGCAAGTTCTTTAGATTCTATATTTCCCATACTATTCTTGCCCTCCCCCTGTCTATTTTCTACCTACCGTCTATGCTACTTCTTCTCTATACCTTCTCCCCCCTTCTCCTCCTCCCACTCCCCTGCTGCCAACCCTCCATGTGATCTCCATTTTTATGGTTCTGCTCCTGATCTAGCTGTCCTCTTAGTTTGTTTTTGTTTTAGGTGTGGTTCTTAATAACTGAGTTTGCTGTCCTTTCACTGTTTATCTTTTTTATCTTCTTTTTCTTAGGTAAGTCCCTTTAACATTTCACATAATAAGGGCTTGGTGATGATGAACTCCTTTAACTTGACCTCATCTGGGAAGCACTTTATCTGCCCTTCCATTCTAAATGAAAGCTTTGCTGGATAGAGCAATCTTGGATGTAGGTCTTTGGATTTCATGACTTGAAATACTTCTTTCCAGCCACTTCTTGCCTGTAAGGTCTCTTTTGAGAAATCAGCTGACAGTCTCATGGGAGCTCCTTTGTAGGTGACTGTCCCCTTATCTCTTGCTGCTTCTAGGATTCTCTCCTTCATTTTAATCTTGGCTAATATAATTATGATGTGCCTTAGTGTGTTCCTTCTTGGGACTCTCTGAGCTTCCTGGACTTCCTGGAAGTCTATTTCCTTTGCCAGATTGGGGAAGTTCTCCTTTATTATTTGTTCAAATAAGTGTTCCACTTGTTGCTCTTCCTCTTCTCCTCTGGTACCCTTATAATTCAGATGTTGGAATGTTTAAAGATGTCCTGATTCTTTCTTTTAATCTTTTAAAAATATTATTGTTCAAGTATAGTTTTCTCCATATATACACAAAAGTTTACTAAAGCCTGGTCTGGTGAGCTTTTTAAAAATTTATTTGACATCTCTGCCACTATTTCTGGATTCGGAGAATTTTGGGGTAATGGGGAGCAGTGTGGTTGTGATAAGTGTCCTCATTGATTTTCCTTCTGTCCCTTACCACCTCAGGCCTCTAAATGAGGGTAATGATTGAAAATAATAATTTATTTGGGAATATTTTTGCTTCTGTTAGGACATCAATGTCCCCAAGACTAAGAGGTGTTCTCTTGCATAACTGAAGCATTATTGAAACAATTGCTGTAAGATTTTATCCACCAAAAGATTTTCATTGTTGATAGAGAAAACCCATCTGCATGGCCTGTGACTGTTTGCCCTTCTCAGATCCTCCCATGCAAGAAAGAGATGCACTCCTGTCTCATCAATGGTAGGATATTTTTGTAAGGAAACAGATGGGAATAAGAAGTTAAAAATCTTACAGAATTTTGGGAATAACCCTGCAGCCCTGCCTCAGGGTTGGTGAAATGAGATTTGGGGAAAAGACAATCCAGTGAACCAATGAGCTGCAGGCTGCATCATTTTCTCCTTTGAGCAGGCAGATCCTGACCTCCTTACCCAGGGTGACTAATAACCTGTACCCTCTCTTCCTGCCCCTCCTCTTGCCTGTCCTCTGCTGCATTAGTTGGCATTTTGGCTAACTCATCATTTTGGGTCACTCACATCCCATTTTATTCCCTTAGAGTATGTGCATCTTTCCAAATCATACACCTCTAGGAGATCTAGTGTTATCTCTACCTCCACATCTCTATCTTTACATCTCCATCTTTATCTCTATCTCCACATCTGTCTAAAATCTAAACTCCCCCAAACTGACGTTCTTGTTGGGCTGAGTCTTTTCATTCTAGGCTGCCTCATCAGTCACTGGCTAGACTAGAGATTGACTGCCCTGTGTTGAAGTGTCCACTCCTGTCCAATAGCTGCAATGTGTGTGGGAGGGGGAAGGTTGGATGACATGGTATGGAACACAGGAAACAGGCTTTAGAAACATGCTAAGGCCTCCCTCAAAAGTAGAGAGGGCTTTGAGCAAAATGTGTGTTGGCCTGTCCACTGAAATTACCTATAGAACTTTAAGGATTTCCTATGGGCATGGATTGAGATTGAGACAAACTCTCAACACAGAGATGCCAAAGGTGGGGTCTAGGTTCTGAATATTTTAAGGGAAGTCCTTAAGGGTTCTGGCTTTGATTCAAGCCCAGAAATGCTCTAAACTCAGATAAGACCAAGAAATGAAGTAGGTGAAGTTGGTATTGTCTCCCATTTTTTGAGATCCCTTTTCCCTTCCATGTATCTCCCACTATCACTACAGGTCCCTCCATTCTTCTGCTGTGTGCTCATGAGGATTTGGTTTTAAGTTACTGTAAGCAAACCCACACCTGTGAAATAAAGCTAATAATGCTGATAAACCTCAGAGAAATAAAAACGAGTAAATTTTCTCTGTCACATACTTTACAAACTTCTTTAAAAATCAGTGTCTACTATTTTACTTATTATTTTGAAATACAGTAGCTGCACTAAAAACATAATTTGCGTTTGTCTTAGTATGGGAATTGAATGATTATTTGACATGGTAAAATAATGTCCTCTTCATGGAACTCATACAGCTGTACTATATTTTTTTGCTTTTTTAGGTCTGAGCAGAAAATACATATAATTACAACCTCAACACATGACAACAAATAGCAAAGAGGTTAGTAGGACAGCAGCAGTGGGCCTGCATTTAGAGTAGATAATTCAGGTTCTGTATGATGACTTGTTCTCACCATACAGGCCAGGTTGGGTAACCCTCTTATCACTGCGGGCAACATAAATGGAGAATATAAATGTGCTACCTAGAAGATTTATATCAAACTACGAATATTTTAGTTAACTCCACCATAACATTTAAATTAATAACCAAAAGTACATTAGAGAGTGCTGTTTAATCTGACTATGGAAAAGCAATTATATTTAGAACAAGTTGAAACTCAAGGCCAAGGATGGTTTTTTTTCTGCTCCTAACATTGGCAAGAAACCTTCTCTGGTTTGCTTTGACTCTCCAAATTAAAGGTTGTTCCAAATAAAGTATATGGGAATTGTTTTGAGATTAGAAATTTCATGTGAAAGTTATATTTTCTTTTATTTTCATCTGTTTTGTTGTTGGTTTAATTGAGGTGTTATTTACATACAGTAAAATACATGACCCTTAAGTGCTCAGCTCAATGAGTTTTGATAATTGTATACACCCCTGCAACCTCCATTCACTGCAATCAATAAATAAAACATTTAATTATCTTCAAAAGTTTCCCTTGTGTCCCTTTGCAGTCAATCTCCTCCCTCCAATGGGACTATCCTGATCTGCTTTCTGTCACTATCCGTTAGTTTTATCTGTTCTAGAACATAAATGGATTCATACAGTGTATATTCTTTCATGTCTGGCTTTTCTCTCTTGGCATAATATCTTTGTGATTCATTCATATTGTGTAGATCTGTAGTTTCTTTCATTTTCAAGTGGTGTTCCTCCATAAGAATATGCCACAATTTGTTTATCCATAGCCATTCCTGTGTCCTCATAGGCAGACATTGTAAAGGTCCTCTTGCCTGGGGACAGGGAGAAGGTCCTCTATTGAACATCAGTATGGAAGATCCTTGGACACTCTTCCCAGGCACGTGGCTACACTGCTGGGAGATTATTCCCAGTTCATTATCTTCCTTGGCCACATCTGAAGAAAAAGTTGAGGAATATACAATTTTTTGTAGGCTTTATCTGCCCATGAATGCCTTGTGGAAGCTTGGCGACCAGCAGTTGCTTAAAGTTTTCAACAGTTAAAGACTTGTAGCTCCTTTGGGAATATTATTCTCTGAGAAATCAAGAATGCTTCTGATTTTTTGCTTTGAGTCAGTTTCATGTGCCAAAGGTTTTTCCAAGATATACATTCTCAGTATAATTTATATTGCTTTCTCACCTCCACACCTTTTCAATTCGGTCAGCCTTGGTGTGAGGGCATCTGGCCTCTTTGGTGTTCTTTAGACATGCTCTTACCCAAGAACCTTTGCTCAGATTATTGCTTCTGCCTGAAGCACTTTCCCCCCAGAAAGCACCAAACCTACTATCTTCCATGTACTCCTCCAGTATTTCTGTTCTCCCTTACCTGCTTTCCTTTATTTCTTTTTTACATAACATTATCTTCTACATAGCCTTAAAATCTCAGAGATGGTTGAGGGTTTTTTTTCCTTCTTTCTTTTTAAACACTTTGGGTCATGCTCACCAGTGTAGCCATGTAGAACAGTGGAGGCTGTACTGTGATGCGTGGCCGCAGTCCTGTGGAGGAGCATTTCCTGTGTAATGTATTTATAATATGCATTCCCTGCCACAGAAATGAGAACAGACTCTGGCTTTAGTATTGTAGATAATTATTTCTCAGTTTCTGGTTAGTGGCTTGATCACAAAGTCCAATATTAAAAATACTTAGTGCCTAAATTCATATTTGCCCGGTTATTCAGAAGAGCCCCACATGACATGCTGTACAATAACACCAAATCCACTGTAAAGAAGTCATGAAACGTTGTTGCAACATGTCTTACTTTGGCAGTTTTTAAACCTCCATATCTCCAAACCTTCATAGGTTTTATTTAAAGTACCTGGAGAGCCTCTTCTGCAGTACATTATTCTTGAAACAGGCGTCACTGAGGCACTGGGGCATGGATTAAACTGGAAGAGCATGAATGAGGAGTATGACTAGTATATGTGTCCTTAAAGATACTGTCAGTGAAATAAAGCATTGTCAAAGAATAATGGTTTCCAGCTGCCACATAAATGTCAAAGCAAAGCCAAAGCATTTATTTTCAAAGCAAAATGCGGGGAAGTAATGTTATCCCCAGTTTGCACATAATAAAGCTGTAAATCCATCAGGGCTCTTGATGGCATCTAGCAATGTGTCTACACTAGGATGTGCAGACTGGATTAGATTCCAAGCCAGACATTAGAGCTCTTTTCAAGATGGCTGCCACTAGAATGGCACTGGTATCTAAAAGGGGGAAGACTTAAAATGCTTCTCAATCTTACTTTATTATCACATATGAGAGGGAACTGGGATTATTTTTTCAAATTTTCTCCAGAACCAAATACAGGAGACTGCTGTATCTGCAGAAAGTTGCAGGACAGAGAGTGAGGAGGTACTGGAAACAGTGAAATTAGAGATGGCCCCCAATTCCTCTCTGCCTATTATTTAGTGACCAGAGAGCTAATACTCTCTGAGAAAGTCCTGCCTTCTCTTAAGTGTACACTTACTGCAGGGCAGATTCCCAGTGAGAGGTCATAGTTATTGTTTCTCAGCCCCATATAGGGAAAAGCTAAGCTTCACTTCTTCCCATGAACAGTGCACAATGATTGATCAAATTCACAAATACTTACTAAGCATCTGCTCTTTTCCAGGTACTGTGGTAGACACTTCTGTCTAGTTAGGGAGGAGGCTTTTACAGTTATTAAGGAAAGAAAGGATGTTGGTTTCACTAATGAAAGGCAGAAGACTGGGCTTGGAAAGACTTGGTGATGAGTTAAAAGTAAAATGATAAGGGGGGAGAGAGAGAGAGATTACTTATTCAGTTTGACATTATTAGTACAAGTTTCCCATAGGAAATTTAAATAGAGATCCAAGTAACCAGTTGGAAATACATGGATCTAGAACTCAGGATGAAACTGGTGCTAAAAATCCTGAAACCATATATATGTGACCGTAGTCAGGGAGGGAAGAAACTTCTTGGGGAGAAGAAGTTAGGGAAGGTACACAGCAATTTAAACCACTGGCAGAGGAAGATGCAGGCCCAATGGAGACTGAGAAAGAATTCCCAGCATGTGTGGTTGTTCTGCACCAGGTTGGGCTGGAACTCATGTGATTCCCTGGTTTTAATACTCTTTTATGGGACATAATCTATGCATTATGATGAAGTTTTGATTGTCGCTTACCCTTATATAACCAGAGTGCAATAAGAAGCCAAAAATGTAACTGTCTGTTTTTTATCTTCTAAAGACATGCCAAGTTTTCATGTATAAGAAGATATTTTAAGAGCTTGTACATAAAAGCTTCAACAGTGTTTGCTCTTTTGCTGAAAAGTAATTCAGTTGATTTAGATCTATTATTTAAAATGTATTTGAGCCTTAAAATTTCAAAATGAAAATGTTTGAGCATTTTTTCTTCCTTCCTTCCTTCTTTTTAAAGCACTTTGGTTCATGCCTACTATAGTCATGCAGGACAGTGTTACATTTGGTGCTAGAAAAGAGGAAGTCTGTACTTGGGAAAACTGTAGTTTAGCTAATATAGTTTTAATTTTTGGAAATGGCTTATCTTGGAAAATTATGTCTTACTGTAAGCAAAGTTTATCTCTGAAAACCTTTTGTTTCTACATTAACTTTTTCCTTGGGTGTAGTGTCATCTCCAACTGCCAAAATATATCAATATACTGTGCTCGCCAAGTTTATAGCTAAAAATACCACCCAAACAAAAACAAAAACAACTTAGTATGTTTGCCATTTGTTACTGGATTAAGATTAGCACAAACATGCAGGTGCGTTAACACATTCTTATGAGTCTCAATTCACCTGTGTGCCATTATTTTAGAAATTCTTAGAACGCACACACACACAGCATTTGATTTAAAATAATTTGAATTTGCTGTGTTTGGAAAATAACTCACATGGGAGAAAATTGCATTAAATAAATAATAGAGATAAAATTTATACTTCCATATATTTCAAAGCTAATGTTGCTAACTTAGCTTTGTTACAGTAGAATTGTAACATGTCTACATGTTACAGTAGAATTGTAACATGAAGACATAGTGCTATAATTTGATTGATTTGTTTTGACAGCAGCCAAATAATTGAGAGTGAAAGGTGTCAGCACAGATGAAATATTGTATAAGCTATGTTCAGAAGGCAACCCTGGCAGCAGCAGCAACTGGAGTTTTAGTTCCTTTGATTCCGTACTAGTACTCACCTCCAGTTTATTATAAAACCATGAAAGGTGTACTGCTTCCCCAATTAGGGAGACTTTTTTGGAGAGGCTAGAAATAGAAGTTTGTCAAATAGTCTAACAATAGATATAGACAAAAAGATCGAAGATGGCTACAGTGTGCTGAGCTTAATTATATCAGCCTTTCCCTTTCTTTTTCACATTGCTGCTTTCCTGCATTTTACCTTATTTTGAAGGGGTTCTAGTCAGAAAAAATATTAGGTCCCATTTCCAACCTCTTGACAAGAGAAAGGCAAAAGAGAGGGGTGTGCATATCACCATCTCTAGGCCTAGATAGAGTATTCACCCAACTAAAAACCCTAATGCCTGGCAAGAATGAGATTTGAGGTCCTCAGTTAATAAAAAGCTAAACGGTCAGGAGAGGATTACCTAAGGAGAAAACCACTGCCCATAAGTGACCATTGAGTATGGTGGTTAATAGCATGGGCCATGAGTCACATTAACCTGGTTTAATTCTAGCCCTACAGCTTGCTAGATATATGACCTGGGCAATGCACTCTGATTTCTATTTGCTTTCCACACATATATTGTTTTAATATTCCTAATGGGTATTTTATTTCTGGAAAAATGTTTATTGGTATTTCCTTAACATTTTTTTCCCCTCAGCCCTGTGCCACAGTGGGGCTGGCATTGTCCTGAAAACCAAAATATCTCTAGTACTATTTCTGGTCAGGGCACATGCCTGGGTTGCCCACCAGATACCTGGTTGGAGGCATGCAAGAGACAACTGATCAATGTTTCTCTGCCACATTGATAACTCTCTTCCTCTCTCCCTTCCTCTCTTTCTGAAAATAAATAAAATCTAAAAAAATATGTTTTCTTCAGATATTTTACAGAGTGGATTTAATCACTGAATGTAAACTATACAGAACATGCTAGTATTGTGGCTGACACTTAGTAAAAGCATAATGAATGAGAGTTATTTTTCTTATATAGGGCTGCAAAAGTCCAGTATGGTAGCCATAAGAGATGCTATAAATGTAAAATTCACACATGTGCAAAAACATGATTAATATCTTAATTTTGATAACATATTAAAATAATACTTTGGATATATTAGGTCAAATATAATATGTTATTACAATCAATTTCATCTGTTTCTTTTTACTTTCTTAATATGGACACTAGAAACATTTAAATTTATATGTGGCTTACATTGTGGTTCACATTATATTTCTGCTAGGTAGCACCAGCCTAGTCTGGAGGATCTCCATAAATCTCATATATATGTGGCAATGGTTAAAAGCCGTGTTCATTGAAATATAAATAATTAGCACACACTTGAATTTTGGACCTTCAAATAGAAAAATCACAAAGCATTGTCTTTGGTGCAAAAATTAGAGAGAAGGAGACAGGAAGATGGTGATGGAGTAGGACAAAGGATTTCACTCCCCCCCACACACTAGAGAAAAACCAGGCTGATCTGCGGAGGAGTGCAGGGGATAGCCAACAGGGACCCAGCATATAGGAAGGTAGGACTCCAGAAATTGGAGCAGACTCTGAATGACCAGACGGTGAGGAGGGGAGATGGCCACAGGTCAGTAAGATCTGAGGGAACAGTGCAGAGGCCGCAGGCCCTCCACCAGGCCACGCCAGGGCCCAGGATGGTCTGCCTTGGTCACTGGAAGCCGAGGGATTGCAACAAGGTCCGTGGGAGAGAGCCAGTCATCAGCTCCCTCCCTACCCATCCGGGCACAGTTTGAAAAACACCAGGAGAAATGTGTTTGCTTGGAGTGTCAGAGAGAGGAGTGGGCATGAGTAAGGAAACCGGAGAGCTTTGATCACCCATGGAGTCTGTGGTCACCGGCTTGGGAGAATTGAGAGTTGCCCTTGCCATTTCCCATAGCACTGGGAAAGGTTCACACCCAAGCCAGTGGGACCAGGGAAGCCTGGCTGGAAGTGCGTGACCACACCTCAGGCCAGGACTGTGAATCCTGGGGAAAGTCTGCTTTCAGTGGGGTGCTGATGAGAGACACAGGTTCAAATCTTGGGAGAGCACTCGTGAGACCTGCTGAGTTCACTGAGAAGGGAGAAAGGCCACACCAATTGTCCCTCAGACTGCTGCAGGTAGTGTGACAAGAAGAAAAGGTTTGATCAGCTGGAAACAACAGGAGGGGCTTTTGGTTTTGTTTGTTTATTTGTTTTTTGCTTTTTAAAAAAATAATCTTTTTTTAAACTTTATTATTGTTTTATCTTTCAATACTTTTACCCTCACTCTTCTTCTTTCTTGTTTTATTCCTTCTTTTCTTTCCAAATGTACTGCATTTTCCTCCCTTCTGTTGCTTTTCTTTTCTTTCTTTTCACCCCATTCTCCCCCAAGTGAGACAAAAGACTTGGAATGGCGAAAAGACCAGAGTTTGACTCAAAGAGGGGGCATCCCAACAGTAGAGAAAGAGAGACAAAATTCACTTTGCTATAACATAAAAATGACAAGTTACTGCATATTTGTATTTTTTCATTATGCTTAGATCTTTTATTTAAATAGTATCTCTGTATTCCTCTTCTTTCTGTATAGTCTTCTTTACCTTAGCTGGACATATTGTATCACTTGACAGGTTTCCCCTGTCCCCTCAATCATAGTGTATTGATAATTTACTGTCCTTTACTTCCCTTGCCCAGTTAGCACACTTTTGAAGGTCCACTACTCCCCAATCTTTATATATCATAGATTCTGTCATATGATCGTTGCTCTAATATTATTGTAAATAATAGTTGTTATATACTATTGTAAATACTACACAATACTGCCCCCAGATCTTAGCCCATTCCATTGTTGCCTGAACTGTAATACTGTAGTGGTTAACTCTATGCTCTCTCACATTACACCTATTTACCATCCTTTATTCTCATCTTACCTCAGAATCCGACCTCCCTCAACCTCACTCCTTTCTACATCCAAATCACAAACCTTCCCTACCCAACAAGAGCCTTATCTTCTTTCCATCCTTTCTAAAAAGTGGCTAGTTGGGTTGAAGATTACGGTTATCACTGTACATAGTCAGGGGATCTCTTCCCTAACAGCGGCTACTATTATAGAATACTCTCCTGCTGTCATAAACTAGTTTGCCTTCACCCCCAACTGATCACACACACACACACACACACACACACACACACACACAAAAAGAGTAGATGAAACCAATGAACACCAGGATACCCACTGGAAGAGGAAACCCAGCAACAAAGGAACCACCAACAAAGAACTAGAGAAGAAGGTGAAGGAGGGAGTAGAAACCACACAAATGTCAACCTAAGACCTATCTGGAAATACAACTAAACAGTGGAAAAATTACCCAAGGCAAACAACTGAAAAGAGCAAAACAGAATCCTCAATACACTGCACATGCAGAAGAACTAGCTTCAACGCAACCTACCCTCACCAGCACAGCAAATTAAAACACGTAGTGGACAGAGGAACCATCCATTCACCAGCTGGTGGGAAGGACCTATGAAAAAAGACCCAGAAACAACAAAACCCCAAACACAAGCTCAGAACCAATGTAAAGGAGAGCCTAAAACCAGCGAGCTGGGGATATCAAGGAGACTATACCACTGAATCTCACAGGTATTATACTACAGTAGTTCACACCATAAATCCAGGAATCCAGAAAAATCAATTTAAGAAGCTGAATCTAACAAGAAGAGTCTCATAAAGATGTGAAGACAAAGAAACAACCTCCCAATGAAGGGAAAGGAGGAAGCTTCAGAAAGAATGCTAGATAAAATAGAAGCAAGTCAGCTATCAGATATTGAATTCAAAGCACTGGTTATCAGGAAGCTCAAAGAACTCACAATGAGCTACCACAAACTACAGGGGAGCTACAATGAACTCACTGAAAACTATATCAACATAACAAAATAGAAACTGTCAACAAGGACCAAGAGGAAATGAAGAATACAATTTTGGAACTGAAGAATTCAGTGGAAGGAATCAAAAGCAGGATCCATGAAGCAGAAGATTGGATCAGTGAGTTGGAGGACAAAGTGGAAGAAAACTCCCAGAAAGAGCAAGAAAAAAAAAGGCTCAGAAAGAATGACGAGGGATAATAAGACAAATGCTAGACTATATGAAATGTAATAATATCCAAATAATAGGAATACCAGAAGGAGAAGAAGAAGAACAAGGGATAGAAAACCTATTTGAAAAAGTAATGGTCGAAAACTTCCCTAATTTGATGAAAGAATAAGTCACACAAATCCAGGAAAAGCAGAGAGTCCCAACCAAGCAGAAGCCAAAGAGGCCCACTTCAAGACATATCATCATTAAAATGGAAAAATTCCAAGACAAAGAGACAATCTCAAAGGCAGCAAGGGAGAAACAGGAAGTAATTCCCAAGGGAGCCCCAATAAGGTTAGCTGCTAACTGGTCAGTGGAAACACTCCAATCAAGAAGAGAATGGCAAGATATATTCCAAGTAATGAGAACCAGAGGCCTGCAATCAAGGTTACTTTACCCAGCAAGGCTCTCTATCAAGATAGAAGGCCAAATAAAGAGCTTCCAAGACAAAAAAAAAGTCTAAAAGAATACACCTCCACCAAAACAGCTCTGCAAGAAAAACTAAAAAGTCTGCTTTAAGGAAAGAAAGGAAAAGAGAGAGAAGATGGGAAGCACAGGTATAAAAATAGCAGTGAATAAGTACCTATCAATAATAACCTTAAATGTAAATGAATTAAATTATCCAAACAAAAGACATAGAATAGCTGAATGAATAAGAAAGCATGACCCACACATTTGTTGCCTACAAGGACCAACCTCAGGACAAAAGACCTACACACACTAAAAGTGAGGGGCTAGAAACAAATTTTCCAAGGAAGTGACCAGGGAAAAAAGCCAGGGTACCAATACTCATATCAGACAAAATAGACTTCAAAAAAAAGGGCCATAAAAAGACACCCAGAAGATCACTTCATAATACTCAATGGAAGAATCCACCAAGAAGACATAAACATTGTAAATATGTATGAACCCAACTTAGGAGCACCCAAATATATAAAGAAAATCTTACATGACTTTAAGAAAGATATTGACAGCAACACAATTACAGTTGGGGATTTTAACATCCCACTGTCAAAACTGGACCGATCTTCCAAACAAAATATCAAGAAAGATATTGTGGAATTGAACAATGTCCTAGATGAAATGGACTTAACTGATATATATAGAACCCTTCATCCCAAAGAAGCTAAATACGCATTCTTTTCAAATGCACATGGAACATTTTCAAAGATAGACCACATGATATGACACAAAACAAGCCTCAACAAATTCAAGAAAACTGAAATCATACCAAGCAATTTCTCCAATCATAAGGGACTGGAATAGGAAACCAACCACAAGAGAAAAGACCCACAACATTCAAAATCATGGAGGTTGAATAACATGGTATTAAACAACAAATGGGTCAAGAATTAAATTAGGGAAGCAGAATAAATAATAAATAAAAAAGTTTCTGTAGCCCTGGCTGGTGTAGCTCAGTGGATTGAGCTCGGGCTTGTGAACCACATGATTGCGGTTCAATTCCCAGTCAGGGCACATGCCTGGGTTGCAGGCCGGTTCCCTGAAGGCCAGTTCCCAGCAGGGGATGCACAAAAGGCAACCATACATTGATGTTTCTCTCCCTCTCTCCTTCCCCCCTTCCCCTCTAACGATAAATAAATAAAATCTTTAAAAAAAAGTTTCTGGAAACAAATTAAAATGAACTCACAACAACCCAAAACGTATGGGACACAGTGAAGGCAGTCCTGAGAGGAAACTTCATAGCAATACAGGCCTACCTAAAAAAGAGAGAAACATTTCAAACAAACAACCTAACCCTATGCCTACAAAAACCCGAGGAACAACAACAAAGACAGCCCAGAGTAAGTAGAAGGAAGGAAATAACCAAGATCAGAGCAGAATTAAATGACATGGAGATTAAAAGCACAATTGTAAGGATCAATGAATCCAGGAGCTGGGTTTTTGGAAAAATAAACATAATACCAAGCCTTTAAGCAGGATCATCAAGAAAAAAAGAGAGACAACCCAAATAAACACAATCAGAAATGAAAGAGGAAAGATTACAACTGACCCCACAGAAATACAAAGGAGTGTAAGAAATTACTATGAAGAACTGTATGCCATGAAATTTGAAAACCTAGGTGAAATGGACATATTTCTAGAAAAATATAGTCTTCCAAAACTTAATGAAGAAGATGCAGAAAGCCTGAACAGACTGATAACACCAAATGAAATTGAAGCAGTAATCAAAAATCTCCCGACACACAAAAGCCCTGGATCAGTTGGTTTCACAGAGGAATGCTACAAAGCATTTAAGGAAGAGCTATCCCCTATTCTTCAAAGGCTATGCCAAAAAATCCAAAATAATGGAAGAATCCAAAACTCATTTTATGAAGCCAGCATCATCCTAATTCCCAAACCAGATAAAAATGCAACAAAGAAAGAAAAAGAAAGAAAACTTACAGCCAATATCACTAATGAAAATAGACACTAAAATCCTCAACAAAATATTGGCAAACCGCGTCGAGCAATGTATTAAAATGATCACTTACCATGACCAAGTGGGATTCATCCCAGGGATGAAAGGATGGTTCAATATTTGCAAATCAGGAAATATAATACATCATATAAACAAAAGCAAAGACAAAAATCACATGATCTTATCAATAGATGAGGAAAAAGATTTTGATACAACACCCATTTATGATAAAAACACTCAGCAAAGTGAGAATAGAGGGAGCATTCATCAACATAATAAAGGCCATATATGAGAGACCTAAAGCCAACATCATATGGGCAAAAAGTAAAATCTTTTCCACTAAGATTTCCACAAAATCTTTTCCAGGAATAAGACAAGGTTGTCCACTTTCACCACTTCTATTCAATATAGTTTTGGAAGTATTAGCCACAGCAGTCAGACAAGAAAAGAAAATAAAAGACATCCAAATCAGAAAGGAGGAAACAAAACTGTCCCTGTTTGCAGATGACATGGTAGTGTACATGGAAAATCCTATAGACTCTACAAAAAAACTACTCAACCTAATAAATGAATTTGGCAAAACAGCGGGTTACAAAGTCAATATCCAGAAATCAAAGGCATTTTTGTATACCAACAATGAACCAGCAGAAGCAGAAATCAAGAAAAAAATCTCATTCCATATAGCAAAAAGAAAAATAAAATACCTAGGAATCAACCTAACCAAAGAGGTAAAAGATCTGTGTGCAGAAAACTACACAACACTGAAGAAAGAAATCAAGGAAGACGCAAACAAATGGAAACATATACCTTGTTCATGGATTGAAAGAATTAACATCATCAAAATGTCCATAATTCCCAAAGCAATATACAGATTCAATGCAATACCTATTGAAATACAAATGGTATATTTCACAGACATAGAACAAACACTTTGAAAATTTATATGGAACCATAAAGGAGCCCGAATAGCAGCTGCTCTTTTGAGAAAGAAGAACAAAGTAGGAGGAATCACAATACCTGATATCAAACTGTATTACAAAGCCACTGTAATCAAAACAGCCTGGTACTGGCATAAAAACAGGCACATAGACCAATGGAACAGAACAGAGAGCCCAGAAATCAACCCAACTCTCTACAGTCAATTAACATTCGACAAAGGGGGCAGTAACATAAAATGGAGTAAAAATAGCCTCTTCAACAAATGGTGTTGGGAGAACTGGACAGCTACATGCAAAAAATAGCAACAGGGGAGTGGGAGGAGGAGATGGGGGGAGAAGGTACAGAAAATAAGTAGCATAGACAGTAGATAGAAAATAGATGGGGGGCAAGAATAGCATGGGAAATATAGAATCTAAAGGACTTGAGACACATGGTCATAAACTAAAGGGGGGTAATGGTGGGGATAGGGGGTAGGGTGGAGGGGAATGAAGGGGGGAATAGAACAACTGTAACAGCGTAATCAATAAAAAAATTTTAAAAAAATGAAACTTGAGCACCAACTTACACCATACACCAAAATAAATTTAAGGTGGATAAAAGAATTAAATATAAGCTGTGAAACCATTAAA
Organism: Artibeus jamaicensis; assembly: GCF_021234435.1. Taxonomy (NCBI): domain Eukaryota; kingdom Metazoa; phylum Chordata; class Mammalia; order Chiroptera; family Phyllostomidae; genus Artibeus; species Artibeus jamaicensis. The sequence continues at coordinate 14,320,139 of NW_026521717.1, read as the reverse complement.
ATTCTAGAGGAGAACATTGGCAAGAAAATCTCAGATATTTCACTCAGCAACTTTTTTACTGATATGTCCCCTAGAGCAAGGAATATAAAGGAAATAATAAACAAATGGGATCTCATCAAAATAAAAAGCTTCTGCATGGCTAAAGAAAATAGTATTAAAATAAAAAGACAACCAACTGTATGAGAAAACATATTTGCCAATGATACCTCAGACAAGGGTTTAATTTCCAAAATATACAAACTTACACGACTCCACTCTAAGAAGACAAATAACCCAATTAAAAAATGGGAAAAGGACTGAACAGACACTTCTCCAAGGAGGACATACAGAACATCCAGAGACACATGAAAAGATACTCAATATCACTAGCTATCAGAGAGATGCAAATTAAAACCACAATGAGATACCACTTTACACCAGTCAAAATGGCTATCATAAACAAAGCAACCAACAACAAATGTTGGAGAAGGTGTGGGGAAAAGGGGTCCCTAGTTCACTGTTGGTGGGAATGCAGACTGGTACAACCATTATGGAAAACAATATGGAATTTTCTAAGAAAACTAAAAATGGACCTGCCTTATGATCCAGCAATTCCATTGCTGGGATTATATCCTAAGAACACTAAAATACCAATCCAAAAGAACCAATGCACCCCAATGTTCATAGCAGCACAATTTACAATAGCCAAGATGTGGAAGCAACCTAGGTGCCCATCAGTAAATGAATGGATCAAAAAATTATGGTGCATATACACAACGGAATTCTATGCAGCAGGAAGAAAGAAGGAGATCCTACCCTTTGCAACAGCTTGGATGGAACTGGAAAGCATTATGCTGAGTGAAATAAGCCAGGAGGTGAAAGACAAATACCATATGATCTCACTTTTAACAGGAAGCGAAACAACAAAACAAATAAGCGAGCAAAATAAAAACAACACTGAAATAGAGAACAGGGGGACAGTGACCAGACCGGAGAGGGGAGGGAATTTCAGGGGGAAAAGGGGAAGGATTCACAGGAACTAGTATAAAGGACACATGGACAACAACTAAGGGGGGTGGAAATGGGAGAGAGGTGGGGAGTACTGGATGGGTGGGCTGGGATGGGATTAAAATACAGAAAACTCTACTTGAACAATAATCAAATTTTAAAAATTATAAAAATTAGAACACATTTTTGTAAGTTTTTTTGCTATGGTTTAGGAACTGCTTGTAATTTTTATCTATATAGAAAGAAAAAGGATGAAATTTTTTTGAATAATTTCCATTGATCAAAATCTAAAATTATATTTTCTTTTGAAAATTATTATACTTCATAGTTTCAAATATAGAGGGAAATATATAATAAAATCATCTAGGATTTTAAAATGTTAACATTTTGCCACATTTGCTTAAGATCTTTTATCTCAAAAATGAAACATTATAAATTATGCTAAGATCCTCCTTTACTTCTCCTGCTCCCCACAGGCATTCCATGGCATTTCCTTTCTCCAAGAAAGTAGCCACTATCTCTCCAGTGCACGTGTTTATAAATTTACTAAATACATACTTGAAATGTATAGTATTATTTTGGGGTATATTACAACTTTATATAATGATAGCACATTCTATATTTTTGTATCCTGCCTATTTTCTTTCAACATTTGCTTTTGAGACTTATCTATGTTAATACATGTAGAAACTGATATAATTGAGTTTATTTTGATTATCTTATTTTGTGTGTAGGGGGGGTTTAACCATGCTTTTTCTGCCCTTTTCTTTTCATCTAGCATTCTAAGGGATTTATCGAGTATTCTTTTTTCTAATTGCTGAATTAGAAGTTAAACATCTATTTTCATTTTTTCAGTTGTAACCAGTATATCTCGAAGATGCTTTTGCTTTAAAGAGTCAGATCAATATTTTCATTTTTCTCCCACATAACAATCACAACCTGTTGATCATTACTTCCAATCTTTTATATATTATTGCCTAGCATTAATTACTATTAATATTTTTTTGCTTACAAGATCACTTAGCTTTAATTACCTTTGCAAAACTTTTTGCTCATCATTATATCTTGTATCCTACTCTTTCTTTCCAGAGATTTTTAATTTTTTCAGTGAAGGTTTCTAAGTGATAAACTGAATTTTGTTTGAAAATTCTACTTTTGCTCTTTTTTTATTATTTAGCTGGGCTTAGAATTCTAGGTTAATAGTTATTATTTTTAGCAAAGGAAGAAACTATCTTCTGCCTTGTATTTTTCCTGATAATAAATATATTGTCATTTGTCATTCCTTCATACATAAAATTCTTCTTATTTTACTTTATCTTTGAATTTTTTTCTTTTTTATTGTAGTTTTCTTTCCATTACCATTTAAATTGTGGTTCATATTAAGATTTTTTCTTCATTTTTGGGATTCAGTTTTACTATGAAATACCCTACTGTGGTAGGGTATTAAGACTTGTGATTCCTAACATTTCAACAATAATCTCTGTTATTTCCTGAAAGAACTCCTATTATATGTATACTGAATCATCTCATTCTATCTTCTATGTTACTTAACCTCACATATTTTCTTTTTATATTTTGTGTGGCATTTTTATTATTTCCTTATATCTGTTATCCAGTTTACTAGTTCTCCCTGCAATTATATTTAATCTTATGTTTAACCTTTTTTCCAATTTAAAGGCTATAGTTTTCACCACTAGAAGTTATATTTGTTTTTTTTATGCTATCTAATTTTTTATTTGTCTTTAACCAAAGGCAATCTTCTTCAGATGCCATTTAGCTTAAGTACTTGAGGAGCTAATTACTGCTTTCTCTCTCTTCTTCATAGAGGAGTATTTTCTTGTGTGGTAAGTAAATTTTTACTTAATTTAAGTAGAGATATGAAATTATATAAACTTTGGGTTGCATAATAACTGCTATTAAGAGGCTCTGCACTTCCTTCTGCCAAATGGCCAAGACATTTCACTGAATGATCTTTCTGAAAATATGTGTACTATGTATATAGTATAATTTTAGACTTTTCACTATAAAATATTCAGACTTGAGTTGTAATTTCTTGCAGATATTTTCCCCTTTCCAGATCCTTTAATAGACACAATCATTTTTGTTAATTACCTGGGCTAATGGATGGTGTTTGTCTCATCTCTTTTCACTGCTGGGGTAGCCCTTTCAAGGTTCTGGATTTTTACAGAAGTCTTGATTCAAATTTCTCCCCTTGCACTGTCTCTTTGTTGATTGCCTAAACATCAGCCCCAGAGCTGGCCAGTATTTACCCCTGTCTTCTCCTTGGATGACAGGGTATCAGTTAATGGTCTGCTGTTCTTGATTTCTAATGCCTGAGGTTTCTCTTTCTGTGTGTATATCTAAATTTGGTATATTTTGTCTACAATGACTACACATTAGAAGCAGAAATGATGTTCCTGTTAAGTCAATAATGTTTTTCTTTTTTAAAATATATTTTATTGATTATTCTATTAAAGTTGTCCTATTTTTTCTCCCCTTTGTTCTTCTCCACCCCTTACTCCCCCCACCATCATTACCCCAACTTAGTTCATGTCCATTGGTCATACATATAAGTTCTTTGGATTCTCCATTTACCATATTGTTCTTAACCTCACCCTGTCTATTTTGTACCAACCATTCATGCTTCCTATTCCCTGTACGTTTTTCCCCATTCTCCCCCATCCCCTTCCCGGCTGCTACTATTCCATGTGATCTCCATTTCTGTGATTTTGTTCCTGTTCTAGTTGTTTGCTTAGTTTGATTTTTTTGTTTCTGTTCTTGTTGTTTTGTATCTTTTTTTTTAGGTTTGGTTGTTGATAGTTTTGAGTTTGTTGTCATTTTACTGTTCATAGATTTTTATCTTTTTTTTCTTAGATAAATCCTTTTACCGTGTTATATGGTGATGATGAACTGCTTTAACTTGATCTTATCTGGAAAGCACTTTATCTGCCTTTCCATTCTAAATGATAGCTTTGCAGGATAGAGCAATGTTGGATGTAGGTCCTTGCCTTTCATGATTTGGAATACTTCTTTCCAGCCCCTTCTTGCCTGTAAGGTTTCTTTTGAGAAATCAGCTGATATCTTATGAGAACTCTTTTGTAGGTAACTATCTCCTTTCCTCTTGCTGCTTTTAAGATTCTCTCTTTATCTTTAATCTTGGGTAATATTTCCTGGAAGTCTATTTCCTTTGCCAGATTAGGGAAATTCTTCATTACTTTTTCAAATAAGTTTTCAGTGTCTTGCTCTTCCTCTTTTCCTTCTGGCACCCCTATGATTTAGATGTTGGAATGTTTAAAGTTGTTTCAGAGGTTCATAAGCCTCTCCTCATTGTTTTGAATTCTTGTTTCTTCATTCTGTTCTGGCTGAATGTTTATTTCTTTCTTCTGTTCCAAATCTTTGATTTGAGTCCTGATTTCCTTCCCTTCACTGTTGGTTCCCTGTATATTTTCCTTCATTTCACTTTGCAAAGCCCTCACTTCTTCCTCTATTTTGTGACCATACTCAGTCATTTCTGTGAGCATCCTGACTACCAGTGTTTTGAACTGTGTATCTGATAGGTTGGCTATCTCTTCACTGCTTAGGTGTATTTTTTCTGGAGTTTTGGTCTGTTCTTTTATTTGGACCATATCTTTTTGTCTTAGCACATCCGTTACATAGTAAGGGGCAGGGCCTTAAGTATTTATTATGGCAGGGCAACCCAGTTAACTGCCTTGTGGCCCTATAACAAATTTGGCCCTTCTGGTGCTGATTCCCATATGGGAAATAGCACTTTTGTGTATGTTGTAGGACCCTGTGGGTCTCTCTGAGTAACTCTTCTGTGAGGCTGGGATTTTTCCTGCTGCCTCAACCTCCATAGAAACCTCCAGCTTTCTCAGTCAGAGGTTTTGAGGCTTTATTTCCCCACACTGGAACCCTGAGTTGCACAGTCTGCCTTACTCCCCAGTTGTTTCTCCAGATTTACCCACATGCAAATGTGAGACCACCCAATCTGCCAGCTACTGCCTCACCCAATCCTCCAGCCTTGTTGTCTCCAGACTTCTTCTCTGCCCCAGCTGCCTGTCTCTGCCCCTCCTACAAGTCTGGATGAATGTTTTTCTTCTTTAACTCCTTGGTTGTCATATTTCCGTACAGTTTGATTTTCTGACAGTTCTTCTTATTTTTCTGTTTTTAAATGTGTTGTTGTCCTTCTTCTGGTTGTATGAGGAGGCAAAGTGTATCTACCTATGCCTCTATCTTGGCCTGAAGTAAAATACCTGTTTCTTATTAAACAAATCAAATTCTGTATGGTTGCCCAGGGTTATTCAGTTAACTTTTAGTCTTAGAAGTAAGTAATTACAGAGATCAGAAATAGGTTAAAATATTTCCAATTTCAGAATAAAGTAGAATTTAACTTTTTTAATTTTTAGAATTTTTTAATTTTTATTTTAGTGTATCTTAAATTTAAATTTTTATTAAAATAGAATTTAATTTATTAATTTTAACTTATTACAGATGTAGAAATTATTCTGAATTAATTCTGCATATTATAAAATTCTTAATATATTTATTTTGACATATTTAAATCATAATAGAGGAGTACAGAACAGAGGTTCTTTATGAATAACATAAAGGACGCTGTGTACCTACCACACTGTTCTATCAAATTCTAACATTTTGCCCTTCTTGCTTTATATTGTTTCTTTTAAAAGTATAAATACAGTTGAAGCGAAGTGTCCAGTTGAATACTGGAAGTGTTTTTTAACACTCCCAGATCCCATTTTCTTCCCTTATTATATGCTCTTTTTAAAAAATTATGGTGAATTATGTATAACATAAGATTTAGCACTTTAACTATTTTTCAGTATATAGTTTACTGGCATTAAACACATACACATTGTTGTGCAATCACCACCATCATCTCTAGAACTTTTTCATCTTTCCAAACTGAAACTCTATACCCATTAAACAATCACTCCCCATTACTTCCATCCTCTAGTCCCTACCAACCACCATTATACTTTCTGCTTCTACGAATTTAATCTGAGAACCTCATATATGAGGAATTGTACAATATCTGGTGAGGGTTGTGATTGGCTTATTTCACTTAACATAATATCTTCAAGATTCCTCCACATCATATCATGTGTCAGAATTTCCTTTCTTTTTAAGACTGCATAATATTTCACTGTATGGATAAGCCACATTTTGTTTACCCAGTCATCTGTTGATATATACGTACATTGATTTTTACCTCGGCTACTGTGAATAGTGCTGGCTTGAACATAAATGTAGAAACGATGATTTCTACTGCTTTCAATCTTTTGGGTTTATACTCATGTGGTAATTTCATGCTTAATTGCTTGAGTAGTCCCCATACCATTTTTCATAGTGATTGCACCATTTTATATGCCCACCAACAATATACAAGTTTCTAGTTTTCCACTTCCTTGACAGTACTGTTATTTTCTGTTTGTTTGTTTCTTGTGTTTTGATCTTAGCCATCTTAACATGTATTGAAGTGGTTTCTCATTGTGGTTGAAAGATCATTTTTAAGAGAATAATTACCTACTGTCTTCTCCTCATATTGCTTAAGCACATTTATGTATGATTCCAAATTTTGAAATAATCCAAAGGAGAATGTGCATTTTAGAAGTTGTCTTATTTATGCTTTAACACTTCAAATGGTAAATATTATAATTGTAGTATTTGTATAATTGCAGTTGGATTTATGTGTTGAGGTATATATAAATGTGTTATATATGCAGGTACTAGCAATATTTGCACTGAAAAAATACCTGCAATGTAAATGTTCTTTTCCTATTGACTTCCATTACAATGAAAGATTTTACTGGACAAAAATAATTTACCTTTGGATAAAATGAAAAAGCTCATGAAGAAGACTTTCAAGTAATGGCCTGCTCAGTGGAATGATAACTATTGCAATTAAACAGAAGTACTCTTTGAAAAGATTCAGGACCTAAACAACAGTTCTCTTTTCCTTTGCAGTTTTTTTCCCCAATTTTGAAATCTTCCCTTCCTTTGAGAGCTATCTAAACTCCTTCCCAAATCATAAGGATTTCTTCTTTTTTTTCTGTTTGGTCTTTTTTTTAAATTTTATTTAGTTATTTTTCAAGTACAGTTTTTTGTCTATTTCTCCCATCCCAGCCCCCCTGCCCCGTGCTCCCCACCTCCCTCCCATTTCCACCCCTCTTAGTTCTCGTCCCTGTGTCCTTCATACTTGTTCTTCCAAATCCCTCCCCTTTTTTTCCCCTTAAATTCCCTCCCCTCTCCCCTCTGGTCACTGTCCCCCTATTTTCTATTTCAGTGTCTTTTGTTTTTACTGTGCTTGCTTGTTTGTTTTATTGTTTAGCTTCCTGTTAAAGATGAGATCATATGGTATTTGTCTTTCAACACCTGGCCTATTTCACTCAGCATAATGCTTTCCAGTTCCATCCATGTTGTTGCAAAGGGTAGTAGCTCCTTCTTTCTCTCTGCTGCATAGAATTCCATTGTGTATATGTACCACAATTTTTGGATCCATTCATTTACTGATGGGCACCTAGGTTGCTCCCAACTGTTGGCTATTGTAAATTGTGCTGCTATGAACATTGTGGTGCATAGGTTCTTTGAAATTGATGTTTTAGGCTTCTTAGGATATAAATCATAAGGATTTCTTCTATGCTGAGTATTGCTTTATCTCCTGCTTGGAATGCCATGAATGTATCTACCATGTTCATGCTTTGGTCTGGTGGGTACCACTCTCTAATACATCAGAATATGATATTTACTTTTCTAGTAAATGCTGTGCACTAGCTCTTATTTTATTCCAGCCTTAATTTTTATCATTTAAGCTTCAAATTACATTTTAAAAGTAAGTTGGTTCTCTCCTTTACTATTTCTATCCAATTTTACTTGCCTAATGCATTTATTTAACATTTCTGGTGCATTTTCATGTGCAATAGGTGGTATTGTTTAAGTCAAGTATGAATTGCACTTAGCAGAACTACACTTTACAAGCAAGATTTTTTGCATCTTTCTAATCCATACGATGTGCCCTATACTCTGGCAGAGAACTGAATGCAGAATATAGTAGACAGGTCACCTCAAAGAAATAAGCTAGTATAAAAAAGCCCTTTCAAAATCATAAAGTCTTTTATTCTCATAAAACCATATTGCACACTTTTTTCAGGAGTTTAATGAGTGAGTCATAAAATAGCATTAATTTTTTAGCCAGAATCCTGTCAGAAAGCTATGTTTACTAAGTAGTGCCCTTTTAACTGCAAAAACCTTGCTCTGAGAATATTTGCAGTACAAAACACTAATAATATTACATTTCTTCACTTTAAAAGTAAAAAGAAGAAAAGTAGCTATTGAAATCACTAACCTATCTAGTAATCTCTGCCCAGGTTTGTCCTGAGTTATGCTTTCAGCTATACTCCCACTTCATGGGATTAAAGAGGAGGCAGTTAGGGCAGAGTCCTACTAAGGATACACTGAGACCCCAAACATCTGAGCACCTTATCTCATCCTAACCAGTAACTTGAAAATATAATTTATTGGTTACAAGAGTGATAATATCATGAAATACAAACCAAAAAAGAATCACTGCTAGCGGGGAAAAATACCAGTTGCTCAGCCCCCAAAATCTCTCTAGTGACACAGCCACACACTAGTGATACAGAAAAAGGACATGGACACTGACCATCACAGCTTTCCAGAAATCCTAGGATCCTCTCAGTACATGCAACTGAGTGTGCAAGTGCAGATTCTGAAACCTGGGACAACCTTTAATGTTGGTACTTGTCTCCTGAAATGTTCCAGAATAATATGTGAGTATGTGATATACTGATTTACAGTTATTTGTCAACTGCTTTTTAAAAAATGAGAACTCCAAGGACTTCTCATCTGAAATATTCCAATATTGTGTACACATACAAATACCATGTATGAATATATAAATTTTTTAATACACTTTCAATTTTATAGGCTATTGTGAAAAATCGGGATTATTATCAAAGGCAAAAATCTATTTAATTCAAAATACCATTAAAATAATAAATTCTTAACTAAGGAGTTAAAACTGAAAAAGAGGCTGTTTTATAATGGTTTTAGGTCCATAACTGCCCAACTCTCCCCCAAGTTATTGTTTTAATTGAGATTTTTTACATTCTCATAACAAAAGCATAAGACAGCCTTTTCCTAGAAAATCTCAGTGTCCTGAGGTTGAACTTCTTTTCTTCACTGAAGAAAAACTCAGACTTCAAAGTGTGTTCCCACACAGCAAAATTTTCATCCACAACATTCACAGAATTATCAGCTATAAAAGGGACTTTATCTAAAATTTGATCTATAATTTTGTTCTGAAAACTAAATTATATGTCTACATGCCTATGTGTGTAACAGATGTGTATGTATGTTCTTTAATGTGCTGTGTGCCAGTGTAAAATGTTGCCATGTTTGTTTACATCTGCATTTTAGGGGGAGAATAGGATGCTTTGGTTCTCATGCCAGCATTTAATATAAAATTAATTCCTTTAAAAGAAAAATTTTAAAAACACAATATTTTTCTAATGTACATTAAGAGTGTTGGAGAAGTTCACTGAAGCATATGCTTTGAGCTTTCAGAAGCAATCTCTAGTCAGGCATTTTAAATGAAAATTGATTTGTGATTTACATGGTCAGTGGAAAGAAAATTAACTTATGGAAGGTTGTAATGATATATTAGACAAGTAAAAAAGTAGATGGTGATCTAGTGGAACTAAAAGTCCCATCTGGAAGAATTCTGTGACATTTTTACATTTATCTGTGTTCTGCATGAGTTGTAATGTTAGTGGTAATTTTATGGGACTGAACTGAAATGAAAAGGGTGTTATCACAGATTGCCTACAATATAGGATTGTGTTCAGTGGAGAGTCCTGTATCCTTTTCTCCATTTTCCTATAATATGACTCATTGCACTTTTTTCAGCTACTGTTGTTGAATGCATTCAGCCTTTTACTTGAGGTTATTAAAGAAGAACATCAATGCTCACAAATGCAATCTAACTGCACATTTAAAAGCATACTGCATCTTCCCCTTAGTTCTGCATTGTTCAGGTAATGTTCAACAATGAACATTCAAAATATACATAAAAAAGGCAAGTGCACTGAATATAAAGCTTTTTACCTTAACCCATTTTTTTTGTCTCAGAAGTATGATTAACAACTCACCAAAACCTAGAACATATTACCAAATGGTGAATTTATATATTCCTAGAAATGGTTCATTCAGAAGTTGTCTATTTTCTCCATTACTTTTTCAATTTTTCAAAAGCAATCATAATTGTTTCTGTTGTCAGTGAAGTATATTCTAGTTCTTTTAAATAGTGAAACCTCTTCCTTTTCTGTTTAATAAGAAATGTCCACCACATTTCAGGATTAATTAGCCAATGTGAATTTTTAAAGAAAGAATGCACAGTGGGTTTAATTTCATATTATCCTTTATTTTACATTTATAGATGGTCTTGACTTTTGAAAGTATATAATTTCAGAATAACTGTCCCTTAAGCATTATAATTTAAATAATGTGACCCTGTGCTAAAGCACAAGCCATGAAATTATTTGCCTTCATATTTCAAAATCCATTTTCTTTCTCCTTTCTTTTCTTTCCTTTTATCTCTTCCTCCATGTACCACAGCTGAAAACAAGTAGAACTTCTAAAAAAATTATAAACATTAAGGTCTTTGGCTAAATTCATACTTTTATTATATTTAAACAAACAAATCCACAAAAGGTAAAAAACCTTATTTTAGGTTTACCCTCTTTTATTTTAAATTATTTTTATCAAGTATTTTTTATTTGTGACATTTCTTACTTTTACTTTTAATATTGTTTTCTCTATCAAGAAAATATCTAGTTATTTCAATAGATTAAAAGTGTATCATATTTATTTTAACCACAATGGTAATGTTTTATCCCTATAACTACAGTGCTGACTCTCAAGCCAGACTGCCCATTAGAATCACTGGGAGCTTTGTAAAGAATATCAATTCCTAGCCTTCATCACAGAGTTCTGGTTTAAAAGGCCCAGGGTACCTCCTGACATTGGAGCATTTAAAAAACCCCCTGGCTGGGTTGACTATGCAACCAGGGTTGAGACTACAGCTTTGTAAGAACAGGCCATTAGGGAAACTCTTCCTGAGGTTAGTGAGGGGAGAGGAGGAAATCAGGGGAGGCGGAGGAAACAGGTAGATTCACCCCTGCTTTACCAAGGAACACAGCTCCACCTTTTCCTGCATGCTCTTCTTATGTTTCAGGAATTATGATTTGACTCACGGAACTTGGATTTGTGCATTTGACCCAAATACACAATCAGATTATAAGAGAATTCTGCTTTGTTTATATAATTGTGTTCTAAATTGTATGCTCAAAATATACTTTGAATCTGTCATTTTAAAAATGTTTGATGACTTAAATTGAGATTTCTGTTCTGATTTAAAATAAAAATTTTTTAAACTTAGAAGTTGCTCCTGAGAGCCAGCTAGAAGTGTCTGTCTTTCTAGACAGAGAAGGGCCTATTGATTCCATCCTTTTAGCTTAATTTTCAGTTGTTTTATGCAAATGGAAGCAAATAGCCCCCTACCAAAATGTCCTCTAAGGCAAGACCCAAGACTGTAGCTGTGGGTGCTGACTTAGCATTTAAACAACCATTTGACATCCATTCCTCCTGTCATTTCTGCAGCTTATTCAGTTCATAACATTTACAGGGGAAAGGTCATGGATCTGTCACCAGCAGTGTTTTTGGCACTCAGAAAATAAAATGGGGTGGTTAATGATAGCTGGGGCAGCCTGCATAATCACAGGATGCAGCTGAGGTCAATATTCTGTATTGGCTTTCTGTCCTGTCCATCCAAAACAATATACTGGAGGAAATGTAATCAGTAAGTGGTTGCAAATGAATCTTTTAGGGACATCAGCATTACAGAAACAAGAGATTCAAGAAGAGATGCTAAGTGGATCTTTGGGTTTGCAATTGCAATCCTGAGAATCATCACCTTAATTGATAGCTGCTAAACCCAGGACCCTTGCTCCTGGGCACATGGGTGAGTTTTCAATTGCTGTTCTGGGAATGTCTTCTGTGCTCTGCAAAAAGTGTCAGTGGGGTAAACAGGCCCTGGGGACCAGGCTTATGCACCAGGAATCCTCCTGGCCCCTATCTTTTTCTGACCACAAGAACATTCCTGGTGATCGGATAGCTCTCTCCACAGACCACAAAGTGGTGAGTGGTGGTGGTGGAATATGATGAGGAGATCCATTTCAGCAATAAGTTCCTGTTTAGTAAAGAGAGCCTCAAATATATGGTGCTTCTGGTGGATGGATAGCTCTGGTGGAAAGGGAAAGCCCTCTTGACATTTACCTGTGAATGTATAAAAGACCTCAAGAGAGAGAAAAATAACAGGACTACTTTTGTTTGTGTATCCTCCAGCCATACTGCAGTACATTATCTTTAAAAGCTGGCAAAACTCTCGTCTGAAGGGTCACCCATGGGCAAAACTGTGAACAAGGCCAAGTTTGTTTTGAAGCCCTTGTTTTCCTTTGCCCTCTTCAGGGATACTCACTGTCTTTCCCTTCCTCACCATCCCTCAGCTGTCCAGATCACTAGGGTCTAGGTCCCCTCCTCTGGCCCAGGCTTTCTTTTGGAGAAGGTCCCAATGTTCATTGGGAACTCGTTGGTCCAACCTAATGATGGTTTCAGAAATATCTATAGAGAATCAGAGGCATGAGCCAGGCATCAGCTAACTGGATTTGGGGTTGTTTGAGAAAGGAGAAGAAAACCTCCACATTATACTCTCATCCTTTGACTTCACTAAGGCAGTATTAGTTATTGATAGACTGATACAATCACTGATTCATTGATTGATTTATTCACTGTATAAACTAATGTATTAAGAACCACTGCTGACTAACATTTTCTCAGCAATGATTCAAATATTATGTACACAAAAGATGTTATCTACATTCTCACTTTCCAAGTGTGTTAGGGAGACAGATGGGCATTTATAATATAAGTGTCTCTATTTACCTTGTAATCTTTTCCCTAAACAGCCCCTGTGATCATGGAGATTGTGAGAAAAAAAGGGGGATATTAATTTAAATATTAGCACTCTCAAAACTTAGCTCTCTTAGCTCTCACAAGCACTCTGGGAAATTAGCATTATCCTCCTGATGTATTCTCAGTAGTTACACCAGGCACATATGTGATTCAGAGATTTTGCCATAAAATACAACCATGAAGCAGCAGAGCCTGAGTTTGAACTTGGGCTTTCTGGGTGGGAATCCCTTGTTCCTTCCACTGTTACAGGGTCCTGGCGAGTTGTGCTTACCTGCCATTGGTTTAGAAGGTTTAAAATGACTCCCACAGGCGCTATAAAATGTTCAGTATAGCATGGTTGGATTACACAATTCTGGTATGCTCAATAGTAGTAGGTGCTCAATTAAATGATGACTTGAATTAATTAACTAAAGTACTTCTTGCCTCTTAATATAATATTTCTACTTCCCACATCAATTTTCAAGTAAAACCATCAAGTGAGAAAATCAATGGGGTCCTACAGAAGTGTTAGGACTGGTTCAAGTGATTTGTGCTATTCTTCAAATACATAAGCCAAGAAAGACTGCCAGTCAGTGCTGGTCAGCATATGAGGGGAGACACAAAAAAATGGAATTTATTTATAAAAAACTGTGTATTCATTCTTACACATTTAACATCAGTCACCTTCAAAGTACTCTCCATTTGATGCAATACAGCTATTCAGATGTTTTTTTTTCCATGGCTTATTACATTTTTTGAACTCATTGATTTTTATGCCTTTTAGTGCTTCTGACATTTTTTGTTTCACCTCTTGCACACTGGCAAAACATTATCCTTTGAGGATGTTTTTCATCCAGGGAAACAAAAAACATGCTGCTCAGGGCAAGATCAGGTGAATAAAGAGAATGAGGCATGGAGGTCATGACATTTCGGGTCAAAAACTACTGAACACTCAGTGTGGTGTGGGCAGATATGCTCATAAATCACCCAGCATGAACTGCGCAAATGTGTTGAGTCTTCAAAAAAAATTCACTGAAACTAAACACAACCTCTCACAACAACACCAGTCAGCACACTGATACAGATGGGTGCCTAGAACACTCACTAGTGGAGAAAGGATGTATTACTACAGGGGGCCTACCATCCAGAAGATAATTCCGAGTATTTTTGATCCCCCTTGTACTTAATGTGGCTTTGTGTGTGTCTGATAAAAATTATTGATAAAATTTTAAAATTAGAATTTTAAAACCCCCCTGCACACACACATAGTTCAGTTACTAATGGTGTAAGAAGATGCTAGACAAAGGATTAGAGCAGTGGTTTTCAACTGGGAATGATTCCCCCACCCTAGCATATGTTTGGCAATGCCTGGAAACACTTTGTTAACACAACTGGGTTTGGTGTTGTTACTGGCATAGAGAATGGAGGCCAGGGATTTTGCTAAACATCTTATAACACACAGGATAGCCCTCACAACATAGAGCTATTGGATCCCAAATATTACTTGTACTTGGGTTGAAAAACTCTGAATTATAGAATTAAGGAAAAAAAACAAAAACAAAGGGTAAGCCCTGACCAGTGTGGCTCAGTTCCTTAAACTCTCTTCCACAAAGAAACACTACTAGTTCAATTCCTCCTGGTCAGGGCTCATGCCTGAGTGGCAGGTTTGATCCTGGAGGCAACTGATTGATGTCTCTCTCTCACATTAATGTTTCTCTCCCTCTCTGTCTTTCTTCCCCTCTCTCTAAAAATAAATAAAATTTTTTAAATGACAGCATAAAGAAACCTGACTGAATTTCAATCTTAAAAAAAATAAAGGTATATTCTTGCTAGAAATTGTGTTAAGAAAAGAGTCTTAACATCTAACCCAATTAAAAAATGGGAAAAGAACTTGAACAGACACTTCTCCAGGGAGGACATACAGAATATCCAGAGACACATGAAGAGATGCTCAATATTGCTAGCTATCAGAGAGATGCAAATGAAAACCACAATGAGATACCACTTTACACCAATCAGGATGGCTATCACAAACAAAGCAACAAACAACAAAGGTTGGAGAGGGTGTGGGGAAAAGGGGTCCTTAGTTCACTGTTGGTGGGATTGCAGACTGGTACAACTATTATGGAAAACAGTATGGAATTTTCTCAGAAAAATAAAAATCGACCTGCCTTTTGACCCAGCAATTCCACTGCTAGGATTATATCCTAAGAATCCTAAAACATCAATTTCAAAGAACCTATGCACCACAATGTTCATAGCAGCACAATTTACAATAGCCAACAGTTGGAAGCAACCTAGGTGCCCGTCAGTAAATGAATGGATCACAAAATTGTGGTACATATACACAATGGAATTCTATGCTGCAGAGAGAAAGAAGGAGCTACTACCCTTTGCAACACCATGGATGGAACTGGAAAGCATTATGCTGAGTGAAATAGGCCAGGCATTGAAGGACAAATACCATATGATCTCACCTTTGACAGGAAGCTAAACAATAAAACAAACAAGCCAACAGAATAAAAACAAAGACACTGAAATAGAGAACAAGTGGGCAGTGACCAGAGGGGAGAGGGAAAAGAATTTAAGGGGAAAAATGGGGAGGGATTTTGAGGAACAAGTATGAAAGACACAGGGATGAGGACTGGAGGGGATAAAGGGAGGGAGGGGAGAGACAGGGCGGGGAGGCTGGGATGGGAGAAATAGACAAAAAACTGTACTTGAAAAATAACTAAATAAAAATTTTAAAAAAGATATTTTCTTATAAATAATGTACAATTTTTTATTCATTCATTTATCCATCAGATATTTTATTCACTTCCTGCACTGTGTTGTGCTGAGGAGATACCAGTTATCCAGCACTTCAAGCCAGTCTCAATATTACAACATTCTAACACGAGTAACTCAGGGTTCATAGGTTAGTGGGAAAAGTAGGTGTATAAAAAGATAATTTATAAAATAATGTGATAGAATATTAACATAAAATATATGTTAAAGAAACAATAGTCTTATTTATCTTACCAATAAAGTATTTATATTAAGTAGCACCCAATCTGAATTTAGCATTTAGTTTGTCTCAAAATTATTAACTTTCCCTCTTAGTTAAGTTGCCAATTAAGTTGTTGGTGATTTAATTAATATTGTTTAAAAAGAGACATTACTGCAAAGCTTCTTGCACTGTTTGTTCTCATTCTTTGGGATTGTGGGAAGGGTGCATCCCAAGGATGATACCTCTTCATTTTCACTGAACAGAGGTGAAGCATGCCTTGGGGGGATTGGATGATGAGCTGGTTATGGAAAGCTTGGTATAGAACCTAGGTATCTTTGTGCCCTGCTGGCCTCCCTCCACACAGTCCTCACTACTAATACAGTGGCAGATTCTCCTAACATTAGCCATTATCTCCCCAGAAAAAATGTGAGCAAGTGAATGTGATTACATTACTGAACCTTGTGATGACTCGTTTTCTCCAGCACAGCTGAATTTAAGAAAACATAAAACTCAATAACTTTAATTATATCAATCCATCTGCTTGTTTTTTCCCACTTGTATTTTCCAGACTCCCAGTTGTGAAATCACAGTGTGTAATATTTCCTCTGAGGGTTTTCATTAAATGACATTCAGCACAGAGAAAGGCAGTGTTGAATCTTCAGTGTTTTGCTACCCATATATATGTGGGCCTCCTGTCCTTGTTTTTATGTAAATTTTAGGGAAATACATCTTTAGTATATGCTAACCATAAGGTGCCTTAAGAGCCCCACCCTGTGGGAGGTAATCCAAGTATACTGTAATTTTTCTGTTAGATAAAATGCTTGTTTCCCTTTTAATGGTAAATTGGCCCACCCAAATATTGAATAGGATGGTACTCTAAGAACTTCTTGTGATTAAAATTAGATTATATAGAGAAAAAGAGTCTGGATGGATATATTTTGTGGGCCTTTTATTAGTTCTTGGGTTCCTTCAGTACTGCCCTATTGAACACCCTTCTCCCTATATTATAGGTAAATGCTCCATACCCCAGAAGATGTGGTGTAAGTGGTTGCCCCTGGTGGGGTTTTTTTAAAGATTTTATTTATTTATTTTTAAAGGGGAAGGGAAGGAGAAAGGGAGAGAAACATCAATGTGTGGTTGCCTCTTGTGGGCCTCCTACTGGGGACCTGGCCCACAACCTGGGCATGTGCCCTCACTGGGAATTGGACTGGTGATGCCTTGCTTTGTAGACCAGCACTCAATCCACTGAGTCACACCAGCCAGGGTGTTATATGATGCTCTGTTCCGGATACTCTTAACCTTTGCCTCTATGATATTTGATGTTCAGAAGATTATTTTGATCCATTATTGGATTTAGTAATATTTTCAGGTGTACACAGAATTAAGCTATGTTGTTGTGTGCCTCTCTCTAGATGAGAAACTGACCATAAAGGAATGACATCACACTCTGCTTTGGAAATTCACTTTTCTTTGTGTGTGTGTTGGTCTATTGGCTGCCACATACACTACCTCTCTCTAGATTCAGAAACATCTTTTTTTTTCCAATAAAAGAGCACTTTCCCAGTTATCATATGAGGAAAACTACTTACTATCAAGAAATTAAGAAATTTATAGACTTATCAAGAAATTTGCTCCCTACTAATGTCAATTTTCTGACCAATACATTGCATTTTCCATGCATCATTAATGTCATCATTCCCATTCATTTCTGTTACAGATAACATTTTTCTAGAAATAAAACTATCAAGATAGGGCACTGGCCAATAAAGTAACTTTTTTTTGCCAGACAGCTCACTGAATACAAACTGTCATGGACATTCCCTTGGCTTGGCTTCATCACTATGATCAGAAGCCAATTCTTTCATGCTACTGTAACAAAACACCTATCTTCCTACTTTTACTTGATGTATTTCTAATGCCTTGTAGGTGCCTAGTTTGCTATCTCTTTGAGGCTACACTCTACACCACCAAGGTGGTGATTCTGGTTCAGCCTCTTGCATTGCATTCTATGATTGCTAGTTTTAGCTTCCTAATTATTACACTGCATTTTCCTTTCCTCATTGTACAAATACCTAGTGCTCACATCCTCACCTTAACTCAGATCTATAGCCACTAATTGTTATAAAAGAAGGAGGAAGCAATAAAAACAGTATAATAAATGTACCTGGGCAGATCACAATAAAAATATATTCCTAGTATCAAGTATTGTGCTCAGGACTTTCCATCTATTATTTTATTTTTACATGTAATGATTTAGTGAAAGAGTTATTATTATCTCCATTTCTCTTGTTCGAGGTCACACATTTAGAATGGTGGTACTGAGATTAAAAACCAAGGTCTCTCTGCTTGAACCATTGTACAATACTGCCCCTTCTCCTTCCAGTTCCCTAGGCTTTCTCCTCCAGAAGTCAAAGTTTCATTCTGTCCTGTCTCTGAGGTCTTTAATGTTGATAAGACCTCTGTATAGATCAGGTAATGTTTCATTCCTTTATTCCTATACATTGTCTTTACTGAACTTTTTAACATATAGGATGCTCTTCCTCAGATTAACTGTTACCTGGGCCTATTTTAATTTATATCTATTACACTATCCTACAGGTAATTCACCCTTACAAACTGTCACTCTCCACTGTCAACAAAAGTACCTAGCAAAGGGAAATCTTGTGCCTGGTGCCTATCAATAGAGAGCCTAAATGTCACCTGATACTTATGTGGGGGAAGATGAGCCTCTACCTCTTGGAATACATGAATGTCTTATTTCTGAACAAGAGCATCATTTGATTACTGAAGGAAACAGAAGGGAAGATTAACCCCTAAGATATGGTCATTGTTGAAATAAAATACTGAACAGGCACATGTGCATTTTCTGGAATGTACTTCCTGTAGATTTTTTGTTGTGTTACGTAGCAAAATTCAGTTGTAATATTCTTCTAAGAAACTATTAATATAATATGTATTAAAAAACAAGCTGCACCAACCACTTCCTTTTGAGTGCTCAAAGAATCAGAGAACTATAGAATTTTATTTAAGTAGAAGAAACTTTAGAAATTATTTGTCTGTGTTATTTATAGTAGTCATGTATTGGAAACAACCTAAGTGCCCATCAGTAACTGAGTGGATCAAAAATCTATGGTACATTTACACAATGGAATACTACACAATAAAAAGGAAGAAGGATCTCCTACCCTTTGCAACAACATTGATGGATATGGAGAGCATATCCATTTTGCTAAGTGAAATAAGCCAGGGGGTGAAAGACAAATACCATATGATCTCACCTATCAACAAAACAAAAAAAAATGAGTGTAAAGAACCAGAGACATGGAAATAAAGAAAAAATTGACAATGACCAGAGGGGCGGTGGAGAGAAGGATAATGTGGTAAAGGGTCAAGTCAAAGAGCATGTACAAAGGACCCATGGTTAAGGACAATGGAGTAGGAATTGTCTTTGGGAGTAGGGGTTAGGGCATGGGACAGTAACAGGGGAAAATATGGGAACAACTGTAACTGAATAATAATAAAAATAAATAAATAATAAATAAAATAAAATAAAACATAAATTATTTGTCCCCACCTTCTCTTAACAACTAAAGAAATTGAGGCACAAAAATATTAATAAACTTGCTAATGGTTCAACATAATGAGGACTCCTCAAAAAATATAATTAAAGGGTCTCTCAAATTAATATCATGTCACTTACATACAGTTCTGCACCGTTTTTCTCTGCTTCAGTAATGCCTATGATAAAAAATAATTTATAAATTCAGTAATAATGGAAACCTATTCCTGCCTTCAGAAGGTGTTTGCATTGTTTTCTCATCCCTGTGGTGTGAAACAGTTAAAACATCAGCCCCAACCAATATGTACTTGAATTTGAATTTACTGTACGATGCTTCTGCTTTTCATTTTTTACCATTTCACACCTTGTTCGCATCTTGAGCAAGCTTGTAAGTTTCCAGCGCATCCATTTCTTGTGATGATATATTGTCCTGGTGGAAAATTTCATTTACTGGCTGTGGCCTTTGCTGAACCTGTTGCTAGTCAGGGAACATGATAAGCGTATAAGTAGCATGCTACTTCATTTATCATACATCATTTTAAACACTCAAATATCTCATATACAATTCTACATTCTGCACAGAGGGGAACTACCCAACTCATAGGAAAAAATCTTCAAATAAATTGTACATTTATGATACATAAATGAATCCTCTTAATAAAAATTAATCATAGTTTATAATAAATTTGGAAGTACCCTTTTCTTTTTATAACATTGCTAACTACATGCTATCAAACAGTAAGAGAAAGGATCTGGCTTTTGTGATTTGATATAAAAGAGAATTAGAAGATACAAAAATGCTGTCTATTTTCAATAATTGAATTACATTGTGAAATAAATCAGGGCATTGGAAATCTTAACAGTGTTTCAAGGGTTCTCTGGTGCCACACTTCTCACCAGAAGAAGCCCTTCAATATTTTCTTCCTGTTACCTTAAGTGAAAACTGCCATAAATCAGAACAACATTCTGAGAAGTTGGAATTAAACTGGAGGAGGTGTGCATCTGTGAATGGAAAGCAAGAAAAACCAAGCTCCAGGTGAGTGTCTACCTTAGAAACTCTTTTTTTAAAGGGTGATTTTTGGAGGCTGCTACAAGCAGTCAGGCCTACCTAATTTCAGTAACTTTTAATGTATTAATTTCTGCTCTTCCCCTGCCTATCATTACAGTTTTTACTACATCCATGTTTTGTGTGTAGTATTAAAAAAATCTACAGTCTGTCAGAATGGGCCCTTGAAATTTTGAAAGCAAAATTTGATTTACATTAAACACTGCTTAGGCTAATTAGAACATTTCTCAAAGGAATGGTGAACATGAAATACAGCTAACAATTACTTGGTTGCTGTCTCCCTGTTTTTTACAGTCTAAGAAGTACTTTAGCCTAATAGAACTCATGTAGAAAAATGAGGGCTGTGGTCATTCATATAAAGATATAAATATGGATAGAGGCCCTGACATTCCTATTTACGTGGGACAATTGTTTTTTAGAAACAACAGTAGGTTTCAACAGCAAGCTCATTTATCCACATGTAAATATGACCAAGCTGGGCCTGCCTTGAAGGGGGTGCTCACACAAAAGGAGAGATGACTCAAAGATGAAAACTCACTTATTGTTTTATAGGGAAGAATTCCCCTTTCTGAATTAGGACAGAATTAGGACATGTAATTTAAATGTAACATGACTTCTGGCACCTGAGAAAACACCTTGGCTAGATATATGACACTAAACCATTTGCTTTTCTCCCTTTTGTGAATTAATAAAACTCTCTAGGTATTGTTTCTTCCTGCTGTGTGGATCACAAAGTCTTGAGATGCTCAGCTGTGGATCTTTTCCACAGAAAAATGTACATGTCCTGGAACATACAGAGTTCTGCATATAATTCAGGAGGTGCAATGCTCTGAGGTTCACCCTTGGGTCTCTGAAGAATGTTGAAGGGACATTGAATTCAAATCATTAGCTCCAAACTGGGGCAGGTGATTCAACCTATCTGAACTCAGTTTGGGCATCTGTAACACCAGCACAAAGATAGAACTTGCCTGACTGGATTGTCATAGAGATTAAACAAGACAATAAGTACATAAGGACAAATTCTGCCTGGCATGTGGTAGCTGCTCAGTCAGTGTCAGTGTCCTTTTCAGACTAACTTTCCAAAAAGTAAAGTCACCTACTGGAAAGCAGGGCTGGGCCAGCTCTGACCCATCGTCTGCTTTTCTTAAATAAAGTTGTGTTGAAACACAGGGACAGCCACTTGCTTACATATTGTCTGTGGCTTCTTTTGTGATACAATGGCAGAGTTGTGTAATTGTAATAAAGAGTATATGGTTTGTGAATCCAAAAATATTTACTATCAGGCTCTTTAAAGAAAAAAGTGTTAACTCCCACTCTAGAGCTATTAGCAATAGTCAAGGTCATTCCACGTGGTTCCCTTTATCCTGATTGTAGGGATCCTTTGATTCCTATTATGATCTTTCCCTATTAGAGGTTGGATCTGAGATAGAAGTTGACAGTTGGTGGCAGTAAATCTGATGATTAACACTCCAGCTCTAAGCTAGAATCAACTCAAATATTCATCAAGAGGAAAATGGGTGAATACGTCATGGTATATTTGTACAGCGAAAATGATGATCAGCAATGAAAAGAATGAATTACTGCTACACACAGAAACATGGATCCAGCAAAAGAAGCTTGGTGTAGAAGGCTACATACAGTTCAGCTGCATTTAATAAAGTTCTAGAGTATGCGAAATATTTTATGATGATACAAGTCAAAATTACGGGGGAAAGTGTGTTCCCTGGGAAAGGGCTACGAAGAATACCTTCTGCTAAATACCTTGATCATTTAGCTCAAGATTGTAGTTACATATGTAAACTTTCTTCAGTCATATATTTAAAAGTAGTGTACTTCCTATACTTAGTATTTCTGAGGATAGAGGGGAGGAAGCTCTGAGCTGAGCCTGTCAAGGTTTGATTTCACCACTGACTAGTTATGGAACATGGGGCAATTCTCTTCTTGGTACCTCATTTTCCTCAACTGTAGAATAGCCAAATAAGTGCATAGGTACAAATTACTCTTTCTACAATTCCAAAATCCAGACATCTCTGAAAGGCAGTAGCGTTTTTGTAATTCATTTTAGCAACAAAATTAGCTCAACTACTATCAGGATATTTAGGGCTTTTATACATCCCACCTTGTGTAAAAAGTAGTAGGTTTTGTTACAAACGTATTAATGTATCTGATTATGAAATGCTGTCTAGGTTGTAGTAAAGGTGTTATGTAATATATGGTATATATTTTCTACATTAACTTTCTAAAACATAAAAATATTTTGAATTCTAAAACATCTGCCCAAAAAGTTTTCTATAAAGGTTTGTGAGGTAATACCTGCTTTATGGTGTTTATGAGAATTAAGTAAAGTGACACCTGAAGAGCACTCAGAACAATTAATATTATTAATTGTGGTCTCTGCTTTCATTCCAAGAAGGCTTGTAACTTTTGTTTTCTCCAGGGCTAGTTGACACCAATTATGAACAACCATTATAAGTCCAATCTCTAATTACCATCTTCTTATAAGCTTTCCTTGAGTAAACTTTATAGGAAAGAAGTGGAAAACTCACAGGACAAAGTCCTGAGTCACCAGGAAACCTTCACATATGGGACTCTCTTAAAAGAGATTGTTTTCTACCATATCACCAAGTGTCTACTTCTTCCACTAAGATAGAAATTGTTAAGTGTCCTTGAGCATGTATGAGGATTTCTCTGAAGAAGCAGGAGAGGGGTGTTATCTAGTGCTGATTCTACTTGAGTTAAAAACTACAGTTCCAGCATCCCTGCCAGGCCATACATACATATTTGAAACATTCTACTGTATGGACTCTACTGTCCCTGATGGCTTTGCCTGTCCTGTTGTTAAGGTAATTGTGAATAAAGAAATCCCTCCAAACTGAAACAAGGGAAGGAAAAATTAATCAGAGAAACAAATTGAATAAATGATCCTTCAGAAGGATTTTCAATACCTGGGAATAATCAAAATAAGAGGCTCTTGCTTTAGTGAAAAGGATTATGGCTCTGAGTACCAAATTCCAGTTCCAGCTTCTACCACCACTAGCCAGGAAACCTTGGATAAGCCATTTAAACTCTCTGTGCCTCACTTTTCTCATTTGTAAATTGAAGGAATCTTATAGATTGAAATTCCTTTTTAATATTCCTCCCAATTCTGTGAATTCTGATTATCTCCATTTTGGAAAGCTAGAAACAAATTCTTACCAATAACTTCAAAATTGTGCATATGACCTGACTTGAGGATCTACAGATGTGACAAACCTTACAAAACCGTTGTTAAAATATAGCTTTGTTTTCGTGTACTGCTACATCCCCTGAATCTGTACTCAACAAATGTTGAGTACAGATGAATTGATCAATGCATTATCAAATGCATTGATAATGACTATTTTATGATACATCTGTAATTGAGGCAGAAATAGTTTATTTGATAGATACTAGTGAAGATTATGTTATTTAATGACTTGCAAATAATGAGTAGATATTTTTTGCCATGCAGAAAGCCCCAAGTTAAAATGATTTATAAGGAAAAAAGTCCCTTCTCATACAACAACAACTCAAGAGGTAGACAGCATCATTATAGCTTATTTGGGGCTCAAGAGGGTCATTCAAGACCCAGATTTCCTCCATGTTCTGCTCCACTGTCTTTGGAATGTTGGCTTCCTTGCAGTGGGCTCACGTGTGGTTGTAAAATAGCTACTACATTTCTAAATGTCACCTTTCCCAGAAGATCACAGCAGACTTCATCTAATTTATTACTATCCAAATTTAGGTCACATGTCCAGCCTTAACCTGTCACAGGCAAGAGGACTGGGATTCATGCAACACACATTAGATAATGTAGGGGACATGGCTATCTTCTCAAAACAAAATCATGTTCTCTTAGACAGAAGAAAGTACAGGAATATATTTATATGGTCAACATATAGTGATTGTCCCAGTATTAAATATATGTGTAGTAAATACCTGATCAGTAAATGAAAGAATAAGTGAATGAATGGTGAAACAATGACATCAACGTAAGAAGCCAAATATTAAGAAAGCAAATGAGTGATCCAAAGAATAAGTGCCAGAGGAGTTTTCTAGAGATGTCATGGGACATGACTGAGCAAGAAGGAGCTACAGAGAGAATGGGCACATGGTCTGAGTTTGGGTGGCTTGGTATGGCTCAAGGGCTGGTGAAGGCACTTCATTTCTAGAGAGAGTTTGATCCAATGTAGGAAAGTAGAAATACATATAAAGGTAGTAATGGCAGGGGGGGACACAGTGAAGCAAGAAAAGTTCAATAGGGGGCAGTAATTGAGAATCAGTCATTAATTTTATTGCTCAGTTAATTGACTAGACTTTGTTCTATTGGTAATGGGAAGAATTTCTTTTTAGTCTTATTTATTAAGCTATATTTTACATAAAGTAAAATTCACCTTTTTATGACACAGTTTCATGAATTTTGACAAACACTTACACCACAATCAAGATAGAAAAGAGTTCCCAAAAATGTTCCTTGTGTCCCTTTATAATCAACTCCTTCTTGACCTCCAAACCTGGAAACCACTCATCTGTTTTCTGCCTCAACAGTTTTGCTTTCCTGAATGTCATATGTGGCCTTTGGAGCCTGGCTCCTTTCATTTAGTACATACAAGATTTCATTTTGTGGACATGCCACAGTTTGTTTATACATTTGTCCATTGAAAGGTATTTGGGTAGTTTCTCATTTTTTGGCAATTATGTATGAGGCCACTACAAATATTTACATATAGGTTTTTTCTGTAAACATAGTTTGCGTTTCTCTTTGTAAATTTTTTTTAATTGCTAGGTTATATGGTAAGTGTATGTTTAACTTTACAAGAAATAGTCAAACTGTTTTCTAGAGTGGTTTGCCATTTTATTTATCTGACCCATAATGTATGAGCATCCCAGTTATTTCACATCTTCATCAGCCCTTGGAATTGCCAGTTTAGGTTTCTTTCTTTCTTTTTCTTTTCCTTTATTCAGTTTAGCCACTCTAACAGGTGTGTGGAGGCATCTCATTATAGCTTTCATTTTCATTGCTACAGTGACTAATAATCTTTTATATATTTATTTTCCTTCTATAAAATTTCTTTTGTAAAGTGTCTAATAAAAAAGATTTTAATTTTTTAAAATTTATTAATTTTAATTGTTGTTCAAGTACAGTTTTTCTGTCTTTTACTACTATCCCAGCTCACCTCCCTGACAGTGCTCCCTACCTCCCTCCCATTTCTACCTCCCTTAGTTTTTGTCCATGTGTCCTTTATACTTGTTCCTGCAAACCTTTCCCCTTTCCCCCTGAAATTCCCTCCCCTCTCCCCTCTGATCATGTACACCTGTTCTCTATTTCAGTGCCTTTGGTTATATTTTCCTTGCTTGTTTATTTTGTTGTTTAGCTTCCTCTTAAAGTGAGATCATATGGTCTTTGTCCTTCTCTGCCTGGCTTATTTCACTCAGCATAATGCTTTCCACTTTGATCCATGCTGTTGCAAAGGGTAGGATCTCCTTTTTTCTTTCTGCTGCATAGAATTCCATTCTGTAAATGTGCCATGTTTTTTTAATCCATTCATTTACTGATGGGCACCTAGGTTGCTTGCAGCACTTGGCTATTGTAAATTGTGCTGCTATGAATATTGCAGTGCATAGCTTCATTTGGATTGGTGCTTCAGGGTTCTTGGGATATAATCCCAGCAGTGTAATTGCTGGATCAAAAGGCAGGTCTATTTTTAGGTTGTTTTTTTTCCAGAAAATTCCTTGAATTTGATCTTATCTGAGAAGCGCTTTATCTGGCCTTCCATTTTAAATGAAAGCTTTGCTGGATAGATGAATCTTGGATGTAGGTCTTTGGATTTCATGAGTTGGAATACTTCTTTCCAGCCTTCATCATCACCAAGCCCTTATTATATGAAATCTTAAAGGGACTTACCTAAGAAAAAGAAGATAAAAAAGATAACCAGTGAAAGGACAGCAAACTCACAGTTATTAACAACCACACCTAAAACATAAGCAAACTGAGGACAGGTAGATCAGGAGCAGAACCATAGAAATGAAGATCACATGGAGGGTTAGCAACAGGGGAGTGGGAGAAGGAGAAGGGGGGAGAAGGTACAGAAAATAAGTAGCATAGACAGTAGATAGAAAATAGATAGGGGGAAGGGCAAGAATAGTAGGGGAGATACAGAATCTAAAGAACTTGTGACACATGGTCATAAACTAAAGGTGGGGAACGGTGGGGGAGGGGTGTGCAGTGTGGAGGGGAATGAAGAGGGGAATAGAACAACTGTAATAGCATAATCAATAAAATATATTTTAAAAAAGAAAATTCCATACTGTTTTCCACAGTGGTTGTACCAGTCTGCAATCCCACCAACAATGGTTTAGGGTCCCCTTTTCTCCAAAACCTCTCCAGCACCTGCTGTTTGTTGCTTTGTTTATGATGGCCATTATGACTGATGTGAAGTGGTATCTCATTGTGGTTTTAATTTGTATCTCTTTGATAGCTTTAGATATTGAGCATCTTTTCATGTGTCTCTGGTTCTTCTACATGTCCTCCTTGGAGAAATGTCTGTTTAAGTCATTTTCCTACTTTTTAATTAGGTTGCTTGTCTTCTTGGAGTGGAGTTGTGTAAAATCCTTGTATATTTTGGAGATTAAACCCTTGTCTGAGGTATCATTGGCAAGTATGTTTTTCCATACGGTTTGTTCTCTTTTTCTCTTAATATGTTTTCTTTAGCCATGCAGAAGCTTTTTATTTTGATGAGATCCCATTTGTTTATTCTTTCCTTTCCTTTATATTCCTTGCTCTAGGGGACATATCAGTAAAAAAGTTGCTGCGTGAAATATCTGAGATTTTCTTGCCAATGTTCTCCTCTAGAATTTTAATGGTTTCACAGCTTATATTTAATTCTTTTTTCCACCTTAAATTTATTTTGGTGTATGGTGTAAGTCGGTGCTCAAGTTTCATTTTTGTGCATGTAGCTGTCCAGTTCTCCCAACACCATTTGTCGAAGAGGCTATTTTTACTCCATTTTATGTTGCTACCCTCTTTGTTGAATATTAATTGACTATAGAGAGTTGGGTTTATATCTGGGCTCTCTGTTCTGTTCCATTGGTCTATGTGCCTGTTTTTATGCCAGTACCAGGCTGTTTTGATTACAGTGGCCTTGTAATACAATTTGATATCAGGTATTGTGATCCCTCCTACTTTGTTCTTTCTCAAAATTGCAGCAGCTATTGGGGTTGTTTATGGTTCCATATAAATCTTTGAAGTGTTTGTTTTAAGTCTGTGAAGTATGTCATTGGTACTTTAATAGGTGTTGCACTGAATCTGTGTTTTGCTTTGAGTAGTATGGACATTCTGATAATGTTAATTCTTCCGATCCATGAACACGGTATATGTTTCCATTTGTTTGTGTCTTCCCTGATTTCTTTCTTCAGGGCTGTGTAGTTTTCTGCATACAGGTCTTTTACCTCCTTGGTTAGGTTTGTTCCCAGATATTTTATTTTTCTTTTTGCTATATTGAATGGGATTTTTTTCCTTGATTTCTGCTTCTGCTGATTCATTGTTGGTATACAAAAATGCTTTTGATGTATGGGTATTGACTTTGTATTCCTGCTGTTTTGCCAAATTCATTTATTAGGTATAGCAGGTTTTTAGTGGAGTCTATAGAATTTTACATGACACTATTATGTCATCTGCATACAGTGACACTTTTGTTTCCTCCTTTCTGATTTGAATACCTTTTATTTCCTTTTCTTGTCTGATTGCTATGGCTAAAACTTCTAACACTATGTAGAATAAAAATGGTGAAAGTAAAAAACCTAGCCTTGTTCCTGATCTTAGTGGAAAAGCTTTTAGTTTTTGCCCATTGAGTATGGTGTTGGCTTTAGGTCTCTCATATATGGCCTTTATTATATTGAGGAATACTCCCTCTATTCCCACTTCGCTAAATGTTTTTATCATAAATGGGTGCTGTACCTTATCAAAAGCTTTTTTTGCATCTATTGATAGGATCATGTGATTTTTGTCTTTGCTTTTGTTTATGTGATGTATTACATTTACTGATTTGCTAATATTGAACCACCCTTGCATCCCTGGGATGAATCCCACATGGTGTATGGCCTTTTTAATGTATTGTTGGATGCAATTTGCCAATATTTTATTGAGGATTTTAGCATCTTTGTTCGTCAGCAATATTGGCCTCAAGTTTTCTGTTTTTGTTTTGTATTTATATGGTATTGGGATTCCATATTCTCTTGTGAAACCACTTGGTAAAGGGCTTTTGTGTGTCAGGTGTTTTTTGGTTACTGCTTCAATTTCATCTGCTGTTATTGGTCTGTTCAGGCTTTCTGCTTCTTCTTCAGTGAGTTTTGGAAGATTTTTCTAGAAATTTGTCCATTTCACCTAAGTTTTCAAATTTCTTGACATACAATTCTTCATGGTAATTTCATACAATCACTTGTATTTCTGTGGTGTCAGTTGTAATCTCTCCTCTTTCATTTCTCATTGTTTATTTGGGTCCTCTCTCTTTTTTCTTGATGAGCCTTTTTAAAGGCTTGTTGATTTTGTTTATCTTTTTAAAAAAACAGCTCCTGGATTTATTGATTCTTAGAATTGTGCTTTTAGTCTCTATGTCATTTAATTCTACTTTGATCTTGCTTATTTCCTTCCTTCTATTTGCTCTGGACTGTCTTTGTTGTTGTTCCTCGAATTCTTGTAGGCATACAATTAGGATATTTGTTTGAAATGTGTCTGTCTTTTTTAGGTAGGCCTGTATTGTTATGAACTTCCCTCTCATGATTGCCTTTGCTATGTACCATAAGTTTTGGGTTGTTGAGTTCATTTTCATTTTCTCTAGAAACTTTGATTTTTTTCTGATTTCATCCTTGACCCATTCATTGTTTAATAGCATGCTATTCAATCCACATGATTTTGAGTGTTTTGGGTTTTTTCCTTGGAGTTGGTTTCCAGTTTCAGTCTCTTGTGGTCAGAGAAAATGTTTGGTATGATTTTAATTTTCTTGAAATTATTGAGGCTTGTTTTGTGTCCTATCATGTGGTCTATCTTTGAAAATGTTCCATGTGCAACTGAAAAGAATGCACATTTAGCTTCTTTGGGATGAAGGGCTCTATATATGTCAGTTAAGTTCATTTTGTCTAGGGTGTTGTTTAATGCTGCAATATCTTTGTTGATATATTGTTTGGAAGATTTGTTCATTTTTGACATTGGGGTGTTAAAATCCCCTACTATAATTGTGTTGCTGTCAGTATCTTTCTTGAAGTCCTCTAAGATTTTCTTGATATATTTGGGTGCTCCTATGTTGGGTACATATATATTTACAATGTTTATGTCTTTTTGGTGAATTCTTCCCTTGAGTATTATGAAGTGGCCTTCTGGGTCTCTCTTTATGGCCCTTTTTTTGAAGTCTATTTTGTCTGATATGAGTATTGCTACCCTGGCTTTTTTTCCTGTCCATTTGCTTGGAAAATTTGTTTGCAGTCCTTCACTTTCAGTCTGTGTAGGTCTTTTGTCATGAGGTGGGTGGGTCTCTTATAAGAAGCATATGTGTGGGTCATGCTTTCTTATCCATTCAGCTATTCTATGGCTTTTAATTGAAGCATGTAATTCATTTATGTTTAAGGTTATTGTTGATAGGTGCTTATTCATTTCTATTTTTGTATCCATGTTCCTTTTTCTCTGAATCTTTTTCTTTCTGTCCTTAAAGCAGTCCCTTTAGCATCTCTTGCAAAGCTGGTTTAGTGGAGTTTTATTCTTTTAGACATTTTTTGTCTTGGAAGCTCCTTATTTGGCCTTCTATCTTGATTGAGAGCCTTGCTGGGTAAAGTAACCTTGATTGCAGGCCTCTGGTTCTCATTACTTGGAATATTTCTTGCCATTCTCTTCTTGCTTGGAGCATTTCCATTGAAAAGTCAGCTGCTAGCCTTATTGGTGCTCCCTTGTATGTTACTTCCTGTTCCTCCCTTGCTGCCTTTAAGATTCTCTCTTTGTCTTGGAATTTTTCCATTTTAATCATGATGTGTCTTGAAGTGGGTCTCTTTGGCTTCCTCTTGATTGAGACTCTCTGTATTTCCTGGATTTGTGTGTCCTTTTCTTTCATCAAATTAAGGAAGTTTTTTCATCATTACTTTTTCAAATAGATTTTCTATCCCTTGCTCTTCTTCTTCTCCTTATGGTATCCCTATTATATGGATATTATTATGTTTCATAATGTCTTGCATTTCTCTTAATCCCTCTTCATTCTTTCTGAGCCTCTTTTCCTTTTCATGCTTTTTCTGGGGTTTTTTTCTACTTTGTCCTCCAACTTGCTGATCCAATATTCTGCTTCATCTATCCTGCTTTTGATTCCTTCCACTGTTCTTCAGTTCAGAAATTGTATTCTTCATTTCCTCTTGGTCCTTGTTTCTATTTCCTTTTTCATGTTGATATAGTTTGCAGTGAGTTCATTGTAGTTCCCCTGTAGTGTCTTGTATCTCATTGTGAGTTCTTTGAACTTCCTGATACCCAGTGCTTTGAATTCAATATCTGATAGCTGACTTGCCTCTATTTCATCTAGCATTCTTTCTGAGGCTTCCTCCTTTCCTTTCATTTGGGGATTGTTTTTTGTCTTCCCATTGTTTGTGAGACTCTTCTTTTTAGCTTCAGCGTCTTAAATTGATTTGTTCTGGCTTCCTGGGTTTATGGTGTGAACTTCTGTGGTATAATACCTGTGAGATTCAGTGGTGTAGTCCCTTTGATCTCCCCAGTTCACTGGTCTTTGTCTGTCCTTTATGTTGGGTCTGAGTTTATCTTTGGTTTTTTGCCTTTTTGGGGTCTTTCTTTTGTGGGTCCTTCCAACCAGCTGGTGATCTGATGGTCACTCTGTTCACCACCCCTTTTAATTTATTGTTGTGGTGAGGGCAGGTTGTGTTGAAGCTAGTTCTTCTGTGTGTACAGGGTTTTGAGGATTCTCTTTTGTTCTTGTTCAGTTGTTTGTACTGAGTAGTTTCTCCACTATTTAGTTGTATTTTCAGATAGGTCTTGGGTTGAGGTTTGTGTGGTTTCCACTCCATCCTTCACCTTCTTCTCTAGTTATCTGTTTGTGGTTCCTTTGTTTTAGGGTTTTCTCTTCCAGTGGGTATCCTGATGTTCACTGCTTCCACCTACTCTTTTTTTGTAATCAGTTGTAAGGAAAGGCAAAATGGTTTATGACAGCAGGAAAATATTCTATGATATTTACAGTAGCAGCCAATAGAGAAGAGATAGGAGATCCTTTGGCTATGTATAGTGTTAACAGTGATCTTCAATCCAACTAGCCACGTTTAAGAAAAGATGGAAAGATTGTAAGACTCTTGTTGGGGAGGGAAGGATTGTGAGTTGGATGTAGAAAGCAGTAAGATTGTAGGAGGTCAGATTCTGAGGTAAGGTGAGAATAAAGGATAGTAAATAAGTATAATGTGTGAGAGAATAGAATTAACCACTACAGTAATAGAGTTCAGGAAACTGTAAAGTGGGCTAAGATCCAGGAGGGGTTTTGTGAAGTATTTATAATTGTATGGAACACATATTATTTATAATAATATTAGAGCAACAATCATATGACAGAATCTATGTAATCTGGATAACATGAATAGGGGGTATAGAACTTTGAGTAGTGTGATAGAGGAACTCATGAGACATGAAGGATAGTAAATTAGCAATACACTGTGGAAGACAGAATAGGGGAGACCTGTCAAATGATACAATATTACCAGCCAAGCAAAGAAGACTATACAGAAAGAAGAGGAATACAAAAATACTATTAAAGGATGTAAGAATAATAAAAATAATAATACAAATATGCAGTAACTTGTAGTTTCTCTGCAATAGCAAAGTGAAATTTGTCTCACTGTCTCAACTATTGGGAAGCCCCCTCCTTGGGTTCAACTCTGGTCCTTTGACAGTTCCAAGTTTTTTGTCTCACTTAAGGTTTTAAAAAAAAGCAGGAAAAGGGAGGAAGAGGAGATAAGATTGGGAAGAAAGGAAGAAGGAATGAAAGAAGAAAGGGAGAAAGAGAAGAAAAATGAATTGAAAGATAAAACAATAATAAAATTAAAAAATAAAAGATTACTCAAAAAAATACCTCTTGTTGGTTTCAAACTGGCCAAGCTGCTTTTTCTCGTCTTGCTGGCTGCAGCAGGCTAAGGGGCCATTGGTGTGGCCTTTCTCTCTTCCTGATGTGTACTCAGCCAGTCTTTTGAGCACTCTCCCAAGAGCTGATCTATTGCCTCTCCCCAGTGCCCCACGCAGGGGATCCAGGTCTTCTTCAGAGTGTTCTTTTCCCTGGGTTATCACTGTGGGCTGGGGTGCAGGCATAAGCTCCCTAGACAGGCTGCCTTGGTTGTGGGCTTGGGTGAGAACCCTTACCATTGCTCTGGGGGAATGCAGGGCCTTTCACCTAGCTGGGTGGGGAGTAGGCCGAGCAGTTGTCAGAGGAGAATCCCCCAAACAGTTTTATTTTTTAAGAAATTCCTCCTACTCAAGCCTGCAGCTCAGTACAGCCCAATTCTCCAGCCAGACCAGTGACTATCAGGGTCAGTTAGAGAGTCACTGCTGGGCTCTCAACTCTCCCAAGCCAGCGACCAGACTCCATGGGTGATCACTGCCCTTGTGTGTTTGCCTCTTTGTCCTTATTTCCCTCTCTGCACTACTAGCAACTAGATCTCTCCCGGTGCTGCTCAAACCCTGCTTGGCAGGGGAGGGAGGGAGTAGTTGACCTGGTTCTCTCCCAAGGACTCTGTGGTAGACCCAGCGCCAGGCACCTGGTCCAAAGTCTACTTCTGCCCCTTTCTCTGCTCTAATCCCTGGGACCTTATCATCCTGCAGCAGTCTCCTTACTGTCTGGTTTTCAGTGTCAGCTACAATTTCTGGTCTCTTATTTTCATATATGCTGGGATACTGTTGGCTGTTTGCTCTGTTTCTCCATAGATCAGCCAGGTTTTTCTCCCATGTGTAGGGGGAAGTGGAATATGTTCCCTCCTACTCCATTGCCATCTTCCATCCCATATTTTAATTTTTTAGGTCATAACATAATAAAAGCAAACTTTTAGAAATATGAGTTTGGAGGGAGGGCATTGGTGATACAAAAACCAGATAGGGGCTATTGCATAAGCCAAATAAGAGGTGATGACAAGGGCAGAATATTCTCACCTAGTATATTTGTTCTAACAAATAAATATCAAACATTGAAATCACTTTGCATTGTGCTATCCAGTATAGTGAAAATAATGATTTCTACCACTTATGATGGACCAGACATATGCAGGCACTCATGCACTTTACAGATATGAACTCATTTAATCTTCATACCACAACCATGGGGTTCTAGTTATCATTCTTGTTTCACATCTGAGAAAACAGATACAGAGACCAAAATCACTGTTAACATCATATAGCTAGCAAGTGGCTGCTGGGGGATTTGAACACTGATAATCTGTCTGCCTTTGTGGTCAACACATGATACTGACCTCCTAGAAGCATCTCCATTAATATTTATTAAATTAACTGAATTATCAAACTATAAGAAATCACCAGTCATACCAATTTAAAATCAAAACTGGTTTGACAGAGATGTCAAATGCTCAATAATATGCAGCATATATGCCATCTTGTTTGAAAAATGTTCTTTCTTATTTATCTAACTGGGTCAAGAGTAGTGCCCTCTAAAATTAGCAGACTGTAGGGTTCTTTATTAATTTTCTGTGATTATGTCCCAAATCTGTCCTCCTGCTTATAGAAAGGGAAGAAACCCCCACCACTACTTGGCCAGTGCATATTTGAGCCATTTCCTCACTTGGCCAGATATACACTCTCTCCACGCCAGGCTCCAATGGAAGCCCAGATCACTGTCTGGGAGCACATATCCCCCTCCAGAGCATGACAGCACCCACCTTCTAAACCACTTCTATAGTGCCAGAAGGATGAGGGAGAACGAATGAACAACAACCAAGAACTGCAACGAAAAGCTCTTTTATGCTTTCTCATTTCTTAGTTCAGCTGTAAGATTTGTTTCCCTGAGTCCCCCAAGAAGAGATGAGGTGTTAATTGTATTATCAATAATTCAGTCTAGGGACCAGTTCAATTGTACTACTCAATCAAAATGGACACATTTTTTAGAGTTTCTATCATAAGAGTATGAAAATCCCAGCTTTGTTAGGATAGTAAATTAATCTCCAGAAATTAAGTCCCTAGAATCCATCTGTTTTATCTCAGGCAGGAAATTGAGACTTTGCTTCACCCCACCCTCTGGGAACCTTCCTTGAAACAATTATTTGATATGGTGCTCCAACCAAGATTAATATGTGGACAATGAAGAGGTGGGAGGTTATACAGAAATGTCAGATCTATTTTTGGTGCCAGAAAGTTTTCAAGCCATTGACCATTTAAGACACACAACATTAATCTACAGCTTCCTAAAACGAGATCCTTGTTGAGAGAGGAGACTTGAAGAAACCTTAATGAAAAAGGTAACAGTGTCTGATAAATGTCCATTAACTGACTTAATCCCTCCTCGGTAATGTCCATTGTTATATCAGAGATAGGTTTTCTCATGGGGAAAATGGTTTACAATACTTCCAGATGAAGTAAGACTGCAAAGTGGAAAAACTGAAAAACTCTAAAACTCTATTTTTAAAAGACAAAATTTGTGATGATACTTTATAATAAGTTTCAACTGCTATCAACTTTAGATTGAGCTGTGTTATTCCAGAAATGCAGTCACATTTGAAAATTATTCTAAAAGTAAGATTACACTTCTTATCCCACACCCCATACCTGCTTGTACTATGGCAAACCCCACACACCTGTCCTTTGGTTAACTGCAGAAAAGTCTGATTTTGTGGCAAGAGCCAGGCTTCAGTATTACTCCACTTACTGCCTATGTGGAATTTTTTCATCTATAAAGTGAGCATAATATTTACACTGATGATATTACTTATATGTGGAATCTAAAAAAGCCAAACTCATAAAAACAGAGAGTAAAATATGTTTATGGGGTGTAGGATAAAATTGAATATGTTTAAAGGTACAAACTTGCAACAAGTAATAAGCCATAGAAATCTAAAGCACAATATGATGAATATAGACAACATTATTATACTAGAATCATCAAACTTGCCAAGAGACAAGAACTGTATTCCAACCACTGAAGAGAAAGGATAATTATATAATGAGATAGAGGTGCTAAGTGGCACAGCAATGGTAATCATATTACAACATATAAATGTACAAAATTTTCATGTTGTACACCTTAAGTTTACATGCTGTTATATGTCATATATATTCAATTAAAAATAAATTGAAATTTTTTCTGGATAAATATGAGGATAATTTTAGTTGATGAAAGGAAATGATGGAGGAAAACAACAAAAGACTAATAAAAATTAGTCAAAAAACAGTGTTACCTACCAAAGCTATTTGTGTATAATGAAATATAAAATGTAAATTTCATTACTTTTTATCATTAATTTTATTTAGTTATTTTTCAAGTACAGTTTTTTGTCTATTTTTCCCATCCCAGCCTCCCCCGCCCCTTGCTCCCCACCTCCCTCCCATTTCCACCCCCCTTAGTTCTTGTCCCTGTGTCCTTCCTATTTGTTCCTCCAAATCCCTCCCCCTTTTTCCCCTTAACTTCCCTTCCTTCTCCCCTCTGGTCACTATCCCCTTGTTCTCTATTTCAGTGTCTTTTTTTTTTCTGCTCGCTTGTTTGTTTTGTTGTTTAGCTTCCGGCTAAAGGTGAGATCATATGGTATTTGTCTTACAGCACCTGGCCCATTTCACTCAGCATAATGCTTTCCAGTTCCATCCATGTTGTTGCAAAAGATAGTAGCTCCTTCTTTCTCTCTGCAGCATAGAATTCCAATGTGTATATGTAGCACAATTTTGTGATCCATTCATTTACTGATGGGCACCTAGGTTGCTTTCAACTCTTGGCTATTGTAAATTGTGCTGCTATGAACATTGTGGTGCATAGGTTCTTTGAAATTGATGTTTTAGAATTCTTAGGATATAATCCTAGCAGTGGAATTGCTGGGTTAAAAAGCAGGTCGATTTTTATTTTTCTGAGAAAATTCCATACTGTTTTCCATAATGGTTTTACCAGTCTGCAATCCCACCAACAGTGGACTAAGGACCCCTTTTCCCCACACCTTCTCCAACATTTGTTGTTTGTTGCTTTGTTTATGATAGCCATCCTGACTGTTGTAAAGTGGTATCTCATCGTGGTTTTAATTTGCATCTGTCTGATACCTAACGATATTGAGCATCTCTTCGTGTGTCTCTGGATGTTCTGTATGTCCTCCTTGAAGAAGTGTCTGTTCAAGTCCTTTTCCCATTTTTTAAATGGGTTGGGTGTCTTCTTAGAGTGGAGTCGTGTAAGTTCTTTGTATATTTTGGAGATTAAACCTTTGTCTGAGGTATCATTGGCAAATATGTTTTCCCATACAGTTGGTTGTCTTGCTAATTTAATACTGTTTTCTTTAGCCACGCAGAAGCTTTTTATTTTGATGAGATCCCATGTGTTTATTCTTTCCTTTACATTCCTTGCTTTAGGGGACATATCAGTAAAAAAGTTGCTGCGTGAAATATCTGAGATTTTCTTGCCAATGTTCCCCTCTAGGACTTTAATTGTGTCACGGCCTACATTTAAGTCTTTTATCCACTTCAAATTTATTTTGGTGTATGATGTAAGTCTGTGCTCAAGTTTCACTTTTTTGCACGTAGCTGTCCAGTTCTCCCAACACCATTTGTTGAAGAGGCTATCGTTACTCCATTTTATGTTACTGCCCCCTTTGTCGAATATTAATTGACTGTAGAGAGTTGGGTTGATTTCTGGCCTCTCTGTTCTGTTCCATTGGTCTATGTGCCTGTTTTTATGCCAGTACCAGGCTGGTTTGATTACAGTGGCCTTGTAATACAGTTTGATATCAGGTATTGTAATCCCCCCTAGTTTGTTGTTCTTTCTCAAAGCAGCAGCTGCTATTCGGGCTCATTTATGGTTCCATATAAATTTTTGAAGTGTTTGTTCTATGTCTGTGAAATATGCCATTGGTACTTTAATAGGTATTGCATTGAATCTGTATATTGCTTTGGGTAGTATGGACATTTTGATGATGTTAATTCTTCCAATCCATGAACAAGGTATATGTTTCCATTTGTTTGTGTCTTCCTTGATTTCTTTCTTCAGGGCTGTGTAGTTTTCTGCATACAGGTCTTTTACCTCCTTATTTAGGTTTATTCCCAGATATTTTATTTTTCTTTTTGCTATATCGAATGGTATTTTTTCTTGATTTCTGCTTCTGCTGATTCACTGTTGGTATACAAAAATGCCTTTGATATCTGGATATTGACTTTGTAACCAGCTATTTTGCCAAATTCATTAATTAGTTGGAGCAGTTTTTGGGTGGAGTCTATAGGATTTTCCATGTACACTATCATGTCATCTGCAAACAGGGACAGTTTTGCTTCCTCCTTTCCTATTTGGATGCCTTTTATTTCCTTTTCTTGCCTGATCGCTGTGGCTAAAACTTCCAATACTATATTGAATAGAAGTGGTGAAAGTGGACATCCTTGTCTTGTTTCTGATCTTACTGGAAAAGCTTTTCGTTTTTTCCCATTGAGTAAGATATTGGCTGTAGGTCTCTCATATATGGCCTTTATTATTTTGAGAAATGCTCCCTCTATTCCCATTTTGCTGAGTGTTTTTATCATAAATGGGTGTTGTACCTTATCAAAAGCTTTTTCCGCATCTATTGATATGATCATGTGGTTTTTGTCTTTGCTTTTGTTTATGTGATGTATTACATTTACTGATTTGCGAATATTGAACCATCCTTGCATCCCTGGGATGAATACCACTTGGTCTTGGTGTATGATCTTTTTGATATATTGTTGGATGCGATTTGCCAATATTTTGTTGAGGATTTTAGCATCTATGTTCATCAGCGATATTGGCCTGAAGTTTTCTTTCTTTGCTGTGTCTCTGTCTGGTTTTGGAATTAAGATGATGCTGACTTCATAAAAAGAATTTGGGAGTTTTCCATCCTTCTGGATTTTTTGGAATAGTCTGTGGAGAATAGGGGTTAGCTCTTCCTTAAATGCTTTGTAGAAATCTCCTGTGAAACCATCTGGTCCAGGGCTTTTGTGTAATGGGAGTTTTTTGATTACTGCTTCAATTTCTTTTGCTGTTATTGGTGTATTTAGATTTTCTGCTTCTTTTTCACTGAGTTTTGGAAGATTGTATTTTTCTAGAAATGTGTCCATTTCCCCTAGGTTTTCAAATTTCTTGGCATACAGTTCTTCATAGTAATTTCTTACAATCCCTTCTATTTCTGTGGTATCAGTTGTAATCTCTCCTCTTTCATTTCTGATTGTGTTTATTTGTGTCCTCTCTCTTCTTTTCTTGATGAGCCTACTTAAAGGCTTGTCTATTTTGTTTATCTTCTCAAAGAACCAACTCCTGGATTCACTGATCCTTAAAATTGTGCTTTTAGTTTCTATGTCATTTAGTTCTGCTCTAATCTTGGTTATTTCCTTTCTTCTGCTTGCTCTGGGCTGTCTTTGTTGTTGTTCCTCGAGTTCTTGCAGGCATAGGGTAGGTTGTTTGTTTGAAATGTGTCTATCTTCTTTAGGTAGGCCTGTATTGCTATAAAGGTCCCTCTCAGGACTGCCTTCGCTGTGTCCCATAAGTTTTGGGCTGTTGTGAGTTCATTTTCATTTGTTTCCAGAAACGTTTTGAATTTTCCCTAATTTCATTCTTGACCCATTTGTTGTTTAATAGCATACCATTTAGTCTCCATGATTTTGGGTGCTTTGGGTTTTTTTTCTTTGGGGTTGGTTTCCAATTTCAGTCCCTTGTTGTCAGAGAAGATGCTTGGTATGATTTCAATTTTCTTGAATTTGTTGAGGCTCGTTTTGTGTCCTATCACGTGGTCTATCTTTGAAAATGTTCCATGTGCATTTGAAAAGAATGTGTATTTAGCTTCTTTGGGATGAAGGGCTCTATATATATATATCAGTTAAGTCCATTTCATCTAGGGTGTTGTTTAATGCCACGATATCTTTGTTGATAATTTGTTTGGAAGATCTGTCCATTTTTGATAGTGGGATGTTCAAATCCCCTACTATAATTGTGTTGCTGTCAATATCTTTCTTGAAGTCCTCTAAGATTTTCTTGATATATTTGGGTGCCCCTATGTTT
This sequence comes from Artibeus jamaicensis, assembly GCF_021234435.1. Lineage (NCBI taxonomy): Eukaryota > Metazoa > Chordata > Mammalia > Chiroptera > Phyllostomidae > Artibeus > Artibeus jamaicensis. The sequence goes on along the minus strand of NW_026521717.1, from coordinate 14,280,261 downwards.
GGTGCATATATGTTTACAATGTTAATGTCTTCTCGGTGGATTCTTCCCTTGAGTATAATGAAGTAACCTTCTGGGTCTGTCTTTATGGCCCTTTTTTTGAAGTTTATTTTGTTCGATATGAGAATTGCTACCGCAGCTTTTTTTCCTTGTCCGTTTGCTTGAAAAACTTGTTTCCAGCCTATCACTTTTAGTCGGTGATGGTCTTTTGTCCTGAGGTGGGTCTCTTGTAGGCAGCATATGTGTGGGTCATGCTTTCTTATCCAGTGAGCTATTCTGTGTCTTTTGATTGGGGCATTTAATCCATTTACATTTAAGGTTGTTATTGATAGATACTTACTCATTGCCATTTTTGTACCTGTGTTCCTCTCTGTCTTCCTCTTTTCCTTCCTTCTCTTAAAGCAGTCATTTTAGTATTTCTTGTAGAGCTGGTTTGGTGGAGGTGTATTCTTTTAGGCTTCTTTTGTCTTGGAAGCTCTTTATTTGGCCTTCTATCTTGATTGAGAGCCTTGCTGGGTAAAGTAGCCTTGGTTGTAGGCCTCTAGTTCTCATTACTTGGAATATTTCTTGCCATTCTCTTCTTGCTTGAAGTGTTTTCATTGAGAAGTCAGTAGCTAACCTTATTGGGGCTCCCTTGTATGTTATTTCTTTTTTATCCCTTCCTGCCTTTAAGATTCTCTCTTTGTCTTGGAATTTTGCCATTTTGATGATGATGTGTCTTGAAGTGGGCCTCCTTGGGTTCCTCTTGATTGGGACTCTCTGTGATTCCTGGATTTGTGAGACTTTTTCTCTTATCAAATTAGGGGAAATGTTCTCTCATTACTCATTCAAATACGTTTTCTATCCCTTGTTCTTCTTCTTCTCCTTCTGGTATTCCTATTATTCGGATATTATTACGTTTCATATTGTCTTGCATTTCTCTTAATCCCTCTTCATTCTTTCTGAGCCTCTTTTCATTTTCTTACTGTTTCTGTGAGATGCTTTGTACCTTGTCCTCCAACTCACTAATTCTATCCTCGCTTCATCTATCCTACTTTTGAAACTTTCTACCGTGTTCTTCAATTCGGAAATTGTATTCTTCATTTCTTCTTGTCTCTGGCTGATAGTTTCTATTTCCTTTTTCATGTTGCTGTAGTTTGCAGAGAGATCATTGTATTTCCCTTGTAGTTTCTGGTAGTCACTGTGAGCTCTTTGAACTTCGTAATAACCAGTGCTTTGAATTCACTATCTGATAGTTGATCAGCCTCTATTTCATCTAACATTCTTTCTGAAGTTTCTGCTTTTTCTTTCATTTGGGGATTGTTTCTTTGTCTTCCCATTGTTTGAGACTCTTCTTGTTAGTCTCTGCTTCTAAAATTGATCTGTTCTGAAACCCTGGTTTTATGGTGTGAACTTCTGTGGTATGATCCTTGTGAAGTTCAGTGGTGCAGACTTCTTTAAGTTTCTTGATGTTCTTTGTCTCCACCTACTCTCGTGCTGGTCCTTGCACTGGTCCCTGCATTGGTTGCCTACCACTGCTGAATTCCAGGCTCTAGTAGCCACCTCCTCAAGCACCCAGGCCCATTACTACGGCAGTGGCACAGGGGCTGGGTATGTCCCGGCTCCCGTATCTGGCTCCTCTGCCGCCCAGGGCCCCCTGACAAGAGTTTGGAGTGTCCCGGCTTCCGTACCTGACTCCCTGGGTCTAGTCCTGTCTCTATGGTAGTGGCACAGAGGCTTAGAATGTCCCAACTCCCATACCTGATTCCCCAGCGTCCAGTCCCGTTGCTATGGCAGCGGCACAGGGGCTGAGAACATCCGGGCTCCCATAGGGGGCTCCTCTGCCACCCAGGGCCCTCACAGGGGTTTGGAGTGTCCTGGCTCCCATACCTGACTCCCGTACCTCACTCCCCGGCGTCCAGTCCAGTCGCTATGGCAGCGGCACAGTGGCTGAGAACTTCCCGGCTCCCGTAGCTGGCTCCTCAAGGCCCAGGCCTGTCTCTATGACAGCGTCACAGGGGCCTTTGGTGTCCCAGCTCCTGCAACTGACCCTTCCATTGCCCAGGCCGGCAGCTATGGCATCGGCACAGGGGCCGAGAATGTCCCAGCTCTGGTTCCTGACTCCTCTGTCTCCCAGGACCGTCACAGGGGCTTGGAGTGTGTGGCTCCTGTACCTGACTCCCCGGCTCCCAGGTGTGTTGCTCTGGCAGTGGCAGTACAGGGGCTGCGTGAGACCCAGCTCCAGTAGCTGACTCTGCCGCCGTCTGGTGTTTCAGCGTCGGTCACAATCTCTGGTCTTTTAATTTCATAAATGCTGGGTAACCGATGGTTTATTGTGCTGTTTCTCTATAGATCTGCCAGGATTTTCACCGATGAGTACAGGAGCTAGCATCAGCTCCATCTTACTCCGTTGCCATCTTCCCAGCATCCCTTAAATTTCATTATTAATACTTTATTGGAATTTTGTGCCTGAATAAACTTATTTGCACTTAAAAAATAATATTTTTGGAGATTTATACATTAACATGTATGAAATACCTGGAATGGAATAGAATAGTCACCATTGTATTAACAGTTTCCTTTTCCTAAAATTATAATATCATAAAGTCAGAAGGAATCTTATGTAAAGTGATGATTCATTCCTCTGTGTGTATGTGCATGGACACACACAGACACACACATTTTAAACAAATCATATAATATTAATACAGGGAAGATCATAGCCTCCAGATGATCTACACTATGAGGTTTCCAAATCCAAACTGGGTATTTAAAATCACTGTTCCCCTTCATATTTACCATGAATAGAATCATTATATTGAACTCAGAAGACCTCAAGCTGCCCTCAGTTCTTCCTCAGTATTACTTTATAACTGCACCTTGTCCAGAAATGATTCTTTTATTAGAAGTGATTTGATTTACAAAAATTCTATGTTTTAATGATCCAGAAGTCAGAAGAAGCCACAAATAGCCACAAATATACTCCAAATAGCTTTTAATATTTCCAAAGAACTATTGGGAATCTCTGAACTTCACAGCAACCTATGAAAAAAGGTGTCTTGAAGATATCAAAATTCTATAATCCTGTACATATTTATAGAAATAATGTGGGGCTTTAGATAATGAATTGCTAAAGTTAAGCATTTCATTGAGTGAACTGCTATCAAGCAAAGCTAATGTCTACTTTGGTTCTATACATCATGGAGATAAATATCTTTATTTTTAAAAATTATGAATTTTATATAAAAGTACACACATAAAATTTTATTTTCTTTTTCTTTTTTAATTTTTAAAAAATTATTAAATCGTTCAAGTATAGTTGTCTGCATTTATCCCCTACTACCCCCCCACCTCAGCCATCCCCACCTCCCTCCCCTGCTTCCACTGCCCCCCCCCTTGGTTTTGTCCATGTCTTTAAAGGTTAAACTTGCCAGGAGAAAATATTTGGACCTGGTTTAAGATCTTGAATTGAAGATAATATCAAATTAACTTATTCATAAAATTTGACCCAAGTACAATTTTTGTGAAGTCTACCCAGTTCTCCACTGCTTCTGAATTCTACAATGAATTCAATTCTGCAATGAAATCACACAAATAATATATGATTATCTACCCTATACTTTTGTACCAAGTCATCAGGGTCTCTCAATTCTGTTTATTATTAGACCCTTGGGAGAATGTTAACAAAGTCATTAACCCAAAAATTTGTCTCAGTAGTAATATCTACTGCTTTGAAAGGAAATGTTTCTTTACAATTTGGCTTTTGATCAATTTTTCACCTTCAACTTAAACCTATTAATAAGAGACTTCTGTCCCTGACACATTTTTCTTTATCTCACACTCTGTTAATTTACATTCTGTGTTAAGACTGAACATGAATGTGAGTCTTTTTCCATCTAGGAGGAGATTAGTTGTTGCAGGAGATCATGTTATTATCCCTAGTAATAATCCTGGTTGTCCCCAATAACACAAAGAATGCACATAGTTCTAGCTAGATCAGTAGAGAGCACTGATAGGAAGAAACACAATCCTTAAAAAATAGAAAAAGACCAAAAAATTTGACCAGGCATGTATCATGGCTTTGATGGCCTTTGTTGCCACCTTTACCACTATTTCAAACCTTTTTTTTTCTACAAACATAGTTAAGGGAACAAAAAAGATATCAGCAAATGAGTGATAGATGTATAGAGAAAAACTTAATTATTCATGATTCAGCTTTTTCTATTTCCCCTTATTGACCATATCAAGGAGCACATATCTGTGAGTTTTAGGGTTACTGGAAATAAAGAAAAAAACAAATAAGACTTTAACATGATTAAAAACGAACCCAAGGTTTTTTTGCCAACTGATATCACCTTTTAAAATTATCTCATTGGATTAATACTGGTCAACCTTTGGAGAGACAGTCAATGAAATCATATTTTATTTCTATTAGTGAATATGCACCGAGTCCCTCCTGTGTCCCAGTCTTTGAGGTTGATACTGGGACTATAATGGAGGACCCCAAAAGACCTGGTTTCCCAAGAGACATTCCAATGAAGGGCAGTCATTTATCCAAAGAAGTGCACAGACAACACAGTACTTAGCAGCAGTATGAAGAGGGAAAACAGTTTCAGGGCACAGAAAATAAGGGGGCTGTGATTTAAATCAAAATAGTCCAGATTTACCTCTTGTAAAAGTAACATTTAAGGAACATTAATGGTTAAGCCAGGCTGCCTGGTATTGAGTCTCAACTCCAGCCTAATTATTCGGCCTATTTAACCTGCCAGAGCCTTGGTTCCATCATGTAAAATTCGGATGAAAAAACGCCCTATCTATCTCATGAATTTAATGGCTTGATTCTCTGAGAGTGAGTTAATTCTTATAACTGGTTTAATAAATATCAGCTATTATCCCTACCACCATCATTGGTAGTGTCCTTACCAGTAGTAACAACAGTAGCAAGCTGAGACCCAAAGAATCTCATGAACCAGGACAATCTTTTTCATTCAGGTTTTCTTTAAACATTTGTTCAATGGATGTTGCTAGCCTAAAATAGAGATTGAAAGTTGTCTTTTTTGTCAGTTTTGAGACACATTCCAACTTGCCTCAAATCCAGGATAGTTGTTTTTTTGTTTGTTTGTTTGTTTTTGCCAGTAATTACTCTGATTGAGGAACAAGTTAAAGAAAAAAGATTCCCTCAATGTCTTCTAGTAGTGTTCTGTGTTAGGTGCTGCCTCATGGAGCATTAGTATTTATTTATAACCACTGTTGGTTAAGGATTATTGTTTCCATTGTATAGATGTGGAAATGGGGGCTCAAAGAAGCTCAAGAAATTTGCTTAATGTCATGTAACTAATAAATGGCGGAAAACGATTCAGACTGAGGATCTCCAACTTCAAATCCAATGCCCCTTCTACTTACTCTAAGGTAGTCACTGAAGCATTGATGCATTCACTGATACACTAAGTACTCACCAATACTTACTTAATGGCCGATGTCACTTCCATAAGAGACCATGAAGAAATTTTAGCAATTACTTCCCTAGGCTAGCACTTGCTTCCATCAAAATCAAGAGGTTACAGACTCTCAAGTTAATGGTCACTTGTGATCATTCCAGAGCATCTAGTAGGTGGTATCCCTGTCAGAGCCTGAAAGTTCTTGTCTGTTTCTGAGCACCTCTAGAATCATTTTATTTTCCACTACCATTTCTGGGTAGTGGTTAGGTCTTTCATGACAGTATGAGATGGAGTCTTTCCCCAAGAGATTTTAAGGTACATTTAATTTCCCAGTTATACATGCTGTGTGGAAGCCTCAGAATACAATCAATATTAAACATAGGATTTTGTGTGCTGATTCCAATAGACTTCAGTTTAGTGTTCTCTTTTCTAGGACAAAAAGTAGAGTGACATTACTACTCTGGGAAAAGTGGACGTATTGACTTAAAAAAGATATTGTTGAACTTTCAAATGCCAAAAGATGCTTAACAGGATACTGGATTAAAATAGTATTTCTGGCCAGTAAGCTCACATTCATACTAAGCATCAGTGAAGAAAGAGTTGCTAAAATAGTATCTTCCCAATTTAAAAACAAAACAAAACTTAGGAAAGGATCCTTACCATGGGGGCAGTAGAAAGGTATTTCATAGTGATGAGGTGTGCTCAGGAAAGCACAGAAGCTGAAAAAGCACCTGTGCTTCATCCTTTTGCCTTCTCCGACCCAGAGCCAATCACAGAACTCTAGCATGAGAGTGCTCCTAGGGTTACCAGATGTCTCTGCCTCTCTATCGCAATATGGCAGGCAGACCAGCAATGGTAGAGATCCTGTCTATATTGAGTTTTGGGGCCCCAAAAGCCCTTTGTGATACATGCATGTATAAAATCTGGAGGTGGGTAATTTTTGCGAAATGCCATACCCACGTTTTAAATTCTTATTATCGGAATAAGCAGTGTGCTTCCAGTGATTTTCAGTAATTCTGTTTTTTATGTTTTGAATACACATATAAAGCAACTTTAGTACTATTAATTTAGAGGTTGAATTCACTTGCCTTGGTTGCTGAAGTCTAGTTGTGTGTTCCATGGAGAAAGAGACAGGCTAGCTTTGTTCGTCATCACACAGGAGCTCTCCTTTACCCACTGAGCTGACTGCCCATCTCGCTGCCCAGGGTTATCAGAGTTGGAAAGAGTGGCATTTCCTGCCCTCCCCTGGGACAAGAACACATAAGCACAGTTTTTCATGGCTTACCAATAAGGAGCTCTCTCCTGCCACAGTTTAACCTCCAGATCCCTCTTAACAAAGATTCATTATGGACTTTCCTTTCTGGTTCCCTGTTCAGTCTCTGTATCCCACCAACCTATTCCTCTGACCTTTGGGCCCCAACACAATCTTCATTGCAACAGGACTTTGAAAATAAGAAAAAAATCTTATGTGTGTTGTTGCTGACTATTTTAATGTACTGTCACAACGTGTCTTTGAGCTCCTTTCTGACTGAATTGATTTCAAGGATTGTTTTTTTTTTTTTTGCTTCATCATTAAATTCCAACTTGTAAACCTCCCCAAACCTCCACTTAACAAATGCTACCAGCATTTGCAACCAGGGTTCAGATAGGTCTCCCTCTCTGTCTTCCACAGCACCCTTGAATTGTACTCTTACCACAAAACCCCAGCTGCTTAATGTGTCTCTTTCAAAATGCATGGCATCCTCTCCATTTCTGTGCTTTCTAAAATCATATCTGGGGAAACTGAGAAGCTCCCTTTGAAGGATTACATTATGGCTTTGATTTTTATTTATAAAACATAAAGGACTAATATATATCAGTTAGGACATTTTGCTTTCAAAGTGCATTGTAGCAAAATAATTGGAAGGCTGTTGCGGTATGAAATATATGACAGCTTTACAGGACATAAAAAGCAGCTTTTTCTTTGTAATAGTGTAATTGCCTTAAACCCCACAATCATAATTGTTATCAAAAAATAATCCCAAGGAAAGGCTAATATAAGGTGAGCAGACTGTTATAAGAGCTCTAATACACTCGATTCCTTGAACAGCAAATGCAGCTCTCAATCTCCTTGTGCTTTTAGTGTCAGTCAGAGAGCACTCAGTCATTTCTGCGCATCAAGCCTGCAGTATTGATTTTTCCACTGACTGAAACAGCCATATAAGCATAAATTTTGCATGAGCCTTTCACTTTGTAGAATCTCCTTTGGTCAGATGACACATGATGTGAACATGAAGACTGTATAATAACAATGCATGGTCAACCTACAGGCATTAAAGCATGGGCTCTCACAGCTCTGAAGGACAAAAGCTGGATGGGGAAAGTGCTGCCTCGCTGGTGCAGTGTGAGAAAAAAAATATCATCTCCATCTTGGCAGCCTGGGTGCAATTTTATTTTCTACTTCCCCCCTGTATTTTCACATCTCCTCTCTAAAAGCCCTCACAACACACATACACACTCATTCCCTCACACACATCTTATCATTTCTGCCCACTCCAGGTAAGACTTGGCTTTATAAAGAGAAACACTGTGATAATGACTGAACCTGCTTACTGCACCACCCTCTGGTTTTCTCCACATTGTTTTGTTGTGTGCTGTCCTTGATGTCATTTCTTTTGTGTTGACCCTGGAGACTAAATAGTGTGTAATAACATTTGATAAGATCTGGTATCATGCTGGAAAAGAAAAGCCTTATCTAAAGATGTGACTCGATACACATATACAAGAAAAACCAACCCTTCTAAATAGCCACATTCCATTTAACCTGCCTTGGCCCTGTTTGTGATTTCCTTATTCATTAATAGTTCTTTATCTCATGTTTTTATGATTTAAAAGGTTCTGTGTACAGTGCAATCATCTTGTTAGGAGATTTCACTAGTGGGAACAAGGGGTGAGTATAATCCTACCCCACAGTGTCTGATATCACCTTATCCCAGGTGGCATAATTGCTAGGTCTCAGCTACCCTGCCCGGTTACATGAATTCAGGTGATTTGATGTAATTAGTTTATATTGTGATGTGAAGAATTCTAAAGATTAAGTTGAATTGGCCTGGGGAGGGGTAAGTTTAAGTACTTTAAAAAATTTCCCTTGGCAGGGTAGAGTCAACCAGAAGGTCACTATTTTCTTTTAAATAAAGATCATGGTGCAAAGCAAAGACTTGTTGTAATGAAAAAATTGCAAACGCATTCACTTTTTCCTTTTGTGTAACCATTTGGAATAACAGTAATAACATTCACCTGGAAGCTTGCTAACCTGGAAGAAGAGAGTGCTGAAATTCAAATATCTTAGGAAGGATATAAACTCCACACATGGGCAGCATAAGCTTTGATGAGTGTAAGCATGATCTGATTTATTTTTAAGAAGAACACATGCGTTCATTGAGAGTCTTTCTATTACTCAGAAAAGAAAAACAAACTCCCTCTTCTTTAATTCTTTTAATATTTTCCTGTTTCAGAGGGAGTGCCTGCTTTATGTGATTGGCTTCATCAACTCTGCTCATTGTTTGAAAAGAGTTTTGAAAATCATTATTTTTATTTCCAGTTGATGGCATCGCAGGAGATATTTCTACTTAAAACCAAAGTTATTATAGTGAGTCGTATTCTCTGAGAGGAGTGTTGGCTGAGGAGAATGAGCAAAATGACACTTGTGAGCCTAAGATTGTAGATGAGCATGTTCTTCAGGCTGCAGAGTGAGGGGAAGGACTGGTTTGTTTGCTCTTTATAGGAAAGTATACATTTGTGAAGAAAACATAGTAAACTCTCTTGCTAATGCTTTATTTGATGGTCTTGTCCTTTGAAAATGGGCTCGAATACCAACTATTTAAAATAAGAATGCTTTATGGTTACCGTATTTTGCCATTTAAAGTATGCACCCACATTTTGTACACATTGTACATGGGATTATTATACCTTTTATTATACCCATGGTATGTGCTCATTATATCTAGGTATAATGTGCATCCTTATCTTTCCCTCAAAAAGTTGGGCAAAAAAGTGTGCATTATACACAGCAAAATATGGTAAATTAAAAAATGAAAATGAGATGATAGCTCCTCAGCCCAGCTGAGCTCCCACTTCTGAGGTTCTTCCCCTCATTCAGGAAATTTAAGAAATGCAATTTAAAGCCTTGGATCTTAGAAGGTGTTGACAAATACATGGCAGAGGGGTTTGGGGCATACACAGAAACCAGAATCTGCTCACCAGACCACCAGCTAGACATAAAGTTTCCTTCCTTTTTTTCTTTCCTTCTTTTTACTTTCCTCTTTTTTTTTTAGCTCCTTTTACTGTCCCTTGCCCCAGGCCCACAAAATTTGATTATGCCCAAGGGACAAAAAATAAGGAGACTCAAAGACATCAAAGGGTTGGTAATAGACTCTACAGTGGCTACTTCAATGACTGTTGATTTAAACCCATCCCTATGTCTAAAAATTATTCCTGCCTCTTTGATGGCTTGTCTGAAATGTGATAGCTAGCTCTACATCCTTCTCATGTGTGGCTGTTCTTGTTGTCTGCTCAAGTCTCTGTGTAGAAAACAGCATGTAATGGCAAAGGAGGCTAAATTGCTGATGGCCAAAGTCTATCTGGTGAGCTCTAGGAGGATTTATCATCATCTTCTCATCAAAGGACAAATATCTCAATATGATTTCCTTTCCCTGTTGTTTCTCAGTCTGAGTGTGGGCACAGTTCCCACTGAGTCAAAGAGGGCACTGAGGAAGTTTGGATAACCCTACAGATCAGTTATAAGGTTTAGGTACACAGTTTAGGTCCACACTTACCAGAAACACACACACACTTCTGAGGAGACCCGGAACTTTTCTAGACCCTGTGGGTATTTAACAATGAGCATTACAGAATGCTGCCAAAACAACTTCCTACAACCCCTTCTGATGCCTGATCTGGCTGGATAGTGGTGGCAATGGCGGCTTGTGTGTGTGTGTGTAAGAGATAAAGAGAAAGACAGGACAGGATGGGGCTGGGGATAGGACTGAGAGTGGGTAGACACTTGTTTATTAAGCACCAAGCAGGGAGCTAGGTGTTTATAAATGCTGTAGGATTTAATCTTAATTACAGTCTTTCTTAGTATGTACCATTTTTAAAATTTTACACATGAAAAGCTGAGGTGGAGAAGAAAGTGACTTGGCAAGATCTCTTATCCAATAGATAATGTAATGAGAATTTGCATTTTGGGTATAATTTCAAAACTCTTTTCACAGTATCGGAGAGAAGTCCCTTATGTACCAGCAGTTATACCATGACATAAGCACTGGTGTTTGCTTAGGAGAGAAAATGAGGAAGGGGCCTGTCTGTGCCAGCTCAGCTTGAGGTATATAGGTAGTTAAGTTGACCCTTATTGGTTAAGTTGGCCCTAGTTGAAGTGTAAGTATGACAGATTATAAAAAAATCCAACAGACTGACAACTTGAAATAGAGACATCTTTACTAGTGTAAAATGAATGGGTTGACCAAAAACACATTCAGAGTATGCAGTTTTTTTCTCCCGTGTAAATTGTCCTTACATCAAATTGGGAAGAGTGTCCTGTGTGCAGAGGTCAGACACTTGTGTTTGGAGAAGCATACAACCTCTTCTTTTGTTCACACGTGCTCAGAGTCTGCGATTGCTATTCTCTTCCCCTGAAATGCTTTTCCCTTCAGTGTCTATGTGACTTGCTTGCTCACTGTGTTGGGGGCTGCTTATGGTATCTTATCAATGAGACTTTCTTGAATCATCCTATAGAATATAACACCCTCCAGCTCCCACTCCACTGACACAATCTATACCCTCTCCCTGCTTTAATTTTAGCCGTATGCTTAACATCATGTGACAGACCATATATTTCCCTGTATATTTGTCCATTTTCTGTCCCCCCCATGGAATGTAGGTTTTAGCAGGGCAGTGGCAGTAGGTGCTCTCTGCTGGCCTCCCAGCTCCTGAGGCACTGGCCATTTCATCAACATTCCTGTGTGAAAGGGAGCCTAAATGGCTCTCTCAGTTTCTACCCTCAACCAAGGAAAGAAGCCATGTAGAAATAGACTCACGTAGAAATAGAAATGCCCCCTTAGTTCCTAGGATGCTGTACTAGAGTGTTTGAGCCCAGTAGAGAGGAGTCATGAGGGAGCTCTTATACCCACTTGGAATGGTGGTTTAGAGGCTGGAGAATTTTCTAGAAGATGCAAGGCCCTGGACATATCTGTTGCCTTCTTTGCCTCAAAAAGAGAAAGAACCTTTGTCTGACAGAGGCAGGAAGCAGAGGAGGTGCAGAGTTTGCTGACTGAGTTGCCAGGGAGTGCCTGACATTAGCCTCTATTCTACAAAGATGTACAGTGGCTTGTGATAGACAAGCCTTATAAAAATAATAGCAATAATAGCCTTTATTTAGTTTTGGTATTTCTATATTTTTGAACATTGCCTTTGGCAATGTGCAGCTTTAATAAATAAACACAGATCTTCTAATGAGAGAATGAAATTACAGAATCTCTATCAACCCCAGAACAACAGCAGCTCACTACTGCCCGTGGTTACCTAAATGAGAAGCATGTAATGTAGGTCATAATATTGAGATGCCATGGACCCCAGTGTCATGCAAAGTGGTGAAGTGGGTATAGGGGGAGGAGAAGGAGCATGGAAATGCCTAAAGCCACCAGCAACCACTGAAAATGGAGCACCCTGGAGAAACCTTTATTTCTTTTCTAAGTCTATGATGAAGTTAACTGTTTGTTTCCTGTTATGCTTCTTCACTGAGATAAGCAAACCATTATTTTTCTTTTAGAATTTATTTATTATCAGAATTCTGCCTCTGGATTCATCTCCTTTGATTTCCAGCTTGTCTTGCCTATTATGTATTATGTAAATACAGGGCAGTAAGCTACAAGTTGCTGCCATGAGCCCATTCAAAATCCAGAACACACTGTAGGGCCATTGGAAAATCAGTGTAAAGGAAGTGTTCATTAATCTGTGCTTTCTTCCTTCCATAGAATGTGCTACTTGTGTCAGTTTTCTCACTATGCAATCTCTCTAACCCTTCCCCAGAGGCTAGACATTTTGAGAGCAGGAGCTGGCTTATACATCCCTGGATTTGAAAACTCAGCACAGACCCTTGCACAAATATTTGCGGAAAATGTGAAAGACTGAATGATTTGAAAGCCAATGACAACAAGATCTAATTTTCTTATATCTTTGCAAAAATATTTCCAACAGCCTAATGCCCATCAAGCCACAATCTTCTTTGCACATTTCCTTCAAAAAAGAAAGCAGCTCTTGCATTACCACCAAAAGTTATCCAATGAGAGAACTGAGATTTGTAAAATGAATGAGCTTGAATAGGTTCATCCCCATTCCATGCTGGTCTTGCTCTTTCAATGTCAGAAATAGAAGCTCACTCAAATTTATTTAAGTAAAAATAATTTTATATAAATACTAATGACAATTCCTTTAAAATCTAAGAAAGAGCGAAACAATCAAGTGTCAGAGAACCAGCTTTGAGAAGTCATTAGTAGCCCATGTTATACTTCCAGTGGTCTTTATTTCTTACAGCATCTCAGCTTCTCTCTATGGACCTGCCCCTTCCCCACCTTCTACAAATTGTAGGACTCTGATTAGTCATAATTCTCCAACACCTTTGGCTCTATGGCCATTTTGACCACACTCCATCTGGTTTCTGGCTCATTTTTGTAACTTCAGTGTCAGTGTCCCTTGCTAAAGATCTCTCAGTTCCTAATTTCACATTTCAGAGAGAAATATGATTGGCCCTGCTCATTCATTTGAGCCACAACACATACATCTTCTAAGAGAATTAATTGTAACTTGGAATGCCAAGAAGGCTTTATGAAGAAAGTGACTCCAGTTCAAGTCTTCAGCAGAGACATAAGCTCTAGATGTAAAGGGTTTAAAATCTTTTCATTCTACTCAACTCATCTAGGTTATTTTGCAGCCCAAGGACAACTACACAGATTAACCTACAAAGAATTTAAATCATCTGGCAGATTTATAAAATAGCTAGATAATTTTAAAAGCATGAATATATCCTTTAATTAACAACTGAGTACACAAATTAAAAAAGATAATTTGAAACACTCCTAAAAAATAAAAGTTTGGCTTTAAATAAATTATTATGACTCTTGAAAATTGTTGTATTTCCTTTAAATCAAAGTGCAAGTGGCCTTATCACTTAATGATAAACATTTACTGTTGTCAAAATTATTTTCACGGGTATAAAATTATGCCTTCATAGAGCAAATAACCATAAATTGTACTAAATTATTAGATATGTTCTCCTTTATTATTTGTTCAAATAAGTTTTCCACTCGTGACTGTTCCTCTTCCCCTTCTGGTACTCCTATAATTTGGATGTTGAAGCGTTTAAAGATGTCCTGGAGGTTCATAAGCCTCTCCTCATTTTTTTAAAATTCTTGTTGCTTCATATTTTTATGTTTGGTAATTTTTTCCTTCCTTCTGTTCCACTCCCTTGATTTGAGTCCCAGTTTCCTTTCCATTACTATTGCTTTCCTGTGCATTTCTATTCATTTCAATTAGGTTAGCCTTCATATGTTCCTCTAATTTATTACTAAAATCAACCAGTTCTGTGAGCATCCTGATCACCAGTGTTTTGAACTGTGCATCTTAAAGTTTGGCTATTTCTTCATCACTTAGATTTATTGGCTCTGGGGCTCTGAGTTGTTCTTGAGCCATGTCAAGGCATATCATAATTACATTAGCCAAGATTAGAATGAAGGAGAGAATCCTAGAAGCAGCAAGAGATAGGGGACAGTCACCTACAAAGGAATTCCCATCAGACTGCCAGCTGATTTCTCAAAAGAGACCTTACAGGCAAGAAGGGGCTGGAAAGAAGTATTCCAAGTCATGAAATCCAAACACCTACATCCAAGATTGCTCTATCCAGCAAAGCTTTCATTTAGAATGGAAGGGCAGATAAAGTGCCTCTCAGATAAGACCAAATTCAAGGAGTTCATCATCACCAGGCCCTTATTATATGAAATGTTAAAGGGACTTACCTAAGAAAAAGAAGATAAAAAAGATGAACAGTGAAAGGACAGCAAACTCACAGTTATTAAGAACCACACCTAAAACAAAAGCAAATTAAGAGGACAGCTAGATCAGGAGTGAACCATAGAAATGAAGATCACATGGAGGGTTAGCAGCAGGGGAGTGGGAGAAGGAGAAGGGGGGAGAAGGTACAGAAAATAAGTAGCATAGACCGTAGATAGAAAATAGATAGGGGGAGGGTAAGAATAGTAGGGGAAATATAGAATCTAAAGAACTTGAGACACCTGTTCATGAACTAAAGGGGGGGAATGGTGAGGGAGGGGGTGTGCAGGGTGGAGGGGAAAGAAGGGGGGAAACAGAACAACTGTAATGGCATAATCAATAAAATAAAAATATTTTTTAAATAAAAAATATCTAAAAAAGAAAAAATATTAGATATGTCTAATAAAAAGGAAACTCTCTATTCTATTCTTCATGCTATAAATCAGGACAAAGAAGCAAACCTTTTCCAATTTTCTGTGTCTGGTGTTGAGCTCAGAATCTGACACATATTTAGTGATAAGTAAATGTTTAGGGAATTAATAGTAAAAGAATCTGGTCTTAATATTTTGAGAAATGGAGCAGAATGTAAACTGCTTTAGGAAGCAAAAAGGTTTCAGTTCAAATTATTTAAAAATTAAGCCATCTAAATTTCTGGTTCAGATTTACCAATCAGAGAAATCATTTTTAGCCTGACACCTGTCTAATGTTACAAGTGACAGTCATGGTCCTGGGCAAGGTAAGACATTCCAGACAGGTTCTCTATCCAAAGCTGAGGGACTCCCAGATACAGATGATTTAGTCTAAGAAAGTTAGTGCATGTATATCTGTCTCTTCATTTTTCCCCTTTAAAAAGAGCTCCTCTGCCTCTCCCCCAATTTTTGAACTGTGAGTTCCTTCAGGGGAGCAACTAAAGCTGTTTGCCTTTTCTATTTCTAATAACACAGTGCCTAGTACATGTTTGCTGAGTGAGTGGATTGCTCCATACATAAGCAAAAATCATCCAGATCTGCAGGACAGGGTCTCAGTGGGTTGATAACTTTGAAAGGGTTACAAGTATATGAACAAATTCTGCCCCACAGAATTTGGCCTCCTGAGTTCTCCATTGATGCTTTTTTATTCCACGCTGATATTATCAGGTGTACTCTTTTGGACCCTATCACTTTTCTCTTTCATAACTTTCATTACTCTTAGCTTATTATTTCTATAATTCTACTTCTGTTTAATAAAGCACATGGCCTTGCACACAGTAGGCCTTTAAGTACAAGAAGGATGGAATCTGGTGAGCAAATGAACAATGTGTTCAAAGGCCAGGGAGCAAAGGAAGACCAGGGTATTGAAATCCCCCAGAGAAGATGGCATGAAACTAAGGGAGAAAAAAAAGAGGTCATTAATTCTTTAAGGGGAAAGAGATGAGTTAGGAAGCACATAATAGAATGTATTCTGTATCAAACTCTCCATATGGAAGGCAAAATAACACTTGCCCTCGCCCCAAACATGCCCATGTCCTTGTCCCTGGGACCTGTGAATGCATTATATTACATAAGAGGAATTAAGATTGCATGTCAAATTCAGTCTGTTAATTTGCTAACCTAAAATAGGGAGATTATCTTAATTATTAGATGGACCCAATCGAAAAGGTGCTTAAAAGCAGAAAAGGGAACTCTGGCCATTGTGGCTCAGTTAGATTTTTATCCTGTAACTGAAAGGGTATGGATTCGATTCCCAGTCAGGGCACATACCTAGGTTGCAGGTTTGATCCTACTGTCCAGGTGTGTATGATAAGCAACCAATGGATGCATCTCTCTTACATCAATGTTTCTCTGTCTCCCTTCCTCACTCTCTAAAACACAATGAAAAAAAATATCTTATGGTAAGCAGAATAGGTAGGTGGAAAAGGAGACAGAGTTAAAGAAAATATGTGATGCCAGAAGCAAGTCAAATATATGCAATGTACAAAAAACTTGACAAGCTATTGCTGGTTTTGAAGATGAAAGAAGGGGGCCATGAACTAGGGAATGTAGGGGACCCTTAAAAGTGAAAAGGCTGGAAAACAGATTCTCCCATGAACCTTCAAAAGGAATACAATTCTGTGTCACCTTGATTTTAGCCCAGTAAAACCCCTTGCAGACTTTTGACACCCAGAAATCTAAGATAACAAATTTGTGTTATATATACTGCTAAATTTGTGGTAGCTTGTTACAGCAGCAAATAGAAAACTAATTCATACCATGGGAGTCTATCATGAATTGGCATATATACACCTAAAAGTTAACCAGATCCTTTATGAGGAACTCCTATCACATTCTCTCAGATGAAGGTTGTCACATCTGTTTCATTTTGCAAGCCAAAGCTAAGCTCACTAACCACATATATTTATACTTTGGGAAATTTAGCCTAGATGACAAATAAGAATGGGTACTCAAGGTAAGGAACAATGGAGGCTTTCCACTTTCTTATATCATGATTGATGTACTTGACATACTTCCTACCACTTTGGGGAAAATACATCTGTCTGAAGTCAAGAATAACTTAAGTTCTGGAAACCTAGAGATTATTAGCCATTGTAAAGCTAGTTAAATTTAAAATAATTTAACATACTAAGACATAATTTTCAACTTTTGAAATGACAATATTTTTCTAATGCAGTGAATTTTTACATTCCTATTTGTATTGGTTTTGGTTTTTCTGCTGCCCACCCTTTATGCATTATCAAGTAACAAAATCATAGTCAACCTTGTTTAAATGGCCTGCATAGTGTCTCCATGCAATTATACACCCACAACCTATCCAGGTGTGGGTGTAAAAGGCATAACCTTGTGCTCCATACATACCTGTTAAGTTTGAGAAAACACCTACTAAGAAATAAATAACAAAACTAAAAAAGAGAGAGAAATGGGCTTAAAATAAAGTCTTAAACTGAAACCCCAATCCTAAAACACCTAAAATAAAAAGATAATATTTATTCATCTGAATAAGAATCACATACAGAATCACAAAATCCACTTAGAAAACACAAGTTACTGAAACTTTTTGTACCTAGGAAGCAAGTGAGCATAGGGGAAATTTACCCATGCACTGCCACTCATGCTTATTCTATTTTTATTCTTTTACATAAATGTGTTTTCATGCATGTAAAAGCTTCAGACATGCAAAGGCAACCACAAATCCTTAAAAGGAAATATCAGTGCTCAATACTCTTTACATCCACAATTTTGAAATTAATTGATTAGGTCCACCAGTGTATCCACCCCTCCATTTCATACTAATGCAAGGTTTGCTGTGGAGAAGAAATTTAAGGAAAATTGAAAGTAAACATAGATAAAAACATCAAATATTCTTAGCTCTCATATTCTTGAATGGTGGAATTAACTTTCAGATGATACCATGCAGATGACTTGATTATGATTGTAACTCACAATAGAAACAATAGTCACATATTTTTCTATTTTCATTTATTTGTCTCTCAGAAAGAAAAAAATACCCAGAGGCAACAGCACGTCCCTGTACTGTGAGAGATTTGAAGGAGAAAGATATTCCTTTTACTTTCGGAATATATTTACTAGGTATAGATGAGAACACTGGGAAGGAATGTTAATATCTTTATGCTGGAGCTTTAGATTTTATCCAGAGACTTTTTATGTTGGTTATACATTATGTTTCAATTCATTCAGTCCTCATCGGCAGCTGGCATGAGCTCCAAGTTTTACATGTTAAGAATTTTATGCCTAAACCTTGTACATAATAAATTAGTCAACCCATCTTTTTTTCCTGGTCATTTCATTCTGTAGAGATTCTTCTAGGACAATCTGAACAATCTGGTAACACAACTGTCTCTTGTTAATTTCTTACTAGGCTCACATTATGCTTAATAGCTTTTTGACATCTCAGGTATAAAAATCACCGATAGCTACTAACTGTTTTTTTAATACTTTGTGTATTTTTACTCTACATGGTAAAAGGGGGGAGGGGCAGGATTGTGATGTTGTAAAGTGATACAGGTGGTCAGAAAATCACCATGGCAGCTATAAACTACCTTGCTCATTTTATATCACAAAGAAGGAAAACATAAATGGAAAGGAAGAAAGCAAGCTAATTGTAGGTCATTTATAACTGTTAAGAGTGAATAAACGTATTATCTTTCTCCCAGTATAACATACTGTTCTGGATGAATTGCACCTAATTTTTTTCTTTTTTTTTTTAAGATTTTATTTATTTATTTATCTTTTGAGCGGAAGAGAAGGAGAGAGGGAGACAAACGTCAATGTACGGTTGTCTTTCCTGGGTCCCCTGCTGGAAACTGGCCTGCAGGGAACCAGCCTGCAACCCTGGCATGTGCCCTGACCGGGAATCGAACCGCAACTGTCTGGTTCGCAGGCCCGCGCTCAATCCACTGAGCTACACCAGCCAGGGCCTAATTTTTTCTTATTATGCCGTTTGAAGGACAAACTAATTCTTTACAGAAATTGCTTCAGGGTCTCAGGGCTCAAATAGCATGTTTAATCATGATTGTTATTTGATAGCATTATCTGGTAATCACTCTATCAAAAATTAGATGATTACTTAGAAGCAGAGACTTTTAAAGACCATAGATTGATTAAAAACAAAAATAAACAACCAGCTGTACCTTTAAAACAATATAGTCTATGAACTTCAAAGCAGCTGATTTTTATTTTCAGTCTCAATGTTGTGCTGTAATCAGGAAAATAAATCCCTAAAACTAAAACAGTGGACAGCTTTTTGAGCCAATTAACTATTTATCCAAATATAATCCTGAGTAACTTCTTTAGCCTGACTTAGTGTTGAGAAGCTTCCTGGCTCTTCAAAATAAAACCAAAGAGGGAGGTTGGGAGCAAGGGAGGGAGGTGGGTTCAGAGGGGTTGGGGGAAGGGGTGGGGAGAAAATATGGACAACTGTAATTGAACAACAACATAATAATTTAAAATAAAATTTAAAAAAAGAACAAACTGACAGTAACCAGAGGAGAGGTGGGAGGAGATAATGGGGGCAAAAGGGGAAGGGTTTTCAGGAACCTGTATAAAGGTTGGAGGGGTAGAATCGAGGGTGGGGAGTGGGGATGGCTGGGGTGGGGGGGAAATGGAGGCAACCTTACTTGAACAACAGTAAAAAATTTTTAAAAAGAGAAAAAAAATACATTATTCTTCTAAATTATACATAAACCACATCTTGTCCTTGAGGAGAGAATAAAACAAAATGGCCTGTTGGGCCCTAGGAGGGAGGTAGTAGGGCCATTTAGAGTTTGTGGGTAAGTTAAAGGTAAGAGGCCAGCCCAGAGAGCAGGCCAGGGGTGTCCCAGTAGGTACAGCAACCTTGGAGATGCACCCATACCAGAGTCTTGGCCCTACATTCCTCCCTGAGGACTTCCAAAGTCAGTGCTGCTCCTCTGAAGTCAGTAATGATCAGGTCATTCCAGGACACACAAGTAGCCTGGCCTGTGCATTCTCAATTTTTCCAGACCTAGAGAGCAGAAGTGTGGGATCCAGAGAAGCCTATTTGAGCACCAGCTTAGCTCCCACATTTGCCCTTTGTTTCTCTGAATGAAACCTTTTATTTTTATCCAACCACTACCTCCCATCCCCCCTGCCCTAATACCATCTACTTTTGGTATGTTCCTGCTATGGGTGTACTTGTGTATGCACTACTTTTCTGTATCAAAGACCTTAATCAGGCTGTTCCAGATTATATCTGTCTCCTTTTACTCTCCAACAGCCTCCTCTACCCCTTTGGAAAATTTGTGGAGTGCTCGTTTCAGCCCATTTGCCTACCCCGAGCTCCCAGCTTTGTTATAAACCAGACAAAAGCCAGGCCTAGGGCTTCCTCATCTTGTGAGCTTAACCACAGCCTCAGACCCTATGGGCTGCAAGTGGTCCTGGGAGCCCAAGGGCGCATATGTGTACATGTACACATGCATACCCCCCACCCCAAAAATCTGTCTCCTAAATCCTTCAGCCAACAATAAAAGTTGCCATGGAGACACTCCTAGGCAAAAGCTCTGGGGCTACCATTCCATAGACAGCCAGGGTTCAACCAAGTTGTCTGTCTTGCAGGGAACACAATATAATAGGAAGCTGTTCCCTTTAGTCAGGCATCTACAAAATGTTAAATTCCTTCCTAAGACTGCCTCAGCTAACTCCTTATATCTCTTTATTAAACTTGTGTAATTCAAATGATTACCTTTTAGTACTTATCCAAGCCATAAGTGTATTTTTGTATTTTCTTGGAATTAATTTTCTATTTTGGGCTATCTTGAAGAATTAGCTTGTCTGTACCTCACTTTTATAAGGCATTATTCTCATCAATTTGCTGACATGTCTCACTAAATCATCCCTACAGTCCTCAGTTAGGTGCTATTGTTAACTCTTTTTTATAGGTGAGAAAACCAAGGCACAGAATGTTTAACTTATTCATGACCACTCAGCTATTAAGTAACAGAGTCAAGACTTGAACTTGGAACCAAACATACTATATACGCTGCTGTCATTTCTCATTGAAGAAATGGTAAAATAGAGCTATTCATCTATTTCATCTCTCTTTTATCTTTCAGTTCTGTGATCTGTTTTATTCTATGCTGTTCAGGAAAATGAGTTTTTATTTTTGCTATATTTACACAGATTGGCTTAACCGGAAAATTCACTATTATTTACATCTTTAAGAAGTCAGAGCCAATGGAAAGGAAATGAGCCAGTAAATCTAAAACACATTCAATATTTCCTCTCATTTTGATTTTTGGCTTCATGGGAATGGTAGGCAAGGGAGAGCTTGGAATGTGTTTTCTGAGTTGGCTGCTCCTGGAAGCAGTGCAGAAGGAAGAAGTAAGGCTGGAAAGGGGTCCATGCATGTGAAACTTGCTCAACAGTGTCAGTTTGGGGACATCTCTAAAAGGTTCAAAAATCTGTCATTTTAAGTTTATAGCTAAACATAAGCCTCATACATTCCATACCTTAGTGGAAAATGTGGCTCTAAAGATTCCTGTTGGTGGTTTTAAAAAGGCGGGGAGTTGTTGGGCCTCTGGGGAATAAACAACAAGAGGAAGAGACACAATGGACAAAAGTCACATTTTGGAAAAGGACAACTGAACAGGACAGAACTATTGGCCCCTGAATTGCCTGTTCTTTTGGGCTCATAGTCACAATGGCTGAAGATCCCAACACATGCTTGTTTGGCCTCCATTTTGGACCAGTTTTCCTTTCCCAGTGTTTCTTAACATGAGTAAAAGTTCATTGATGGAATATTCTTTTTTCCACAAGTGCCAAATCCATATCAGCTTCTGTATAGCTACCTAGAACAATTTTGTGCTCCTTTTTGTAAATAATTAGGTTTTATGTTAATACTTAAGAAAAATAGCCCTGGCTGGTGTGGCTCAGTGGATTGAGTGCTAGCCTGTGAACCAAAGAGTCACTGGTTTGATTCCCAGTCCTGGCATATGCCTGGGTTGTGGGCCAGGTCCCCAGGAGGGGGTGCACAAGAGGCAACCACACATTGATGTTTCTATCCCCCTTTTTCTCTTTCCCTTCCCCTCTCTCTAAAAATAAATAAATAAAATCTTTTTTAAGTATAATAACATATTGATCAATACCACACAAGAAAAACTTTCAATTTATCAGCCCGGAAATGTGCAGAATTCTTATATCAGAACATAAACTTCTTTATTTTCAAGTTTTATAATATGCATTTTATTTATAGCATCATTGTAGTTTGTTTTTTTTCCTAACCTACATGAAGCATGGAGTTGGACTTTAAAAAAAATATATATAAAGTGCACTGGAACCTGTAACATATACTTAGCAAAATTACCAAGTGCATTTTCTGTGAATAGTACCCAACCCTCTTTCCCTTCTCTTCTGATGGCAAGAGTGCTATTGCTCAGAAAATCACCATTTTTCTTCACTTTTATTTGACTAGAAACAGTCATGTTCCTATGGGCTTCCTAAGGTAGGTTGTTCAGCTCATCTGATATGAGATCACGTTAAAGATGATTGTGGCAATTTGTTTCCTCTTATTGTGAAACCACATGCTGTCCCCAGAAATTCAATCACATTTTCAGAGACTTCTTTGTGTGCTTTTATCATTATAAACATGTATTTGCACAATTCAAAAATTCAAAAAATGTAGAGAAGTATTAAACACAAAACTAGAAAATCACTCCTAATTTGTCATGAGATTAAGAAAAATTTTATTTTCTTCTTTCTCTTTTCAGTGCTACTAAATTAAAAAATTGTTTTGAAATCATTAGAATCTTAGAACTCAGTTTAATATTGGTAATGTTTTAGTGTTTTTCCTTCCACTGTTTGATCTAATCATATATGTTGTGTCTATGTTTTTAAAAGTTTAAATCACATTTTCTACACTAGTAAGGGTTTTTTTACTTAGCATCTTATTTTGAATATATTCCTCTAGCTATACCTTTAGCTTTGAACTTAAGGGGACCTTTGGAGATCAGAGGACTATATGTTTGTTTAATTAAGATACACACAGTATATAATGTGGCTGGGTTTTTTTGGATACAGTGTATTCAACAAAGAAAAATAGATTCAAAAGCAGAAATTCAGATATAATTTATATTGGTCTTTGAGTTGTGAAATTTATTAAGTATGCATACAATTACAGACACACACACATGTACTGGTGCCTTAGCACTTGCTATTCTCTTAACCTGGAAGTTTCTGCACAGCTTCACATTTTCTAATTCCTTGTATGACAACATGACAGAATACTGAGGTATTGTTTACTGTCTATTCTTCACCCACCCCCTATCACCACCACCCATGCTCAAATGTAACCTCCTTGAGGGCAGGGACTTTGTTCACTTCACCATCATATCTCCAGAACCTAGAACAGTGCCTGACACATAATAGGTACTTAACAAGTGGAACAGAGATACTTACAGGGCCACTTCCTGTAACGCATTCCACCCCTCAGTGTGGCATCTGATGCATTTCCAGACTTTCTGCTCACCCACAGGAAGGACTGACTTTGGCAGGTACTTCATGGCAGTCTGGAGGTCTTTAGGACATCGAAACTGAAGTCCAGGCTGCTCAGTTTGGTCGTCAGGAGCATGAGCCCTGAGGGCTGACTTCCTGGGTATGAGCTCCAGCCTGCCCACTTCCTGCCTGTTCTGGCATGGGCAGTTCATTAGCCTCTCTGCCACTGTGAACAGCCAATAACTTAATATCTATGTAGCTCTTAGAATAAGGCCTTGTTCATAGTAAGTGCTCTATGAATGTTAGTGATTATTAAAGAAAATGATACAGCAAAGAAGGAAGAAGGTGGGCTCATGTTTTAAATGGACTTAGATACCCAGCCATCCAACTGTCCCCTGCTTTTGTCATTGTCTTCACTCACTTATTTAGCCTGTCTCTTTCAAAGAAATATCATGGGACTAGAAAGGCAAATTAAGTCTATGCCCTTGGAGGGTAAGCAACAAATAGGGGAATGAGACCTAGACATGGGATATTGTTCTATTTTCAGATACAGTAAACTACCTGGCCAGAAAATCTAATCCCTGTGTTATAATGAAGATATGAGATACATTTTGATCCCAAGAGTAGGCCTGTGGCCCACAAGTTTATTTGATGAAGGTGTTGATTGCAATGTGGTAAGGATTGCAGCCTGTGCCTAAACTGTGTACATCTCTGATTCTGCCCAGCCTGGTCATATCTGAGTCATCAGTTATTTACCCATTTGGCTCCCATCCTATTAGTATATATCCCCGTTATCTAACTTAGTGTTTGCCACATGCTTGGTAGTCAATAAATGTTGAATGGGTGGATAAATAAATTTAAAATATTCAATAAATAGTCTAGATGTAGATACACACACATATATTCTCCCTATCCCACAGAAATTGTTCTAAAGACTAAATCCAAAAGGTATCCAAATTGATTGACAAAACTGCAGATGTCTCTACAACAAAAAAGCATTTGCTCTTATTGTCAAGTGTGGTTGGAGAATGATTATTAGAGAGAAAAGGATTATTAGAGAGATCATTAGGCCCTGAGGTGAACTTTGAAGGAAAGGTACAGTTTGGCCTGGCAGAGGAAAGCTGGCGAAATAAATGGAAAAGGTCAGACTGTGTACCTCAGTCAGTTCTTGATTTTCTGGTTTATAGAAAAAACAAAGGAACCCCACCTCTTCAAGCCTAGCAATAATGTCGGGTCCCTCTGATTTTGAGTATTTGGGATCAGAAATCAAGGCTGCAAGGTGAGCCCCAAGCTTAAGGCTCAGAGCTTTCGGTCGGTGTGTGCCCACCTCCCCAGAGTCCGCAGGCCTGTAGGGCATTCTGGGAGCCGGGCGGCTTTGGAGCATCTCTATCCTTCTACCCTGCCTTCCTTCAGGGGGAAAACCAGAGCACCACAGAGTCTCAGACCCAAGGCTTTTCTTTATAAAATCTAACCCATGTTATTATTACTCATGTTTAGTTTATTTAGTAGTAAAGTACATATATTTACATGTGTTTATATGCACGTTTCAAGAGGAGCATGCAGTTTTAAATGTTATCCATATCATTACTATTGAAATACTCCCTATTTTAGAACCTATTATCAAGATTAAATTAATAATTTAGTTTAATCAGCAGTGGTTTAATCAGCAGTGACTCGGTGCTCCCAGAGAGGGGCTTTATGTGGTGAGGCAACACTGCAGACCAGCAGGTGAGATTTCTATCTCACTCTGACTCCATTAAAGTGAGCTTCTGTAAACAGACATCAATTACAACCAGTTTTAAGGGTTTTAAAATGTAATCCAACAGTGCTGCTTAACTAAATGAATCCCAGGAAGTGATCTCCAGTGAATTAATAGAGCTGTGTGCAGACGACCGCACTACGGGTCTGAGTTAATGACTGAAGATCAAATTAATTACAAGTGTCTCCAAGGAGTTTCCAGGAAGAATTCTCCCTTATCACTTCAAGTCTCTTTAACCCTTCATGTTCAAAGTGTGTATATTTTCTAATTGTTAAAATTTTAAATAGTAATGAGGGGAGGAAGGCAGGTCTACTTTCTTTTTCAAAGTATAGTTTTCAGACGTATCAAAGCATCTCATCAACTGGGAAGGAATAATTCCCGTGGAGACACTGTGATTTTCCAGCCCCCTTCCATGGATTGGAATCCAGCTGGATTTGTGCTTGACCCACCAATGAGTCCCCTTGGCAAAAATCCATGAGAGACTTTGATAAGGTCTCTATGGTTTAAAAGAGTCCAAGAAAGATAACTGTAATTGGGTGCAAGGGATATCCATGTGAGCAGAATCAAGGTCACATTATTTTGCATAAGGTGGCAAGAATGTTGTAGTGTCTCATCACCAAAGAGCTCCTGGCTGAGCTGATTTCTCTGATTTCCCCAGAAAATCACTGAGGGGCCACAAACAGGGCCTGATCCTCTGCACTGCTTATCTGGTCTCCAGGAATCACCTTCAACCAGCCTGAGCTTTGGCCCTTGCCTTCTCCTGTTTAGTGATTTTTATTTTTTATTTTTTTAGAAATGTCCCAACATATAATGTCATTATATTTATTAATTTTTTAAAGATTTTTTTCATTTACCTTTAGAGGGGAAGGGAAGGAGAAAGGGAGAGAAATATCAATGTATGGTTGCCTCTCATGTGTCCCCTGCCGGGAACTGGCCTGCAACCCAGGCATGTGCCCTAACTGGGAATCGAACCACAATCCCTTGGTTCACAGGCCCACACTCAATCCACTGAGCTACACCAACCAGGGCATTGTTTAGTGATTTTTAGATGAAGGTTCAACCTTTTGAACACAATCTGTTTTGTATTTTATTGTTATCATAACCAAGAATTATTTTGGAGAGTGCTGGGGTGGGTGCTTGCTCAAATAGTGTAACTGGAGAGTGAAATGGCAGATGTATTAAAACTAAAGAAGAAGCCCTGGCTGGTGTAGCTCAGTGGATTGAGCGCGGGCCTGCGAACCAGACAATTGCGGTTCGATTCCCAGTCAGGGCACATACTGGGGTTGCAGGCCGGTTCCCTGCAGGCCAGTTCCCAGCGGGGGACCCAAGAAAAGCAACCATACATTGATGTTTCTCTCCCTCTCTCCTTCCCTTCCCCTCCAAAGATAAATAAATAAAATCTTAAAAAAAAAAAAACTAAAGAAGAAGAAAGTTGAAAGTAAGAGATGAATTGCAGTGTGTGAGGATGGAGAATAAGAAAGAGAACACACACAAAAAAATTATATTGTACTTGGAAGCAACCAAGATGTCCTTCAGTAGGTGAATGGGTAAGTAAATTATGCACATCAAAATATGGAATCTTATTCACTGCTAAAAAGAAATTAGCTATCAGGTCATGAAAAGACATGTAAGAATCTTAACAGTACATTACTAAATGAAAAAAAAAAGCCAATCTGAAAAGACTACACAGTGAATGATCCCAACTAATGACATTCTTGAAAAGGCAAAACTGTGAAAATTGTAAAAACATCCGTGGTTGCCAAGAGTTGCGGGGGGATGAATAGGTAGAGCTCAGAGGATTTTTAGGGCAGAGAACATATCTGTATGATGTTATAATGGTGGATATGTGTCAATTATACATTTGTTCAAATAAATAGAATTCATAGCACCAAGAGTGAACCATAATGTAAACCATGGAGTTTGAGTGATTATGATGTGTCAATGTAGGTTCATTAACTGTAACAAGTATACCACTCTGGATGTTGATTATGGGGGAAGTTACATGACTGAGAGTAGGGATATATGGGAAATCTCTGTACTTGTTGCTGCAAACCTAAAACTGCTCTGAAAAAGTCTGTTTAAAAAATTATGTTGTTGAAAAAAACAAAGGGAATTGAGCTCCTGAATTCTCTTTTCTTCAATTATACAGTTTAATTTTCTGTAGTTTTCATATCCTTTGCACATGCCTTAGTTTTGTTTGCTCATGAACTAATTCATTTATGTATTCAGTAAATGTTCACCCAGTACCCCTTCTAATAAAGGCATGAGCCAGGGCCTGAGGGATGGGGGGTAGCAAGGAGTCCCATATCTGCTGCCTAACATAGCATGTCCTGTGAAAGTTTAATTTGTGCCTGGTCTGACATGACTTGGGGAGAATCCAGGTAACTTTCTGTAATTTGCATAATTTGGACCAGATATTATTCTATAAAATAATATGCCTAATTGATAAATACTAGTTACTGACTTTTTTAAAAAATTTTAAAGATTAATTGAGCACATACAATTAACTATACATAGCCAGTCTGCTGACACTTTAATTCCTCTTCTTAGATGTCTTTCAGTATTAAATCTATTCATAATATGAGGCTTCCCTGCTCAAGGCCTTTGTCTCTCAAGTGATTAAATAAGCTGACTAGTACACAGCTTGCTTGTGAATAGCAGGGGCTACTAAAGTTGATCCTTGAGGTGCATCCTACAGTAACGCTGAGCATCTGTTCAAAAGATCCTTATTCTAGAGAAGCATTAGCTCTTAGTGACTTCCTCAGTTTCAGCTTCTGAGATAACCTGCCATATTTTTATGTGCTGTCTGCATAGGGAGATGTGGCAATAGAGTGTGAAAGTCATGGAGTCACATGCCATGTGGACTGCGATTTTGTTACTGCTGTAAAGTCCATCAGAGATAATAGAAAATAGATAAAATAAAATCACATGCCCATTCTGCACTCACCCAAGCTGGAATTTTAGTGCTGGGATACTCATTGGTGCCAGTTTAGGTCTACCTGATGTTATCTTTATGAGTGTTTTTGCTTGTGGGATGATCATAGAGAATGTGTCAGGGTGATGACTCACATGGGGAAAGGGAGAGAAGTATAGGAAGCACTGAGGCAAAACATGTCTGATGACTTTTAGTAGATGTGTTTAAGCGGAGACACATAATTGTTGTGAAGTTGCTCATGCAGAAGTGTCTATACAGGGCACTCAAATGGCAGTATTTAGAAAGAGTCGCTTAGTGGCTTAGTATTCCATAGAATAGCAGGTGAGGGACAGAGAAGCTAATGTCCCATAACACATGGGCCAGCCTGGCACAATGAGGAGTCTCCCTCCTCCCTTGAGGAGTCTCACTTGACTCTCAAATGTCCTGCCAGCCATTCATGTTCACAAACTTTTTTAAATGATCTGAGCTGATAAACTTAAATCCATTTTACATATAAATCCAAATCATTTTATGTACAGAGTTAATACGCAGTAAATTTTCAAGGAATGCGACTCTTTGGTTTGACATCAAGGGAGGATTGAATTTTGTTTTCTTTAAATTTGCTACCAAATTTACCAAGTTTTCACTGTTTTGAAAAAGCCTCCAGTTCAAATGTTGCTGGTGGTATTTAAATTGCTAATCTCATTCTATTAACAGCAAAATCCTGAGGGATTCTACCTACAGGTACAAAAATCAAACTATTTTACTATGTCTTTTAATATAGTCATGTCCAGGCATTTCCAGGTGGAAATATGTGTGTTTCTTTCCTATGAATTATTTTCCTTTTGTTTTTCCTTCATATTATAATTGAAGGATTGTATGTTTAAAGAAATACTGTGTCATTTCAGGCCAGTAGAAGGGGTGTTAGAGGAGGTTTGTAACAGAGAAGTGGGCGTGGGTCTGATGTGATGGAGAACCACTGCACAGTGTGCGCCTGCACAGAGATTCAGACATGCTGCCAGCCACCCAGGGCATGTGGCTGATCGTATTTCCATGTGATGTTCACTTTTCCTGGATGACTCCTCCTAATATGAGGGTGCATTTGCTTCAGGTATCAGGAAGGGGGCCTTAACCTTCCTGAGGTTCCTATAGGGAGTCCCCCCAGTCCCTTGACAGAGCCCTCCTGGTGGGTACAGATAGTCTGCAGGCACAAAGGCCCAGCCTGGCCTAAAACACCAGACATCCAGGTGCAAGTGGTTCCCTTTCATTCACCCTGCATCCCCTTCCCCTTCATATGGTTCTCCTTCCTTCATCAGCTCGTTGTGACTCAGAGCATAGGATCTGCCTCCTCAGGATGTCTCATCTTCTAGATAGAGCACAGGTGGCAAACACAAGGCCCATGGGCCAAATCCAGCCCTCTGCCTTGTTTTGTCAGGCCCAGCACCTTGTTTCTACCCAGCGCCAGCACCAAGCTCTGGCTTAACTGTTAAGTAGTAACATTTATGCATTCCTAAAATTACATTCGACCCTTTGAAGGCAACCATGAGGCTGATGTGGCCCCTGGTGAAAATGAGTTGACATCCCTGTTTGTGTATAGAGTTTGTGGCAGAGTTTGGGTGCCTGGCACGTCTTCTCCTCAGGAGCCCCACACGATCTGTTGGAGCACAGTCTGCTGTGCTTTATGTTCAGCCCCTCTGGTACAAAGCAGGGGTTTATGATGTGTTCTTTACTATATTGTTTGCATGGAAAAGAAAGGCAACAGGTGAAAGTTGTATAGTCACAGGCCATGTTGACTATATTTTTGTTGCTATTGTAAAGACTATCAAAGATGAAAGAAAGTAAATAAAAGGAAATTACATTGCCCCATTCCAGACTCACCACAGCTGGAATTTCAATACCAGGACAAAGTCAAGATGAGCTCTCAACATTTTTTTTAAAAAACAGAAAGTATTTTTATTAAAATTGTAGTTGAAATGATAACCATTAGGAGAGGAGCCACACCTAGTGCTGGAAAGCAGACCCCACTCACTTCTCCATGCCTTTCCCTTCAGGGACACAGGGCAGCTTCACAGGTAAGAGAATGAGCAGACCTGGCTTCACCTGCCAGTGAGGGATCTTTGGGCAAGTGACTTGCCCAAGCCCTGGTGTCCTTAAATATGACCTGTTATTTGTAACTATTTGTAAGGGTCATTCTGAGGATGGTAGGAAAGGACAAACACATACACTGTGCCAAACACTCTGCTGAGCACCTTGTAGATATAATCTCATTTAATCCTCAAAACAATTCTATTTACAGATAAGTAAAGTAATGCAGAGAAAGGGTAAAGAACTTGCCAAGGTTCAATACGGAGCACATGGTAGAGATGGGACCTACACCCAGGCAGTTTGACTTCAGAGATCATACTCTTAACATATGTGCTATACTCCTTCTAGGAAATTTATGTAGCAAACAATACTATTATTATTTTTATTGCAATTTTCCTTCTCCTCTCTTCTCTGGTAGGTAGGAAAGTAAGTGAAGGAGCACAAATCTTTTTAGGCATGAAGTGTCTGTGGGGCTCTCCCAGCCTACACTGCCTAGACCTGACTCTTGTTACATAATAAATTGTTAGAGAGCAACATTAGAACTTATTGACCACTGTGAGACTTCAAGGGTCACATTGACACTCAAACTTTATTTTTCTATCAATTATTTCACTTCTCTAAATTGTGGAATAATAGAAATATGGCTAGATTAGGATGTCAAAACACCAGTATTCTGGTTCCATCTAGTCACCTAATTTCAAATCAGTTCATTAACTTCTCTTAGACTCACTTTCTTTACTTGTGAAACAAGACTGCTTTGTTTCAATGTTCATTAAGATCCTTTCCTCCTTGAGGATTCTAAGATTTTCTTTCAAGGTCCTGAGCCAGTCAGTGCCCCCAACACATAGCCCACAGGGCACAGAGCAACTTCTCCACCAGCAAGGGGACCAGTCTTGCCCCCAAGGAAGCTGGGCGATGCATCCCTGTATTCATCTACATGACGGGTCAGGCCCTGGTTTGATTCCTGGTCAGGTCCCATACCTGGGTTGCAGTTCAGTCCCTGACTGGGGGCACCTACGAAATGCAACCTATTGCTTGATACTTCTCTCTCACATCAATGTTTCTCTCTCTTTTTTCTCCCTACCTTCCCATCTCTCTAAAAATAGAGAAATAAAATATTTTTTTTAATTTTAAAAATAAATCAAGGGTCAGTCCAGCCCTGATTTTAGTGGTTGGGAAAAAATCAAAAGGAGAATAATCTCTCATGGCACATGAAATGCAAATTTCATTGTCCATAAAAAATTTTATTGGAACCCAGCCTTACTCATTTATTTATATTTCATGTATGGTTGTTTTTACACTCAATGGTAGAGTCGAGTAGTTACTTACAGAGACCACAAAGCCACAAAGCCTGAAGTCTTTACTATCTGGTATTGTATGTAAAAAGTTTGTGAGCCTGGATCTCAAAGAACAGCAAGAGAAAAAATTTCCAAGTTGGCTTTATTTTCCATTCTTTAAAACACACACACACACACAAAGGAAATCCAGGTACTGTTCTGTGTTCAGGGAAACAAATAACCCTTATGACCAGGGAGCAGTCCCCATAGTCAAGAAACTACAGAAAGCCTAAATACTGGCAGTGTGTTAGCAGAAGTGGCTGTGGCAGCTGTGAGCTGCAGGGAGTAACAGATTATCCCAGCAGTGTGAGCATTTCAAAATTTCCCTCTCATGGCTGAGGAAACCTGCTTGATGTGCCACAACTTTCCATCAGTAATATGCCTAAATGCTCATTTTAAAATATGATCTCTGCCAGGAGGGATAATTTGCTGTAATGTGGGGGTGAGAAATCCAGGAGTAGTTCAACCAGTCATTTGATTTATTTCACTTTCTTTAAAACTCAAAATCCTAGAAATGAAAATGTTTTTGGAAAAAAAGAATTTTCCGTAGAAGCAAAAAAGCAAGAGATTTGATTATTTCTAATCAAGAAGGAGGCTGAAATGATTAGATCCATAAAGTTACAAAGGGGATAAGGAACTGGTATTTGTATGTATGTGTATGGTTATTGTTAGGTCAGATTATAAAATAGCTAGTGTTCCTGGCTCTTCTTTTTACTTTACTTTTTTTGTTGTTGACACTGTTGCAGATGTCCCCATTGCCCACCTCCCTTTGCTCACCTCCTCCCAGCCCCCATTCCTCTATGCTCTAGCCATCACCACAGTGTTGTCTGTGACTATGGGTTAGTACATATGTTCTTTGGCTAATCCCTTCACCTTCTCTCATCCAGTCCTTCTCTCCTCCCTCCCCTCTGACAGCTGTCAGTCTGGTTTCTATGTCCATTCCTCTGTTTCTATTTTGTTCATCAGTATATTTTGTTTTATATATTCCACATATAAGTGAGATCATATGCTATTTGTCTTTATCCAACTGGCTTATTTCACTTAGCATAATAAACTCCAGGTCCATCCATACTATATGATTTCCTTCTTTTTTATGGCTGTGTACATTCTGGTGTGTAATGAACCACAGCTTTTTTATCCACTCATCTACTGATGGGCACTTGTATTGTTTCCAGATCTTGGCTATTGTAAATAATCCTACAATAAACATAGGGGTGCATATATTCTTTCAAATTAGTGTTTCTGAATTATTAGAATATATTTCCAGAAGTGGGGTCACTGGGTAAAAAGGCAAGTCCATTTTTAATTTTTTGAGGAAACTCCATACTATTTTCCACAATGGCTTCACTAGTCTGCATTCTTACCAGGCTCTTCTATTTTAAAAAAAAAACATTTAAGTGGTAAACATGAAGATAAATTTAAATACTATGACAATTGCATAAGCAATACAGGAGGTCCAGAGATAACTTAGAATTGCAAAGAAGAAACTGTATTGTGTGTTTAAGAAAACACAGTTATTACTAGTTGCTTGGAAATAAAAGAACCATAACTACCAAATAGAAATTTATTAAGAACCAGTCAATTTATCACTCTCTCAACTACCACACATAGGTGCAGAGTCCAAGTTACCTCCTGCTTCATTTACATCACACCCAGCTGCTAATCTTCCCAGACACTTTCCTACCTCCTCCTCTTTCTTGGCCAGGGACCCTCTCCTGTGGCCCCAGAGCACTTGCCAGATTGTATTGAATGTCTGTGTTGATGTGTTTTCCTTTTCTACCAGGTCCAGAAGCCCCTGGATACCAGGGTAATGTTTTATACTGCAGTGGATGAAAGACTGACTGCTTTCTAGGACAGAGCCATAACAGGGACTCAATACATGAAATGTGTGTTAAATAAAACCAAACACCAAATTAGCTCAATTTGGGGGGGGGGGAATAATAAGGGGAGGAGTAACTTTTTATTGACTTTGGATCTCTCTGAAAATAAATGTGCTAAGTATTATAGCACCAAACATTCTCCAAACATAAATTTCAAGATCAGATTCCTCAAATATTGGTGAAATGAACTTCAACAAAA
This sequence comes from Artibeus jamaicensis, assembly GCF_021234435.1. Taxonomy (NCBI): domain Eukaryota; kingdom Metazoa; phylum Chordata; class Mammalia; order Chiroptera; family Phyllostomidae; genus Artibeus; species Artibeus jamaicensis. The sequence continues at coordinate 14,246,653 of NW_026521717.1, read as the reverse complement.
AATATGAGTCAATTTGTTGTTTTACTTTTAGATTCATAATTTTTATTTCTAGAAAGACCTATTTTTAAGAAAAAAGGCCAATTCTTAAGTAAGATAATTTAGTTGGTGGCAAAATCTCTCCTTACTCAAATTCTTCTCTACTAAAATGAGTAGGACTCATGGACATGGACAACAGTGTGGTGATTGCTATGGGGGGGAGCATAAGGGGACTACATGGTAATGGAAAAAACGAAATAAAGATTGAAGGAATTCATGAGCATTTAGATTACATTACAGAAAAGCAGTTACCATTAGTTATACAATAAGCAGTGAGAAAGTTAGAGCTGCTTTCATCCAAAATTTCTTGATAATGAAGATAAAATACAATTTTAAGCAAACTATAGATATTTTAAAGACTGAAAATATGGGAGATGATGGGGAAAGTTTGGGAATATGATCCTTTGCAGGGTATTAACCAAGAACCTTTAGAGACAAACACAGGTGAGTTGGAGATAAGAAGAGGATAAAAAAGAGTCTCAAATCTTCCTTAAAGAAAAATTTTATATAACATTTGAGTATACAGAATTTCAAATAACATATATATTCTCTGCCCCACATATTTCCACATAACAAAGTACAAAAAGGGGAAAGTTACTTCAAAAACTAACTTTACATTGAACAAACCTGGGAAACACTACTTTAACCAAGTGACGAAAGTTAACATTTCCAGTTAGGTAAAGTAGATGTCATGTACCTCCTGATGTGATGTGATGAGAAGGGCACTTCATGTCTGTGGTATTCTCTCCAAAAACCCATAACTTTTGAATTCAAATAAAAACATCAGATAAACCAAGATTAGCACACATTCTATAGGATATGTAATCAATACTCCTCAGAACTTTCAGGTCATAGAAAATGTGAAAAAGACTAAGAACTGTCAGACTAGAGAATACTGGGAAGACATGTCAACTGCATGTAAAATGATGGTACCCCAGGTGGCTTCTGGACCAGGAAGAGGACACCGCTGTAAAAATTAATGAAAGCCACAGTCCACATTTTATTAAAAAGAAAAATAGGCATATGATGAAGAGTACTAATTATCTTTATCCTTTATCTCAGTAGATAGCAACTTGCCAGCTACTATCTAAGTGCATCATTTTTACTGCTTGAGAAGAGTTAAAGAAGATTCTGGTTTTTAGAGGGCTTGTTCAGATCAGTACAGCCTGAGGATCATATGTGAAGCATGGTGACTAAAGTTGGTACTACTGTGTGGTATACTTGAAATTTGCTAAGAAAGTAGAACTTAAGTGTTCCCACCAAAAATAAATAAGCGTGTAATTGTGTAAGGTGATAGGGTTATTAATTAGGTGGTGGTGAATCTTTTCACAGTATATACAAGGGGGGAGCAATCTGAAAAACAATCATGATATAGAAATGTAAATGAGTAAAAGATATAGGTAAAGCACTCTTTGGAAATCCTTTATAAAATATAAAGGGTAGGGAGAATAATAAGGAAGAAAAATATAAATAATAACCATGTGAATATGACAACTCTGGAGGTTTACTCCCAACTAATTTGATTTGCTTAATGTAAATGACAACATTTAACAGTTTTGTGCCCCTGTCACTTTACCTTCAAACTACTCACCAGGGTACTTATTGTTGCTCACTAGCATTTAATTTGAACCAGTTGCATATAACATTATCTTTCAAAATATAGCTAGTAGCATTGTGCTCATAGAGAAAGTGTCTTTCAATTCAAAAAACAATAACTAAGATTAAGGAAACAGTAAAATTTCAAGTAGACCAAGGTAGATAAGAAGTACTCTGTTTTATAATCCCCTAACAGATCAACATAATCAGAAAAACACATATGACTAAATCTGCAGGCACCCTAGGGGGTTGGGGGCAGAGTGTCTAGGATCTCAGAACCTAGAATCATCACTTGAGCTGGACAGACACAGGAAAAGGGAAAAGACTGATGTCCTGGTTAAATTTCCCATCACAAAAGTTCATGATGGGGGCCACTAGGGTGGTCATGGAGAAAAACCTCTTAGAGATGGTGTTGAGGCCCAACTCCTTATAGGGCATGGCTGGGGGACCATGGGTGAGGAGCAGAAGCTCTAGGTTCATGTGTAAGAAAAACTCTGGGCAAACCAGAGAAGGGTGTTTCAGAACAGCACCTGAGATAGGACCTTTGGAAACTTCCTCCTTAGAGTGCTGCCAGGTACTGCAAGTCAGCTCCATGCACCTAGGTCCGGGAAGCACAAGCCAATGACATTGAGCTTGTTTACTGCCACCGTCTGCGTGGTATTGTGGGTGAGGGAAGTTTGTTCACCCTGTTTTTTTCATTCTCCACAGAGGTCAGAAAGAGTCCACTAGGCCCAGGTTCCAATATATTTTAGCTTTGTCCTTCATGAAAAGAAGTTAGTAGAGAATGGCTGAGCCTCCACTTTAATGCTTTACAACTTACCATGTATAGGGGGATGCAGTGAACAAAGGGTGCTCAGTGTATTTCCACATTGGTTTCTAGATCTTCCTCATGAGTGTAAGTAGATTGTAGGTGGCTCAGTCTGGACACCCATGTTGCACTTGGCGCACTGTGTTTTAGGTGGCAGAATCCACACTACTGTTTTAGGGACTTCTTTCAGATCACTGATGACCCTTTGTTTATTCACTACAAGAAAGCCCTTTCACCCAAGGCCTCTGCATAGGTGCCTTTTCTTTACACCAGTATCATATTGCATAGAGGGCTATAAGAGCATAAATAATGCGATAGTACTTATTACCAAGTGAAACACATGACTCATCTGAGAAGCATCTTTGTGCATTTCATCCTGTGTATTACCTTTATTAGTCGAGTCATCACCATCTAATTTTGTGCAGACCAGAGAACTGAGACTCAGATTTCCTTCTCCTTCAGTGCCATCTACTTCCAAACCCATGAACTCCCACATTAAAATCGGTCTCTAAAATAGCACCCAAACCCACTTCCTGCTTCTTAACCCCACTCTTATAGCCCGAGTTCCAATCCTTATTGTTTCTAACTGGAACCAGGAACTGACCAGCCTCCCAATTTCTCCCTACTGGTTTTAGTCTCTCAAAGCTTCCTGGCATGACATACATAGCCATTCTGTGTTGGTCTTCAACTGCCCTTTCATCAAATTGCCTTTCCAGTTGCCTCTCATCCCCTTCTTGCCACATATTCTATATCCTAGTCATTCAGAACTGCTCTTGTGTTCACTTCAGCAGAACATATACTAGAACTTTTCTTCATACAGCATCTTCTTCATTCAGATCACCCTGAATTGCACTCCCTTTTTCACTGAGCAAACTCTGCTCATGTTACAAGCCCAACTCAAATGCCACCATCGGACTTTCCCAGATGTGCTAAGCTGCTGTCACCCATGACACTCACATGACTTTTTTCCAGTCCTTACCTTTCTGAGCCTCCATTTCAACATTTATAAAATAGGAGAGAAAAAATAACATCTGTCCCAGAGAGTGGTTGTGAAAATAAAATGAAATAATGTATCAGTTTGCTGCCAAAACAAAAATATCACAAAATGGGTGGCTTAAAACAATATAAATTTATTGTCTCACAATTCTGGAGGCTAGAAGTCCAAAATCAAGGTGTTGGCAGAGCCTTGCTCATTCTGAAAACTGTAGGGAAGCCTTCCTTGACTCCTCTTAGCTTTTAGTGGTTTGTTTGCATTCCTTGGCATTCCTGGCTTATAGATGCATTACACCAATCCTCTGTCTCCACAAGATTCATATCTGTGACCATATTTCCCCTTTTACTGGGACACCAATTATAATGGATTAAGACCCTCTAATGACTTCATTTTAACTTGAGTGCCTCTGTGAAGACATTATTTCCAAATAAGGTCATATTCAGAGGTTAGGACTTCAACATATCTTTTAGAGACAACTTAATTCAACCTGTGAGAAATAAAAAATACTAAGTTTGGGTCTGTGCTAAGCCCAGGCTCTCTCACAGTACATTCAGATGGCTTGCTCAGTCTAGTCTCAGAGGCAACCCCAGGGCCCAGAGCAGTCAACTAAACATGTATGTTCAACAAAGGGAAAGACAAGTTGTGCTGCTTCCCCCACCCCAAGAGTTCACAGCTGACCTTTGAGAACCCCAGAGGCTGAAACTATGCCACTGAGAAACAACACAAGCCCCAAAATAAAGATTCAAATGGACCATGCCTCTGGAACTTACTCTCCTTTCAATTGCTGCTGAAAATTGCTGGAGAGGCAATTACAGTTGCATGTTGGTAATGGAAATAATTATGACTACTCTCTCTGAAATTATGTATTTGATATATTTTTCATAGGTAATTTAAGGGGCCAGTGAAGTGGGATAGGTGGGTTCTTTTGCTGAAAGCTCACACTGGATAATTGAACAACATAATGGAGGAAGAAAACTACATAAGTGAGCCTAAGATAATGCAACCAAGAGAAAATAAGTTAACGTGCTGATTGCTTTGGGATTTCACTAGAAGCTCACACTGAAATGCTGGGAAAGACCTATGAGTAAAGGTATCTTCTACTTACAAAGTGATCATAAAATACCATTTTAGGTCCCTAAAACAAAGTCATTCTCACAAGTTGGCAGACACTAGTGAATTTCCAAACATTCAAGACCTTGCTAGAATCCAGAGCATCCTGGTGCAAATTCACTTAGGGTGGCATAAAAGGACACTTTGCAAGATAAACACATCTGAGAGTTTTAGCATTTGCTAAAGGAATGTACCAGGAAAATAAACAGAGAATGAAAGACATATAAAAGCAGACTCACTTACAAATCATGGATTTTTTATTTTTAGTTTTCAAAAATTGTAATAACATGTACATAACATAAAATGTACAATTTTAACGATTTGAGTTTACAATTTAGTTGTATTAAGTACATTTACACTGGTTATCAACCATCACCGTTATCCATCTCCAGAACTTTTCCATCTTTCTGAAACTGCAATTCTGTGTCCATTAAACAATAATTTCCTATTCTTCCTTCTCTCCAGTCCTGGCAACCCCCATTCTACCTTCTGTTTCTATGAATTTGACTACTCTAAGTACCTTATATAAATACAGTGTTTGTCCTTTTGTGTCTGGCTTATTTCATTTAGCATAATGTCTCCAAATTTCATCCATACTGTAGCATGTAAAGAATTTCCTTCTTTTTTAAGACTCAGTATTATTTTATTACATATATATGATGTTTTGTTTACCCATTTGTCCATTAAGGGACACTTGGGATTTTTTCATCTTTTGACTATCATGCAAGTCGTGACTTTTTAAGCTTACTGAAGCTCATTCCCAAGACCCACAGATATTGCCCACTGAACATGGCAAAGAAACACTATTCTGAGTAACTCACCCAAAAGACACGATGGATTTTCCTTTCTGACTTGTGAGAAAAGTTAGCACCTACAATCTCTCAAAATGTGAGGCATGAGTTATTATTGCAATTATTGTAGATGAGGATACAAAAACTTAGACTTTTTAAGTGACTCACCCAAACACACTTAATAGTAAGTGACAGAACCAGATGGAAAGTCCCATCTGTCTACCTCTGAGTCTGAGGCTTTCCCCTACACCATCCAAGTCCTATCCATATTATCAAGATCCTGTACTCTTAGAGACTTGGTAATGAGATAAAATTTCCCCAAATGAATATGATTAAGACATATTAAGGATGTCTTAATATGAATGTTGGAGATCTGTTGGATTCCAGGAGGGACTGGTGAAACTGTAGACATTAATGTGTGTTTGTAGTCCAAAGTCTTCATAGTGGGGAACAAATTTAAAAGGCAGATACAATAAACCCTTGTGAGCTCTGGGCTTTCTGCAGGTTTTGTAACTGTGGCAGTAGCCATTGATAAGATAAAGGGATCTGGTGAAATTACAAAAGGCTGCCACGCTTACTGGTATTTTTTCCAATGAATGTGCTGTAGGAAATTTCTCCTGACAGGTTATTATGACTACTTTAAGGTACATATGACCAGCTGTCTGGAAAAAAGTTCAAATTATAAATTGATCATAAGTATACTGACACACATGGTGACAATACAATGTAGCACTAAACATTTAATTTGATATTTGTTCTTTAAAATAGTGGTACTATCTTCTGAATGGGAATAAGTCACTATATCCTTTGGAGAAATACACATCTCTTTTTATTTGTGCTAGTTTTAAAATACTTCCTGTTTGGGAAGTGCTCAACATTAAAATCATAATAGGTTTGTGGTTCTTCATGACACTCAAGGAATAAGAAATGGCATTTTCCCTCCTAAGTTCAGTTCAGTCAAGGTTGGTAAAAATATGACATTTATTATTAGGAGGTTCAGTCAGAGGAGGGCTGTCTCCTCCTCTGACCATATAAGATCCCTGGGTACGTATAGCCCTCAACACCTGGGTGTCATGAGTTCTCAGTCACGGTTGTTCTTGGCAGCCATTGCTTCTCAGTTAGACCTGTGGGGTCAACGCAAAGTGAAGGCGGAGGCTCTGTGCCAAGTTCATCCATGGGCAGCTCCACCTAGCACTGGGGCCCACAGTACCCACAGGGGATAACCTTCCATCTTACAGACCAGGCACTCAGCTGTTGTAGTGGTTTGCCTTAGTTGTACAGAGTGTAGCAAAGCCTAGATTTCACTCCCAAGTGATCTTCAGATCCCAAATGAACAATTCTTTCTATTTTGTCTCAGCTGTATTTGGTGGATCTCCCCACCCTGCAAGAACTATAACTCATTTTCAACTTCCTGTAATGTACCCTGTTATTCCAGATATCATATTTTCCATGGAAACTCTGATGCTGTGATTGGCTATGTGTATAATGCACAGACCAACAAAGGGACAGTATATGTTTCAAGACTTCTTTAGAAACCTAGAATGTATGACCACTATATATACCATACTGGGTATATTAGTCACCCATAGTTTTTCTGACAACTGACTGCCTAGTAAAAGGTATTTTAAATATGAGGTTTGTTTCCAGAGCTAGTAACAAAGGCTCAGGAATTTCTACTGGAAAATAGGCAATATTATTATCTTATTTCAGAAAATGTAGGACCCAGTTGCTATAAAGAATTTCTAAAACTTGAATGTTAAATGTATGAATCTTAACATTTTGCAAAACTAAAATTATTGAAGAACTAAAACCATTTTATAATCATATAAGTTTGATTTTGAAAAAATATATATCCCAGTGAGCCAGAGAGGAAAGGAATCTGAAATTATACAAATGCTCTAAAATTATACAAATGCTCTGATTTTGCATTAGGCTTGAACATTCCTCCACAGAAGCTATTTGTATGATTCAGAACACCACAGCTATTAGCTACTGGTGATTGGCAGCTTAATAATGACAACATACCCTCTTGTGCATCACATCTGTGCAGAGATTTTTTTAGTGAAACATCAAATCACCCAGGTGATTCAGCCCTCTTTCAGCCCAGATTTAGTCCCCTGCAACTTCTGGCTTTTCCTAAAACTAAAATCACCTTTGAAAAGAAAGAGATTTCAGACTATCAACGAGATTCAGGAAAATATGACAGGGCAGATGATGTCAGTTGGAAGAACTGTGTGAGGTCCTAAGGTGCCTACTCTGAAGAGGACTGAGTCATCATTGTCCCACGTACAATGTTTCTTGTATCTTCTTCAGTGCCTGTCTCTATTTTTTATGTTACATGGCTGGATACCTTCTGGACAGACCTCATATATATATACAATGGTATATTATCCAGCTATAAAAAAGAAGAAAATCTAATAAATAAATAAATAAATAAGAAGATAATCTTACCATTTGCAACAGTGTGGATGGACCTAGAGGCTCTTATGCTCAGTGAAATAAGTAAGTCAGAGAAAGAAAAATTCTGTATGTTTCAATTACATGTAGAATCTAAAGAACAAAATAAATGAACAAAATTGAAACAGACTCATAGATGTAGAGAGAGAACTAGTGGTTTCCAGAGAAGGAGAGATTTGGGGGACTGGGAGGAAGAGGTAAAGGGACTAAGAAGCACAAATGAGTAGCTATGAATAAACACATGGAAGTAATGCATAGGGAATATAGACAAAATAAGTGTGATGACTATGTATGGTGCCAGTTGGGATATTGTAAATATCAAGGGGAACATTATGTAAATTTACAATTGCCTAAGCTGTACACCTAAAAACAACACATAATAATATAAAAAGAAAGCATGGTTTGTATAGGTACATGTCTATTTTATTCACCTATGAGATGGGTCTCTGTGCCACATCACATAAACTCAGAGAGCTGTGACCCAGGCCAAGGATTTTTTTCTTTCTTTTTTTACTGTTGTTCAAGTATAGTTGTCTCCATTTCCCCCTGACTCCAGCCATCTCCACCTCCCACCCTTGATCCTATCCCCTTTGGCTTTGGATTACAAACATATTCCTGTAACAAGATGGCTGGGGCACACATGGTTTATAACTGGAAAACATTCCGAGTCAGCAATAAATACAAAATAACTGTATTATTTGCAGCATGCTTATAACATCATTTCTTAATGTGTTTGTTTTAGTACCTTAGCATGTTTTTAGTCTTACTGTCAAATTATAGGACAAAATCAACAAGACCACCCGCAACAAAGATGCTATTATAACACCAATCTCATGTTCTATATATGGCATGTCTTTTCAGGTATGCTCAACTTGCTCTCAAAGAAAGTCTCCTGGCCTCCCTTTGAACATTCCTGATGATAAGAGTTTATTACTTTGGGCAGATCAGATTGTTAGAAAGTTCTCCTTTTATATTACTCTGAAATTATCTTCCTTGAAACTTTCACTCATTGGCCATAACTCATCTGTCGACATCAGCATTTCCCAAAGTAGGTCTTGAGGATACTAATTAGTTCCATGGAATGTTAAGAAACATTATTTTTTATAAAGAGAAAGAGACTCTTGTGTTCAAATGAGAATGTAAATCATAACTTAAAAAATGTCGGAAGGGTCTGCTTGCTTACAGACTTTGAGAGCCCTTAATAAAGAAGGCTGTGAACCTCTGTGAGGAATTCACACAGGCATTCTCCTGACCACAGCATTACATTTTTTATAGAGCAGCTCTCAAACTTAATAACCCAATGAGCAATGTTTGCAAATAGTTATGCAAAAAGCATAAATAAATCTACTTTTCCTTCCACAAACAGCTCTCTGAGTATCTCAAGAAAATTCCAAGGAAGATAAATTATAATTCCTGGTTAAGTACCCTCATTTCCTAGGGGATTATACCTGTGATAAAGTTTTACACCTCCTCAACATCCTGGACTCTCTTCTTTAGATTCTTCTCTTAATACATTGTGACTTTTCTAAAGCACAACAAGTTGAAGTAAATTTGTACTTGCTGCTGGCTATTATGCATCTTCTGTATGCCTCAGTTTCCTCACATAAAAATGGGGAAAGTTATAATCTACTGACCTCACTGAGCCATTTTGAAGCTTTGATAAATATATTAATGTATGTAAAGTACTATGTAAGTGTCTGCTATGTGCTGTTTTTCTAAATCTTATCTTATATTTAGGGCCTATTCTCTCTTAAATATGTTTTGGTCATGTCTTTCCCATTCAGATTCCAGAAGACACACAGAGAGAAAGCATTGGGTCAATCATATAATGATTAAAATCTTACCTGCCTAAGGTCCCTCTTTGGTTCTCAAGAGCCTGGCTACTCCAACATCCCCCAGAAACTGTTTAAAACTAGACAATTTCAGACCCCAGCCCAGATCTACTAGTGAGACCTTGCATTTTCTCAAGATTTCCAGGTGATTTATGAGTACATGAATTGAGAAGTGCTGGCCTACAGGGTGCACACAGCACTGAACTTCTCCCTTCCTCAGTATGCCCAGCCCAGGGCTCTGCACCCAGCAGGAGCTTATTGTGGATTTCTGGCATCAGTGTTTATTAACTGAATTTTTATGAAATCTATTAGTAAGAGAATTGCTAATTGGGAAATTCTGACTTCAAAGGCATGCAGAGGGTAGATGGAAGGGAGCTTGCCTCATACCAATTACTACAATTTGCTTAAATAAAATCAAAGAGCAGATCGGGTTTTAAGCATTAATAAATAAAGATGCAGCTTTTAAATTATATGTTTTAATTATTTTTAATTAATCTCTTTTGATTACAATCAAAGCTTTACATCATGAGAGCTAATGTTAACAATTCAGTGGATTATCTGTCCTTAGAGGCAATAAGATGTACTGTCAAGACCATGATCTTTGCATTGAGATAGACCTGAATTCATAGTTTAGCTCTACCTCTCACCAGCTGTGTAGCACTGGGTAAATCACCTCACCTCTCTGAGCTTCTATGTCCTCATCTTTAACATATAATGCCTACCTCTTAGACCTAAGAAGAATAAATGAATACAATGCATATAGAACTTCTAGCATAATGACTCACATATAAAGGTATTCAACAAATACTGGCTCCTTATTGCTTCACAACATACCAACTTTCTGATCATGAAAATTATAATGAAGGGGGAAATCAAAAGATTATTTAGATGTACAGCCACCCAATTCTTTAGTTTTCAGGACATCATTGAAGCATGGATTGTGAACTATCTGTCCTACAGTGCCTGCAATCATCACAATGAGCAAAGGGACAAATTTCCAGACCCTTCTCCAATTACCCACAGTAGATACTACATGATGAAAAAGGAGTCAAATTAGCATTCCAAGTGGATGATGATAACAACAGATACTTCATAGAATTATAGTGTCTGTAGTATAGAAAAGACGCCCAATCAGTGTTTTAAAACTTATCTATTAATTGGAGGATAAAGTTCATACTTATACATCCTTAGAGGACATCTAGTTCAAGCCCCAATCCTATTCGACTATTCTTCCATTCAGATGGTCACACAGTCTCTGCCTATAGGTCTCCAGCAATAGGTGCTTAGTGCTTCTCAAGATAGCATATTCCATTTTGATAATCAAATTATTAAGCCTTTATCTTCATTTTGAGCTCAAACTCCACCTTCCTCTAGCTTCCAAACATTGTTTTTGATCTTGTCCTAAGCTAGAACTGCACTACCTAAATATAAGCAATTTTTTAGAACATCTTATAATAAGTTGACAGCACTCAGGCCTCCATTTTCTGTTCATCATTCCCCCCATAATCTCTTTCACTTTGGCACCTCCCTACAGCTACCTTGGTAGACACTACTGTTGGTTCTGCCTGGTCACAGGTTCTTCCTTTAAACCCAGCATCACCCTGCACAAGCCACACTTATAAAGGCCATGCAGCCCCCACACTGAAAACTAGACAGCAAAGATCAGAAGAGCTGGTATATCCTTGGTTCGGATTCCATTCCAGCTATTAAACCACCTACCACCACATGACCACTTCATAGCTATGTCAAATTCTTGGGTTATAATCAACAAAATCTTTTGTTTGTTTCCTATGTATTGCTATTAAGCCAAGTTTTCCTGGTCTTATATTTGTAGAGCTTTTTTTCTTCTTTTTTTTAACCTAAAAATAGGACTTTCTTAATTGAGACCCATGTTAAAGATTGTTAAGGTCTTTTAGTATTTTGATTTAGTTGTGAAAAGTATTAGCTATCATTTTTCGCTAACATGTCTACTAGTGATCTTGTTCCTGACGTTTGCAATTTTAGTACGGCTGTTGGTTACTCAATAGCATTAAAATGGTCTTTTAAAAAAAGTTTATAATCATTTTGAACAGTTTTCTTCAATAATCTGAATTTATTCAGATTTGAAACAGTTAACCCTGCTTTTGCTAGTCCATTAGGACAAATACCATAGCCTCACAAGATAAAATCTAGGTCACTTACAGTTAGAGATGCTACATTTCCATTATTATTTGTAGTTTGGGGCAATCCTTGGGGGACTTATTATGACATCTCTGGACTGTGTTCCTCATTTTTGCTGTCAGCAGTGTGAACAGTGTTACCATTAAGCCATCTTAGCTTAACAGCATGGCCTTGGGCCTTCATAGTAACCACCAAGAAGCCCCAGTGACACTTAAAAAGAATAAGCATAAGAGTCATAACAATAAAATGTAAAACCACTCCTTTTCATTATAAATCAAACAACATTCAAAGTTAGAAAACAAATATGACCTAAGGAAAAGTATATTTTGTAATGACATTTTAACAAATTTATTTTTAATTCTTTTTTATATATGTGGATTTCAAGGTGTTTTTTTTAATCCATTTCACATTTTGAGTTGTCACTTTGACTTTCATGATAGTCTGTCTTCTCATTGGTGAACTGCCTGACTTGCTCTTCACAACTCCCACCCGCAGGGCTTCCCACCCACACACATTCCCTTTCGGAATCCAAATCTCACACCCAGGATTCTTTTTTTTTTTCATTTTCTAAAAAATTTTATTTAGTTATTTTTCAAGTACAGTTTTTTGTCTATTTCTCCCATCCCAGCCTCCCCCCCTGCCCTGTCTCCCCACCTCCCTCTCATTTCCTCCCCCCCTAGTCCTCATCCCTGTGTCTTTCTTACTTGTTCCTCAAAATCCCTCCCTTTTTTCCCCCTTAAATTCCCTTTCCTCTCCCCTCTGATCACTGCCCACTTGTTCTCTATTTCAGTGTCTTTGTTTTTATTCTGCTTGTTTGTTTTGTTGTTTAGCTTCCTGTTAAAGGTGAGATCATATGGTATTTGTCTTTCAACACCTGGATTATTTCACTCAGCATAATGCTTTCCAGTTCCATCCATCTTGTTGCAAAGGGTAGGAGCTCCTCCTTTCTCTCTGCTGCATAGAATTCCATTGTGTATATGTACCACAATTTTTTGATCCATTCATTTACTGATGGGCACCTAGGTTGCTTCCAGCTCTTGGCTATTGTAAATTGTGCTGCTATGAACATTGTGGTGCATAGGTTCTTTGATATTGATGTTTTAGGATTCTTAGGATATAATCCCAGCAGTGGAATTGCTGGGTCAAAAGGCAGGTCCATTTTTATTTTTCTGAGAAAATTCCATACTGTTTTCCATAATGGTTGTACCAGTCTGCAATCCCACCAGCGGTGAACTAAGGACCCCTTTTCCCCACAACCTCTCCAACATTTGTTGTTTGTTGCTTTGTTTATGATTCACTCCCAAGATTCTTGTTGCTGCAGTGAGTCAGCTTTCACTGGTCAACGTTCACCTTGAGCATTTCCCAGGAGCAGGGTTTAAAACTTAAGGCTGCCTGGGCAAGTGTCTCTACTGAGTCTCTCTCCTACAGAATTTTTCCTTTAAGATTTTGCCCTTATCTTCTAGATTCTACACATAGCTGTCCTTCTTTCTTTTCTTTTCCTTTTTCCTATATTTTTATCGTTGACTTTATTACAAATGTAAGCAGACTGGTACATCCAGTGTGAAAATATGGAGTTTTCTCAAAAAATTAGAAGTGGAACTGCCTTGTGGCCCAGTGATGCCACTTCTGTAAATAGAGCTTTATTTCTTCTATTTAGCTTCTTCACACTGCACCTGATGAAGGACTTTGCAAGTGCCATTTTTCAAGGACCAAATATATTGTGCTACAAAATCAATAGGCAATATTTTCAAAGTTAATTATCATTTCTTTGTAGATTAAAATTAGCCTAGAATTTCAGTGAAGGTTTTGTTTGTTTTTATCATTATTTTCTCTCCCTAAGAAGGAGATCAAGTGTTGATCTTATGCAGATCCAGCCTCCTGGGATACTCGACAGGGCTTTCTGGGGTGACTGTCATCCTTTAGGGACTGCAGATGTGTGATCATGAAAGAGAAACAAAGCAAAATTTACTGGCCCATATAAGACTTGAGTTACACTATACAGTTGTCAACCAGTAAGAATGACCTGGGCTAATGAAAGTTACAAATATTTGCAGAAAAGATTAGACAATTGGTTCAAATAAGTCCCTACTATAAACAAAAGTTCCAACCTAGATTTATAAATACACTTTGGTCCAGGTATCTGTATTAACAATATTTAGAAGCAAAGAGGACAGAAATCAGAACAACATAGAAATACAAAATAAATAACCCATCATCACTGCTAAAGTTTTCCACTTTAGGCTGCTATCTAGCTGTTTATGTAAATTAGTGGATATAAATGAGTCACCTCTATTATCTAATAACATAGCATTTGGCAGATATATGCTTAAAAATTCATGAACTAATTCCCACCTAACTAATTATAATTCTCTTTCATTTTAGAAAAATTAAACATGAGCTAATTAAATGAGCCTTTTGGAGGTGAAGTTATTTGATAGTGTTAACCTACATTTGACCTACTATGGATGGCATGTTAAATTCCTAGCAAAATCAATTAATTGTTTTAGGTTTCACATTGTGTTGTCATGAACAGCTATATTTATAAGGAGAGAATTTCTTTTCCTTATATATGGCACATAATTTTAGATGGCTTCCAGATATTACATCTCATTTTGTTTGCCTCTTTATGAGATGCAAAAATATTACAGCCATCCAATTACATTAGATCACAAGCTTTACACTTTTTATGATTTAATTACATTTTTGTTCATTCAAACATTTATACCTTGTGTGTGTTTTCAAATCATTCTCACTCTATTGGCAATTTCCCAGTGTGGCTGTGGGAGAAAATGGCCTTTGAAATAGTTCCTTCTCTGTAGTGCTTAAGGAAGGGAGGCAGCATGTGAAGAAACTCAGAAGATGAGGGCCAGGCTTGAAGCACGATTTCATTAATACTGGATGGCAGAAAAGGAGCCAAGTCCCAGATAATGAGGAAGGAGTTGCAATTTTTTTAAGCTATCTGGTGACAGGGAAAACAAAAATGACATTCAGCTGACGAATGAGAGGAGTTTGACCTAGCCTTTTGACCCTTGACAATCAATCTTACCTGCTACTTCATAAAGAATTATAGCTCTGCCACTCATATTTGACTCTGAATTTTTACTATTCCCTTTTCCTTTTTTTTTTGAATGCATGGTCCAAGAAGATAAATGTTTATGTTGTATACAGCAGAGAGGAGGAAATATGGGATACTCAGAGAGGGAGAAAAACAGAGAGGAGAGAACAACATCACCAACATCCATAAAATAGTTTATACATTCAATTCCGAATTGTCAGGGATATTTTTTATGTGACTGACCAAAATAGCAAATGGAAATAACTGACGACCCCATACACCTGGTCTAGATGTAAAACCAGAAGAGGTGGGTTGAGATCTAAGCCCACCTTGCAGCCCAGCCCACCTCGGCTCCCCACCTCCCCCTTACATCAAAGGCATCAAATGAGTTTTGATAGATACATTCCCTGTTCACAGGTGCTGATTAAGGTGTGTGCTGTCAAAGGTTTCAGTGCCATCATTACAGGAATGAAAGGGGATTGGGTCCAGGCCACCAAGCTGTTTCCATTATGTATTAAAGGCACCGATGCAAGCACTGGGAAGTTTGTGCTCTGTCCTCCCTGTGTCCACCAAGAAGGCGTAAATCAGCAGGAATGAAGAGGCTGTCCCTGGGAAGGAGAGCAGACACCTCAGGAATGAGAGATAAGGTCCTTTCTGGCATTGTGGGTGCTTTGTTTTTATATGTAATTTGATGTCTCAAGACACTCAAACTCAGGTTCATCAGTGAATGCAACTTTTATGGAGTTCGCTGGGTACAGAAGCTGGAGTGGGGACTTCTTGCCTTTAGAAAGTAGAGATTCTTTCTCATGGTTATACTGGAAACTTCAACACAAACTCAGTCTCACAGAAGTGGAATGAAATCTTTGACCATGTAATCCATTCAGGATCACTGGAGACTCAAAGCTGTTTCCCACATCTAACCTGAATAAGAGAACCAGGTTGGGTGGTGAGGAGATGGATGGCACTTGGGTAGCTCTCAAACACGCACACAAAAAAAAAACATCAGAGTAGGCTGTACACAAATTGCCCCTTTCAGTAGTACATATCTGAACCTGAATCATGCACCTCGGCTTCTTCTATCTCACTGAAGAGAGAAAGCATCCAGGCAAATAAAAGAAAAACACTAGTTATTGCATGAAAATCCACCAATGTCACTGACACCTTCTTCAATAAACAGAGATTAATTACACTTTGTTTTTAGCCAATTCCTTCCTAGATCTAGTCCAGTGCCTCCCTCCCTGGCCAGCTGTAACTGTGCCAGGCACATTTTCTCAGACAGCTCCAGCTGGCTAGCTGGTCTCCAGTCACTTACCTCCCTCTCTTTGGTATGGAGTTTGTTACTTCCAGAATCACAAGGCTGACAAGCTATTTATGAGGCGTTTCTCTGCTCTGTGTTTGGAAAGAATCTCACTTCAAAATAGGGTGAGCTTGTTAATGGAGGAAGTGAGGTCAGTGCTGCTGACAGTCCTAACAAGATGACAGAATTTATGAAGTGCTCTGGTAGAAAGATGGAGTTATCTACAGTCTATTCACATAATAAGGCCACTGGGGGCCCATCGTTACGGCCCTTGAATTTGTTTTCCTTTCTTCATTCTTTTGTTGACTGGCTCTTCTTGGTTTCCCGTTCTGATCCACATGGAACCATGATTACTCTGGATGCCACCATAGCTGAGGTAAAAGGCACAGTTCCTCATAAGGTTCAGTGTGAACCACGGTGTCAAGGGAGACCTGTATGAGCCAAATCCTTGGGTCAAGTTTTGTGTAAAATGTAAACATGGGATCAAATCGGTGGCATCTTAAGGCCAAGTTAAAATTTTCAGCTTTAGAAACTGGTTGCAGTTTCTTTTTAAAGTCCAATGTCCTTTTATTTCCAATGAATAGTGACATCTCTTTTTTTCATAACTCTTTCAAGTCAGGGTGAATTCTATTGTTCCTGTATAAAATTCGTATAGCCTGAATAATTAGGGAAGATTTGATGGGGATGCACAGCTTGGGCTAAACAAGCATAGAACAAAAGATGTGAAAACTGTAAAGGGAAGAAGGAAAAAAGTTAAGCTAACCCATTTCTGGTGTTAAAAGGAATAGAGAGCTTGCAAATAGAATTTATTGGTTATAGAAACTAGTGACAGGCAAAGTCAATTTCTTTTTTTTTTTTGAAAAAGAAAAAAACCACATTTATTTCAGCAGCCAAGAAAAAAACTGCAATTTATTAAGATTCAACAAAGTGTTGTACTTTTGAAAGCAACTTTCAGTGCGTGTTCTTCAACAATCATGTTCTATGAAGAAAAACATTAAAAGCCACAAATTTGTTTCTTAATCTCAGAGTTAGAAATCTTCCATTCAAAATGAGAGGTCAAAAAAAAAACAATAGAAAAAACAAAAACAAACAGATTCTTTATTCCCATCCCCAATTTTCAAACATCATTTTTTCTACAACTCAATGCTATGGACGGCAGCCTGGGGTGCTATATGTCACGTGCACACACACACGCACACATGTATATTTGATATACATTGGCAGGTATGCGTACATCAAATATAGAGAATACATGCAATGCCAATGAGCCGCAGCTACTCTGAGGAAGGGCTGTTGAGCTAAGCACAGTATGAACTTAAGGATGGGTCTGGGACCCAGGTGTGCATCATGGTCCTCTAGAAAACAGGCTTCTGGGGACCCACAGCTCTGCAGGGCCTTCTTCTTCTTTTTATTTTTTGTTTTTTCTTTTTGTTGTTGTTTTTTAAAAACCATTAAAAAGTGAATTTAAAAAAATGTAATGTACAAGTTTTCTAATTGAGCAGGCAAGGAGCACAAAGTTCATATATTTTATTTTTAAACATACTTGAGGGTATGTTACTCCATTGTCTTTCTTTTTTGCAAAACAATCAAAACATTGATTCTTTTATAAAACATAAAGCAATTTTTAATATATAAAGCAGTCTTCAAACATCTATTTCTTTTGAGTCCATTTTTTGGTAAATATGTAACTGATAACACATTAGAGATTAGGTACTTTTCTTCTTTGTGTTTTTTCCTCATTTTATTTATTTTTGTTTGTTTTTTAATAACCTCTTCAGTGCTAGTCAATTTCTAACAGGGATAAAATAATCCCTGTTTTTAAATGTTGACAATTAGGCCTAATAAGATCATTTTGCTGTGGAAGATTCAATCACCTATGTGGAAACCCACCACCATGGTGGAGGCAGCTGTCTCTGTTTTTATTCTAACCAAATACTACTTTGTCCATCAAAAGTATTGGAAGTAGGCTTTCCCAACCAAATTATTAACAGGAGGAATTCTGTATAAGTTCTGTGAACAGTACTTCACAGTTTATTACAGTAAGGAAAAATGATTTTTATCATATAAGAAAAACAAAAACACACTACACTTTTCCCTGCCTATCTGAACCCAAGCTGTTAAGTAGCAAGTGGTCCAAGTCTGTATGAATCCAGAACAAATGTCAACTTGTTCAGCTTATTTTTGATTTAAAGAAAAAAATTTCATGTTACCTTTGAATTTTATGGACTAAAAATGTCAGTTATTTGACTAATTGCTGTACCATTGGGCTCCACCAAATGTATCCTGATTCATTTCAGAGCTCAAGAAAGGGACAGGCTAACCTTGGCAAAACCACATCATTAAGAGACTGCAGGACCTGTAGTCTTGCCTCCCATGTGTGACTGGTATTAATCCAGACTCATATGCATGTGTCTATGGTGACCTTTGACCTCCCCCTTCCTCAGGGCTGACTTGTATTTGACCCCAGGAAAGACCTCTTGTGGGACACTTGCTGGACTGAGCCTGTGACATGAAAACATTCCTGAGTCAGATCTGGGACTTGCATCAGTGAATGCTCAGCAGTGGGATCAGGGCTGGGGTCAGGGAAACAGAGCTCTTCAGTCTGGCATGTGAATCAGGGCCTCCCACAGCATGGATGCTGAGAAAAGGATTGTTAAACATATTCTCATCTGTGAGTCATGTTACTAATTACTCTAAGGTAAAAAGACTCCATTTATGAGTTTGAATTCTTGTAGTCCTAAGCAAGATTATTCTAAGGGCTTTCATTTTTTCCCCAAAAATGTTTTGTTTGAATTGTCTTTTCCACAGTTCCTGTACAGCTGACAGATTCCTGGATTATAAACCTGTATCATACATGTGATTGAGTTCTATAAGCAATAGAGGAAAATCATTTTTACTGCTTTCTTGAGACTAACAGGAGACTCATGAGGTGACAATAAGAAATTTGGTATGGGGCTGGCTGGTGTAGCTCAGTGGACTCAGCAGGGGCCTGCAAACCAAACAACCACGGTTCAATTCCCAGTCAGGGCACATGCGTGGGTTGCAGGCCAGTTCCCGGCAGTGGACGCATGAGAGGCAACCATACATTCATATTTCTCTCCCCCTCTCCTTCCCTTCCCCTCTAAAGATAAATAAATAAAATCTTAAAAAATAAGAAATTGGGTATGGGGAAGAAATGGCTGCCCAAGGCTAATGTTGAGATAATCATGTGTGTTGTTGTGTCCTCGTAAGTATTAGGAAGGCCATATTACTTAATGATCTCTACAGTCTTTATGCCAAATTACCTAAAATTTATCCCTTAGAAATGTCTTCCTGTATATTATTAAACACACTCTTTCAAAACACAAGCAACTTGGGATAATTAATAGTTTCATTTCATATCCACAACTATGTATCAGACACTACACTAGGATATAATAAAGAGGGACCCCAGTCCCTTCCTCCGCAGAGTAGCATATTACTATAATCAGCCCTTCCCACCTCAGTGGAAATTAACTAGGAGCTAGTTAGGGTGTTATCAGAACTTCACACCTTAATTTGAATTCATTTATCACATAAATATCTCCTGTCATACCTTAATGAGAACAAAGTCATATCATAAATTTAAGGAAATTGAAATCTAGATGTATTAAGCATATGATTTTCTATTTTGTTATTTCAGAGTGGAGCCCAGTTTTCCCACATAAATTTCTTCTGAAATTTTCTGGATTTTTACCTTTTGTGGGACCACAAAAAATAGATGAGTGATACTCATCAATAGCAATAATTTTCAAAGTAATCATTTCCCCTCTATTTTCCCTACCTACCAAGCAATTTTAAATCTTAAGTTTTGCCTCCCCTACTAAGCACCCTGCAGAGTAACATAGTCATAAATTCACTCAATGTTCCCATCTTCTGTTCTGTCCCTTCCCCAAACCCAACCTATTCCCATTGTAGCCCAAGTGATCTTTTCAAAATTCAAATTTTAGCATGTTGTACCACTATAGCTTCTAAAATAAAATCCCAAATCTCTAAACAGAGCCCCAAGGCCTCCTTCTCCAGTTCCACTGCCAGCTATGACCACTCCTTCCTGCTCAGAGTCCAAAAATTAGGTTCCCTCTGCCTAGAAGCCCCTTCCTCTCCACCTCATCGATAGACTCATCTTCAGGGCAGCTGGTCCTTCTGCCTGCACCCCTTCCAGAGGAAGATGAGGTGTCCTTTTGTTTTCATTTGTGTGATCTCTGAATTTAGAGATTTTAGATTTTATTTGTTTATATGTTTTCCTCTCTTGAAAGTCAGAGCCCCATGGTTCTGTGGCAACAGACTCTGTGTTTGTTTTTATTTCTTTTTTTTTTTTATCATCATTTCCCCAGTGCCTGGCTCATGTCTGGATATCAATGGGTGGATGGATGGACAGACAGATAAATGAATGCATAGATAGATTTAACTGCTGAATAAATGGTCAGTGAATTGATCTGACTGAAGGACACAGAAGCCGTAGCAGGGGTGTCCAGACTTTTGGCATTTCTGGGCCACACTGGAAGAAGAAGAGTTGTCTTGGGCCACACATTAAATACACAAACACTAATGAAAACTGATCAGTCAAAAAAGGTTTTAAGTAAATTTACGATTTTGCGTTGGGCTGCATTCATAGCCATCCTGGGCCATATGCGGCCTGCCAGCCATGGGTTGGACTCCCCTGCAAGTATCACAACAATATGGATAACCTAGAGGGTTTTTGATTCTAAAGTAATTTTGAAAGCCTAGGTCTATTTAAATCTGGGATAAAAGAGTTAAATTAATGAGTAATTAAGAGTTAATGATTAGAATAAAATCTCCAATAAAAATCTTGTTTAAATTGTGTTCTTTAATGTTGTGCTTAATTATTTTAATAGGAGTTTTTAAATGCACACACACTCCCATCCACACACACACACATTCTTTCCTTAGACTAAATTAAGCATGTCTGTTGGAAGTCTGGAATTTTGCACCATAACCATCACCAGTTTCCTATTGGCATTTTACCTTCACTAAAAGATAAAAATTACTTGAAACTCACATTTAACAAGTAGTAACATGAGCCACATTATTATAATAAAAGAAAAAGTTGGTTAAGTATATAGTTTTGCCCCAGACCAATGCCTCATCTGACTATTCCTAGGACCAGAAAGTTATGGGGCCCAGAAATCCATTGCTTTAACATTTTTCCAGTTAACATTTAACATCACATTCATTTCCCAGCCTTAATTCCAGTCTTAAACATATTGCTACAAAATAGCTTTAAGGCTGGAGCTGTCTCTTTTGTGAAATGTTACTGGCAGTATGGGCTGGGATCCATCCAGCATAGTCAAATTAAACTACCCCTCACCTGCTTCAGAAATCTGGTCTGTCAGATACTTGCAGTTTTATTATCACTTACTTCACATATTTCTTTTTATTTTTGTTTTGAATAAATAGACAATCTTATCTGTTGGCCCTTTGGGCTAATACTGCTATGTTTTTCATCTGCCTCTGTTTGAGTCCACTTAGCAAGGGAGCCCAAGTAATTAATAAACCCCATTCCCTAAATTGTGTCCACAGCACTGGTATTTCTGAAAGACACTGAAAATAAACAGAACAGAAACAGCTAGTAGCATGTCAGTCTCACAGCAGGTCATGGAAAAGACACTCCCTTCCCAGCAGAAAACTACTGCTAAATACGTAATGAGGGGCTAGAATTGTTTCACATTTAGTATAAACCTCATTCATAATTTAATATTGACATCTAAAAGCTAAGAATTAAATACACTGGACTGCTGAAGCATTTGCTTAAAACCTAAACAATGCTCAGAGGTTCCCATCTTACCGGCATTTGCAATGTTTGCACATGGCCTTCATTTAACTCAAAAGAGCCTTTGCTGTTGTCAAGGTCCCTCAGGCAGGAAAGACTCAGGAGAATTCTCAGCCAGGAAAATAGTGGTGAGCCACAACTTGATTAACTTAGCACTGGATGTTCACCCTAGACAGCTTCCTTTAGGCCATGCTTTTGGCTGCCAGACAGCCACTATCCTTTCCTTCCCCTATCCAGCAGGAAGCCTCCTTCTCACATTCTGCCTGCCCTCCCTGAGCACCTGCCCTGACTTTTGGCTGGAGAACTGAAGCCAATCAGGAAAGCCCCACAACCTGGTACCTTTCCCCACAGTAGTCAACTTCGGTCACTAATAAAAGCCTCAAACCAAGGGTGGAAAAGTATATCCTTAACAACAAAAAAAATTGTAAGAAAAAGATAAATAAATTTGATTTTATAAAAGTTTAAAACATGAATTATCTAAGCACTGTAATAAATAACCAGAAATAAAGTGGAAGCCATAATTCAGTTAACTGGGATGGAAATGTCCCAAACAGTAGAGGGTATGCCAAGATTCTTGAAGTCCAGGGAGGGATGGAAAGCTGGTTAGAGAAGTGAGAGTTCCTTGCTTCAAAGCGCCCAGTGCCACGGGAGGAGTGGAAAGTACTAGGGGTGGTGCTTCTGACCTTCGGGCCCATTCCCCAAAGTAGGTCACAAATGCTGGAACTAGAGGACAACAACCACATTCAGCCCTCACTTCTGTGCTGGTCTGCTAAGGCTGCCAAAACAAAGGGCCACAGAATGAGGGGCTTAAACAAGAGAAATTTGTTTTTTCACAGTTCTGAAGACTATAAATCTGAGGTCAATGCTGGTTTCTTCTGAGAGCTCTGAGGGAAAGATTCGCTCTAGACCTCTCTCCTTGGCTTGTACATTCTCATCTTCCTGTGTCTTCGCTTTGTATTCTCTCTCTGTCTGAGTCATTGTCAAACTATATTACAAGGCCACAGTAATCAAAACAGTGATACTGGCATAAGTACAGACATGTAGACTGATGGAACAGAATAGAGAGCCCAGAAATAAGCCAAAGTCTCTATGGTCAATTAATATTTGACAAAAAGCACAGGAGCATAAAATGGAGTAAAAATGGCCTTTTCAACAAATGGTGTTGGGAGATCTGGACAGATACATGCAAAAAAAAATGAAACTCGACCACCAACTTACACCATACAAAAAAAATAAATTTAAAGTGGATAAAATATATTTTATTTAATATATTTATATTTAAGACAAATATAAACTGCAATACTATAAAAGTCCTAGAAGAGAACATTCTCAGGAAAATCTCAGATATTCCATGCAGCAGTATTTTCACCAATATGTCCCCTACAGCAAGAGACATAAAGGAAAGAATAAACAAATAGGACCTCATCAACTAAAAAGATTGTCATGGCTAAAGAAAATAGCAGTAGAATGAAAAGAGAACCAACCATATGGGCAAATATATTTGCAAATTATACCTCAGACAAGGTATTGATAATATGTCCAAAATATGTAAAGAACTCACACTACTCTATTCCAGGAAGACAAACAACACAATTCAAAAATGGGCAAAAGACCTAAACAGATATTTCACCAAGGAGGACATGCAGGGCCCAGAGACATATGAAAAGAGGCTCAGCATCACTAGCCATCAGAGACAAGCAAATTAAAACCACAATGAGATACCACTTCACACCAGTCAGAATGGCTGCTATAAACAAACCAACAAACAACAAGTGCTGGAGAGGTAGTGAAGAAAAGGGAAACCTAGTACTATGTTAGTGGAAATGCAGACTGGTGCAGCCACAGTGGAAAACAGTATGCGGTTTCCTCAGAAAACTAAAAATAGAACTGCCTTTTGACCCAGCAATACCACTGCTTGGATTATACCCTAAGAATTCTGAAACACCAATTCAAATGAACCTATGCACCCCAATGTTCATAGTAGCACAATTTACAATAACCAATTGCTGGAAGCAACCTAAGTGCCCACTGGTGAATGAGTGGATCATAAAACTATGGTACATTTACACAATGGAACACCATGCAGCAGAAAGAAGAAGAAGCCCCTACCCTTCGTGAGAGCTTGGATGGAACTGGAAAGCATTATGCTAAGTGAAATAAGCCGGGCAGTGAAAGACAAATACCATATGATCTCACTTATAATTAGAACCTAATCAATACAACAAACAAACAAGCAGAATGAAACCAGAGACATGGAAACTGACAGTAACCAGAGGGAAGGGGAAAGGGAAATAATGGGGGAAAATGGGAAGGGCTGTCAAGGAACATTTATAAAGGATACATAAACAAAGCCAAAGAGGATAGTTTTAAGCATGGGAGGTGGGGAAGGGTGTGGTGGAGGGGCGTGGTGGGGTGAAAATGGAGTCAGTTGTACTAGAACACCAATAAAATAAATCAATAAATCAATGGATAGATGATAGATGATAGATAGATAGATAGATAGATAGATAGATAGATAGATAGATAGAATTCACATCAACATCTCTTGAACCAATATTTAGTGGGTAACTGACTTCATCATGACTGGGTCCTCCTGAAACTCCTCTCACCAACCTCTCTGTTAGAAGCATGTTTATTATATGATCTCTCCAAAATTCTGATTCAAATCAATTAAGTAAAAAAGAACAATTAAAAACAAGAGTAAAGAAATAAAAACACCATCTTAATCTGAATTCTGCTGGAAACAACCTATAAACAGAGTCTCCTGGCACCAGAAATAAAAACCCATCTGGGATTAGCCATTTCTAAAGTGTGTTTAGACAAAGGACCTCATCCAAAGATGAACAGAAAAATGATGCTCTCTGCAAGCTGAAAATAAACACAGACTGAATTTTTTTATTTTAAAATGAAGTCCCAGGGTTTTTAGTATTCCATAGAAAATTCTGAATTTCTGAACAACTTTATTGGAATTTAGTCAGATACTTAGATTACGTAGTGACCCCAAGTGTAAGTTAAGGGTTAAGATCCCTGAGATAATGACTACTATGGATTCCAGAGTGTAATACAAACTACTAGAAATTAGAATCATACAGACCATTTAGATAAGTTTTTTAGTTAAGTAAGTCATATTAAAAAGAGACAATAATTATACTTTCAGGCCAATCCTTTCCCAGACAAGTTCATATTCAATCTTTAAAAAACAAAAACAAAGATAAATCCTTTTTTATCAGCCATATATATTATATATATTGATTTTTATCAGCTATATTTATATATTTTATCAGCTATATATAATATATAAATTCATGTTATATAATATACAAATTCATATTTGGCTTTAATATCAATATTATAGGCCAAAATAATAATAATTACCATTGTTGAATATTTAGTGCTGAGATAAGCTCTCCAGATACATTATTTCATTTCATCTTCAAAGAAACTTAATTGAGAAGTTATTCTCCCATTTTACTCTTGGAGAAGCTAACACTTAATGAAATGTGTAACTTTCCTGAAGGCATATAGGTAGTAACACTGTTGTCTTTATTTTTGCACTTCCTACTCTGTAATCAATGGCAAATGCCTACCTACTTGTTTTCTTTTTTTTTTAATTTTTTATTGATTATGCTGTTACAGTTGTTCTATTCCCCCCTTCATTCCCCTCCACCCTACCCCCCATCCCCACCATTACCCCCCCTTTAGTTTATGACCATGTGTCTCAAGTTCTTTAGATTCTATATTTCCCATGCTATTCTTGCCCCCCCATCTATTTTCTATCTACTGTCTATGCTACTTATTTTCTGTACCTTCTCCCCCCTTCTCCTCCTCCCACTCCCCTGTTGCTAACCCTCCTTGAGATCTTCATTTCTATGTTTCCACTCCTGATCTAGCTGTCCTTTTAGTTTGAGAACCCTAGAAGCAGCAAGAGCTAAGGGACAGTCACCTACAAAGGAGTCCCCATCAGACTGTCAGCGGATTTCTCAAAAGAGACCTTACAGGCAAGAAGGGGCTGGAAAGAGGTATTCCAAGTCATGAAATCCAAAGACCTACAACCAAGATTGCTCTATCCAGCAAAACTTTCATTTAGAATGGAAGGACAGATAAAGTGCTTCTCAGATAAGATCAAATTCAAGGAGTTCATCATTACCTACTTGTTTTCTAAAATGTGTTTAACTCAAAAGTGCCTTACTTGTAACTCTTCGTGAGTAACAAACATTAGAATAACACTAACTTTGTACTGGGTTTATTAACATGTGACGAGTATAAATCAGGTTGGTCATGAGTGTTCATACCATAATCAGCATGTTTATGTGTATGTTCAGGAAGTGTTTGTGGTTTTATTAGTAGTTATAGTCCTCAAGGTAAAAGTTTTGAGAAAGGTTTCCTATTTAGAAGGCATCATATTTACATGTGGGGACTCCTATAGAGGATGTTTCCCAGCTGTGTAATTCCAATGAGAATATACAAGTACAACTTGAACAAGAAATATTGGCTTAAATTGGCAATATTATACTGCTTAAAAAATGTAGGGTAGAGACAATGGCTTTCTGTCAAGATGGCAGCGTAGATAAATGCAGTACTTGTCTTGCATCCTTCTACAACCACGTTAAAATTACTACTAACCTACAGAAAAGCCATTATTCAGAGTCACCTGAAATCTTGCTGAACAGAAGTTCTACAAATAAGGATACAAAGAAGAAGCCATACTGAGACTGGTAGGAGGGGTGAAGAAGCAGAACAGGCCTTTCCCACACCTTTGTGTGGCACATAAAAATTGGGATGGATATCTTGGCTACAGATGTCCCACTGAGGAATCTCAGCCCCACATCAGGCCCCACTGCTCAGGGTTCCATTGCCAGGAAAACAAGTTCCCATAACTTGTAACTGTGAAAACCATCTGGGATTGTGTCTGAGTAAGACAAAGGGCTTCTGGAGCCCCTGGAAGTTCCTCTAAAAGGGCCTGTATGCAGACTTATTCAGACTTACTCCCCCTGAGCTCCAGTGCTGGGGCTGCAGCTCAAAAAGCATCTGCGACATATGGAGAAGAACTGAATTGTTTGGCATCAGGAAAAGACCTAGAGGGCCAGCCTTCTCCCAGACATAAGTGCTGGCAGATATCATTGTTCCCTTTCTAAGCCTTCTCCCCACAGACCCCATAGGCAGACACCATATCTGAGTCTCTATCAATCTGACTATCACTTTTCACCCTGGCCTTGTGTTCTTTGGGACTCTGCCTCACCCAGCTTGTAGTCCCACCCAACCTGTTTCCAGTGGCTTTTTCATACTAATGGCCTATCTTGTCTTATGCTTCAGATTTTCCCAAAATCTCTCAAACAAGCAGCCTCTGGCCTCAGAGTGCCCTGGATTCTCACTAAGTGGTACATACGCAGCATTAGTGGTAGCCAGCCTTGGTTCTCAGCTTTGCTTCTCCTGGGCACCTCTAAGCCCATTACGAGTAGCTACCATCTGCAAATCACCTTGTAGTTTATACCAGGTCACTCTTGGGAGCAGACAGGCAGCAGTTGACCTTGGCCTGCACCTTCCAAGAGGCCCCAGAACCAGCACATCTGGTGGAAAACTTCATACTACATCACAGCACCACCCAACAACCTGAACAAGCAATACATTTTGGAGCAGACTCAGCAGGCACCAGAGCCCCGCTAAAGTAGTCCTGCTCTGTGGGGTTGGTCTCTGCACAGCTGATCCTCCATGATGGTCACAGCCAGTTCTTACACCTAATTGGCCTGGAAAGAAATCCCTTCTGTTGATGTGCCAACAGTAATCACAGCTCAGCTAAAATAGGAGAGTATACAGAGCCCCCTACAACAGGGGGCACACCTGGAGTGTCCATCTTGGGTAATCAGGTAGGTTGTGCTAGTGGAACCTACAGAATACCTACTACATAAAGCCACTCTATTAAGACCAGAAGACATAGCAGCTCTACCTAATACACAGAAACAAACACAGGCAGGCTGCCAAAATGAGAAGGCAAAGAAATATCTCCCAAATGAAAGAACAGAATAAAATTCTAGAAAGAGAACTAAACAAAATGAAGCCAAGCAATCTACTAAATGAAGAGTTCAAAACACTGGTTGTAAGATTGCTCAATGAACTTAGGGCAAGAGTAGATGAACTTAGTGAGAACTGCAACAAAGAGAGAGGAAATGTAAAAATGGATCTAGAAAACATAAAAAAGGAACCAATCAGAATCTGTAAGAAAACATTACAAGGAATCGAAGACAGAATAGGTAAAGCAGAGGATTAAATCAGGTATTTGGGAGATAAGGAAGATGAAAACATCCATTCAGAACAAAAGAAAAAAGAATTCAGAAAAATGAGGATAGTTTAAGAAGCCTCTGGGTCAACTTCAAGTGTAACAACATTTACATCATGGGGATATCAGAAGAAGAAAATAGAGAGCAAGAAATTGAAAAACTATTTGAAAACAATATGGAAAACTTCCCTAACCTGGTGAAGGAAATAGACATACAAGTCCAGGAAGCACAGAGAGTCCCAAAAAAGATGGATCCAAAGAGGCCTTCACCAAGAGACATTATAATTAAAATGCCAGAAGTTTAAGACAAGGAGAAAATCTTAAAAGCAGCAACAGAAAAGCAGTTAATTACCTACAAGAGCATTCACATAAGACTGTCAGCTGATTTTCAGCAGAAACTTTGACACAAAATGTTCAAAGTTCTGACAAGCAAGCACCTACAAGATTATTTTACACAGCAAAGCTATCATTTAGAATTGAAGGCTGGATAAAGAGCTTCCTAGACTAGAAAAAGCTAATGGAGTTCATCACCACCAAACCAGCACTGCATGAAGTGTTAAAGGTTCTTCTTTAAAAATCAAAAAAAGATAAAAATGTGAATAAAATGGCATTAAATACATATCTATAAACATTTTAATCTAAAATAAAAACAAAATGAACAAATGAGCAAAACAGAAACAGATGCAGATTCATAGAATATTTTGACAGTTGACAGATGGGAGTGATTTGAGGGGATGTGTGAAAAAAGTGAAGGGTTAAAAAGTACAAATTGGTAGTTACAGAAAAGGGATGTGAAGTACAGCATAGAGAATATAGTCAGTAATATTGTAATAACTATGTATGGTGTCAGGTGGGTATGAGATTTACTGGGTGACCACTTAGCAAGTTATGTAATATCTAATCCTTGGATTGTACACCTGACACTAATATAATAATGTATGTCAACTATGATTGAAAAATAAAAAAATTATTTAAAGTCAAATAAAAAAAAAGTATTGTAGGGTGCTGAACAGATCTTTGTTCTAAGAACATTCTGAAGTGTGATAACTTGAATTGTCACATATAAGTGATTTCCACTGAATATATGTAAAATAAAATAGAAATAAGTGAATTTTATACCTAGAATGCTTCAATATATAGTTTTTTTTTTTGAAATAGAGTAGTAAATTCTTTAGCCACTGTGGAATATGATACAATTTTCTTTCCTTTAAGAATAATCCTCATTACCGTTCCTTTCTCATTTTTTCTTCTTTCTTTTATTTGTACTTATTTAACATGTAGGGCAAGACGTCAAATTTGCAAATTCATTCCATGAAATCCTCTATATGACAATATTGAAAGTTGCTGGGCTTCTAACAAATAGAAACCAGGTTCACAAATCAAGAAAACTCAACCCATTAAATCAACCAGAACTGCCAGCCTGTCATTAGCCAATAAATTATCATTGTTGAAAATAAAGTCACACTTGCTTATAAAAGCAATTATTATTGATGAGTTTAAGACTCTGACTTTTAAACAGTAGCGGTGGTATAAACTCACAAAGAAAATAATAGCAATCGTTTTTTGAGTATCTACTAGTAGCCAGATGTTTGATCCAAAGCACTGTATTTGTTCTTCCTGACATACATGCAGTTGGGTATCATGAACCTTTGTGGATGAAGAAACTGAGGCTCAGAGAGGTTAAATAGCAAGGCCAGGGTCACTTAGTAAGTTTAGAGACTTATACTCACGTATCCAAAATGCTCCCCCCGTTACACCACCCATAACACTATACAGGTGCCAGTTAAGACTCTTCGGTATGATTCCATTTTCTAGAATATGTTATTACAGTCTAACATCCATTGTAATCATTGCCTTAGAGATTTTAGATTCAGGCTAACTTTTGGGGTCACTACCTCATCTGAATATTTTACTGAATTAAAAAAACACCTCGCTATGAATTCAGAAATTTTTGCAGAAAACCAAAAGCCTTGGGGCTTCATTTCATATGGAAAGGCCTGCTATTTGTGTATATTCTCAGCATGCATGGAACATCATTTTTTAATGTTAATCCTTGGATTGGGGCCCTCTCTCCACACTAAATTTGATGGTTTTATTTCTTGTGCCAGGGGGAGATCCCTGTCTACTGGCTGTTTCTTTCAGAGTTAGAGTTTAGGTGATTTTTTTTATTTCTTTGCTGCTGTTTTGGATTGCTCAGAAGTCCAAGAAACCCACCAAATAATGGCTCAGGAAGCCTTGATTTAAATTACAATGCTCTCAGAAGACTGTTTCTGCAGTTACTATGGTACATTTAGAACAATTGACAACTAGCCACCATTTTAAAATCTTTGCTAAATTGATATTTAACAAATCAAAATATTCCTTTTTTCAGGGATAAGTCTGAGATTGTAGAGCCTTGAATCTTATATAATTTGGGGAGCTCTCCTTAAGAAAAAGAATGTAACATTAAGAATACAAACTTATGTATTAAAGTTAATTTTTAAGAGGAAAAATTCACAACATATTATAAATGTAAAAGTTAGAATAGGCCATAAATATCACAAAATCTACAAATATAGTCTATCATACTCTCTAAGATCCCTATATATTTCTTTTGGTTAATACCTCTTGCTCACCTCTTCAAATGATAAAAAAAATTATAGCCCTAGCTGGATTGCTCAGTTGGTTGAAGCATCATTCTATACACCAAAAATTTGTGGTTCTGATTCCCAGTCAGGGCACATGCACATGCACAGGTTGCAGGTTCAATCCCCAATCAGGGCATGTGAGGGAGGCAATGAATCATTATTTCTCATACTGATGTTTCTCCTTTTCCTTCTCTCTCTAAAATCAATAAACATAATCTCGAGTGAGGATTAAAAAATACAAAAAATGTAATATGAAATTCTGTAGAGTTTCTTCTGTCATGGTTGATATTTTTCAAAGTTTAGAAAAGTTTCTCAGAGCTTTGTTTGTTACTGTGTATGTAAAGTTTAAGATTCTTTTCAAATTAAGAAAAAAATCTCTATTAGTCAATTTCCTAATCAGAGTTGTGAGATTGGGAAGAATTTTTTACAAATTCACTTCTAGCTTCACACACTTCAGTTGTTGCCTCCACTATCCACATGCCATTGAGCAAGTTCCTATATTGGTGCATGTTCATATCACAAGAATGAGTGGTAAGAATATTGCTTGAAGCCCTTGTTCCTACAGTAAGATGTTTGGCAGTAACTTAAAATGTTTTTAGAAGAAATACAAACCACATAAAGGCATCCCATTAAACCAATACTAAATATAGTCCCACCAAAAATTCCCCATGAATCCTCACTACTGCTCCAAGTACTACCTGATGAAGGGGAAAAGTTGGGATAGGGGGTGAGATGGACTTCAAAGTGGAAAGACACAACAGACCAGCCAATTGCAAGTAAAGTATCTGAGTAAAGCATGTCATTGTGAGGATGTACGGGGTGGGGCAAAAGCAAATTTACAATTGTGAGTGTAACAGTGTGCAGCCAAGGGGGAAGAGGCCCAAATAGAGATTTGTAATGGGGTCCAGAACTCAGAGTGTCCAGGATATATTAGAATATCGATATATATAGATATATAGATATATATGTATATATGATGTCCTCACCCCCCACAAGTCTGAGCTGGGGGATGGGACACATGGAACAGAGCCATTGAGAGTTGTTTTAAATAGCAACACTTTTGCAGAAAACCTCTAGAACAGTCGTTTAATATATTTATAACCTTTTACTGGTTTCATGGATATGTTAAACAGCTCTAGCCATGCTTTGAGCCTGGGAGATGGGAGTGACTTCAACCCATTATGTAACCAGGAGGCAATCCTCCCTGGTTACGGAAGCTGAGTGAGGGCTTGGAGATGATTGGCTCCGCCCCACAGGGCCACACCTGCTCAGACTTACTATGGCAGCCCAATAAAGCTGAAAAAAATATGGGAGTGCTGGCAGCTGTGGCCAATTATGGGTGAAGACAGAAATGGTGCATCAGAGGAAGATTGGCACTGGGATTTAAACCCAGGTGTGGCAGCTGTGTGGCGTTTTGGGGGGACCGCCCAGCTTTGGGGTCTTTTTGGGATCACACAGCTTGGGCAGGGAAGAGCCATGGACTTCTATTTCTTTTTCTGAGATACGGTACCCGGGACTTGACAGAGGGGGAAGGAAGGATTGTGTGTTTGTGGGTATTCTAAAGGACTTTGGGATCTCCATGAAGACATTAAGTCATTACTCTTTAGTTTGTATTACTCTTTAAATAAACAATCCCTTTCCTTTTCACCAGTCTCTGGCATTGAGAGATGTCTTTCCCTGGTGGCAGGCAAGGCAAACCTAGTATGGGGGTGGGGGGACCCCGGAGCACAAGAGTGGGTCCATTTGGTAATAGTATATCATTCACCCCCCACCCTGGGTCTATTTTGTAACATGGGTACATGAAACATAGAGTTCATTCTTGTACTACTGTTTAGTAACTATTGTATTATTTTCATACCAACAACTGTAAACCTACTTTTGCTGCACCCTGTAGTGTTGAGGCCTCTCCCAGGGACTTTGAAGGGGCCTAAGCCACTGAAGGGCTTGGGGTTTAAGCTTCATTAACTTCGTAGTAAAAGGGAGATTGCCAGTCTGTTCCTACAAGCTTTCTAATTCAGAACCTACACAAACTGGGTCTGAACTGCAGAAATAAATGAGAATTTAGGCCAAGATTCTATGCAAAAAATAACCTCATAATTTCAACTGGAATATCAGAACACTTTCTTCAAAAACAGTAAGATTTTGGATTCACTTGCCTCCCCACCTCCCACCTCCACACTAGGCAGAAGAAACAGAACATCTTGCCGCTCCAAATACTTGCTAGTGGCTCTCTAGGACAGCTGAGAAAGGAACAACTCTGTTCTGCTATGCCAGGGCTGAAGCACTGCAGGCCCGCCACTACCCACACTGAGAGGTCTGGGACATTAAACAACCTTTGCTGTCTGCGTTCTCCCTTCCTTCCCCTAGTTGCTAAATAGAAGGGGAGGCAGGATCAGGAGAGGAAAAGTTCTGAAAGAAATAGAATGGAGATGTTGAAAGAAACCCCAAATAGTGGACATGACCACTGGAAGAGTTAGACAATCCCCATGGCTATCCATAAAAAGATTGCAGACAAGGAGATTGCCTAGATATAGATATACCACACTTAAAGAAAATGTTTTTCCTTAGATTTGCAAACTGAAGGGCATTTAAAGAAAACTGAAGTGCTAGTATAATGTTAATTTTAATTGCATAAAACACATTTTAATTGCATAAAACACCATGAAAGCCCATGGCTTGTCATTTTTACAAGGTTACCTTTCCTGTACAGTGGAGGGAGGCTTTTATCCAACAACTATATATGAGTTAGTGACATGATATGAAATGTGACTTACATAAATGGAAGATCTCACACTCTTTTTTCCCTATAGCTTCTCCAGAAGGCACCATCAGGTAGCTAAATTGTGGCCTTTTAAACCTTTCCTCACAGATTATTAATAACACATGTGTGTCAGTTTGTAGATTTGAATGCATAGGGACTAATTCTCCTGTAGTCTCTCCAATCCCACAATATGCTAGAGTCCCACTGACTTCAAAGAGAGGTCTGCAAGTAGATGGCAGGGTTTGCAAGCAGGGGAGAATTTAGCTCTGGTGGCTGATGTGATCACATTATAAAAGACTGCTGTAACCCTTCAAGAAGGCAATGTTAAGGTTACTGCTGGAGTCTTAACTCTGAATTCCCTAAATCTAGGGACATCAGAGTATATAGCCTTATAGAGCAATACTTCACAGTGTTTTACAATGAGCAAAAAAAGAAAAGAAAAAAATCTTATAAAAGATGGGAAGCCTTTCAGATCTATATGCATTGGATCTTTTTTCTTTCTTCTTATTTTTTAATTTTTTTGAAAAATAACTTTCCAAAATTGAAAAGTAGCTAAAGTAAGTTTCAACATATTATACGCACTTAGGAAAATAATAGCTTTATGTAAAGATGTGGAAAAATAAATGTCCTTATACACAAGTATCTATTATGCTTTTATTTCATAAGCCCAGAAAAAATGGAGGCTGTCACCCATAAGCACAGACTTACTCATAAAAAACCCTCATTTCCACAGTCAGTCTTTATATAGAAATCCAAATTCTTGAGAATCGATGAAAATATCTGTCATTGCCTTAAATATCAAAATGAAGGTTCAGTCCTCTTAAAACAGGATTGATTCTTTTTAAAATTGTTACAACACCACCACCTAATATCAGTTTATACTTCTTATGCTGAAGGGGGTTGTTCAATTACATTAGTTTTATCCTCCCAGCATGAAGAAAGTAGGACTATTGCAGTCACTCAGAGCTAAAAACATGAATTTGGCTGAATGAAAGACAGAAGAGTCGAAAGCCACCAGAGAGAAAACCCTACTGGAAGTTCCTATCCTACCTATCACCAGGGACCCCTACCATGCTCTGCCTGTTCCCATCTTCTTTCTAAGAGAGGAGTGAGGTGGGCTGCTTGGGTAAGAGGATGAAGACAGGAAGCAGAAAATGGACCCCTGGAGGTGACTCGCTTTGTTTCCAGTGAAAGTGACTTCAACCTGAATTGTGGAACAATCTGGAGGGAAAGTCTCCAGGGAAGCTCCCTCCCTGTTTGGGTGAAGTCATTCAGATAGGTGGTTTTTGTTAATATCTCACAAAAAGAAAGTAAGGAGTAGATTACCAAGTGGTTGTTCAAGATTCCAATTGACCTCTCTCCTTCTCCTTACTCCCTTAATTAATTAACAGCCTCAGCCTTCAGCTGAGCTCTTAGTGGCAAATGTTTGCTGAAAAGAGAAGAAAAGGCCAAGAAGAATCTACTCACACTATGCCAGAGAAAATAGTGACCAGAATGAGGCATGTGTTATAAATGTTAAAAAGTACCCAGGGTATTTATTTTATACATCAAATCATATCACTTCTCTGCTCAAAACCCTTTACTAATTATTCATTTCACTCCTAGTAACCTTAAACTGCTTCAGAATTTCCCATAACACTTAGTACCTCTTCACATATTATGTAATGTACCTACTTATTATGCTTATTAACATTGTGTGTCTCTTCACTAGAATGGAAGCTCCATAAGAACAGAGATTCTTTTCCTCCTCATTTTCCTTTATTACATAAAATAGTACTTGGTACTTAGTAGGTATTCAATAAATACTTAACTTGTCGAAGTAATTAATTAGTAAATTAATTATCCATGAGTGCATAGATAATGTTATAGCATTAAAGAAGAAATAATTCAATTATGTAGCTATATGGGTATAGGCATAAAGACATAGATGAAAATGACTATAGTTGCAAATAAAGTCACACATAAGGGCAGAGACAGATGTGGGTAGATGTAAAATAAAGGAGTATGTAAAAGCCAAGTGAAGAATTTATCCTGGAAGAAATTTAGAAAACCTTTTTTAAATACTCTATAAAGGAAATAAAAGAGAACATAAAATTGTGAAACAAGACCTCAAAGAGATTGAATACAATTTATAAAGAAAGAATTTAGAAGCTCTGCTTGATTTTTCTCTTTAGCAATTATCACAGGCTAACACACCCTACTTTTTTTATGCATCTCATTTCTTTTTTTTTAATTTTTTTATTGATTATGCTGTTACAGTTGTTCTATTCCCCCTTTATTCCCCTCCACCCTACCCCTCATCCCCACCATTACCCCCCTTTAGTTTATGACCATGTGTCTCAAGTCCTTTAGATTCTATATTTCCCATGCTATTCTTGCCCCCCCATCTATTTTCTATCTACGGTCTATGCTACTTATTTTCTGTACCTTCTCCCCCCCTTCTCCCTCCTCCCACTCCCCTGTTGCTAACCCTCCTTGAGATCTTCATTTCTGTGTTTCCACTCCTGATCTAGCTGTCCTTTTAGTTTGCTTTTGTTTTAGGTGTGGTTGTTAATAACTGTGAGTTTGCTGTCCTTTCACAGTTCATATTTTTTATCTTCTTTTTCTTAGGTAAGTCCCTTTAACATTTCATATAATAAGGGCTTGGTGATGATGAACTCCTTGAATTTTATCTTATCTGAGAAGCACTTTATCTGTCCTTACATTTTAAATGAAAGTTTTGCTGGATAGATCAATCTTGGTTGTAGGTCTTTGGATTTCATGACCTGGAATACCTCTTTCCAGCCCCTTCTTGCCTGTAAGGTCTCTTTTGAGAAATCTGCTGACAGTCTGATGGGGACTCCTTTGTAGGTGACTGTCCCCTTATCTCTTGCTGCTTCTAGGATTCTCTCCTTCATTTTAATTTTGGCTAATGTAATTATGATGTGCCTTGGTGTGTTCCTTCTTGGGTCCAACTTCTTTGGAACTCTCTGAGCTTCCTGGATTTCCAGAAGTCTATTTCCTTTGCCAGATTGGGGAAATTCTCCTTTATTATTTGTTCAAATAAGTTTTCCACTGGTGGCTGTTCCTTTCCGCCTTCTGGTAGCCCTATAATTCGCATGTTGGAGCGTTTAAAGATGTCCTGGAGGTTCCTAAGACTCTCCTCATTTCTTTGAATTCTTGCTTCTTGACTCTTTTCTGTTTGGCCATTATTTGCTTTCTTCTGGTCCACTCCATTGATTTGAGTGTCCTGTGCAATTCCATTCATTTCAATTAGTTTCGCCTTCATATATTTGTCTAATTTGTGGGTATAATCAACCAGTTCTGTGAGGATCCTGATCACCAGTGTTTTAAACTGTGCATCTGTGAGTTTTGCTATTTCTTCATCGCTTAGATCTATTGGCTCTGGGGCTCTGAGATCCTCCTGCACCATTCTTGGTCTGTTCTGGCCCTTTAAGTGTGAGAAGCGGCGCCTTGGATTCCCAGGTCGCTGGGTTGTGACGCTGTATGTGGGGGCGTGGCCAGAGCGGGGAAATGGCGACCCCCTCTGCCGCTTCTCATAGCTGGGTGCGGAGGAGCAGTGCCTTAGGTGGTTCACCTGGGCCGGGCCACTCAGAGTCGCTGGGTTATGATGCTGTATGTGGAGGTGGGGTCAGAGCAGGGAAATGGCGCCCTCTACTGCCGCTTGCCGTAGGGACCTGCCGGCTCGGTCCAACCGCCCACTCCCTCACCTGTCCACCCGCGCACAAATGCGCGACCTCAGTCAACACGCAGCCCCGCTGCCCCGCTGTCTCCTCCGCGGTCGCTTGCCCGGTCGCTCGCTCGGTCGCTCACTAGGTCCGACCTGCGCCTGGATTCCGCTGGCCTGAGTCTGTCTGGCCGAGACTTCCTGTGCAACCCTGCTCCGCCAGCCGCTGGTTTCGCCCCTTACCGGTCAGGCTGAAGAATTTGTTGTTAACGAACTTCCGAAAAGTTCAATTTTCCGTGTTCTGGCTGTGTTTTCTGTTGCTAATATTTAGTTTTCTCTAATCTTGGTTGTGTGAGAAGGCACGGCACATCCACCTATGCCTCCATCTTGGCGGAAGTCCAGTGCATCTCATTTCTTAACAAGATGGGAGAGATAATCTGTCTCCCCCAAATAGAATATGAACTCCCTAAAGGTGAGGGAGATAATATGTCTCCCCCAACTAGAATATAAGTTCCCTAAAAACACAAATTGTTCTTTTTTGGTATTCCCCTTTACCCCTCGAACAGTGTTAGAACATAGTAGGAATTCAAGTATTTATTTGATGAATGCATAAATACCATGGGGTAACAAAGCCATTTATTCTCATCCATCCCCTTAAAAGTTTGGAATTTTAATAGTATACTGAGTCTGCAAACCAAACCTGGTTAGGATAATCTAATGAATACTTAGCTTCTGTGTTAGTTTACCCTACAAGTATTAATAGGAATGTCAAAATAGGTCTTGTATGCCCCCTTGGTATTGTAAAAAAAAAACAACAGAATTTGGACATTCACAGAAAGGTAGATATCCAGCTTTCCAAGAAAATTACTTTATAGTCAGAGCTAATGATGTAATTGGGTTCCTCTTAAACACTGAGCTCCCTGCCAGTGGAGATGTGAAACAGGATATTGGACATTTTCTGGAAGGAACCCTATGAATGAAATTCCCACCATATGAAGGAGTTTAGTCCAACTTCTTTAGCAACACAGTCCAACTTCTCTTTCTGCTCTGAGATTCTGTGATGTTATGCATACATAGCACACATAGTTTCCATTGTGTGTGATGGTGTTTTGTAGATGTTTACATTTGGGGACTTGAACTATACTCCTAACTGGGTCACTCGTGCTTCACTAGTTCATATTCATTGTGCATTGAATTGCAGCACTCCCAATGGGTAGGAGCCCAGCATAGCTGGCTGACTGATTTTTCTTGAAAAGATTCTCAATTTGGCAGTAATTCCAACAGGAGAAATCTATTTACTGTAATTGAGTAAGCAGATTACCTCCTATTATGAAAATTGCAACCACAATACATTCATATGATCTCTAGACAACTCCTCCAAGCTAGACATGGCCTTGTTTAGAGGAAGATTCTGCATTTCCCTGTAGTAAAGATAAAAAGCCCTTATAAGAAAGAGCTAAAGATTCTAAAGAGAGTTGAATTAGTTCTAGGTGAGAACTATTTTGGTGAGAGAACATATTCTTACCACAGTGTTGGAAGGTAGAGCATGAAACAAATGTTTTTGTTTGCTTGCATTTTGATTTTGTTATCATTTTTCGTGCTATTTTGTGTGAATACACTTGACAAGATGTGGAATTGAAACAGTCAAAATTCAAAACTCTTATTCCCCTATAAAAAATACTTATTTTGACTGGAAAGTTGGAAGGTAAATTAATCATGACTTTATTTGTTTTTTATTTTTTTATTTAGTTATTTTTCAAGTACAGTTTTCTATTTCTCCCACCCCAACCCACCATGCCCCGTGCTCCCCACCTCTCTCCCATTTCCACCCCTCTTAGTTCTTGTCCTTGTGTCCTTCATACTTGTTCCTCCAAATCCCTCCCCTTTTTCCCCTTAAATTCCCTCCCCTTTCCCCTCTGGTCACTGTCCCCTTGTTCTCTATTTCAGTGTCTTTGTTTTTATTCTGCTTGTTTGTTTGTTTTGTTGTTTAACTTCCTGTTAAAGGTGAGATCATATGGTATTTGTCTTTCAACACCTGGCTTATTTCACTTAGCATAATGCTTTCCAGTTCCATCCATCTTGTTGCAAAGGGTAGTAGCTCCTTCTTTCTTTCTGCTGCATATAATTCCATTGTGTAAATGTACCCTAGTTTTTTGATCCATTCATTTACTGACGGGAACCTAGGTTGCTTCCAACTCTTGGCTATTGTAAATTGTGCTGCTATGAACATTGTGGTGCATAGGTTCTTTGAAATTGATGTTTTAGGATTCTTAGGATATAATCCTGGCAGTGGAATTGCTGGGTCAAAAGGCAGGTCAATTTTTAGTTTTCTGAGAAAAATTCCATACTGTTTTCCGTAATGGTTGTACCAGTCTGCAATCCCACCAACAGCGAACTAGGGTCCCCTTTTCCCCACAACCTCTCCAATGTTTGTTGTTTGTTTCTTTGTTTATGATAGCCATCCTGACTGGTGTAAAGTGGTATCTCATTGTGGTTTTAATTTGCATCTCTCTGATGGCTAGAGATATTGAGCATCTTTTCATGTGTTTCTGGATCCTCTCTGTGTCCTCCTTGGAGAAGTGTCTGTTCAAGTCCTTTGCCCATTTTTTAATTGGGTTGTTTGTCTTCTTAGTGCGGAGTCGTGTAAGTTCTTTGTAAAT
The DNA here is from genome assembly GCF_021234435.1 of Artibeus jamaicensis. Taxonomy (NCBI): domain Eukaryota; kingdom Metazoa; phylum Chordata; class Mammalia; order Chiroptera; family Phyllostomidae; genus Artibeus; species Artibeus jamaicensis. Next base: position 14,206,719 of record NW_026521717.1, on the reverse strand, counting down.
TTTGGAGATTAAACCTAATAGGATACATGAACTAAATTGTAGCAAAGATATTAAAGATATTTGAGGCTCTGGTGGGGGGTGTGGAGAAGATAAGTATTCCCAGCTGCTCACTAGGAATGCAACTTCTCAGTCCAAATGATGTCCATTGAACTCCTGAGCTTTAAAGTAGGCAAGTTTTCAAGAATCTTCTGGCATTGGAACCAGGACAGTGATAATCTTTCTAAAGGTGGTCTGGGTGATCAAAATTAAAACAGAGCAAAACCCTAAACCTCTGTGGTCTTAAGTATACCTTTTCACTGTGTTGCATAGCATTTCCATGACTGAGATTTATGGTCCTTTCTGTTTTAGTGTGCTGTTTAGCAACCATGGAAAGAAGGGTTTGCATTTTCCATTCATTGCTGAGTGAGCGATCACTATGTACTGGTTATAACTTTTAAGGGAGGCTTGCTGGCTAAATCTATAAGCCATCTGAGAGCTTCTTCTCTCTACTTGTAAATGTTTCCTTAGAAATTTATAATTTTTCCAGAGAAGCATACAGACTGTGGGGCCTCTGCAAGAAGGACTTTCCTGACTGACTTGTATCTGGTCATTTGCATAGGTCCTTAAGTCATCTGTGCAAATTAACCAGCACAGGTTTTTAGAAGGGTTGCAAAAGATTGAGTGTGGCACATTAAGTACTAGGAGAATGGTCACTAAACTTTTTTATTGTGTTAGTTAGTTTTTTCAGGCAGACAACTCTATATTGTCAGAAAAATAAATACGCATTAGTTTACAGATAGTCTCTGTTCTCCATCCCTCTGGCAGGCTGTCTTCCTTTACCACTGGCTTCTGGTCAAGGCTACTAGAGAAATATAGCCATGCTTTTCTAGAAGAAAACCTTCTCTTTATACCTCTTTATTCCCTTCCTGTTTCTCCTTCAAACTCCCCTCTTGCCTCATAGATCTCACATTTCTATCCAGCATAGAGTCTTCAGTAGCAGGAATAGTAGTGAATTAGGGAAAGAGGAAAGGAAAGAATTGATATTTTAGATATTTTTACTTGGTGGCTGGCATTGAGCTAGGAGCTTTACAAGCACTATATCATTTTACTTTTATTACATCCATGTGAAGTTGATAATTTTTCTAATTTTGTAGACAGAAGAACTAATATTCGGTTTCACAATTTGCCCCAAATTTATTTTCTCATTCTTTTAACATACTTGTTGTGTGAGGAAATCCAGCCAGTTAAGGTGGGAGAAGTTGGTTGAGAGCAGATTGAAGATGTCCTCCTTGAATTCAAGTTCTACTTAAAACTGTGTTCTACAACTCCACTCTAAGAAGACAAGCAACCCAATTAAAAAGTGGGAAAAGGACTTGACCAGACATTTCTCTAAGGAAGATACACAGAAGATCCAGAAACACCTGAAAAGATGCTCAATATCACTAGCTATCAGAGAGATGCAAATTAAAACCACAATGAGATACCACTTTACACCAGTCAGAATGGCCATCATCAGCAAAGCAATAAACAAGTGTTGGAGAGGTTGTGGAGAAAAGAGAACTCTAGTGCACTGTTGGTGGGATTGCAGACTGGTACAACCACTATGAAAAACAGTATGGAATTTTCTCAGAAAAATAAAAATCAACCTTCCTTTTGACCCAGCAATTCCACTGCCAGGATTACATCCTAAGAACCCTGAAACACCAAGCCAAAAGAACCTATGCACCACAATGTTCATAGCAGCACAATTTACAATAGTCAAGTGCTGCGAGCAACCTAGGTGCCCATCAGTAAATGAAAGGATCAAAAAATTGTGGTACATATACACAATGTAATTCTATGCAGCAGAAAGAAAGAAGGAGCTACTACCCTTTACAACAGCATGGATGGAAATGGAAAACATTATGCTGAGTGAAATAGGCCAGGTGTTGAAAGACAAATACCATATGATCTCACCTTTAACTGGAAGCTAAACAACAAAACAAATAAGCAAGCAAAATATAACCAGAGACACTGAAATAGAAAACAGGCGGACAGTGACCAGAGGGGAGAGGGGAGGGAATTTCAGTGGAAAAAGGGGAAGGATTTACAGGAACTAGTATAAAAGACACATGGGCAAGAACTAAGGAGGGTGGAAATGTGAGGGAGGTGGGGAGCACTGGGGGAGGGGTGGGCTGGGATGGGAGTAAAGACAGAAAACTGTACTTGAACAACAATTAAATTTAAAAAATAAAATTGTATTCTAATAATAACAGTGGTAACAATACAAGTAACAGCAGTGAGAGTACTTATAGTAATAACAGTAGTAGCAATAGCAGCAGTAGTGATAGTAGCAGAAATTGTATAAGTCATATACATCTAAATCTATTGACAGGGTTCAATACTCAACTTGTCTTTCCAAAGCTAGGAAGCTCAGTTGGTTCCATTCAGGTCCATGACTTTATAGATATGAATTTATCTTTTTGCCAGGGACATTATGAACACTAGTGAGAATGCAGTGTTTTGATTTTCATTTTTAATTCTAACACTAACAGAGCGATTGTGATCTTCATCAAAACTGCTTTTGACACTCATCTCCACCAGATCCAAATCCTTCTCAAATGAGAAGATTTGACAACAAAGGGTTAAATCTCAGGCAATGCAACTGAAAAATGTCTAACAACACAGCTTGGCCCCAGGTCCCTTTGAGTTACAGCCAGTGTCCACTGGTTGCAATATGAGTGAGTCACACCACAAAGGTGAAGGGCAAATAAGGGCTAGGGCACAAAGACACCAAGCAGTCCCTACACCTGCAAAGATTTTTCCATGAGGACTTAGGACTCGGGAGCACATAGGTCAGCTTAGCAGACCTATGCTGAAAGACTTTTTCTTTGTTACCTTCCAAAGTTTGGATCCACATACGTATGTGTAATATTTCAATATATATATTTATAAGACAGCAGCAGCTTCCTCTACTCCATTGCTCCACTTCATTGTAGCTAGAGAAAGATGAAATGTTACAATTATGACTTTCAAAATAGAATCTGATTTTATTAACTGCCTAATAATAACAGAGAAAAACTTGTTCCTGTGGATTTAAGATTTTTGAGTATCCATTAGGTTTAAATTCTTTCATTTCAAAAGTGAGGAGCAAAATCAGAGGGCACCAACACACAATATGCATGGCCCAAGATTATAAAAACTTCCCATGGACATGGGTTTACCTCAGTCTGTGAGGAATTGGGAGCCCACCTTCATTCCTGAGATGAGTGAAACACTCTATTCCAGAGAAGGATTTCTTTTCTTGAATCTCCCATCCTCTGCAATAAGCCACATTTAGGCTGGAAGAAGTAGATGTCACCAAGATGCTGTACTTGTCCTTGAATGCATTAGAGGGGCAACGTTTCCCAGAGGACCCCTAGCACATAAAACTGACTCTCAGTCAGCTGGACCTAAAAACGGACTGCTCATGCAGCCAGCACACACCTAAAAAAAGAGCTGTAGTCCTTTCTTCTGGGAATGCCTCGTTCTTTATCATTTCAGATTTGCTTGAGAGAAATCACTGTATCTGGAACATAGGAGGCTCTCAGTAAATACATGTTGCCTGAACAAATGAAGATATATATACAATTCAGTCTTTATGTCTATGATATTTTTCAAGTTTAATAATTTATGTTCAAAAGCTAAGAGATAATAAATTACCATGGGGATTTTTTCACTAACTTGTTTTATCTTAGATAAAATAGTTCTTTACAAAGAAAGTTTTAGAGGCCTTTCTAATTATTTCACTCATTTAATCATAAATTTGAAGGGATTTCAACTATTACATTAGAACTGCCTCCAAATTCTAAGCCAATAAAAGACTCTCCTTGGTATAAGTGGTTACTGGTTTAAGATATATCCAAAATATATGGATAAATAATTCTCCCATTCCTGTGTGTGTTTGAGCAAACCACTTAACGTCTCTGGGTCTCGTTTTCCTTATTTCTCAAGGGTGAAGCTGGATTTGATGTGTTCCAAGAACTGTGCCAGCTCTGATTCTTACACATTTGGCAGAATTTTGGAAGCAGAATTCTCAAATTTTAAGTCATTCTTTCACCGTGACTGCCCTCTTAAAACTTTGGTTCACCATTTTCCCTTTCTCATCAACCTGACTCACACCAGTAGAAACATTTGCCTTTAGTGACACTTACAATGGGTTTTCTCTCTCTTTTCTTACTAATCCTATTGCTGTCCCATGGTTTATAAATAACTCTAAAGAAATATTGCCTCTACAGTATACAGTCAATAAATATTTTTGGAATGCTGAATGAATGTTCCCAAGAAAATAAAATTTACCCCTTTCAGATTCACAAGGGCAACTCCAGGGAGAAAAGGAGCAAAGGCAGAAAAAAAAAAGATGTGCACTTTAAACAAGCAGTTATTAAGCATCTGCTGCAAAGACACCTACCTGCCCTTTTAAGAAGACTATATCAAGGCCTGGTTCCTCTAAGATTAATGTAACCATATGTTGAATAAGCAAGACTTGTTTAACTTTATTTTGATCCCTGTTGTTGCCTTCAATTCATTGACTCATGCTGGTTCTTCCCCCTACTCCTAAATGACAACGCAGGGAGGTCCCACACATTCTCTGATCACTACTAGGTAATACAAACAGGACTTCACTTTCGCAGGAACAACGCACAGACACAAGTAATAGCCAAAACTCCAACCTGGTTTAAAGTTTCAGCTCTCCTCACCTGCCACATCCTCTATCTCAATCCAGATCCTGCACTTGGGGAATGGGGATAGTCATCAGTCTGTCCCCCTCAAGTTACAACTCCTCCTCACCTGATTATCTTCAGTTTTGACCCCTTCAAAGTGAGGAAAGCAGGGATCCACATTGGCTGGCTTGCCAATTGGAGTGGGAGTTATTTGTTTGTTTGTTTGTTGTTAGTGTTCCACACTTCACATTTTAATGGGTAGAGGTGGAGCAATGCAGTGAAAATAAATTACGATTTAGATGTGAACACTACTGTTGTCTTTTCCAAGTAAAGTTTCCATTACTCCAGTTTTCTTATCAAATCACTTTCTAAATTCAAATACTACATCTTACTGACATAGCACTTAGAAGCATTTGACAATTGATCTCTTCTTTCTTTAAATCCTTTCCTTATGGAGTGCGATTTTTTTATAGTTGACTTTTTCTGAGGGGCGTTGTTTTTTTGAAACCTCCTAACTCTGACCTCTTGAACATAGATCCCTTGGTACAGGTGATACACTACCTCTAACTGCTCTCTACTGAGATCTTATCATTCCTCTGCAAGACTCTCCGACAGGATCTAAAATTGTCCACACTAGCATTGCCTGGTGCACACAGCCCTCATCTCCCACCCCCAGGAAACCCTCATCCAAACCCAAAACACCAGCCTCCTAAATACAAGGAAACAAGCTCTCCGTGTCCTTCCATGGAAGCCCACCTTACATGACATGAGGTAGAGGGGTTGTTAACAAACTCCTTTAGCTTTTGCTTGTCTGGATAGCTCCTTATTTCTTCTTTAATTTTAAATGATAGTTTTGCTGGGTAAAGTAGCCTTGGTTGTAGGTCCTTGCTTTCCATCACCTTGAATATGTCATGCCACTCCCTTCTGGCTTGAAATGTTGAGAAATCATATGACTGTCTAATTGGTACTCCATTGTTATGTAACTACCTGCTTTTTCTCTTGCAGCTTTTAGAATTCTTTCCTTGTTACGCCTTGTCATTTTAATCATGATGTGTCTTGGTATAGACCTCTTTGGGTCCAATTTCTTTGGGATTCTCTGAGCTTTCTGGACTTGTGTGCAATTTTCCTTTCCCAGATTAGGGAAGTTTTCAGTCATTATTTCTTCAAATAGGTTCTCAATGGCTTGCTCACTCTCTTCTTCTGGTATCTCCATGATGCAGATGTTGTTATGCTTTGTGTTGTTAAAAATATTTCCTAAGCTCTTCTCCATTTCTTAAAATTCTGTTTGTTTGTTTGTTTCTTTGCTTCTCTACCTCAGGGTTTTTTCTACCTTGTCTTCCAAATCGCTGATTTCATCCTCTGCTTTATCTAGCCTACTATTTATTTCTTCCAGTGTATTATTTATTTCAGATATTGCATTCTTTATTTCTGACTAGTTCTTTTCTATGGCCTCTATGTCTTTTTTCATGCTGTTGAGTAGCCTTATAATCATTACTCTAAACTCTCTATGTGATAAATTGCTTGCTTCCATTTCATCTGGCTCTTCTTTTAGAGAATTCTCTTGTTCTTTCATTTGGGGTATTTCTTTGTCTTCCCATTTTAGCTGCTTCTTTGTATTTTTTTATGTAATTAGGTAGATCTGCAAAGACTCTGCTATAGATCTTTCTTAGACGCTGCTTGTGACTGGCTCTAGTCAACCTGTTTGGAACTATCAGCAATCCACAGCATGTGGCTCCTTCTGCTGGGCCTGTGGGTATGCAGAAAGAACCAGGATGCATCCAAGGCTGACTTTTATCAGCACCAAGCCTGGGCAAGGGTCAGCTGTAGTCTCACAGAGCTCCCAGAGCTCTACCTGAGTTGTTAAGCTAATTGATGATATAGTCTCAAGCTGTAATCAGCAGCTTGGCTTAAGCTCCACAGAGTGGGCAGAGTAATTCCTGCAGGTGGAGCTATTGCTTCCCCTCAGGCTGATGCCACTTGGAGAGGAGTGCTCTCCCTAGGAAAGATGGCTCCTCCAGTATGGGGAATATCTCAGCAAAGGGATCCTGGTGGCTGTTCCCTCAGCTCTCTCCCCAGAGCCACCAACCCTAAACTTTCCTCCAGTGTCTCTAGTATAGTCTGCCCTCTCTCTGCCAGTGCCCAGTGTAAGTGGCTGCAAATGAAATTTTGGACACTGACCCTTTAAGAGGCTCTCTGAGCCTCTAGCCATCTCTCCCTGGTAGATAGTAACCCTACTGCTTCTCACAGATGGATGTTACCTGAGTTCATTTCTGGCTCTTGTGCTGTAGGCTGGGAAGCCCAGCTTAGGGTTTAGACCCCACACTTCTCAGGGGGAACCCCCTGGCTACTGAAATATCCCTCCAGAATGTCAGCTGTCCCCCATGGGAACCCAGCCTGTGCCCCCTTGTGCCTCTTTCTCACTCCCTACCAGTGTCACTGTGGTGAGGTAGTTTTTTCTGTTTGTCCCTGGTTGTAAAGATACTCTCCAGCTAGTGTTCAGTTGGTTTTAGGATGATTTCTCTACAATTTAGTTGTAAGTCCAGATTGGTCCTTGGAGGAGGTTATTGTAGTTTCCACTTACTCCTCTGCTATCTTCCATCTCCTCCAGGTAAAGGGGAAATAATGCCTACTCCCTGAAGAGGTGGGACTTGCAGAACACTAATATGCTTTTCAATAAATACATTTAAAAATTATATTCCTTTATTATACAGAAATGACAAGTTAAGAGACATCCATTTAATTATCAGGCAACCTCTTTAAAAGTCTGTGCCTTAGTCTATCAATACACTGTAGTGTCTGATATCTGCCACTGTGGGGTTACCTTGATCTCCCATAACAGAATGAGACTCTTTTAGAATATTTAAACTTGTGATGAGTGGGAACAAAAGAGACTGCACAGATTATCTGGGTTTTGAAAAGGCATAAGGTCATGATTTAAAAAAAAAACACAGGGGGAAGGACCATTTCAGAAAGTGGAGCATAAAAAAATCATGGACACAGGAAAGCCAAGTGTGTGTGAGCAATGATATTCAGTAGATCAGCTGGAATGGAGGTCACACATAGAAAAATAGTGGGAGATAACACCAGAAAATAGGCTAGGGGCTAAGCTGTGAATGGTTTCAATGTGAAGGATAAGCATTTATACTTATTTGGAGGAAAGTAAGGAAACAGTGAAAATCATTAAATAAGAAGATATTAACATATCATGTTGTATCATGATTGAGCATTATCTGTTTCCCAGACAGAATCTGAATAAAATCTGGGAAAGCAAAACCAGAATCTAATTCCTATTTATGCTTCCTGCACATTCCATGGCATATGGTAGGTGCTTAAAAACTTTTTACAGTAAGAGTGGAAGCTAAGTAGAAAGAAAGGAATGGAGGAAAGTGGAGGAAGAAGAAAGGAGAAAGGCAGAGGGACAGCTGGGGGAGGAAAGCAGTACTTTATATATAAATATATAAAGAGAAAACATCATCCTATTACTTTGGTAATTAAAAAATAGCAATGAGAGCTTTTATGTAGGGAGTAACATATTTATGTTGCCATGTTGCCATAACATTCAATTTCTCATGTAGGTCCTGTAAACAGCTTTTCTGTGACCTGTTTAGGCTTTGTATTTAATGTCTTAATTCATTATAAATAGAAGGGATCTATAAGTATTGTTTTATCAATACTGTTAGTGATTGTATTTATCTATCCTACACTTTTGTCCAGTTTTTCTGATGAACACAGCATGCATTTGTAGATGGCAAGGAGTAGACTGTGACTGTAAAAAGAGGAGGTGGTAACTTACCCATGAGACACTGGCATCTACATTGTGAGTCTGCCCTTCTACCACCTGCTCACCTAACAGGGCAATACGATTGTTATGCCTGGCTGATTTTCACATGCTACTAGCCCAGACATACTAAAAACTTGACCTTCAACTAGAGCCCACTTAATCCATATGCTCAATTATGTTTCTCCCTGGATTTTGGTGGAATATGGGTCAGCTGTGGGTTGTGATGACATTTTTCACTCTTCCAAGATTGTGATTTAATCTGTCCATCTCAGACCCAACTTGAATCATTTTTCTGTTTTCCCAGATAACATTTCAGGGCTTTTTAAGTTTGTCATTCCCTCTTTGACCATATTTTATATATATACTTCATGTTGAATTTCAATAGCACACCTTCAAATCCGGAATTCTTAAATGTTCATTTATTTTCTTTATGAACTTTCTAGATCACAAACAAAATCATTCTACAGAATTTTTAGGACCTGGCTTCAGATATTTCAAGATGGCTACTTTTGCCTATATAGTTATAAAAAGAAACAGAGAAATTTTACCTTTTTTAAAAATAAATCTACACATTCCCCAAAGTTCATTGTAGATCCTAGCATGCTCAGAGGCCACATGATGTGGAAACCGGCCTGCAGTGTCCATGTCATTATGGATGCAATGAGACATTCACACACACTACCAAATCTGGTGAAGGAAAAGGGACAGCATGGCTTTTCTCTCAAGGGGAGCAAAAGCCGCAGCCTCTGCCATGACAGGCCTTTATTGGGTTCCTCCACACATTACATGATGGTCCTCATTTACTATGTACAGGTTGCTGTAGGTAGTTACCTTTTACAGAAAACAAATGAGCCAATACCACTAATCACATCACAGGAGAGGGATATTTGCAAATGAAAAGGGCAAAAGTGGTTGGACCAGTTACACTGGCCCTAGGAAGGTTTAACATGGATTTTAGGAAGTTGTTTTGCAGTAAATGTTTGCCCCAAATCCAGGTGAGGGAGTTTTTAGCAAAAAGCAAGACTCAAAGCAGCCTAGGCATATTGCAGACCTGATTCCCCATGGGAGAACCTATCTGTGGGTGTGGGTCCTATACATCTCCAAGTGGGAGCTGGGCCCACACCACACAGAACCATCTCCTACGATCACATCACTTGCATGTAGTCTCCAAGAAACATGAGCAGTGGATCTCTTCAAACTCAAAAAATGCTCCCATGATATCTCTTCTCTTTGAGCTAAGCCAGAGCAAGCATATGACACAGGGTAATAAGAATAAGATAAAGTTAACAAGTGGCAAATCAAATTGTAGTTCCCTGTAATTATGATTTCTCAATTATTTAAGGAACATCTACCAAATGCAAATTACTGAGAGGGGGCAGGAAGATTAACAGAAAAAAAAAAGATCTGACTAAAACAGAGCTACTTCTGTAGGAAGCTATTTAGTGAAAGAGGCAACCAGGTACACATTATTCATTGTAGTGCAAGGTACCACATGAATGTTCCCCTATGTGAGTGCGAAGAAGAGCAATTCATCCTGACTACTGTGGGTACCAGCCCTACCTGGCAGGGCACCTGCTACTCAGGTCCAGTTCCCATACAGAAAAAAAGAATCATGTTGCTACACCTTCTGATGTTTACAAAGAAAAATAGACAATGTATATTTTAGGCAGATTCTCCTGATTTTTAATGTTGTCAACCAATTCAAACTTTTTAAAGCCCTGTTTCCATAACCTATGTTGAGCCATCTCCTACCAGTTTCTATTTATGAACTAGAAGTGAGACTGTTAGAAAAGATTAAAAGGAGTCTGAGAAGATGTACAGTCATTCTCCAGTATGGTCCGGAGGATCCTGGCTTCATTCCCTGGATGGTGAAAACTACCATGTTGTTGTTTTTTAAACCAGTGGCATAATCTATCTGTGCTCTAGAAAGATAATATTCTTGGCAGATGGTCACTTGAAATGATTTGGTAATAGTTGTTGAAATAATGAATGAGAAAGAGAAAGGTTAGGGAAGGTAAGAGATTAGAGGCCAGTTAATAGGAACTTTCAGTGTTCTAGGAAAGGCATAAAGTGACCAAACTAAGGAAAATGGAAATGGAAAAAAGTCAAAAGTATGGAAATTATCTGAGAGGAAGAGTGATGCCTTTGTGGAGGCAGTTAATGCTGTTTGCCAAATTTTTCTGGTTCTTGTCTCTGAGAGTTGATAGCCTGGCACTTTTTGGTCCCCTTGCCTTTGAAGTGGCACCATGTGACTAGTCATTGGCCAATGAGTTGTGACAGAAAGTGACAGGACTGCTTCCAAGCCAGAGCACTTAACTCTCATCCTGAAAACTCTCTTTCTTTTTTCATCATCCAATATTCAAGATAGTGACTGCTCCATCAGCTTGGGCACCTAAGCAACTACAATGAGGTAAGACCTCCTGCCATTGTATGCTGACATGAAAATGAAGTTTCCTGGGCAAAACCACAGAGATTTTAGGGCTGCTGTTACCACAGTATAAACTAATCTATCCTTGCTGATACATTTGTGTTTGCTTCTTGTGACCACACTGTATTAACAAAGTAAAGATAAGGCTACTTTACTTCCCATAAGCAAGAGCAAACATCTTGGCAGGGACGCATGAGACATTTGCAAAGATATCTGTATCCATATAGGTAATAAGACCATATTACATTCTAACCTCATTAATTTTCCAAACTCTATTGCTTTTTACAAATTTTCCCAAGATTCCTTTTTTGATTACTCTTTTCTTCCAGTAGGATTATCATTCATGTAATTAATAATTCCACTAAAATAATTAGTCTTCTTTTTTTAATCCTCACCTGAGGACATTTTTATTATTTTTTTTAGAGATGGAGGAAAGGTGATAGAGAAATAAAAAGAGAGATAGAGAGAAACATTGATGTGAGAGTAACAACAGTCAGTTGCCACCCATACACACCCCAACCAGGGATCGAACCCACAAGTTAGGGTTGTCCCCTGACTGGGAATTGAATCCACAACCTTTTGGTGTACTGAACGATGTTCCAAATAACCGAGCCACCCAGCCAGGGCTAGTCTTCTTTTTAAGTTATTACATATGAAAGCTTAGAATGGACTATATAAATGGAATGCTAATTTGCACATAAATACAAAATAGCCAAATTAGCTTGCAGTATATGAATTTTCCTACTAAAGAATTCTACCATAGATACAGAAAGAGCAAATGCAATTAGAAATAATAATATATATGATATAATATGAGTAACTTTTAAATAGTAAACATTTTGCTACATGATTAAAGTCAGTTTGTAACAGGTTTCTTTTCAGTGAATCTAGAATGAAATTGCAAATATGTCGAAGATATGTTTTAATTCCTGTGTTTCAAAATACAAAAATAGATATAGCTTATGGAAAACATTATAATTTATTGTGCAAGGCCAGGAAAAGCTAGGATACACATGGTTTAAGAATCTTGTCTGAGTTAAATTTCTTCATCTGAAAAGTGAGAAGAAATACATGCTATCTCCTTTTCTCAAAAAATAAGTAAGAACCAAATGATGTAAGGTATGTAAAGCTGGTTGGCAACCCTGAAGTTGTATAAGAACAATGTTAAATTATCGGCTTAGAGAGTTTAAGTTCAGACTATATAAGGAAGGTTTGTGGTGATATGGGAGAAATTAAAATGAGCACACCATAGTCATATTCTCAAAAGAAATCCTTACTATAAATTCTAGCATTCACAAACTTCTAAAGGAATCAGCCCCCACATCTTTGCCACTTAACTTTTAAAATATGAACTGACAGGTCACTGGAGAATAACTGTAGGGAATAATCCCCACACTGGCAGAGGGGATGAATTAAATCAACCATGAAAATAAGCACTGGTACATGTGTCCACATACTAAAAGAAATTTGAGTGAACATAGTGCTGTGTTTGAACCAGACAAGAAATCATTGAATTGTCTGTAATATTTTCTCCTGCAAATGTCCATTTGAAAGGAAAAGCAAATGCTAATGCTTTGAAAACCATGGTACATCATGTTTTGTGTGGTAAGTTTTAAAAATTATGTTATTATATCACTAGCATAGGAATATAAAATGAGCATACTTCTTCCCTTTCCATATACACAACTTCATTTTTAGTGAATATGGCTTCACTTCTGCCATAATAATTCAAATTTTTTTCCTGGAAAAACCATGTTCAATAAATGTTAGCTATAATTTTAAACCTTTTAACCTCCAGTTAAAAGGTATATGGGCCTTCAGAAAAGAGGTCATCAATGAAGTAAATAACTGTTTGCCACATTTATGGACAAAAAATAATGGAGTTGAATGTTACATTAGCACTTCTTTGATCTGTTTCTTAGCTCACCCAAGTGTTCTTTCTGTCATTAAACTCATATGGTATTGAAAAGGGAGAGTGGCATAGTCAATGATGTCCTGTGAATTTCAAACCCCTTCAAAACAAAGACAGCCCATGGTTATCCATGGAGAATTGGATAATGAGCAGAGGAAGACTCTTACTGTTTCAGCTATATTCTTCACCAAGCCTCCTCCAAAGTCCATAAGAGAAGGAAACCAGTTATTTTGGGAAGGTTAAGATTCACTGATGAATAAATTTGGCTTCATCTATTGAGCAAATGGATTTCAAATCAGGAATCTGTATACAATCAATGAATCCCTGAAGGTTATGGAAAAGTCAATCAAGCAAATTCAAAGAACATGTAGAATCTATCCACTAGAATTTAGTCAAAATACAAATTAAAATTCTAGGAGTTCTCATTTGATATGGTGTCACCACCTGAAGAAGAGTTGAAAGTCTAGTGGAAATGGCAGGAAGGGTTATTTAAATCTTTTCTAAATGAATATCTTGTATAAAAAGTTGGTACTGGTATAACTGCATTTCCTTCCTCTATTGGAAGGAAATAGATGCTACACGCTCACTTCAGGTGGAAGACATCCACACCAGGTTCCTCACCACTGAAAGTGTGTGATAGTGGTGCTTTTGCTCTGCTTGGGGAAAGTTCAGCTAGGGCCTAGGATGTGCTAACTAGTCAGAGAAAATTCCAGTTCTGGTTTCCCACCTTTGCATTCTTCAAAAAACTTTTTTGTATTTTTTTCTACTAAAACTATCTGAAAGGCCTTTCGTTCAAGAATTTTTTTCAGAAATTCATATACATATACCCTCTTAACACATATTTACAGTTTTAATCAATCAAAGATGTTTATTACTCTCCTTTAAAGCCAGCAGCATGAATTAACTAGTTTCACCACAATGGATAAGCTTGACTATAGATTAATTCATGCAGCTTTATTACAGTGGTCATTGACAGAAAAGTGGGTAAAGAATATCTAACATACCCGGTAAGGCAAAAGTAGATTTACAGTTGTGATAATCTGAAATAGAGAGTTCATTCTTGTATTATTACTTATTGTATTATTTTTCATACACACAACTTTAAATCTACTTTGTTCCACCCTGTATATATAAGGAAATATTATCCCACCATGAAAAAGAAGGAAATCCTGCCTTTTGTGACAACATGAATGGAACTTGAGGTCCTAAATACTAAGTAAAATAAGTCAGACAGAGAAATAAAAATACTGTATGATTTCACTTACATGTAGAGTCTTAAAAATACCCAAATTCATGCAGAGAACAGATTCATGGTTGCCAGAGAAGGGTCATGGGCAGGGGGAGGGTAAAATGGGTAAGGGTGGTCAAAATATACAAACTTCCAGTTATAAAACACATAACCAGGAATGTAGTGTACAGAATAGTGACTGTAGTTTAAAAATACGGTATTGTGCCCTGGCTAGGTGGCTCAGTTGGTTGGAATGTCATCCATACAACAAAAATATTATGGGCTCAATTTTGAGTCAGGGTATATAACTATGTTGCAGGTTCAATCCTGTATGGGGTGCATACAGGAGGTAACTAATCTATATATTTTTTCACATTGATGTTTTTCTTTCTCTCTCTCTAACATCAATAATTGTATTCTTGGGTGAGGATTAAAACATACTGTTTTGTGAATTTGAAAGTTGCTAGGAGAGTAGATCTTAAAAGTTTTCATCACAAAGAAAAAAGTAACTGTGTGGTGCTACATGTTTCTAAAATTTGTGATAATTATTCTGCAATATATATATATATATATATATATATATATATATATATAATCATTATGTTGTATACCTAAAACTTTTAGGTATGTGTCAAAGTATTTTATTAAGCTTATTTAATATTAAAAATAGTTAATTACTTCCTTTAGACCTTGACATAGATCTGTCAAGGACAGCAGTGTACAAATCATATATAAGTATATGTATGTATACATTATATACATATGAATTATGCATATATGCAAATTACATACTACTGTCCAGAAAGTATCCAGCCATGTAATATGAAAAAATAAAGACATTTATTGAAGAAGATACAAGATACAAGAAACACTGTACATAGGACAGTAACACCCCAGACTCCTTCAAAGTAGGCATCTTGGGACCTCACATAGTTCTTCTAGCATTTTTCCCACTGTTCAAAACACTGCAAAATTCTTTGCTAGAATCACCATCAGCTTCCCCATCTTATTTTCCTGAATTTCATTGGTGGTCTGGAATCTTTTCCCTTTCAAAGATAATTTTAGTTTTGGGAAAAGCCAGAAGTTGCAGGGTGCCAAGTCTGGGCTATCATGGGCCTGAGTCACCTGGGTGATTTGATGTTTTGTTAAAAAACTCTGTATGAGATTTTGATGCATGAGTGGGCACATTGTCATGATAAAGCTGCCAATCACCAGTTGCCCACAGCTGTAGCCATTTTTATTGTATTGCATCATTCAACTGATGAAGAACATTACCTCAATGTTCTTAATAAGGAGTATTACCTCAATACTCCTTATTAATTGTTTGGCCTGGAGGGGTGTACTTGTGATGGACAACACCTTCACAATCAAAAAAACAAAACAAAACAGTGATCATGGTCTTGATCTTGCTGTAACTTTGCTGCACCTTCTTTGTGCATGGACAACCACACAACTTCTATTGGGATGACTGAGCCTTCATTTCCAGATCACAGGCATAGACCCAGGATTTATCTCTGGTTACAACCTTCTTGAGGAAATCTGGTTCATTGGTACCAGTTTGAATCAAGTCATTAGCAATTGCTCCACAATGTTTCTTCTTCTCTGGTAGCAGAAGCATGGAATGAATTTTCCCACAACACAATTCATGCTAAGATCCTCCGTCAAAATCTTGGATACAGTACTTTTGGAATCTTACAGTATTTTTGGAATCTTGGACAGAGATCAGCTTCTAGTTCTCTCACTGTCAGTCACAAATCTTTGTTGATTGTAGCCTGTATGTATTCAACATACTTTAGTGTTCTGCTTTTTGCAGGCCTTCCAGAATGTGGATCATGTTCAACAGATTCTCCACCATCTTTGAAGCATTTGTGCCACACTTTTATTTGCATTGCACTCATTACATGGTCCCCAGGGACCTTCTGAGTCATCCAAATAGTTTCCACAGAGGAATGTTCAAGCTTAAGGCAAAATTTGATACAGATTCATTACTGTACTTGCTCAGTCATTTTTAATGCAATGGCCAGACAATACACATGCTCACTCAGTGGCATATACTGCACCTACTGACTAGTATAGTGAAGTCATCATTGTTCACACATGCACATTCCAGTCTACTCTTGTTGGCTTCCAGGTTATATCAATGTTGCTCAAACCATTCTCATTACATTAACAACGGTTGGCCTTTTCCAGACAGACCTCAGTATACATTGTGCATACTTATATAAATATATTATGCACATATACATTGTATGTTGTATGTGTTTGTATGTCTTTATATATTTTGTATATATTTACATATATATTGTACATACATTTATGTATATGCATATACATATACATAAGCATGCATACCATGTATACATATTTGTATAGATGAATACATAAATATATGTATTGTGTATACATAGAACATATATGCATATATTTATGAATGTTTTATATATACATGTGTGTGTTCTGTGTACAAAACATAAATATATGCATTTATATGTACATGTGTGTATACATATACAATACATGAATATACTATATATTGTATGCAATGTACATATACAATGCACACATATTTATATAGATGAATGCATATATAAATATATGTGTTTTATGTATATACATTCTGTATATATATTTATAAATATATAAATTCCTTCATGTATAAAATTGTCCTGTTTGACTACAACAGACAGAGACACCTTCTGGTTACTCCTAAATGAATCTCTCACAATATTAGTATCACATATATGCATACATTTGGTTCAAAAGAGAGAATATGATGGATTCCAAGGTCAAAGGAGGTTGGTCAGTGTTGGATGAAAAATATTAATCATGTTTCTTTAATGCTGAAATTCTAAGCCATTAATATCCTAATGGTCCCCATGGATTTCCAAAAATAGAATACATGTAGTGTCTCCCAAATTATTTGACCAGAATGTTATTTTTTATGGGATATACCTGGGAAACTAGCATTCAGTGGAACATTTCTTAGACTATCAGAAACAAAGGTCTATAGGGTACTTTTCCAGAGAAATTTTACATACACCACGGTTGGTGTTATTAATAAAGCCCAAGATGAATTTTGCTCCCATTCAGGGTCTTGATCTCAGCATGCAAAGCTCAAGAAACTCAATCTAATTAGTACACTGGAATGAATCAGGTGACTTGCACCAGAAAAGAAAAATGTATAAAACAAGAATGTCTGCTTTTAATTTACCAAGAGAAATATAGTTGTTAAGGAGACCTAATATGATTGTTCTTTAGCCAACACTTTTTCTGTTTATAGAATGACAATCCCATGAAAATCTTTATGTTCACAGAAAATTTCCAGATGAGTTTGAATACAAAACTAGACATGTAAATTATTCAAAGCAAGAATGGCCACATAACTCTCCACTATGGGTTATTTCTTTTACCTGAACTAGATAGGTTGTGGCCTTAGACCACCATTCAAACCCCAGAAGTGGCTTCTGTAATGAGTTATTCTGTGTTTCCAAGAATGACTAACCTCTCTGTCTGATGGATAGCTACTCTCTAGAGATAGATCAAAACTTTAATCAATTTAAGGTCTTTACTGGAACTGAACTCTAAGCATTATGGCAGCAAGAATTGTTTGTTTTGTTGAATCCTGTATCACCAACACTCTGTTCAATAATTACCTTGTCAGGCTTTTGGAGCCTGGACATGGAGCTAGAGACAGATATGGTATTATATATACTTATGGTCTTATAGATATAGATACAGATAGATACACCCTTGCCTATACACAGAAATAGCCAATGGGACCTGATATGATTGAGCTTTGACCAACCAACTATTGCAAATTTCCATAAATATTCGTATCTTTTCTGAGCACTTCCGTAGTACCATATTGGGCTTGCTACATAGTACAATCACCTCTAATAGTAATTGTTAAATACTGATCTTTGATTCTTGGGCACTTAAGTCACTTCTCTTTATAAAGAACTAGAAGTCTCAGAGCTTATGCCCCATACTCACCTGGAACTATTGACTGACTGGTGTAAGGAAGGAGAGGAGGATAAACTCTAAGGTGCAGTTAATGCTTCAGTGCTCCCAGGGTGAGGATGGAATGGGACTTCATCTGAAATCTCACCCCTGCTGTGCTTCTTGCCATTCCCTATCCTATTTTTCTTACTTCCTGGTTTCTCCTGGAAAACATTCCTTAATAAATCACTTACTCCAGTTATTGGCTCAGGATCTGCATCTTGGAAAATCCAATTTAGGAAACTGACTTTACTAATAAGGTTGTTGAGAGACTTGATAAGAAAAGAAATCTCAAGGGCATAGAATAGTGCCTGACACATAAAAATTAGCTATTATTATACAAGATTATTAGCCAAAATTTTGTATTTTAATCTTGTATTATTATACAAGATTATTAGCCAAAATTTTGAAACTGATTTTTAAAAACTTTTGTCAGTGTAATGCATGCATGTGGTTAAAAATAATTTCAGTACAGAAGTTTTGTGAAGAAATACCTGAGGCTGACCTCTACCCTCCACCCTCAGTATTACTTTGTCAAGTCAATTGCATTTAACCATTTCTGATTTCAGGTCTTATTGGTTTACCTCTACATTTCTCAATACCTTCTTTTTACCTCTGTCTCTTGATTTATTAGCTTTATGTATTATCTGTTCATTTCCTGCTATGGTGTATGAGGTCTTAACTCACATCTCCTACTTTCTCTTCCTTCTCTCATGGAAGTATGGTGCTACTTTTAGTTAATTTTGGAACATTAAGCACTATATTTAAATCCCTATTTGTTTTGTCAACTATGGAGCCATCTCTTTCTTTTTTACTACAGTTTACTTTCAATATTATTTTGTATTGGTTTCAAGTGTATAGCATAATGGTTAGACAAATGTGTACTTTACACAGTGTTCTCCCTGGTATTTCCAGTACCCACCTGATGCCATACAAGGTTATCTCAATATTGCTGACTGTGTTCCCTATGCTGTGCTTTACATCCCCATGACAGTTTTGTAACTACTTGATTTCCCACTCAGTTCCCTGGTCTTCATTTCTCCTCCTTTCACCTACCAATTTTTCACTTCTACGTTGTCAGGATAATAACATTTATATGCTCTTTATATCTTCCCTGTATTGTTTACAGATTGTTTCAAGAATTGAAAACCAGTAAACTTTTAACCTTAACATAGCTATTTTATTATTCTCTGTAGAGCCAAGAAATATGCTGTGATCAGATGTCCTTCTCATTTTGGATTTTAATGCCACTCAAAGAAAACATTCAAATACATTATCCTTTCTTACTCCACCAAGTGCTCAATCAAAATCACAGCACATCTTCATGTCGGATGTTCCTTGTATTGTTTCTTATAAAACCATACATTTTTTCTTAGATTGCTTGTTTTTCCTGATGTATTCTACTGACCATTCATTTTTCTTATTGTAAGGAGAAACATATACCTTCTTCAGAAAGTGGCTACCATCTCCTAGTAACTAATCTAGCTTAGTTTTATTTTTCTAATTTTAAATATATTTACTGAGGTATAATTGACATATAATAAACTGTATATATTTAAAGTGTACAATTTGATAAGTTTTTATACACATATACACATATGCAACCATCACTACAGTTAAGATAATGAACATACCATTACTCCCCAAAGATTCCTAGTGTTCCTTTGTAATCATCCTCACTTCTCTCCTCCCACCCTACTCAACCATCCCCAAACATACTGATCTGCTTTTTGTCACTACATATTAATTTGTTTTGTCCACAGTTTTATTAAAATGAAATAATTTATTATTAACTTTCTTACAACATACTGATCAGGTGTTATATCATATAACTTATGAAGTGATCATCCTGGTAAATCTACTACCTGTCTGACACCATACATAGTTATTACAAAATTCTTGACTGTATTCTTTATGCTATATGCTATGCCTATTTGTAGCTATCAGTTTGTATTTCTTAATATTTTCTTCTCCTTCACTTATCTCTCCCAATTTCTTTTCCATCTTTCAACTGTCAAAATGTTCTATCTATGAGTCTGTTTCTGTTTTGTTTGTTCATTTATTTTGTTGTTTTTTTTAGACCCAACACATGAATGAAACCACGTGGCACATGTCTCTCCCATTATGAATCACTTCACTCAGCACAACACTCTCCAGGTCTATCTATGTTCTTAGAGATAGCAAGATTTCATTATTTGTTATGACTTAGTCGACTCTATGCCACAGTGTATATGCACCATTCTTCTTTATCTATTCATTTATTCATGGTCATTTAGGTTGCTTTAATATCTTAGCTATTGTAAATAATACTGCAGTTAACATACGGTTTGGGTTTCTCCAGATTCAGAAATGAAACTGCTATGTTGTCCTTCTTTGTCTCTTGTATAGCCTTTGCTGTAAAGACTATTTTGCCTAGTATAGGTACTGCTATCCTAACTTTTGTTTGTTGGTTGGTTTGCATTTTGATAAAATATTTCCATCCCTTTTCTTTCAGGCTGTGTGTGTTTTTTTATCTGAAGTGAGTCTGTTGTAGACAGCATATGTGAAAGCCTTGTAATGTTATCTATTCACTCATTATCTGTCATTTGACTGGAGGATTTAATCCATTTACATTTAAAGTTATTGCCATTCTGTTATTCCCATTTTTCATCTTTTTTCTCTTCTTCTTAAAGAAGTCCTTTCTACACTTCGTGTAATACTGGTTTTGTAGTGGTGATATCCTTTAGTTTTTTTTCTTGTCCTGGAAACTCTTTATCTGTCCTTCTACTCTAATTGAAAGTTTTTCTAGGTAGAGTACTCTTGGTTGTAGGCCCTTACTTTTCATCACTTTGAATATTTAGTGCCAATTCCTTCTAGCCTATAAAGTTTCTGTTGAGAAATCAACAGACAGTCCTATAGGTTACCTCCCTTGTAGGTAACTAACTACTTTTTCCTTGCTGCTTTTAAGATTCTCTCTTGTTCTTTAACCTTTGGCATTTTAATTATGATGTGTCCTGGTGTGGTCCTGTTTGGATTTATCTTGATTCAATAAATCAAGATAAATTGATATTTTCTTCACTTCCTAGGCTTGTATGTCTATTTCTTTTCTAGGTTAGGAAAGTATTCTGTCATTATTACTCCAAATAGGTTTGCAATTCCTTGCTCTTTTTCCCTCTACTTCTGGTACCCTTAAGTCATGGATGTTGATATCCTTAATGTTGTCCCAGAGATTTTTTTAAACTATCCTCATTACTTTTGGATTTTTTTTCTCTTTGCTGTTGTGATTGGGTGTTTTCTGCTACCTTATATACTAACTCACCAACTTGATCCTCCACTTCATCTACACTGTTATGGACTCTCTTTAATGTATTCTTCATTTCAGTTATTGTATTTTTTATTTCTGATGTTTTTTTATGGTTTTTATGTCATTTTCTATGCTGAAGTTCTCACTATCTTGAGCATCCTTACAACCATTCTTTTGACTCTACATCAGGTAGAATGCTTACCTTAATTTCACTTAGTTCTTTTTCTGGAGGTTTCTCCTGTTATTTCATTTTTTAGCATGTTTTTTGTAGATTGTACAAATGAATCTGTAGATCCATCATTCTACTTGCTCACTCAATCATTTTGAATGCTGCAGCCACACAATGCTACAACCACACAATACACAAATCACAATGTCTACTGCCCACCCCCGGATTAGCACAGTGAAATCATCATTGTTCACACATGCACATTCCAGTCCACTCTCTTTAGCTGCCATGGTACATTAATGTCATGCAAACCATTCTTGTATATTAATAATTGCTGGATTTTTTATGGACAGACCTCATATATATTACATATATAATATACAGGGTTTGACACAAATAATGCCCCTTTTATCATAAAATATTTTATTACAAAATCATATGCATATAATTCTGTAACATAACAATATCATACTCAAGCCCACCATATGACATTTTAGGTGAAATGTTCAAATTAAAATTATAAATTCTTCTGACCAAGATGGAGGCATAGGTAGACACACTGTACCTCCTCACACAACCAAGAGAAGAACAACATCAAATTTAAAAACAAAAACAACCAGAACTGACAGGAAATCAAACTATATGAAAGTCCAATAACCAAGGAGTTAAAGAAGAAACATTCATCCAGACCAAGAGGAGGGGCGGAAATCAGCAGCTGTGTGGAGAGTCAGGGCAGCAGCTGGAAGACCCGGTGAGGTGGTGGCTGGCAAACAGGGCAGTCTCACATTCGCATGCAGATAACCTGGGAGGAACAACTGGGGAGCAAGACAGACTGTGTAACCCAGGGGTTCCAGCACAGGGAAATAAAACTTCCAAGCTTCTGAATGAAAACACCAGTGGGGGTTGAGAGATCAGTGGAAGAAGCTCCCAGCATCACAGGAGAGTTTGTTGGAGAGACTCACAGGGTCCTAGAATGTACACAAACCCACCACCTGGGAATTAGCACCAGAAGGGTTCAATTTGACTGTGGGTATCAGGGGAAGTGACTAAAAACTGGCAGAGAGCCCAGCAAGTGTTATGGTTCCCTCTCAGACCCCTCCCCCACATATAGTGTCACAACACAACAATGTGGGTTGCCCTGTCCTGGTGAACACTTAAGGCTCTGCCCCTTAGTACGTAACAGGCACACTGAGAAAAAATTATGGTCCAAATGAAAGAACAGATCAAAGCTCCAGGAAACATACAATTAAGTGATGAATAAATAGCTAATCTATCAGATGCGCAGTTCAAAACACGGGTAATTGGAATGCTCACAGAATTGATTGAATATGGTTGCAAAATAGATGAAAAAATGAAGGCTATGCTAAATGAAATAAAGGCAAATGTACAGGGAACCAACAGTGACAGGACAGAAACTGGGACTCAAATCAATGGTGCGGAATGAAAGGAAGAAATAAACTTTCACCTGGAACAGAATGAAGAAACAAGAATTCAAGAAAATGAAGAGAGGGTTAGGAACCTCCAGAACATCTTTACATGTTCCAACATCTGAATCATAGGGGGTGCCAGGAAGAGAAGAGGAACAGCAAGAATTAAAAACTTATTTGAACAAATAATAAAGAACTTACCCAATTTGGAAAAAGCTCAGAGAGTCCCAAAGAAATTGGACCCAAGGAGGAACACACCAAGGCACATCATAAATACATTACCCATGATGAAAGATAAGGAGAGAATCTTAAAAGCTGCAAGAGAAAAGAATATAGTTACCTACAAAGGAGTGCCCATCAGACTGTCAGCTGATTTCTCAGAAGAGACCTTACAGGCAAGAAGGGGCTGGAAAGAGGTATTCCAAGTCATGAAATCCAAAGACCTACATCCAAGATTACTCTATCCAGCAAAGCTATCATTTAGAATGGAAGGGCAGATACAATGCTTCTCAGATAAGGTCAAGTTAAAGGAGTTCATTATTGCCAAGCCCTTATTATATGAAATGTTAAAGGGATTTACCTAAGAAAAAGAAGATAAAAATATGAATAGTCAAATGACAACAAACTCACAGTTATTAACAACCAGACCTAAAACAAAAACAAAACTAAGCAAACAACTTGAAGAGGAACAGAACCACAGAACTGGAGATCATGTGGAGGGTTATCAGTGGGGGAGTAGGAGGGGAAGGGAGAGAAAAGGTACAGAGAATAAGTAAAATAAATGGTAGGTAGAAAATACACAGGTGGAAGTTAATAATAGTATAGGAAATGTAGAAGCCAAAGAACTTATATGTAAGATCCATGGACATGAACTAAAGGGGGGAATATGGAGGGGAGAAGGTGTGTGGGGTGGAGGGGAACAATGGGGGGAAAATATGACAACTATAATAGCATAATCAATAGAATATATTTTTTAAAACAAACTATAAATTATTACACTCATATTATTACCCTACCAACCACACTCAAGCAAGACTTACTTCTGCCAGTTCCTGTATATATAATAAAAGGACAGACTCATTTTTTAAAAGATATTCATCCAAGTTATGGAGATGAATAAGCAAGATGGCTCTTACTGGATGCCAGTGGAGAACCACTCCTTCTGCTCCTCCTATTGGAGTTGCTAATAGCTCCAAGCGATATGGTTCCTGCTCCTCTGGGATGAGTCTTTAGAATGCAGATTTTGTTCTACTGTCCAGAATATGCTTTCTAACAAGCTCCCCAGGTAATTCTGGTTCACAATTTGAAATGCACTGGGAAACTTGGTGAAAGCAACTGATCTCAGAAAGAAGCTTACGTGGTTCAGGCAATACATGGAAATGTGTAGGGATGTTTTAATTGAAAGAATTTTTCTCTTTATTTTCCCCTGACATCTCAAGAGACATTTAGATCTCTGCCTTAAATACAATTGACACACTAAAGATATTTGTAGCACTATTTCTGGAACTGAAAACACTGAGATGATGTGAAAGTGTTATATAACATAATCTTTGAGGCAGAGCTAATTTTGCTTATTTTTGACATTGTTGCCAAAAATAAAGATAAATTTTCCAGAAAGTTTTCATCTTCTGCACTTTTGAAAATCTAAAGTCCCCAACCTGCCATTTTTCATCTGCTCTGCAAAGCTTCTGTGTGCCAGTGCAGGCTGGGGATGCCCTTAGTGGGGGCGCCAGAAATGGTTCCTGACTTGCACCCTTGCTCAGCTACCTTAGATGTTATTTCTCAGGCAGGGGTATGCAGATGTACAATTTTACTATGTCAAATTCCTTTGGCTGTGTTTTTCCAGATTCCAGTTTTTCTTCTTCTAGAGATTCTAGTGGACAACAAAAGTAAACAATAAAACAGAATTAGAGAGGCAAAGGCTACATCCATGAGCATAGCCCTCATGAGCCCAGGGTTTATTAAGACTTGTCCCCATTAAGAATAAATCCATCTGGACAGTTTTACCTGCCACCCAACTCTAGAGGCAACATATCAGAGTTCTGTGGATGACTTACATTGATGCCCTACTCAATTACTTTCCTCAAAATATCATACAAGCCTAAGCACAGTACTGCTGCTGCCCTGCATCATCACTGTTCTACTCCTATTCACAGTGTCCAGGTTCTAAGACTTCTCCAACATTTCTAAAAGTAACAGGAGGTGACTTGCATGTGCTTGGGTATGTCCATGGTCCCTTTTGAGAGTTATCCCATTGGTCTGCTCTGTCAGACCTGTGCCTCTCCAGCAAGCATAGTGTTTTCCTTCCTGTGCCACCCAGCATCTAGCCCCCCCACCCATGTCTCTCTTTCTGCTTCACCAGGCACACTGCTTGCTGGTGGCTACCCTTAGCCCTCTGGACCACCCAGCCATATGGAGGGGAAGATTACTGTCTTCCTTTGTGATGTCCCAAGGCAATATGGCTTGGGTCTCCAGGGTGTGTATATAGAGAAACAGCCATTATTATTTTTAAAATAAAATACACATAGCACATAATTTACCATTTTTGCCATTTTTAAGTGTACATTAGGTATATTCATAATGTTGTCCAACCATCACCACTATCTAGTTCCAGAACTTTTTCATCACCCCAACCAGAAAACTCTATACTGGTTAACCATTAACCTGTTTTCTGTCTCTAAGGATTCACCTACTCTGCATATTTCATATAAGTAGAATCATACAATATGAGGCCTTTGGTATCTGGCTTCTTGCACTTAGCATCATATTTTCAAGGTTGCCCTTTTTTATTTAACTCTTTGTTTGCTCTCCCTGGGACCAGGCTTGCACCAGACAACTGGGCTAAGGGTGGGTTTGAATAGCCACCATTAACATGCCCTGATCAGGACTCCTAGTCCCTTTCAATTATAAGCCCCCACCTGCTTCCTTCCTCCTTAGCATGAGACCTGACCCTTCTGTAAATATATTTCTGTGAAGCTACTCTTGTTCCCAGACATGCCCAAGAGTATGTAAACATTAGCCATGAATAATGGCTTGGGCTCCTTCCAACAGACTCTCAAATCAAAGCCCAGTTTGCCAACCATGGCCACATACGCCTTAATCTGAAAAGGCCAAGAAATGCTGACATTGAGATCCCCACTAGAGTAATGATAATAGCATGTTATACTTTATGTTAACAAAAGTGAGGGTGTTGTTAAGAATCACACTTTCTTTAGTATTTGAATACTATTTTGCTTTCTGTGAATCCTAAGGTGTTTCAAATACCTTGCTAAGTAGAAGACACATTTGTATTTCTTCAGAATATTTCAGGTATTTGCACTTCACATAGGTTTTATGTTATTCTTTTACTTTCCTGACTTGGAAGTAGTCTTATGTGAATCCCATTCAACATAATTCTCATACTTCTGCTGATGTGGCTCACTTACATGTGTGGATTCCTAAGGAAGTCTTTAACAAAAATTCAAAGTAAGGATTTTTTTCTAATTTACAATGAATATAAAGAACTGAACAAATGGAGAAATGCAGAATTCTTGGCTAATCCTATGTCATATTAAATTATTTATTGGCCAGTATAATAGACTAACCAGACATAGAGGAAACAATCACAAAAAAATTTAAATAACAGGAAAGAAATTAAATTCTTTAATTTTTCATAAATAAAATCAAAGTTTTACACCCCCTCCAAATTGCCATTTTATTTGCCAATATTCCCTATAGTTCAAATATGTTTTCAAACATTCCTAACTTGTGTCCATATCTCAGCATGCTTTATACAATTAGCCATTTAAATGCTTCATATTTCAACATTTAACATTTTCATACTATTACGTAGGTGGCTTTGGCATTTTTTATACAAGCGTTGCATTACATTGTCACACAACCAAAGAAATGCTTTTCTTTGTATTCAGGATATACCTGAATATATTGTATTATCTGTGATTTTTCACTTTCAGATGCCAAATTAATTTATGAAATGCAGAAGTCTAGGTTATGAATTTCCAGGTAAGTTGCAGGCCATGGGAAAGAAACAGCCTATGTGAACTCATAAAAATAAAGAAATAGAGACAAATTGGAGACCATGTCTTATTAGCAGGTTAGGGTCCAGTGCACCTACCCATCTGCCAATATCTATCTGCCAATATCCTCCAGTCTTTCCTGTTTCTAAATGCTGATTTAGATAAATGCTTTCCTAACCAAAATGAAACAGGGTGGTGTTTAAGTAAACCATAAAAATAAGCACTGACATATGTGCCCTGAAAGATATAAGGACAGGTTTGGTTTGAATCAGACAGGAGGCCAGATGCCATCAGTTTCCCAAAGTGTGTTAAATACACCCAAAAGAGACATCCAGTCCCACTCCCCCCAGAATCTTCCAGACTGCAGAAGTTCCTGGGAGGTAAGGATTGAGCTGGGCTCCCAGATCTTCAATTAGATGTAATTTTTTACAGTAGGAGCTGGGGAAAGGAGAAGAATGGCAAAACCAAGCCATACTCTTCAAGTCCCAATAAATGGGATGATGACTTGTTATTTTTACTATATAAACTTCATTTCTCCAGTTTTAGGTTGACAGCAAAATTAAGTAGAAAGTTCAAGCATTTGTACTGACTGTGTATTGTCCAGCTTCTCTCATGCACACCAGCTCCACCTCTAGAGTTCCAGAGCACTCTGGATCTACATGCAAGACAGGACACACGCCCACACTGACAGTCTGAGCAGACCTAGAGTAATTCATTGACCCACTGAGGACTGGCCATCCCAGCGGTCCAACATGGAAGCCCTGCACATGGTACCTGAGAACACAGAATGGTGTTTAGTGTCCCTGGGAACTGTCAAGCTATCATTTTACCACTACAGCCAGGACTTACTTTAAACAAACCTGAATCTATATTTAAAATCTTACTTACACCAGGGATTAATGGGAGTGATCCATCTTCCCACTACTTCACAAGATAGGTTCCTTACCTTCTCTGAGGTCTAAAGTCATTCAAAACTTTCCAAACCTCTGTTCCATGCAGTCCATCCTCCAAATTGTCCTTCAGAAATATCACTTGAGCCATATTGACTACTGGATGTTTCTCCAGCCCAAAATACCCTCTCCTGGCCATTTGGTTAGTTTCCATACTGTTGACCACTTAGTCAATTAACGGATATGTGTTAAGCATCTATGATTAGCAGGACTCTGTAACAAGTTACCTCCATGCCTGATCATTTCTTATGAGTTTATTGTATCTCCACAAATAAATTATAAACTCCTAAAAGTCAGGACTATATATCCTTTTAAAATACTATATATTACCTGGCACAGTACTAGTGCTTATCTGTTACTCAATAAATTTTACAAAATGATTCTTAACTTTACAAAGATACTCAGTCTCTAGTTGATTGATGTGCAGAGAAAGTTCTCTAGGTGTTCTCAACTTATGGGTCAACAAACCAGAACATATTTGTGTGAAGCAGGTATGTGATATGTCAGTTTACATAATCACCAGGTTTGTTTAAGAAGCATTTTTTAAAAACAGTGACCAGTTTAATGTTGCAAACAGGAGTTAATACCTTTGGGAATCTTTACAAATTCTAGGTAAGGGAGGAGCAGGAAAACATTGCAGGCCTTTGTGTTTAACATTGATCCTTATAGTTATTTATAGCCTTTGTGGAAAGCTTTTAGACTGAGATTCAGGCAGAGAAGGAAGTGAACTCATAGCAGTAATTTTCTCTAGACCATTCTTTGGCCAAGCTAAATGTCTTTCTGCTTCAGAAATTGTTCAGTGGTAGATGGGCATCTGAGAACAAATTTAGTGTTCTCAGTGTAAAGACAGCTTGTCCCACAAACTCTTACTTTTCACATAACAAGAAAACCTTGAAAGATTATTTCATTCTTTCAATTCCCTGTGTGTCCTTGAGGTGCTAATGTGTCTAGTCACCACGGTGTACCGCTCAAAGTCACCTACTATAATCCTCCCAGTTTGGGGGATCTCTGTGTCTTTGATCAGCAGGCAAAAAAAAAAAAAAAAAAAAAAAAAAAAATCAGGCTCAGGATTTTGACTCTGCCAAACAGAGAAACATGTACTATCTTTAAATTAAAAAAAAATAAACTATAGACACTTGAAATTAACATGTGTAAGCAAATTGGCAGAGGTCTAAAGTAGCAAGTGGAAATGGCATGATTAATGGCAATGATGATGAAAAGATTACAAACTCTTCAGTTCCCTGTTCTTAACCCCAGTCAAACCTTTACCAAAAGAATTCAAGTCATTGAACTTTAATCTAAATCAAATCTTGAAAGCATAAGTGTATTTCTCAAGCATTGTAGAAAGGAAGAGAAAAAGTATTTAAACATGTTTAACGAAACATGTTTCTAGCACATCCCTTTGGCTTGTACTGCTCAATATCTTTCAGAGTAATACCTTGATGTGGTACCTTCTTGTCCTCCTTAAGTCTTAAAATTTTTCCAAGAAGTAACTCCTTCCCCAAGTGCCTCATAGGTCTTTTACATACCAAAGAGCTTCAGAGTGAGAGGGTAAAACTTTTTCTACAGGCCAGCCTTCTCAGCTCACACAGGGAAAGCTGACAGACACAGCAAGATGCTTTGTGGTGTTTGTTTCACCTTCACGTTTCTTTCTTTCCTTGTAGCTACCTCATCCCTGAACTCCCAGCTCCAGCAGCTCCAGCAGCTCCAGCAACTCCAGCAGCAGCAGCCGCAGCCGCCCCCTCCACGGCCAGGCAGCCACCCACAGCCAGCCCCACAGGCGCCCCCGCAGTCCCAGCCCTCCCAGCCCACCCAGTCCCAGCCTACCCTGCCCCTGCAGCCACCAGCTCCGCTGTCTCAACCCCAGCAGCTGCAATCCCACTCCCACCTCCAGAACCAGAACCAACCGTCTCCAACACAGCAGAGTTCAAGCCCCCCTCAGAAACCCAGTCAGTCTC
This sequence comes from Artibeus jamaicensis, assembly GCF_021234435.1. NCBI lineage: Eukaryota > Metazoa > Chordata > Mammalia > Chiroptera > Phyllostomidae > Artibeus > Artibeus jamaicensis. The sequence continues at coordinate 14,176,907 of NW_026521717.1, read as the reverse complement.
CAGGACACAGCCTTCCATCGCCGCTCACGCCACCCAATCCTCTGCAGGTATGATCCCCGCCCCAGCCCCTGAGAACCGAAGACCTTCCCACAGGGTTGTGCCATCCCCAAAGGTAGAAGGCCAGTAAAACTTAACATCCAGTTCTGCAGTGTCTAATTCAAATTGATCTCTTAGACAAACGGAAGAGGAAGTAAACAGCAGGCAACTGGGGATGCATGTGAGGGAAACAAATAGAACCCCATTGATGTTACCCTCCAAAGGATAAATGTTATCTGTTTCCTCCTGTGAGAGGCCAGCACTGTAAGTGCACTTGTAGTCTGTAATAATTCCATTTTATGATACTTTCTGAAGGCAGCAAAGATAGCATCCAATTAAAATTATTACTGGCACAGTTTTGTAGCCCCGTGGAGAACTGTATCTCCTGTCCATGAGGCATGGTGGTTATTTCTCTATATTATGAATACAACAGTGTCTTACCTTAAGTACTTTGTGCTCTTTTGTTCCTATTTTTCTAAAGACTCTCTGGGGTTAGGAGGGTAAAGAAATTAGCCCCAGTCTTATGTCCCAGATTCCAACCATCACTCCATGGACTAACAAGTATTCTAAATTCATACCCAGAGCCTCAACAAATTTGCATCATAAAAATTATACAAAAATAATGAGACTTCTGTATATTTACCGTATTTTGCCATGTGTACTGTGCACTTTTTTGCCCAGTTTTTTGAGGGAAAAATAAAGATGCACATTATACATCCTTATTTGTTACATGGTATAATGGTTACATGCCAGGAGTATAATAATCCTGTGTATAATGCACACAAAAATGTGGGTGTCTGTTATACACAGCAAAATACATACTTTATTACTGTGAAGATTCAGGGCATGCAAAATAGATATTTCAAGCCAATCATGAAAACTCATCTTCAATCTATTATCACTGAGGAGCAATTCAGGACTATATAACTTTATAGTTTAGAAAACCACTCTTAACTTAAAGTCCTTTAAAATAAATTAGCTTTAAAACATAATGACTATGATATCAACACATCAGATCCAGAAATTAACAGCTCAGTTTTAGACTTACATAATGATGTTCCCCAGTGAGATCTCAGACAATTTAGTACCTTTAGAGTGCAGTGACAAAGTCCCACAGAGTAAGCAGCTCATGCACTCATTTCAAATGCCAGCATCCCCACTTCTTTTCTTTTTCTTTTTTAATATATTTTATTGATTATGCTATTACAGCTGTCCTATTTTCCCCCTTCATTCCCCTCCACCCTACACATCCCCTCCCACCCACATTCCCCCCCTTTAGTTCATGTCCATGTGTCTTAAGTACTTTAGCTTTTATATTTCCCATAATATTCATGCCCTCCCCCTGTCTATTTTCTACCTACCATTTATGCTACCTTTTCCCCTTCTCTCCCCCTCCCACTTTCCTGTTGCTAACCTTCCATGTGATCTCCATTTCTATGGTTCTGTTCCTGTTCCAGTTGTTTCCTTAGTTTGTTTTTGTTTTAGGTGTGGTTGTTAATAATTCTGAATTTGCTGTCATTTTACTACACATGTTTTTATCTTCTTTTTCTTAGGTAAGTCCTTTTAACATTTCATATAATCTGCCCTTCCATTCTAAATAAAAGCTTTGCTGGGTAGAGCAATGTTGGATGTAAGTCTTTGCATTTCATGACTTAGAATACTTTCTAGCCCCTTCTTGCCTGCAAGGTCTCTTTCAAGAAATCAGCTGACAGCCTGATGGGAACTCCTTTGTAGGTAACTCACTCCTTATCACTTGCTGCTTCTAGAATTCTCTCCTTCATTTTAATCTTGGCTAATGTAATGATGATGTGCCTGGTGTGTTCCTCCTTGGGTTCACCTTCTTTGGGACTCTCTGAGCTTCCTGGACTTCCTGGAACACTATTTCCTTTGCCATATTGGGGAAGTTCTTTATTATTTTTTCAAAAAAGTTTTCCACTTGTTGCTATTTCTCTTCCCCTTCTGGTATCCCTACAATTCAATGTTGGAGCATTTAAAGATGTCCTGGAGTTCTAAGCCTCTCCTCATTTTTTTGAATTCTTGTTCCTTCATTCTTCTCTGGTTGAATATTTCTTTCTTCCATCTGTTCCACTCCATTGATTTGAGTCCCAGTTTCCTTCCCATCACTATTGGTTCCCTGTGCATTTTCCTTCATATCACTTAGTGTAGACTTCATTTTTTCACCTAATTTGAGACCAAATTCAGCCAATTCTGTGAGCATCCTGATCACCAGTGTTTTGAACTGTGCATCTGATAGGTTGGCTATCTCTTGGTCACTTAATTGTATTATTTCCGGAGCTTTGATCTGTTCTTCCTTTTTGGCCATTTTTTTTGGTCTTTTTGTGCCTGTTACATATGAGGGGCAGAGCCTTAGGTGTTCACCAGGGCGGGGCAACCCAGTGGCTGGGTTGTGATGCTGTATGCAGGGACCAGGTCTGAAAGGGAACAATGGTACTCACTCCACTCTTTCTTGGACCTCTGTCCCTTCCGCTGCTTCCCCCAAGCAAACTGGGCCTTTCTGGTGCTGATTCCCATGTGGGTGGGCTTGTGTACATTCTAGAACCTTATGGGTCTCTCCAACGAACTCTCTTGTGAGGCTGGGAGTCTCTCCCTGTGCCTCAACCCCACAGGTATTTTCAATCAGTGTTTTGAGGCTTATTTCCGGGCACTAGGACCCTGGGTTGTGCAATCTGTCTCCCTCCACAGTTACTTGCACAGGAGTGTGGGACCACTGCCCAGTCAGCCAGCTGCCTTGTGCGCAATACCCTGCTTCTCAATCACCACCTTGCTGGGTCTGCCCGTTGCCACCCCACACCCAGGGTCTGCCAGCTGCTGCCTGGATGCCAAGGGTCTGCCCAGTGCCACCTTGCTCACCTGGGGTGCCTCATGCACCTGGTGTCACCAATTCCAGTGCCAAGACCCCTCTCTGCTCGGGGGCCCTACTCCACCTGCCTACTGGTCTGGATGAATGTGTCTATTACAACTCCTTGACTGTCCAACTTTTATACAGTTCAATTTTCTGTCAGTTCTGGTTGTTATTTTGTTTCTAAATTTTTGTTGTCCTTATTTTGGTTGTGCAAGGAGGCACAGTGCATTTATCTATGCCTCCATCTTGGCCAGAAGTCCAAGATGGTGGGGCACACAGACCTCTCCACCTTAGGATAGCAATAGCAATTGCACTCTTAGGGAAAAATAGGAAAGTATACCAAATCACAGTAAATTGGTACACAGGCAGAAATGCAAGTAGATAATAGACTTGGTATTTTAGAACCATTTTTTTGTTATGTTTGTTATTTTAGAGCCAACTTTTTTCCTATGAACCCAACTGGATTCTCCATGGTGGCCCAAAGCTTTCCTAGAAATGAAAATGTTTGGGGGAGATGAGTAATTGTGTTTTGCCTGGCATTTGGGTCATGTCTACTTTCAACTTGAACATTTTCCTGAGTGGGGTTTGAAGATGTATTTTTTATTTATTTTATTTATTTTTTTAAACTTTTTTATTGATTATGCCATTACATTTGTTCTATTCCCCCCCTCCATTCCCCTCCACCCTGCATACCCCTCCCCCACCATTTCCCCCTTTAGTTCATGAACACGTGTCTCAAATTCTTTAGATTCTGTATTTCCCCTACTATTCTTACCCTCCCCCTATCTATTTTCTATCTACTGTCTATGCTACTTATTTTCTGTACCTTCTCCCCCCTTCTCCTCCTCCCACTCCCCTGTTGCTAACCCTCCATATGATCTTCATTTCTATGGTTCCGCTCCTGATCTAGCTGTCCTCTTAGTTTGCTTTTGTTTTAGGTGTGGTTGTTACTAACTGTGAGTTTACTGTCCTTTCACTGTTCATCTTTTTTATCTTCTTTTTCTTAGGTAAGTCCCTTTAACATTTCATATAATAAGGGCTTGGTGATGATGAACTCCTTGAATTTGATCTTATCTGAGAAGCACTTTATCTGTCCTTCCATTCTAAATGAAAACTTTGCTGGGTAGAGCAATCTTGGTTGTCGGTCTTTGGTTTTCATGACTTGGAATACTTCTTTCCAGCCCCTTCTTGCCTGTAAGGTCTCTTTTGAGAAATCTGCTGACAGTCTGATGGGAACTCCTTTGGAGGTGACTGTCCCCTTAGCTCTTGCTGCTTCTAGGATTCTCTCCTTCATTTTAATCTTGGCTAATGTAATTATGATGTGCCTTGGTGTGTTTCTTCCTTGGTCCAACTTCTTTGGGACTCTCTGAGCTTCCTGGATTTCCTGGAAGTCTATTTCCTCTGCCAGAATGGGGAAGTTCTCTGTTATTATTTGTTCAAATAAGGTTTCCACTCATGACTCTTCCCCTTCTGGTACCCCTATAATTCGAATGTTGGAACGTTTAAAGATGTCCTGGAGGTTCCTAAGCTTCTCCTCATTTTTCTGAATTCTTATTTCTTCATTCTTTTCTGTTTGATCATTTTTTTCTTCCTTCTGGTCCACTCCCTTGATTTGAGTCCCAATCTCCTTTCCATTACTATTGGTTTCCTTTGTATTACCATTCATTTCAATTAGTTTAGCTTCCACATGTTTCTCTAATTTGTGACTAAAATCAACCAGTTCTGTAAGGATCCTGATAACCAGTGTTTTGAACTGTGCATCTGAAAGACTGGCTATTTCTTCATCGCTTAGATCTATCAGTTCTGGGGCTCTGAGTTGTCCTAGAGCCATTTTTGGTCAATTCGTGCCGTTAAGTAAGCGGAGCGAAGCCTTAGTTGTTTACCAGGATGGCGCGACCCAGGTCGCTGGTTTGTGACGCTGGGGGCGGGGTCAGAGCGGGAGCAATGGTGGTCCTCTCCGCTAGCCCAGCCCGTCCAGTCACACCACTTGCCCCGGGCCTGTTTATGCGATGGGAATTGTGCGAGCCTGCTGCCCCGCACACGCTTCCTTCCTCACTGGTTTATCCGCACGCAGATGCACGACCGACCGCAGACAGCCCGCCACGCCTCTTCCCTGTGTGCTCCCTTAGCTAGCCCGCGATATGCGCCTTCAGCTGCTCTCGCACCACCCCTTCGGGGATTTTTTCTTGCCAACCTGCTCCGCTGCTGGCTTCGCTCCTCTTACCGGTTTAGCTGAGCATTTAGTTGTCTTTGGACTCCGTATTGTCGATTTTCTGTGTGGCTTGGTTGTTTTTATTGTTGTTAAAATAGTTGTTCTTAGATTTGGTTGTGTACAGAGGCAAGGTGGTTCCACCTATGTCTCCATCTTGGCGGAAGTCTCTGAAGATGTATTTTTTTAAATATCACAAATATAAGACAACATAATAAATACCTTTGACATAGGGCTGAAATGATAGACTTTAAAAGTCTTCATTGTACAGTGTTGGCCTCTACCACGTACTAGATATGATCAAATTTACAAGATGCATGATTACAGCAATCCTCATGTTTTCAACATTTGGAATTCAACTCTATTATCCCAAAGAATGGATTTAATGCTTTTTAAGAGCAGTTAAATTACATGTACCTGTACACCATGTGATTAAACACTTCTTACCAAGCCATCAGAATAAGTGAAATTACAAAAACAAAACAAATCCTATCCCACTCTGAGAGAGATTACTCAGCTATGTCTTTAGTTGTTGTATGTAGTCCAGTAGTCCTTATAGCTGAGTACAAGCTTTGAGTTATGTTTACATCAGCCTTCCCTGTACACTTTCAGCTTATAAATCTCTATTGGCCAGTGAAAGCCAAGTCAAGACAACCCATTAAAATGTCTGTGGACAGTACTTTAGATGAGGTGACCACTCAGCCTCAGGGAAATAAGTTGTATTAGGAGAATTTGTCATAAATGGAAGCAGTGAACTTTGAGTGGGGGGGAAATGTGTCCTAATCACTCTTGGATAGCAAAACAGTGTACAATTTTAATTTCATTATATAATCTTGATCTGGATAAGGACCCCATACGCATAATAATGTTGAAATAATTATCTCCTTTCTATGTCCTTTGAGACAACTTTTCTTCAGACTGTTCCTTGGGAGTTTTTATTTACACTAAAGAAATTCTAAACAGTGTGTAAAAACCCTAATGTGTGCTTATTCCTTCCTGGGTGATCTGGGGATGAAGAGGACATGATCATGGTGCTATGGGAAGGGGGAGCTTGAGGATTTGAGGCCTCATTCTAGTTCTGACCCTGCTTCCAACTAGCTCACAAGTTTGGACAAGTCACACTGGTTCTCTGGACTTTGTTTTTTTCATCTGTTAAAGGTGTAGGGTGTATGATTTTTTTAATCCTTTTTAGACCTATGATTCTGTGATTGAAATATTAGCAGCCCCCTAAAATTCTACCGGTTATCAAAATCCCAATGGTCTTAAAGATTCTGTGAGTATTCTTCAAGGTCAGGTTAATTTCTTCCCACTCAGCTGGGTGGCAGGTTGGAAACAGAGTCAGGACAAACATAAGTGGGATAATAATAGCACAGGCAGATTTTATCTTAGCCAGGGAGTCCGAATTAGAGTCAAGTTTTTATCCTCAGAGAGTCACCACTGTAAGCTGTGGTCCCAGATTGCTTTTCCATACCTATACATTAGAGAAGCTTAAGAAACCAAATGCTGCATTTAACCTTGGCCTTCTACATACCACCTTGTGTGGCAGTAAGCAGAATCATCGTTCCTTTTTCTTGTTATATTGTACATTTTAATAAATAACAGAGTGGGAGAGAGTTCAGAGGAAGCAGCTAGGGGAGAGAAAGCTATCTGTGTTTGTATGAGAAATGAGGAGTGTGGTCACCACCTCAGAGGTGAAGTTACTCAAGAGATAGCATAAAATCATTCCTGACTACGTTCATTTGCTAATGTACAGGTCTTGCTACCACTCAGGCATCCAAGACTAAAATCCTCTGTTATACAGTAGGCACAGCCTCCCTTGTGACCTTCTCATTAAAGATGTTTTCACACCAGGAAATTTTCAGTACTAAGTTCTCAAGTGGATGAGTGGTAGAGAGAGTGGTACATGATCACTTTTTAAAACTAAAAACCCCAACCCTTGAGAAATAGACCTAGACCTACATGACTTTTATCTTTTTGAAAGTAAGTGGTCTCTAATCATTGCTCCTTTTTAATAGTAAAGGCCCAGTGTCTTGGGCCAACCCCTTCTCTACCCAGCAGTGTATCTTAATCAATTCAACATGGTGTTAGTCAAAGCTTTGTGGCTCTAAGTTTTTTGTCTATGAAGGGATAAAGTTATTCAGTAAATACTTTCTAGAATTCCTATTCTATGTAGAGTTTTATGTTACAAATCCCTAAAACTGTGTTGAGTGATCTATGCAGATGCAAGGGGAGAAAGAAATCATTTTCTCTACTCATCATAGATTCTCAGGCTGGGGCTCTGTAAATTAGACTAAGAAAAGACAGATGAACAAGCAAGAAAGTGAAGTTTATTGACATGCATAACACAGGTACACGTGGGAGCTTTCAGTGATGAATAACTTAAAAGGGGTGGTTAGAACTTGGGTTGTAGTAGTATTTTAACAACAGAACAATATATTTTTATTTCATTTATTTACTTTTTATTTTATTGAATTTAATGGGGTGACATTGGTAAATAAAACCTCACAGTGTTCAAGTGTGCAACTCAATAAAACATTATCTGTGTGCTGCATTGTGCATTTACCACTCAAAGTTGTATTTTTGTCCCCTTGCCCAATTTATACCTCCCATACTCCCCTTTCTCTGGCTATTACCATACATGTGCTATATACATATATGCATGTGTGTGTGTCTTAATCCCTTCATATTTTTTCACCCAGCTCCTCAACCTCCTTCACCTCTGACAGCTGTCAGTCTGTTCTATGTATCTATGCTCTGTTTCTATCTGTTTGTCAAATTACTATGTTGATTAAATTTCACACATAAGTGAGATCATATGGTATTTTCTTTCTCTGACTGGCTTATTTCACTTAGAATAATAATTCCCAGGTCCATCCATGCTGTTGCTGAAAGATTTCCTTCATTTTTACAACTGAGTAGTATTCCATTGTGTACATGTACCACAGCTTTTTTGTCCACTCATCTACTGATGAGCACTTGGGCTGTATCAAGATCTTGGCTATTGTGAAAAAACACTGCAATGAACACAGTGGTGCATATTGTTTCAAATTAGTGTTTTGGATTTCTTTGGCTATATTTCCAAAAGTAAGATTACTGGGTCAAAGGTAGTTCCATTTTTACTTTTTTTTTAGGAAATTCCATATTCCATACTGTTTTCCACACTGGTTGCACCAAATTTCACTCCCACTAGCAGTACATCAGGGTCCCTTTTCTCCACATCTTACTTCTTCACATCCTTGACCATACTTGTTGTTAATTTATTAATGATGGCCCTTCTGATAGGTGTGAAGTGATATTTCAATTTACATCTGCCTGATGATTAGTGATGCTATTGCAGAAAAAAAGAAAAAAACTAAGGTACATAGGAATAAATTTAATCAAGGAGGTAAAAGACCTGTACTTAGAAAATTATAGGCTACTAAATAAAGAAATTGAGGAAGATACAAATTAGTGATAAGTGGAAGCATACCATAGTCATGTATTGGAAGAATTAACATCATTAAAATGTATTACTACCTATTGCAATCTATAGATTCAGTGAAACTCCCATTAAAATACCAATGATATATTTCACACATCTGAAACAACTATTCCAAAAATTTAAATGGAACCACAAAAGACCCTGAATAACCTCAGCAATCTTGAGAAAGAAAAACAAAGTTGGAGGGGTCATAATACTTGATATCAAACTATGCTACAAAAAATACATTTCTAGAGAAGTGACAAGACAAAGGAAAAGGACTATGAGCTCCTAGAGATGACAAATTTGTGGAAGGCAAATATGTGGAGAAACTAATAGTAGATAGGGTTAGTTTTAGCAAGACTTGTTTTACAGGTTTTCTGGTGCCATCTCTGCACTGATGAGGACCTACAGTTGTCTCCAATAATTAATATCTGTACTTCCTGATAGAGAGAAGAGGGACAACACTCTTACAAATTTGTGTTCTGTTTTTAGGTAAATAGATGATGGAGATCTTTTCTTTTACCTGCTTTTCTTAATTGTCTTCAGCTCAAAAACTCCTCATGACACACTTTGGGATGGTATATTCTGCTACCTTAAACAGGCATATTCATATAACCCTTTTATTTTCATTGTAAATTCTAACAGAACTCTGACATCTTCACACCTACGCAGGGCTAAATCTCTTTGTAGAATTCTCCCAGCCTGGACCAATACTAAGGTAAGGCAAGTGAGGCACTCATCTGAGATGTAAAACTCAAGGTGCACCCAAACATGCATCTTTCAGTTACACTCCATTCAACTGAGGCACACTGGCCAGAGCCATTCTGATTTTTAAAAATACTGAATTAAATATCAAATTAAATGTTACTCATCTTTTCCTTAAATTTAATTTATTGATTTTAGAGTTAGAGAGAGAAAGCAAAACATCATTTTATTGTTCCACTTAGTTATGCTTTCATTGGTTACTTCTTGTATGTGCCATGACCAGGGTTGAATCTGCAACCTTGGCATATTGAGGTTACACTCTAACCAAATGAGCTACCCAGCCAGGGCAGATGTTACTGTGTTTGGGAGCACAACTTTAAATTTTGTACCCCTGGTGAATGCCTAACTCACCTCACCTAACCCCTCCTAGCTTGGCTGCCCCCTGTGTAAATTATTAAATTAGTAACTATTCTCCAAGGTCAGTGGAATTCTGTCCACTATAAATTTCAACCAGATCTTGGATTTTACTTTCTTGTTCAACTTGAAAATGACACTAAATTTTGTGCATTATAAAAGCACAAATACATGTTGGATAATAGATAGGGCATCAAGGTGGGATGGAAATCCATCCTCCTTAACTGTGTATTGTGCAGGATTAACAAACCAATCATTTTTTTATTCAATTCAAATGTTAGAACAATCAAGTAACTTTTTTGGCTGACATTTTATACTGAACTTATTTAAGGTTTTATAAAATTGAGCAAGTTTGGTGAATATGATAGATGTAGCCAACTTTCTCTCACAGCAATCCAAGCCCTGAGAATCTTTTAAATACTGGAAGAGTCTACACAGACTGAGTAAGGCTTCCTCTTGGGCTAAAATATCAAAAGGCACTTTATTATTATGGATGAGAAAATTCATCCAAACCCAGAGAGTTATCTTGAAGATTAAATATAACATACTGATGAAAATGCTTTTTATGCTATATATTTGCTAAGAAAATGTTGATCATACTACAGATATGAACAAGTATGAATTTATTTCTGTTTATACTACCATCCAGCAAACTGAGAGCTTCATTCATTATTCACTCATTCAGCAAGAGGTCAGTGGGAAATGGGAGTCCCTTTACCCAACTTTATTCAGCACTCAATAAAATAAACAAAACATATTTACCCACACTGTCTACAAAGACATTTTTTCCTTTTATGAAAGAAAGAAAATCTCCTTTAAAAAACCCTCAGTTCAACATTACTGACATTTCAAAGAATTTATTACAAGCATTTGAGATCCAGGAGGAACAACAAAGTTTATATTGCTTTGAGAGTGGCAGGGGGGAAATTAGTTTACCAAGAATATACTTTATATACTGCAGTGCTTCTTTGTCACTGTCTAGATTTACCATTCCTGGGTGCTACTCTGTAGATTAGTCAAATCATGTAGAAAAGGGTTTAACAAAGCAGGCAGCATGTTCACATCACTGATTTTCAAAGCTCACATCAAGTATGGCTAGACGGAAAGGATGCCAGACTTAAACAGGTATGGAAATATTCTTGCAACATTTGAACATGGCAAATTATAACTTCTCAAGAAAAAAACAACACTCCTATGATCATGACAGAGGGAGATCCATGGCCTGTCTGCAGCAAGCTTATCAGTGAGCCTGGAGCCTCACTTGCCATCCAGTCCCATCATTGTCTGTTGGATGAGGCTGATAAACTAATACCGAAGTCTAACTCAGAATGCTTTTGGAACAGTTTTGCCTCCATGTACATAGATGCAGGTTTTAGTGCCAATTTGAGATGCCCAAAATGTGTTGGTTGGCACTTCACTCTGAATGAGCAAAACACAGTCAATATTTATGTTAACTCAATATTCTTGTGCTTTCATGATCAAGTGCAATTTCTCATAATTTAGCCTCAATTCTTTTCCTACAGGTTGAGGCAAATTTTTCACAGGCTTTTAAACTGATTTCCACAGTATAGACTTGCAAGTGACTATTATCCAGGTCATAAAATAGCACCTCTATTGTTATCTACAAACATTTAGCAAGCATCTTTGCAGTGCATTGTGGCCCTAGGGAAGGTCTGCAGAACAGACAGTGTGGTACTATAGTGACAGCATGGTCTTTAGAAGCAGACAGACTTGAGTTCTGATGCAGGCTCTGCTGGGCACTTGGGTGAGGTCAGCCCATCCTTCTGAGCCTCAGTTTCCTCATTGGTAGGAGGGTTGATGTGGGGATTAAATGAGATGACTTAAATGAGAATATCTAATTCAGTTCCTGATACATGGCTGGCACTCTAACAATACCATGGGAATATAAGAATGCATGTGTATACTAAAAAGTTATTCACTAGTACTAAAGAAAAACTCATATAAGCTAGAATGAGGCTATTACACATGTGTTTGGTAGCATTGAGTCAGAGTGGTTGGAGGATATTGTGGAGGAAACTTAGCAGAGGGGAGGTGGAGCACGTACAGCACAGGGCAAACCTGCACAAAGGCCTGGGGGAGAATAGAGAACAGGAAGAAAGAAATGTGGTCATGTTCTTGTGTAATCTTAAATTATTTTTTAATTATATATTTTTGTTTATGCTACTATAGTTGTCCCAAATTTTCCCCTTCATCCCCCTCCAACCAACCCCTCCCACTCCCTCAGGCAATCCCCATGCTGCTGTCAATGTTCATGGGCCCAGTATGTATGTTCTTTAGCTACTCTATTTCTATGCTGTATTTTATACCCCCATGACTATTCTGTAACTACCAACTTGTACTTCTTAATCTCTTCAACTTTTTTACCCATCTCCCCAACACCCCAACATCTGACAACTATCAAAATGTTCTCTGTATCTATGGTTCTGTTTCTGTTCTGCTTCTTTGTTTATTATGTTTTTTAGATTCAATTGTTAATAGATATGTATTTATTGCTGATTTTTAACCCTTTTCTTTTTTAAAAAAAATTAATTTATTTTTTATTGATTACACCATTACAGTTGTTATATTCCCCCCTTCATTCCCCTCCACCCTACCCCCCCATTTTCACCATTACCCCCCTTTAGTTTATGACCATGTGTCTCAAGTTCTTTAGATTCTATATTTCCCATACTATTCTTGTCCCCCCATCTATTTTCTATCTACTCTTTATGCTACTTATTTTCTGTACCTTCTCCCCACTTCTCCTCCTCCCACTCCCCTGTTGCTAACCCTCCTTGAGATCTTCATTTCTATGTTTCCACTCCTGATCTAGCTGTCCTTTTAGTTTGCTTTTGTTTTAGGTGTGGTTATTAATAACTGTGAGTTTGTTGTCCTTTCACTGTTCATGTTTTTTTAACTTCTTTTTCTTAGATAAGTCCCTTTAACATTTCATATAGTAAGGGCTTGGTGATGATGAACTTCTTGAATTTGATCTTATCTGAGAAGCACTTTATCTGTCCTTCCATTCTAAATGAAAGTTTTGCTGGCTAGAGCAATCTTGGATGTAGGTCTTTGGATTTCATGACCTGGAATACCTCTTTCCAGCCCCTTCTTGCCTGTAAGGTCTCTTTTGTAAAATCTGCTGACAGTCTGATGGGAGCTCCTTTGTAGGTGACTGTCCCCTTAGCTCTTGCTGCTTCTAGAATTCTCTCCTTCATTTCAATCTTGGCTAATGTAATTATGATGTGCCTTGGTGTGTTTCTTCTTGGGTCCAACTTCTTTGGGACTCTCTGAGCTTCCTGGATTTCCTAAAAGTCTATTTCCTTTACCAGATTGGGGAAATTCTCCTTTTTTATTTGTTCAAATAAGGTTTCCACTGGTGGCTGTTCCTTTCCCCTTTCTGGTACCCCTATAATTCAGATGTTGGAGCATTTAAAGATGTCCTGGAGGTTCCTAAGACTCTCCTCATTTTTTGAATTCTTGCTTCTTCACTCTTTTCTGTTTGGCCATTATTTGCTTTCTTCTGGTCCACTCCATTGATTTGAGTCCCAGTTTCCTTTTCATCGCTATTGGTTTCCTGTGCAATTACATTCATTTCAATTAGTTTTGCCTTCATATGTTTCTCTAATTTGTGGCTATAATCAACCAGATCTGTGAGCATCCTGATCACCAGTGTTTTAAACTGTGCGTCTGAGAGTTTTGCTATTTCTTCATTGCTTAGATTTATAGGCTCTGGGGCTTTGAGATCTTCTTGAGCCATTTTTGGTCTGTTCATGCCCATTAAGTATGAGGAGCGGAGCCTTGGACTCCAAGGTCACTGGGTTGTGATGCTGTATGTGGGGGCATGGTCAGAGCAGGGAAATGGCAACCCCCTCTGCTGTTTCTCGCTGCTGGGTGAGGAGCAGAGGCTTAGGTGGTTCCCCAGGGCAGGGCTACCCAGGTCGCTGGGTTATGAGGCTGTATGTGGAGGTCAGAGCGGGGGAAATGGTGGTGCCCTCCACTGCCACTCACCACTGGGGCCTGCTGGGACCTGTCCAATCGCCCACTCCCTCGCTTGTCTATCTGTGCATGAATGCACGACGACAGTCAACCCGCAGCCCTGCTCCCTCGCTGTTTCCCTGCGGTCACTCGCTCAGTCGCTCACTAGGTCCAACCCTGCGCCTGGGTTCCTCACGCCTGAGTCCGTCTGACTGAGTTTTCCTGTGCAACCCCACTCTGCCAGCTGCTGGTTTCGCCCCTCTTACTGATCAGGCTGAAGAATTTGTTGTTATCAGACTTCCGAAAAGTTCAATTTTCTGTGTTCTGGCTGTGTTTTCTCTTGCTAATATTTAGTTGTCTCTAAACTTGGTTGTGTGAGAAAGCACGGGGTCTCCACCTATGCCTCCATCTTGGTGGAAGTTCAATCCTTTTCTTCTTAAAGAAGACCCTTTAACATTTCACATAATACTGACTTGGTAGTGATGAACTTCTTTAGTGTTTTCTTGTCTGGGATGATTTTTATCTGTCCTTCCATTCTATTAAATGGTAGCTTTGCTAGGTAGAGTAATCTTGGTTGTAGGTCTTTGCTTTTCATCACTTTGAATATTTCTTGCTGGTCCCTTCTGGTCTGCAACATTTCTTTTGAGAAATCAGCTAACAGTCTAAGGGGGGCTCCCTTGTAGGAAACTAACTGCTTTTCTCTTGCTATTTTTAAAATTCTCTCTTTGTATTTAACCTTCAGCATTTTAATTACAATGTTTCCTGGAATGGGCCTCTTTGGGTCCATCTTATCTGGGACTCTCTGTGCTTCCTGGACTTGTGTGCCTACTTTTTCACCAAGTTAGGGAAGCTTTCTTTCATTATTTTTTCCAATAGGTTTCAATTTCTTGTTTTCTCTCTTCTACTTCTGACACTTATGTTCCAAAACACTAATTTCATTCTTGGCTTCATCCACTCTACTGTTGATTCCCCGTAAGTTGTTCTTTATTTCAATTAGTGTATCGTTCATTTCTGACTGGATCTTTTTTATGCTGTTGAGGTCCTCACTACATTCCTTGAGCATCTTTATAACCAATGTTTTAAACTCTGTATCTGATAGATTGCTTTTCTCCATTTTGTTTAATTCTTTTTCTGGAGTTTTGTTCTGTTCTTTCATTTGGGCCATGTTTCTTTGTCTTCCCATTTGGGCAGCCTCTCTGTGTTTGTTTCTCTATATTAGGTTGAGCTACTATGTCTCCCAGGCTTGATAGAATGACTTAATGTAGTAGGTCTCCTATAGGGTCCAGGGCACAGCCTCCCCTATTACCCCAGCTGGGTACTCAAGTTGGGCCCACTGTGAGGGCTATGTACACCCTCCACCTGTAGTTGAACCTTGATTGCTGTTGGCACATCCAAAGTAAACCACCACCTGTGTTATGTCTGGGTTCACATGGCATTTGCTACAAAGTGATCTGCAGATGGCTGCTACTTGTGCTGGGACTGAAGGTGCCTGAAGAAGCCAAGGTGTGAACCAAGGCTGGATACTGCTAGTGCCAGGCCTGGGGCAACTTACTGAGAGGTACAGGGTTTGCCGAAGCCAGATGCTACTTGTTTGAGAGAATTTAGAAATATCTGAAGCATGGGTCTAAATAAGCCTTTCATATGGAAAAGGCACTGGAAACAGCTTTTGTGAGCCTGAAAGTTGGGTGTGGCTAGGCCTCAGGGAATCACCAGGGTAAGGCAAACAGTAGAGTCTCAGATATGGCACCCACCTGCTGTCTCTGACAGGGCAGTGGCTCAGAAAAGGAAAAATGGCCTCTGCTAGCACTTTTGTCTGGGATAAAGCTGCCCCCCATCTCTCATTCTGATGCCGGACAATTGGGTTCCTCCTTATATGTCTCTGGTACCTTTTAAGCTGCTGCGCTGCTGCTGGAGCTCAGAGGGAGTGAGTCCTAGTAAGTCTGTGCATGGGTCCTCTGAGAGGCATTGCCTGGGATTCCAGCAGTTTCTGTTTTCCACAGCCTCAATCCCCACTGGTTTTTACAGCCAGGAGTTATGGAGACTTATCTTCCTGGCACTGGAACCCTAGACTGAGGACCCTGTTGTGGAGCTAGGATCCTCTGCTCCTGAGATATCCTTCCCTATTTTTATCTGCCACATATCAGTGCGGGACCAGCTAGTTCCATGGCTCCACCCCTCGCATCAGTCTGGGTGTGGTTTCTTCTTTAATTCCATAGTTGGACTTCCATTCAGCTCAGTTTCTGGTGGTTATTAATGATGATTGTTCTGTAGTTTAATTGTAATTTTGATGTGGTTGTGTAAGGAAGCAAACCATGTTTAGCTATGCCTGCTCTAGATCTTGTCTTAAGAAATCCCAGTTCAAAACATACAGCCTTGGTTCTTCACCAATATTATTATAAAATTTTTTTAAATTATTTTTTCTTCTAAATTCCCAGAGTTGTGGTTTTTAGTGTGTGAATACAGATAACCTAATCTCTGATACTCAGTTATCCTAGAGATTACATGGAAAGTTTATATTAGATTATCTTTAAGTTATTTCCAGCTCCACATTCTGTTTATGAAATAGCACAAATAAGGTGGTTTAAATTGCATGAAAGGAAAAAACTATATATGTACAACACCATAACCCATGACACATATGCAGTACTAAAGAAATATGCCTGATAATATCTGATTAATATTTGCAGTGTATTTTGAAATTTGCAAAGTGTATTTTATATGCATTTATTTCATGCATTGACCTCATGGGTTCACTACTCTACTCAGAATAATCACTATCATTTAGCAAATGTATCTGTGTATCTTATATTCTCTAAGTACTTCAGTCTCTCATTTTCTCCTCTCTTCCTTAGAAAAGGCAAAATTTCTATGTTTTTAAATCCTCACCTGAGCATATGTTTTTTTGATTTATTTTAGAAAGGAAAAGAGATCAATGTGAGAAACATTAATTATTTGCCTCCCATACACAACCTGACCAGGAACCAAACCTGCAACTTAGGGATGTGCCCTGACTAGGGATCAAACCCTCAACATTTTGGTGTATGGGATGATGCTTCATTCAAATGAGCCACCTGGACAGGGCAAAAATTATTTTCATTCAGATCTAATAAAAGTGAGTCTCAGAAAGTTGAAGCAATCTTCTCAACATCAGTGATTAAACTTCCAAGATTCTCTATTTATATTTTGCTGCCTCTACAATGATCATTTGGGTTGTTAGTGAAATATATGTTCTTATTTCCTTATTTGGCTTCCAGAATTTTCTAAGACAGTGTTTCCCAAGTGTCTTCCATAAAATATGAGTCCAAAAATATGTATTAAAAACAGATTTCATGGTAGAAAGGTAGATAAATGATAGGAGATAGATAATAGGCGATAAAGATAGATAGATAACATACACTGTTTGTCATTCCTAGCTATTTCTCAATAAACATTTGAATACTGAAAACTAAAAGACATCCTACAGTAAAGGTATCTAGTTAACATGATCTAACCAAAGAATTGTCAAAGTTATGTAACCACTGGACCTTTTTAAATTTTTTCATATAACACTAATTAAAATCCCATAGAAAGTCCTTCAGAAATCATTGTTCTAAGGCTTCCTTCTCTAATTATTGTAGCATCCATACAAATAAAATGTCCTTGCATTTTCTTGCCTAAATCATCATGCAAAAGTCAACACACTGACTCCAATGGACTAGACAGAAGAGAAATGAAAGTTCATAAAGATGTAGAAAGAATGGAAGAAAAAACCGAAAGCAATTGCAAGGAAGGCTGAAACCAAGAATGGCTCTTACATTTGACAACAAGCCAAATCACTTAGCCAAAGTAATAAGGGAAGGTCTGGCTTGGTCGCCCCTCATAGCAGCTGAAGTATTAGAGACCTTGTCCTTAAGATGATGATTTCTCCCCCTCCTCTTCTTCACTCCTCATTGTTTTTCCTATTCACACACTACTCCTACCAGGACATGGAGAAGGGATGAGGAACCACTGGAACACCTACCCCCAAATCCATGGAATCAAAAGGAAGAAGAGAGGGCAGGTCCTAGGCTCACCTTACCGCTACCCTTTCACCTTCTGATTGAGGAATTTCCAGTGATCAAAAGATTCCTTATTACTCTGAGAACCTTGTTTTCCACCTCTGTGTTTTAAAAAGATTTGGATTCCAAACGACAGGTCAAACCAGTCTGAAATCTGTATGGCAATTAGGGACTAAGTCCTCTAGAGTACTACTAAACTGTCAAACTCCATGTCTTTGGGGCATTACTTCTATCTTTGCTCTTTTTCCTGTGTTTTTCTTCTCTTTCATCCCCCACAGTTTAGAACTAAATTCGGACACAAATACTGGGCCCCTTGAGTACAGAGTTAAGATGGAGAAAATCACCATGTTGAAAACACTAGTTCCAGGGTCTCTTCTTTCATGCATCAAAGAAGCCCACATAGCAAATATTCAGGTGCTCCTTGGAGTGGTTGTCATCCAGAAAAGGCAATTCTTTGTCCTTGGCCATTTGCTGGGGATGTCTGTGAGGCCACAGATGAATGCAGCAGTGGATGAGCACTCTGCCTTTGTATGTGACACCTCTCTCTTGGGAACCTGTGGTATGTGTCTAATGGCCCAGGTAGGCCTCCAATCAATTCAAACTCTCCAGCCAGCACACTTTGACTGAACTGTCATTTGGTCAGGATCAGCCTGGCATCACCACTTAGTTTTCTATACCGGAATATACTTGATAGTTTTTTTTTAAAGTAAAATTAGGGATCTCCTTTTCTCAGCTGGGTTCCATCCCCTTGCAGAGGCTGGTGGTTCTTTACAGAGCTGAGCTCTTCATCCTTGCATAGAGGGGCTACAGATGTGATAGTTAAAGAGAACAAAGCAACATGGAGGAGTTTGGAGAGGAGAAGGTTTCGGAGGAACCCTCTTACTACGCCCAAGGAAGCTCTCCTGAGTCTGGCTGGCTTCAAAACTTCTACTTTTTAAATCAGAGGGGAAATAATCTTGTATTTGTATCTAAGATTCAAAACTTTAACTTTTTAATACTTTATACTTATTCTTTTTAAAATATACTTTATTGATTATGTTATTACAATTGCCCCACTTCCTCCCTTCATTCCCTTCTACCCTGCACACCCCCTCCCACCCACATTCCCCCCCTTTACTTCATGTCCATGTGTCTTAAGTTCTTTAGCTTTTATATTTCCCATACTGTTCTTGCCTCCCCCTGTCTATTTTCTGCCTGCCATCTATACTATTTATTCTCTGTACCTTCCCCCCCAACCTCCTACTCCCCTGTTGCTAACCCTGCATGTGAACTCCATTTCTGTGGTTCTGTTCCTGTTCTATTGTTTCCTTAGTTTGTTTTTATTTTAGGTGTCATTATTAATAATTATGAGTTTGCTATTATTTTAGTATACATGTTTTTTATCTTCTTTTTCTTAGATAAGTCCCTTTAACATTTCATATAATAAGGGCTTGGTGATGATAAACTCCTTCAACTTGACCTTATCTGAGAAGCACTTTATCTGCCCTTCCATTCTAAATGAAAGCTTTGCTGGGTAGAGCAATCTTGGATGTAGGTCTTTGGATTTCATGACTTGGAATACTTCTTTCCAGCCCCTTCTTGCCTATAAAGTCTCTTTTGAGAAATCAGCTGACAGTCTGATGGGAACTCCTTTGTAGGTGACTGACTCCTTATCTCTTGCTGCTTCTAGAATTCTCTTCTTCATTTTAATCTTGGCTAATGTAATTATGATGTGCCTTGGTGTGTTCCTTCTTGGGTCCACCTTCTTTGGGACTCTCTGAGCTTCCTGGACTTCCTGGAAGTGCATTTCCTTTGCCAGATTGGGGAAGTTCTTCTTTATTTTTTGTTCAAATAAGTTTTCCACTTGTTGCTATTCCGCTTCCCCTCTGGTACTCCTATAATTCGGATGTTGGAGCGTTTAAATATGTCCTCGAGGTTCCTAAGCCTCTCCTCATTTTTTTTGAACTCTTGTTTCTTCATTCTGCTCTGATCGAATTTTTTCTTCCTTCTGGTCCACTCCATTGATTTGAGTCCCAGTTTCCTTCCCTTAGTTTAGCCTTCATATGTTTTTCTAATTTGTGACTAAAATCAACCAGTTCTGTGAGCATCATGATCACCAGTGTTTTGAACTGTGCATCTGATAAGTTGGCTATCTCTTTGTCGCTAAGATGTATTGACTCTATGGCTTTGAGCTGTTTTTCTGCTTGAGCGATAATGTTTTGGTCTGTTAGTGAGGTTCGAGAGGGAACAATGGTGCTTTGCTCCTCTCTCTATTGCACCTCAGTCCCTTCCGCTGCTCCCCCCTACCAAACTGGGCCTTTCTGGTGCTGATTCCCATGTGGGTGGGCTTGTGTGCATTCCAAGACCCTGTGAGTCTCTTCAATGAACTTTCCTGTGAGGTTTGGAGTCTCTCAGTGTGCCTCAACCCCCACAAGTGTTTTCAATCAGTGTCTTGAGGCTTTATTTTCCAGCACTAGGACCCTGGGTTGCATGATTTGTCTCATTTCCCTGTTATCTGCCAGGAATGTGGGACCGCTGCCTGGTCAGCCAGCCACCTTGCTCATGGTGCCCAGCTTCTCAATCGCCACCTTGCTGGGTCTGCCTGTTCCCACCCCACACCCAGGGTCTGCCAGTCACCGCCTGGATGCCCAGGGTCTTCCCAGTGCCATTTTGCATGCCCGAGGTGCCTTGTGTGCCCAGTGTCACGGCTTCCTGTGCTGATAGCCCTCTCTGCTGGGCCACCCGACTCCACCCCACCTACTGGTATGGATGAATGTGTCTATTTTAACTCCTTGGTTGTCAGACTTCCATATAGTTCAATTTTCTTTCAGTTTTGGTTGTTACTTTGTTTCTGAATTGTTGTTGTCCTTATTTTGGTTGTTCGAGGAGGCACAGTGTGTCTACCTATGCCTCAATTTGGCCAGAAGTCAAGACTCCCTAAACTTTAACTTTCATTAGAGGAGCTACTACCTTCAATACTCTGCACCTCATGAAAGGAATTTGATCAATTTCAGGCTAAAACCAATGGTCTTTGGACCCAACCTTGACAAGAAAGAAAGTAATTAAAGTAATTAAAGCAAAGATGAGATATTCTCCACGTTTCCTGCATGTAACAATCACATTGAATCCACTTTAAACATCTTCAAGGCACAATCTGCATAATATTTTTACTGCCAGTGAGCTTTCTTAAGTGATATAGTGACTATCTGCATACCAGAAAGGAAGATTTCCATATAATTTAATGTTTTCTGGATCATGGGTGCCATCTCACTTCCTTGCCTGACCTTCCTCCCTCTTCTTGACTCACCCATGCCACACTTTCTCCAAAGAGCTAAGGCTACTGTATTTTGTTCAGTCCATTGCTTTCTTTTTAAAGAGAAAGTTTACAAACTCAATAGCAGTGTTTCTCAGTGTTGGCTGCATATCGAGACCATCTGAAGAGTTTTTCAAAAATATCAATGCCTGGATCTCACCCAAAGATTCTGATTGAACCTGAGTGGGATGAAGTGTGGGCATCAGCATTTTTTAAGCTCCTCAGGCAATTTTGATGTGGGGTCAGGGTTAAAGACAACTACCCATGGTCTTGTAAATAGGACCCCAATTATTCATTTCTAAAAGAGCAAACTTCTGTCCCTTATTTAAACACAATGTTTTTTTTACCCAAAGTGTTGGTTCCATGAGTTGTTACTAACTTTACTTCCATGATATAGTAAAACCAGGTCTTGATTTCTAAAAGAATGAGCCAGTGTTATCAGCCATGTTCCCCCAGGTTTACAGCCCATTAGGGAATTAAAGAAAATCATATCTGTACTTTATCACCCACTCAAGACTCTCCCAGACCTTGAAGTTGGGTTATTAGCCAATATTTATAGAAAAACCTCAAACCTGGTGATTCATACTTAAAATATAACAGAGGAAAGAAATAATCCTTTCAGACTCTTTACCATCCTCTCCAAACAAGAACAGCTGCTACTGGTTGAGAGCTTATTCAATGTCCAACTCTTGCTAAAAGTTGTCTCCTGTAATCTATACTAGGGCTTTTCAAGCTTTTAATGGCAGATGAATCTCCCTAGGACATTGATGAATGTAGACTCATAGTTCTGTGGCAGAGGGCTCACCTCAGATTCTGCATTTTTAACCAGCTGCTGGTCTTCTGCTCACCCCTTGAATAGTCAAGCTTTACTCAATGAATTTTTGACATTCCTTCCTCAAACTCCATTTCATAGATGAAGAAATTAGGGGTAAGGACCTATAAGAGGCAAGATTCAAACAAAGATCTGTTTGACATAAAACCTTGTCCACTCTGCTGCCCTGGCCGGGTGGTTCAGTTGGTTGGAGCATCATCCCTTGCACCCAAAGGTTGCAGGTTCTATTCCTGTCAAGTCACATACAGGAAGTAATTGATGGATGCTTCTCTCTAACATAGATGTTTCTCTTTCTGTCTCTCCCTTCCTCCGTCTCTAAAATCAATAAACATATTTTTAGGTGAGGATAATAAAAAATGATAAGGAAAAAACAGAAACCTTGTCCATTGTGCTAATCTGCCCCTTTTTAGTTGTTTTTTTTTCATTGTAGGGTTTTCATCTTTTTAAAAAGATAATATAATGATTTTTTTGTTGATGAAAATGGAGATAAATGCACTGTCAAAATAGACTCTTCCTGTCCCATCTGGTGTTTCTTTCAGCTCTAGATCTAAATCTTGGTTTTATCATTGCTCAAGAGCCAGTTACTTCTAGGTTGGTGGTGAGAGTACGGCTATACCTTCTTCTTTCTTTAGTATATATGCTAGTTTTCTTGAAACTGTTTCTACCAAATTGAAACTCAGGTACAAAGAGATTAAAGTTGTCTATGACCACCAACTACAGTAGAGCTAAGATAGCTTATGAGATCTCTGTGAGGAGTCTGAAGGTCTCATTCCAATTTTTAGACCCAAGATTGCCTAATCTACAATAACCACACCCTACCTATATTCTGTCACCATTAATTCAACAATAAAAGTGCATTTGAGTCTGTCTGCCTCAGCATGGGGCAAGGGAGTCTTCTTGACACCATCATTTCAATAGTCTTTTTCAGGAACAAAAGCTAAGATGCAAGTAAGAGAGTAGCAAAATCATCATCCAAACGTAGGTACAGGCCATATGCAGAGTTAGAATGTGGTTCTGTTTACCTAACAAAAATCCTACAATGCAGTTTGTAGAAATTCTTTACCCTTTTAATCAGGGGTGTGGGAGCTGTGTACAAATTGAAATCAACCATCTTTACTGAAGTCATATGTTTATTTTCCAAAATGGCCATTCCTATTATAAGGAATTTAGTGTGTGATTATTGAGACTTGTGACAGCATTGTATGTTTTCTTCATAAAAATGCAAAAATAATCTTCAAAAACATCTACTCTTTTGAAGTTCTCAGTCATTTTCCCATAAGTGGATACGTAGTCCTAGTAACCCAGAAAAATGCTTGATACTTTACCAAAGTCTGCAGGTACCAGATTAGACAGGTAGGTCCTGTCGATTAGATAGCTTTAGGGGAAAAAATCTCATTAACACTTTCATCTTCAAAGAACAGAAACGTAGCAGAGCTTGTACAAATATCAGCCACTAGCCTTAGGAGTCATAAATAAATGCATGAGTTAACCTAAAAGAAAACAAACAGAATATAAACTCTTAAACCCCACCAACTGTAATCTAACACATGGATGGCTGTGCTCCTGCATTAAAGGGTTAGATTATGTATGTGTATGTGGAGTTTAAATCTTCATATGTATGTGTGTTCCATATTTGTGTGTACACATATTTGTATGTATTTGATATATACATATGCACCTATTCATTTAGAATCTCTTTCAGGAACACCAACTTAGGGATTCTGAAAGTGTCTACTTACAGGGTTATCCATGTAGTTTGGCCAAATCAGCATGGCATGTGAGCAAAGGGGAAGGAATGACATTGTCTGGGGCTTTTCTTTCTTTCCTTTTCTGCTTCGAACCTTTTTTTTTCTTGAGAGAATGGCTAAGCAGTGCTGGAGATTATGAATTTGCTTAAGTGTGAATGGCTGATTGCTGAGAGCAGCACCAGCCCTCCTCCAAGGTGATTGACTGGGGATGCAGGTCTTCACACTTGATGCCTGGATTTGACTTGGAAAGTCTGCCAAGTCTTTTACTGGGATATTTATCTTAATTAGATCTGAAAGTCTTGCCACAGCAGAATAGTCACACCGATTAAAATGAAAAACAGGAGAAATTACTGATCAAATTAATCATAATGTCGGGTTACAGCTGTAGGTCTGATGTAATTTGCCACTCCAGTGAGTTACATCGGCTTGGCCTAGGAAAGAGAGCTGGCTTTACGCTGATCCATAACACCCGCCCGCTCCAGGCAGCTTGGCAGGAAGCTGGCTCCATTCATTTTCTTGGCTTGCTCTGACCTCCCTGCTGCACCTAGAAACAAATCAGGCACCAAACAAATGGTGTGAGGGGAGGAAATATTCTCTTATGCAAGCAATTGTACTATTTCAAAATGGTGAGCTTCTAAAACTTGGCTGGGCATGCTTGGAGCTTTGTACTTGTTGGACTCTTTGTTTGGGTTTTTTCCCACTTAACTTCCTTTTAGTTTTGCTTGTGGTGACCTGACATTGATTACAGATGCAGAACAGGAATCAAAAGGTCAGAAGACAAAACCTTTGGCTCTAAGCAATGAGAAAAGTCTTTTGAAAAATCCCCTTGCCAAAATAACTCTACAACTGGGAATGGATTGAAATAATCTAGAGTGTCACAACAGGGGAGGGAGAAACCCAAGGTCTAGTAAGAGCTGATTGTTCCCAGGAAGGTACAGTTGTCCTGGTATTCCAATTTTTAAATAAGCCCCACTTTATACCATACCATGCATTTGGGGTAAGATGGGTGAGTGATACTATTTTTTTAAGAAAACAAATGACAGCTCAGATTTTCAATGTATACCCTGAGCTGTGATTCATCATGACTCATTTATTCAGTGTTTATAAAACACATCTTCCCATTAGTGATACAAAGAAAGGGCCCTAAAACATACCCTCATCTAGACATTCAATTGGGAATTCTTAAAAGGTAAAATT
The DNA here is from genome assembly GCF_021234435.1 of Artibeus jamaicensis. Taxonomy (NCBI): domain Eukaryota; kingdom Metazoa; phylum Chordata; class Mammalia; order Chiroptera; family Phyllostomidae; genus Artibeus; species Artibeus jamaicensis. The sequence goes on along the minus strand of NW_026521717.1, from coordinate 14,152,133 downwards.
TAGGAGCAATTTAGGACTTCTCTCCAACCAGTTCTGCTTTGTCAAGGATCTATATAAGCCACCCTAAAATGGGGAAAGGATCCTAAAACAGAGGTGATTGTAAAGTGAGCAGCCCTCCTTCCCAATGTTATCAGATGACTGGAACACTAAGATTTTTCTTTTTGACCATATAATGTGGCACCCAATTTCTATCATTTATTCCTGGATCAGATGTACTCTTTTGGTCCCAATTTTTAAAGGCCTTGTCTTCTATCCCATCAGCAGTGAATCTGATACATTTTGCAAATGAGAGGGATGGGCAGTTATAGAAAACAAGGGGCCTCGGTACTCAAGTGGTGATACCTTCTGGACCTTTCTATGGACCACATTGTGAGTGATTATTATATTGGTTTAGTGGTTTTAACCAGAATTAAAAAAAAATTATAGAGTAAGGTTATGTGTTTTTTCTTGAAGCTTGTATTTAAGTTATATATTATTCTTACAGACATATTAATATAGTTACTAGGGAGGACCCCCCAAAAGCCAAATCATCTTCTGGAGAGTCGGCCCCTTGTAGTACAGGCTTCCCCTGCTAGGTGAGTGTTCTAGGAACCCATCTGTATCAGTGTACTACCTGGTGTTGTTGTACATTAGACTTCAGTGAATTTTTTTTTGTTTTTGAAGACTCTTTCAACGCATTTGCGCATTTCATGCTGGGTGATTTACAAGTGCACCTGCCCACACCTCACTGAGTGGTCAGCAGTTTTTGACCAAAAACGGGATGACCCCTGTGCCCCACCCTTCTTCTTCACCTGATCTCACCCCAAGTGACTTTTTTTTTTCTCCTGGATGAAAAATGTCCTCGAAGGGAAATGTTTTGCCAATGGAGAAGAGGTGAAACAAAAAAAGGCAGAAGCACTAAAAGGCATCAAAATCAATGAGTTAAAAAACTGTTTGAGCAGTGGAAAAAATGTCTTAATAGGTGTGTTGCATCAAGTGAAGAGTGCTTTGAAGGTGGCTGAAGTTTAAACATGGAGGAATAAATACACAAATTTTTATAAATAAATTTCATTTGTGGGGGATCCCCCCTCATTCATATAGACAGAGATATACATATATATAAAGACAGATATATTTACTGGTATGTATATTGTTGCATGTATGTGTGTATTGACTTTTGTTGTAAAATATATTTCTTACTATGTGATGAGGTCAGAAAAATTTGAAAAACACTACCCTGAAAGACCTAGCTATTTAGGAAGGCAGAGGTTGGATCTCTTAGATATGGAATAGCTCAGAATGCAAATCTATCAGTGTTGCAACATATTAAATGTGATGATGAGCTCCTAAACACCATCCCCAACAGTTAAAAACAAACAATAAATCTTGAACCAGACATACTCTTTATCCCCAATCTGAAAATCACATGAAATTAGTTTAACAAACCTATCAAATTTTAAAAACGAAGTAATTTATTAAAAGCTGACACAGTAGTCACACAAAATGAATAGATAACTCTAAAGAAAAAGAAAGAGAGAAAATGGTAGGAAGGAAGCACAGACCCCCACACTGATTAACTAATTTAGGTCCCTAGGAGATATACCAAGGGAAAAAGCCTTGGTATAGCAGCTCCTTTCAGAGCTGCTAGTCAGGAACCAAGTCCATAGACTGTGGCTAGAAAAACCATGGGCCATATAGTTGCTTAGAACTTCCCTAGTTCTCTCACTTGGTCCAAGCCCAAGGCAAAGCTAGCACTAACACCCTGACCTGGTCTTCCTATTTTGTTTCTCCCTAATCCAGTCCATTTTGCAAACTACTATGAAACTATCTTCCTAAAAGAACATGTTGTTCACAGCACCCTCATGCTTAAATCCCCTTTTTGGCTTTTTAGCCTGGTCTTACTGTCCACCCTGTCTCCCACCTCCCCACATCATATTCAGCCTATCCCAGTACCTGATGTCCCTGCGCAGCCCACTTTCCTGGCTCTATTGATGCTATGCCCACAGCCACAATTGCCCACTCCTCTCACCACTGGTCCCTCATGGCTTCCTTCTCTTCCTACCCTTTCCAGGAAGTCCCCACACATGGCCAGTCCTCAGTAATTTCCCTGTTCTCTGAACTCACACATTGGGCACTTAGAATATATAACTTGAGCCTTTTTTCATAGTTTCTGTGAACAAGTTTATGATTTTATTTGAATTATAAGCCCCTCAGACAGTATATCTGTCTAGATTAACAGTATAACTCTGCTAGATTAACATCATGCTAGTAGAGTTATAATTTAGAATAAAGAGGTTCCCACACCAACGAAAGAGAGGTTCAATAAAGAGAGGGAAAGAAATCACACCCACATACTCACTCACAAGAATATAACTAATGATTTTTTTAATCCCATGGTGCACAAGAGCCAAAAATGAAATGTTATGAAAAGGCTTGCAGGTGACATGGAGGGTAAGGGGGCCAAGGTTTCATAAACAAACTGGGAGCTCCAGCCCCTGTCCTAGGTGGCCCCTGAGAGTGCGTTGGAGCAGTTATGGTTCCCAGGAGGGCTACACATCTAAACAACATAGAGAGATTTCTTCAACAAATAAATTGTAAGATAAAGAGAGAAGGATGAGGAAGAGAGGAAGAGAAGAAGGAAAGGTAAGAGGAGGATAGGGAGGAGGAGGAAGAGAAGAACAAGAAGGTGTGAGGGATTTGGACCTGTAGATCAAAAGACCTGGTAACAATCTCATTATGTGGATCGTTTTTAGATTACAATTCAAGCAAACTGTACAGAGGAAAGAGTATGAAATTTATAAGACAATTGAAAATGTGAGCACTGATTAAGTATTTGACAATATTAAGGGATTCTTTTATTATTTTTTAAAGATTTTATTTATTTATCTTTAGAGGGGAAAGGAAAGAGAGAGGGAGAGAACTGGCCTGCAACCCAGGCATGTGCCCTGACTGGGAATCGAACCGTGGTTGCTTGGTTCCCAGGCCCACGCTCAATCCACTGAGCTACACCAGCCAGGGCCTTTTATTATTTTTAATATTTTAGGAGTGATAATGATATATAGTTTTTTTAAGAGTATCTTTTGAAGGTACATACTGAAGTACAACTAAAATGATAGGATGTCTGGGATTTTTTTTGAAAATGACAATGTATAAGAGGAGAAAAAATAATGTGGGTGGGGGTGGTTGGATAAGGTACAGATAAAAGGAGATTGACTATGAGTTGATAATGATTGAAATAGAGTGATGGGCCCATGGGAATTAATTATGGTATTGAGTTTTCTTTTATGTGTGTTTAATATTTTCCATATGAAAAAAATAAAGAGAAAGTTTTAATCAACCAGTAATTCTTTCATAATATAGATTCCCCTCCACCGAAACCAAAAACTACAAAATCAGAATCTCTAGGGTGAAGCCAGTAATTCAAATGATCAATGAGTTTTAAGAACTCCTGCTCTATAGAATTATAAATAATTTATTAGAACAAGACAGGTTAATTAAGGCTCAGACAATACTTACACAAAAAAAAATGGTTAATGCATTGAGACACAGTATCTTTAAAAACTGAAGGTTTTCAGCTGAAAGATTAAGTAACTGAAGATACAATTGTTCATTTTTCAGTAATTTAAAGAAGGTAATATAAAACTAAAAATAGAAAGTGTCTTTTCAGTTCTCAAAAAGGAAAAAATGGGATGACTATCAAATGAGGTAGATTGAATACATGTATTTTTTTCTACACCCTCCTGAAATCCCACTAAAATGACATTAAGAGAACATTTTTTAATGAAGAAAAGACAACAGCAGACAAGCAGTGTCAATAAAAATTTGGAAAAGCAAGTATAGTTAAAGAAACTGAGCAAACTAAATACCATGGTCCTGAGAAAGGGACACAATGATAAACAAGGCAACTCTGGGGTCCCCAAAAGCCTTGAGTGTTGGAGACACCAGTTGCTGTGGAAGATGGGGAGTGGGAAAGGGGAGGCCTGTTGCTGAAAGCAGAGGATTGGGTTAATGACAGCAAAATGAATAGTTATACCCTCAGCTTTCTCCCCAATTGAAGCAGACAGGTAGCTCTCTGTTCAGCAGCTTTATACACAAGAAATTGAATGAGAACCTCTACACCAGAAGACATCAGGCATCCTGAGGTGAGCTCCATACTAATGACCAGGGCATCAAGAGAAAGTCTACATCCTGAATGACAAGACCTGCTTCACTGGGCCACTCAGATTATACACAGGTGTTCAAGTAAGCAGGCACCGTGCTAACTCCCAACCTCATCACCATTCCAGGTAATTCTGGGATTCTTCTCTAAAGAAACTTCCCAGCTAATCAGATAGGAAAGACTTATTTATTGATCTTTGGGGGCTCCAACAACATAGCCACATCAGTGCCATATTCTTATACATAAAATGACAACAAAGAATGACTAGATGTTTGAGGATTGCCTTTATCAGAAATCAGAAACCAAAATAAAGTGGAGAGTAAAAGGAATTCACAGGAAAAAGAGACAATACAAGAAAGAAAAACTTTACTAAAAAACTAAAAATTAATATCCTAGAAAATATATAGACAGAAGACTATGCATCTGCAAAACTTATTAATAGATACTGATCACAAGAAATATTTAAAAATGATTTGGATGATGTTTAGATAACAGTTCAAATAATTATAGCTGAAATCAAAAGTTCAATAGAAGGTTTAGGAAACAAAGTAAATACCTGAGAATGTAGAACAAAAGAACCAAGAAGAGGGAAAAGAGAGAACAAATAAGTAGAACATGGGAAAATAGCAAATCAATGCAGAAGGTCCAATTTCTAACTAATAGAACAGGGGAAAAGAGATGAAATTGCCAATGAAATAATTAAAGAAAAATTCCCAGATTTGAAATCTGTTATCTCATGGAAAGTGTCATTTAATGCAAAACTAACACATGAAAGAAAAGACTCACCTCAAACACATCATTGTGAACATTTTCCAGAAGGGGGAAAGCAGGTAAAATACAAGGAATCAGGAATCTGAATAGCACTGGGTTTCCATAGCAAAACTTAAATCCAAATTCTGAAAGAAAATGATTTTCAACTTGTATTTTATATATTGCCAAGCTATCTATCAAACGTGAGTGTAAACTGGAGTCAGATGTACAGTCCCTGGTAGATTTATCTCAAATTGATCTGTCGCATATCTTTCAACTTTACTGGAGGAAGTGTTCTACCAAAACAAGAGAGTAAACCAAAATTTTTTTTAAAAAATGAAGATTGGAGGTTGACCAGAAGGAAGGAGCAAAATAAAATTCCAGGCTGAGAGTTACACAATGGATTTACAAAGTGATGAGTCCACCTTCGGGCAAAAATGTGGAGGACATCAGGAGAAGAGGCGGGGGAGGGGAAACTAGGGAGCAGAAGAGAAACTAAGAATGCTCCCTGTGGTTGTACTGATTTAAAAAAGCAGTTCTGCCTTATTTTGTGATGAGTTTGGAGAAAATTATGGACAGAAAAAGAGAACACTAAGCAAACAAACAGGAAAGCAATAATTGACTTTAGTAAAAACAAAAACTTTTTATAAGAAAGGAAACCTAGTAAAGGTATACTATTAGGCACAGCAGTAAGCAGAAATTCCATGGTCAAAAAATAAATTCTAATTAAGTCAGAAACTTAGAAACTTTGTTTTTTAGGTTTGAAGTCTTTTTTATTTTAAATACTTAATTTTTCTGATAGGAGATTAAGATTCACAGCCAAATTAAGAAGGTATAGGTTTCCCACATACCCTCTGCCCCATACATTCATAGTTTCCCCCATTAGCAACACCCCCCACAAGAGCAGTATATTTGTTAGAACTGATGAACCTATACTGGCACATCATAATCATCCAATATCCATAGTTTACATTAGGATTAATCATTGGTATTATACATTCTATGAGTCTGGACATATGTACAAGGACCTATTCATTAGTATAAGTATCCTACAGTGTATTTTCACAGCCCCTGGCAACCAATAAATTTTTTTTACTGTCTGTATAGTTTCACAAAAGTATTTTTTAATAAAAAATTCTCCCTAGATATCAAGAAAAAAGGCAGGTGAGATAGATGAAAAACTGTAAGTAAGGCTGTAAACTCATCAAGGAAAACTAACTTTGTTGAAGATAAAGATTGTTAAATGAGAGAATGACTTAGAATTTCTTAAATGACAGTAACAAGGGTTTTTTTAAAAATGGTTTTAAAAATGTCTCTTTAAAAACAGATTCTAAGTGTTATGACACTAAATAGAATGAAATCAGGGAACAATCAACATGCCATACCCAGTTCCTCTAAATTAAACTGTTCAAAAGAAAGCTGGAAACAACAGACCTTAGTTCGAAAGCCACGAGTTAGAGGTCTAAGTCTTTCTCCACAGATGTCAGTTCAAAGCATAAGGCAAGTAAGAAATCCAAACAAAAAGAAAAGAGAGAGCTGAGGATTGATTTGTAGAAATTCTCCATGATTAGAAATTGAATAGAGGGAGCAGTGTTTTCAAAATATTGGAGGAATAGTAAAAACAGGGGAAAGATGGAGAAGTGACAAAATTATAGAAGCTACAGATATGAGAGCTTCCAGACGGTCCAAAGTGATCAGTGCTTCAAGGATTGCATAGATTACAGAGTATAAAAGAATAAAATATATGATTTGGTTATTGGAAGAGTATTGATAATCTATAGTTAGTGGTTAAGCCATTTTCAAACTACTACTAACATACCCAAGTGGATAGAATTGAACTGAGAATCTGGTTCAGAATTAACATAAAAAGATAGTGGTTAAATACCAATGATAAAAATTTAAATGAGGAGGAAGGTTAACTTATTCTTTGCTATCATATTTGTATGAAACTTTGAGAATGCATTTTGTCCTAATGATATATGATTAATGTGAGCTCAAGTATTTTTCATTTGTAACTTGTATTTTATGAAAATTAAAAATAAATCAGTTTTCCATCACTATGCTTTTGCTATAAGGAGGGCTTACTTATTAATCAAATATATGTTTTGAAATAATTTTTATATAATACTTGTACTTTACTCTGGAGTTTGACTCCACTGATCTGTGGAGTCAAACTCCACAGATTCCTAAGAAGGAATCCTATAGACAAATACAAGATGAGAAACATTATGTTTAGCTTCAAACTGTTTTATTTCTGTTCAGATTTAGAAAAATCTGAATGTTTTAAATGGAAGAAAGTAATAAGCTAGTAAATCATTAAAATTGTATTATCTGGAGTTATTTACTTTGAATTGTCATTTTCTCTTATTATATCTCCAGTATAAAAAATATAATTTAATTGAGTCTTTGGAAATTATATGATATTCTAGCATTTGGTAATTATTGTATTCCTGTAAATTACAGTGATTGTTTGCCTTTCTTGAACTTACAAATCTATTTGGTTTTAGTCAGAAAAACCACCCGCTACCCTTGATTCCTCAATAAATATTGAGAATTTACTTTTATTTTTATAAGTCATGTATAAAGTAATGTATGAGCCAAATAATTATTTATATTATGAAAATATGTGTAGTTAAATAATAATTCTTCTCCTACTTTACTTTCCCCCTTCTTCTTCCAAATGTAGACAAACTTAATGCAATTGGCTTCCTAACATATCTGTTTAATGACAATTTTAATAGACTATGACTTATTCTTAACAAGCTTAGAACACTGCTATCAATTTGAATCTTTAGACTAAATCAGAAATTTTTCAAAGAATGAAGGAAAGTTGGAGGAGGGAAAATAGAGTGTGGGTGGTAAGAGTGTGAAATTCTCATCTTCCATATTGGAAGCCAATAGATAAATGCCCAAACAAATCAAGAAAAACTATTTAATAAAAGGCATCCAAATAGGAAAGGAGGAAGCAAAACTGTCACTGTTGGCAGATGACATGATAGTGTACATGGAAAATCCTATAGACTCTACCCAAAAACTGCTCGAACTAATTAATGAATTTGGCAAAACAGATGGTTACAAAGTCAATATCCAGAAATCAAAGGCATTTTTGTATACCAACAATGAATCAGCAGAAGCAGGAATCAAGGAAAAAATCCCATTTGATATAGCAAAAAGAAAAATAAAATATCCGGGAATAAACCAAACTAAGGAGGTAAAAAACCTGTATGCAGAAAACTACACAGCTCTGAAGAAAGAAATCAAGGAAGACACAAACAAATGGAAACATATACCTTGTTCATGGATTGGAAGAATTAACATCATCAAAATGTCCATACTACCCAAAGCAATATACACATTCAATGCAATACCTATTAAAGTACCAATGGCATATTTCACAGACATAGAACAAACACTTCGAAAATTTATATGGAACCATAAACGAGTCCGAATAGCAGCTGTTCTTTTGAGAAAGAAGAACAAAGTAGTAGGGATCACAATACCTGATATCAAACTGTATTACAAAGCCACTGTAATCAAAACAGCCTGGTACTGGCATAAAAACAGGCACATAGACCAATGGAACAGAACACAGAGCCCAGAAATCAACCCAACTCTCTACAGTCAATTAATATTCGACAAAGGGAGCAGTAACATAAAATGGAGTAAAGATAGCCTCTTCAACAAATGGTGTTGGGAGAACTGGACAGCTACGTGCAAAAAAATGAAACTTGAGCACCAACTTACACCATACACCAAAATAAATTCAAGGTGGATAAAAGACTTAAATGTAAGCCGTGACACCATTAAAGTCCTAGAGGAGAATATCGGCAAGAAAATCTCAGATGTTTCACGCAGCAACTTTTTTACTGATATGTCCCCTAGAGCAAGAAATATAAAGGAAAGAATAAACAAATGGGATCTCATCAAAATAAAAAGCTTCTGCATGGCTAAAGAAAACAGTATTAAATTAAAAAGACAACCAACTGTATGGGAAAACATATTTGCCAATGATACCTCAGATAAAGGTTTAATCTCCAAAATATACAAAGAACTTACTCGGCTCCACTCTAAGAAGACATCCAACCCAATTAAAAAATGGGCAAAGGACTTGAACAGACACTTCATGAAGGAGGACATACAGAGGATCCAGAGACACATGAGTAGATGCTAAATATCATTAGCTATCAGAGAGATGCAAATTCAAACCACAATGAGATACCACTTTACACCAGTCAGGATGGCTATCATAAACAAAGAAACAAACAACAAATGTTGGAGAGGGTGTGGGGAAAAGGAGTCCTTAGTTCACTGTTGGTGGGATTGCAGACTGGTACAACCACTATGGAAAACAGTATGGAATTTTCTCAGAAAAATAAAAATCGACCTGCCTTTTGACCCAGCAATTCCACTGCTGGGATTATATCCTAAGAATCCTAAAACATCAATATCAAAGAACCTATGCACCACAATGTTCATAGCAGCACAATTTACAATAGCCAAGAGTTGAGGGCAACCCAGGTGCCCATCAGTAAATGAATGGATCAAAAAATTGTGGTACGTATACACAATGGAATTCTATGCTGCAGAGAGAAAGAAGGAGCTACTACCTTTTGCAACAACATGGATGGAAGTGGAAAGCATTATGCTGAGTGAAATAGGCCAGGTGCTGAAAGACAAATACCATATGATCTCACCTTTAACAGGAAGCTAAACAACAAAACAAACAAGCAAACAATAAAAACAAAGACACTGAAATAGAGAACAAGGGGACAGTGACCAGAGGGGAGAAGGAAGGGAAGTTAAGGGGAAAAAGGGGGAGGGATTTGGAGGAACAAATAGGAAGGACATTGGGACGAGAACTAAGGGGGGTGGAAATGGGAGGGAGGTGGGGAGCAAGGGGTGGGGGAGGCTGGAATGGGAGAAATAGACAAAAAACTATACTTGAAAAATAACTAAATAAAATTAATTAAAATTAAAAAAAAGAAAAACGATTTAAGCATATTATTTAAAAATATGGAGGTAAAAACCAGAGAAATACCTAAAAGAATTTGGAGAAGTTTCTTAGGGATAAAGAAGCTTTAGTTATACTATTTCAATGTTTGACTTTCTACACTAAGGTCTTTGTGATTAGTGTAGAAAGTCACAAAGTCCCTTATATCTAAGGGAAACATATCCAGGCAGAAACATATTCAGATATGTTTCTGCCTGGATATGTTTCCCTTAGATATATAGCTTTCTCCTTTACTTCATTCTTGGCTTAAATTTTGCTTCATCAAAGACCTATTTCACTCATGTAAATTTATCTGAAGAAACTCAAAACACTAATTCAAAAGAATATATGCACCTCTATGTCCATTGCAGCATTATTTACAATAGCCAAGATTTGGAAACAACCCAAGTTTTTATCAGTAGATGAGTAGATTAAACAGCTATGGTACATTTACATAATGGAATACTACTCGGCCTTAAAAAAGAAGAAGAAAATTTTACCCTTTGCAACAGCATGGATGGACCTGGAGAACATTATGCTAAGTGAAATAAGCCAGTCAGAGAAACACAAAAATTGTTTGATTTCACTCCTGTGTAATCTAATGAATTAATTAAACTAATAAGCAAAATAGAGACAGACTCATAGACAGAAAGCAGGCTGACAGTTCTTGAAGGGGCAGTGGCAGGGGTGGAGGGATTGAGCAAAAAAGAAAAAAAATAAAAATCTTACAAATGTGGACAAAAATGTGGTGATTGCAGGGAGAGGATGGTAGGTATAGGTGGAATAAAGGAGATAAATAGTAATGGATAAAATTTTTAAAACCCTTTGTTTAACATCTTATATAAAATTGTACATATGGCACCTCTGTTTCTTCATCTTCATACCTTCCTTCATTTTTCTTCAGGGGGTTTATTACTACCTAACATATATTTGCTTATTTTTTTCTTCCAAATAGAATGTAAACTGTATAATCACAGAGACTTGGTCTTGTTTATTGCTTTATCCTAGCAACAATAAAATTACTCACAGTGGTAGAACTAGGATCAGTGGGTACAACCCTACAGCTTCCTAAGAGATGTGTGCAAAGATGGGAATGCGCTCAGGTGAGCTGGCAAGACAATCCTAAAGGAGATCAGTAACCACTCTACTGATTCTCTTGTAGTGTAGAGATGTTGGCCCGGAAGAGCTTGGTGGTCCTATCCAACTTGGCTTTCAGGGTCAACAATCCTGAAAGTTGAACAAGAGAATGATAGACATCTGTATAAAAACTGGGTTTGAAAAGAAGATGCTTTTATAACCAGCTTAATGAAACTGTGGATGAAGAGAAGTTAAAATACCTCCTTAGTACACTTTAAACACAGACTGTCTTACTGCATAGGCTTGGTGCAGGGGTTTCCCACTGTGGCCCAAGGGCCACATGCGGCCCTGTATAGCTATGAAGTAACTATCAACACAAAATCATAAATTTACTTAAAACCTTTTGTTTGCTCATCAGTTTTTATTGGTGTTTGACCAAGTGTGACCAAGAGAGGACAAAAGTTTAAACACCCCTGGTAGTGCATCTGTGAGTCATTCACCTCTATGTCCTTTAAGCTTAACACAGAACCTAGAACATGGTACATATAAAATGTGTATAATTGCAGACTTCTAGCCAAGGTTAAGGCATGGGTACATACACTTTGCTTTCTTGAACAATCAAAAGAAAGACAACAACAAACTGAAGACCAAATACAACCAGAAAATTGAACTGTATGGAAGTCTAACAACCAAAGAGTCAAAGAAGAAACATTCATCCAGACTAGTAGTAGGAGCAGAGACAGGCCTCTGGGAAAGGACCCATGGCAAAACAGCAGACCAGGGGTGAAAGGTAGTAGCTGGTGGATCACATTCACGTGCAGACAAGCCTGGAGGAACAACTGGAGAGTGAGACAGACAACACAACCAAGGTTTCCAGTGCAGGAAACTAAAGCCTTAAAACATTTGGCTTTAAAATTCTATAGGGGTTGTGGTGGCTGGAGAAACTCCCAACCTCACAGAAGAGTTGGAGAGAACAATATGGTCCTTGAACATACACAAAACCACCTACATGGGAATCAGCACCAGAAGGGCCAAATTTGCTTCTGGGTAGAGGAAGAAGTGACTGAAAGCAGAATCAGAGCTGAGCAAGCTGCATTGTTCCCTCTCTGACCCTTCCCTCATATATAGCACCACAACACAGCAAAGTGCATTGCCCACCCTGGTGAATGCCTAAGGCTCTGCCCCTTAAAATGTAACAGGAGTGCAAAGACAAAGAAATATGGCCCAAATGAAACAACAGATCAAAACTCCAGAAAAAGAACTAAGCCACAAGGAGATAGTCAACCTACCGAATGTAGAGTTCAACAAAACACTAGTAATCAGGATGCTCACAGAAATGATTGAATATGGTTGCAAAATAGAGAAAGAAGTACAGGCTATGCAGAGTGAAATAATAAAAATATACAGGAAACCAACAATGAAGAAAAGAAAATTGGGACTCAGATCAACAATTTGGAAGAAATAAACATTCACCTGGAACAGAATGAAGAAACAAGAATTTTTTAAAAAATGAGGAGAGGCTTAAGAACCTCTGGGATAACTTCAAATATTCCAATATCTGAAGCATAGGGGTGCCAGAAGGAGAAGAGGAAGAGCAAGACATTGAAAACTTATTTGAACAAATGATGAAGGAAAACTTCCCCAATTTGGTGAAGGAAATAGACTTCCAGGACATCCAGGAAACTCAGAGAGTCCCAAAGAAGTTGGACCCAAGAAAGAACACTATAAGGCACATCATCATTATATTAGCCAAGATTAAAGATAAGGAGAGAATCTTAAAAGCAGCAAGAGAAAAGGAGACAGTTACCTACAAAGAAGTTCCTATAAGACTATCAGCTGATTTCTTAAAAGAAACCTTGCAGGCAAGAAGGGACTAGAAAGAAGTATTCCAAGTCATGAAAAGCAAGGACCTACACCCAAGATGGAATAATCTATCTTTTGCTGGATAGAATAATCCAGCAAAGCTATCATTTAGTGAAAGGGCAGATAAAGTACTTCCCAGATAAGGCCAAGTTAAAGGAGTTCATCATCACCAAGCCCTTATTATATGAAATGTTAAAGAAAAAGAAGAAAATCAAAACTAAGAACAGTAAATGACAACAAACTCACAACCGTCAACAACCGAATGTAAAAACACAAACTAAGCAAACAAATAACACAGGAACAGAGTCACAGAAATGTAAACCACAAGGAGGGTTATCAGTGGGGAAGAGAAGGATGGGGAGTGGGGAAAAGGTACAGGGAATAAGAAGCATAATTGGTAGGTACAAAATAGACAGGGGGAGATTAAGAATGGTACACAAAGCTGGGGCGGGAAAAATAGACAAAAAACTGTACTTGAAAAATAACTAAATAAAACTTTTTTAAAAAGCTGCATAAATATAGCTGATGAAAATTTTTTAAAAAAGAATAGTACACAAAATGTAGAAGCCAAAAAACTTATACATACTACCCATGGACATGAAAAAAGGGGACAATTTTGATAGCATAATTAATAAAATGTACTTTAAAAATAAAATAAAATGTGGCTAATTGAATGCTGTGACATTTTCAAATTAGTTTGCTGCTTGACATGACTCCCACAGGGAAGTGGGTGTTGTTTTTCTGGACTAAGTAGCCAAGGAGAGAGAAGGAAATTAATATGGAATAAGAATTCAGCACTGTATCAGGCAGTATATGAAGGATTTCCCCATCTCTACTACTGGGTTTTGAAATGGAAGGTACAACTTCTAAGTCTCATTGCTACTTGACTTCAAATGTGATGCTTGAGAAACATCATCTTACCCAATAAGATGTTCCTATATTTTTAAACCTGTGGATTTCTTATAGAAAAATTATAAAAATTTATAGCTTGTGGGGTTTCTTACCAGAACTTTAAATAGCCTTTGTATAAAATATTTTTTAGGTAAAGTATCTGCTTTCAGACCTAACTTATGGAAATAGAAAAATAGCTATATTGCAGGCTTTAATTGCTTAAATTACCACTATCTTAGAACAAAGAGACAGGGAGAAATAAAAAAACTATAGAAATAAAGTTTTATCTTTTGGATTCCCAGTGCTTTTTGTAACAGCTGATCAGGGTGCTGTCAAATGCACTTATGTCAGGCTTCCTAAAGTTAATTTTTCTCATAATGTAATAACCAAATTTGCTTTAACACTTGAAAAGGCCCATCCATACTAAAAGGAATCAGTTGCTTAATCCTAAATTAAAGGTTATCAAATGCAAGAGAAAATAATTACGTGCTCAAAGTATGGAAAAAAGAAAACTTTTTCTAATATGTAGGTATTTGTATAATTAAAGACTAATCAAGCATGAAGGGCTGCTGACTAAACCAGAAAATGAGAATGCTGGCAAGCAGTATTGTAATGTAAATGCCATTTTTGTTTAACTACTTAGAAGCCAGAGAAATGATATCCTGAACAGATTAAAAGCAAACAGCATTTATAATAAATATTTATCAGATGCAACACAAAGGATTTTTATATATTATGTGCAAGATTCATTTGCACTAAAAGTACTCAGGTACTTTTTAAGGAAGTAGTGAATATCCTTATTTAGAATTGCTTTTTCAGATGTGAAATGTTAATAAGAGAAAGTGTTCCTTCTGAGATATACCACCCACAGTATAGTTTTGTATTAGAATTTTTTAATTGGAATTACTTAGTATTAAGCAGATACTGAATGTATTATTAAAGATACATGAGATACAAGCCATACAAAGTTGTTCGAACAAATGTGTGTGTGTATGCATTAAATATAAACAATTTATCTAAACTTCAGGTATATGGTTTAAAGTAAAAAAAGGAGAAAGTTTGAAGTCACATGCAAACGTTCAGAGACTTTCTGCAACTGTGAAATAGTACATGGCACGCTCAATGTGTCATGAGGATTAAATAACATAGATAAAGCACATTTCAGTCCCTAGGATGTAATAGTCACTCAGTGAATATGAATTTTGCTCCCTTTCTGCCCTCTCCTCTGCTGACTGAATTAAATCTGCCCATTCACATGCCTGTACTCGTGGGGACTGTGTTGCCTCTAGAGACCCGGCTAAGACATCCAATTCTGCATTCTTGGTATGCACAGAGAGCCTGGCCTGATCTGAGCCCTCAGCATTCCTAAAATATGAAAATAGTTGGAAAAGTGGGGAGTCTACAGTTTTCTTTTGGCAGGAGAGAAGTAAAAAATCTAACAATTTCCCACAATGAGACCAAAAATTTTATTCTAGTGATGTCCTCACTATAAAATTTACTTTCAGTTTGTTATGTAGTAATTTTCCTGTGTTCAACTGTACTCAGTCCTGATTTGTCTTAAAAATCAGAAGTTGCCCTGGCTGGTGTAGCTCAGTGGATTGAGCACAGGCCTGCAAACCACACAATCACGGTTCAATTCCCAGTCAGGGAACATGCCTGGGTTGCAGGCCAGTTCCCAGCAGGGGACTCATGAGAGGCAACCATACATTGATATTTCTCTCCTTCTCTCCTTCCCTTCCCCTCTAAAGATAAATAAATAAAATCTTTTAAAAAATCGGGATTTGCTGCATAAAGGTAGATGTGAGCTCTGAAAAGCAAACTTTCTTACCTAATAAAAATATTAATTAATTAATAAAAAGTAGCTTTATTTTTAATTTTTATGGAATTTAACCAGGTGATATTGGTTAGTAAAATTTTATAGGTTTCAGGTATACAATTCTATAATACATCATCTGTATATGGTATTGTGTGTTCACCACCCCAAGTTTTTTTCATCACCATATATTCCCCTTCACCCTCTTCTATCTCCCCTCATGCTCCTTTCCCTCTATTAATCACCATACTGTTGTCTGTGATTATGAGCTTTTTCTCTGCTTAATCCCTTCACCATATTCATGGAGACCCCCAAACCCCTTTCTCTCTGAGGGGGTTTGTATATCAGTCTGTTCTGTATATCAGTCTCTTTCTATTTTGTTTGTTAGGGTTTTTTTTCTTCATTAGATTCCACATATAAGTGAAGTCATACAATACTTGCCTTTCTCTGACTGGCTTATTTCACTTAACATAATGCTCTCCAGGTACATGGATCCTGTCACAAAAGCTAAGATTTCCTTCTTTTTTAAGGCCAAGTAGTATTTCATTGTGTAAATATACTGCAGGTTTTTTATCCACCTATTTACTGGTGGGCACTTGGGCTGCTTCTAAATCTTGGTAATTATAAATAATGCTGCAATGAACACAGGGGTGCAAAAATTCCCTTGAAATCCTAATACAGTATTTCAGGTTTCCTTAGATATATTCCCAAAAATAAAATTGCTGGATTATAAAGCAGTCCCATTGTTAAATTTTTTGAGGTATCTCGATACTGTATCTCCATTGGCTGCATTAATCTGCATTCCCACCAACAGTGCACAAGGGTTCCATTTACTCTGAATCTTCACCAGGACTTGTTTGTTGATTTATTGATGATGACCATTCTGACATGTGTTAGGTAATATCTCATTGTGGTTTTAATTTGCATTTCTCCGATGATTAGTGTCCTTGAGCATTATTTCATGTGTCTATTGGCCATCTGTATATCCTATTTAGAGAAGTGTCTATTCAGGCCCTTTTCCTATTTTAAAATTTGGTTGTTGTTTTTTGGCATTGTGTTTTATGAGTTCTTTAAAATTTTTGGATATTATCCTTTATCAGATGTATCATTGGTGAATATGTTTGCCCATTCAGTGGGTTGTCCTTTTATTTTGTTGATAGTCTCCTTTGCTGTACAAAACCTTTTTGTTTGATGTAGTCCCATTTGTTTCTTTTGTTTCCTTTGCCCAAGGCAATATATCAGAAGAAATATTACTGAAAGAAACATCTGAGATTTTACTGCCTATGGGTTCTTCTAGTATTTTTATGGTTTCAAGTCTGACATTTAAGTCTTCAATCCATTTTGAGTTTATTCTTGTGTACAGTGTAAAAAGGTGGACTAGTTTCCTTTCTTTGCAAGTACCTATTCAATTTTCCCAATACCATTCATTAAATAAACGACTTTTACCTCATTGTATGTTTTTTCCTTTGTCAAATATGAATTGACTGTAAAGGCATGGGTTTATTTTGGGGTTCCCTGTTCTGTTCTATTGATCTATATGTCTGTTTTCATGCCAGTATCATGCTATTTTGACTAGTCTGGCCTTGTAGTATAGTTTGATATTAGGTAGCATGATTCCTTCAACTTTGTTCTTCTTTCTCAGGATTGCTGTTGCTATTCAGGAGTTCTTGCAGTTCCATATAAATTTTTGGAATATTTGGTCTAGTTCTGTGAAGTATGCCATTGGTTTATTGATAGAAATTGTGTGGAATCTATACATTCTTCAGGATAGCTATGTACATTTTAATTGTATTAATTTTTCTTTTTTTTGCATGCTTAACATTTTTTTAAGTCTATTTTATTGATTAGGCTATTACAGTTGCTCTATTTCCCCCCTTCATTCCCCTCCACCCTGCACACCCTCTCCCCCACCATTCCCCCCTTTAGTTTATGACCACATGTCTCAAGTTCTTTAGATTCTATATTTCCCATACTATTCTTCCCTTCCCCCTATCTATTTTTTACCTACCGTCTATGCTACTTATTTTCTGTACCTTCTCCCCCCTTCTCCTTCTCCCACTCCCCTGTTGCTAACCCTCCATGTAATCTTCATTTCTATGGTTCTGCTCCTGATCTAGCTGTCCTCTTAGTTTGCTTTTGTTTTAGGTGCGGTTGTTAATAACTGTGAGTTTGCTGTCATTTCACTGTTCATCTTTTTTATCTTCTTTTTCTTAGATAAGTCCCTTTAACATTTCATATAGTAAGGGCTTGGTGATGATGAACTCCTTCAACTTGACCTTATCTGAGAAGTACTTTATCTGTCCTTCCATTCTAAATGAAAGTTTTGCTGGATAGAGCAATCTTGGATGTAGGTCTTTGGATTTCATGACTTGGAATACCTCTTTCCAGCCCCTTCTTGCCTGTAAGGTCTCTTTTGAGAAATTTGCTGACAGTCTGATGGGAACTCCTTTGTAGGTGACTGTTCCCTTAGCTCTTGCTGCTTCTAGAATTCTCTCCTTCATTTTAATCTTGGCTAATGTAATTATGATGTGCCTTGGTGTGTTTCCTCTTGGGTCCAACTTCTTTGGGACTCTCTGAGCTTCCTGGACTTCCTGGAAGTCTATTTCCCTTGCCAGATTGGGGAAGTTCTCTTTTATTATTTGTTCAAATAAGTTTTCCACTTGTTGCTGTTCCTCTTCTCCTTCTGGTACCCTTATAATTGGGATGTTGGAACGTTTAAAGATGTCCTGGAGGTTCCTAAGCCTCTCCTCATTTTTTTGAATTCATGTTTCTTCATCCTTTTCTGTTTGGTCATTTTTTTCTTCCTTCTGATCCACTCCTTTGATTTGAGTCCCAGTTTTCTTTCCATTACTATTGGTTTCCTGTGCATTTCCCTTCATTTCAATTAGTTTAGCCTTCATATGTTCCTCTAATTCGTGACTAAAATCAGCCAGTTCTGTGAGCATCCTGATCACTAGTGTTTTGAACTGTGCATCTGAAAGTTTGGCTATTTCTTCGTCACTTAGATCTATCAGATCTGAGGCTCTGAGTTGTTCTTGAGCCATGTTTTGATCTGTTCATGCCTGTTACATACGAGGAGCAGAGCCTTAGGTGTTCACCGGGAGGGGGCCACCCAGGTCACTGGTTTGTGATGCTGTATGTGGGGGCGGGGTCAGAGAGGGACAATAGGGGTCCCTTCTACTGTGCAGCTGGGGCCTGCTCAGTCCATCTCACTGCTCACTCCTTTGCTGGTTTATCTGTGCGCGAATGTGTGACTGCGATCCGCCCTCAGTGGGTCCACCCTCAGTGGAGCCTGCTACTCCACACCTGGGATCCACCCACAGCTGCTGGAGTGCCTGAGTCGCGTGCCCGGGTAGGTCGGTGGATCTTTCCTGCCTGACCCCACTCTGCTGCCGCCTCTGCCCCTCTTACTGGTTTGGCTGAAGGGTTCGTTGTTGTCAGACTTCCATATACTTCAATTTTCTGGGTTTGGCTGTGTTTTTGTTGCTAAAACTTTATTGTTTTTAAACTTGGTTGTGCGAGAAGGTACAGTGTTTCCACCTGCGCCTCCTTTTTGGCAGAAGTCTAATTTTTCTTATCCATAAGCATAATATATCTTTCCACTTATTTGTATCTTTTTCAGTTTATCTTTTTAGTGTCTTATACTTTTCCTTGTACAGGTGTACTACTTTCTTGGTTAAATTTATCCATACATATTTTAGTACAATTGTAGTGAGATTTCTTACTTTCACTTTCTGATAGTTCATTATTGGTGCATAAAAATGCAACTGTTTTCTGGATATTTATTTTTGGTCCTGCTACTTTACTGAATTTATTTTTCAGTTCTAGTAACTTTCTGGTAAAATATTTAGGGTTCTGTATATACAGTATCATGTCATCTGCAAATAATGGCAGTTTTACTTCTTCCTTTCTAATTTGGAAGTTTTTTATTTTTTATTTTCTGATTGTTGTGACTAAGATTTTGAGAACACCAGACATCCATATTTTGTTCCTAGTCTTAAATGAAATGCTTTTCATTTTTACCCATTGAGAATGATGTTGCTTGTGGGTTTATCATATATGGCCTTTATTACATTGAGGTATGTTCTCTCTACTTCCACCTTGCCTAGAGTTTTGTTTTGTTTTATCATTAAATGGGTGCTGGATTTTATTAATTTTTATATCTACTGATGTAATTTTTATCCTTCATTTTATCCTAAAAATCACTGATATGATTTTTATTCTTCATTTTGTTTATGTGGTGTATCATGTTTATTGATTTGCATATATCATACCAGCCTTGCATCCAGGCATAAATCCCACTTGATCATGAAGTATGATCTTTTTAATGCCTTACTAGATCTGGTTTGCTAATATTTTGTTGTGGATTTTAGTATCTATATTCATCAGGGCTATGGACCTATAATTTTCTTTCTTTCTAGTGTCTTCATCTAGTTTTGGAATTGGGATAATGCTGGTCTCATAAAATGAGTTTGGGAGTCTTTTCTCCTTTTAAATTTTTTGGAAGAGTTTGAGAAGGCAGCTGTTAGGGGTTTTGTTGTTGTTATTGTTTTCTTTTAGTAACATTTATGTCTTTATTAAATTAATTAACAACATCTACAAATGGATCCAATCACTACTATTACAGAATGGGAGATAAGTACATTGGGCATCCGCCACCACTGGGATAGGTTATAAAAATACAAGTTTTCCATCTGGTATCAAGGGCACAGAGCCTGCATCTAGCTCTCTTTTTCTAATGTAAATGTCATGTGCAATAACTTTGATTTTTTTTAAAGCACAGGGGCTGCTAAAGTGCCAGGGCTTTTGTCTTCATTCACAATGGAAGGAAATGCTGAAATTCAGTTATAGGTTGGGGGTATAAGAATGCAATATTATTACTTTACATTTCTTGGTACCCTCAATTCTATCCATGGATCCCTGGGGGGGGTTGTTGTTGTTGTTTTGAATATATTTTGTTGATTATGCTATTACAGTTGTCCCATTTCCCCCCCTTCATTCCCTCCACCTTTCACACCCCCTCACACCCACATTCTCCCCCTTTAGTTCATGTCCATGTGTCATAAGTTCTTTAGCTTCTACAGTTCCCATACTATGCTTGCCCTCCCCCTATTTTCTACCTACCATCTATAGTACTTATTCTCTGTACCTTTTCTCCCTCTATCCTCCTCCCACTTTCCTGTTGCTAACCTTCCATGTGATCTCCATTTCTATGGTTCTGTTCCTGTTCTAGCTGTTTGCTTAGTTTGCTTTTGTTTTAGGTGTGGTTCTTAATAACTGTGAGTTTGCTGTCCTTTCACTGTTAATCTTCTATCTTCTTTTTCTTAGGTAAGTCCCTTTAACATTTTATATAATAAGGGCTTGGTGATGATGAACTCCTTCAACTTGACCTTATCTGAGAAGCATTTTATCTGCCCTTCCATTCTAAATGAAAGCTTTGCTGGATAGAGCAATCTTGGATGTAGGTCTTTGGATTTCATGACTTGGAATACCTCTTTCCAGCCCATTCTTGCCTGTAAGATCTCTTTTGAGAAATCAGCTGACAGTCTGATGGGAACTCCTTTGTAGGTGACTGACTCCTTATCTCTTGCTGCTTCTAGAATTCTCTCCTTCATTTTAATTTTGGGTAATGTAATTATGATGTGCCTTGGTGTGTTCCTCCTTGGATCCAACTTGTTTGGGACTCTCTGGGCTTCCTGGACTTCCTGGAAGTGTATTTCCTTTGCCAGATTGGGGAAGTTCTTCATTATTTGTTCAAATAAGTTTTCCACTTGTTGCTGTTCCTCTCCCCCTTCTGGCACCCCTATAATTCGGATGTTGGAACATTTAAAGATGTCCTGGAGGCTCCTAAGCCTCTCCTCATTTTTTTTTATTCTTGTTTCTTCATTTTTTTCTGTTTGCTTGTTTTTTTCTTCCTTCTCATCTACTCCATTGATTTGAGTTCCAGTTTTCTTCCCATCACTGTAGGTTCCTTCGTTTTCCTTCATTTCACTTAGTGTAGCCTTCATTTTTTCATCTAATTTGTGACCAAATTTGACCAATTCTGTGAGCATCCTGATCACCAGTGCTTTGAACTGCGCATCTCATAAGCTGACTATCTCCTGGTCGCTTAAATGTATTTGCTCTGAGGCTTTGATCTGTTCTTCTGTTTGAGCCATTTTTTAAAATCTGGCTGTGCCTGTCAATTGAGGGATGGAGCCTTAGGTATCACCAGGGTGGGGAAATCCAGTGGCTAGGTTTGTGATGCTATATGTGGGGGCAGAGTCCAAGAGGGAACAATAGTGCTTGCTCCACTCTCTCTTGGTTTTCAGTCCCTCTGCTGCTTCCCACAAGCGAATTGGGCCTTTCTGGCACTGGTTCCCAGGTGGGTGGGCTTGTGTACATTTCAAGACTCTATGGGTCTCTCCAGTAAACTCTCCTGTGAGGCTGAAACTCTCTCCTGGCACCTCAACCCCCACAAGTGTTTTCAATCAGTGCTTTTGGGCTTTATTTCCTGGCACTGGGACCCTGGGTTGCACTGTCTGTCTTGCTGCCCATTTTTGTCTGGTTTATCGTGATCTCAGTCAACCAGCCACCTTACATACCTCACTGGGTCTGCTCATTGCCACCCCACACCTGTGGTCTGCCAGCCACTGCTTTTTTTGGTTGGGACCCCTCTCCTTCAGCTGCTGACTCCGCCCCTCTTACAGGTCTGGATGAATGGTTCTCAGACTTCCATACAGTTCAGTTTTCTGTCAGTTCTGGTTGTTTTTTTGTTTCTAAAGTTTTGTTGTCCTTAATTTTGGTTGTGCAAGGAGGCACAGTGTGTCTACCTATGCCTAAATCTTGGCTGGAAGTCCTGTTGTTGTTGTTGTTATTGTTATTGTTGTTGTTGTTTGGTAAAATTCACCTATGAAGTCATCCAGTCCGGGACTTTTGTTTGTTGGCAGTTATTTTTTTAAATTACTGCTTCAATTTTATTAGTTGTTAATCTGTGTATTCAGATTTTCTGTTTCTTCCTGTTTCAGTTTTGGAAGATTGCATGTTTCTTAGAATTTATTCATTTCATCTAGGTTGTCCAATTTGTTGGGATATACCTGTTTATAATATTTTCTCACTATCCTTTTTATTTCTTTAGTGTCAGCTGTTACTTCTCTTTTATTTCTGATTTTATTTATTTGGGTCTTCTCTCTTTTTTTCTTGATGAGTCTGGTTAATGTTTTGTCAATCCTATTTATATTTTCAAAGAACCAGCTCTTGGTTTCATTGATCTCTTGCATTTTTTCTTAGATTCTATTTTGTTTATTTCTATTCTGGTTTTTCTTATTTCCTTTCTACTATTCACTTTGGGGTTTGTTTGTTGTTTTTATTTCAAGTTCATTCAAATGTAAAGTTAGCCCTGGCTGATGTGGCCCAGTGGATTGAGTGCTGGTCTGAGAACCAAAGGGTCACCTGTTCCATTCTCAGTCAGGGCACATGCCTGAGTCCTGGGCCAGGTCCCCAGTGAGGGCACATGAGAGACAACCACATATTGATGTTTCTCTCTGTCTTCTTTCTCCCTCCCTTCCCCCTCTCTAAAAATAAATATAAAATCTTTTTTAAAAATGTGACGTTATGCCCTGGCTAGTATAGCTCAGTGGATTGAGCACGGGCCTGTGAAGCAAAGGGTCACTGGTTCGATTCCCAGTCAGGGCACATGCCCTGAGTTTATAGTTTTATAAAATTATTGTCTGAGACGATGTCTGATACAATTTCAATCTTCTTAAATTTATTAAGCTTTGCTTTGTGCCCTAACATGTGATTTCTCCTAGAAAATGTTTGACATGCACTTGAAGAGAATATATAGTCTGCTGCTTTGGTGAAAAATGCTCTGAAGATATCAATGAAATCCATTTGATCCAGTGTGTTATATAAAGCCTGTATGTACTTGTTGGTTTTCTGTCTGGAAGATGTATACATTGATGTCAACGGGACATTAAAATCCCCTATGATGATTGCATTACCGTTGACCTCTCCCTTTATGTTTATCAAGAGATGCTTTATACATTTAGGTGCTCTATTTTGGGTGCATAATAGTTTACAAGGATTATATCCTCTTATTGTATTGATCCTTATATCATTATATAATACCCTCTGTCTCTTATTGTAGCCTTTGTGTTAGAGTCTAGCATAAGTATTGCTATACCAGCTTTCATTTTTTCATTCCATTTGCATAAAATATTTTTTCTATTCCTTTAAGTGTGTGTGTGTGTGTGTGTGTGTCTTTTCTTTGAGGTAGGTGTCTTTGAGGCAGTGTATATATGGGTCTTGTTTTCTTATCAATTCACCTCCTATATTGTTGGAAGCATTTAAGCCATTTACACTTAAAGTGATTATTAATAGGTACATATTTATTGCCATTTTATTCTTTTAACTATGTTCC
Source organism: Artibeus jamaicensis (assembly GCF_021234435.1). NCBI lineage: Eukaryota > Metazoa > Chordata > Mammalia > Chiroptera > Phyllostomidae > Artibeus > Artibeus jamaicensis. The sequence goes on along the minus strand of NW_026521717.1, from coordinate 14,128,210 downwards.
TCTTTTTTCTTCTTCTTTTTCTTCTTAAAGAAGACCCTTTAATATTTCTTGTAATTCTAGTTTGGTGTTAACAAGCTCCTTTATTATTTTCTTGTCTGGGAAGCTCTTTATTTCTTCTTCAATTTTACATGATTGTCTTGCTGAATAAAGTAATCTTGTTTGTAGGTCTTTGCTTTTCATCATTTTGAATATTTCATGCCAATCTTTTCTGGCCCAAAATACTTCTGTTGGAAAATCAGCTAAAAGTCTTATGGGTTCTCCCTTTTCTTTCTTTTAATGAATTTTAGTGTGGACCTCTTTTGGTTCATATTTTTGGGGTCACTTTGCACTCCCTGGGCTCATTCTTTTTCCATCACCATGTTAGGAAAGTTTTCAGTCACTGTTTCTTCAAATAGTTTCCCAATCCCTTGCTGTCTCTCTTCTTTCTGGTACGCCTATTTTTACTCTTTTGTATCAAAGGGTCCTTAAACTATCCTTATTTTTTTTTATTTTTTAATTTTTGCTACTCTATTTGAGTGTTTTCTGCTAGCTTGTTTTCCAAATCACTGATTCAATCCTCTGCTTCATCCCTTTTACTTTTTATTCCTTCTAGTGTATTCTTCATTTCATATATTGTATTCTTTGTTTCTGACTGGTTCTTGTTTCATGGTTTCTATGTCCTTTTTCATACTTTTGTAAATGTCACTAAGTTCCTTGAGCATTTTTATAAGCATTTTTTTAAACCCTGTATCTGATAAATTGCTTGCCCTCATTTCATTTAGCTCATCTTCTGGACATTTCTCCTATTTTTTTATTTGGGACATGTTTCTTTGACTCCCCATTTGGCTTCCTCTTTGTGCTTGTTTCTGTATATCAGATAGATCTGCTGTGACTTTCAGTTTTGGTAGGGTGGCCTTATATAGTAAGTGTTCTGTGGGACACAGTGGTGCAACTCCTTGACTACCTCAGCTGGGTGCTCTAGGAATGTCCCTTATGTGGGCCCTCATATTGTAATTGAGTTTTTATTTCTACTGGCCTATTTATGTGTGGGGTTAACCCTCAGGTTGGCTGACTGTGAGAATCAAGGAGTCGCCTGGGTGTGGCCAGAATTTATAAGGCCCAAACAGACCAAGACTTGGCTGTGTCAAGGGAGGCCTTTGCACTGCTCAGGCATTTGAGGGGAAAATGTTCTTCATTCCTTGAACCACACAATTCACATCAACCCGGAATCTGCCAGCAGCCTGATCTTAGCAGGGTAGGGTGGCCAAGAGTCAGAAGGATGGGACTAGTGAATCTCTCATGGGGGAGGTACCAGTCAGGCTTGGGGGGATATGAGGAGAATGGTCCTCCCTTCAAAGCCATACTACTTAGTCACTGACAGAAAACCCCTGAGTCTTCCCAGACCTCTGCACCTCAACCCAGGCAGCTGACTCCTCAGCAGAGCACAAACTCTGCAAGGTAAGATTATAGGGAATCCAGGGTATAGACTATTGCTTTCTTCCAGGCTGATACCATGTGGAAGGGTGTGCTCCACCCAAAAAAAGATGGTGTTTGCTGTGTAGGAGAATGACTCAACACAAGGATCCTGGCAGTTGTCTCTTTAGCTCTCTGCCTGGATCCACAAACCCCAGGCTCTCCTCACTCAACTCTAGACTTCTCTGCCCTCCCTCTACTGGAGACCAGGGTGGGTGGCTGTGAATGAGATTTTGTACATTAGCCCTCTAAGAGAGCACCTGTGTTTCTTGCAGCCTCCCACCTCTCCTGGCGAACTGATTTCCCTCTGATTTTCAAAATCAGATGTTATGTGGGTGCCTCCTCTGAGCTCTGGTGCTCTGGGCTGGGGATTCCTGCATGGGTTGATACCCCATGATTCTCATGGGGAACCTTTGCGGTGTAGATAGCCCTCCAGAATCTGAGCCGCTGCCTGTGGGAGTGGGACCAGCCCTGTTTATGTCTCTTCCCTTCCTACCAATCTCAATGTGTCTTCTTCTGTGAATCCTTGGTGATAAGACTTCTATTCAGCCTCTATTAAGTTTATTATTCAGGTTGTTTTTCTACATTTTAGTTGTAATTCCAATTTGGTTTTGGGAGGAGATAAGTGTAACTTCCACCTATTCTGTCTCCATCTTGGATCTCTTCAAAGGAGCTTTTAAAACTGAAATGCTATGCACAGAAAGTATGCTGCTTTCTTTCTACCACAAAGCATAATTATAGATAAGTTTTCAGGAGAAGAGGCAGGACTGTCATTTTTTTATATTCAAAAACAATATAAAATTTACTTTTAGGTATCTAAATTAGAATCTGTCAGTTTTTCTCTTGGGTATACTGCATCTGGCATGTGACTCAGAAAGTTGAAAGCTTGTGGACCTACTAAAGTGGATTTGGGTTTTTGTTTTGTTTTGTTTTTTCAGAAACAGATTATTGAGTGACAACATACTAACTTCCAAGCATGCTGCTGGAAATATTTATTTAACTTATTTTCTCCCTAATGTGGTAGTAACATGTACCAATTTTCTGAAGATTGCAGAACATATCATCAAATGATAGTTGAAAAAGCATTCTAAAGATTATTCTTTCTCTTTTCTATGTAACTGACTTTTAGAATCAGGAAACAGTAAAAGATGTTTCTCTTACAGCTTCACCTGACTCACACAGTTTGAAGAGGTCAGAGTGACATTGTGAGTTCTTAAATTTGAAAAAGGAACACCCACAAATATCTGAGCTCTGGTTTTAGAGAGAACCTGAGGCTATTTACAGAAACAAATGCACCAGATAATTGGGAGGAGCCCGCAGAAAGTGTCTCTGTCACATAGAGTTTGTGTGTTTCTTTACAAGCTGCCAGTGGACAAAGTGCCTGGCCAACCAGGAGGGTGCAAAATACATTTTTGGTGCCATCACCTGGTGGCAGTGTCAGAGAGTGCAAATGTTAGCTCATAGCCTATATTTCTACAGCAGTCCTTGCTAAGCCCTGTATGGGAATGTGAAGTAACTGTTTTGGTGAATCCCCAAAAAATTATAATTTAGCCTTACATTGCTTTAAAAACATCGTCCACTGAAATACATCAAGTTTCCAGTCCTGACCAAATATCAGAGAGCATGCATTTAGTCAAGTTCTTTTTATTTCCCAATGAAAGCTATCAATTGCAAGAAATAAATAGAGAGGGTTGGGGATAGGATATGAAAATGCAAATGTTTGTTCCAGGAACTATAACTTGAGTAGGCCAAGAAAGAACCTGCCAGCATGCCTTTGGTAGACCTTGCCTTTTTGGACACATCTTCTTTGAAGAAGGGCAAAACCAGAAGGATTCATGGGGTACTGAGTTTCTCTGTGGAATCTATGGCAAACTGACCCAGACCTTATCATCTAGAAAACTTTTCTTTTCAGTTTTACATTAAATTTCTGATGCCATTTTAATTCTTTCAGTCATGCATTCATTCGTTCAACAACTATGTGCTGAGCATCTACAGATATCAAACACTATTCTTGAAGCTAGAACAGGAATCAAATATGTGTACAAATAAAATAAACTCAAGCACTTAAACCTTTAGTATACCAAACATTGATAATTGCTATGGGAAAATAATAAATAGGGTCAAAGGGAAAGAAAGTGACAGAGAATGGGTTACTATTTGACATAGGTTGATCAGAGAAGGCATCTCTATTGGAGTAGGCCTACTAGGACAGAACCTGCCAATGTGTGGAAAGTACGCACTCCAGAAGAGGGGACAAGTGCAAAGCCCAGAGGCTGAAGGATGCTGGGCAAGTTCAGGGAAGAGCAGAAAGGGCAGCAAGGCTGGAGCTGAATAGGTGAGAGGCAAAGTGCAGTAGATAGGGTCGTAGAGAAAACAGGGGCCAGATTATCTTGGATCTCAGGCCACCATTAGGACTTTCACTATCTCTCTAAATAAAACAGGAAGGCCTGTACATGCTATGAAGAGAATATAGGGTGGGGCATAAGTATGTGAAACACAGTTCATTTTTGTGTTATTATTTATTAATTATTTTATTATTTTTGAAACAAATAACTGTAAACATACTTTTGCTCCACTCTGTAGATTGTGGAGGGTCAAGAGTAGAAACATGCAATGCCGTTGGGAGGCAATAAAATTACAGAATAATGATGGTTTGCACCAAGCCAAATGTGGTGGAGATTGTGAAAAGTAAGCAGACCCTGAATATATTTTAAAGAAAAAGCTGACAGGATCTGCTGATGGATTGGCTTTTGAATGTAAGAAAAAAAGAGAAATCAAAGTTGTCTCCAATGATTTTGACTTATATAACTGGAGGTATGAATTGTCCCACTTATTGAGATGGGAAATACTATGCAATGAGCAGATTTGGGGACATCTTTTGCTTTCAGCACTTCAGTTTTGGACAGGTTATGTTTAAGAAATCACTGCATGTTTGAGAGGATATGTTAAGGGAGCAGTTGGGTCAATCAAGTTCTGGAGAAAGAATGCTAGCGATATAAATTTGAGAGTCCATGAGTGTACTGCTGGTATTTAGAGCTTTAAGCCTGAATAAGATCACCCAAAGGGTCAGCACCCCAACATTAAGAATTCCTGTGGAGGAAAAGAAATTGGCCAAGGATTCTAAGAAGAAAGGCCAGTAAGGTAGGAAAAGGGGCACTCAGAAGCCAAAGTAAATCAGGTGCTTCAAGAAGAGAGGGAACAATCATTTTGGTAGAACAAGTAAGAAGGCTGAGCATGAACACTGGAGCACCTGGAGGTAAGTAGCACCCTTGAGAAGAGCTTCAGTGAATTGGAGTGATTAAAGTGGATTTTTTTTAAAGTATGAAAGAAGAAGAATTGGAGACATCAAAACTAGACAAGTCTTTGTAGGTATTTTGCTCTGAAAGGAAGCAAAAGTGAAGTAGCTGGCAGGATGTAGTGTGAAAAGGTTTTTTTAAGATGAAAACTGAAACTTCAAATTTATATGCAGTTTTCAGTACAGCCAGTGGAGGGAAAAATTTGATTAAACAAATTTAGGGTGTTCTTGAATAGGCAAGAGGCACAAGATCTATTGTACTAGTGGAGAGTTTTCTTTAGAAAGGAGCTTAGTATGCTCATTTATCAGAACAAAACATATGTAGATAAAACACCTGATCAATTCTTCTTAGTGAAAAGATCAAGGTCAACAGCTGAGAGCAATAATGGGCAAGGAGGAGCTAGAAGTTTGAACAGAAATGAGAAAATATAAAATGGTCTTTCTAGAGCATGGGAGAGTAATCTGACCTGGGAAATGTCATAGGCTCACTAGGTAGTGACAAGGGTCTGTCTACTAGAAGTTAATGATTTTGTATTTAAACTGAGGCTAGTAAGCACAGTTGCCAGGTTTTCTCCAACTAAGTTCAGCTGTGTACACACAGAGTCAAAAGAGAGTTGGATCATAAAATCTAAGCTGAGTAAGGAAGAAAAGACTCGAGATGGGAGGTGAGGGATAGTAGAAAGGTGGAAGGATTCATGGATTATATATTCCAGCAGGTTAAAAGAATTGTTGGAGTTTGTAGTACTAGAGGATGTGAACTAGAAACATAGGTGGCAGAGGCCAGAGGGTGGGATGCTTGTAACTCAGCCAATGAAAGGTCTGTGGTTATTGGACAATACCAAAGTGTGACCTTCAGAGAGATGGCTGAGGTAAGGTAAAAGACACGCTCATTAAAGGACAGCAAGTTAAACAACTAAGAAGCCAGGGTATTGGAAGAATATAGAAAATTACATGCACATAGCAGTCTTGACTCCACAAAGAGTAGCAGAGAGCCAAGAACAAAAACTTCAAGGAATGAGGTGGGATAACACTTAGAGATCTATAGATTATTGCATCAAAGGTTAGCAAGTATTGTAGTCTGAGAGCATGAGATTCAAAGTTTGGATTTTTCCAGTAGATGGCAGCGAGAATGGCCTGAGAGCACAAATGAAAAGCAAGCAGAACAGCTACCCTGCCTCCAGGCCAGAGACTTTAGGAATAGTAGATAACAGCCACCAGCTCTGAAGTCTTCAGGGAAGCAGGGCCCTTAGGAGATAGCCAGATTTCTGTTGGGGCAAAAAGGTGACAAACACAAATGAGGATACAGGATAGACTTCTGGCCAAGATGGAGGCATAGGTAGATACAGTGTGCCTCCTCACACAACCAAAAGAAGGACAACAACAAATTTAAAAACAAAAAACAACCAGAACAGCCAGGAAATCAAACTGTATAGAAGTCCAACAACCAAGGAGTTAAAGAAGAAACATTCATCCAGACCAGTAGGAGAGACAGAGACAGGAAGCTCTCAGAGAGGACTCCCAGCAACGTAGTGGCTGAAAGGACCAGGCAGGTGGTATCTGGTGGAGTGGGTGATCCCACATTTATGTGGGGATAGACTGGGAAGAACAGCTGGGGAGCAAGACAGACCACACAACCCAGTGTTCCAATGTGGAGAAATAAAACCTCAAAACCTCTGACAGAACAAAAACCTGTGGGTGTTGTGGTGACGGGAGAAACTCCCAGCCTCAAAGGATAGTTCATTGGAGAGACCAACAGGATCCTAGAATGTACACAAAACCACCCACCTGGAAATCAACACCAGAAAGACCCAATTTGCTTGTGGGTACTGGAGGAAGTGACTGGAAGCCATCCCAGAGCTGAGCAAGCAGCACTGTTCCTTCTCAGACCTCTCCCTGACAAAGACCACCACAACACAGTAAAGTGCATTGACCCACCCTGGTGAATGTCTAAGGCTCCACCCTTTACTGCATAACAGGCATGCCTAAACAAACAAACAAAAAAAATTGGCCCAAATGAGAGAACAGATCAAAGCTCCAGAAAAAATACAACTAAGCAATGAAGAGATAGCCAATTTATCAGATGCATAGTTCAAAACACTGGTAATCAGGATGCTCACAGAATTGGTTGTGTGTGGTTGCAAATAGAGGAAAAAATGAAGGCCATGTGAAGGGGAATAAAGGAAAATGTACAGGGAACCAGCAGACAAGGGAAGGAAATTGGGGCTCAAATCAACAGTTTGGCCCAGAAGGAAGAAATAAACATTCATCCAGAACAGAATAAAGAAACAAGAATTCAAACAAAACAAGGAGAGGCTTAGGAACTTCTGGGACAACCTTAAATGTTCTAAAATCTAAATCATAGGGGTGCCAGAAGGAGAAGAGGAAGAACAAGAAATTGAAAACTTATTTTAAAAAAAACAATGAAGGAGAACCTCCCCAATCTGGCAAAGGAAATAGACTTCCAGGAAGTCCAGGAAGCCCAGAGAGTCCCAAAGAAATTGGACCAAGGAGGAACACACCAAGGCACATCATAATTACATTACCCAAAATTAAAATGAAGGAGAGAATTCTAGAAGCAGCAAGAGCTAAGGGGACAGTCACCTATAAAGGAGTTCCCATCAGACTGTCAGCTGATTTCTTGAAAGAGACCTTGTAGGCAAGAAGGGACTGGAAAGAAGTATTCCAAGTCATGAAATCCAAAGACCTACATCCAAGATTGCTCTATCCAGCAAAGCTTTCATTTAGATGGAAGGGCAGATAAAGTGCTTCTCTGACAAGATCAAATTCAAGGAGTTCATCATCACCAAGCCCTTATTATATGAAATGTTAAAAGGACTTATCTAAGAAAAACAGAGGGTTATCAGAGGGATTTGGAGGGGGAGAATAGGGGAAAAGATACAGGGAATAAGAAGCATATATGGTAGCTACAAAATAGACAGGGGGAGGTTAAGAATAGTATAATAAATGTAGAAGCCAAAGAATTTATATGTATGAGCCACGGACATGAGATAAGGGAGGGAAATATGGGTGGAAGGGGGTTTGCAGGGCAGAGAGGAATAAAGGGAAAGATGAGACAACTGTAATAGCATAATCAATAAAATATATTTTTTCAAAAGCATACAGGATACATGGCTTACTCTTAGTGGCTTCCAAGGCAGAGTATGAAGGGAGGTGGTATTTTTTTTCAGTTTACATCAGTAAACATGTATTATCTTACTCTTCATGGAAGTGACAAACACTACTTTCTGCAATATCCTACTGGTCACACAGGTCAGCCCTATTTACTATGGGAGCGGACTATACAAGGACATTAATATTGAGTCCATCTTGAAGAGAACCATTGAGTCCATCTTGAAGACTGTTTAGCATAGTCTGCCCTCTGGCCCTCACTGATTCCTGTCTATGCAATATTTACTCTCTCTCCCCAAGACCCCTAAAAGTTACATCCCATTACAGTACCAGTTCAAGGTCTGTAATTACATTGAGAGCCCATAGAACAGAAGAGTGGAGGTTTTTACAGAAGTACAAAGTTTTGGGGCTCATCTTCACTCCCAGTGATAGAAATGGAGACCAGGAGAGGGGCAATATTTTGAGAATCACAAGGAGGTCTTTGGGCCCTGTTCATTCATGCCAAACACTTATTTAAACCATTTATTTAAAAAAGGTTGATGAATTAGAAAATTCTGACATGTTTAAATTTGAATCTTTAATTTTAATTTAAAACACTCAAATATATAATGAGCCTGGGAAGCCATTTATCTAGTAGGTACCCATTGCATGAAAATAAACATAATTTCAAAGTCTGAGAAAGTGTGTACTTTTAAAAACACATAATGGAAGAATATCTAGGAAGTATAGAAACATCTTTGCTATCCATTACACTCTACCAAATAAGTTTCTATTGATAGCTGAGTTTCCTCAGAAAAGCTGTGTTAAACCTTTTAGTGTTAGAACTGTAAAACTTTTAAAATGTAAATAACTTAAAAGCATTTTACTTCCATCTCCTGTATTCTTAAACAAAGTATCGTAGTAATAAAAATCATCTATTTGTATCGTTCTTTGTGGTTTACAAAGTACTTTCACAGACATTATCTTATATTATTCTCCAACATCTTGGTGAAGTAGGCATATCATAGATTTGACAAATTGTTGAGGTAGACAGTCACTGGTATATGAATCATCCCAATGTAGATGAAAGTGAACATAATTGCTACTTCCTGATGACTCTGGATTATTATTGTCTAAAGATTATAAAGATGCTCCCAATAAGGCAAGAATAACATACAATATAAGAGAATTTGATGAAGGGTTTAACCATGTGGGCAGATAGCAAGTGCTCTCAGATATGCAAAGAGGTGTCAAAAATGAAGACTGGAATATCTGAAAGGACTTCCAGAGGCAATGAAACTTAGGCAGAGCTCCAAAGTTCTAGCAGAATTTAGAAGGACAAGAAGAGCCAGAGGGAGATATAGTAAGCAAAGCATGCTCCTGGATATTTGAATCAGCAGTAGTTATTCAGTTGTATATATCTATTTGGCTGCAAATGGGTACCACTGCCTTGGTCAAATGTCCCCTTTTCCACTCACTCTCCTACCTAAATTAGTCTCTGTGATGGCTAATTTCATATGTCTACTTAACTGGGCCATGGTATCTAGATATGTGGTCAAACTATTGTGGATATTTCCGTGAGAGTATTTTAAATTGTATTTACAGTTAAATCAGGAGAATTTTAGTGAAGCAGATTGCCCTCCATAATGTGAGTGGGCTACATCTTGTCAGCTGAAGGCCTGAATAAAACAAAAGTCTGACTTCACCTGACCAAGAGGGAATTCTGCAGCAGACAGCCTTTAAACCTGAACTTCAACATCAGCTCTTCTCTGTATCTCTAGCTTGCCAACCCACCACTCCCCCACCACCTACCCACTATAAATTTTGGACTTGCCATTCTCTGTATTTTCATGAACCAATTATTTGAAATAAATTCTCCTCTCTTTCTCCCTCTCTCTCTCTCATACACACATACACACACACACATCCTATTAGTACCACTTTTCTGTAGAACCCTGACTAATATTGTCCCTCTCCCATGCATTATATGAATTTTCAGAAAAACAAAAGACAATTATTCTATGCAGCATATGGACCTGTGCAGTGGGTAAAAGGAAGAAATTACATATAAAGTTGGTAGGACCAAAGACATTCCTGTTGCAAAAGAAACCAGACTCTGGGAAGAGATTCTCAAATTTCAGTCTGAGAATAACCTAGTCACAAAGTATTAAAGGCCCTGTTTTTCAACCCTCACTGCTCTTCTCAGAACCATTTCATCAGTTACCATGTCACCTCTAAAGGTTTCACCTTTGAGCCAGCTCTGCGGCTTTCCCCAATACCATCCAAGGGGAGAGTTGTGCTGGATACAATGTGGTTACCTTCTGCCAAATAATCAAGGTGAACAATTGCTCAAAATAACTGCTACTTCACATTCCACCCCAGGCTCATTGCTACAGTGCAGGAGGTGACAAACATTTTATGTAAAGGGGCATATAGTAAGTATTTCAGATGTTGTGGGCTAAGAGGCAAAAATTGAAGATATTCTTTTTTGTATTTATATAACAAAAGAAAGCAAATTTCCATATATTTTTTATTTATGAAATTAAAAAATATTATAATAGTAATGGAATAGAATTTTTAAGTTTATTTATTTTTATTGATTATGCCATTACAATTGTTCTACTACCCCCTTCATTCCCCTCCACCCTACCCCCATCCTCACCATTACCCTCCCTTTAGTTTATAACCATGTGTCTCAAGTTCTTTAGATTCTATATTTCCCATACTATTTTGCCCCCCCATCTATTTTCTATCTACTCTCTATGCTACTTATTTTCTGTACCTCCTCCCCCCTTCTCCTCCTCCCACTCCCCTGTTGCTAACCCTCCTTGAGATCTTCATTTCTATGTTTCTGCTCCTGATTTAGCTGTCCTTTTAGTTTGCTTTTGTTTTAGGTGTGGTTGTTAATAACTGTGAGTTTGCTGTCCTTTCACTGTTCATGTTTTTTTAACTTCTGTTTCTTAGATAAGTCCCTTTAACATTTCATATAATAAGGGCTTGGCGATGATGAACTCCTTGAATTTGATCTTATCTGAGAAGCACTTTATCTGTCCTTCCATTCTAAATGAAAGTTTTGCTGGATAGAGCAATCTTGGATGTAGGTCTTTGAATTTCATGACTTGGAATATTTCTTTCCAGCCCCTTCTTGCCTGTAAGGTCTCTTTTGAGAAATCCGCTGACAGTCTGATGGGAGCTCCTTTGGAGGTGACTGTCCCCTTATCTCTTGCTGCTTCTAGGATTCCCTCCTTCATTTTAATTTTGGGTAATGTAATTACGATGTGCCTTGGTGTGTTTCTTCCTGGGTCCAACTTTTTGGGGACTCTCTGAGCTTCCTGGATTTCCTAAAAGTCTATTTCCTTTACCAGATTGGGGAAATTCTCCTTTATTATTTGTTCAAATAAGTTTTCCACTGGTGGCTGTTCCTTTCCCCTTCTGGTACCCCTATAATTTGGATGTTGGAGCGTTTAAAGGTGTCCTGGAGGTTCCTAAGACTCTCCTCATTTTTTTTGAATTCTTGCTTCTTAGTTCTTTTCTGTTTGGCCATTATTTGCTTTCCTCTGGTCCACTCTATTGATTTGAGTCCCAGTTTCCTTTTCATCGCTATTGGTTTCCTGTGCAATTCCATTCATTTCAATTAGTTTTGCCTTCATATGTTCCTCTAATTTGTGGCTATAATCAACCAGATCTGTGAGCATCCTGATCACCAGTGTTTTAAACTGTGTGTCTGAGAGTTTTGCTATTTCTTCATCACTTAGATTTATAGGCTCTGGTGCTTTGAGATCTTCTTGAGCCATTTTTGTTCTGTTTGTGCCCATTAAGTACAAGTAGGGGAGCCTTGGACTCCCAGGTCGCTGGGTTGTGATGCTGTATGTGGGGACGTGGTCAGAGCGGGAAAATGGCAGCCCCCTCTGCTGTTTTGAGCCACTGGGTGAGGAGCAGAACCTTAGGTGGTACCCCAGGGCAGGGCCACTCAGGTCACTGGGTTATGATGCTGTATGCGGAGGCAGGGTCAGAGCAGGGAAATGGTGGTGCCCTCCGCTGCCGCTCGCCACTGGGGCCTACTGGCTCCTGTCCAATCGCCCACTCCCTAGCTTGTCTATCTTTGCATGAATGCGCGTCCACAGTCAACCCGCAGCCCTGCTCCCTCGCTGTTTCCCCGTGGTCGCTCGCTGAGTTGCCCACCAGGTCCAACCCTGCGCCTGGATTCCGAGCGCCTGAGTCTGTCTGACCGAGTTTTCCTGTGCTACCCCACTCTGCCAGCTGCTGGTTTCACCCCTCTTACTGGTCAGGCTGAAGAATTTGTTGTTATCAGACTTTCGAAAAGTTCAATTTTCTGTGTCCTGGCTATGTTTTCTGTTGCTAATATTTAGTTGTCTCTAAACTTGGTTGTGTGAGAAAGCACGGCATCTCCACCTATGCCTCCAACTTGGCAGAAGTCCCCCAGAGCTGGAATAGAATTCTTTGTAATACAAGTAACTAATGAGAAGAATTAAATTCTTTTTGGAGTTATTTTATATATATTACATACAAAGATACATGTACAATAAATACATTTATTAGATATAGATATTTCTTTTAAGAAATTGGCTCATAATTATGAGAGCAAGCAGTCTCAAATCTGCACAGCCAATGCCCTAGTCTGAGTTCAAAGCCTATAGTCAAGAGAATTTGCTCTTACTTGGGAGATGGTCAGCCTTTTGTTCTATTCAGGCCTTTAGTTGACTGAATAAGGTCAGTCTTCTTCACTCAGAGTCCACCAATTTAAATGTTAATCTCATCTAAAAACATAGAAATGTCCCCAATAATGTTTGACCAATATCTGGGCACCTCATGGCCTAGTCAAGCTGACACAAAAAGCTATTACAGTGGAATAACAATTCACTTAACTGAAGTTCAGAATCAGTCATCTTCATCATCAAATAAATTGCAAATGTTAGCTCATGAACCATAAAAAAACAAGCTGAGGGACAGATTTGGCCTTTGAACAGTAGTTTGCCAACCCTTGTTATGGAATGATATTTTAATGAAAATAATAGTTTATGCCCCTAAAAATAATAAGAGCAAGTAGTGTATAGTTAGGAGAGTTAGGTAAAGTCTAACTGCATGGGATAAAGCTCCAATACTCTAACCTAGTAGCTACATGATCAGGCAAATTGTTTAGCCCTCCTATGCTTGTTTTCTCCTTTTTGAAATGAAAATAAAAATATCAACCCTACTGGCAATTCACATGTGGGACACTCTCTTATATTCCAAGCACCAAAAGTTCTGGTCCTGTGTTGTAGCCCAACCATCAGGATTATTCCTGTTTAGTTTACTAATAGGCTCAGAGGAGTATGGGCTGAAAAGAAAGGGATGTGGAAGAATTTTGGTACTAGAAGTGATTCAGGACTCAGCACACAAGAGATAAACTTGCCTACCTAGTCTTAGCTAACTGTGAGTTTACTGGAGGGGCAATAATTTTACAAAGAAGCTAGGAATTGGTGTCCTTATTGAATAAAGAATAAGCTCCCAGATTTAAATTCATTGATTTTTCTATCCAGTTTCTATCTCTGTTCATCATGTTAAATTTCTTATCAATATCCCCAAATCAAACCATTGTTAAAGCAAATGTATCTATAGCTGTGCCCCTATAATGCCCACATTTTTCTAATGTGGCCAATTCTATGTAGATCTTAACTCTTAATTCTACTCATTTCAAATAAAAGATTTTTTAAAGAAATGAAATAATGAATTATGAAAAATAAAAAGATCTAGCCTTATTGCCTTGTTGAAGATTTGCTACCCATGACCCTTTAAATATTGAACTTGGGCTATAAAAATATCACTTCTTATTGATCACATGGTTATTAAAGTCAGTCAAATGCTGAATTTATATGTCAAACACTTGTAATATTTCCTGTAAATAGTAGGGCAAAGGGAAAAGTTGATTATGCCATTGTGAAGAGTCACATCAGATTTGTTCAATTCCACGTAACAGAGAAAAAATAAAACTGTCATCAAGAATTTCATTGTATATGCCAAGCACTTGTCAAAAACTGCAGCACATCATTTATGCATGTATATGTATCTGTGTATGAGCTCATAAAAAATACACCCATGTGTGACATGGAGGAGAATGGAATGAAAAGCAATCATGTGCTTATCCACCTACACTGGGCCCACACAGCACAGTGTCTGACAGCTACTAGGATTGTGTGGCAGTCCCTGTACACAAACGTACTTGTATTCACTTTTTCTTGAACTCCAGCCTACAGTGAGAGGCTGACTCTTTGGGTCTGGAGGAAAGTCTTGGTGCTCAATAAGTCAACAAATGCTAACCAAGGATTTAGGGCAGATTTTTAAATCCCGTCAGATTCTTAACATTCTTATCTAATGACTTTCAAGATTTCTTTTGGGAAGGGATAAGTATAGAGATCCTTAAAGATAAGACAAACGTTTCATGTAATAAACAAATGATTTCAAATGAGTAACAGAAAGAAACCACTAATCAATCACAGACATCTTTACTGGGAGACTCCAATTGGAGGCCCAGTGCAGGCCTCTGAACTGAGGTGTGTGCAGGCATTTCTAATGGCATTTTGATGTACATGCACAAAATTGATGTTGGAAGGATCGTTGTAAAGTCCCAAACAGTGGAATATTGAGGACATTTTCAGGTGGCAGTCTGATTCTGGCTGGGTAAGCCCAGTATATTTTCTCATGTCACAGTTGATTAGGTTCACAGGGAAGTGGAAAAAGTAAAAAATTCTCTTATTACTGCAGCAATGCCGCTTCAGCCTCTTTTCCCTTTGAATGCAACATTAGTTTTTGTCCAGAAGTCTAACTGCTTTCTACAGTTTGGGGAATTGTAAAGCAGAAACAATTTTCCCAGCCAGGCTGACCTTCACAGTAATGAGAAATGACTGGAATTTTTCTCTATTTCTCTAGCATTTGGGGAGGTTTTGGAAGGTGGGGGCAGGGGGAGAAAGAATATGCTTGTTTTACCTGACATGTTCTGGGCGTCCATTTGGCACTTTGAGCCTAATTTTTTCCATTCGGGAGATTACATGGACTGTTGCACCATATGACCCAGGAGCCAGACCACAGTGTACTGAGAACCAACAGTAATGTACTTTAAATCTTTTGTTATCACAACGGTGATGGCATTTTGTTCAGCCATTAAATGAATAAATATTTTTCTCCTAGAGACTGCTATTTTCATTTACTCTGTAGCTCTTACTCAAGTGATGAGCTCAGGGTGGGGAAATTAACCTTCATTCAGACTATGCCCTGAGCCTTCAGTGGGACCTTGATGAGCCCTTGGTGTCACCCAGCCTTTAGGGCCTTCAGTGGGACCCCCCACCACCAGCCAGCCTAATGGTGCTCCTTTCCAGTGACTTCTACCCTGCCCCTTGCTCACCATTCCCCTTTCCCTTTGTCAGGGTGGCAGGATTAATGGGCCCTCTGACCAAGGCCTGCTTCCTCCTTGATTCTTTCAAGTACTTAAGGTTCCTATTTAACTGCAGAAATATAAAAACTCCCTGGAAGGAGGTGCAGAAGAAAGAGTTTAACTCAGCCCATCCCTACACCCCAGAAGCAGTTAACCCTAAAGGAGAAACTTAATCCTGAACCATTCTTTTTCTAACTGTTTTGGATGGCTTTCATCCCCCAATGATGATGATGATGATGATGATGTTGACAGCAGAGAGAGTAATGTGTTGGGAGGCAGATTATTTTGCAGCTCCTCTCCTCCAACATTAAAGGTAGGCAGCAGAGCAGCATGATTATACTGAATTTAAATCCTACTCTGCCCCTTACTAGCTGTGTGTGATTTGGGAAAACTTCTTAAACTCTCTGAACCTCAGTTTTCTCATCTGTAAAATGGGTCCATGGTAGCACCTACTTCTCAAGGCATATTCACTTGAAGGGGGAAAAAACACTTTGCACAGTTTCTGCCATGTGCCCTTGATAATTTCTACCTTGTATTATTAATTCAATTTTGTGCTTTTAAGGTACATTGTAAGTTGGTGATTAATTTCCTTATGGTATTGTATAAGACTCCATGACTGATCCATTCAGTGCCATGTGCTATCAAAATGTGCTTAGAACAGAGACTATGTCCTGCCTGGACATTTTTTCTGGACTATAGTCCTGCCTGAACATTACATGAGACAGAATAGTGAGGCAAACACTAAGTGTAAAAACAAGCAAAATAAGCATTGGAGGAGTGAGTGATCATGTTTTCTTTTTTAAATTCATTCTCTTCCCTCTGTTCCCACTGCCACCATTCTAGGTTGCAACTAGGATGTAATAATTCTTGACTTTCTACCCAGTCTCCTTGACTCAGTGGTTCTCCAAGGCCTAACCTGGTCCGTCCTACATACTAAGCCAGCCATCCTGTTGTGGCACTTGTGCCAGCCAACAAGTTTGTGTTGGCGGCACAACATACCATGATGTGGTATGATATAGTGTGCAATAGCATGACATAGCATGGTGTGGCATGGAAGAGCATGAATCCAAAGAGTCAGAAGACAGAGTTCAAGCAAATTCTGGCTCTGTCTCTCACTCTATGCCCTAAACATCTCTTGCCATAACTGAGCCTCCCTTTCTCTATCTGAAAAATGAACCAATACATAGCTCACCTGTAAGACCTTTTCTTTCTCCAACATGGTGACATTTATCCAACATGAGGTATCATCCTTGCAAATTGGGTCATTCAAAAAGTGACAGAAACTCTTCAAATTCTAGGAGGACCAATGTGAGATGCTGATTAGATTATCTCTGATCATTTGAAAGGCTAAGTCAGTCATTCCTGGTGAGCACAGAAATGTCTGATATTCATATTGTGACTGAATTATGTAGTTATTCAAGATTTTCTCCTGTGAGGAAGATTAATTAAAATATGGAAACATTACAGACCATTTAAAACAATGATCTTGCAATCATCCAAATGAGAAGAGATGGGGACCTTAACTCAGCCAATGGTGGTGGAATGGAGAACAAGAGGAAGGATTTAGTCATTGATTGAACCTTGGTGAGGAGAGAAAGGAACTGGGAAGAATGACCCAGGAATTGAGCAGGAGGGGCTCTGGGAAGAGAAAATTGAGCTTCACTTTGAACACGCTGAGTTTTAGGTGCCGTGCATTATTACTTGAAAATATACAGCACACCCTCGGGATTTATCTAGAGGCAGGCCACAGTCAGAGCTAGAACCATTGATTTTCATATGGAAATCACAGCTTCTAGGACCTCTCCTGGAGTGAACATGGCTTTTGCTACCTTGCTCTTCCTCTAGCAATCACTCCTCTGCTTTTATACACTTGGCTTTATAGTCACCATTGCATTTTGAAAGTCCTTGTACCCACTTTCCCCTTCTGTCCCCAAACTATTATCCCTTTTCACCTCTCACCTGCTTCCTTTCATTGTTATTTCATCTCTTTTCCTTAAGTTCCAACCCTCCTAACTTAGATGTCAATGAACACACATACATTATTTATTTTTCTCTTTTGCATGATCCATTACTAAATATTCTTCGGGTAAAATTCTACCCAGTGCCTGTAATCCTACAGTGGAGCCCAATAGTTTACAAGCTCTGCTATTTTCCACATGGTTACTATTGTTCTCCTTTACCCCTTTCTAATTTTTTAAACAAAATGATATCCAGGGCCAGTTTCTCCACTTGCTTTCACCACCCTACCTTCCCTCCACATCACCAACACTGACTCCTCTGGTTTTCAGAGCTACTGTTCATCACCTGGGTCAGTACATAAAAGGATGTTCCTCCTCAAAATGAAGGCTCTCATCATTTTGAGGTAAAATGCACTTCTAGACAGAGCTGTATGACTTTCTAAAGGAGGGCATTTATAGAACCTCAAATAGATGAATCGTTTCCTTTCAAGCAGGGAAATGTATTTTGCTCTTCTTGCTTCCACTGGGATTGAGCCCATTCATTTCATTTTTTATGCTTTCCTGTTTTATTTAGAAATGATCTATTCATCTCTACCCAGTTGAAGAAATACAGATAACTCAGAAAAAAATTGCCATATTATTCACATGAGTAGTATAGATGCTCTCACTGAATATTTTCATGGCCCAATTTAATTTAAGCAGTATAAACCCAGCCTACAAAATGTTCTTTTATTTGTTATGCTATAAGATGGCAGCATAATCTCTGGAGTGAGTGAAACCCAAATTCTAATTACAGCTGTGGCCATGCCCCTGGGTCAAGTTATTGAACTTCAAGCATAATAGAATCTGTTTTTCACGGTGTCATGGGATTAGGTGAGATGTTAAACATCTGACACACATTATGTTATAACATGCACAACATCATACTTTTCAGGAATCTTTTTATATCTCTAATGTTACTGATATATGCCTCTGCTAGCATAATCAGGAGGGTGCTCTGTTTCAAACCTTAATTTTCAGTTCACTGTTTGTATATCAAATAGCAGAGATGTTTAAACTATATTAAAATGAGAACATTGTAAGTATAAGAGTTCTAGGAGTGAGCAAAAATAATAATAATCATAAATTCAATACTCATTTCTTTTTTAAATTTTATTTAGTTATTTTTCAAGTACAGTTTTTTGTCTATTTCTCCCATCCCAGCCCCCCCTGCCCCGTGCTCCCCACCTCCCTCCCATTTCCCCCCCCCCAAGTCCCCATCCCTGTGTCTTTTATACTTGTTCCTCAAAATCCCTCCCCATTTTTCCCCTTAAATTCCCTTCCCTGTCCCCTCTGGTCGCTGCCCCCTTGTTCTCTATTTCAGTGTCTTTGTTTTTATTCTGCTTGCTTGTTTGTTTTGTTGTTTAGCTTCCTGTTAAAGGTGAGATCATATGGTATTTCTCCTTCAATGCCTGGCCCATTTCACTCAGCATAATGCTTTCCAGTTCCATCCATGTTGTTGCAAAGGGTAGTAGCTCCTTCTTTCTCTTTGCTGCAGAGAATTCCATTGTGTATATGTACCACAATTTTTTAATCCATTCATTTACTGATGGATACCTAGGTTGCTTCCAACTCTTGGCTATTGTAAATTGTGCTGCTATGAACATTGTGGTGCATAGGTTCTTTGAAATTGATGTTTTAGAATTCCTGGGATATAATCCTAGCAGTGGAATTGCTGAGTCAAAAGACAAGTTGATTTTTATTTTTCTGAGAAAATTCCATACTGTTTTCCATAATGGTTGAACCAGTCTGCAATCCCACCAACAGTGAACTAAGGACCCCTTTTCCCCACAACCTCTCCAACATTTGTTGTTTGTTGCTTTGTTTATGATAGCCATCCTTACTGGTGTAAAGTGTATCTCATTGTGGTTTTAATTTGCATCTCTCTGATAGCTAACGATATTGAGCATCTCTTCATGTGTCTCTGGATGTTCTGTATGTCCTCCTTGGAGAAGTGTCTGTTCAAGTCCTTTTCCCATTTTTTAAATGGGTTGGGTGTCTTCCTAGAGTGGAGTCCTGTAAGTTCTTTGTATATTTTGGAGATTAGACCTTTGTCTGAGGTATCATTGGCAAATATGTTTTCCCATACAGTTGGTTGTCTTTTTAATTTAATACTGTTTTCTTTAGCCATGCAGAAGCTTTTTATTTTGATGAGATCCCATTTGTTTATTCTTTCCTTTATATTCCTTGCTCTAGGGGACATATCGGTAAAAGTGCGGCTCCGTGGGGTATCTGAGATTGTCTTGCCAATGTTCTCCTCTAGGACTTTAATGGTGTCACAGCTTATATTTAAGTCTTTTATCCACCTTGAAGTTATTTTGGTGTATGGTGTAAGTCGGTGCTCAAGTTTCATTTTTTTGCACGTAGCTGTCCAGTTCTCCCAACACCATTTGTTGAAGAGGCAATCTTTACTCCATTTTATGTTACTGCCCCCTTTGTCGAATATTAATTGACTGTAGAGAGTTGGGTTGATTTCTGGGCTCTCCGTTCTGTTCCATTGGTCTATGTGCCTGTTTTTATGCCAGTACCAGGCTGTTTTGATTACAGTGGCTTTGTAATACAGTTTGATATCAGGTATTGTGATCCCTCGTACTTTGTTCTTCTTTCTCAAAAGAGCAGCTACTATTCGGGCTCATTTATGATTCCATATAAATTTTTGAAGTGTTTGTTCTATGTCTGTGAAATATGCCATTGGTACTTTAATAGGTATTGCATTGAATGTGTATATTGCTTTGGGTAGTATGGACATTTTGATGATGTTAATTCTTTCAATCCATGAACAAGGTATATGTTTACATTTTTTTGTGTCTTCCCTGATTTCTTTCTTCAGTGCTGTGTAGTTTTCTGCATACAGGTCTTTTACCTCCTTGGTTAAGTTTATTCCCAGATATTTTATTTTTCTTTTTGCTATATCAAATGGGATTTTTTCCTTGATTTCTGCTTCTGCTGATTCATTGTTAGTATACAAAAATGCCTTTGATTTCTGGATATTGACTTTGTAACCAGCTGTTTTGCCAAATTCATTAATTAGTTTGAGCAGTTTTGGGGTAGAGTCTATAGGATTTTCCATGTACACTATCATGTCATCTACAAATAGTGACAGTTTTGTTTCCTCCTTTCCTATTGGGATGCCTTTTATTTCTTTTTCCTGCCTGATTGCTGTGGCCAAAACTTCTAATACTATATTGAATAGAAGTGGTGAAAGTGGACATCCTTGTCTTGTTCCTGATCTTAGTGGAAAAGCTTTTAGTTTTTGCCCATTGAGTATGATATTGGCTGTAGGTCTCTCATAAATGGCCTTTATTATATTGAGAAATGCTCCATGTATTCCCACTTTGCTGAGTGTTTTTATCATAAATGGGTGCTGTACCTTATCAAAAGCTTTTTCTGCATCTATTGATATGATCATGTGGTTTTTGTCTTTGCTTTTGTTTATGTGATGTATTACATTTACTGATTTGCGAATGTTGAACCATCCTTGCATCCCTGGGATGAATCCCACTTGGTCATGGTGTATAATCTTTTGGATATATTGTTGGATGCAATTTGCCAATATTTTATTAAGGATTGTAGCGTCTATGTTCATCAGTGATATTGGCCTGAAGTTTTCTTTCTTTGTTGTATCTCTATCTGGTTTTGGAATTAGGATGATGATGGCTTCATAAAAGGAGTTTGGGAGTTCTCCATCCTTCTGGATTTTGGGGAATAATCTGTGAAGAATAGGGGTTAGCTCTTCCTTAAATGCTTTGTAGAATTCTCCTGTGAACCCATCTGGTCCAGGGTTTTTGTGTGATGGGAGTTTTTTGATTACTGCTTCAATTTCTTTTGCTGTTATTGGTCTATTCAGGTTTTCTGCTTCTTTTTCATTGAATTTTGGGAGATTATATTTTTCTAGAAATGTGTCCTTTTCCCCTAGGTTTTCAAATTTCTTGGCATACAGTTCTTCATAGTAATTTCTTACAATCCTTTCTATTTCTGTGGTATCAGTTGTAATCTCTCCTCTTTCACTTCTGATTGTGTTTATTTGTGTCCATTCTCTTCTTTTCTTGATGAGCCTACTTAAAGGCTTGTCTATTTTGTTTATCTTCTCAAAGAACCAACTCCTGGATTCATTGATCCTTAGAATTGTGCTTTTAGTTTCTATGTCATTTAATTCTTCTCTAGTCTTGGTTATTTCCTTCCTTCTACTTGCTTTGGGCTGCTTTTGTTGTTCTTCCTCGAGTTCTTGCAGGCATAGAGTAAGGTCATTTGTTTGAAATATTCCTGTTTTCTTTAGGTAGGCCTGTATTGCTATAAACTTCCCTCTCAGGACTGCCTTTGCTGTGTCCCATAAGTTTTGGGTTGTTGTGAGATTGTTTTCATTTGTTTCCAGAAAGTTTTTGATTTCTTCCCTAATTTCATTCTTGGCCGATTCGTTGTTTAATAGCATACCATTCAGTCTCCATGATTTTGGGTGTTTTGGGTTTTTTTCCTTTGGGGTTGGTTTCCAGTTTCAGTCCCTTATGGTCAGAGAAAATGCTTGGTATGATTTCAATATTCTTGAATTTGTTGAAGCTTGTTTTGTGTCCTATCATGTGGTCTATCTTTGAGAATGTTCCATGTGCATTTGAAAAGAATGTGTATTTAGCTTCTTTGGGGTGAAGGGCTTTGTATATATCAGTTAGGTCCATTTCATCAAGGGATGAAATGTTTAATGCCTCAATGTCTTTGTTGATATTTTGTTTGGAAGATCTGTCCATTTTTTATAGTGGGGTGTTAAAATCCCCCACTATAATTGTGTTGCTGTCTATATCTTTCTTGAATTCCTCTAAGATTTTTTTTATATATTTGGGTGCTCCTATGTTGGGTGCATATATATTTATGATGTTAATGTCTTCTTGGTGGATTCTTCCCTTGAGTATTATGAAGTGACCTTCTGGGTCACTCTTTATGGCTCTTTTTTTGAAGTCTATTTTGTCTGATATGAGAATTGTGACCCCAGCTTTTTTTTCTTGTCCATTTGCTTGAAAAATTTGTTTCCAGCCTTTCACTTTTAATCTGTGATGGTCTTTTGTCCTGAGGTGGGTCTCTTGTAGGCAGCATATGTGTGGGTCATGCTTTCTTATCCATGGAGCTATTCTGTGTCTTTTGATTGGAGCATTTAATCCATTTACATTTAAGGTTATTATTGATAGGTACTTATTCATTGCCATTTTTGTACCTGTGTTCCTCTCTGTCTGTCTCTCTTCCTTCCTTTCCTTAAAGCAGACCTTTTAGTATTTCTTGTAGAGCTGGCTTGGTGGCAGCAAATTCTTTTAGACTTCTTTTGTCTTGGAAGCTCTTTATTTGGCCTTCTATCTTGACTGAGAGCCTTGCTGGGTAAAGTAGCCTTGGTTGTAGGCCTCTGGTTCTCATTACTTGGAATATTTCTTGCCATTCTCTTCTTGCTTGGACTGTTTCCATTGAGAAGTCAGTGGCTAACCTTATTGGGGCTCCCTTGTATGTTACTTCTTTTTTCTCCCTTGCTGCCTTTAAGATTCTCTCTTTGTCTTGGAATTTTGCCATTTTGATGATGATGTGTCTTGAAGTGGGCCTCCTTGGGTTCCTCTTGAATGGGACTCTGTGTGATTCCTGGATTTGTGTGACTTTTCTTTTATCAAATTAGGAAAATTTTCTCTCATTACTCTTTCAAATATGTTTTCTATCCCTTGTTCTTCTTCTTCTCCTTCTGGTATTCCTATTATTCGTATATTATTACGTTTCATATTGTCTTGCATTTCTCTTAATCCCTCTTCATTCTTTCTGAGCCTCTTTTCCCTTTCCTGTCCTTTCCATGAGATGCTTTCTACTTTGTCCTCCAATTCACTAATCTGATCTTCTATTTCATCTACCCTATTTTTAGTGCTTTCTACTGTTTTTTAATTCAGAAATTGTATTCTTCATTTCCTCTTGGCCCTTGCTAATAACTTCCATAACCTTTTTCATGTTGATATAGTTCGCGGTGAGATCAGAATAGCTCCCCTGTAGTTTCTGGTAGCTGATTGTGAGCTCTTTGAACTTCCTGATACCAGTGCTTTGAATTCAGTATCTGATAGTTGACTTCCCCCTATTTCATCTAACATTCTTTCTGAGGGTTCCTCCTTTCCTTTCATTTTGGGGATTGTTTCTTTGTCTTCCCATTGTTTGTGAGACTCTTGTTGTTAGCCTCAGCTTCTTAATCTGTTTTGACACCCTGGGTTTATGGTGTGAACTGTTGTGGTGGAATGCCTGTGAATTTCAGTGGTGCAGTCTCTTTTGGTTATCCTGTCATTCTCTGCTTCCACCTACTCAAATATGCAGCAACTTTTGGCTTCTCCTACAGCAATGTTCAATTTGTCTCTCTGACTCTACTATTGGGAGGCCTCTTCTATGGGTCCAGCTCTGGTCTTTTCATATTTTCAAGTTGATTGTGTCTCTTGTGGGTAAAAGAAAGAAATGACAAGGAAAGAAATAAAAGGAAGAAAGAAAAATGGTAGGGGAATGGAAGAAAGAGCAATAAGTTTAGAAAGAAAAGAAAAAGAAATAAAACAGAAAATCCGGGAAAAGAGGACAAAAGTATGGAAAGATGAAACAGTAATAAAGTTTAAAAGAAATAACAGATTACATTAAAAAATCAAAAAGATAAAGAAAAGGAATGGAGAAGGAAGAAAAGTAAAAAAAAGAAAAAATAAAAATAAAATAAAGTAAAAAAAACAAGAAACACAAAACACACAAACAAAAAAATCCCCCAAAACCAACATCAGAAAAGGAAATGTCACTTGTTGGCTTCAAACTAGCCAAACCAATTTTTCTGGTTGCAGTTGGCTGAGGGTCGATTGTTGTGATTTTTTCAGCCAGCCCCTCTTAGGATCCAGACATTTGGTGCCTCTCCCCAGCTCCCTACAATGGGGAACTAGGACTTCCTCACAGAGCTCCCCTCCCAGGGTTTACTGCCATGGGCTGGTTTGCTGTGTTTGCAGGCACCTGCACAGGCCTAGTTGCCTGGTTCCCTCGGGATTGAGCACAGACCTGCCCCGGTTCTGTTGGAAAGCTCTAGGCCCTCTGCCCAATCTTGGGTTCACTGCCAAGCTGGGTGTGAAGCAGACCAGGCTGTTGTGTCTATTGGATTCAGAGCCCCAGGCTGTACCTCTCAGTTCTCCTGGGCTGGCATCCACAGAGTCCTTGGTTGGGGCCCTTTGTCCTCCGCACCCTCTCCACAAACTCTATCAAAAAAGTCTCTCCTGGGACCCCACTTTGCTTGGCCAGAAAGGGAGGGGGTTGAGGGTCTCAGCTCTTTTCCCAGGACCCCTCAGCGCCCAGGGCTTCCAGATAGTCTGAGAGGGGTGGACTGGAAGCCGGGAGCCGATCTGAGGACTGGGCTCGGACCTGGAAACTCTGTGCGCATGTCACGGCACCCTGCGTGTTGTATATCCCTTCTGCTCTTGTGTTTGTCTGGGTCCCCTGGCCAATCTCTGCCAAAAAACCTAGGGATGGAGCAGCACCACGCTGGGCGCTGGACCCAGAACTGTGTGCAGGTTGAAATTTCCTCTGCTCCCCTCTGGTTGGGTCTCTTGGCAGGTCTGGGCCCAAAAATCCTAGGGAGGGAGCTTTCTGGGCTCTGATCATTGGCCTAGGCGCCCTCAGGCACTCGCCAAGATACACTGTGTGTAGGGGGACTAGTTCCCCAAATTGCCCTCAGGCTGAAATTCCTTCCACACCTCTTTGCCTGGGCCACTTGGCCTGCCCTGCAGAAAAATCCCAGGGAGTGAGCCATCTGGGCACTGAAAGCTGTCCCAGGCAGCGTTAGGCACTCTCCCATACACAGTTCCCACCAGGCACAGGACCTCCGAACTATGCACAGGCTGAAATCACCTCTGCTCCCCTCTGGTTGGGCCACTTGGCAGGTCCCGGCCCAAAAATCCTAGGGAGGGAGCTTTCCGGGTGCTGAAGGCTGTCCCATGAGCCGTTGGGCTCTCGCCACTGGGCACTGGTTCCCCTACCCTGCACCGGCTGTTTCTCTTTGCTCTGTCCCAGAGACTACTGTACCACTGCTGTCTCCCTACCATCTGGTTCCTCCGTGACCGATGAGGTTTCTGGTGTCTTATTTTCATATATGCTTGGCAACTGCTGGCTTGCTGGTTTTACCTTCTCCGATTGGACAGGTTTCTCTCCCTTTTGTACTAGGAACTGGTATCTGCTGCGTCCTAGTCCATTGCCATCCTGAAAGCCAACTCCTCATTTCTATAACTATGTTTTACTATCATGTTATAAAGTATCTGCTCCTGTGATAACTGTACAGAGACAAGGCAGTGAAAAGTTTCAGAAGTGCTCTTCCTACCCTTTTGCTCCTAGAGGTTTTCCCTTTATGCGCTTTCTTTGTTGTGACATTTAGTAATGTGATACAGATTTCACAACAGATCCCCAAATCCTGTTATGACCACCAGAAATTCTACTCATACTAGAACACTAATTTCCCCAATGGTCCCCAATGGAAATTGCCATACAACACTCAGGGGGGAGAATTATATATGCCCTTCAATTACCTCATTCTTCAGATAAAGACATCTTATCCATATAAGAGCCCACAGCAAGCACATATGTGACATAGGAAAAATGTGATCAGCAGTCTTTTCAGTTTCTTGTCTTTTCACACTTCCACAAGTAGCTTAGTGGGCTCTCTCTTTCTCCTCCTTAGACACTTGGTGGTTGGTTCTCCTGCAATCATCTCTTATCAGCCCATCCAAAGCTACTTTCAAGAGAACCCCAATAAAGTCCTTTTCTATGGATTGCAAAAGACTGATTTGTATGTAGAGATGTTTTTCTTCCTCAGGGTATTTGCATGATGGCAAATACCCTGAGGGACCATGTCCCTGTTCTAATTTAGATAGAAAAATAATCTAATTATGAAATGGAGTCTCATAATAATTGATTAGGTTCCTGATTTCTGTTTCTTAACCCAGTTTATGTCTTTAGTAAAGTTTACAAACTGTTTATGTATTTAAAAAAATTATCCTCACCTGAAGACTTTTTTTTCTTTTTTTTTTTAGAGAGAAGAAGGTAGACAGGAAGGGATAGAGAGAAACATTGATCAGTTGTCTCTGGACCAGGGACTGGGGATCATGTACACCCTGACCCCCCCTATGGGGGTCATAGGTACTCTTAGGAGAAGAGTTGCTCTTAGAGCAAGGCCAAGGACAGCTGAGAAAAATGGCACTGTCTGTCAAGACAGAAAAATACAGAAACACACAACCCAGAAAGCACAGCCCTCTTGCCTCCTCCACCCTCTGTGGGGTGGAGGAAAAGAGTACAAATTGTGTAGTAGCAATGAGAACAACCCCAGGGTGGGAGGACCTAGAGGACCAAGGGCTCTAGAACAGGGGATCATGAGGACCAAGACCTCAGCCATGGATCCCAGCAGAGGAAATAGCCTTCCACCCAGGAATTGCCCAGACTGATACCATGCAGGCCCTGTAGGGCAAGCAAGATTCAGGACAGCCACACTCTACTGGGAGACTGGGAGAACAAAGTGATGCCCAGACTGGAAGGAGTAGCACTGTATAGGCACTAGGGAAGAACTGAAGGGAGAGAACGTGCTTGTGACCCTGTGAGAAAAAACTGGTACAGGGCTCTAAGTGTGCAGTTCTCCTGAGAGGGCTGAGTTCCCCAAACCAAGATCTTTAAACCACCTATGAGGACCAGACAGGTAGGGTACAATTTAATAATTGATTTTTATAATGATGCCCTAGAATCATCAAGAAAGAGAAATTACACTAAGATTAGGAAGGCACAAAAATTTTATTGGTATGAAGATGTGTGAATTATATATAATACAGTAAAAAGAAAGAAAATTAAAAAAAAATGACTTTTGCCCCAAAGTAACTATATTGTGTTCCTATTAATGTTATTATATATATCACCTGGGAGTATAAAAGGACAAACACCACAATTTGACATTGTTATCTCTGTGGGGTGGGGGGTTAGTTTTTATTTACATCACATTTACTTTTCTCTATTTTGTAGTTTACTCAAACAAACAGGTACCTCAAATGTAATAAATCTGATACAGAATAAAAGAGGGTAGTGATGTCAGCAAGCCATCTTTACTAGGTTACTTCCAGGACTTGGCTGTTGTAAATTGTGCTTCTATGAACATTGGGGTGCATAGTTTCTTATGGATTAGTGTGTCAGAGTAGTTCTTAGGATATAATCCCAGCAGTGGAATTGCTGGGTCAAAAAGCAGTAACTTATCATACACAAAAATAAATTCAAGGTGGATAAAAGACTTAAATATAAGTTGTGGCACCATGAAAATCCTAGAGGAGAATATAGGCAGGAAAATCTCAGATATTCCATGAAGCAATATTTTCACTGATACGTCCCCTAGAGCAAGGGACATAAAGGAAAGAATAAACAAATGAGATCTTATCCAAATAAAAAGCTTCTGCATGGCTAAAGAAAATTGCACTAAAATGAAAAGAGAACCAACCATATGGTAAAACATATTTATTTGCCAATGATACCTCAGACAAGGGTTAGATCTCCAAAATATATATAAAGAAATCACACAAGTCCACTACAGGAAGACAAACAACCCAATTAAAAAATGGGCAAGAGACCCGGACAGACACTTCTCCAAGGAGGACATACTGAGGGCTCAGAGACATGAAAAGAAGCTCAATATCACTAGCTATCAGAGAGATGCAAATTCAAACCACAATGAGATACCACTTCACACTGGTGAGAATGGCCATCATAAACAAATCAACAAACAACAAGTGTTGGAGAGGATGTGGAGAAAAGGGAACCCTAGTGCACTATTGGTGGGAATGCAGGCTAGGGCAGCCACTGTAGAACACAGTGTGGAATTTCCTCAGAAAACTAAAAATGGAACTGCCTTTTGAGCTGCCAATTCCACTGCTAGGATCATATCCTAAGAATTCTGAAACACCAATCCATAAGAAACTCTGCACCCCAATGTTCATAGCAGCACAATTTGCAATAGCCAAGTGCTGGAAGCCACCTAAGTGCCCATCAGTAAGTGAATGGATCAAAAAACCTTGGTACATTTACGTGATAGAATACTACACAACAGAAAGAAGGAGATCCTACCCTTTGCAACAGCATGGATGGAACTAGACAATATTATACTAAGTGAAGTAAGCCAGGTGCCAAAAGATAAGTACCATATGATTCCACCTTTAAGTGGAACCTAATCAATAAAACAATCTAACAAAATATAACCAGAGACATTGAAATTAAAAATAATCTTATAGTAACCAGAGGAGAGGTGGGAGGGAACAATGGGAGAAAAAGGGAGTAGGGATTTCAGGAACAACTATAAAGGACAAATGGACAAAACCAAGAGGGAGTAGAATCAGGGGAGGGAGGTGGCGATGACTGGGGTGGGGGGGTAGTGGTGGGGGGAAAATGTAGACAACTGTACTTGAACAACAATAAAATAATAATTATAATAAAGAAATAAAATAGAAAAGAAAACTGTCAAAAATGAAATTTAAAACTTTTTAAAAACCTTATTCAAGTCCCAGTGATCTCACATGATTCATGCCTCTGGGAATGACAGACACCTGATATTTTTCTTTATAAAACGAGAACCTCAACCTAAACCACTGCTGACAGAACTTTGTAAACTGCTATCTTGTGCAGTATTTTAGCTTATTCTCATGAGAAAAATGTTAATTTCTTGACCAGGAGATCAAAGACCCCCAGTTAGATCAACCCAATGGTGAAGCTCTTTGGGGTCAAGAGCCATGTCTTTGACCCCTGTTGTCTTCACCAACAGAGTGCCAAAAACAGCACCGTACCCATAGGAGCCACTCAGAGATGGTTATTCTTTGACCAAAACTCAGAAGGGTATACATGAAGATTTTTATGGTCACAAAACAAACTAATGCTTAGGATGTTGGAATCTAGGCCTCTGAAAACCAATGCATAACCATGTCTACCCACCAAAGCCACAGAGTATCCAAAGTGCTTGGAAAGCTATATTTGTTCTAAGTACAGACAGTACCCAACTTAACAGTGGTTTGACTTACAAATGTTAATTTATAATTTTTCAGCTTACAATGGTGAAAAAGCAATGCCCATTCATAGAAACTGAACTTCAAATTTTGAATTTTGATACTTTTCTGGACTAGCGATGTATGCTATAATACTTTCTCTTGATGCTGGGCAGCAAGCCTCAACTCCCAGTCAGCCACTTGATCAGGAGGATAAACAACCATGACTCAACAGCGTGTTGTGTTGTCAGCATTATTGAATATTGTGCTCTGAGCACATTTGACTAGGCTAAGCTATGCTATTCAGTAGGTTAGGTGTATTAATGCATTTTCAACTTACAATATTTTCAAATTATGATGGGTTTATCTGGACATAATTTTGTTCTAAGTTGAGGAGTATCTGTAATCAGAGCTCACTGCACCTATAAGAACCTGGACAACTCTGAGCTTCAGCTTCATTTGTCAGTTGCCTACCTGTCAGCATTCCTGTTGCATGAGATCACCTGGAAATGCATCTTCAATTTTTCCTGTTCTTACTCAAGCTTTTTTGCAAGGGCAGCATAATGTAATTCTATCTTTTCCCAAAATGCTCAATTTGAATATGATAAATGCCCCCTCCCCAATAAGTGTCTTAAAATAGGTAGTAAATATTGAATAACAAATCATTAAAACATAAGGAACTAAAAGATCTTTGATCAAAGGTTTATTCAATAATCTGCAGCACTGCTCAGTGAGAGGTCAGGGCATGGGGGATAAATTCAAGCTGGCCCTAGTGGTTCTGGTTTGTTCCACTAACATCTGGAGAAAAAAATTGTTATTGGCTGTGTCTCATAAAATAATAGTTACTTCATCATTAGAAATATTTGCCATTGCTTTGGATAAAATGCTCCAGGTTTGAACCTGACACCGTGACTAGGCTGTTTCCTTTTTGCAACAGTAGTGACAGATTGCAATGCTAAAAACCTTATAAAGGTTTCTGAAGTTTTAACAAAATATACTGCAGCTTGAAGTATGCTGATATTGGTGATTGTGTCTGAGTCTATATAAATGTACAGTAAAAAATGAGTTGAAAATTAAAGAGTCTGTTTTAGAGTCTACAGATGATTTGTGATTATTTACTGAAGTAAAAATAATTTGCCATATGGGTTAAAATAACCAATATTTAAATAATTACAAATGTTTTTCAAGCCTGGGGCTTATAAACAGCCTTGCTTTTTTCTGCCTCAGGGCCTTTGCACTTGCTGCCCTTGAAGACCCACACACACACAGTTCTGTGTCCAGCTATTTACATGGTTAGCTTCCTCTCATCTCTTTCACCTCAAACTCACCTCAGAGATCTCTCCTGATCACACTATATAGAACCTCTACTCCTACCAGTTTCTTTATCACATATTCTTGTTTAGTTTCTTTCTAGTACTTCCTACTACTTTAAATTACTTATCTGTTGCTTACCCATTTACTGTTGATCTCCCCCACCGCTAGACTGCAGGCACCTTGTCCCCATGTCAGTCTTGCTCCCTGCTGTACCCTCAGTATCTAGAATAGTGGCCAGGCACATGACAGACACTCAGCAAATATATGCTGAATAATTAATTCCATTTATTTCCTGCTTTGTCTCAGCATCTATGTTTCTGCCCTGTGGACCATATTTAGACAATTTCCCTACAATATCTTAGCTATTTCCCATAAACACAGAATGGGAGCAGACTATATGAGTCAGATGATTCAGAACACATTTGGAAGCTTGTGCATTCTATAAACAAATCCTTGTTAATAAAAGGATGAATTCTAGTCAAATAGTAATACCTGGGTGTTTTGAAAGCCAGAATTTAGATCTTATGTGCATATATATATAATTTATTATATGCCTCCTTCCAAAAGGGATCTGAGAGGGCTATGATCAATAGCTATAATTCTCATAAGCAGAGTCAATAAAACAAACACCCAAATCCATCAGAGTGAAAGGAAAAGAAGACACCAAATACCTAGGCTAATATTTCTACAACTGCCCAGTAAACTTAATCCTGAACCCGTAGGGTGAAGACAGAAAAGGAAACAATGGAATCTATAAAATCTCAAATCCTTGCAATAGGAAGTATTGATGTGTCACAAAAGACCCCTCCTCTCTTTCATGTATTCATTCAGCAAACATATTGCTTGCCAAACAATTAGGAATAGAGTGAGGAGGTAAAGAGGAGTGAGACATATCTTTGCACTTATTTTGCTCATAGTCCTGGGGGAAGAGAAGAGGGTCAGACACTGCTGTAATTAATTTTAATATGATAACAATTATATTAAAATCACATACCAAGTGCTATGGGAATAACAAAAGGAGGCAGCCATTCATTCTGCCTGGGGGTAGGCCTTGGAAGAGAGGTTGTGTTGACTGTGGGTTGGGAAGGAGCTCATCAGGTGAGAAAGAAGTATTGTGGTCAGAGTCTTGGAGGTTTGGGAGCATATAGGGTTCTAGGAGTATCAATATTCAAAAAGGCTAGAGCATTAAGAACCCACTTATAATTGTATAATAGTATGTTTTCTTAGCATTTATTGTGTGCCTGGGCATCAAACTTCAGACAGACACCACAGAGTGAATGCTTTTGTCACAACCCATTGACACTGGAGGAACCTGAGGCATGGGAAGGCTAAGTGTGGTGGACACTGTAAAGCACTCTCCCTCCCTCAGACCCCTTTTCAGTGCAAGGGATGTTGAAGACATGTTGTTCCAGCTGTCTTATGCTGTCATCAGCTTCAGTTGCAGAGAAACCTCATCTAAAGCCTCACCCAAGGCCATGCCCCTTTCCAGGATAACCCACATCCAATGATCTACTGTTGTGGAGGTTTAAAGGACCAACTCTGAACACTCATATGGACCATTCTAGTTGCAAAGCTTCCCCATGGAGTTGGGAGAGACATCAGGCCTGAATCACAGCTCGATTTTCCTTTGCTTTTTCCTGTTTCCACTGCCCTCCTTCAGGGTAGGCCCATTTGTAACATAGTCACTGTGATGAGGTGGTAAAGTCTTATTTAGAACCCAGGCAATATGACTCCAGAACTTTTAGTCTTGCTCTGATACTTGAGACAGAGTGAAGATGAGGGTGGAATTGTACATTTAGGCCTGTGAGTGACCTTTTGTGTCATCCCATAAAGGTGAGATGGTACCTCGCATCCAAGGGAGAACCAGCAAGGATTTTAAATGGGAGTGTGATATCTGAAATGTTTTAATACAGTCATTCTGCCAACAGCACAGGGACTGGGCTATGAGGGGAAAGATTACCTTATCTTCATAAAGGTTGTGGTTGGGTTAGAGTTCCTTCTTATTTTATTCACAATCCCCTCTTTAACTTTCTGAAAATAATGAGAAAGAGAGCAAGAATAAGTTGGATCAGCGAACGGTGGGTATAATTGTGAACATACTTATCCTATGAATAAAACTTAGAGTAGATGGTGTCTGTTTTTAACACAAAGAGGTTTTTGAATAAATAGCCCATAGGCCAGTAGGGAGATGACTAATAGTCAATGCCATGTACCCCCTTCTTCTCCTCTTTTATTGGGCTCATGGCATTAGTGTTGAATGTGGGCAGAAACAGTCTAAGCATCAACTATTGGTATACAAGCATCATAGGAGTTGTATACCAGCTGGGAGCATGATCTTCCCTTCTCTGGTTGTACCCAGAGGCCCTGTGGCAGGTTGAGTACACATAGAACATAGCCTCCCATGGGAACAGGATATCATTGGATCTGACCATCTCATCACCAAGAACCTGGGTCACCCAGTAGAAGGTCCTGCCTATCTCTCCACAGTGGTTGTTTCCATGAAAAAGTTGCTTATAAATCTTTATTTTATTGTCTATATCTTTCCATCTTTGAAGGCATGCCACAATGGCAAAACTCATAGAAACCTAACATTTATTTCATAGTTTATGTAGCTGATAGTATACTTTCTACAATTCTACTATGTCTCTAGCAAGTACATTTTTCTCCTTTGAAGAATAGGGGATGGCAATGGAATGCTGGCATAAGGTTAGGATGTTGGGGAGAAAGTTGGGGAGATTCATCAGTATGAATCTCCATAAGGTGGAAGGCTGTAACTTGGCCTCTTAGAATACAAGAGAATTTCTGCCAAAAGCGGTTGCCTTTCATTTGATCCAATTGCTCTTGAGCTGTCATCTTGACAGTCATCAAGTGTCATGTTTTAATCAAACATTGATAGAGAGTCCTTTGGATGTCACCTACTGAGCGAGATGTAAAAGCCACAGAAGGAATCTAAGATTCAGAACTGCCCCTAAAGCACATAGCTAGCCTGTCCATCTGATTCCTAAGGCTGCTCCAAGTTCATAGGAAGAAAGCCAGGTCTTCTGTCTGGCTTTCTTCAGATATCTTATCCACCTAAAACCACTTCATATCATTTACTGATAAAATAAAAATAAAGGCACACCAGAAAAACTTATTTCTAGGAAGTTAGAAAAACTTGGGTTATGACCCTTCAAGAAAGGACCAGAGTAGATGCTTTTCAGCCTTCATATGAAAGAGAATGGAGGGGTCTTTGGGTGAAAGCAAAGACTGAACATGTATCTGTTTTCACAGTGCAGCCTTTCACTGTTTTGTGCAGTGATCATATGGAAAATTTAACCACTCTGAGAACAGAGGCAGGGACTTCCGTATGAGTCCTCACAGACCCCTAATCAATAAAAGTAATCTCCTTACACCTATTGTGTAAATGTCCTGTTGGTATCCTTGTTTAATTATCAAAATGATTTTTAAACAAAGAAAAAATTGGCTGTGGAATGATTCTCTTAATGGTGAATTGAATTCCCTGAATAAAGTTATTATTTTGCTGCCAAGTTCATCTTTTATCAGTTCTATTAAATAAATGTTTAGTACATTAACCCCATTTTATATTTGAAA
Organism: Artibeus jamaicensis; assembly: GCF_021234435.1. Classification (NCBI taxonomy): domain Eukaryota; kingdom Metazoa; phylum Chordata; class Mammalia; order Chiroptera; family Phyllostomidae; genus Artibeus; species Artibeus jamaicensis. The sequence goes on along the minus strand of NW_026521717.1, from coordinate 14,094,010 downwards.
TCATCTCTACCTGAGATAAGCTGTTTTATAATGTATTCCATGATTACTATTTGAATAACAGGTGACAAAATGCATGAGAAACAATACATTTAAAAATGTTTAGAAAATTATAGCATTGTTTCAAAATTTTTCTGAAATGGAATGCAATTTTTCACCATACTTCCAAGGTTTATTTACCATAATTTTATTGTTTTACTTTGGGCAATTTATAGACATCTACATACATCAGTTCATTGATTCTATGCCCTTCTGGAGAAGATGTTTGTCACAAAGAACTGTATCTGTAGTGGTCATAGTGTATATAACAATGGCTATAAGAAGGAAAAATAGTGTCATTCATTTTCAGAACTATCAAATCACTGTACCATATTATTTTTCTATATCCATAGTGAAAATTAAGAAAAAAGACAGTAGCACATGATTATATCATGTTTTGAATGAATTATTTCCCAGAACAATAATTTTACATGCTTCTGACATGCTTCAAGGTAACTTTATTATTGACAAGTTTTAAAACAAGATTAATTTATTTTATAACCGGGTTTTTACCTGTAAGATTTACAATTTACAGTAATTATATATTTTTTAGCTTTGGATATATCCAAGCTATCATCTCTGAGTAACTCGCCTTTACTGTAATTGTCAAGCAGCTGATCTATATAGGTGCAGATAAATTTAGCCACAAATATTTCTAAGGCATCAAAAAAAAATGCTGTGGTTACAGAAACTGAGGAAAATAAAGGATGAAAGGTAAATTTGTAAATTTACTTCTAAATATAAAATTTTATTCTTAACTATACTATCCTAAATATGTCAAAATGTGTGTTTCTTGATTTTTTTAATTTTATTTTAATCATTGTTCAAGTACAGTTTTCTGTCTTTTACTCCCATCCCAGCCCACCCCCCCAGCCCTCCCGTCCTCCCTCCCACTTCCACCTCCACTAGTTTCTGTCCATGTGTCCTTTATACTTGTTCCTGTAGACCCTTACTTTTTTCCCCTGAAATTTCCCTAAAATTCCCTCCCCTCTCCTCTCTGGTCACTGTCAGCATGTTCTCTATTTCAGTGTCTTTGGTTATATTGTGTTTGTTTGTTTGTTTGTTTGTTTGTTTGTTTTGTTTAGGTTCCTGTTAAAGGTGAGATCATATGGTATTTGTCTTTCATTGCCTGGCTTATTTCCCTTAGCATAATGCTTTCCAGTTCCATCCATGCTGTTGCAAAGGTTCGTTAACATTAAGGCTTTAAAAACAAAGTGAAAGCCTTAATGGCCCGTTGGTCTCCCTCCATTTAGCAATTATTCACTAGGGCACATGCAATAGAAAATAATATAGTATTATTTTGAAGCTAAAATTAGGCACATCACAGATCAAGTTTAAAAACTTATAGCCTTTAAAATAGATACACACGAACACACATGGCCATATTCTAAATTCCCACATACCAGTACAGAGAAATAGCTTTCAGATTTCCTTTCATAAGTGTTTTTCTCTAACAGGTGTGCTTTCTTTCCATCGAATTCCATTCCATTCCATTCCAACCTCTTCTTTTTCTGACATGTAAGAGGTGCTACCTCAAGTGGTAATAATAAAAATACCATCAGACACCATCCTGCTCACTTAAATGGTGATATTTCACCTAAAAATAAAAGATAAATAGTACCTTTGTGCACAATAATGGTAATGCACATGTATTTATGAATTCTCAAAGGTTTCTCTCCAGGATCCTTTTTAAATTGATAAATCTTATCTAAACCAATTTGCATGAACATTAACAAAAGCCCCAGAGGGAATTTTGTTCAAACCTAGGTGGTTTGTGAAGCATCTAGGTTTGGAATGTAAAATCATTTTTCTTTATGTATAGTTGATGAGAAGAGCCAAGGTAGATTACAAATTTATGGTAGATTCCATTAGCCCATTTGTTAAATCTGCAGATAAGAAAGCAATACCTCATCCAACTTTTTCAGTGTCTAACATAGAACACAAGTTAGTGTTACAGGCAGAGGGAATGATATGATCAGATATTTTGGGGAAATACAGAGTTAAACAAGCTGAACAGGTTTCTTTATCTGTGGACAGCTTTCGGAAGCTATAACATTCTGAGATGCATTGTAAATCACCAAGAGGTCATTGATTCATGTGGTGTTTTCCAAACTTTTATTCCACAACAAATCTCAGGACCAGAATGGCACTAAATGTACTTTGGGAATTGCTGTAATTTTCAACTATTTCACCAAAATACCATTGCAACAAGCTAAAAATTGATTATTCTTTTTTTTATTTTTTTAATTTATTTTTTTATTGATTATGCCATTACAGTTGTTCTATTCCCCCCTTCATTCCCCTCCACCCTACCCCCATCCCCACCATTACCCCCCTTTAGTTTATGACCATGTGTCGCAAGTTCTTTAGATTCTATATTTCCCATACTATTCTTGCCCCCCATATATTTTCTATCTACTGTCTATGCTACTTATTTTCTGTACCTTCTCCCCACTTCTCCTCCTCCCACTCCCCTGTTGCTAACCCTCCTTGATATCTTCATTTCTATGTTTCCACTCCTGATCTAGCTGTCCTTTTAGTTTGCTTTTGTTTTAGGTGTGGTTGTTAATAACTGCGAGTTTGCTGTCCTTTCACTGTTCATGATTTTTTAACTTCTTTTTCTTAGATAAGTCCCTTTAACATTTCATATAATAAGGGCTTGGTGATGATGAACTCCTTGAATTTGATCTTATCTGAGAAGCACTTTATCTGTCCTTCCATTCTAAATGAAAGTTTTGCTGGATAGAGCAATCTTGGATGTAGGTCTTTGGATTTCATGACTTGGAATACTTCTTTCCAGCTCCTTCTTGCCTGCAAGGTCTCTTTTGAGAAATCTGCTGACAGTCTGATGGGAACTCCTTTGGAGGTGACTGTCCCCTTAGCTCTTGATGCTTCTAGGATTCTCTCCTTCATTTTAATCTTGGCTAATGTAATGATGATGTGCCTTGGTGTGTTCCTTCTTGGGTCCAACTTCTTTGGGACTCTCTGAGCTTCCTGGATTTCCTGGAAGTCTATTTCCCTTGTCAGATTGGGGAAATTCTCCTTTATTATTTGTTCAAATAAGTTTTCCATTGGTGGCTGTTCCTTTCCCCTTTCTGGTACCCCTATAATTCGGATGTTGGAGCATTTAAAGATGTCCTGGAGGTTCCTAAGCCTCTCCTCATTTTTTTGAATTCTTGCTTCTTCACTCTTTTCTGTTTGGTCATTTTTTTCCTCCTTCTGGTCCACTCCATTGATTTGAATCCCAGTTTCCTTTTCATTGCTGTTGGTTTCCTGTGCAATTCCATTCATTTCAATTAGTTTCGCCTTCATATGTTTCTCTAATTTGTGGCTATAATCAACCAGATCTGTGAGGATCCTGATGACCAGTGTTTTAAACTGTGCGTCTGAGAGTTTTGCTATTTCTTCATCACTTAGATTTATAGGCTCTGGGGCTTTGAGATCTTCTTGAGCCATTTTTGGTCTGTTCATGCCCGTTAAGTAGGAGGAGTGGAACCTTGGACTCCCAGGTCGCTGGGTTGTGACACTGTATGTGGGGGCGTGGTCAGAGGGGGGAAATGGCAATCCCTTCTGCTGTTTCTCGCTGCTGGGTGAGGAGCAGAGCCTTAGGTGGTTCACCAGGGTAGGGCCACTTAGGTTGCTGGGTTATGACGCTGTATGTGGAGGCGGGGTCAGAGCCGGGAAATGGCAGCACCCTCTGCTGCCGCTTGCCGCCGGCTCTTGTCCAATCGCCCACTCCCTCGCTTGTCTATCCACACATGAATGCGTGACCACAGTCAACCCGCAGCCATGCTCCCTCACTGTTTCCCCAGGGTTGCTTGCTGAGTTGCCCACCAGGTCCAACCCTGCACCTGAATTCCGCGTGCCTGAGTTCATCTGACTGAGTTTTCCTGTGCAACCCCACTCCTCCAGCTGCTGGTTTCACCCCTCTTACTGGTCAGGCTGAAGAATTTGTTGTTATCAGACTTCAAAAAAGTTCAATTTTCTGTGTCCTGGCTATGTTTTCTGTTGCTAATATTTAGTTATCTCTAAACTTGGTTGTGTGAGGAAGCATGGCGTCTCCACCTATGCCTCCATCTTGGCGGAAGTAAAAAAAAAATTTATTATTCTAAAGGCCTGAACTTCCAATTCAATTTGATAAATTCTTAAAAATTACACTTCCCTTTGTTATTTGATGTCTCTTTTTGAAGCATTTTATTTTTTAATATACTTTTAATTACAGTTGACATACAATATTATATTAGTTTCAAGTGTACAACAATGGTGACACTTATATACCTTACAAAGTCATCATCTTGCTAAGTTTAGTAACCATGTGGAAGATGGCTTTTTTTTTTTAAGTCAGGTGACTGACTGTCTTGGTCAATTTGTCCAAGTTTTTGAAACCAAAATCTTGGAAAAGTAAACCTATTTATGTTTTTTTAGATTTCTACATTTTATTTTATTTATGTTTTCTGTAAAAGAATTATGTAATCGCCTCTAAAATTATATATTTTCTTTTTTACACTTGACCATTTAACTTTATTTTTCCTCCATGTACTGCAATGGGGAAACATAAAGCATAAAGAATTTGAAAATGTGATCTTATTTTTTAAAACAATATTCCAACAGAAACTAAAGGCTGTGCATGCTAATATGAAAAATCAAAAAAAGCATGAGAAAAACTTTCTACCATCCAGGCACAGGAATACATGCCCAAAACCCAAATAATTCAGGTGTTTCATGCTAAAGCTATACTGACACAAATCCCCAGCAGGTGTATCTCTCCCTGAGTTTCATAGAAATAACCAGCCATCTTTTCTCCCTTATGCAGTGTTTGTTTCTTTTTTTTTTTTTTAGTACTTGGCAATACTGGGACATGCTATTTCTTAGTTTTTGTGATTGTCATGAAAGCCTTTGCTTGATTGACTTGTAGTTATTTATATTTTAACTTCAGGTAATTCATTTTTTATTAAAAACCTATTATAGATTTCAGCCCTGGCTGGTGTAGCTCAGTGGATTGAGTGCAGGCCTCTGAACCACATGATTGTGGTTCAATTCCCAGTCAGGGCACATGCCTGGGTTGCAGGCCAGTTCCCAGCATGGGATGCAGGAGAGGCAACCATACATTGATATTTCTCTCCTCTCCTTCCCTTTCTCTCTAAAGATAAATAAATAAAATCTTTTAAAAAACCTATTATAGATTTCAAATTCTATTGCTATTCCCTATGATAGAGCATTATGACAGCCCTGAACACAAAGCTTTGGAAAGGCTTATAGCCCAGTCTCAGGCCATTGTGGTCATGGACTGTGCTGCTGCCCAGTGTCTGTGGAAGCCAGCCCTGAAGTCAGTGAACAGCACAAATGTTAGACACTGGCTGTGAGCTCTTACCTAAGCATTTACTTCTAGCCTCATTCCTCACTTGCTAAAGCGGATTTATAAAACATTTAACATACTTATTTAGTAACTCTTACAGGAATAGAACTCGAAAAATTATAGCACTGTTCTGAATTTTATTCAATCATTTTGACATCATCATAGAATCTTACTGTCTGAAGAAGCCTTAGAGGTCATCTATTTCAGGGTGTTCAGGCTTTAATGTGCATGGGCATCACCTGCAGAGCTGTCAAAATCCAGATAGCTATTCCCTTCCAGAAGTTCTGATTCAGCAGGTCTGGGGTAAAGGACAAAAATTTGCATTTTTAACAGTTCCCAGGGAAAGCTGGTGTTGCTAATCCCAGCCCCTGACGTTGAGAACCTCTGTGGTAGAAGCCCTTGTTTCCAGCCTGCTCTGGAGAACCTGAGCATGCCTGGAGCTGGCCTTCAAACCAAAGCCTGCAGAGCTGTCAGAAAAGAGGGAAAATCGTGATTTCTCCAGACCTCAGATCAGCATGAGGGATGATGGATTGGTGGCCCTCCATGCTTATTAGGGCATTCATCAGGGAAGAATAATTCAGTAACACAGATCCCTGAAACCATTCTGGCTTCTCAGCCTATTGAGGCCCATTTTTGAGAATCACTGATCTCATTCAAACTTCTCATTTTACGGAAGGAAATGTAGGCTCAGGCAGGGCAAGATGACATGTCCAGTTAGCGCTGACTGGGAACAGAACCCAGGTGCAGTGACTTATATTGATTTCACATTCCCTCCTCCATTACTAGTTCTGCCTAAGTTCTGCCTAAGAATGCACGGCCAAACATTTCTCAATAATTACCAATATTGGCAAAATAATTTTTAACAGGTTTTCATCTTTGCTGAGTGGATGTATTAATTTTTTATTTTATTTTATTTATTTATTTTTAGAGAGGGGAAGGGAGGGAGAAGAGAGGGAGAGACACATCAATGTGTAGCTGCCTCTTGCACGCTCCCTATGGAGACCTGGCCCACAACCCAGGCATGTGCCTTAACTGGGAATTGAACCTGCAGCCCTTTGGTTCACAGGCTGGCACTTAATCCACTGAGGCACACAAGCCAGGGTGGATATATTGACTTCTTAGTCTGTGATTTTCTACTCTCTTCTCCCAAAATGGGGAAAATTCTGACACAGCCTTGCTCTTGCTTGTGGTAAGATTAAGATTTATGTTGTTTCATTTGTTTGTTTGTTTGTTTGTTTGTTTTGTTTAATCTCACCTCCATACATTTATTTATTTTATTTTTTATTTAATCTTTATTGTATTTTTCCATTACCATTTAGTCTTCTTATACCTCTCTCACCCTGGCAATCACCATGCTGTTGTCCATGTCTATAAGTCCTTTTTCCTTTTTGATCAATCCCTCCACCCCCTAACCTCCAATTTTATTAACAGAAAGTTCCCAAACAATTTTTGGGAACAATTCTAAACAATGATTTTTTTTCTTTTCTTGGCTTACATCTCCTATAGGTAGTGGTCCTTACTATTAGCTTAATGTTTTTAGAACAATCTATAACCAATATATTTTGTGAACACAGAGGAATTTTATTTACCTCTGAGCATTTTGGTGATGTTTATTGTTTGTTTGTTTTTGCTTTCTCTTTCATGTATTTATCTTCCTTTTTCTATAGAATCATATTTTCTCTAATAATTTGGACCATTTGTTTTTTCTAAAGGCAAAGTTCTCTTCTGGACCCTTGAGGCTGCCTGAATCTGACATGGGTGTGGCACCTGCAAAAAATACCTCTACTCTTTACAATAGATTTTAACCCAGGGCTGCGTATGAACACCCACTTAAAGATGGGTGTGAAATGACCAGAAATGGCATTATCTTCTCTCTATAGTCTAAATGGTAAACTTGATCCTTATTGTGAATTCAAGAAAGTAGACATTCAAAAGTTTAACTGTACATTGACAGTAAGTGGGTTGATTTCTGCTGGTCCTGGGAAAAAATAATGCATGGCCCAAATGTAGTATTATTTTGTGGGAAGAATGGCATATTCTGACCAGCTTTCTTCTAAGACAGCTGTTCAGTGGATGCGTTTTAGGAAGCAAGCAAGCCATTATGCATAACAATAAAATTCAGTAAAAGCTTGCCCATGGATGGATAAAACCAAAATATTGTGCATAACATTTGTTACAGCACATTTTAATAACTAATGTGGTTATTGAGATGGAAGGAAAAAATACATATGTTTTGTTCTTTATAAGTGATCAAATGAACTGGTTGGACTTATAAAAATTTCTTAGGTTTCAATAGTAAAATTAATATCTATAAAATACATGCATATTCAGGAGTAAAATAGCCCCAAAGTAAATAAGAGAAATTCATCTTCTCTAGGTAGATTCTCAGAGACCTGAAATCTTATCATAAACTAATACAACCCCTATAATTTATTTTTATTATTATAATTCCCAGCTCAGTCTTTACACACAGATGCAGCTATGGATACAATGATGGCCCTTCATAATACATCTTTGTAATTTTTTGTAACAGAGAACATTTTGTATTATAAAAGATGATGGCTTTGTTTTCATTACTCAAAATTTAATTGTTAATTTTTGGTCTATGAGAATTTTAGAATTCCCTTTAATAAAATGAATGAAAGTATTTTATGACTTGCTGACTACAAGTTGGTGTTGTTTCTAAAGTTGCAAAGCTGTTAAGGCTTTCTCCATTATCTTGCAAAAGGGTACAAATATTTTGGTGCTTTCATAGCAACAGTTTACAGGGAAATTGCTCAGGAGATACTCCATGCCATTTGAACACATGCAGGCCATCCACACTCATACATACATTTCTTTACTTTCTTTCTCTGCCTTCAGTGTCCAGCTCAAAATTTTCCAATTTGCTCTAGACATTTAGAACATACCAGACATTCTGTCGTTCTCATAAGTTTTAAATTAGTCTTTTTCAGCTCTAAAAGCCTGCTTCCTTGATCTACCATTTATTCAGGATTGAGCTATCAGTTATTTCGTGAAGTTTCACTGACACCCCTCTTTTTCCTGTTCCCCACAAGGGAACTGGCAAGCCAGTTCCCCAACATTCCCACAGCTCACTGAGCCAATCCCTACTGTGGATCGTACCCATTAGCTCATAATTTATCTGTCTACATAACTGCCCCTGTACACCCTGGAAGATCTTTGGGAAAGAAACTATATCTCTGTACCTGGCATACATATAGCTGATGCTCAATGTTTGCTGAATCAATGAATAGTAAACTAGACTGTGCTTCCATGTGCAAAGACAGCCCAGGCCACACCCTTCTCCTAGTGAAGGGCAGTCTTCTGCCTTTGTCTTTGCTTCAGCAGCCTCTTGTCCTCTTTCCTCTCCAGTCTGACCTGCCCCCACCCCAGTCCAACTCAGTCTCCAAAGTGACTATTCTAAATTTAAGGTGTCATCATTCTCATCTGCCTTTGCCTATAGAATAAAGGACAAGGCCTGCAAAGTTATGTTCCAAGTCCTCCCTCCATAAACTCATTCCTTACCTCATCATCTGCTGCGTCTCTTCTTCCTCTTCACAATCCTAAAATATCCAAGTGCCAGCCTATTGGCTCCACACCCACAAAACACTGTCTCTTATCTCCACATCTGTGGCCACACTATACCCAGTGGTTGAAAAGCCTTTCTCTCCCCTTTCCACTTGCCCAATCAACTACTAATAATCCCTTCAGATTTGGTTTCTAAATGGTTTAGTTGCCTGAGGCCTCGTCCAGACTCTATGCTTCCTCTTCATACTGCACTGGCATCCAGGGATAGAAATCAGCAGTTTATCAATTAGACTGGAAGCTCCTCAAGGTAAGAGGCTCTGGTCTTGTTCACAGCTTTATCCCTGGGGCCTGGCTATTTATGGGAAATAGCTAATGAACAGAATGGAGGCTCCCCAGGGCAGACTGGACTCTCTGCCTTTCATCCTTTCTTGTCTTTCTTCTGCTCTTGATAGCACCTATTTTCCCTGCAGGGACTCGACAAGTGTTGGGAAGTAACTTTAAGTAAGCATGGGAGGGGAAGAGTTTGCTGTGTGTTCCCATAGCTAAAAACTAAAATAATACCAACTACTGTACTATGGCAACAATTTATTTCTTTTAAAAAAAAGTATAGCCTTTTTTCTTTCATCACAGGAGTGCTCCCAATCACTTGTTTAAACTGGATGATAGAATAAAAAATACAGAAATATCAACAAATTCACCAAACTAATGTGCCATGACAATAAGCAATTGGTAAGAGGAGCCCTATTGTACGTAAGTAAGAAAATAGCATGAAACTCAATACAAGATAGATTTTCAGGTTATTAAATGGGGGACTAGAGAGAAAAGGAAATGAGATGTGTAGGCTTGTGGTAACACAGTATTTGTCTACATATAACTTAGATGAAATCTGATTGAGTTGCTGTGTTTCCATAATACTGACCTCTCTACTTCCAAGTCAAATGTATTAGATTAAGTTAAAAGCTATTTTTCCCTCAACTTTGGCCTTGACTATTTTATCAATATATTTAAAACTAAAGGAAATTCTTATAGTTTGCTACCAAATCATAGTGTGACAGCCAGACTTATTTCCTTCTCCTCTTTCAAAGGTTCTCTATTCCTTCAGTGCTGATCTCATTGATAATCCTGTACAATCTGACCTAGGCCTCCTGAAGAAATCTACCTCTCTCCAGTGTACTTCTAGAACACTTTCACAGATGTTCACATGTGCTCATAGGTGCAATTATGTCCAGGGTTAGTGATATCTGACTTTTGACTCTGCATCCAATGATTCTAGGAGCCACAAACCCTAGGAGTTCACTAAATGCCAAACTGAACAGAATCCCTGTGAAGTTTCACCACAGTGAGGTTGCACAAAATTAGAGCATGCCCCTCATTCACTGATGTTAGTCCATAACCTGGCCTCAAAGCAGCATTACTTGTGCCCAAAGGCATATGTCTCCATCCTTCTGCTCCCATCCATGCTGCTGTCTACATGCACTTTGTTCTAGTCCCAAAGGCTAGGCTGCAGATATAGACTCCATAGTCCAACTCCATTTCTTCCACCACAGCCCACGGATAAAAATATAAAAGCCCTCATTCACTGCCATCTTCAACTGCCAAACAACATCAAACCTAGAGATTAAGCCCTTTGCCCAGCCACATCCCCACTCAATTCCAACCTTGCAATTTCTAGGGATACAAAGGCTTTGATTCAAGATGTCCAGGGAATGTCTGGGTCTTCCTCTTTAGATGCTGCCAATGTTGAGTTTTATATCCTAAAGTATTTCCAACCAGTCAGAAAGACTGTTAATTGCCCCTTTCACCTTGTGGGAATCTTCCTAAGCAAATGAAGGAAAGCTATAAGGGCTGATGCCAAGGGCTGTCAATCACATGATTGACACATCAGGGATTAAGAACTCTCAGGACTGTGTCACCCATGTTCCATGCTCTCACTAGTCAGCATGGTGTGAGACTGTAAAGTAAGTTTGTTTAAACTTTTTTAAAAAGAGTTTAGACAAATTTGCCTCCAAAATTTTTACTCCTTTCTGTAAATATTGAAGAGTCAAACTCCCACCAAGTTCCCAGTGAGGCCTAGAGATCTTCAACTCCCTTCTTCATTTATTCAGTTAACATTGAGGGCTTACTGGGTGCCTGGTACTGTTGAAGGAGCTGAAGATATAGTGGTCAACTAAAATTTACATTCTAGAGAGAGGGATGAAAATAAACAAATGAGTAATATACTATCAGATTCAAAATTCTGTGAAACAAGTAAAATGCGATGGAGAGAAAAGAAGAAATTTAAAACATTTTTATTATGGAAAATTACAAAAAAAACAAAATATAGTACAGTTGATCCTTCAAAAGAGGATTGGGGGACTAACTTTGTACACACTCAAAAATTCATGTGTAACTTTTGACTTCCTAAAAATTTAACTACAGTTGGCCCTTCATATCTGCAGGTTTCACATCTGTGGATTCAACCAACTACAGATCAAACATGGTATTTTCTATCCACTGTTGAGAATCTATGGATGCAGACAACTGACCATTCTAATAGTCTACTATTGACCAGAAGCCTTACCAATAACATAAATGGTTGTTTAACACATATTTTGTATTATATGTATTATATACTATATTCTTTACAATAAAGTAAGCTAGAGAAAAATATCATTAAGAAAATCATAAGAGAAAAAATATTTACTGTATTTATTTCAAAAATCTACATATGAGTGAATGTATGCAGTTCAAATCCCTGTTATTCAAAGGCTAAGTGTATATCCACCATTATACTCCTACAATGATCAACCCAAGACCCTGTTCTCTCTCCCCACCCCACCATGAATTGTTTTGAAACAAACCTAGACATTATATCATGTCCTTATACATGTTTTGGCATATTCCCTCTAAAAGGAATGGAATGTTATTTAGATAGGGTAATTGAGAAGGTATCTCTTAGAAGTTAATATGGGAAAAGAGATATGTGAATGGGAGAGTTACAGACTTTGAGGATCCATAGAAAGGCCTGTGTGACAACCCTAGAGGGATGAAGGGCAGAGGGGACTCAGTACTAATACAGCAGTATGAGAAGAATTTTCTACAAAGAATAAAAATTATTGGCAAAATTTATATAGTGCCTACTTTATGCCAACAACTCTTCTAGTGTTTTGCTCACATTAACTCATGTTTTTCACAATAACCCTATGAAGTCATTAGCACTATTATTATTCCCATTTTACTAAAACTGAAGAAACTAGGACACAGAAGGTCTATTTGGGCTACTCTAACAAAATATCACAGGCTGTGTTGCTTATAAATAACAGATATTTATTTCTCACAGTTCTGGAGGCTAGGATCTCTAACAGCAAGGAACCAGCATGGTCACATTCTGATGAGAGCTCCCTTCCTGGTTCACAGCACCTTTTTCCGTGTCCTCATATAGTAGAAAGGTCTAGGATCTCTGTGGAGTCCCTTTGATAAAGGTATCATGAGGGCTGTACCCCTGTGACTTAAGCACCTCCCAGAGGCCCCACTTTCTAATACCATCACCTCTAAAGGTTAAGATTTCAACATATGAATTGGGAGTGAAGAGACACAATCATTCATACCATGGCATAAAAGTACAACTAGTAACTGGAAGCCTCATAATTGGAACCCAGGCAATCTGGTTCTAGAACTCAAGTTCTTAACTCTTACACTGTACTGCTTCCCCTTTCAGATATAGTGACTCATTCATTGCCACTCACATTTCTATGCAACTTCAAACAAGTAGAGGTGCACAGACTCAGAGCTGCTCCTCCCAGGTCTTTTTGAACCCACCTCTTCTATCACTGACTCCAATCCTAGGCTGCCACCAGGTCTGGATCCTGCTACCTGTCCCATTCATCTTTTCCTATGTCCCTTCCCTTCTAACCAAAAGCTCTTTCCCTGTTTAACTGTAAGTGTTATGAGGGTAGTGGATGTGTCAATCAGTCAGTCATTGTTTCTCCTCACAGAGCCCCCCAAAAATAGTTGGTACTGAATAAATGTCTGTGGGATTAAACATTAATAAGTAAAAGGAAGTTACATTTGCACTGTAGCAGGTAATGCTAATGTTCCACCCAGAATCCCTGAAATCCCTCTTTTCCGTGAGTCTCCCCATGCTTGTGGGAGGGGTTTCAATGACCAGCACCTGCAGCCCTCCTAAGGACTTCACTTTTCCCCATGAGCAAAGAGCCCTCTCTTTGACCCCAGCTTCTTTGCATTAGAGTGGGGCCTAATTTATACTCCAGATCGCCTGGAGGATTGAAATTCCTCCCTTCTTCATACTTTCTGGAGGTCCTCTGATAGTAGGTAATTTAAAAATTTCCTCTGTTAACCAACATGGCTGGGTCTTGGAGCGTTAATGGAAAGTTATTATACTTAAAGTTTCACCATAAAATCAAAGTAAAATATATTCTAAAACTATACTGAAATCAATGTGATTTTACATTGATGAATCAATGCATCTTAGCAGGTTGTAGTGGCTTCATCATCATTGCAAATCTGAGGCACTCCAGCCTGAGACTTCTCAACAATGAAAACAGAGACTTCTGTTGGCAGCAAGTTGGATGATAACAACTAGCACATTGTCATCTCTGTAGAGAAGTGGGCAGAAGACAAGCAGGAAAGCTTGGCTCAATATTCAACTTCACAAAACTTATTCTCAACCATTATATGAGTTTTATAACATGTGATAATCATGAGACCAAGGGAAAAAGCCTAGTATGATAAAACACACATCAAGTAGATTGCTGAGATGAATATGGCCACCCTTCCTGTATGTGTCTGCTGGAATTTCCTTGACTTTTGAAGAGAAGACATGAAGATAACAAGTGGAAGTACTGAGTTAGTTAAAAGATCCCTAACGAACCACAAGATGCAGTTTTCACATATACGGTATAAGAAAAGTAAGGACCTAATGTGTGAATGAACTCAAAAAGCCACATTTGTCCTTATGTTTTTAGGCAGCCATTTCAAGTCCCTTTTTACCTTAAATAAGGAGTGAATTGTGATGAATGCATTTATGAACATCCTCATTTCAAAACAAATTGCACCATACTTTCGGGATTCTAAATTGAAAAGTTAGTAGCAAAGAGAGCTGCTCCAAAATCCATACTCTATAAAATCCACATAAGTCATGAGGAAAATGATAAAACTATAGATCATGGGTCCTTTATGCTCTAAAGAAAGGTTTTGAACCCCTGCATTCATAAAGCCCTCTTGGAATAAACACATAAACACAGGAATATAATACCATAGCTATACTGCCTCATCTTGCTGCCATATTTTTCTAAATAGTATTTATAATAATACAATAACATCATCAGCAAATTTTCATGAAAAGTATTGCTACTACTAATGTTCAGATTCAAAAATCCTGAATTCTTTACCAAGCTGTAGGATGTTCACCTTTCTGAGAAAAAGAAGATGGGGCAAAATTTGGATCAAGCTATCTCTCCATCATGTAGTGGCATCATCTATGGTGACATTTATTGTCATACATATGACATCATCCAAGAGTGCACCTTTAAGAGACTTTATCAAAGTTTTTCTTCTCATTACCATTTAGTGTCCACAGAAAACAAGGATGTGCACAAAACACTGTAAATTTATATCCAATATCCAATTTTGTTATATTGATGTACAAATTACAAATCCTAAATTTTTTTATAAATCTTCCTCCTGCATGCTTTCACTATCAAATCAGCAAGTGTGGGATACATTTGTTCATAATATATTGACATGAAACAGGAATTAAACTCCAAATGAGTGTCTTATAAAAGTCTAACAAATGTAAACCATGTATGAGGATAATGTGCTAGAAAGTTTTCCCTTGCTAGTCTGTCACATACTGACACTGGCCTCAAAATTAAAACACCATTTTTTCTATAAATAATCATATGAGAGGCCCAAAACAAGCAAGTGAAATCATGTTTTCAATACTTCTTTCTGATGTCTGAAATATTTTTTAAACAGATTATTTGTCTAGCCATGAAATTCACCTCATCTAATAATCATGTTAGCTAGCTAATATTTTCTTTCAAGCTCCCTTTTAAAAATAACTACAGTAAAATTAGAGAATAGTGGTAAAGTACAAAAATAGAGAATAGTTACCTGGGTTTATGTTGTTTCAAAAGTGAAAAGACATTTGTGGAGTTGAGTTCTAATTCTCATAAATTGGTTAGTTCAATATCCTCATGCATAATATGAACTGTGAAAATAATAGCTAGCATTTATTAAGAACGTGATATATGCCAAGCATGTATAATCTCACTTAATTCTTAACATAACTCTGTTTGTACCTTAAGTAGTAGTATTTTTTAAATGGATACTCTTTATTTCATTTTGTATTGTTTTATTCACTTGTATCATAAACATTTCCAATCTTTCCACATAGCAAAATAGATGCTCTTATTACACCCATTTACCCATGAGAAAATGAGGCACAGTTTACAGAAAGTCACAGCCAAGGTGCTCTGGTTTCAGAGCTGATACCCTCAACTGCATGAATGGAGGACAGGACTCTGAAATTGGGGATCCTTCCTTACTAGTACAAAAATATTTCTTAAAATTAGTCCATTATTTTATTCTCTCAAATTCGCCGGGGTGGGGTGTCTTAAGAAATTAGTATTTCTATTTGTAGGTTTTTAGACTTTCTGAGGATTCCAGAGCTATAGCACGATGTATTCAAGTACCAGAATCCTTTTGGATGAAACATGAGAACTCTTGCCCTCTGCAGATCCTTGCTTTGAGAGCATCCACATTTATAAATAAGCATATACCAGAAGTCAGTGCATCTTTCAAGTTGGTCTGTTGAAAATAAAAGTATGTAATGCAGTCAGACTTTATTTGAGCTATTCTTTGCTGGTCAGGTACATTGGCAATGAAAGATCTGAAGGTATAAACTTGGCAGCAACTTCAAAATATCCACTTGGTCCCAGAATGGTCACATGCTCATTATATGCATTTATTGTTCCTGGGTGCCCAGCTGTCCAAATCTACCCTGAGTCTCCAGTCAAGAGGAAGTATTGATAGGAACAATGCTAATGTGACATGACTGGGGACAATACAGAGTGACATGACCCAAGGTGATGAAGAAAACATTTATGGTTTCCGTACCATCTCCTCCTCCCTCCCTGTCACATATATTATGCATATAACATCCCTGACTTGGCAGTCACAGACAGAAAAGCCAAAAGATATTTATTAAGTTGCATCCCTCAACAACCCAATGGTCCACCTGAAATGCTGTCAGCTTACAGATTGGCTTGTAGCTGCTGTCTGCATACACCACACTTTCTCACCTTTAGTTCTAACTCGATGTCCAGGGGCCAACAAGGCACCTCCCCAGAGCCCACTTGCTTTTCACAAAGACCTAGGGACACTAGACAGGAAATAAGAGTCATCCAGTTGGCATTTAGCCCATTTAGACAAAGGCAGAAAATGGAAGAACAAACTGAGTTTCAACCTAGGCCCAGGATATAGAGGAAATGACCATTAAAAAAAACAAAATCTGTGTATTTGTGGTTGCTGGAGCAATCTTTCAAAGCAGCAGAAGGTTCCCCATTCCTGGCCCCATAACACAAAGGCTCAGAGCCCACTCTTAAGCATCAACTTTGTTTTATATTTAGGACAGTAGTTTTACCTTTATATAGTGCCAGTATTTACAGCAAATACATGAGACTATAGCTGAACAATACACAAGTGTCCTAAATGTAGGCAATTCTCAATCTATACTAGTGTATTGTATCCACAGAGTAATTCCATAATTTCCTACATGCATTTTTGATTGATCTAGATATTAGAGAAATGTATTAAATTTTTTAAAGAATATTTTTCCATTAAGTAAAAATCAGTCTATTTTCTTCAGAAAGCATTCCATATATATTGACTTAAATTGTTCTCCCAAAATTGTATATTCAACACTAAAACTGAACTGTACAAAATTTAATCTTTCTTTGAAGATTAAGAAGATTATTTTGAGATCTTCCTGAATCTCAGGGAATTTCATTATGATTTCAACTTGCATTCTATAAAAGAAATATAAACATAGCGGCTGGCAAATGGCCTGAGAACAGTGTGCCAGTGGGCAGTGTTTGTCCTGGCAGTTTGGGGACAGGCTTCCTCAAGGGGTCTCTTCATTGTAGGAGTGAAAAATGAGCACAATATGAACTTTATCACTTTACATATTTATGCCAAACACAAGGAGAGTTTTCTCTTAATATTACCATTACTTGCCTCATATATACTACAAAAATATACTCAGAAAACCAAGATCAAGGTCAACCTGAATTTTAAATCTCATGGTGGTAATCTGGCATAAGACAGGGTTTCTCTTGAAGCTGATGATAGAATTTTTTTTTTTACTTAAAAGAAAATCATTGTTGTCTTTTAGGAGAGAGCTAAAGGCAAAAGACACGTAAAGTAATAAGCTTAAAATGCATTTTCATTTCTAAAAAAATGTGCTGAGTTAATGAAATTTTTGTTGAACTAGTTACATGAAAATTGGTTATAAATGAATAAAGAAATCAATAGGATAAAAATATCACATTAATGAAAAAAGAATTATTAAATTCCTGTTCTTTTTGATGTCCCTCTAACAATTAGTATTTCCTTTCTCATGGGATAATATAAATTCTAGGTAAATTTCCAAAGGAATTAAATAAGAAAATATGTTTTGAGGGAAAGAAAGACAGGAGAAGGAAAAGAAGGAGAAAAAGAGAGAGACTGAGACAAAGAAAAGAGAAAGTAAAGAAGAAAGTTTATTTAAAAAAGAGGGTGGCATCTTTCAAAGAGTTTCCAGGACTTAAATTAAGTGTGGCATTAATTCTGTTTCCCCCAAGTCTTAGGCTTGGCAGGTTAATGATAAAATGCAGGGATTTCATGGATGTGGGAACTGGTGATAGAAAATGCATTATTACATTCAACAATTGTTGTACTTGAGAGGAACTATATGGGAAAAATATTACCCTAGAATAAATACAAATGAAATTCATGTATCAAAACCAATACTGTGAAAATGGTTTAAATGTTTCTTGAATTTATATCTAGTTATTAACCTAAATGCAGATTTTAGTTCAAGCTATACTTCTGCCTCATGGTCAGAATGCCTGAAAACCTGTGGTGTGGAAAATTGTCAGGATAAAGAATATTGAATTGGTCTCCATGAAAAACTGATTTTGGCATCCATAACCTCCACCCTGAGTGCAACCTCTCCAATCAAATTCTTCCTATTTCACTCTTGTCCCAGGAAAGAGGCCAAGGGAGCAGTATATATTAGCTAAAACAGCAAACACCTAACTACTCACCATAGAACCTTTCTCATTTGCCTTGAATCTCATAGGCAGAGAGAGCTCCACCCCAAAAGTCCAATCCTAGACTTAACCCCTGAAAGTGCAGAGGTAGGAGGTTTCCATTTCTACTGACTTTGGTTTCCTTCTTTCTCAGAGAAGGAAGTTGAGTGAGCCATCTGCCTTACTGATAACCCTAAAAGAAACTGCAATTTTTAAATGAAAAAGATCAATTTATTTGCAGAAATCCTTAAAATCCATTTCTCTCTTTCACACCTACTTCTGTTTCAATCTCACATTCTGTCTGGTTACCTCATGGAAAGTAAGCATTTCCTCAGAGTTTTATTTAGTATAGAGAAAAAAATCCAGGGACTTCTCCTAAATCATTTCTCTACCTGGGAAGATCCTAATGGCTCACCCCACCCCTGGGGCCCACCTCACTCTCTCCTGGGCTAGTCCCAAAACCAGGCTCCATTAAGCAACCCAGCATTGGTGGAGAATATTTTCCTTCCAGCCTCATTCCCAACATCCTCCAACCCCCATAGCTTCAGAAGGAATGTTCACCAAGCCTCCTCCAGTGGGTCCCAAGTCCTTTGCATGAGCCAGTTGGGGAAGAACTTTCTCCCCTCAGTGAAAGTTGTATTCATGTGCTGTACCTGTGCCTCTCTTGGTGGTTTCACCCTGATCTTTTCTCTCTTTGCAGCTGGTTAATAATCCACTAGCAAGTCAGGCTGCAGCGGCTGCAGCAGCAGCAGCCATGGGCTCCATAGCAAGCTCACAGGCCTTTGGCAATGCCCTCTCCAGTCTTCAGGGGGTCACGGGTCAACTAGTTACTAATGCACAAGGACAGGTGAGTGGGAGATGGGAACAAGAGTGAATTTTTATGGCAGATTGAACTCGGAAAGGAAATGAATTTTCTTTTGCATGACAGTGATATGTAACCACATCCATTTGAGTCAAATAAATAATGTTTAGTAGCAATGTCAAAAATAGGAGGAGGGTTGGAACGTTTTTCTATATTTTAAAAGGAAGGTTTTTTCCCTTCTTGAGAATGTCTCTTTTATTTTATTTTTATTTCTACATGATGACTTGTTCTGACCTTAATTGAAGAAATTAATTTTCATACCAAGGAATTCTTTAAAAAAGATAAATTTAAAAAATAAAATTTTGGTGTTGCTTTGGTATTTATTCATTCTTTTTAAACTTCAGCAGTGCGGGAAACTGGTAAGTTTCCTACCCTAATTGCTCTAAGATTTCTAAATTCAATAAATTGGCTTCAGTAAAGATAATTTCTGAATGTATGGGGAGGTGATGGGAAAAGACTGAAGAAATCACATAAAAACATCAAGAAAAAGGGTGAGGTAGATAGAGTGAAGCCCACTTCAAGTGGGCTGCACATGCTGAGCCTCTTGCTGATTCTCCTGGGAGGTAGGCAGTCTCTTATATGCTTGTAAGTTTCCTTCAGTCTGCCAGGTCCAGCAAATTTTCTTCCTGTCCTGAGCAGTACACCTGTTTGGTTACATAGCTAATGTGCCAACTTTGTGGTCACCAAGATACTGATGGAACTTGATTAGAGTGGCTCCATCTTCAAGACCCCAATAAATGTAAAAGCTGCTTGAATGACAAGAGTTGAACCTGAAGGTGTTGGGAGTGCTCCATTCGAAGGCCTGACACTCAGTCTCGAATGTTGCTATATCTGATGATGAAACGCAAAAGAGAAGGAGCCTGCACCCTCTCCAAGATTTTTTCTCCCAGAATTATTTACCCGGCAGTGAGTTTATTCATCCCTGCTTGGCCTGCTCTGTGGAGAAGAGGAATTGTGATATCTCAAACCCTTATGTAAAATATTTTCATTTTACATAAAGTGTAAACAGAGATGCATTATAAGCTAAACCCTCTCTTGTCTACATCCCAAGGGAAAGGCTGACCTTATTTTATTTCCTGGGCGGGTACAGAATTGTCCCATCAGAACCCCAAGGGCTGAACGATGGAGCTTGTCAAAGAGCGGCCCCAGGTAATGAATCATCTTATCACAGGTGCACACCACACATATTAAAGGAAGGCTGTATGAAAACCATACCCTCCACAGTCACCTTTCAATGTCGGCTTTAACCCTTGTTCCAATCCCTTTTCATCAAAGGATCATTTTATGCAGCAGCTCTCAATGGGGGCTCCAAAAAGCCCATTAAGATTTCTGGAGGGATGGGGTATTGGCGTTGAGGAAAAGTTGGTTAAAATATCTATAACTCATTCTCAGATCAGATCAGTCCTGGAAGCTGTTTCCTAGAGTTGTGCCCAAAATAGAACACTCAATTCATTTCTACCAGGCCACTGGCCCTTGAGTTGTAAATTTTAAGAGTGCAAAAAAGAACCTCTATCCACTGATGTGTATTTCCCTCTGATTTTTCTGTTTCAGCATCCAAGTAAAATGTATCACTATGCTCCCACCACCTGAGAATTAGTGGTGAAGAAATGCTTTATTGTTTAGAAGGAATTATTAGGAGCTTATTCTTCTGATAATTTAATGGTTGATCATTTTGCATTTACAAACCCATCCCCTTATCAGAGGTTAGAGAGTCAGTCTTTGCTTTGCTTGGCCTCTGCCTGCTCCCCATCCTTGCAACCCATAATTACCCATATGGAAATGAGCTTCAAAATAAAAATTTTACTGATACCCTGCATATAGTGAATAGGCATTGATTTTATTTTATTTTTTTTATTTTACAAACTGTTATGATAGTTGATTTTATAACATACACAAACTTCCTAAAGTGAAAAAATTTATACTTACAGAGAAATCAGTATTGCCTACTCATGAAGTCTGACAGCTGTAGAAATGTGCCCAAGAGCATCATGTCCTCTTCCCAGTGCCAGAAGAGAATGAGATATTCACAGTTCCAGAGTAGATGAATTGGCCACATTCATATAGTGCTATGTTTTCAAAAATCTTTGTAATATAAATGCAATCATATTTCCAGAAAAAGGCACATTCCCTGAATCTGTTGGCAGAGATGCTTGTTCAGGTTTATGAAATGGTCAGGTTACACCAAAAAAAAAAAAGAGGAAAAATTATTTGCTCTGTGTGTGTACAATCCCCTGGCTTATATTAATGTGCTACAAAAAGTAAGAATATATTGTAATCAGGTTAATAAAATTAGCCTTGCTCAAAATACTGCATAATGTGGATTACTATACCCAGCCTATTTTCAATTCCTTAAAAATCTCCACAGAGCTTTCCCAAAAAGATTACAAAAAGAAAAACTCAATATATTTAGAGATTCTTTTATGTTCTTGATGTTAACTATTTTTCATATTTGAAAATTTACTCAGAAGTAATAACATTAAAATCTGAATGTACATTTGAAAAGCATGTTTTACTCCACTGATAATTTGATGAGTGGGCCAATAGAGGAGGCATTTGCACTGCTAAAAAGTCTCTTGGGCCCTGGCTGGTGTAGCTCAGTGGATTGAGCGCGGGCCTGCGAACCAGACAATCGCGGTTCGATTCCCAGTCAGGGCACATGCCTGGGTTGCAGACCAGTTCCCTGCAGGCCAGTTTCCAGCAGGGGATGCACGAAAGGCAACCATACATTGATGCTTCTCTCCCTCTCTCCTTCCCTTCCCCTCTAAAGATAAATAAATAAAATATTAAAAAAAATAATAAAAAAAATAAAAAGTCTCTTGGCTACCTGGAAAACAAGATGAATGAGCCAATAGCTAAAAGCCCTGACTTTATTCAGACCTGCCTGGAATTAGGTTTAGTTTCAGTTTTCTACTCATATGACCTTGGGACAATGCCTTAACCTTCCCAAACCAGAGCTTCACCCTCAAACCTCTAAGACTACCTCTGTGAGGCAGCCTGGGCCAGTAGCTCTTGCTCCCTGGGCAAGCGGTCCTGGGAGGCAGGTGCCCCTCCTCATAGAGAGACATGTCCTAATCTCCCTTCAGGCCCTTGGCTTTCAATTCTCAACAAGAAGTCCCATCACCTGGAATTTGCAGTTTTGCTTTATTGTCTAAAATCTGCCTATGTTCTCAGTTACTGGGAAATCTTGGTATATTTGAGGATTTTGTTTTCTGTTCTTTTTTCCCTAATCAGTAATTATGAACAAACATGGAGGAAAAACTTCAGTCATTTTTAAATAACTTTTTGACCCTGTCATTCATTTACAGTTAATTCAGAAGTCAGACACTGTTCTAAAGAGTAATTGATTTTAACAGAATACTAAATTCTAAAGCCACAAAATACATATTTTACCCAGGGATGTTAAGGTATTTTAAAATTATATCATACACAACTTCACTCCTGGTATCAGAAGATAGCAACCTTCCTATTGGTGATCTGTGCACACAAACCTGCTTTATTGTGAGGAGTTTGAGAATGTAAGAATCTTGGTAGTAGGACATTAAGTTATTTTAGGAAAACTCATCTTTACCCTGGATAGTTCAGTGTTTGTATGTGTGTGTGTGTGTTCCAACACTCATTTGGTGGGTATGTTTAGGATTTGGTAGGTAGATTTAGATTTTTTTAAATCATGGACCTTCCTTTGTGCCCCTAGCAATATCTCCTTATTGACATTATTGCAGAAAAATAAAAGAAAATAAAATTTTATTTTCTCCTTGGACTAAAGAAAGCATTTTACATTTTAACTGAAGCTCAGGATGTTTCTTGATGAAAATAGCTCTTGACTACTATGAAATTTTCTTAAGTGGCACCAAGTCAAGTCTAAGACCTTCCCTTAGGTTTTTAAAGAGCCAGTCAAGTAAAAAAAAAAAAAAAAAGAAGAAGAAGAATAATCAACTAAACAACATTACCTTTTTAAAAATATGTTATTTATTTATTTTTTTAGAGAGAGGGGACGGTAAGGAGAAAGAGTGGGAGAGAAACATTAATATGTGGCTGCCTTTCATGTGTTCCCCCCCACTAGGGGGACCTGGCCTGCAACCCAGGCATGCGCCCTGAAGAACCAGAGACCCTTTGCTTCAAAGGCCCATGCTCAATCCACTGAGCTACACCAGCCAGGGCAACATTACCTTTTTTAATATATAAAAAGAAGAAAAAACTAAAAAAGACTTACTCATTCAACTTACCCACAAATACACACAGCATTTTATGAATAAGCAGTAGCTGAGCAGAGCTGGTTTCACAAGGGGAAAGGATTTGCTATAGCACAGGTGCTGCTTCCTAAAAGGACACAAGGCTCTGATCAAAGAAAAACAAGGTGTCGATACTAGCAGAAGCCTATGTCATGTAGGTGAGATCATACAAAACCATTCATAGTGAGTCACCTCCATTGAACAGCTCTGGGCGGGAGGGAGAGGGGTGGATGGAGACGCAGGAACCAGCAACACCACATATGTACACACCACCTGGAAAACCATTTTAATATTATAACTTTCTAATGTGGTGAAAAATGTATGTCTTAGACTTAAAGAAACATGATGCTTACATTGGGATGTTCCTCTGAATTATAATAGTAAGCTAAATAGTACCTCCAGAAGGCAACAGAATAGGTAAGAGCACTGGCTTTGAAGGAAACAGGACTGATTGAAACACATTTCTGGCTTTTTGGCATTGTATAAGTTATAGAATGCCATAAGTTATAGAAAACCCTCTTCTGGGCTTCTGTTTCCTCATCAGTAAAACAGAAGTGGTAAGACTTCTCACATACTTTTTTTGTTGTGGGGCTAAATGTGTAATAGTAGGAAAAGTGCTTAGCATTTGATAAATTATATTAATTTATTATATATGTTACAGGTATTCTTTTTAGGACAAAACACCAGCAATTGACCCTGAACTATGGGTTGCTAAAGTAATTCAATACATAATATAAATAGCAAGATGAAAATCTTGTAGAGAATAAAAGCACTACAAGATGAATGAAGATTAAGATTAAGTTATAAGAAGTACAGATCTTAACCTAAGGACTGAGATATAATACTCATTCAGTAAGTGTCCACTGAGCCCTTCAGTGGGTTTTATATCTGCTAGGAGAACTAACAAATCCACAGCTGCCCACATTTGTAAAACTAATTTCAAATTCTGTGCAAAGGAGATAAAGTGTATCACTTTGACAATGTTACTAGAGCAAATAAAGTACATTAGATGTATCCAGCTAAAACTAGTTGATTAGGAATTTAGGGAATTTCACACATACTTTTACTCTTTTGTTGCATTTTTAACAATGGAATGTGTAAATGCACAGAAAAAAATTAAAATATTTTTCCAAAAAATTAATACAAACAAATCCTTGTTTACCACCTAGGTATTAGCATTTTTTCCATATAAGCTTCTCAGTTCTTCCTGTTGTTTTTAAAAGAAATAAAACATTATTTCTGTTTTATTACAGAAATACTGATACAGCTAAGGTCTTAACATCTTTTCCCATTCCTCTCCTTTCCTTCCCAAGGTGATTACTATGATAAAATTGATTATTCCTTTTGTTCAGATTTTGCATTTTTAATATAAAATACTGATTTTAAAAAAGAACTCCAAAATCATAGGTACAGAATACCATTTTTATTACAAAACAGAATATATTCTTAAGACATTTTGCATAAATAAGACTCAAGCACATTTTCTTGAAAATTCAGATTAGGCGTCTGGGAATTCAGGGCCATTGTGTGTATGGCTCCCCGCAAATATTCCGAACAGAGCAATCCATGTAATATGCTGATTGGATTTGGCCATGTTTTCTAAGCCAAAACCCAAAAGTGTCTCACAAAAGATTTTATTTTCTCATTTGCAAATATCATTATATGAAGTTTTAAGAAGGTGTAAAAATTCTATCGCATTCAGTTAAATACAGAACAAATGGCATTTTTATAACAATAACATTTTTAGAACTAGGCTCTTTCAAGAGACGGGGAAATATATGATCATGGGGTTCGTAACATTATAAGAATTTTACCCTGGCTTCATCTGAGTAATAACGATAAAACAATAACGATGAACAACCTTAATCTTTGTACTAACAAATAAAATTTCCCGTTTGAGCCCAGTTGAGAGCTTTATTTCCCCCTTCCACGACAGGCCAGAGCGTTAAAGCAAAGTGTCCCTAAGTGCGCGCGGGTAGGAGGGAGTGGGCTGGTGACCCCTCAAGCCGCTCCACGAACGAGACTGCGGGGCGAGACGCGGAGAGGCGCCCGCCGCCCCACCGCCGCGTCGGCTCCTCCGGGAGTCCCGCCAACTCCGTGGTCAGCGGCCGCGGGGTGCCACCCCGCCCAGTTGAAATGTGGCACACCTCTTCACCTTTTTAACCCAACTTTTCCCAATTTGCAGCCCACCACCCAACGGTCGTAGAATTTATGGTCGCAGAGCACACTCTAGAAAAAGCTGCAGGAAGTAATTCACACTCATTCCTGTCCAAGTTTTCTTTTGTGAAATAATGGTTTAAACCAGAAAGGAACGCCCTCCAGGGAGGCTCCGCTTGGCCGAGGAGGACTGGGGGTGATTTCCCTGTCGCCTTTTGGGTGCACACACCTGCATGGCAATTTTGCAGCAAGAAGGGTCTTAACCCCTCCCGAGGAGCTCCCAGGACTGCAAGGTCAACTCCCAGGCCAGAGGGACGCGTGCCAGCCCCAAGCCCCGCGTGGTGGGTCCTCCTCTCTCCGGCCAGAGGCAGACTGAGAGCTGAGTGAGACAGACCTGGCCACCCCACTCACACCACTCCATCCCCCCCGCCCCACTGGCGGCTTCTCTCTCGCAGATCTGAAGAGTGTGGTGCCCTTGATAGTAAAGGCCTCTTACGAGTCCTTAATAGCCCTTGGCCGGCTCCGTGGTAATTGCGTGGAGATGGACTAGTTGGGAGGCCTTGCTCCTTGCTGTGGCTCAGCTGCTGAGACGCAGGAGGTAATCAGGTCTCAGAGCGGGTCAGCGCCATCAGGAGAAGGGAGGATCTGGCCCTCATTATGACAGAAAATTGTTCAGCCCAGACCTTTGCTGCCCTGCCAAAGGTCGCCCCTCCTTCTCTCTCTCTCCCTACCACCCTCACTTCTGAAATCAGTTAATTCCACCACCCTCACTTCTGAAATCAGAGTTAATTCCATTGGTGTCACCAGCCCAAAGAGCAGGCCAAGAACTAAAAGTAAAGCACCCTCTGAAATCTTTCTACCTCCAGCAAACTCAGCAGTGCCACCTGTCATATACAATTAAATGAGTTGGCAAAAATCTTCAATAAAAAAAATCCAGTTTGGGGGAATGCCTCTGAAGATCTGGCCAGAGGGAACCAAGGCCTGTCATGTAAAGCAGAACTTTGGATTGTTATGCTGTCACTTTTTTTTTCTGGCCACTGCATTTCATCCCATGAGTGTTTCACTTTCTTGGGAATAGAGAAATGTTTTCTTGTGTAAATTCCTGGGTCAAGACTGCTGGCACATCCTTTCCAGCTTAAGAATAGGAAAAGGGCCTATTAACTAATGAAGCAACCTAATTAACAGCTACCATTCTAAACAGGTAGTAAGTGACAAAACATCATTTAAGACACCTCCTTAGAAATGGTCTGACTTTTTCTATCTTTTTTTTTTGCCAGCATAGTTTATATTCTAATTAGCATAGTTTTATGGCAAAATAACATCACTTTTTTCATATTTTTTATTTAGTTATTTTTCAAGTACAGTTTTTTGTCTATTTCTCTCATCCCAGCCCTCCCACCCCATGCTCCCCACCTCCCTCCCATTTCCACCCCCCCTTAGTTCTCCTCCCTGTGTCCGTCATATTTGTTCCTCCAAATCACTCTTAATGTTCGTGTGGCCCATTCCAATGTGCAATGCTCTTTAACCATCTTATTTCCTACAGCAGCACTAAGTTTCAGCAAAATGTTCCTTCAGGCTAAGTGATTTTTTAAAACATATGATGAAAATAATGATATCTCTCATGTACTGAGCCTTCACAATGAGGCTACTATCATCTGTGATCCTGTTGAAACACAGGTTTATCTGTAATCGGTAGGTGTGATGATCCCAGCTGTGCAGATGAGCAAGCACTTGGAATGCTGAAACTTAAGTCTGCTCCCAGAGATGACACCTTCAGTAAGCGCCAGAACTGAGATCTGAGCCCAAATCCACACCCATCTGCTTTTACCACCATCATGGTCTTGGGTTCCAAGACCTAGGTTCTTTACCATGGTGCTCTGTAAATATGTCACTGTGAAACCTTCATTACTCTTTCTGCAAACAGGAACTGTTAGTTCTTGCCCTATCAACCTCACAGGTTTCTTTTGAAGGCATATAAACACTCACACACTTAGAGCTATAAACCTTGCCAAAATAAATATAGGGCATTTAAATCAATGTTCTCACCATTATTATTTTTGCTGATCAAAGGAACTGGGTAAGTAGGTTCAAGGAAATCTCTAAAGCAAGGGTGTCAAACTCATTTTCATCAGGGGGCCACATCAACCTCATGGTTGCCTTCAAAGGGCCGAATATAATTTTAGGACTGTATAAATGTAACTACTCCTTAACTGGGGCCAATGAGCTCTACATTCGGCCCTTTGAAGGCAACTGTGAGGCTGATGTGGCCCCCCCAGTGAAAATGAGTTTGACACCCCTGCTCTAAAACAATGAGATAGATAATCTTTAAAAAAGTGACCTCAGATCTCTACTTAATTTTGCCAGAGAAGATCAGCCTCGAGTCACCAGTGTCTGGCAGTCTGTAGGTCTGCCTCCTTCCAGCATCCTTTCCATGAAGAAAGAAAGATGTGCATGGTGAGGGCTTCACATGGGCTCATTAAGTGAGCCTTTCAAAGCTAAATAGGAAGCTCTGTCCCTATGAATCTTCTGTAGGACTTTTTGTAATATCACACAGAAAAATTACTTTAGAATTAATTAAGCTCCCAAAATGTTAGGACCCCAGACTTTTCCAGATATTTCTTTTGGAAACTTTCCTCTAAGAAAAAGAGAAATATCTATTACTAAAAGTCTAAGAAACCACTGATTTTAAGTTACACCATCAATTTAATAACAACTTTTTTGAAATGGAAGAAAATACTACCCCATTAAACAAATATGTTCATTGTTAGGGACAGCCAATTTCACAATTTTTTAATTCTAAAAATGTGGGAATCTTATAATTGAAGAAATATGTATTTATTTAATAAACAGACTTAAACCAGCACCAGAAAGACTGTACATTAGGCTGTTGATGATGGCTCTTTTTAGTATATAGTTTTTGGTAAAAGTCAGGAATGGAGAAGGAAGATATTTAAGTCTCAATTTCTCCAACTAGAGAATGAAAATTAAACTTGATTTGGGTCTGAGGACAATAAAAGAGAGGAAATTCTAAATTTCAACTTAATATCCCTAAAACAACATCAGCTTTTTCTACAATTTTAATTAAATCATATGTGAGATGCATTCAACTGTCAAATAAATGTTCACTGTATCCTTTACTACACCATATGTGCAATAATGCATCCAACTTTCTTGTTGGTCCTGAAGTTGACATGATGCATTCTTCTTAAAGGTATAAACAACATGTCAACTCACAGGACAATAAGAGAAAAATTAGAAATAGAGCATAGATGTGTAGAAATGGAAAAGTCATATCTCAGAACAGTGAAAAGAACCATATTCAAGTTCAGTGTACAGAAGTAGTCTTTTGCATGATTCAATTGAATGTTTATTAGCCATGAGACATTGCTCTAAATTGCTATTCATCTCATGACTACCCTTTTTCTGCCATGTAAAAATAACAACATAAGTAGATCTTAGATGTCATTAGGTGAAGAGTTGAGAACATGACAATGATTTCAAAATGTGATACATCTTTAAACTTATAAGTAAATGGCATCTATCAAGAACACAGAAACACACAAAGAGAAAAGAATTCCACACTCCTTAGATCTGACACTTGCCAATAGATACTCACAAAAATTCAGTCTTGTCAGAGTAACAGGCAGTGCAAATGTCCATGTGCACACATGAAAGGCAGCCCAAAGTAAATAACACAGGCTTTCAAACCACAAGCCATCCCCAAGGAGCTCTGCAATTGCAGGCAAAACACCTAATCTTAGTCAGCTGCAATTTTCTCTTCTATGACAATATCTTCCTCTCAGGGTTGTAAGGGAGATTAGTACTTACATAATAAAATTAATTAATTGCTGCTATTTATTGAGCACTTTCTACATTCCAAAGAGTGCTTAGCATTTGATATATTACTTCATTTCATCTTGACCACAAGCATGGGATATACTCTATCCCCAATGTACAGATTAAGAAACTTCCAAGTGCACCCAGCTGGAAATGCTGGGATCAAACTCAGTTTTGTCTGGTATTAGAGATTGCTCTTAATCACTGGGCTCCAACAATAATTTAATTTTTTTGTTTTCTTCGCCATTGTATCCCAAATGGCTAGAATAGCACCTCATACAAAGTGAGCATAAACAGAGTAATAAAATCTGTGGACTGAATGGTTTTATATAACTTAATATATAATCTGATAACCAATTTGCACAAATTCATCATTTCCTTTCATTCTCACAATACTCTTGCACTTTTATGTCTAATTTACAGCTAAGGAAATGGAGGCTCAGAAAAGCTAACCAGATTCGCAGAGCCACACCAGTAAGTGATAGAGCCTGGATTTGAGCTCAGATCTGGCTGCTTCAAAGCCCAGCTTTCCTCTGAGTAAAGGCACTTTCAGTACTATGTATTTAAGTGCCTAATACCATGCCTGCCATACAGTAGTCATTCCATAGACACTGTGCTCTCTTCATATACATTTTAATCCACTTAGAGTATCTGATATAAAGTAGAATCTATGTAATATATTGAAGTTTTATGTGGAAATGCTTGTGAGCATAATGCCACCCTGCATTATCATATCTGATGAAAATGGCATTTGTCTATTTACTTCCTTCAATTTTTTAAACAACTTATGTTTCAGGGTTGTTGTAAGAAGTAAAGGTAATAAAGGCTGTTAAGTGCTTGGCACAGCACCTGGCACACAGTGCATACTGAGCAAGTCCTGCCTCTCCTACCTTGTTCCCTTTTAAGACCACCTCAGTCTTGAACCCCATGGTTACTACAGCAAGCAGAGAGGGCCAGTGTGATCATTTTGAGTCTGCTGCTCACATCTGTGTGTAGTTGGGTAAACTGACTATCTTGTTTTCTCCAGATTATCAACAGCAGAAGACTAGCCATATCTGGCTTGCCTCTCTAACATGACTGTGTGGCTTCTGGACACAATAACATCCACTTTTCCTTATAACAAAATGGTGTACTTTATTGCATCAAAAGGCAGGGCCACAGGGATATTACCTGCTAGGCTGATTTAACTGTTATGGGTCGCCTCTGATTCTCTAGAATGAAAGTATTTCCATCTACCTTCGTGAATCTGCAGGTGAGGTTAGCAGACAGCCAAAAGGAGATCAGAGATATGTACAGCTAGAAAAACAAAAGTTGGTTTTAAATTCACATGGAATTTGAGGACTTGATTGCAAGTTAAAAAAGGATTGCAAGTTATAACTCAGTATCATTGGGTTATAAAAGAACTATTTAGGATGTTTAATATAAAAGGTGATAAAATGGAGAAAACAGTACTTGAACAACAATAAGAAATGAAAGAAAATAAAATTATTGCCAGGGGCTGAGGAGAGAGAGGAATGGGGAATTGTTGTTTAATGAATATAAACTCTTAGTTTTATAAGAAGAAAAAAGTTACAGAGGTGATTGCACAACATTATGAATGTAGTCAATCCCATTGAACTGTACACTTAAAATGGTTAAGATGGTGAGTTTAGTGTTACATGTATTTTACCATAATAAAAAAACTGAAAAAGGGAAAAAAGATGATATCCTTAAGAAAAAGGGTCCTTACGTCATTAATGTGTCAAAAGTGGTATACAATTACTTAAATGAACACAAAAGAGATGGCATGCTACTCAGGATTCTGAGAACCCATTTTGATTTTTTGAGATAAAAAATCTTATACTTTTTAAAATATTTAAAAAGTAGAGTTGATGCCCCTCTCAGCTCACATGAAAATAAGACATTAGAAAAGGAGGTAGTATGGATGGTTTTACACATCTAGGCTTCTTACTACAATTTGGAACCCAAATGAATCAGAAAAGTGTTAAGAACTTATCCTTTTCAGACATCAAATCTGTTATCACACACATTGCTAGAAATATCCCAAAATTTTTAGAGTAAACAAGCAGATAACATTTTTCGCTTTGAGTTATGGGTTAAGTAATAATTTTGTATTAAATATCTCAATTGTCCTTCAATGTAAGAATCATTATACCAACTTCTACATTATGTTACTATATATGTATAGTTTGTGAATGATTTCATCAGGCAAGACTATAAAACTTATTTATTCCTGATAAGACTGTACTTCAAAAATAGTTTTGAAATTAAAAATTCCAAAATGTATACCATTGGTATAAATTATAAATTATTTAACTTAGAACAGCTTAGTTGAAAAGTTATTGCATTAGTGCTGATAAAGTGCATTGGTAATGATAAAATATATTTTTCTGGAACCAAATTTGAAGGAGCAGAATATAAATGGTTTTTGAGTGAGAAACCACAGCTGGAGAATGCAGTGGTCCATTTACCTAAATCTGTCAAAATCTGCCTGTGGGTTAGGGGTAAGAATGCAGATTGGTCACCTATGAAAATGAAAATATAATTTTATGAGAAAAACTCATCAGCATAATTCTGATGAGTTATGGTCTTTGTTGTGAGAAATAAGAAATTCTGTGGTCTCACCCTGAAGAACATTAAGAAAACATTACTAAGAGGAAATTGAAAAAGTAATATATGTTAGAGTGGTGAGCACAACTTTTTCCTGATTGAACAGATATTGTTCACAAGTATCAAAATACATTTAATTTTGCCACAACAATAGATATTCCCTTCACAAAAAGCATATTAATCATCTTGGACTTATGAAACTGGGTGGTGATAAACCAGATGCATTTTTAAAGACAGGCTTTTTTCTTAGAGGCTTGTTTTGTTGTTTATACTAATTTAAATTCAACTTTACAGCCTGAATGCACTCAGCACTATGTGATACTAAATGCATTTTCTTGAGCCATTGCCAAATATTTCCTTCACCAAATCCATTGCTCCAAAGAATTTGCAATATTGGAGATCACTGGTCTCTAATTTAGGTTATTTTTGCTCTGATTGCTCTAGCTTTTTTTTTTTTTGCACTTGGTAAGAAATATAAAATAAACAGTTCATGGGCCCAGGGCTTCATTTAGAAATGTTTATGACAGCTTCTAAGGACAAAAGCTGAGTTAAACTAAACAGTGTTCTTCCAAGCAATACATTACTTTAATCTGATTTAGTCACTTAATCTGCCATCAACAGGCAAAGCAGAAATACTTGCCCAAATTCTAGGTGGTTTTTGCTGGCATTAGAATTTAAACTCTTAGGCAAAGCCATATAAAGACTTCCCAAGTTGGTTTTGCTGCAGAATTATGGCATCACCACAAAAAAAAACAAGTGCAAAAGGATGATAAAAAGAAATGTTTCCAGTTCATCCTTAAGGATTTGTCTTTGTTTCTGGTCTTTGTCCTGCTAGAAAAATGCAATGAATATCATAATAAAAATGTAAAACTGCTAAAGAAAGTTGGAGATTAAAGTACTAGATCATATCCACAAACATTTCATTTCCTCCCATTGAAAATAAAATGAGAAGCTACAAATTGAAACCAATGTTACAACGACTTGAAGGAATTTGGCTTTGTATGACATGTCACACTTGCCCTTGTTAAAAATAGCTATACATTGAAGAATACATTTCAGTTAGGACTCTATAGATGGAAAAATTATATTAAAAATTAACACATTAAAATTATATAAATCGATGTAACATTCATAGATAAAGGTGCAACTTTGAAAGCCTGGTGAAACTGAGCCCTTATTAACCACATAATGAATTCCTGTGTATCCTTGTGGTGGAATCAAGAAGGCAGAAGTTGTTATCACTGTATTGTGGTCGCTGAGAAGACACAATGATCCAGGGGTGTTCATTCTGCTGCCCATGAGCCACATGCAGCCCAGGATGGCTATGAATGTGGCCCAACACAAAATGGTATATTTACTTAAGACCTTTTTTTTTTTTTTTTTGCTCATCAGGTTTTGTTAGTGCTTATATATTTAATATGTGGTCCAAGGCAGTTCTTTCAGTGTGACCTGGAGGTGCCAAAAGGTTGGACTCCCCTGGGCCCTTTACCATAAACTGAAGGGCATCCCCCACTATGTGCAGGGCCAGTTCATATGTGAACTAGCCTTTCAGTATGTGAAAGGGCCAGTGGGAACTAGCCCTTTCCATTTACCTTTTTGGAGACCAGAGTCCTAGTGAATTTACTCCCCACTTTCCCCCTATTTACTATCTGACTTCTAAAAGCATTTTAGCCATCTTCTTCTTTATAATCAAAGTGACTTGAAAGCAAAATTGAGGATCATCAGATATTTCTCAGACTTCTGAAATCTAGGACAGTGCCTGAAATCTATTCTCAATAATGTTGATTTCAAAGAGTGACCAAAGGGAAGAGGGGAAGGAATTTCAGGGGAAAAGGGAAAGGATTCACAGGAACTAGTATAAAGAACACATGGACAACAACTAAGGGGGGTGGAAATGGGAGGGAAGTGGGGGGCACTGGGGTGAGGGCTGGGATGGGAGTAAAAGACAGAAGACTGTACTTGAACAACAAATAAATTTTAAAAAATAAAATGAAAAAATATAAATCTACCATTTTTCAGGAGAAAATAAGAATCTATTTCTTTTTTAATATATTTTATTAATTATGCCATTACAGTTCTATTCCCCCCTTCATTCCCTTCCACCCTGCACACCCCCTCCACCACCATTCCCCCCCTTTAGTTTATGACCACATGTCTCAAGTTCTTTTTTTATTTTATTTTATTTATTTATCTTTAGACAGGAAGGGAAGGAGAGAGGGAGAGAAATATCAATGTATGGTTGCCTCTTGTGTGTCCCCTGCTGGGAACTGGCCTGCAACCCAGGCATGTGCCCTGACTGGGAATCGAACTGCAATACTCTGGTTCACAGGCCCATGCTCAATCCACTGAGCTACACCAGCCAGGGCTCAAGTTCTTTAGATTCTATATTTCCCATACTATTCTTGCCCTCCACCCTATCTATTTTCTACCTACCATCTATGCTACTTATTTTCTGTACCTTCTCCCCATTTCTCCTCCTCCCACTCCCCTGTTGCTAACCCTCCTTGTGATCTTCATTTCTATGGTTCTGCTCCTGATTTAGCTGTCCTCTTAGTTTGCTTTTCTTTTAGGCATGGTTGTTAATAACTGAGTTTGCTGTCATTTCACTGTTCATCTTTTTTATCTTCTTTTTCTTAAATAAGCCCCTTTAACATTTCGTATAATAAGGGTTTGGTGATGATGAACTCCTTGAATTTGATCTTATCTGAGAAGCACTTTATCTGCCCTTCCATTCTAAATGAATGCTTTGCTGGGTAGATCTATCTTGGATGTAGGTCTTTGGATTTCATGACTTGGAATACTTCTTTCCAGCTCCTTCTTGCCTGCAAGGTCTCTTTTGAGAAATCTGCTGACAGTCTGATGGGAACTCCTTTGGAGGTGACTGTCCCCTTAGCTCTTGATGCTTCTAGGATTCTCTCCTTCATTTGAATCTTGGTTAATGTAATCATGATGTGCCTTGGTGTGTTCCTTCTTAGGTCCAACTTCTTTGGGACTCTCTGAGCTTCCTGGATTTCCTGGAAGTCTATTTCCTTTCCCAGATTGGGGAAGTTCTCCTTTATTATTTGTTCAAATAAGTTTTACACTCATGGCTGTTCCTCTTCCCCTTCTGGTACCCCTATAATTCAGATGTTGGAACATTTAAAGATGTCCTGAAGGTTCCTAAGCCTCTCCTCATTTTTTTGAATTCTTGCTTCTTCATTCTTTTCTGTTTGGTCATTTTTTTCCTCCTTCTGGTCCACTCCTTTAATTTGAGTCCCAGTTTCCTTTCCATTACTATTGGTTTCCTGCGCATTTCCCTTCATTTCAATTAGTTTAGCTTCCATATGTTCCTCTAATTTGTGACTAAAATCAACCAGTTCTATGAGCATCCAGTGTTTTGAACTGTGCATCTGAAAGTTTGGCTATTTATTCGTCACTTAGATTTCTTGGCTCTGGGGCTCTGAGTTGTTCTTGAGCCATGTTTTGATCTGTTCATGCCTGTTACATACGAGGAGCAGAGCCTTAGTTGTTCACCAAGGCGGGGCCACCCGGGTCGCTGTTTTGTGACTCTGTATGTGGGGGCATGGACAGAGAGGGACAATGCCAGTTCTCTCTGCCGCTTTCTGCCGCTGGGGCCTGCGTGGTCTTTCTCACCACTGCTAGCTCCTTCACCAGTTTATCTGCATGCGAATGTGTGACCACGGTCTGCCCTCAGTGGGTTCGTGGCCTTGCGCCCTCAGTGGGTCCGCCCGCTTCTCCACACCTGGGATCCACCCACGGCTGTTGGCACATCTGAGTAGCACGCCAGGTTGGTCCAGTGGATCTTTCCTGCCCGACCCTGCTCTGCTGCTGTCTCTGCCCCTCTTACCGGTTTGGCTGAAGGATTTGTTGTTGTCAGACTTCCGTGTAGTTCAATTTTCTGTGGTTTGGCAGTCTTTTTGTTGCTAAAACTTTGTTGTTTTTAAACTTGGTTGTGTGAGAAGGCGAAGTGCTTCCACCTACATCTCCATCTTGGCAGAAGTCTCAGAATCTATTTCAATGAAGAGTGAATTAAGCAAATAGTCACAGGAGATTAACTCAAGTCATTGACAGTTGCAAAGAGCAGGCAAGACTCTTGCCAAGAGCAGCTGTTTTAGCTTTATGTAAAGTGCTGCTATCTTAACTGTCCTAACTACCAGAAAACCAGACTTTCTTCCTCACTGGTGGGTTACTGGTGCCATATATGGCAAGATTTATAGAATGTTCCTATTAAGCCAAAACACCTTTGGAACTAACATTGCAACCAAAAACTCAGGTTCAGCTGCTTACTACAATAGCAGTCAAACTTGTGAGACAAGTGCTGGTGCAAAAGAAAAGAGGTTTATTTAGGTGCCCTTATCCAGGATAATGATGGAGGTCTATCTCAAGGACCAGACCCCCTCCTAAAGACCTGAAGTTCTTATAGGAATAGGAAATGGTAGAGAGTGGAGGGCTTATTTTTTTTCTAGCCAATTATCTTGCTAGTGTTTGGCACACCTGGGTCCTATTCATTCATCTTTCTGGCTTTTGGTGCACTCAGTATTAGAATCTCCCCCTGTGTCATCTTGGCCAAAGGGGAGACTCCTTGTGTTCCCTGACTGTGTACCAGTGTCGGGGTCAGTGAGAAGGGGTAAGAGGCTACATGACCTGCCATCAGGAAGTCTGGAGATGACACAGCCCTCAGCCCACCTTTCGAGTGGACACAGCACCCAAACATTTAGAGGAGCTGGTTGGAGTCAGCAGGCCACCCCTGAATCCCTACTCCGACTGATGGGTGCCTATGGTAACATCATTCATTCTGTCTTACATCATTAAGATCTAGTAGGATCCTTTAACCTTGCTTCACCATTTGTAATTGGAAAACAAAAGCATACACATTAGATTTATTCTTTCTCAAAAATTAAACAAATGACAGACTGTTGACAATAGTGAGTTTAGAAGTTAAGTCCAATTAAAGACAAGAGGGAAAATGGAGACCCATAAAAGCACATCTTTATTGTATCTTGTAAATATTACTGATGAGAATAATTTTGCTAACATAATTGCCAAATGATTATGCTAAAATTCCTCCCAACTCTTTTCTTATGTGTTGTTACTATGCTTTCCTTGAGTGGGCCTTCCATGTTAGAATTTTCAGTTTTTCAAAAACTTCAGAAGAACTTGAGCAACTAAGGTATTTGAATAGTATCTATTTTTAATTCAGCTGAAACTTCAACAATCAGTGTGATAAATAGCAGAAACTACCTCTCAGAAATAAACTGAATTCATAATGTATAGGAAAATGTATGTTTTGCTCGCAATTTTAAACTCTCTACCTCTGGTATTTGTTAATTTCCTTCTTCTTTTCTTCCATGTTCCCTTCTTGCCTTCTTCTCTCCTCCACTTTTCAAGCATTCTTAGTTAACAAACTCCTGACAGTATAACCCATGGCATCTCTTTTTTTTAATGTTATTGACCTTAATAAAGGTAATGGCAGTCCTTATCTTTACCTGATTTCAAAATTGTGGATAGCTATAGCTAAGCAATTCTCACTAGTATTCATGAAATAGTCATGTATGTTGCTTAATTTATACAAACTACTTAATTATAGGCCCAAAATGTTAAAGCTAAATTTAAAAATAAGACAGTACATTACTCTCACACTTGACACCCTCACACATGCAATGGTAAGATAGCCTAGAGGGGTTGGAAGATTAGGAGAGAATTACAAGCTTGAATTTCTTTGTCTAGTAATTTGTGATTATCAAACCCCTTCCCATATAAGTGGGGAAAGCAAACAGAACTGACATTTGAGTTATAATCATCAAAGCTTTGCACTGTCCCTTTCAACCTTCTGGGCCTTCCCCTCCCATTGATAAAAGGTGGGTATTTTTCCTATGACTGTTCTTAGGCACTCTTAAGGACTACAGTCTTCTATGGTCTCTTTAAATTACAAGTAAGATGCCCAGTTTCCTGACAATAATGAAAACTTGACCTAACAAACTTCCCACCACCACCACAACAGCCCCAGCTGAGCCTTCCTCTTGCTGCTTGCTACTATGGGAAAGGGTTGCCAGGTCTCACTTTCTTTCCCATTGGAATTACTGTCCTTTCATCAGCTTATTAAAACTATTTCTGACAGGTCAGGTTGAACTGGGAGGACAGATGGGGCATAAGAATGGTCCCACTTTGCTGAACTTTAATAAGGTGGTTTCTGCTCTCTGGGCCAGCAGATGACTCAAGCCGACTCCTTTAAGCACTTCATGAGGTTTTCTGAGGCCCACCTGGGACCTTCCAATGGCACACTGCTGTAGCGATGTGTTTTCTTTCAGCTGCCCACTCCATTCTCAGGGCATGGTTTCTCCAGGTCCGTTCTCAAGGCTCCCTCTGTGATACTGCCACAGTCCTCATTCCCCAGGGGGTTCTCTGGGACAGGATTTTACATGGTTCAGACTCATGATATGAAGTCCAGGGAAAGACCACATATCCTTGCCCTCTATCAGTGGGAGTGTAGTTGGTGCCCAGAAGGCACTGCTGCTCTCTCCTTCTTCCTTCTCTTCCATTTATTCTTTCTCTTCTACTCCTTCCTTTCCTTGCCTTTTTTTAATCTCATTCCTTCTCAGCTCAAAAGTTATAGCCTCTTACCTACAAATTCCTCAGGGGCAGTGTCTCCCAAATTTTAGGTAACAATATTAATTCAACTACTTTCATTAACATTGAGGAAAGGAGAAAGCCTCCCATGCCCCATCCCTGAGGGTGAGGAGGACACACAATTTCCAAACTGTGAGGATTGACTTCTGGACCATGTGATTGTATTTTAGAACTGCCAGCATGAAGGTCTCATCCCTTCTTTGTACTGTAGCAACTATTGAATCTCAGTGCCTTAGCATTCTATCACAAGAAAAGGAAGGGTTTGTTATTTTCTGTGGTAAACTACTGTTTTCTCTTCTTTGCAGTAAACAATTTTCATGGTGAAATTGCAACATTTTGAAAAATTCAAAAGGTCTTCTACAATTCAGTGTAAAAACTCAGAAGTTACCACAGAAGCATGTAAGCAAAATGAAATTATGAACAAACATTTATTAAACATTTACTTGTATTTCAATTGTTAAATCACTGTGTTGAATGTTTTGCATACATATCTTATTCGGTCCCTACAACAACCTTATGAAGGGATCATTATTATTCCCACTTTATAGATGAGTAGACTGAGATTCTAAGAAATTAAGTAATTCACCAACAATCTTCCACTAGTTAGTTAGTGACACAGCCTAGGCTTGAACCCAGCTAGTAGGAAGCTTCTCCCTCTTTCTTTCTCTCTCTCTTTCTATCTCTCTCTCTCTCTCTCTCTCTCTCTATATATATATATATATATATATATATATATATATATATACACATACACATACATCTCTATATGTATATATACATATATACACACATATACACACACATATATATAAACATATATACACATATATCTTAAACTGTATTAATAACTACTTTTAATGGCTTTTTAAAATCTTTTAGGGGAGAAAATTGTTTGTATATTGTTATTGATGCTCTTACAACATCCGTTTTCATGCAAATTATCTTTCATATAATGCAACTGAAAGTGATATCCTGAAGATCATGACATCTGCAATTCTTCAGTCTTGTCTGTGAGTATGTTTCTAAAGTTGAAACCAAATATAGAGCATCCAGCAAGAGTTCTAATTCTAACTGACAATGAAAAACACTGAGTAGGTAGGTATTCTAAGGAGTAGCATACCTATCATACCCATGATATAAGTATGACAATGTATACCGTATTAAGTTCTTCCTCACAGTTGCTCATTAAAGGAATGTGTATCATTCACTTCTTTCAGGGTGGTCTAAGTTCATTTGTCTCATATCCTGGGCTTTTCAACTATGTCACTTTCAGGCACACTGTCATCCCCTGCATCCATACAATGCCAGACAGTGTTAATCATCATGGCACTGTTTCTTTCTGAATCCCAGAACCTCCAGAGCTTGAGAAAGTTACAGCCAACTTATTGGTATTGCCTGCAACATTAAATCTATTTGTCCTTAGCTAAGTGTCTTCCTCTAATTGAACTCCTCAATCTGCTCATCTTCATGCTTTCACAATTCTCTAATTCAGACACTCTGCTAGAGGACCATCTCAGCATTCACACTTCTTTTATTCCCCATCTTGAACAGACTCAATTCAAGAAGGCACTAAATTGCATCTTGCAAAAATAAATAATTGTATTGTTTTACTCTTCCTGGGATTAACATCAGAGCTGCCAAAATAACTCTGTTAATTTAACTTTAAACCTAAGAGAACAATGAGACTAAAATGCATGTATTATATGAAGATGACAAAAATCATCCCTTGGAGGAAGAAAGGAGAGTGGATACAGCCAGATCAGGAAGGAAGGTTAGGTGACTGGCTGTTTTCATTCTGGTGAGCTCTCCCACCAGTTCCTTGGCTCTCAAATACTATAAGCACTTTGTTTAAGAATGGACAGAGTGATGTCAGTGTTAACAAAAGCTTCCTGATCAAAAACTGCTGAGGTAACACAAATATTTGGCAAAGAATTATCTCTGCTGATGGATTGAGAGACATGAAGAAGTCATTGATTTACAGCATGGTACATTCTTCTTCTTAAAGATATGTGCAACAAAATTATTTGTCAATTTAACATCTGTAATCTCGTACTCTGTAGCAAAGTTTAACAGCATGTCATAGGCTATTACAACATATGGCCAGACAAATTGTCTGGAGGCCCTGGACTTCTGTGATACCACCCTCAGCTGCTGCTGCTGATGATGATGACACCTACATATTAACAATGAATTAATTCAGCACACTCTACCTTCCTTCAGTTATAATTCATCCCTACTGAATACCTCAACTAGACTGAAGTTCATAAGGGCATTTTTTAAATCTTCACCCAAGGATATGTTTTCATTGATTTTTAGAGAGTGAGGAAGGGGATTGGGGAGAGAGAGAGAAAGAAGAGAAGGTGAAAAAGAGAAAGAAACATTGACCAGTTGCCTCCCAAATCCACTCCAACTGGGCGTTGAACCCTTAAGCTTTTCTGGTATATGGGACAATGCTCTAACCAACTAAGCTACCTGGCCAGAGCATAAAGGCATTTTTAAAAACTAATTTTAGAGAGAGGAAGAGAGACAGACAGACAGACAGAGACAGAGAGAGAGAGAGAGAGAGAGAGAGAGAGAGAGAAACATCAGTTTGTTGCTCCACTTATTTATGCTTCATTGGTTGATTCTGTCTGTGCCCTGACTAGGCATTAAACCTGAAATCTTGGCATATCAGGATGACACTCTAAACAACTGAGAGCTACCTGGCCAGTGCCAGAAGCATTATAGCAATAACCTAGTGACCCAAAGGAGTGATGTGACCCTGAATTGCCAGGGTTTGTTATAATTGCAAGATAACCTTTATGGTGGCTAAAATTATAATTGCCACTGCATTAATAATGGTCACATTTATGTGTAAGACACCCAAATTCTTAGAAAAGTAGCAATATGTGTGCTAATGAACACTAATAGTTATTTTAATTATTTGTTTTAGTTGCTCCTGTAACACTGATTTCTTAACTCCTCCAAGGAAACAGAGGAACATCAATAAAATAAGTCCCCTGTCAGAGAGGCTGGAACTTTTTTAGGTCACAAAGGATCATTACAATACCAGTATGGGCCTTGGCCTGATTAAAGCATTCATCAGAAATAAATCATTACTGTTAGAGTAAGGACAAAGACATACAGGATCATTGAAAATGATGCCTTATCTATTTGTTGTGGGATTGATAGGGCAATAACCTCACTCAAAAATTTCTAATGTTGCTACCAAGAAATAAAGTAGGCCACGCTTTTTGAATTGAAATGGAAGTGAAAGAATCAGGCAAACCCTCTGCCAAGGATTCATTGAGGCATTGCTTCACACTTGGACAACTGCAATAGCATCCTAGTGACTAAGCTCCTGGTGCATAGTCTCTTGCCCACTTTAATCCATTTTATCCACACTGTTGCATTCAAACCTGAAATAGCTCCATTTCAGCACTCCTGTTCACCCCCTTAAAAACCATTCATGGAAACTCCTTGGCAGATGAAATTTGACCTTCCAAGCTAACGTGTCTTTGCTCCACTTTCTCTACCCTCATTTGCATCCATGCCTTTCTCCTCCAGGCTAGAATTTTGTTTGGAATGGTTTCTCTGACTTTCCAAATCCCACCCAGCCTTCAACACAGTGCTCTGCCTCCATTTCGTCTGTGAATTCTTTCCTACGAATCCCCATCTTTCTTTCCCAAAGTTCTTTTGAGTACCCCCCACGTAGGTGCAGAGATTCTTATCAAATAGAACTTGACTCTCATTTGGCACATAGCATTTTTGTATTGGATTGTTAGAATCTTTCCATGCTATGTGCCTGTCTTATCACTTCATCCTATGTCCCATTGTATCTCCTGGTGTCCTCCATGGCACATGATAACATGCCTTACATAGAGAATGGCCTGCAGGTACTAGGCTGCTCTGCCAGAGTTCTCAGCATCTTCACAGAGCTGTAATTTGTCTTGTGAAGTTATTCATTGAGCAGGAGTCACAGCCTAGTGGCTGCATTTGCTCAGTGACATGTCCTTAGCTCTGGGAGCCAGAAACTCAAACTCCGAAAGCTAGACTACAAGTGTCCCAAAGTGTACACATCCTTTTTCTATCTTTGCCCTCAAGTCAGAACTCCCCTAATGTCAAAATTCCATTTTAATTTTCTGATGTAGTTGAAATATGTATAGATGAAAATACTTTCCTAGAATATGAAAAGGCCTTTAATTTAAATCACAGTTTCGACAGGTAAAATTGCCAACTTTTTAGGAGTGCCAAAATCCTCACACCTTGGCTGCCTCAGCTCCTCTCATTTCCTCTTTTTGATCTTTGATATCAGTCTGAGGAGATGTTTTGGGAAAACTTGTAGAAGTGCTGAGAGGAATGAGGACCATCCTTAGTGAAATAAGGGCATCCAGCAATTTTTAGGCAACACAATGTGCAATCATTTCTACCCTTTGATGAATGAGATCAAGTTACAATCAGCATGTTGTAATACATTGGGGAATAGTAGAAAATTCACCAAATGCACTGCCAAGTGTTTGACATGCTGAAATGGTGGTCCTAGCTCCCCTGAAAGGCAAACAAAAATGAGAAATGCACAACTTTATAGAGGCTTCCTGACCAGAATAGCCTCTGACCCTACCCCCACGGTGAAGGCAAATTCTCCTTGTTAAAAGGTTCTTTCGGTCATGCCATTCAAGATCCCTCTGGCTCTGACACTAGTGCTGTCCTACTTTTCTGATGCTAGGGCTTAAGAAAGAAGAGAGAAGCAGGTGGCACCATGTTTTAGTAATGTTACAGTGCAGTGTGTGGATGCAAGTTTGCACATAAAGAAGAGGCTGGTGATTTGTTTGCATTTTCCTTTCTTCTTGTTTCCACCCAGAAAGTAAGCAGAGCATCACGTTACACAGGGAGAGCACAGATTCCTGTCAATCTTCTAGAAGCAGAACACCTCTCTGTGCATCACAGTGTGTTTTATAGCTGTCAGCTGCTGTGCCTTACTCTGTAGCCTTCTCCCATGCTATTTACTCACACAGCTCCTAAATGTGCTAACATCCTACCTAAAATAGAACCCACAGCCTTGCAACCTAAATGAACCCAGCATTCAACACTGGACAGTCAGATGGAGTGGGGTTTCCTAGGTTTTTGACGTGGAGTAACCAGAGTGGATGGGTCAGCCATTAGGTTTTCAGAGTATATTGTGGAAAGGGGACTTGCACACTTCATAGTACAAGTGTGGAGAGGGAAATGGTACAGTTTACAGTATAAGTGTACAGACAGGGCTCATAGAGTTCATAATGGAAGTGTGGCGAGGGGATGGTGAAGTACAGAGAGCAAGTGCAAAGAGGGGGATGGCACAGTTCACAATGTAAGTATAGAA
Source organism: Artibeus jamaicensis (assembly GCF_021234435.1). NCBI lineage: Eukaryota > Metazoa > Chordata > Mammalia > Chiroptera > Phyllostomidae > Artibeus > Artibeus jamaicensis. The sequence goes on along the minus strand of NW_026521717.1, from coordinate 14,050,137 downwards.
ATGAGGTTGGTAGACTGCACAGCAAGTGTGGAGAGGGGAACAGAAGATTTCACAGTGCAAGGGTGGAAAGCGGAATAGTAGAGTGTGCAGTGCAGATGTGGAGAGGGGAAGTACATGGTATGGAATCCAGAAAAGGACCTTGCTCCCCATGTCTCTTCACATTGTTGTGAGGTCATAGAAATAGCCATTGAATACTCAGCTGCTTAATACAAGACCGCTCATCAATAAAGTACTTATGTGCTCCAATCTATTGATGTGTACTTCTCCTGACCTTGCTAGCACTGATGGGACATGCTCATTGCTGATGCTGCAGGATGAGCATCATAGGCTTGATCAGTAAAACTGAGGAGCTGCACACTCCCTAAGGCACTGCTGACCACTCTCGCAATAATTGCTTGACCTCTATCAGCATCCATTGACAACTGCCACTGATACTTGATATCCACACAGATCCTCCATTAGTGCTATCCAACAGGGGCTTTTGTGGTGGAAGCAATGATGAAATAAGCAGGGGGATGGAAGGGACAATTTTGTCACTGAGTGGTATGGTTTTGCAGTTCTGCAGAGCTAAAGTTGCACCTAGAACCCTAGAGTCTAGAAGCTGTACATTATTGAGAAACTATCTTTAAAAGCCTACTTAGGGTACAGTTGGAGTAGGAAACAATCATTTATGTTTAAACTTAGTCCTGAAGCAGCTTATTGTCTGGGGGGGGGGGATGCAGACAGAATGCAGTGTCTTTATAAAGAGCTGGTTCTCTCCAATGTTCTCCATGTTGTGGAAGCCAGGTGACATAACAGAAAAGCAAACATTTGGGGGGCAGCCAGACCTGAACTCCAACTGTTTCATCATTTATGAATTCCTCTATCAAGTCACAACTGAGCCACCCTTGTCTTACTTACTAAGTAGGGTGGGACTAAAGCCCACTTCTCATAGTTGTTGTTAGGAATGTGGACTGAAATGAAATCATACACATGAAAGCACTTCCTGAGAAGCAATTTTAATATATCTTGGTGGCCCCCAAGCCACACCACTGCAGTGCTGCCCTGGGAGGTGGCCATAGAAGATGACCAGCAGAGCAGAGCTGGTTAACCATCCCATGGAGTGCAGAGGGCAAAGCCTCCAACCTCGAGCTCCATGACTTCCCCAGGAGAGTCTATAACATTGGAAACATAGATCAAATTTTTATTTTTTACAGATTCAATTTGTCTCTAACAAAGTATGGATGTGTCTAAAGCTCACAGACACCCTGTATACTCACTGCTCTACTCATGCAGCCTTTCTCCTTAGTACAGTAATGGGATTCAACCAGACACCTCCTGTGGCTCTCTGCATGATCCTATCACTGAAGCTAGTGGCTCCTAAATGCAAAGGGAACCATCCCTGCCAGCTGCCAAGAAATCCTGACCTCTAACCTTTAGACCACAGCTTGTTGTTGGTAGTTCATTTAATTGTGTTTAGAGAGAGAGAGAAAAGAAGGGAGAAAGAAAGGGAGAGAAACATCAACATGTGAGAGAAACATCAGTTGGCTGCCTATCCCATGTCCCCACAATCCAAGCATGTGCCCCAATAGGGATTTGAACCAGCAACCTCTCAGTCCACGGACCGGCACTCAAGCCATCAAGCCACACCTGCCAGGGCTAGACCTCAGTTTAAAATGCACCTTTTTATATTTTACTTCAGCAATCAATAGTTATTTCACCTCTATTTTAAGAGTTTCAAAATTTTGTTTATGAAACTCTCTCAAGCCTCAGAAAGCTTAGATTCCTTGACTAATCTCACAGAGCTAATAGGTGGCCCTGCTGGGAATGGAAGCCTATCTCCCTGACTCTAGAACCTGGACTCTCAGTCATGGGTACCTGGGTGCTGAAGCCGCAGTCCTGCTAGGGTATCAGGGAGCTGACCCCTGACTTGGAGAGAGAAACAGGATGTTGATGAAGGAAAGGAGAGAAGGAGAGAGCAGAGGGGAATTAAGGGGAGGAAAGGATGCAAGGGATACCCTGTTGAAGGAGCCACTGTTGACAAAGGATGTGGCTCTCCAGCTGATTGAGGGCTATAAATGCCAAGAGGAGTTTGTCCTCCATCTGATTCTTAAATGAAGCAGACACCTGTGCTGCCCTGGCAGCATCATGTTTCTGCCATCACTGCTACTTGATTTCATTTTTAAATGACATGTTTTCCCCTTCAGTCCATGTATGCCTATCTCTCCTTCAGATTCTCATCACCTCCCACTTTCGTCCACATTTGAATCTCCAGATCTTCAGGTCTGTTCACAGATCCTCAGTGGCCTCTCAGGAAGCCTCCTACAGAGACTAGGAAAGAGTGGTCTTCAGATACAGGTGTGGAGCCAGGGCAGAGCCTGGCACCTCAACTCTGGGCCTATCTTTTTCAGATAATTGGGACCATTCCTCTGATGCCAAATCCGGGGCCATCGAGTCAGGCAGCAAGTGGCACTCAAGGTCTTCAAGTGCAGTCAATCACCCCCCAGCTTCTGACAAATGCTCAGGGCCAGATCATCGCCACAGTCATCGGGAACCAGATCCTGCCAGTGATCAACACCCAGGGCATCACACTCTCACCCATCAAGCCTGGCCAGCAGGTAAAGGCTCCCTGTCCAAGCAGCAAGGCTACCTGGACACCTCTTCTTACAACCCTTTTTCTGTTTGTTCTCAATCAATGAAAAGCAATTTTTAGATTATAAAATATTTAATTTTACCAATCCTAATACATCAGTACTCATAAACAAGCAAGCGGCTTTATTTTTTCTTAGTGGTTATGGGTAAGAACTAAATAGTTCTGTAATATAAAATATGAATATATTAAATTACAAATACAGATACTTGCCTAAAATAAGGATGTGTTCTTATCTATCTATGCTATGGTATTTAATTATCATACAATTTAAAAAGGGGTCAAGAAAAATACAATACCACTCGTGCCTTAACTTTAATTTTTTTTAAAATTATTAAACACCAAGAGATCCCATCTAGGCACTGCTGAAACTGCTGCCTGCAAATTAGGAAATGCAAAATAGGAAGTTCTGCTTGGCTGAATTTCATTAAAACCCTGAAGATCCAGTTCATTTTTTTTACTCACATATAAGTGCAGCACTTCCTATGTGTTATGCTAGAGGTTGGGTTCACAGCACTGAAGAAGAAAAATGAGGTCCTTGACCTCAGGGAGCTTCTGGTTCCTCTGACAATTTTTGAAAGCCAACTATATAGAAGGCCCCTACTAAAAGAATGAAAGAGCAACACTTCCTGATTTTAAGGAGCTCGTAGTCTTCTAGAGTACCCAGATACATAGCAGAGCTCCACTGTACAATAAAGCAAAAGATGTCCTGTGACAAGACAAATGTGTACAAAGTTTAGTATCATCACAGGGATGGGAATAACCAACTTTGTCTAGAGGGTTTTGCATCCTCACAGAGAAAATGATTTGGTGGCTAAATCTTAATGGATGAGTAAAACTTAATCATGTAAATAATGAGTTAATAGTGGGAACAGCAGGCATAACGGCAGGACAATATGAAAGAGGATGGAGTGTTGAGAAAAAAGATATAAGTTTTATGCAAATGGAAGATAAAGGGAGGCTGAGAACTGTCATGAAAAGGGTTTTGTAATCAAGCTGAGAGTCATGGACTTTGCCTTGGCGTGTTCTTGAACACGTTACACACCATCTTTGTGCCCCAGTTTTCTCAGCTATAAAATGGGGGTAACCAGTACCTACCTCACAAAACAGTTGCAAAAATTAAATGAGTTAATACATATACAAAATGGTTAGAACAGTGCCTGGCACACAGTAGGCACTTATATAACCATGATGATAGTGATGATGACACCCAACAGACATGGTAATTTATGAGAGGTATTTAAAAGAAGGATGGCACACTCAGCTTTATTTTTCAAGAAAACAACTCTAGTAGCAGATGGAGGTTGAACTCGAGTGGTGAAACATCCATTACAAATTATTTAGGAAACTCTAGCAAAATACAAATAGAAATTCATGAAAGCAGACACTAGAGAGTTGAAGCTAAGGGTCTGGAATTGTAGTAGAGCTCAGGACAGGATCTGAGCACAAATGTTGCAGCTAAAACAAGACATCCAGAGAAATGATGAGGGAAAGGGAAGGAAGAAAGACAAAGGAGTCATCCTAGGAAACATCCACATTTAAGGAATGAAAGAAGGGAGAGAAAGAAGAAATGACTGGATACATAGGAGAGGAACCTAGAGCATGGTGATCTAGCATCCAAGAGGTTTTTTTTTAAGCTAGGAAGTAGACAACAGTGTCAAAGCTGTAGAGATGAAATTATGTAAAACAATGGAGAGAAATCATTTCCTCTATTTCTTTGTTGTAACATCTTAAAGCACAGTTGGCAAACACGAGGCCTGCAGGCTGAATCTGGCCCTCCACCTTGTTTTATTCACCAGGCACCTTGTTTCTACCTGGCGGCAGCGCCAAGATCCTTGCCTCTAGTTAAGGAGTAGTTACATTTATACTATACTAAAATTGCACTGGGTCCTCTGAAGGCAACCGTGGGACTAATGTGGGCCCCAGTGAAAATGAGTTTAACATCCCTGTCTTAAAGTTTGGATTGTCTCTGCTTGAAACATTTGAAATAAGTGACTGGGTGAGTTAAGAAAGATGGGCAATGCTAAGGCCTAGATTTACACTTGGATGGTATACCAAGAGAGGTGGTAGAGAGAAAGATGGAGACTAAGAGTGAGTGTATGACTGACTATAACAGTGAGATTATAGGGCTTTATGAGTCATTAGGAAACTGTATAATGTAAAGGATTTAGCAAGGAAGTAACATACAAAGGAAAAAGAAATAAAGAAGCACTGATACATCATTCAATGGCAACAAAGTGAAACTGTCCTTCCAGAGACCTCTGCCATTTGGCTTCTGAGTCAGCCAAGAATACAGCCTATTCTTGGCAGTGCTCTTTGTGGCTAAGCTTCAAATATTCATTTGCTTGTTCAATAAATATTTTTAAAATGTTAATGTAAATATTTATTGTCCACCTACTATTTGTCAGGCACTGTAGATGGAAGTTAGGCTAGTGGACAAAACAATATCATGAGCCCTTCCTTCATAGAGTTTTCAATCTAGTAAGGGAGATGGACATTCATCAAGACTTGCACAAATATGTATCTAAGATCTGCAGTAAGTGCCATGAGGGAGTAGTGAGGGGATCTATGAGAATGTCAAGCAAGGGAACCTCTTGCAGTGAGAGTGCGAACACCAGAAAAAACCAAGCCATGTCTGACTATACTTCCCGGGGATAGAGACTTGTCTTGCTCCCTCTGATTCTCACTCTAAATCTAAATCACTGCCTGGGGAGACAAGATTCCTAGCCATACTCTTCTTCCTCAGCTTCATCCCAGGCCAGTGGGGCAGTCTCTGCCAAGTAAATCATTGAGGACTTGCATCCCCTCCCCAGCCCCCATCTCCCAGCTGGCCTATTTCTTTTGCTATTTACAAGATTCATTTTCATTCTGACCTTCTAAATAGTTTCCCAAATAAGGCAAGATTCTCTATCTTACATTGCTTTTTTAAGCCCTTATTTTATCTGCTCAAACTTATGTTCAAAATTATCTCTGGGGGTGGGAGGGCAATGAAGACATCACCTCTTTATACAATCTGCTAAAAACTTTCTGTCAGCAAAGCCAAGCTGTAAACTGCCAGGAAAAAAGTGATGAATTAATTAGAAATCATCAACATCAATATAACATAGTTCTCACTTTCACCTCGAATTTCAATTTGGGTAGATTATTGCTGGATAGATTATTGCTGTTACATAAAATTACAGCTTTAGATTTGAAGTAGTACAGTTTTAATTCAGGAGAAAGACCTAATTAAGAAATGGTAAATAAGAAGTATAGTGCCACTCCTCAACTTCTTGCCCACAGTATACATTATTAATTTATTTCCATAGTCTCTCTCATGAGCAAAAATGCACCTCAGAAGCTGTCTCATGCCGTACTTCTTGGCCCCTAGAATGAAACCTTATTACCACTGTGAAAACATCTGGTCCTCTGAAGGTATAACCACCCCCATGGTCCTTTTCAGTGTAGATTTTGAGACCTAGCAACTAGGAAGAAACAAACAGATCTTGGGGGTGTGCTTTGCAAATCCAGCTCATGTCAGTTACAACCAGCATCCCATAGAGCAGACCCTCCTCACATTGTATGTGTGTGCTGAGAGGACACATACACACAGATGAAAATAGTGGCATGTGAACCTTCCTGAATCCCCAAGTCACAGTGGGCACTGACAGTCCCATCCCGTTTGTTCAGGGAATGTGTCAGCTGTAGGAGCAGTCTTTCCTAGTCCCAGAAAGAATTAGGGAACCAATGGTGAACCTGGTGAGAAATAACAGGGAAATGGTAGAAACCAATGAAAAATTATTGCAATATTTTGGCATCAGCTCTGGTTGAAACACCTTAGAACATGTAGTAAATTAACAAGTTGGATGAAGTTGCAGAAGATTCACAAGTCTGAGTCCCATTTATTAAAGCTGGGATTCTGAAGATAGAGGATCATAAAATGCTCAGAGTCCAAAAGCAAAAAACTCAGAGCTGGAGAAGTAAAGACCGTGTTCTTTATTTTTTCTTTAAATATTACTCATCATTCAATAGAGAAGTTTCTTCATTTATTTTTTCATGTGATTTATGACAAATGCTTGATCTCACAAGAACATAGTTCCAATAATAAGTCATAAATTAAAGAACTAACACATCCTTTTTTATTGTATTTCTTAAAGATTTATTTATTTATTTTATTTTTAGGCAAAGGGGAAGAGAGGAAGAAAGAGAGAGAGAGAAACATCATTGTGTTGTTGCTTCTCACACCCCCCACCACTGGGTACATGGCCCACAGCCCAGGCATGTGCCCTGAACAGGAATCCTTTGGTTCACAGGCCAGCACTTAATCCACTGAGCCACACCAGACAGGGCTGTATTTTTTTCCATTACCATTTATTACCCTTATATCCTCTTCCATCCCCATTCCCCCCTCCCCTACCACAATCACCACACTGTTGTCCATGTCTATGAATTCCTTTTCTTTTTCGTTTGATCCCTCTACCCCCTCACCCCCATCTCCTGAACTGTCAGCCTGCTCTTTAACTATGAGACTCTCTATTTTGCTTTTTCATTCAGTTTGTTCATTGTATTCCACATATAAGTGAAATCATATGGATTTGTTTTTCTCTGACTAGATTATTTCACTTAGCATAATGTTCTCCAGGTCTATCCTTGCTGTTGCAAAAGGGTAAAATTTTCTTCTTTTTTGTGGCAGAGCAATATTCATTGTAGAAATGTACCATAGTTGTCTTACCCACTCATCTACTGATGGACTCTTGGGCTGCTTCCAAATCTTGGTTATTGTAAATAATGCTGCAATGAACATAGGGGTGCTTATATGATGCGTACACCGGCCCTCAGTGTCCGAGTCATTATGGACGAAATGAGATATTCACACGGACTACCGAGTCTGGTGGAGGAAAAAGGACAGCATGGCTTTTTCTTTCAAGGGGAACAAAAGCCTCAGCCCTTGCTGTGACTGGCCTTTATTGGGTTTCTCCGACCATTGCATGATGGTCCTCATTTACTATGCACAGGTTGCTTTAGGTGGTTACCTTTTACAGACAACAAGGAGCCAATACCACTAATCACATCACAGGAGAGGGATATTTGCAAATGAAAAGGGCGAAAGTGGTTGGACCAGTTACACTGGCCCTAGGAAGGTTTAACATGGATTTTAGGAAGTTGTTTTGCAGCAAATATTTGCCACAAATCCGGGTGAGGGAGTTTTTAGCAAAAAGCAAGTCTCATAGCAGTCTAGGTACAATGCAGGCCTGATTCCCCATGGGAGAACCTATCCATGGGCGTGAGTCCTGTGCATCTCCAAGTGGCAGCTAGGCACATGCCACACAGAATGGTCTCCTACACTTACATTCTTTTGAATTAGTGTTTCAGTTTTCTTTGGATAAATTCCCAGAAGTGAAATTACTAGGTAATAAGGCACTTCCATTTTTAGTTGTTTGAGGTATCTCCATTCTGCTTTCCACAGTAGCTGTGCCAATCAATCTGCATTCCCACCAATAGTGCAAAAGTGTTCCCCTTTCTCCACATCTTCACCAGCACTTGTCATTTGTTGATTTATTGATGCCAGCCATTCTGACTGGTGTGAAGTAATATGTCACTGATGTTTTTATTTACATTTCTCTGATGTCTGGTGACATTGACCATCTTTTCATATGTGTCTTGGCCTTCTGTATGTTCTCTTTGGAGAAGTGTCTATTCAGGTCCTTTGCACTTTTTTTTATTGGATTGTTTGGTTTTTTGGGTGTTGAGCTTTATAAGTTCTTGATAAGTTTTTGGATATTATCCCCATATCAGATATATCATTGGTGAATATATTCTCCCATTCTGTGGGTTGTCTTTTTATTTTGTTGATGATTTTCACTTTGCTGTGCAAAACCTTTTTAGCTTGTTGTAATCCTGTTTGCTTATTTTTCCTTGTGTTCCTATTGCCTGAGGAGCTATATCAGAAAAAATACTGCTGCAATGTCTGAGATTTTACTGCCAATGTTTTGTTCTAGAATTTTTATGGTTTCAGGTCTAATATTTAAGTCTTTAGTCCATTTTGAATTTATTCTTGTGTGTGACATAAGAATATAATGTAATTTCATTTTTCTGCACATATCTGTCCAATTACCTCAATATCATTTATTGAATAAATTATCTTTTGCCTATTGTATGTGCTCACTTCCTTTGTCAAATATTAATATATGATAAAGGTGTGGGTTTATTTCTAATCTCTCTATTCTGTTCCATTGATCTATGTGTCTGTTTTTATGCCAGTACAATGCTGTTTTGAATACTATGGACTTATAGTATACTTTAATATTAAGTAGTGTGATTCCTCCAACTTTGTTCCTCTTTCTCAGGTTCACTGTTGCTATTTGGGACCATTTTTGTTCCACATATATTCTTGAATTATTTATTCTACTTCTATGAAATATATCATTGGAATCGATAGGAATTGCATTGAATCTCTACATTGCTTTGAGTAGTATGGACATTTTAGTGATGTTAATTCTTCCTAACCACCAAACATGGTATGTGCCTCCATCTATTTGTATCTACTTTAGTCTTCAGGTCTTTTACATCTCTGGTTAGATTGACCACTAGTTATTGTAATCTTTTTGAATTGTGAATGGGATTGTTTTCTTAATTTTCCTTTTGGATAGTTTGTTATTGGCAAATAAAACTGCAGCTGATTTCTGGATATTGATTTTCTATACTGTTACTTTACTGTGAATTCATTTATCAGTTCTGGTAGTTTCTTGGTGGAATCTTTAGGGTTCTCTATTTACACTGCCATGTTATCTGCAAATAATAACAGTGTTACTTCCTTCATTACAATTTAGGTGCCTTTTATTTCTTCCTCTTGACTAATCTCAGCGGCTAGCAGTTCCAGTACTATGTTGAATAAGAGAGGTAAAAGCGGACATCCCTACTTGTTCCTGATCTTAAGGGAAATGCTTGTAGTTTTTGCCTGTTGAGTATGATGTTGGCAGTGGGTTTGTTATATATGGCCTTTATTATGTTTAGGTATGTTCCCTCTGTCCCCACTTTGCTGAAAGTCTTTTTTTAATCATAAATGGGTACTGGATTTTAGTGAATGCTTTGTCTGCAACTATTGATATGATGTAGTTTTTATCCTTCATTTTGTTCATGTGGTATATCACATTTATTGATTGGCAAATATTGTACCAATCTTGCATGCCCAGATTAAATCCTACTTGATCAGGGTGTATGATCATTTTGGTGTATTGCTGTATGTGGTTGCTATTATTTTGCTTAGGATTTTAATGTTTATATTCATCAGGGATATCGATCTATAATTTTCTTTTTCCGTAGAGTCTTCATCTGGCTTTATAGTAGGGTAATGTTGGCTTCATAAAATGACCTTGAGAGTCTTCTCTTCTCTTGAATTTTTTGGAATAATTTGAGAAGGAGAGGTGTTACTTCTCAGAATGTTTGGTAAAATTCACCTGTGATGTCATCTAGTCCAGAGGTTTCATTTGTTAAAAGTTTTTTTGATTACCTCTTCAATTTTACTATGTGTAATCTGTCTATTCACATACTCTGATTCTTCTTGATTTAGTTGTGGAAGATTGTATGTTTTTAGCAATTTATCCATTTCAGCCAGGTTTTCCAATTTGTGGGCATACAATTATTTATAATGTTTTTTACAATCTTTTGTATATCTTTGGTGTCAGTTGTTTTTTCTCCTCTTTCATTTCTGATTTTATTGATTTGGGTCCTCTCACTTTTTTGCTCAATGAGCCTGATTAAATGTTTATCAACCTTGTTTATTTTTTCAATGAACCAGCTCTTGGATTCATTGATTTTTGTGTTTGTTTGAATATTGTTTAAGTACAATTGTCTCTATTTTCCCCTCACCACTCCCTTCTATCCCAGACATTCCTACCTCCCACCATGAATCATATCCCTCTTTGGCTTTCTCCATATGTCCTTTACACATGTTCCTTCACCCTCCCCCCTTTTCTCCCCATTATTCCTGCCCACCTCCCCTCTGGTAACTGTCAGTTTGTTCTTAATTTCAATGTCTTTGGTTATATTTTGCTTGCTTGTTTGTTTTGTTAATTAGGCTCCACTTAAAGGTGAAATCATATGGTATTTCTCTTTCACCACCTGGCTTATTTCACTTAGCATAATGCTCTCCAGATCAATCTATGTTGTCTCAAGGGATAGGAGTTCCTTCTTTATTTCTGCTTCATAGTATTCCATAATGTAAATGTATCATAGATTTTGATCCACTCATTTACTGATTGGCACTTAAGTTGCTTCCAGCACTTGGCTATTGTAAATTGTGCTGCTATGAACATTGGGGTATATAGATTCTTTTGAATTGATGATTCAGGGTTTTTAGTGTATAATCTCAGAAGTGAAATTGCTAAGTCAAAAGACAGTTCCATTTTTAGTTTTCTGAGGAAATTTCATACTGTTTTCCACAGTGGCTGCACCAGTCTGCATTCCCACCAACAGCGTACTAGGATTCCGTTTTCTCCACAACCTCTCCAGCACTTGTTGTTTGTTGATTTGGTTATGGTGGTTATTCTGACTGGTGTGAAGTGGTATCTCATTGTGGTTTCAATTTGCATCTCTCTGATATCTAATGATGCCGAGGACCATTTCATACACCTCTGGGCTCTCTGTCCTTGGAGAAGTGTCTGTTCAGGTTCTTTGCCTATTTTTTTATTGGGTTGTTTATATTCCTGGAGTGGAATCTTATGAGTTTTTTATCTATTTTGGAGGTCAAACCCTTGTCCATGGTGTCATTTGCAAATATGTTTTCCCATATGGTTGGTTCTTTTTTCATTCTGCTGTTTGCTTTAGCTGTGCAGAAGCTTTTTATTTTGATGAAGTCCCATTTGTTTACTATTTCCTTTATGTTCCTTGCTCTAGGGGACATATTGGTGAAAAATTCCTGCATGGAATATCTGAGACTTTACTTCCTATGTTCTCCTCTAGGACTATTATGGTGTTGCAACTTATAATCAAGTTTTTTATACATCTTGAATTTATTTCTGTATATGATGTAAATTGGTGGTTAAGTTTCACTTTTTTTGCATGTAGCTGTCCAGATCTCCCAACACCATTTGTTGAAGAGGCTAATTTTATTTGATTTTATGCTTCTGCTGCCTTTGTCAAATATTAATTGACCATAGAGACTTGGGTTTACTTCTGGGCTCTCTATTCCGTTCCATTGATCTATTTATCTGTTCTTATGCCAGTACCAGGCTATTTGGATTACAGTGGCCTTTTAATACAGTTTGGTAACAGGTATTGTGATCCCTTCTACTTTGTTGTTTCTTAAAATTGCTGCAGCTATTCGGGGTGAATCATGGTTTTATATAAATTTTTGAAATGTTTGTTCTATATCTGTGAAATACATCACTGGTATTTCAATAGGGATTTTGTTGAATTTATAAATTGCTTTGAGTAGTATGGACATTTTAATGATGTTAATTCTTCCAATCCATGAACATGTTACATGTTTCTTTTTGTTTGTGTCTTCCTTAATTTATTTCTTCAGTGTTGGTAGTTTTCTGAGTACAGGTATTTTCCCTTTGGATTAAATTTTATTCCTAGGTACTTTATTTTTCTTGTTATTATATCGAATGGGATTTTTTTCTTGATTTCCATTTCTGATATTTCATTGTTGGTATACAAAAATGACTTCAATTTTTGAATATTGACTTTGTATCCCACTGTTTTGCCAAACTTACTTATTAGGTTGAGTAGTTTTTTGGTGGAGTCTATATGATTTTCTGTGTACACTATCATGTTATCTACAAACCATGAGAGTTTTGTTTCTTCCTTTCCAATTTGGTTGTCTACTATTTCTTTGTCTTCTCTGATTGCTGTGGCTAGGATTTCCAATACTCTGTTGAATACAAGTCATGAAAGCAGATCCTTCTCTTGTTCCTGATCTTAGTGGGAAATCTTATAGTTTATGCCTGTTGAGTATAATGTTGGCTGTAGGTTTCTCATATATGGCCTTTGCTATGTTGAGGAATGCTCCCTCTATTCCCATTTTGCTGAGTGTTTTTACAAGTGGGTGCTATAGCTTATCAAATGCCTTTTCAACATCTATTGGTATGATCATGGGATTTTTTGTCTTTCCTTTTGTTTATGTGATGTATTACTATTTTTGATTTATGAATATTGTACCATCCTTTCGTGTCTGGAATGAATCCCACTTAATAATGGTGTATGCCCTTTTTAATGTATTGCTGGATACAATTTGCCAATATTTTGTTGAAGATTTTAGCGTCTATGTTCATCAGCAATATTGGCCTGAAGTTTTCTTTCTTTGTTGTGTCTTTATCTGGTTTTGAAATTAGGATGATGTTGGCTTCATAAAAAGAGTTTAGGAGTCTTCCTTCTTCTTGAATTTTTGGGAATAGTTTGTGAAGGATAGGGGTTAGCTCTTCCTTAAATGTTTTGTAAAATTCTCCTGGGAAACTGTCCAGTTCAGGGCTTTTGTGTGCTAGGAGTTTTTCATTACTATTTTGATTTCATCAGCTGTTATTGGTCTGTTCAGGCCTTCTGCTTCTTCTTCATTAAGTTTTGGAAGATTATATTTTTCTAGAAATTTGTCCATTTCACATAGGTTTTCAAATTTCTTGGCATACAGTTCTTCATAGTAATTTCTTACAATCCTTTGTATTTCTGTGGTATCAGTTGTAATCTCTCTTTCATTTCTGATTGTGTTTACTTGGATCCTCTCTCTTTTTTTCTTGATGAGCCTTGCTGAGTGGCTTGTCTATTTTGTTTCTTTTCAAAGAATCAGCTCCAGGATTTATTGATACTTAGCATTGTGCTTTTAGTCTCTATGTTCTTAAATGCTGCTCTGATCTTGGTTATTTCCTTCCTTTTACTCACTCTGAGCTTTGTTTGTTGTTGTTGTTCAAGTTCTTGTAGATGTAGGGTTAGGTCATTCATTTAAAATAGTTTTCTCTTTTGCAAGTAGGCCTGTATTGCTATGGACTTCCCTCTCAGGACTGCTGTTGCAGTGTCTCATAAGTTTTGGACTGTCGTGAGTTCATTTTCATTTGTTTCCAGAGGCTTTTTGATTTCTTCCTTGATCTCATTCTTAACCCATTCACTGTTTAATAGCATTCTGTTCAATCTCCATGAGTTTGAGTGTTTTTGAGTTTTTTCCTTGTGGTTGGTTTCTAGTTTCAGGCACTTGTGGTTTGAGAAAATGCTTGATATGATTTCCATTTTCTTGAATTTGTTGAGGCTTGCATTGTGTCCTATCATGTGGTCTGTCATTAAAATTTTTCCATGTGCATTTGAAAAGAATGTGTATTTTGCTTCTTTGGGATCAAATGTTATACATATATGTCTCTTAAGTACATTTGATCTAGGTCATTGCTCAATGCCACAATATCCTTTTTGCTATTTTGTTGATAACATCTATCCATTATTGACAGCGGTGTGTTAAAATCCCTTACTATGATCGTTTTGCTGTCAATATCTTTCTTGAAGTCCTGCAAGGTTTTGCTTATATAAGTGGGTTTTGCTTATGTTGTGTATATATACATTTATATTGTTCAGGTCTTCTTGATGGATTCTTTCCTTCAGTATTTTAAAGTGTCTTTGTGTGTCCCTTTTTACAGCTTTTGTTTTCAAGTCTATTTTTTATGATATAATTATTGCTACCCTGACTTTCTTGTCCTGTCCATTTGTTGGAATATTTTTTCCAACTCTTCACTTTCAGTCTGTATAGGTCTTTTGTTCTGTGGTGGGTCTCCTGTAGGCAGCATATGTGTGGGTCATGTTTTCTTATCCATTCATCTACTCTATTTCTTTTGATTGGAGCATTTAAACCATTTACATTTAAGGTTATTATTAATAGGTACTTACTCATTGCCATTTTACTCCCTTAATACCTGTGTTCCTCTCTCACTCACTTTTTCCATTCCTCTTTTTATAGCCATCTGTTTAGCATACCATGCAGTGCTGATTTGGTAAAGGTGTATTCTTTGAGCCTTCTTTTGTCTGGGAAACTTCTTATTTCACCTTCCATTTTAATTGAGAGTCATGCTGGATAGAGTTGTCTTGGTTGCAAGCATTTGTTTTTCATTACTTAGATATTTCTTGCCATTCCTTTGGCTTGTAGTGTTGCCACTGAGAAGTCAGCTGCTAGCCTTATTGGGCTCCCTTGGATACTACTTCCTGTTTCTCCCTTGCTGCCTTTAAGATTCACTCTTTGTCTTGGAGTTTTGCCATTTTAATTTTTATGTGTCTTGCAGTGGACCTCGTTGGGTTCCTCTTGACTTGGACCCTCTGTGCTTTCTAGATTTCTGTGAGTTTTTCTCTCATCAAATTGGGAAAGTTTTCTATCATCACTTTTTTAAACAGGTTTTCTATCTCTTGCTCTTCTTTTCCTCCTTCTGGTATCTCTATTGTATGGATATTATTATGTTTCACATTATCCTCAAATTCCCTTAATTCTTGATTAAGGGAATAAACCCCTCTTTATTCTTCTTGAGTCTCTTTTCCTTTCCTTCTCTTCCTAGGAGTTTTTTTCTACTTTGTCCTTCAGTTCATTGATTTGATCCTCTGCTTCATCTAGCCTGCTTTTGACTCCTTCTACTGTGTTCTTCAATTCAGAAATTGTATTCTTCATTTTTCTTGGCACTTGTTGATTGTTTCTATGTCCTTTTTCATGTTGATATAGTTTGCATTAAGTTCACCATAGTTTCCCTGTATTTTTTTGTAAGTCTCAGTGAGCTCATTCAGCTTCCTCATAACCATTGTTTTTAACTCAGTATCTGACAGTTCACCATTTTTTTCTTTCTGGGTCCATCTCTGGTGATGTTAGATGTTTACCCCCATCTGACTTTAGGCAGCCTGCTCTGAGACTGCCAAGAATCCACTGTCTATGGCTGTCTCCTTCAGTTGTTAATCTAGTCACTTTGCACTCAGCAGTCAGACTTAAACACTACAGAGCTAGGGCAGCTTCTCTCTTGGGGGTGGGGGCTTTTGTTTCCCCTCAGGTGCTGCCACTCAGAGTGGTGGTCTGCCTGAGCACGATGGCTGCTGCCAAATGGAGCCTGACTCAGCACTGGCATCCTAGCATCTACTCCCAGTTCTCTCCCCAAAGCTTCCATCCCCAGTCTCTCCGCAGGCATCTCTAGCCCAGTCTGCCCCTGCCTTTACCAGAACCCCAGAGAAGTGGCAACAAATGAAAATTTGTGTGTTGGCCCTTTAAATGGCTCTTTGCATCTCCAGCCATCTGTCTCTGGCAGAGAGCAACCCTGCCACTTTTCCCTGCTGGTTGTTATCTGTGTGCTTTTTGGGCTCTGGTGCTCTAGGCTGGAAATACCAGCTTAAGGTTTAGATCCCACACTTCTCAGCGGGATCCAAGCAGCCACTTAATTATCCCCCTGGTGCTGCCGCCTCTGGACACCCAGCCAGACCTCTCAAGTGTCCACCACACTCCTGCCAATCAGTTAATGTTGGAGCTGATTCTTCTGTCTATTCTAGATTATAAGGCTTTTCTCACTATTTTCCAGTTGTTTGTTCTGAGAGATTTCTCCACACTTTAGTTGTAATTCCATATTGTAATCTCCTGGGAGGAGATTAGTGTGGCTTCCATTCACTGCCCCACCATCTTGCCAACCATCTTTTGTATTTTCTTCACTCTATTTCATTTATTTCTGCTGTGATCTTTATTATTTCCTTCCTTTTACTCACTTTGGGCTTTGTTTGTGCTCTTTTTTAAGTTCCTTTAAGCATAAATTTAGATTGTTTATTTGAGGTCTTTTTTGTTTTTTGACATAGGCCTGTAATGTTATGAATTTCCCTCTTAGGATTGCTTTTCCTTTGTCCCACAGATTTGGGGCTCTCATGTTCATTTGTTTCACATTATCTTTTAATTTTTTCCTTGATCTTATTGTTGATTAATTTATTGTTTAATAACATGTTATTTAGTCTCCAAGTCTTTGTGTGTTTTTCACTTTTCTTCTTGTGATTGATTTTTAGTTTCACAGCATTGTGGTCAGAGAAGATGCTTGTTAGGATTTCAATCTTCTTAAATTTATTGAGACTTATTTTGTGTCCTAACATGTGGTGTATCCTAGAAAACTTTCCATGGGAGCACAGAGATCCTTAACTCTCACTCAGAAGGAAGTCCATTTTCATGGAGAAAAGTACAGGGTTCTTGGACAACCTGGAGTTTTCTGTAATTTAGTAAAAATAATTATATCTTATCCTGGCTGGTGTAGCTTAGTGGACTGAGCACAGGCCTGCAAACCACACGATCGTGGTTCAATTCCCAGTCATGGCACATGCCTTGGTTGCAGGCCAGTTCCCAGCAGGGGACACATAAGAGGCAACCATACATTGATATTTCTCTCCTTCTCTCATTCCCTTCCCCTCTAAAGATAAATAAATAAAATCTTTAAAAAATAATTATATCTTTAATTTTAATATCTATCTACCCTCATTACAAGAGCTTGAATAAAATCTGAGTGAAGTATCTATCTACTACTCCTGATAATGATTTATTTCAATGCAGAAAGCTCAATTACCTGCAAAGTTATAATCTAAAATACAAACACTTTTTAAAATATATATTGTACCAGGATTTGATAGCCCTGGATATAGCCTCCAGTATCACATCAGAGGTCCTTAGTGAGAATTACAAGTAAGAGTCAGAAAATAACTAGAAGAAAGACAGAGGTGTGTGGGAGGGGAAGGAATCTTTCTGTGCATGCAAAAATTACTTAATACAAAAATATTTGGTGGAGCTCAAAAGTAACCTTTTGTTCCCTCCATGGGACTTTGTAGCTAATAGGGATGGGGTGGACTCCAACCCCCCAAAGTCAGAGTGCCCCAGACCCCCTGATTTGCCCTTATTATTCTGTGACTGTGAATTGCTGATTTCTTCATAAGCAGCACGAGCATTATTTTTGTATATACTTATTCTTCTGTTGACTAAATTCTAACAAAAGTTGAGAGGAAATGTGTTGCAATTTGTAAAATCAAGGCATCGATATTATTCAATAATATGGTAAAAATTAAATGTCGTAGCTATAACACTTGGAGAGTGTGATCCACAACGGCATTCAATTTTTCCTCAAAAAGTAAACTTGTTAACAGGAAGCAAGAGGAAGGTGGTTTATCTAAGTTAGCTTTCTAAAATGCCATATGATTATTTACATCCATCCAACGTTTTAGCTAAATACGAAATGTTTTTGCTTATTTATTTTTGAAAATCAACTTCCCTTCCCAGCCTTTGCCTGCATCAATGGTTCCCATTTTTTCCTTTGAACCTCCCAGAATGTGACATAAATGAGGCATTTCTACCCACTAGTGATCTAAAATAGCATAAGGATACTCCTAGAAGGATAAAATGTACATCAGTGACCCCAGTATAAAACAACCCTTGATCTTCCAGCCACATATCTGGACATCTCACCTCTCTGGTCTCATCACTCCCTGCCAAGCCCAGCTAACATGGTATGTGCTCACTGTGCATTCTGTCCTTCTGGCTTGGAATGCCTTACCCACATTCTCTGTCTGGAGATTTTCTGCCATTGTTCCTTTGTCTAGGATCCCTCCTTCATGAAGCTTCACTGCATTACTACCTCATCTCTGCTTTTCCCATGCTCCATTTATGTTTTTCACACTGTACTGTCATTAACAGTCTACTCCTGAAAGGCAGGGACCAGACTGATTCACCCTTGTTTGGGACTCAGCATATGGTGGGTGCTCAGTCAATTGATTTCAGTTTAATTGTTGTCAACTTATTATTTCCCTGTCCAGGGCAGCAGCACCCCAGAACCATGCTTCCAGGGAAACCCAGCCCAGTCTCTTTTGCGGCTTTTTGATTCTGGTCTTCTGTCATTTTCCAGTACATTCTAAGTTAGCACCTGAAGGCAGCTTGGGAAGGCCTTCAACACAGCATTGTGCTCTTTATTTATCTCTTTTTAAATTATCAAATCCTTCCTCTTGCCACACTCTCCAACTTTATCATCTCAACTATATTTAATTCCTTATTCCTGTGGCTGTACTAGTATTTGACTCCTGTCTTGTAATTGTCCCCACCAAGCCCTGGTTGCATGTCACAACCTTGTCTGAGGACTGCCTTGGCCTTCCCTGCCTGTGTCTGGGTGTCTCTCCTGAATCCTGCTCTTATTCTACTCCCCTCACTTCCTCACATGCTCATAGCCTGGTATGAGCCACACTACTTTCAGCTCTCTTGATACCATTGGAGCCTCTCCCTTACTTACTTTCCTGAAGGCAATAAGCAGAGCTTTACATTTGAAGTTCTACCTCTGCTTAGGTTAAAGAGCTGTGTACAAGTCATGGAAGATAGCTGGAAAAAAAGATCAAGTAAGTTTCCTAAACTCTGCCAAAAAGATAACTCCCTCCTTGCCTTTCAAACATTCCACAAAGATAATAAAATTTCTCCTAGATCTCATGTCCAGGTTCCCACAAAAATTAGATTGTCCTGAGGTTAAGCCTAAATCTTTCAGCAAATCTAAAACCTGCACTCTTGTTCCATTCACAGAAGAAAGAACTTCAATAACACTATTCATTACATCCTCCTAATTATTGAAAGGTCTTATTACATCTGGGCTCAGGCTTTTCTTGTCTAGACATAATAAATACACTTTATTTACCCTTTTTTAAAGAAGCTTCTTTCAAAAGTGTCAAGAACAGAACTTCTTGAGCCCTGACAGACCTACTCCATCAGACACTCTGGGGGTAGAGCCCAGTGATCTGTGTTTTAATAGCTCCCTGCTTAGGTGAATCTGGCAAATGCTAAATCTTGAGAACTAGTTTAGTGTTTCTTCAAGCTGTTATAAGGTACAGAGTACTCAGAATGGCAGCCAGGGCAGGAAGAGGGGAGTCACAAAGTCCTGCTTGTTCTCAGTTCTGCTCGACTTCCCAGGAAGATATTCACTTTCTCCATTGAACCACTTGGAGATTTAGGCTGTGGTTCACTGTGGCTCCCTGATATATTTAGAAAAGGCCAGACCTCTTTCATTTTGCATTTGCACATTTGGAGAGTTTTTTCTCCACAAATGAATTTCTCTATATTTAATCTCATTTGAATTTTACTGTTTATATGCATTTACTTTTACAAACTGCCTAGCATGTTCTGCATTTCATTTCATATTCCACAATGCTTGTCATCCACACTTATATTTACAGCAATTGTGAATTTAATTAGAAGACGCTTTGTTTCAGAAACTAAACTATTATTAAGGATATACTTTGTTACACAGAGAAAATATATGGGAAGCAGTGGCACAGAAAAATCAAGAAAGCATTTAGAGTGTCGTTGTACTTGAATCTGTTTTTGTTGAATATATTAAACACTGTGGCAATGCCAATCAACAGTAACAAACCCAATGAAGCCAGACTGTGAGTAGCAGTAGGTAGTACAGGCACACCTCAAAGATATTTCAGGTTCAGTTCCAGGCTACCTCAATAAAGCATGTATCACAATAAAGAGATCTGTGATATTTTTGCTGGTGGACAGTCTTGCTTCAATTTTAGAAATGCAGTATCTTTGAAGCACAATAAAGTGAAATGCAATAAAACTGGGTATGCCTTTATAAAGCTTTTCAGACTCTGAATTCCGTTCTTCCCTGTTTCTCATTCATTCTCTGTATCAGATAGATGTTGTTCCATCCTCTCTGATAATGCAGAGCCCCAGGCTAAGATGAACTGCACCTTCGCTCCTTTTTGTTGACTCTTCAGCCTCTCTACCTGCATTATTAGTCAGCTTGGGCTGCCATGACAAGTGCTACAGATCAGGTGGCTTAAGCAACAAAAATCTATTATCTCACAGTTCTGAAAGCTAGAAGTCTGAGATCAATGAATGTATCAATGGTTTCTGAGGCTTTTGCTTGGTTTGCAGATGGCCATCTTCTCCCTGTGTCTTCATATAACCTTTCTTCTCTGTCTGTGTCCTAATCTCTTCTTGAAAAATACCAGTCATATCATATTATCCCATTTTAACTTAATTACCTATTTGAAGACACTGTCTCCAAATATAGTCACATTCTAAAGTATTATGGGTCAGGACTTCAACATGTATGAGTTTAAGATGGGACACAATTCAGCCTATAACAAAACCTATTGTATTTACATCTGACTTACAGCTCAAAAAAAGTCAGAAAAGTGATTATCGCAACTAGCTGGAGGTAAAATCCAGCTCCTTTAGGTAATCTAGTGAGGCTATAGTAAATAAAATAGAAAATATGACCATATAAACAGGAGTTTGGGGTATAACGGTTAGCAGGATTAATTTTACTAAGCAAAGGACAATCTATAGGCAACTCCATCTGTTTCCTACACCCTACCAAAATTGTTATATTTTTAGATAACATTCTAGCCACCCAAAGAGTATCGTTTTTCTTTTAAAATGTGAAAATTTACATACTTTGGAACCCTTATAATGCTAAACTAGAAAAATATTTAAATTTTCATATAAAAACAGATAAGATGTATTCAAATTGATAGATCATGATTTACACAAGTACTGTCATCTCTAAAGTGCAGCTCACCAGCCTCAGCTAGAACACATCTCATTTGTTCCCACACCTCCCAGCTAACCTTCTTGCTATTTCTCTGACTCATAACCACTCATCTTCAGTGGTAGGCAGGAGTGAGACACTTCTAGAAGAAGGAGTGCTGGCTGTTGAGTCAGACTTACCTGAATTCAAAGCTCACTTATAGCAACTGTGTGATCCCACATAAGCCACTTAATCTTTTAAAGCCTGTTTTCTCTTCTATAATGATTATCACCAATACGTAAATGGATTAGTTCCAGATTTAAAAATAATATGTGTAAAAACATGTAGGAATCATCTAATAGATGGTGCCCATAGAGTTTGCCTCTCAAGATCAAGGCAATGTAATGAAACATCTGCCTTTATTGAAGCTTCTAATGTCCACTTTTTCTCCATCTATTTCTGTTGCCAATAATTATCAATACAATTACATATGATTTTCATAGTTGTCAGTGTCTGAAAAAAACAATATAATTAAATCTAACTAACACTTTCTAATGCTACTTATTTAAACTATATTAAATATTTATATTGAATCCCAGAGTTGTTTCATAAAATAACTTAAACTTAGCTTTCTCTTTTATTATTAAGCATAAAATTTCTAAAGGTCAATGCATTAAAACCATTAAACTAAGAATAGCAAAGATAGGACTATTTTTAAAGTTTACTTAAAAGAATTGTACTTTTAGGGATGAGAGGTAACAGAAATGTTACCTCTAATATCCCCTTTTTGGAAGGAAGAAGTTATGAAATAGAAATCCATCTCTAGAATGATTTTGATATGCACAATAAACTAGTCTACATGGGCTCACAAGTGATTCTGGAATCAACAGATATATGTCTACTCTTACAATTGGAAAAACATATAAGTTCCATTAGGATGTTACTGCTTATATAATCTTGATTATTGACAAGAAACATTTCAAATTTTTTTGGTCTTTCTGAACTGTCTGATTGAACTCTAGAGGGTAAGCAGGACCCCAGTGTCCTTTTAAAATGTTTATTTCCTTTGGAAGAAACATATCTTTCTTAGATTTTTAGATATCTTAGATTCATCTTTCTCTTTGGCTGTGTAGACTAGAACTAGATTATTTTCCTCTCATATTTCTTCTCCCGCATAGCTAAATGCATAAACCCTAGATTTCTTTCGAGACTCCTAAGTGAGATTACAACCTGATAATTTTTTCTTTACTGAGTTGTGTGTCTGAGGAAGAAAAAATTTAATTGATTATTGTCTTATCCAGTTCCTTGATAGTACTTTACCACACCCAGGTCCAATAAAATATTGATGAAATGGTAAAACTGAAGACTATCTCATGATTCAGTAACTCAAAACTGTAAAAAGCTTTGGTCTAGTAGCAATATTTAGAAGGACAACACAATAGGTTAGAGGGGGGAGACTAATATGCAAATATTCATCATATTTTATTAAACAAATTAAAGTAGGTTTATACTTTCATGTGTGTCCTACAGAACAAAACTTATTGGATTTAATTGTTGATCATATCCTCAGAAGACTTGTTAATTACTGTAAGCAGATGCCTGATACATTTTTTAGATTATTTTTTCTTATTTTATTGATTATGCCATTACAGTTGTACTATTCCCCCGTTCATTCCCCTCCACCCTGCATACCCCCTCCCCCACCATTCACCCCTTTAGTTTATGACCACGTGTCTCAAGTTCTTTAGATTCTATATTTCCCCTACTATTCTTGCCCTCCTCCCATCTATATTCTACCTACTGTCTATGCTACTTATTTTTTGTACCTTCTCCCCACTTCTTCTCCCACTCCTCTGTTGTTAACCTTCCATGTGATCTTCATTTATATGTTTCCACTCATGATCTAGCTGTCCTCTTAGTTTGCTTTTGTTTTAGGTGTGGTTCTTAATAACTGAGTTTGCTGTCCTTTCACTGTTCATCTTTTTTATCTTCTTTTTCTTAGGCAAGTCCCTTTAACATTTCATATAATAAGGGCTTGGTAATGATCAACTCCTTGAATTTGATCTTATCTGAGAAGCACTTTATCTGCCCTTCCATTCTAAATGAAAGTTTTGCTGGATAGAGCAATCTTGGTTGTAGGTCTTTGGATTTCATGACTTGGACTACTTCTTTCCAGCCCCTTCTTGCCTGTAAGGTCTCTTTTGAGAAATCACTGACAGTCTGATTGGAACTCCTTTGGAGGTGACTGTCCCCTTTTCTCTTGATGCTTCTAGGATTCTCTCCTTCATTTTAGTCTTGGCTAATGTAATGATGATGTGCCTTCATGTGTTTCTTCTTGGGTCCAACTTCTTTGGGACTCTCTGAGCTTCCTGGACTTCCTGGAAGTCTATTTACTTTGCCAGATTGGGAAAGTTCTTTTTTATTATTTGTTCAAATAAGTTTTCCACTCATGGCTGTTCCTCTTCCCCTTCTGGTACCTCTATAATTCAGATGTTGGAGTGTTTAAATATGTCCTGGAGGTTCCTAAGCCTCTCCTCATTTTGTTGAATTCTTGTTTCTTCATCATTTTCTGTTTGGTCATTTTTTTTCTTCCTTCTGGTCCACTCCCTTGATTTGAGTTCCAGTTTCCTTTCCATTACTATTGGTTTCCTGTGCAGTTCCCTTCATTTCAATTAGTTTAGCTTTCATATGTTCCTCTAATTTGTGACTAAAATCAACCAGTTCTATGAGCATCCTGATCACCAGTGTTTTGAACTGTGCATCTGAAAGTTTGGCTATTCCTTTGTCGCTTCGAGTTATGGGCTCTGGGGCTTTGAGTTCTTCTTGAGCCATAATGTTTTGCTCTGTTTGTGCCTGTTACTTATGAGGAGCAGAGCCTTAGATGTTCACCAGGGTGGAACCACCCAGGTCACTGGTTTGTGATGCTATATGTGGGGGTGGGGTCACAGAGGGACAATAGCGGTCCCCTATGCTGCTTCCTGCCACTGGGGCCTGCGCGGTCCATCTCACTGCTCACTCCTTCGCTGGTTTATCTGCATGCGAAAGTGTGACCGTGGTCAGTCCTCAGTGGGTCTGCCTCCTTGCACCCTCAGTGGGTCCACCCACTGCTACTCCACACCTGGGATCTGCCCACATCTGCCTGCACGCCTATGTCTCACGCCCGGGTTGGTCCAGTGGGTCTTTCCTGCCCGACCCAGCTCTGCTGCTGGCTCTGCCCCTCTTACCAGTTTGGCTGAATGGTTCGTTATTGTCAGACTTCCGTATAGTTCAATTTTCTGTGGTTTGGCAGTGTTTTTGTTGCTAAAACTTTGTTGTTTTTAAACTTGGTTGTGTGAGAAGTCACAGTGTTTCCACCTACGCCTCCATCTTGGTGGAAGTCCCTGATACATGTTAATGTGGATTTAAGTTGATTATAAATATCTTTACTTCATAGTCTAGCCTCCACTTAGCAAAGTTCAGTAATAATAAGGATGTTCACTTGAAATGTAACTGCAGGCAATTATGTAGTGGATAGGATGGCATTATGAATATGGATCCTAATAGTCAGCAGGCCACATGACTTTGGGCCAGTTGTTAACTTCTCATAATCATGCTAGGCACATCTACTGCATAGGAATATGATGAGAAGCCAGGGAGAAAAAGTATTACCATGAGGAACTGAAAGGGAATAGCTTATTAAAAGCATTTCCAAAGTAGCACCTCACTGTTTGAAGGCAAAATGTTAATTGATGGTTAAAAACACTTTAGAATTTTTAAAAATGTTATTCCTAAGTGTTGACAATGACGTGGAGCAACTGGAATTCTAGTGGGGCTATCAATTGCTACAATTGCTTTGGATATTAGCTTGGTAGCTTTTAAAAAGTTAAATATTCATTTACAGTATGATCCAGTAAGTTCCACAATTTGAATTTTAGGTATTTACAAAAGAAAAGTGAAAACACAGGTACACACACGACTTGTAAATAAATGTTTATAACAGCTTTATTCATCAAAGCCTCAAACTTTCCATCAACTAATAAATAAGTAAACAATCTATGGCATAGGTTTAGATATAGATATTTATATATACTATTCAGCAATAAAACAAGGAATGAGCTACTGATATATGCAACAAAGTTGATGAATCTCAAAAAAAAGTATGCAAGCAAAAGAAGTCAGGTACCAAAAGATTATATACTGAATGATTCCATTTCTAAAATCATGCCAAACAAGTCCATCTAGGCAGGGCAGTGGCCAGGAGTTCAGGGAAAACTGATTGCAGAGGAAATTAGGGAACACTGTGGAATAGTGGGAACATTCTATATCTTCATTATGATGGTGATTTCACAGGTGTAAAGATTTGACAAAATTCATCAAACTATATGCTTGAAATGGATTATATTTTATTACATATAAATTATATCTCAATAAAGTATAATGTGAAGAATGAACACACACATTGAAAAAGAAGTGGCAAATGTGAAATTGAAACATCCCACACTAGCTCTTACATCCTAAGAAGATGGTAAAAGATTGGAGTCTGTTTTGTAGTTGGCTCTTAGATAAAAGCTGAGGAGTTGACATGATTCTACTCCCAGAATGACATCCTTAAGCAACACTATCAAGCCTGAGAGACATAACAGCTCTACCTAATACATAAAAACAACACACAGGGAGGCTTCCAAAATGAGGAGACAAAGAAACATGGCCTAAATGAAAGAACAGAAGTCCAAAAAATAGCAAAACAAAATGGAGAAAAGCAATCTATCAGATGCACAGTTCAAAACACTGGTTATAAGGATGCTCAAGGAACTTAGCAAGGACCTCAACAGTATAAAAGAGATCTAGTCAGAAACAAAGAATACACTAATTGAAATAAAGAACAATTTACAGATCAAAGGTAGAGTGGATGAAGTTGAGAATCAAATCAGCAAATTGGAACTTAAGGAAACAAAAACAACCAGTCAGAACAGCAAGAAGACAAAAGAATCCCAATAAAGGAGGATAGGGTAAAGAATTGCTGGGACAATTTCAAGTGATACAGTATTTTATCATAGAGGCACCAGAAGGAAAAGAAGAGCAAGAAATTAGAAATCTATTTGAAAAAAGTAATGAAAGAAAACTTTCTTAACTTGGTGAAGGGAATAAACAGAAAAGTCCAGGAAGCTCAGAGAATCCCAAACAAGATGGATCCAATAAGGCCCACTCCATGACACATCATAAATAAAATGCCAAAGGTTAAATACACAGAGAGAATCTAAAAAGCAGCAAGATAAAAGCAGTTATTTACCTACAAGAGAGTTCCCATAAGATTGTCAGCTGAGACTTCCGGCCAAGATGGAGGCATAAGTAGACACACTGTGCCTCCTCGCAAGACCAAAATAAGAACAACAAAAATTTAGAAACAACAAAACAAACAGTACTGACAGAAAATTGAACTGTATGGAAGTCTGACAAAAAAGGAGTTGAAGAAGAAATATTCATCCAGACAGGTAAGAGGGACAGAGTTGGGTGGCCGGGCAGAGAGGGCTTGTAGCACAGCAGCAGCTGGGGGACCCAGGCGTGCAGAGTGACAGTGGGTAGACGCAGAAACACAGCAGGTTGTGGAGGAATGCAGTGCACAAAGCAGCTGGTGGACCAGGTGGCCCCACATTTTTGTGCAGATAAACCAGGCAAAACTGTGGAGTGAGACAGATCGCACAACCCAGGGTCCCAGCATAGGGAAATAAAGTCTAAAGTCTCGAAACACCAATTGAAAACACCTGTGGGGGGTTGAGGTGCCCGGAGAAACTCCCAGCCTCACAGAAGAGTTTGTTGGAGAAATCCACAGGGTCCTAGAACATACACAAACCCACCCACCTAGGTATCAGCACCAAAAGGGCCCACTTTGACTGGGGGAAGTGACTGAAATCCTGCAGAGATTGGAGCAGGCGCCATTGTTCCCTCTCTAACCCCTCCTCAACATACTGCATCACAACCCAGCCACTGGGTTGCCCTGCCCTTAGGTGAACACCTAAGGCTCCGCCCCTCACTATGTAACAGGTGCATCAAGACAAAAAAAAAAAAAGTGGCCCAAACAAAATAACAGATCAAAGCTCCAGAAGAAAATACAACTAAGTAACAAAGAAATAGCCAACCGATCAGATGCACAGTTCAAAGCACTGGTGATCAGGGTGCTCACAGAATTGGTTGAATTTGGTCGCAAATTAGATGAAAAATTGAAAGCTTCACTAAATGAAATAAAGGAAAATGTACAGGGAACCAATAGTGATGGGAAGGAAACTGGGACTCAAATCAATGGAGTGGAACAGAAAGAAGAAAGCAACAACCAAACAGAAAATAATGAAGAAACAAGAATTCAAAAAATGAGGAGAGGCTTAGGAACCTTCAGGACATTTTTAAATGTTCCAACATCCAAATTATAGGGGTACCAGAAGGAGAAGAGGAAGAGCGACAAGTGGAAAACTTATTTGAATAAATAATAAAGAAGAACTTCCACAATTTGGCAAAGGAAATAGACTTCCAGGAAATCCAGAAAGCTCAGAGAGTCCCAAAGAAGTTGGACCCAAGAAGGAACACACCAAGGCACATCATCATTATATTAGCCAGATTAAAATGAAGGAAAGAATCCTAGAAGCAGCAAAAGATAAGGGGACAGTCACCTACAAAGGAGCTCCCATCAGACTGTCAAGTTGATTTCTCAAAAGAGACCTTACAGGCAAGAAGGGGCTGGAAAGAAGTATTCCAAGTAATGAAAGACAAGGACCTACAACCAAGATTGCTCTATCCAGCAAAGCTTTTATTTAGAATGAAAGGGCACATAAAGTACTCCTCAGATAAGGTCAAGTTGAAGCAGTTCATCATCATCAAGCCCTTATTATATGAAATATTAAAGGGACTTGCCTAAGAAAAAAGATAAAAAGATGAACAGTAAAAAGACAGCAAACTCACAGTTATTAAGAACCACATCTAAAACAAAAACAAATTAAGCAGACAGCTACAACAGGAGCGGAGCCACAGAAATGAAGATCATATGGAAGGTTAGAAACGGGAGTGGGAGGAGGAGAGAGGGAGAAAAGGCACAGAGAATAAGTAGCATAGGTGGTAGGTAGAAAATAGACAGGGGGAGAGTAATAATAGTGTGGGAAATGTAGAAGCTAGAGAATTTATAAGTATGACCCATGGACATGAACTAAAGTGGTGGAGTGTGGGTGAGAGTGGGTATGTGCAGGGTGGAGGGAACTGAAGGGAGGAAATGGGACAACTGTAATAGTGTAATCAATAAACTATATTTTTTAAAAAAGAGCCCTGGCTGGTGTAGCTCAGTGGATTGAGCGCAGGCCTGCGAACCACACGATCGTGGTTCGATTCCCAGTCAGGGCACATGCCTGGGTTGCAGGCCAATTCCCAGCAGGGGACTCACAAGAGGCAACCATACATTGATATTTCTCTCCTTTTCTCCTTCCCTTCCCCTCTAAAGATAAATAAATAAAATCTTTAAAAAAAAAAAAAAGACTGTCACCTGATTTTCCTAAAGAAACTTTCCAGGCTAGAAGAGATTGGTGAAAAATAGTCAAAGTGATGAAAAGTAAGGACCAACAACCAGTATTACTCTATCTAGCAAAGGAATAATTTACAATCAAAGGACAGATAAAGAGCTTTCCAGACAAGAAAAAGCTAAAGTATTTCATCATCACCAAACCAGTATTACATGAAATGCTAAAGAGCCTTCTTTAAGAAGAAGATCAAAAAAGTGAACAATAAAATGGCGATAAATATGTATTAACAATTGAGTCTAAAAAACAAAATAAACAACCAG
Source organism: Artibeus jamaicensis (assembly GCF_021234435.1). NCBI lineage: Eukaryota > Metazoa > Chordata > Mammalia > Chiroptera > Phyllostomidae > Artibeus > Artibeus jamaicensis. Next base: position 14,021,252 of record NW_026521717.1, on the reverse strand, counting down.
AGCAGAAACAGAATCATAGATACAGAGTATGCTTTGATAGCTGCCAGATGGGAAGAGGGTTGGGGGATAGATGAAAAAGATGATGGGACGAAAAAGTACAAATTGGTAATTACAGAATAGTCATGGGGATGTAAAGTACAGCATAGGGAATAGAGTAGCCAAAGAACATACATGCAGGACCCACTGACACAGACAATGGTGAAGGGATTGCTTGAGGGAGTGGGAACCAGGGGGGACTGTGTGGAGGGGAACAAAGAAGGGAAATTTGGGAAAACTATAATAACAAATAATAAAATATAATTTAAAATGAATAAATAAGGAAATAAATGAGCAAATAAATAACCCTTCCTACTGTGAGTGTGAATACAGCTAAGAAAGCACTTTGTATGCCAAAAAGTACTATGACCAATTAAAAAAGGTGGCAGGTGGCCACTGATGAGGGTCCTGGTCTGCCCTTTGTGTCAACTTTCTAGGGAGGCAACACACAGATCGAAAGAGATCCTTCCCAGGCCCTTAAGTAGACCTGACACCTCCAATTATTTCCCTTTCCTCTCTCCTTCTTCTTCTCAGCTGAACTCTTCCCACCTCTCAGAACAACAGTCCTTAGATAACCTGTGAAGGAGTCATGAATAAATAGACCCAAAAACAGCCGTCTCTAAGGAACACCAGATTTTTTTAATTAAGTAAATTCTTACATGCGGCATTGTGACTAAGAGCTTGAGCCCAAGGTTGGATTTCATATGTCCAGAGACCAGCTCCTCCACACCTGCTGAATGGACATACACTACCTCTCACCTTTCAGTGCCTCAGCTTCCTTGTTTGTGAAAAAAAGCAATCAAAATAATAACCCATTTCTCAGCCTGACATGAGAATTCAATGAAAGAGTGCATAAAAGTCCTGAACAGAGTGCTGACACAGAGTAGGAAAGTGACAAGTGAGACCTACAAATGTTAATAGATTCTTTTGTCCTGACTGCCCCCAATGTCTTGCCTAATTTTCTGTGGAATATTAGGGAGCCTTTTTTCTAACCTCACAGTAATACACCCAGACCCTTTGGTCTAGGAGAGCAAGAAGTTCCTATATACACTCAGCTTTACTAAACTAGAACTTTCCTAAAAATACCAGTTACATAAGACAAATGGTTGGACATAGCCACACCTTTATATTGACTTTTGTATTCCAAGTTGATTGTAAGAATTATAGTTTATCTATGTATACTTGAGAACCCTGTCAAATGAGCTGTAATTGTTTGAACAGGCAGAAAGAGTCTAGCTAGCTACACATGGTGGTCAGGAAATGTAGATATTCCAGCAAACTAAGTAGGGAATTAATAATATATTTAGAATTACTAATAAAATGCCTGTCGAGCAAGCAGCAACATATTATATACAAAAAGAAAATCCTGCCTGTTGTGTGGGAGGATGTTCAGTCTTCCTGGAAAGTACCAACATATATTCTTGGAAATAAAATGATTCAACCTCATATGAAACTTTTGTTCCTTGGCATTTTCCCCCTAATTTATCATTCATTTGTGTATTTTTTACAACCCTGTGTAGCTTCACCAACCATCCCAGACGTCAGTGGCTCAAGCAGCCTCCCAAGGTAATCTTCTGCACCTGGCCCACAGCCAAGCATCCACGTCTCAAAGCCCTGTCCGGCAGGCTTCCTCTTCTTCCTCCTCGTCCTCTTCTTCTTCAGCTTTGAGCGTGGGCCAGTTAGTCAGCAGTAAGTATTCTTTCTGGCTCAGTTAAATCATGGTGGCCTTCTTGTTGCCTGTTTGCAATGCCTTCCTTCTTTCTCTCTTCCTCTCTTTCTCCACTCTAGCTCAAGCTCTCTCTTTCCATCCTACCATACCTCCCTCGCCCTTTCTTAGTCTCTCAACCTCAAAGAGGAATTGGCCCTACTAAGTCAGTATTTCAATGAAGTCCATGCCATGGGCCATGTAGTTCTTTTGGCATGCAGTCCCCCAAAGCACAAACTCTCAATAAATGCCTGTAAGGACCAGTTTCTATCTCAAGTGCTTTCTGATGAGCTCAGTCAGTCCTGCCACTTGAGAAGGGAGAAACTGATCAGTTTGCAGGAGATGAGCCATTTAGCTCAGAACTGAAATAACTAACAACAGGCACTCAGCCCCATAGGTCAAACTGCTTTTCTGTGTGTTTGAAGACCCCCGCCGTTCTATTTGTGGATATCAGGGGAAAGAAAAGAGAGCGCACCTGTGGACTGGTAGCTGTGTGTGCACAATGAGCTGCCTCCAGTGGCCTGTGGGGGAAACTTATTGGGCTGGAATCCAGTGGGAAATCTCTGGACAACCATTCATAAAATAAAATAAGCCTAAAAATCTACTTCCCTGAGTACAGGCCACATAGTTAGAAATAGTAGTTGGCCCTAGGTGAAGACAGCATATGTCTCACATGCAAATATAAACACGTTAAGAAGAATGAGACAATGGTCTAATTTAATGTTAGTTATTCACGTTTAGCACAATTTTTTCTTATATATAACATTGCAGAACATGTGCATAGATTGTACTTCTCCAGGGGCCAAAAATCCAGTAGTTATGGATTTAAAAGGCTAAAGCACAGCATAGGCATTTGTACCATAAAACAAGGACAGATGTGAGTATATTTGGCAAAGTGTCATGAATGGTCCATTTTAACATGAACAGTAAGGATTCTCACATATCATGAGGAAAGTTTAGAAATGCACAGCAAATGAAGTGTTGCCATGTCCTCTCCCCTACAAGCTACTCCCCTCAAAAAGAATACATATATACATATAAACATACACATGTTGAGTACATGTGTTTGTGTTATCTGTGTATGTATGTATATACACATACATACACATTCAATTATATGGCTAATTCAGACAGGAAAGATGTTTGTGGAATGAAAGAGAGATAAAGAGTTATGGAAAGATATTAAAATACCCAAGTAGCCTGAATGTTCTTATCTTAAAGATGGGTCAACACAAAACAGAGTTTCAGGCTATACATGGAGTTTGCCATCAACCTTTTATTTTAGGTTGTTTAGACAAATAACTTCTCTCATTTGGGCCAGAAACTCTAGTCTTTCTTAAATAAAAATCATGGATAAGATTAACTTAGTTATAACCAGATTTTTGCTTAATAAAAAACTTTTCATATGGTTGTTGTAGAAAAAAATAAAGCTTTATCTTAGTTCAATATTCAGCATAAGTTTCTGAAAAATATTCTATTTCTATGTAGCAGCAAGATCATAAATTTGGGATAGTCTGTTCAGTTTTTGTCCTTAAAGAAAATAAAACAAGATCAAACATCTTACAGATAAGAATAAGTTAAATATGAAGTAAAAGTACAAATAACCCCACAAATACAGTACTTGACACAAGGTAAAGACTGTACTCAATACATGTTGGATGAATAGAGAGATGACTGAATGGATAAATGAACATACAGACAGATGGACGATGGGACTGAGTTTTCAATAGTCTGAAGCAGCCCAGGAAAGGAGTTTTTCTTTTTTTCAGAAATCAGTATCAGAGCAACTTAATGGACCAGATGGAATTCAATTGCACAATGGCCAATAGGGCATCTAAGTTCTAGGTCTATAATGAGTGAATGATATTACATATCCTTGATATAAAAAATAAAGAATTGGGGAAGAGAGACTCTACTATGTGCACTTGAAGCAGGAAACTCAAAACTCATATGCAGATCCTCAAGAAGGAGCCTTCTCTGGAAAATATGAGAGGGTCAAGCAGTACCATCAGGCATCAGACTTTACACAAACCCACCACTGGACTTACAGTTGCTACCGGTTTTGAGCATGTTATTTAGTAATCCCCTTCTGCCTCACAACCCAACTACAGAATGAATAGTACATGGAGTATATTCTGATGAATAGTACATGGAGTATTTTCTCAAACCACTGTTTGAGCTTTCATTTATAGAATTTTCAAAGCACTTTCAATATTTGGCTCATTTTAATACTCCCAATAAGGTATTATAAATTCTCATTTTCAGATATTGAAGCTAGCATCTAATAGATCCTAAAAGTACAGCCCATATTGACCATTTTATGTCAGAGGGATCAGGTATACATAGTCTTAGTTGAGAGAACATGATACCCTGTGTAACAAATCTAATGGTGACAAAACCAGGATGATAATAGTCAATGAGCTGTACACATTCTATATACCAGAGCTGCTGTAAAAGACACAATGTTTACACATAAATTTTATCCAGAGAAATTCGAATAACAAAATATATTAAATCACTTGAATATCTTTGAATATTTTTTAAAAGCCTGGGCCCATGACTCACAATTAAAGCATAGGCTTTTCTTTGAGCCAATCTAAAGAAAAAAACTAGACATCTTGCATGTTATAAAATTCATATTCAAGCATTAAATATGCAATTAAAGTATTTTTCTCCAAAATAAACTCACCAAATCTGTAGGTACACTAATGTGGGGAGACCCAAACCCATACTTCAGATGTAGTTGTTATGTAGGTTAAACTACAGGGGGAAAAAAGGGCCAGAGTCAGTCCACCTAAAAAGAAAAGAAATACATGCATTAAGCACCATGTATATACCAGACACAGGGATAAAAATTAAGAAAGCAAAAATAAGCAAGATGTGGTTCCTGCCCTGGGGTCAGTCATGAACTGATTACAAAGAAACATAGAGAATGAAGCAAAATAAATGCTATGATCAACATCAGTATAGGAACAATGAGCATATTGTAAATGATTATCTCAGTTTTAGAAGATGAGATAGAACAGAAGGACTTGGTATAGTAGCTAATCCTTAAATTGAGTTTGGATGGTTAATGGAGAGACAAATCCCTCCAAAAGGCAAGGTCATAGTTTGGACCAGATCAAACTGGATTTGAACCTGGGATCAAAACCTTGGTCAATGAGCCCTGACTGGTGTGACTCAGTGGATTGAGCGCTAGCCTGCAAACAAAGGGTCATCTGTTAGATTCCCAGTCATAGCGCATGCCTGGGTTTCAGGCCAGATCTCTGGTTGGGGTCATGTGAGAGGCAACCAGTCAATATATCTGTCACACATTGATGTTTCTCTCCCTCTCTTTCTCCCTCCCTTCTCATCTCCCTAAAAAATAAGTAAATAAAATCTTAAAAAAAAAAAAAACACCTTGGTCAACAAACTCTCCCGTGTCATGCTCAAAGATTCTCACAGTGTTGAGCAACCTATCAGTGTTCCAGTTCTTGGGCAGATCATCCAAAAATCTTCCCCATTTCAGGCAAAAGGTCACAAAGTTAATGTGTTAACAATGATAACAGAATCTTAATGTGCAAAGAACACCACAGCTGGGCTCAGAATTACTAGATATGCACACTCATTAGAACAGCTGCGTGGAAACCTACACAGTTTATCCTATATCAAGCCTTGTTAGGTCTCCACAATCATCAGAGATAAATACAGTTTCTATAATCTGGGATTTGGGAAAGTCTGCAACAGTCAAACAATTGACCTGACAAATGTCTCAAATTTGTTTAAGATTTACATATTACTGTTTAAAAATAAGTAGATTTGAAATTATTCTTTGCTGAGTTTGGTTTTTCAGTACACTTTTCTTAAATCCCTGGCCTATAAACTTGATTCTTAGACAGCAAAGAATTCATAGTCAATACAAGAGAAACCAAAACTATAAAGTGAACATAAAAATGCATGGTGATAGTTTATGGCACAGTGGAACCCCTGGTTCACATGATCACAATTCACATCATTTTCTACAACCCAGTGAAGTCACCATATTGCAAGTAAGCTGTTTTCCCAAATTGCACTGCATGTTCCTAAATGGTTTATTTCTCAGAAATATTTGGTAAACATGCCCATTATTTGCCTTGAGAATAGCACTAAAAAGTAGATGGATGTTTACATAAGGCAGTTAATTCATACTTGGCAGCTTCTTTAAAGATGCATATTTCTTTTATAACAATCCCACAAGCAGAGGTTGTAGAAGGGTGATGTAGAAGGGTGAGAGCTGGTGACTATTCAACAACCCATTTAGCAACCCCTTACACTGATGCCCTGTGAAATGTTAATGCCACAGACATACTGCCTACCTGTTCTTCTTATATACTGTGGCCCTTTGGAGGGCCACAACTGTTGTACTAATTAATACTTTTCCACCATCTCCACCAACACCCAGAACCAATCTTGCCCACCTTCAGAATGCAAGACAGGCTCAGCAAGGCAGCAGGTCTGAGAAGAATGTGGAGATGAGGATGATGATGAAGGAGCAGCCAGAATCAGTTCCAGCTGACTGATTATTCATTCCCAAGTGCAAATATAGTCCTGATACAGCCAAATCTTCTACTATTTCAAAAGAACATGGAAAACCTAGATTTTTCTTTAGAAACTTCCCAATGTTTAAATGTTACAAGTAATTCAAAAAATATATAAGCACTAGAAAAGCTGAGTTTTATTTGCAAGCTGCTCATTTGCAACTTCTGCTCTATGAATTTTTTTAAAGGAAGAAATGAGAGAAGGGCCTCAAAGCTGCTGTGCATGTAGATGTAACCTCCTGGAGTCCCTAGCAAATCCTTCAAGCTGCTCCAGGCTGCTCTTCTGGTGGGATTTAAGATCTGGAGGGTGGCCTCCACCAGGGACAACCCAAACAAGTCTTTCACTAGCCAAGTGTTACTAGCTTTCTGGGGGGAAATTTTGGGGAGGACAATTCAGGGTTTTAATTAATCTTAACAACTAAATCAGTTTTATAGTCCCTGCCCCTGCCCATATAGTCTCAACGTCCTACACTGAAATATTCACCACTCAAACTTCACCCTACCCCACTCCATCCTACCAAAACCTTTGCAGGCTTTGCTTCCTGCATCTGTGCCTCTCTGCCAACTGTTCCCACTGATCAGAATGCAGTTCCTTCATGCTCTGAAAGCTGCTCACTGGATAAGACCCAGATGAATCCTTTCCTGTCACCTCTCCTTTCTTTGCCAATTCCAGTGTGGATATCACACCATCATTTCTTGATGATACTCTGCTTGGTATTTTTCTCTAATTTTTTTCTCATTCATACTATTGGGCCCCTCACTCCACTCATTAGGGCTCCCAGGAGTCACTTTAATACTTACAGACTGATTGCTATGGTTATACCACTTTTTAATCTTTCCACGATGAACTTCTAACTAATGACTTGTAAAAATCTGACAGGCACAGTGTACATCTGTGTTGCCGAATCTATTGAGTCTATTAACCCTGTAATGAGAGAATCAATACATTAAGCTCCAAGCTCCCCAGAATTTTTAATATTTTACTTAAAAGTCCTTGAAAAATTGGCCCTTGAGATGCAAATATTTCTTTCCCTTCATGATAACAAGTGTGTCCAGAGCCCTGAACCCAGAAGACTAATAAAATCCATCACAGTCCTTATACAAGTACTTGAATTTACTGAAATTGATGGGTGATTATGCAGAAAGAGAAAGAGAAAAACTTTTTGCCTAAGTCCTAAGGATGAGGTGAAGAACAATAGAGTTGCTGGCAGGGAGAATGGCTTCACTCCAGGCAGGATGGAGTGAAGCACTTTGAAATCTTCCACTGTCTCCCACCCATGCAGTTTCCAGCTTGGTGTGTGCTTTCATTTATCCAGGAATCAGTAGCCAGGGGAGGAGAGTTTCATTCTCCAGCTGTTGTGTCATTTCCCTTAGTAAATCCTAAATTGACCGAGTTATCCAGCACCAAAGGAAACTTCCTGCGCTAGGCATTTTTTATTATGTGCCTTTTCAGGGACAAAAGCATCTGTGTCAGTAAACTGCTTTATGGGAATGGGATATATTTTTCTCACAGCTTCATAGCATGCTCTTTTGAAGAGTTAATGTGAACATAAGAAATTATGCAACATTGCCATCTGTTAGCCTGGCTGCTTTGGTAATCAAGTAAAGGAAAAACACAAAATACTATTTTCTTCAAGGGCAATTTGTAGCACTAAAGATTTCAATTAGGACATTACAAATTGAAATCTTTCCATTTTTATATTTTTGTGCAATATTTGAACATACTTACAGGCAAAATGCAGTTGCTTCCCCCATGGCAGGTGCCTTCCTACACTATTTGTTAAGCCCTAAGGAACATGTCCTTATATTGTGGAGGTGGCCATGTAAGCAACCCTGGAATACCTGGAATAGAAATATCTTGAAGAATGATTTGTGGAGGTGTAATGAGTTGAGGATGGGGGTTTGGTGCTTCACCTGGGAGACAAAGAGAACATGGTGTAGTGTGGGTTTCCCCACCACTGCACTTTTAAAAAGGTCAGTTTCCCATAAACCCTAATGAACAGATATTAGTCAGTTGTGTGCTGATATATTGATCCTATTTTTAAAAACATCTCCACAGATCCTCAAACGGCGGCGGGTGAGGTGGATGGGGTTAATCTGGAGGAGATCCGAGAATTTGCCAAAGCTTTTAAAATCCGGCGCCTGTCCCTTGGCCTGACCCAGACTCAGGTGGGACAGGCTCTCAGTGCTACAGAGGGCCCTGCGTACAGCCAGTCAGCCATCTGCAGGTAACCCGCGCCTGCATGCTGTTACCTCTCCTGGCCTGCCGATTTGGACCTCATTTGTCCTTTTGGCTCAGCTTTTCTTCGGGTGGGGAAAGCTGGAGGGGTAAAGTGTGGGAACAAAGTTTAGAGTGGCTGTATGTTGAAACTGATGATACTGATGGAGATTAAAGTGCTAAAGCAGACTTGCGGGCCCTGGCTTGATAACTCTTGTCAACTAGCAAAGAACCTCCAAGGCGGTCTCATTGGAAATATTCTAACCCACCCTCCTACACAGCTGAGCTACTGTCTCCTGTCTGCAGATAGGTGTCCTGTGCAAATGTAAACCTGCCAGCCCCAGTTGGTGTTAATGTTCCCACTATTTCTGCAAGGGATGGCTATCAGGATTTCCCAAGAAAATTCATCTTAAAAAAAATTTTACTACCTTGTGAGCTCAAAGGAATTTTTTAGCTTGCTTTCTCAGACCCAAGTTTAAAAGTACATTTTTTGAAAAGAAGCAACTGCTTTCCATGGCTCAGAAAAGGGTACTGAGAATCTGGCCTAATCTCACCTACCCTAGCTCCCCACCCCAATAAAATAAATAAATGACAGAATACAGCCTTGGTTGTGTTCAGGTTGATCTGGGTCAAGCCACCAGAAGCAGACTCTGTGCATGCATGTGTGTGTTGCACTAATCCTATGTTTATGCATGAGGTAACAAAGGCACTTCTGTAAGAGCTTTTTCCTCTTGGGCAATGCCTTATGAGTCTTCCTCCATCAGGAAAAGCCAAGAAACCAACTCTAAACTCATTTAAGTGGATTTTTTTTCTTGGTGATCCATGAAATGCTATCTTTTTATCTGCTCTTTATACTTTTAATGTATTCCCCAAAGGATGGAAGTGTACTTTTCCTGCAGTTTAAGACTAAGGTTATAAATAACATCAGTATGGGGTAGTAGCTTGCAGCTTACATTTTGCTCAATGATTTTCCATAAAACCCATTGATTGTTGTTAAATACAAAAAGCGCCATAGGATTCTCTCACTTCTATGGCCTCCCCTACTGTTTTTTCTTATAAGATACCTCCCTGTAGAAAATAACCTTTATTCAGTCTCTACAAGGATACTACTGTGGGGAAATTTGTTTCAAGGCTTGTATAGGTTATTCCAAACAATATGTACAGATGGATCAACACTAATAAGCAGCACCAACGATATGAATACTGTTGCTCCCTGTCGAGAAACATTAATTTTGTTTCATCTTGACAGCCTTGTGATACAGGCAGCAACAGGTTTTTTTAAATTGTCGCCAATTTGCTATTGTTGCTAAAGCCTTCTTGGCTTATTTTTAGTCCTAAAATCTGGTTACTTTATATTAGTTTAAGTGTTATTTAATGTTTTCACTAACATAGGTAGTATTTCTTGGGCATTCCCAATCAAATATGTTGATGTCTAAAGTCTTCCCCAGGGAAAGCCAAAGAAACTATGGCTGTAATGAAAAGAGACCTTAGGAATTCACTGTGTAACTGAATATACCAGATGCCTTGGCTTTTTGGCCTTTTTCTAGCTTCTGGAACTTCAGGGAGGTAATTTTAGGAGCTATCAAGAAAAAAATGAAAATTTTCTTGGAAGAAACCAAACTCTTTGGAACAATTCAAGTTAGCTTAATGGTGATAAGGAATCTGCATTTGAGCTTACATACTCAGGTGTCACTCCTCCTTTTTTAGCTGCAGGAACTCTCAAGTGCTGCTGTGAAAAGTCCCTCCTTATTAGAGACACAGAGGAAAAAGCATTGCCAACACACTGGGCTCCCCTATCACAAGCTTTCTCCCTGTGTCAAGGCCTGTAAAGCCTGTTATCATGCTATCAAGAGGTTGAGTTTGGGAGCTGTTATAATGAATGGTGGTAAAATGTAGTATGTGGCAATTAACAGGATAGTAAGAACTCTGGGGAAGCATGCCACAAGTGACAAGCTCATTAATTGACATTAAATGATTCATTCATTTTGTACTGAAAACAAAATGTACCTCTTCCCTCTTTGACTAGTACTGGAAATTGAGTTTCTCTAAAATAAATAACTCCTTGTACTATGCTCGGATGGAAATGTTATAGGAGTCACGTTAAAATTTGATAGCATTTGCACTTCTTATCACAACATATTTAAGATGCAGCTTCAAAACTAAAATTATCGTACATAAAGAAAGCTTACCCTTTTGTGTTGTTTTGTGAGCATCCTTATAAAACATAGTCTGACTAAGGTGGGTTCATTTTAGTTCCATGTAAACAGACTACTGTAATAAGATGCACTCTGCAGTCAGACAGTTTTTCACCAGCACTGAACTTTAAAAGAGAGAGGAGAAGTCTGTGTATCCAAAGTTTTCATATTAGAGGGTTGTAAATTTCTATTTAGAATAAACAAGCAAAAGGAATTGGAATGTTTTTGTATTTTATTGAAAATGAGTATGAAGTTTATACTAGAATGACCTGTTAAAATACTATACATAATTTTGCCCAGGATGCTTTATATTTTTTTAATTTTATTTAGTTATTTTTCAAGTACAGTTTTTTGTCTATTTCTCCCACCCCAGCACCCCCGCCCCATCTCCCCACCTCCCTCCCATTTCCTTCCCCCACCCCAGTCCTCATCTCTGTGTCTTTCATACTGGTTCCTCAAAATCCCTCCCCATTTTTCCCCTTAAATTCCCTTCCTTCTCCCCTCTGGTCGCTGCCCACTTGTCCTCTATTTCAGTGTCTTTGTTTTTATTCTGCTTGCTTGTTTGTTTTGTTGTTTTGTATTTTTAAAGTCAGTGTAGCAAGAATTGCTGATGGTGATTGATATGCAGAAGACCTCATTTACAGAAAATAATATTCAAGCACAGTTTGCAGATATCACACATTAAACATAGCTTGGTATCCTGGTGCACAAATATACTTAGGCTGACCAGGTTTTAGAGGGCACAAAGTGGCCTTAGTTCATCTGGGGAGGAATGTCCATAGTAATCACAATGCATTCAGCTACTTGAGTCCAGCAGTAAAGTAGCAACAGGACATGGTTTACCTGGAAAAGGAACATGTTACAGAGTTACATATGATGAAAATTGTTTGTTACCAGAAGGTTGGGGGTGGAAGAGGAGAGAGGGAGAGAGAGAGAAAGAGAGAGAGACATTAAAATTAGACACAAACAGAGATGAAAAGAGCTATAAAAGAAACTTGTCCTAGTTGGAATCACTACTGTAATAGATGTAGTATTTCTATCATCAAGTCAGTGGGGGGAATTTAAGGAAAACCAAATATAAAACATAAAAAGAATCATTTTAAATGAAAGAACATGACAGCTATTGTCTTTGATATCACTTTCTGGCGTTAATTTTTATTTTAAGGTTTCTGAAGATTGGGAAATTGGTGCTGGTATGATTAAAATAAAAGTTTAGATCTCAAGAATTTACAGGAAAGAGATCTGAGAATTGTTTGTTTCCATTGAGAAGGCTCGCATGTTGTGCTGTCTCTACCTTCCTCACCCTCATCTGTTTATGTGTGCAGGCTGCATGCACTGGCATGAAGCATGAGGGGAGGGTGGGTGCTGGCTTGAGCTGGAACAGCTACCTTGCAGCTAGCTGATAATCTGGAGTGAACTCGCTCTGCCAGACAGTTGGTCAGGCAGGCAGGCAGGCAGGAGGCCCACCCTGGCAGAGGACTCAGTGTAAGACTGTTCTTTCTCAATTTTCCCCCCAGACACACCATCCTGAGAAGCCACTTTTTCCTACCACAGGAAGCCCAAGAGAACACTATAGCTAGCAGTCTGACAGCCAAACTGAACCCTGGCCTTTTGTATCCTGCCAGGTTTGAAAAGCTGGACATCACCCCTAAAAGTGCCCAGAAGATCAAGCCGGTGCTTGAGCGGTGGATGGCTGAGGCTGAGGCCCGCCATCGAGCAGGTATGCAGAACCTGACCGAGTTTATCGGGAGTGAACCATCCAAAAAGCGCAAGCGGCGCACCTCCTTCACACCCCAGGCCCTTGAAATCCTCAATGCCCACTTTGAGAAGAACACACACCCATCTGGGCAGGAAATGACCGAAATTGCAGAGAAGCTGAACTATGACCGGGAAGTAGTTAGAGTTTGGTTCTGCAATAAGAGGCAGGCCCTGAAGAACACAATTAAACGCTTAAAACAACACGAGCCAGCAACTGCCGTTCCCCTGGATCCCTTAACAGACTCTCTGGAAGAAAATTCCTAAAGGAACACCCACCCAGAATCAGAAGCAAACTCTGCAGAAGCTGAACTCCATCCTTGCGACTTCACCAAACAATAAATAAATAAATAAAAATCAAAAGTAAAATTAAAAATAGCGCTAGTCATCCACCTTGTTAGTAAAAGACTAAGAAAACCACCAAGTGGACAGAATGGTTTATAAACGTCCGTTGGCTTTCCAAAAAGAAAATACAATTTTTTTGAAAATTTTTAAACAAGGAATGATACACACTACAGGTGTGCGAAGTAGGATAGTTCTCTCTCCCACCTGTCTCCCCAAAGCCAGTTTTTTTAATGGACTAAAAGAGAACCAAATAACTACTACTTTTTTTGTATATTATAAAAATGTGAAACATTTTAAGGAAAAAGGAAAACAAAACTAAACCAAAAAACAACAAACCAAAGCTTTGATCTGTTCAAAGCGAATACAAGCCTGCCACCTGGAGGAGGGACTGCGTTCTTTCAGGTTTTAAGTGCTGATTCACTATGAAACCTATTAACCAAAGTCATTGCAAATGTGATCGTCAGTCTGCTCTTTTCTGCGTATAAAGTTGTGTTTTGAAGTTTTACATTTATACTTAATGGAAAACTAAGAAGCCTGATTTCTCCCACCTTTTCTATATCTACTGTCACCACCTAAGGAGTGAGTGTCATTGTTGAAGCAATTCCACAAGGCTCACTATCAGTTTCTATTTTGGCTGGACAGGGTTCTCTCTCTCTCTCTCTCTCTCTCTCTCTCTCTCTCTCTCTCTCCCGTATTTTTCTCTCGTTGAAAGTGAGCATCCTGGATTGTGTGCCAAAATGTTCCTTGCTTTCTTCTCACTATGACTTGTGGATTTGAGAAAAGAAAATGAAGCTTGCATTTCTCTTTTTTTCCCTCCATTTTCATCTCCCTTGTGTGTGGCCCCAGGATGCTTGAAGGCCACAGAGTGGGAACAGTGTCTTTTCCACTCAGATCCCACTGAAATGCATAAGAGACTCCAAAATAACTAGGACTTTGCTCGGTGAACTGTCAACATTGGCATAAACTGTAACGTTGTGCTAACTGTCCACACCAGAGCTTGGGATTTTTCTTAATCTGTTGGCCACGTACATGGAAAGCTAACCAAAACTAATTTTGTAATATAAACATAAGCTGCACATTTTGGTTCAATATTTACATCTTTGTTATGCTTCTGTACAAAGCAATTTCTCTCAGAAGTCTGATAGCCAAAGAAGTGTCTCAAGATTTCAGTCAAAATACACAGATAGCATGCACACACCCATGTAAACAAACCAAAAAGAAAGAGATAGTGACTGGATCTTTAAAGGCCATCATGTATCCTGTAAATCCCATTTTTTCTATTACTACTTTCATTCCAATAGCAATGGCAGACTTTTTTGGAGGCGGGCAATTGTTCTTGGGATATATAAATGAAGCAGAAATTTGGCAGACAGATTTAAACCATTGGAATTGGTCTTTGAGTTCTTGAGGGGAAAAGAAGTTTTAACAATGAAGTGCCTCCTCTCAAAGGAGAAATACAGAGTGTTTTATCTCACATATCAGAATAGCCTTCACTATCGAAGCCTAGGAATTATTTCATTTTTCAAAATAAGTTACTCAAAAAATCTGTGGGCCAAAATACTAATAAGCCAGAAGCAAAACTGAAATTGGAGAATGGCTGTGCAGGTGAGTGAGCACTTGGAACCTGTGGTTGGTGTTTTCTGCAGGTAAAAGGTGTTTAGTTAAAGGAGCAGTCAAAAGAAAACCATTATCTTGCCTGCTTTTGAAATGTAAATATTCCTGAGTAATTAATTAATAAGCATGCTCATGTACTATCTACAAGTAAATTGTAAAAGAAAAAAGAGAACCCCCTCCCCACCTCAAGTTGTCCAACTGATTAGAAATCCTATTTTCCCTCAAACTTGATAAGGGTTTGAGTCTCTTCCAGTAGCCCCTTTGCTGGTTACATAAATGCAATGGTAGAATTGTCTCCCTTCCTCGGATGATTCATGCAGCCATCAGGGGATCACCAGCAAAGAAATTCAAAAAGAAAAATCTTGGAAGTGGAAGCAGTCACTTGCAAGGGTGTTTCCCTTTTGCCTGTCTAATGCTAAATTGGACCACAGCTAACTTGCTATTCAATGGGAATAACATCCTGGTACCCATCCTGCCACTTCAAAAACTGCACAAATACACCACACCAGAAATCCAAAAGTGTATTGATTTAAAAGATTCTGTGTTCTACAACACCTGCTCCAAATTCCATCAAGAAAAGCTCCCAAAGAAAAGTTACAAGATAACATATGATGGATGCTAAGTGTTATGCTAGCAGCAGTTACATAAGGCCTGCTCAGTTTCAAGATCTATAATTGGGAGAGTATAACTGAGACAGCAAAAATATAAAAATAGTCTTCCAGAATGGAGTATAAAAAATATGTTTATCCCACAGTCATAAAACCATTCATGTGCAGTGATCTTTTTATTGCTTTATAATTTTATATTGTTATATAAATTATTTATAAGGTGTTGTAATGCTTCTTATATTAATTTTTACAGATAAATTTTTTGCTATAGGGCATGAAAAGGTGCCTGAACAGATTCTTAGGAATACAATTATATTGTGTATACAAGTCTTCAGGACCACACCTATTGCTTAATTTTATTACTTTTCTTATTTCCACTTGTAAACAATTTCATATGCCAATAGCATTTAAGTGCTTTTTATATTTTCATGAACTGAAGGTTAAGGTTGTCACTAACAAAAAATAAAAGCCACTTTGGACATATGTGATTGAATTTCAAGCTTCAATATTTTTCTTACATATTTTTAAATTTTTGTCATCTTCATTTTCTTCTTGTTTGATAAAAAGAGAAACAACTGATGTTATATTTAACACTTGTTTAAACATTTTGAACAGTTGAGAATTTTAACTGTATTGCAAAATTTTGGTTTCTTTATATGTAATCACATAAACAAGCAGGTACACACACACATGTACACAACAGAAGAACAAGAAGACAAAAAGAACTAGGAAAGAAAAAAACAAGTAGAGGTGTATTAAAGAACTCAAGCTATAACCAAAAAAAATTGTAAAATGCCTTTGCTCATTTTCTCTGCTGGACCAAAGCTCAATATTTGTAGGGATATGCACATTGTATAGATATGGCTAAATGTTGCTGACAATCTCGCAATACTAAACTGTTCCTAATTTAAGACAAAAATAAGAAATACAAACTGTTTATCAATGTTTTACCTCAGCACTCTACTTGTACCCAGTTAATGACCAAACTTAAGAAAATGGGGAAAAAGGAAATTGACTTTCATTTAAATGTTTAACTGTAAAATCTGTTTGGATAACACTTTGTAGTAAGCTATTTGTCATGTGATTTGCTTGTCTTCGACTCGAAATTACGTGAAGCCCATTTATTTACTTGTTGTTGAGACTGTGATTTTTTTTGTCCTATGTGCTGTGATCTAGACAGGTCACCAGGGTCACTGATGAGGCACCACAAAGAACTGCTCCTCCGTGCCTGGAGCAGACAATAGGATGGAGGTCAGGAAAACAGAATGGGTTGTTTTGAAAAATCATCATGATGAGAAGTTGACATACTGAACTTGTGACCAAGAAGCCAAACTGGATATTTAAAAGCTCCTTACTTGCTCTGACATTGAAACCAAAGCTGATTTATCTGCACAGGTTGCTTAACATTAAAAAAAAAAAAACTGACAAAACTGTACTTAATCTAGAGCAATATCTGTATGGTCAGTAAAGCTGCACTTTGTGTATTTCTTAACAGCTTCAGATCTGTCACTTTTAATTTGTACCATAAAAAATAAAGAATTGTTTGACATGAGCTCCTAGCCTAAGTGTATCTTGAACTCATATGTCATTTAAATTGTAAGCCTGTAGATGAGCATATATTATAACCCCATATGTTAATAAAAGGAAGGGGTTAATATGATTGTTTTAAATTAAATACTATATGAATTAGGATTCCTTTGGTTGCAAGTAACAGACATCCAACTCAAACTTAATTAAACAGAAAGAGACTATGCTGTCTAACTTGACTGGGAAGTCTGAGGGTGGACCTCATTCACAGCTGGATACAGTGGTTCCAAGGATGTCATGAGCCTGTCCTGCTTGGCTTCCTTCTCAGATAGCAACCTCAGATGTTGAGTTATGCATCTGTCTCTAAACTAAGGACTGTTTTGGATGATGGTGTATTTGAATAGACAAATACACCATCATCCTATTGATGCTTATACACCACCATGCCTATTCGAATACAATAGGCAACTCAAGGTCACATATTCATCGTTGTCTGTGGTACAAAGCATAGGCCTCATGATAACAACCCCATAGGACCACAAGGATGAAGGAAGGTATATTGATGAGAACCAGAAGACAGAAGGTGGGAGACCAGAGTAAGCAGACAAAATGCAGAGCCACTGATGTCTGCTACTAGCACCTAGCTATGTGACAGATGTTATAGAGAACTCTGCTGGGAGAGGTTTTGCTACTCTTAAGCATTGTTTGCCATTGCAGGTTCTGGAAAATTTAGAACTTAAAGTATGCTCCTGTGTGAAGTTAAATGTAGGTAGGAAGGGTAACTTCATGTTGCTAGATAATTTACTAATTTGAAAGGAATATAGAAATATCTTGCTATAAATACCAATAATTTTTTAAATTAGAATGACAATCTCCATATTTTTAGTGACCTTTAGCAAACAGTTCTTAATCTACATAGAGATCCATATATCAACTTCAGGTTATGATTGATACGAAATGCTTTGGAGCAAGCAACAGAACTAAAAATTGAGTGCTCATACATTATAAACCAGGGTCAGGGACCAAGAAGCTCCCAGACTGACTTTAAGAGCAGCAAAAAGGTGCTGATGTTTCTAACTTCATGGGTGAAAAAAGGCAAAATGAAGTCATTTTCAAGCTTTCTTTCCATCTAAAATACTCTAAAAATAGTCTAGGTAAAAGTCTGGTTTATGATAATACCTTTTATAAAATATGTCTGACTCAGAAATTCTAAAATGTCTTCTTTAAAAAGATAGCCATCTCTTTCTGGCCCCGTTTATCTCCCCTTTGCCCTCTTTCATCTCCCCCAATCCCCTTTTCCCTCTGGCTATTACCATACTGTTATCTGGGTCTATGTGTTTTATCCCTTCACCTTTTTTACACCCAGCCCCTTGACCCCTGACAGATTGACAGCTCCTCTGACTGGGTTCAATCTGTTCTATATATCTATGTTTCTGTTTCTATTTTCTTTGTTATTTTATTCACTAAATTCCACATGTAAGTGAAATCATATGGTATTTGTCTTCCTCTGACTGGCTTATTTCACTTACCATAATATTCTCCAGGTCCACACACATTATTGCAAAAGGTAAGATTTTCTTCTTTTTTTAAGGCTGAGTAGTATTCCATTGTGTAAATGTACCATAGTTTTTTTCATCTACTTATCTACTGATGTTCACTTAGGCTGTTTCCATATCTTGGCTATTGTAAATAATGCTGCAATGTCTGTTGAGCTGTACACTTGAAACATGTATGGTTTTGTTAACCAGTGTCCCCCCCCCCACACTAAACTAAAAAGAAAAAGAAAGATAACATATTCTGGAAGACAAAGTTTGAGGAGAAGCTATTTAATTTTAACCTCAGTTACAAATTAATTTCTCTTCAGAACACAATTTTTCAGGATTTAAAAAGATTTCTGAGTAAGCTGTTTTTATTAAAGTACATCTTCAACACTGAAATCAAAAGAATCATAAATCAGAATTAAAGAGAGAACATTTTAAATAAATAGCCATCATTCAAATTCCATTAATTTCATAATCCACAAATATCTACTAAGCACTTCAGATGTGCCAGAAACATTTATGTGTTGAATCACAGAACTAAACAAATGAATTCTTGCTTTCAAGAAACTCATAGTCAAAATAGAGGAGGATGCTGGGAAGATGGCGACGGAGTAAGATGGAGCTGATGCTAGCTCCTGTACTCATGGGTGAAAATCCTGGCAGATCTATAGAGAAACAGCACAATAAACCATCGGTTACCCAGCATTTATGAAATTAAAAGACCAGAGATTGTGACCGACGCTGAAACACCGGACGGCGGCAGAGTCAGCTGCTGGAGCTGGGTCTCAGGCGGCCCCTGTGCTGCCGCCAGAGCAACAGGCCTGGGAGCCGGGGAGTCAGGTACAGGAGCCGGACACTCCAAGCCCCTGTGACGGTCCTGGGTGACAGAGGAGTCAGGAACCAAAGCGGGGACATTCTTGGCCCTTGTGCTGATGCCATAGCTACCGGCCTGGGCAACGGAAGGGTCAGTTGCAGGAGCTGGGACACCAAAGGCCCCTGTGACGCCGCCATAGAGACAGGCCTGGGCCCTGAGGAGCCAGCTACAAGAGCCGGGTCGCTCTAAACTCCTGTGCCGCTGCCTTAGCGATGGGACCGGACGCCGGGGAGTCAGGTACGGAAGCCAGGACACTCCAAACCCCTGAGACGGCCCTGGGAGGCAGAGGAGACTGCTATGGGAACCGGGACATTCTCAGCCCCTGAGCCGCTGCGATAGCGATGGGACTGGACACTGGGGAATCAGGTACGGGAGTTGGGACATTCTAAGCCTCTGTGCCACTGCCATAGAGACAGGACTAGATGCCAGGGAGTCAGGTACAGAAACCAGGACACTCCAAACCCCTGTGACGGCCCTGGGCAGCAGAGGAGCCAGATACAGGAGCCGGGACATTCCCAGCTTCTGTGCCGCTGCTGTACTAATGGGCCTGGGTGCTTGAGGGGGCGGCTTCTAGAGCCAGGACATTCAGCAGGGGTAGGCGACCAACGCTGGGACCAGCGCGAGGACCAGTGTGAGTACAGGGGGAGACAAAGAACATCAAGAAACTTCAAGGAGTCTGCACCTCTGAACTTCACAGGTATCATACCACAGAAGTTCACACCATAAAACCAGGGTTTCAGAACAGATCAATTTTAGAAGAAGAGACTAACAAGAAGAGTCTCAAACAATGGGAAGACAAAGAAACAATCCCCAAATGAAAGAAAAAGCAGAAACTTCAGAAAGAATGTTAGATGAAATAGAGGCTGATCAACTATCAGATAGTGAATTCAAAGCACTGGTTACTACAAAGTTCAAAGAGCTCACAGTGAACTACCAAAAACTACAGGGGAACTACAATGATCTCTCTGCAAACTACAGCAATATGAAAAAGGAAATGGAAACTATCAGAAAGAGACAAGAGGAAATGAAGAATACAATTTCCTAATTGAAGAACACAGTAGAAAGTTTCAAAAGTAGGATAGATGAGGCAGAGTATCGGATTAGCGAGTTGGCGGACAAAGTAGAAAGCATCTCACAGAAAGAGCAAGAAAATGAAAAAAGGCTCAGAAAGAATGAAGAGGGATTAAGAGAACTGCAAGACAATATGAAACGTAATAATATCCGAATAATAGGAATACCAGAAGGAGAAGAAGAAGAACAAGGGATAGAAAACGTATTTGAAAGAGTAATGAGAGAGAATTTCCATAATTTGATTAAAGAAAGAGTCACACAAATCCAGGAACTACAGAGAGTCCCAATCAAGAGGAAAACAAGGAGGCCCTCTTCAAGACACATCATCATTAAAATGGTAAAATTCCAAGACAAAGAGAGAATCTTAAAGGCAGCAAGGGAGAAAAAACAAATAACATACAAGGGAGCCCCAATAAGGTTAGCTACTGACTTCTCAATGGAAACACTTCAAGCAAGAAGAGAATGGCAAGAAATATTTCAAGTAATGAGAACCAGAAGCCTACAACCAAGGCTACTTTACCCAGCAAGGCTCTCAATCAAGATAGATGGCCAAATACAGAGCTTCCAAGACAAAAGAAGCCTAAAAGAATATGCCTCCACCAAACCAGCTCTACAAAAAGTACTAAAAGGACTGCTTTAAGGGAACGAAGGATAAGAGAAAGACAGAGAGGAACACAGGTACAAAAATGGCAATGAATAAGTACCTACCAATAATAACCTTAAACGTAAATGGATTAAATGCTCCAATCAAAAGACACAGAATAGCTGAATGGATAAGAAACCATGACCCACACATATGCTGCCTACAAGAGACCCACCTCAGAACAAAAGACCATCACAGACTAAAAGTGAAAGGCTGGAAACAAGTTTTCCAAGCAAACAGACAAGAAAAAAAAGCTGGGGTAGCAATTCTCATATCGGACAAAATAGACTTCAAAAAAAAGGCCATAAAGAGAGACTTAGAAGGTCACTTCATTATACTCAAGGGAAGAATCCACCGAGAAGACATTAACATCATAAACATACATGCACCAAACATAGGGGCACCCAAATATATCAAGAAAATCTTAGAGGACTTCAAGAAAGATATTGACAGCAACACAATCATAGTAGGGGATTTGAACACACCACTAGCAAAAATGGACAGATCTTCCAAACAAATTATCAACAAAGATATTGTGGCATTAAACAACACCCTAGATGAAATGGACTTAACTGATATATATAGAGCCCTTCATTCCAAAGAAGCTAAATACACATTCTTTTCAAATGCACATGGAACATTTTCAAAGATAGACCATATGATAGGACACAAAAGGAGCCTCAAAAAATTCAAGAAAATTTAAATTATACCAAGCATCTTTTCTGACCACAAGAGACTGAAATTAGAAACCAACCGCAAAGAAAAAAACCCAAAGCACCCAAAAACATGGAGACTTAATGGTATGCTATTAAACAACGAATGGGTCAAGAATGAAATTAGGGAAGAAATCAAAAAGTTTCTGGAAACAAATGAAAATGAACTCACAACAACCTAAAACTTATGGGACACAGTGAAGGCAGTCCTGAGATGGAAGTTTATAGCAACACAGGCCTACCTAAAGAAGATAGAAACATTTCAAACAAACAACGTAACCCTACGCCTGCAAGAACTCCAGGAACAACAACAAAGGCAGCCCAAAGCAAGCAGAAGGAAGGAAATAACCAAGATTAGAGCAGAATTAAATGACATAGAAACTAAAAGCACAATCCTAAGGATCAATGAATCCAGGAGTTGGTTCTTTGAGAAGATAAACAAAATAGACAAGTCTTTAAGTAGGCTCATCAAGAAAAGAAGAGAGAGGACACAAATAAACACGATCAGAAATAAAAGAGGAGAGATCACAACTGATACCACAGAAATAGAAGGGATTGTAAGAAATTACTATGAAGAACTGTATGCCAAGAAATTTGAAAACCAAGAAATTTGAAAATTTGAACACATTTCTAGAAAACTACAATCTTCCAAAACTCAGTGAAAAAGAAGCAGAAAATCTAAACACACCAATAACAGCAAAAGAAATTGAAGGAGTAATCAAAAAACTCCCATCACACAAAAGCCCTGGACCAGATGGTTTCACAGGAGAATTCTACAAAGCATTGAAGGAAGAGCTAACCCCTATTCTCCACAGACTATTCCAAAAAATCAAGAAGGATGGAAAACTCCCAAATTCTTTTTATGAAGCCAGCATCATCTTAATTCCAAAACCAGATAGAGACACAACAAAGAAAGAAAACTTCAGGCCAATATCGCTGATGAACTTAGATGCTAAAATCCTCAACAAAATATTGGCAAATCGCATCCAACAATATATCAAAAAGATCATACACCATGACCAAGTGGGATTCATCCCAGGGATGCAAGGATGGTTCAATATTCACAAATCAGTAAATGTAATACATCACATAAATAAAAGCAAAGACGAAAATCACATGATTATATCAATAGGTGCGGAAAAAGCTTTTGATAAGGTACAACACCTATTTATGATAAAAACAGTCAGCAAAGTGGAAATACAGGGAGCATTTCTCAAAATAATAAAGGCCATATATGAGAGACCTACAGCCAATATCATACTCAATGGACAAAAACTAAAAGCTTTTCCACTAAGATCAGGAATAAGACAAGGTTATCCACTTTCACCACTTCTGTTCAATATAGTATTGGAAGTTTTAGCCACAGCGGTCAGGCAAGAAAAGGAAATAAAAGGCATCCAAATAGGAAAGTAGGAACCAAAACTGTCCCTGTTTGCAGATGACATGATAGTGTACATGGAAAATCCTATAGACTCTACCCAAACTGCTCAAACTAATTAATGAGTTTGGCAAAACAGCTGGTTACAAAGTCAATATCCAGAAATCAAAGGCATTTTTATATACCAACAGTGAATCAGCAGAAGCAGGAATCAAGAAAAAAAATCCCATTCAATATAGCAAAAAGAAAAATAAAATATCCGGGAATAAACCTAACTAAGAAGGTAAAAAACCTGTATGCAGAAAACTACACAGCCCTGAAGAACGAAATCAAGGAAGACACAAACAAATGGAAACATATACCTTGTTCATGGATTGGAAGAATTAACATCATCAAAATGTCCATACTACCCAAAGCAATATACAGATTCAATGCAATACCTATTAAAGTACCAATGGCATATTTCACAGACATAGAACAAACACTTCGAAAATTTATATGGAACCATAAACGAGCCCGAATAGCAGCTGCTCTTTTGAGAAAGAAGAACAAAGTAGGGAGGATCACAATACCTGATATCAAACTGTATTACAAGGCCACTGTAATCAAAACAGCCTGGTACTGGCATAAAAACAGGCACATAGACCAATGGAACAGAACAGAGAGCCCAGAAATCAACCCAACTCTCTACAGTCAATTAATATTCGACAAAGGGGGCAGTAACATAAAATGGAGTAAAGATAGCCTCTTCAACAAATGGTGTTGGGAGAACTGGACAGCTACATGCAAAAAAATGAAACTTGAGCACAGACTTACACCATACACCAAAATAAATTCAAGGTGGATAAAAGACTTAAATGTAAGTCGTGACACCATTAAAGTCCTAGAGGAGAACATTGGCAAGAAAATCTCAGATATTTCACGCAGCAACTTTTTTACTGATATGTCCCCTAAAGCAAGGAATGTAAAGGAAAGAATAAACAAATGGGATCTCATCAAAATAAAAAGCTTCTGCATGGCTAAAGAAAACAGTATTAAATTAGCAAGACAACCAACTGTATGGGAAAACATATTTGCCAATGATACCTCAAACAAAGGTTTAATCTCCAAAATATACAAAGAACTTACACGACTCCACTCTAAGAAGACACCCAACCCAATTAAAAAATGGGAAAAGGACTTGAACAGACACTTCTCCAAGGAGGACATACAGAACATTCAGAGACACATGAAGAGATGCTCAATATCGTTAGCTATCAGAGAGATGCAAATTAAAACCACAATGAGATACACTTTACACCAGTAAGGATGGCTATCATAAACAAAGCAACAAACAACAAATGTTGGAGAGGTTGTGGGGAAAAGGGGTTCTTAGTTCACTGTTGGTGGGAGTGCAGACTGGTACAACCATTATGGAAAACAGAATGAAATTTTCTCAGAAAAATAAAAATCGATCTGTCTTTTGACCCAGCAATTCCACTGCTGGGAATATATCCTAAGAATCCTAAAACATCAATATCAAAGAACCTATGCACCACAATGTTCATAGCAGCACAATTTACAATAGCCAAGAGTTGGAAGCAACCTAGGTGCCCATCAGTAAATGAATGGATCACAAAATTGTGGTACCTATACACAATGGAATTCTATGCTGCAGAGAGAAAGAAGGAGCTACTACCTTTTGCAACAACATGGATGGAACTGGAAAGCATTATGCTGAGTGAAATAGACCAGGTGCTGAAAGACAAATACCATATGATCTCACCTTTAACAGGAAGCTAAACAACAAAACAAACAAGCAAGAATAAAAAAAAAGACACTGAAATAGCGAATAAAAGGATAGTGACCAGAGGGGAGAAGGAAGGGAAGTTAAGGGGAAAAAGGGGGAGGGATTTGGAGTAACAAATAGGAAGGACACAGGGACAAGAACTAAGGGGGGTGGAAATTGAAGGGAGGTGGGGAGCAAGGGGCAGGGGAGGCTGGGAAGGGAAAAATAGACAAAAAACTGTACTTGAAAAATAACTAAATAAAATTAATTTAAAAAAAGAAACTCATAGTCATTGTGCAAAAACCAGTAATATTACTCTAGAAATTAAAATCATCTCACATTTCTTGTACTATAATATTTTACAAATAAGATCAATTTCAGCATTAAAATGATAAACAGCAGTTTTGAGTCTGACTTTGAAACAGTAAATGAGTAGAAGTAGCCTTGTAAGTCAATCAGCAGTCTCTGTTTTAAACAATTCCAAAAGCAGTTCCAATAATAATTTTATACTAAACCATCCATGCACACATAATCTATTCAATGGAAATTGTAGCAGAACAATGGTTGATAAGTTTAATTAAAAAAACTATGGTTGTAAAGAATTCAAAAGCAGCCCGTCACAAAGTAAACGAAACTAGCTCTTTACTAACACACAGGTCTGGGCTCCTCATCCATTGGTCTGCCCTTTGGATGGAGTCTAAGCAAATACCTCTTCAGACTCATTTGGCTTATATGCTGTATCATGAGGAAAGTCATGGTCATGGAAAGAAGACTACATTTAAAGAGATTTTCAAAAAGTTGAAAGGATTAAGGGAAAACAACAACTCATAGTCACAGACAACAGTATGGTGATAACCAGAGGGAAAGGGTTGTGGGGAAGGTAGAAGAGGGCAAAGGTGGCATAAATGGTGATGGATGGAGACTTGACTTGGGATCATTAACACACAGTACAATATACAGGTGATGTATTATAGAGCTGTACACCTGAATCCTCTATAATTGAATCAGCAAATGTCACCCTAATAAATTCAATTAAAAAAGTAAAAAATAAATAGGTTTTCAGTATATTGGATTAAAATCTGTCTAAAACATATGACACATTTCTATTTTCTTTAAGCTGATTGTGGATGTAATTCTTGATAAATTTTCTTCTTCTTTTTGCTTTATCCTTGTTAATGACTCCATCCTTTAGCCATCCAAAGCAGAACAGTCATACTGATCCTTGTACACATACCAAGTCACCAAAAGATCCTAGCAACTGTGCTTCATGAATTCCATTTGATTCAGTCTCTTGATCTTCAATGCCCCACAACCCCCACTGCTATGAATTAGGTCAAATCCACCCACTTCTTGCCTGGTACCATAAACACAGGCCCAGAGAAATCATTCTAAAGGACCAATATAAATGTACCCCTCTTTTATTTAAAATCTTGTAATGTTTACCATTGTCTTCAGAATGAAAAATGAACTCTGGCACAGCATACAGTCCCTTTCTCGATCTGGCCACTGTTTACTTTTAAAGTCTCATTTCTCATTCATTCCTAGTTCCTCCAGTTGTATCCTAGCCTCACAAAACTGTCTAAAATTCCTCCAATTTCCAAAGCATTTTGGTATTTTAACCTGCTTTAAACACCCACCCAGTACACTATTGACCTATCCAATTTCTAGTCATTCTTTTAGACTTGTTTCTCTTTAATTTCACAAATAGTTATTGGACTCCTACCATGTGTTGGACATTGTGCTACCTTCATAGTAGTATATACTGAATTTGTATCTTCATCATGTACCACTTTCATGTGACAAAATCACTGTCAAAAAATCTCTGAATGGCCTATGGACTTGGCTTATGGATAAATGTACTTTCACAATATATTACTTTAGAAAGTTGTCATTTGTATATGACATATCTTCCTTACCTAATAAAATTAATGATAATCTCATATTTATATAGTCTTCAAGCTTTCCTATACATTGTCTTATTTGCTCCTAACATAAATAAGCTCTTGGAAGTGTGATGATTCCTATTTTATAGATGAGAACTAAGAATTATAAAATCATTAAGCTTGATCAAGAGACCCTGAAGTTCACATATTTTGACTTCTGGCCAAGATGGAGATGTAGGTTGAAACACTGAGTCTCTTCGCACGACCAAGTTTAAAGACAACAAAGTTTTAGTAAAAAAAAAAAAAACGCAACCAAAACACAGAAAATTGAACTATATAGAAGTGTGACAACAACAAACTGTTCAGTCAGACAGGTAAGAGGGGTGGAGCCAGCAACTGGCGGAGCTGGGTTGTGCTGGAAAACTCAGTCAGACTGACCCAGTCACGCACAGGTGGTGGTTGGCAGATCCCAGGCATGGGGTTGCTATTGACAGACCCAGTAATGGCCCAAGGCAGCAGGCTGACCGCGGTCACACGTTTGTGCGCAGATAAACCAGGTGACGGAGCGATCAGTGAGACACACCGCACAGGCCCCAACGGCAGGAAGCAGCAGAGGGGACCGCTATTGCTCCCTCTTTGACCCTGCCCCCACATACAATGTCACAACCCAGGGAATTGAGTGGCCCCGCCCTGGTGAACATCTAAGGCTCTCCTCCTCATACGTAACAGGCACAAACAGACCAAAACATGGCTTAGGAAGAACTCAAAGCCCCAGAGCCAATAACTCTAAGTGACCAAGAGATAGCCAATCATTCAGATGCACAGTACAAAACACGGGTGATCAGGATGCTCACAGAACTGGTTGATTTTAGTCACAAATTAGAGGAACAAATGAGGCTAAACTAATCAAAATGAAGGGAAATGCACAGGAAACCAATAGTGATGGAAAGGAAACTGGAACTATATCAAGGGAGTGGACCAGAAGGAAGAAAAAAATGATCAAACAGAAAAGGATGAAGAAACAATTCAAAAAAATGAGGAGAGGCTTAGGAACATTCAGGACATCTTTAAACATTCCAGCACCCGAATTATAGGGGTACCAAAAGTGGAAGAGGAAGAGTGACAAAAAACTTATTTGAACAAATAATAAAGAAGAATTTCCACGATCTGGCAAAGGAAGTAAACTTCCAGGAAGTCCAGGAAGCTCAGAGAGTCCCAAAGAAGTTGGACCCAAGAAGGAACACACCAAGGCACATCATAATTACATTAGCCAAGATTAAAATGAAGGAGAGAATCCTAGAAGCATCAAGAGAAAAGGGGACAGTTACCTACAAAGGAGTTTCCATCAGGCTGTCAGTGATTTCTCAAAAGAGACCTTACAGGCAAGAAGGGGCTGGAAAGAGGTATTCCAAGTCATGAAATCCAAAGACCTACAACCAAGATTGCTCTATCCAGCAAAACTTTCATTTAGAATGGAAGGGCAGATAAAGTGCTTCTCAGATAAGATCGAATTCAAGGAGTTCATCATCACCAAGCCCTTATTATATGAAATATTAAAGGGACTTATCTAAGAAAAAGAAGATAAAAAGATGAACAGTGAAAGGACAGCAAACTCACAGTTAGTAACAACCACACCTAAAACAAAAGCAAACTAAGAGGACAGCTAGATCAGGAGCAGAACCATAGAAATAGAGGTCACATGCAGGATTAGCAACAGTGGGGTGGAGAAGGAGAAGGGGGGAGAAGGTACAGAGAATAAGTAGCATAGACGGTAAGTAGAAAATAGGGGGGAGGGCAAGAATAGTATGGGAAACATAGAATCTAAAGAACTTGAGACATGTGGACATAAACTAAAGGGGGAATGGTGGGGGAGTAGTGTGCAGGGTGGAGGGAAATGAAGGGGGAGAAATAGGACAACTGTAATGGCATAATCAATAAAATATTTTTTTTAAAAAAAGAGACCCTGAAGTTTATAAATAGAGCTGTCATTTGAATACATTAGGAATCTGAGTATTCACCAAGGTGGATACACACTGAATCCAAGTGAAATGGTGTTTGATTTCACTACATCTTTGAATCACCAGTGCAAAGTACAGTATCTGATGTATGGTACAGTTCAGGAAACATTACTGTTGTTGACAATAAACTCCAATTATATAATTACCAAGTCCATTATGATTTAGCCTGAATAATTAGTGCTTGGCAGAAATAGTGAAAGATACATGAAGGAAAATTAGAAATGCCTATACATGTTGTGCTTTTTCATTATCACTGTGAATTGGGTGCTCAGATATAAACACAGAGTGTTTTGATCATTCCAAAGATAAATTAGTCAAAACCATTACAAAGTAAGAGAAAGTCACTGAATCCTACAGTTATTTGACTAATCCCATCAGCAAGTGAAGAACAGGCAATATGTTTGGTAACAAGAAGTTTGTCTGGGTCAACTCCAGAGCTTTCTCTGATACTTGCATGCTGCTGTTAAGAACTTCAGTTGTCTTCCAGCTTTTTGAGAGGGTAATGTAATTATAATGTGCCTTGGTGAGTTCCTCTTTGGGTCCACCTTCTTTGGGACCCTCTGAGATTCCTGTATTTCCTGGAAGTCTATTTCCTTTGCCAGATTGTGGAAGTTCTCCTATATTACTTGTTCAAATAAGTTTTCCACTTGTTGCTCTTCCTCTTCCCCTCTGGTACCCCTATAAATCGGGTGCTGGAATGTTTAAAGATGTCCTGGAGGTTCCTAAGCCTCTCCTCATTGTTTTGAATCCTTGTTTTTTTTATTCTTTTCTGTTTGGTTGTTTCTTTCTTCCTTTTGGTTCACTCCATTGATTTGAGTCCCAGGTTTCATCCCATCACTATTGTTTCCCTGTGCATTTTCCTTCATTTTAGTTAGTGTAGCCTTCATTTTTTCATCTAATTTGTGACCAAAGTCAACCAGTTCTGTGAGCATCCTGATCCCCAGTGCTTTGAACAGTGCATCTAATAGGTTGACTATCATTTGGTCACTTAGATGTATTGGCTCTAGGGCTTTGATCTGTTCTTCTGTTTGAGCCATTTTTTATCTGGGAGTTCCTGTTAAGTATGAGGGACAGAGCCTTAGGTGTTCACCTAAGGGCAGGGCAACACAGTGGCTAAATTGTGATGTTGTATGTGTGGACCAAGTGAGAGAGAGAACAATGGCACTTGCACTTCTCTCTTTTGGATTTCAGTACCTTCTGTTGATTCACACAAGCAAATTGAGCCTTTCTGGTGCTGGTTCTCAAGCGGGTGGGCTTGTGTGCATTCTAGTACCTTGTCAGTCTCTCCAACAAACTCTCCTGTGAAGCTGGAAGTCTCTCCAGCACCTCAATATCCACGAGTGTTTTCTTTTTCTTTATTTTAATTGTTGTTCAAGTACAGTTTTCTGTCTATTATTCCCATCCCATCCCACCCACCCAGCCCTCACCCTCCCTCCCATTTCCACCCCCTCCTAGTTTTTGTACATGTTTCATTTCTACTTGTTTCTGTAAACCCTTACCCTTTTCCCCTGAAATTTCCTCCCCTCTACCCTCTGGATACTGTCACCCAGTTCTGTATTTCAGTGCCTTTGATTATATTTTGCTTGCTTATTTCTTTTGTTGTTTAGGTTCCTGTTAAAGGTGAGATCATATGGTATTTGTCTTTCATTGCCTGGCTTATTTCACTCAGCATAATGCTTTCCAGTTCCATCCATGCTGTTGCAAAGGGTAGGAGCTCCTTCTTTCTTTCTGCTGCATAGAATTCCATTGTGTAAATGTCCCATAGTTTTTGGATCCATTCATTTACTGATGGGCACCTAGGTTGCTTGCAGCTCTTGGCTATTGTAAATTGTGCTGCTATGAACATTGCAGTGCATAGCTTCTTTTGGATTGGTGTTTTAGGGTTCTTAGAATATAATGACAGCAGTGTAATTGCTGGATCAAAAGGCAGGTCTATTTTCAATTTTTTTTAGAAAATTCCATACTGTTTTCCACAGTGGTTGTACCAGTCTGCAATCCCACCAACAATGAATTAGAGTTCCCTCTTCTCCACAACCACTCCAACATTTGTTGTTTATTGCTTTGTTTATGATGGCCATTAGTGTGATGTGGTATCTCATTGTGGTTTTAATTTGCATCTCTCTGATAGCTAGTGATATTGAACATCTTTGCATTTGTCTATGGATCCTCTCTATGTCCTCATTGGAGAAACGTATGTTCATGTCCTTTGCCCATTTTTTTAATTGGGTTGCTTGTCTACTTAGAGTGAAGCCATGTAAGTTCTTTGTGTATTTTGGAGATTAAATCCTTGTCTGAGGTATCATTGGCAAATATTTTTTCCCATTCACTTGGTTCTCTTTTTATTTTACTACTGTTTTCTTTGGCCATGCAGAAGCTTTTTATTTTTATGAGATCCCATTTGTTTATTCTTTCCTTTATGTCCCTTGCTCTAGGGGATATATCAGTAAAAATGTTGCTGCATAAAATATCTGAGATTTTCCTGCCTATGTTCTCCTCTAGGACTTTAATGGTGTCATGGCTTATCTTTAACTCTTTCATCTACCTTGTATTTATTTTGGTGTATGGTGTAAGTTGGTGCTCGAGTTGCATTTTTTTTGCATGTAGCTGTCCAGTTCTCCCAACACCATTTGTTGAAGAGGCTATTTTTATTCCATTTTATGTTGCTGCCCACCTTTGTCAAATATTAATTGACTGTAAAGACTTGGATGTATTTCTGGGCTCTCTGTTCTGTTCCATTGGTCTATGTGCCTGCTTTTATGCCAGTACCAGGCTGTTTTGATTACAATGGCCTTGTAAAACAGTTTGATATCAGGTATTGTGATCCCTGCTATTTTGCTCTTCTTTCTCAAAATTGCAGCTGGTATTCAGGGCCATTTATGGTTCCATATAAATTTTTGAAGTGTTTGTTCTATATCTGTGAAATATACCATTGGTACTTTAATAGGTATTGCATTGAATCTGTATATTGCTTTGGGAATTATGGACATTTTGATGATGTTAATTCTTTCAAACCATGAACATGGTATATGTTTTCATTTGTTTGTGTCTTCCTTGATTTTTTTCTTCAGTATTGTGTAATTTTCTACATACAGGTCTTTTACCTCCTTGGTTAGGTTTATTCCTAGGTATTTTATTTTTCTATTTGCTATTGAATGAGATGTTTGTTTTTTTAAATTTCTGCTTCTGCTGTTTCATTGTTTGTATACAAAAATGCCTTTGATTTGTGGATATTGACTTTGTATCCTGCTATTTTGCCAAATTTATTTATTAGGTCAAGCAGTTTTTGTGTTGATTCTATAAGATTTTACAAGTATACTATCATGTCATCTGCAAACAGTGACAGTTTTGGTTCCTCCTTTCCAAGTTTGTGCCATTTACTTTCTTTTCTTGTCTGATTTCTGTGGCTAGGACTTCCAATACCATATTGAATAGAACTGGTGAAAGTGGACAATCTTGCCTTGTTCCTGATTTTAGTAGAAAAGCTTTTCATTTTTGCCCAGAGTATAATGTTGGCTGTAGGTCTCTCATATATGACCTTTATTATATTGAGGAATGCTCCATCTATTTTCACTTAGCTGAGTGTTTTTATCATAAATGGGTGCTATATTTTATCAAATGCTTTTTCCTCATCTATTGATATGATCATGTAATTTTGTCTTTGCTCTTGTTTATGTGATGTATTACATTTACTGATTTGGAAATGTTGTACCATTCTTGCATCTCTGGGATGAATCCTACTTGGTCATGGTGTATGACCATTTTAATGTATTGTTGGATGTGGTTTGACAATATTTTGCTGAGGATTTTAGCGTCTATATTCATCAGCAATATTGGCCTAAAGTTTTCTTTCTTTGTGATATCATTATCTGGTTTTGATATTAGGGTGATGTTGGCTTCATGAAAGGAGTTTGGGAGTTTTCCATCATTTTGAATTTTTGAAATAGTCTTTGAAGGATAAGGATTAGCTCTTCCTTAAATGCTCTGTAGAATTCCCCTGTGAAACCATCTGGCCCAGAGCTTTTGTGTGTCAGTTTTTTTATTATTGCTTCAATATAATTTGCTGTTATTGGTCTGTTCAGGCTTTCTGCTTCTTCTTTATTGAGTTTTGGAAGATTATATTTTTCTAGAAATGTGTCCATTTCCATTAGGTTTTCAAATTTCTTGGCATACAGTTCTTCATAGTAATTGCTTACAATCCCTTCTATTTCTGTGGTATCAATTGTAATCTCTCCTCTTTCATTTCTGATTGTGTTTATTTGTGTCCTCTCTCTTCTTTTCTTAATGAGCCTACTTAAAGGCTTGTCTATTTTGTTTATCTTTTCAAGGAACCAGCACCTGGATTCATTGATCCTTAGACTTGTGCTTTTCATCTCTATGTCATTTAATTCTGCTCTGATCTTGGTAATTTCCTTCCTTCTACTTGCTCTGGGCTGTCTTTGTTGTTGTTCATCCAGTTCTTGTAGGTGTGGGTTTGAGTTGTTTGAAATGTTTCTATCTTTTTTAGGTAAGCCCATATTGTTATGAACTTTCCTCTAAGAATTGCCTTCACTGTGTCCCATAAGTTTTGGGTTGTTGTGAGTTCATTTTCATTTGTTTCCAGAAACTTTTTGATTTCTTTCCTAATTTCATTTCTGACCCATTCGTTGTTCAATAGCATACCATTCAGTCTCCATGATTTTGGGTGTTTTGGGTTTTTTCCTTTGGAGTTGGTTTCCAAGTTTCTAGTGTCAGTCCCTTGTGGTCAGAGAAGATGCCTGGTGTAATTTCAATTTTCTTGAATTTGTTGAGGCTCATTTTGTGTCCTATTAAGTGATCTATCTTTGAAAATGTTCCATGTGCATTTGAAAAGAATGAAGTGCTCTGTATATATCAGTTAGTCCATTTCATCTAGGGCATTATTCAATGACATAATATCTTTGTTGATATTTTATTTGGAAGATCTGTCCATTTTTGACAGTAGGGTGTTAAAATCCTGTACTATAATTGTGTTGCTGTCAGTATGTTTCTTGATGTCCTCTAAGATTTTCTTTATGTATTTGGGTGCTCCTACATTGGGTGCATATATATTTACAATGTTTAAGTCTTCTTGGTGGATTCTTCCCTTGAGTATTATGAAGTGACCTCTTCGGTCTCTGTTTATGTCCCTTTTTTGGAGTCTTTTTTGTCTGATATGATTATTGCTATCCAGGATTTTTGTTTTCCTGGCTGTTTGCTTGGAAAATTTGTTTCCAGCCGCTCACTTTTAGTCTGTGTAGGTCTTTTGTCCTGAGGTGGGTCTCTTGTAGGCAGCATATGTTTAGGTCATGCTTTCTTATCCATTCAGCTATTCTATGTCTTTTCATTGGAGCATTTAATCTATTTCCATTTAAGGTTATTACTGATAGGTACTTATTTATTGCCATTTTTTTGTACTTGTGTTCCTCTCTGTCTCTTTCTTTTCCTTCCTTTCCTTAGAGCAGTCCCTTTAGCATCTCTTACACAGCTGGTTTGGTGGAGGTGTATTCTTTTAGTCTTCTTTTATCTGGAAAGCTCCTTATTTTGGTTTTCTATCTTGACTGAAAGCCTTGCTGGGTAAAGTAGCTGTGGTTATAGCCCTCTGGTTGTGATTATTTGGAATATTTCATGCAATTCTCTTCTTGCTTGTAGCATTTCCATTGAGAAGTCAGTTGCTAACCTTATCAGAGCTCCCTTGTATGTTACTTCTTTTTTCTCCCTTGCTGCCTTTAAGATTCTCTCTTTGTCTTGGAATTTTGCCATTTTGATGATGATGTGTCTTGAAGTGGGCCTGTTTGGGTTCCTCTTTGGGTTCTTCTTAATTGGGACTCTGTGATTTCTAAATTTGTGTGACTTTTTCTCTCATCAAATTAGTTTTCCGTCATTAATTTTTCAAATAGGTTTTCTGTCTCTTGCTCTTCTTTTTCTCCTTCTGGTATCTCTATTATTTGGATATTACTACATTTCATATTGTCTTGTATTTCTCTTAATCCCTCTTCATTGTTTTTTGAGCCTCTTTTTTCTCTTGCTTTTTCCGGGTGTTTTTTTCTACTTTGTCCTTCAGCTCACTGATCCAATTTTCTGCTTCACTGATCCTGCTTTTGATTCCTTCTACTGTGTTCTTCACTTCAGATATTGTATTCGTCATTTTCTCTTGGCCCTTGTTGATAGTTTCTATTTCCTTTTTCATGTTGACATACTTTGCAGCGAGTTCATTGATCTTTCCCTGTAGTTTCTGGTAATTCACTGTGAGCTCATTGCTTTGATAATCATTGCTTTGAACTCAATATCTGATAGTTAAGTTGCCTCTATTTCATTTAGCATTCTCTCTGAGGTTTCCTCCTTTCCTTTCATTTGGAGATTATGTCTTTGTCCTCCAATTTTTTGTGAGACTCTTCTTGTTAGCCTCACATTCTTAAATTGATCTGTTCTGACTTTCTGGGCTTATGGTATGAACCTCTATGGTAAAATACCTGTGAGATTCAGTGGTGCAGTCTCCTTCAGGTATCCTGGTGTTTACCACTTCTACCTACTCCTTTTTGTGATCAGTTGGAGGGGTGAGGCAAAATGGTTTAAGACAGCAAGAGAGTATTTATGCTATTTACAGTATCAGCCAGTAAAGAAGAGATAGGAGATCCTTTGGTTATGTATAGTGTTAACCATGATATTCCACCCAACTAGCCACTTTTTAGAATAGATGGAAAGAAGATAAGACTCTTGTTGGGGAGGGAAGTATTGTGACTTGGATCTAGAAAGCAGTGAGGTTGTGGGAGGTCAGATTCTGAGGTAAGGTGAGAATAAAGAATAGTAAATGGGTATAGTGTATGAGAGAACAGAGTTAACTACTACAGTAATTAAGTTCAGGAAACCGTGAAGTGGGCTAAGATCTGGGAGGTCTGTTGTGTAGTATTTACAACTGAATGGAACAGCTGTTATTTACAATAATATTAGAGCAATGGTCATATGACAGAATCTATGAGATCTAGATACCAAGAATAGGGAGTATCGAACCTTCAGTAATGTGCTAATGGAACACAGGCGAAGTGAAGAACAGTAAATTAGCAGTATACTATGAATCAGAGGCAAGGGAAAACATGTCAAATGATACAATATAACCATAAGCAAAGAAGACTAAACAGAAAGAAGAGGAATACAAAAATATTATTCAAATAAAAGATGTAAGAATAATTTTAAAATAATACAAATATGTAATAGCTTGCAAGTTCTCTGTAATAGTAAAGTGAAATTTGTCTCTCTGTCTCAGCTGTTGGGATGCCCCCTCTTTGGATCCAACTCTGGTCTTTCCACAGTTCCGGGGTTTGTTTTTTTTTTCTCTCATTTGTGGGTATTTCAAAAAAGAAAAAGAAAAACAGACTAAATAAGGTAGAAGAGATAAAATTGGAGAGAAAGGAAAAGGGAATAAAACAAGAAAGAAGGAAAGAGAAGGAAAAGGAATTGAGCGATTAAAAATAATAAAAAATTAAAAACTGCTTTAAAAAATCAAACAAACAAAAACCAAAAACACAAAAACCCTCTTGCTGGTTTCAAACTGGCCAAACCAGTTTTTCCATTCTTGCTGGCTGCAGCAGACTGAGGGATGGGTTTACAGATGTGGGCTCCAGGTTTCCTGGGCCCACACGCTTTCTCAGGGTTTACTAGTGCAAGCTCCATGTCTCCTGAGGCGTGAATGCTCTTTCTGGGTACACAGGTGTGGTCCCCAGGTATTCCACAAGCTCCCTCTCCCAGGGTTGCAGGCACGCGCCAGGTCAGGCCACTTTCAGTCACAGGGCTCCATCGCACACTCTTTCCAGGGCTGTGCGTGGGTGCTCACAGCCCCTGTGTGTTTGCACTCAGTTCTTACTCCCCTCCCTGTGACTTCAAGCAACCAGATCTCTCCCAGTGCCGCTCAAACCCTGCTTAGCTGGGGAGGGAGTGCCGACCCAGCTCTCTCCCAAGAGCCCTGTGGCCCGCCCAGCGGGCCTTGGGTCTGGGGCTGCAGCTTCCCTGGTACCCACACTGATCCCTGGACCCTTATTGTCCTGAAGCACTCTTCTTACTGTGTGGTTTTTCAATGTCTGCTACAGTTTTTTATCTCCTGTTTTCATATATGCTGTGGTACTGTTGGCTGTCTGCTCTGTTCCTCCGTAGATCAGCCAGATTTCTCTCCCGTGTGTAGGGGAAAGTGGAATCTGCTCCCTCTTACCTAGCCACCATCTTCTCTTTCTCTCCCCACAAGTGTTTTCAATACTTGTTTTTAGGCTTTATTTCCCATCACTGGGGTCCTGTGATGGGAAATAAAGACCTCACATGGTCTGTCTCAATGCCCATTTTCGCCTGGTTTATCTGCTCCCAAATGTGTGACCACAGTCAGCCAGCCACCTTGTGTGCCTCACTGGGTCTACTCATCACCAACCCGCACCCGGGTCTACAAGCCATCACTTTTTCCTGCCATGACCCCTCTCCACCAGCCCCCAACTCCACCCCTCTTACCAGTCTGGATGAATAGTTGTTGGACTTCCATACAGTTCAATTTTCTGTCAGTTCTGGGTACTTTTTTGTTTCTAAGCTTTTGTTGTCCTTAAATTTGGTTGTGCTAGGAGGCACAGTGTGTCTACCTATACCTCCATCTTGGCCAGAAGTCCACAAATCACACTCTTCGCTTTGCTTTATTAATACCACTGAAGTCTGGCATCTATGCCAGCCTCTGCATATGTTCATGGGCTTCATTATTGAGGGCACTGACACATCATTGCCAAGAGTGGATATTTTCAAGGGTGGTTGGCTGTTTGCACTTAGCATTGGAAGAAAAGTCAATAAAACCATGCAGACCCAGAGCTGCTCCAAAAACTAACCAGTAAAAGAGCAAAGCTCCATATGCAAATAACAGTCAAGGTGAACTATATAATATTGACAGCCTTTGCAGATGTTTTTAAAGATGCTGGGTAAAAGCATGGAAGAGACTGGCATTTCTTTGATTCTCTTTTTATTTTCTTAATCTCTATTATGTTTTTCCATTACCATTAAGTACCCTTATACACCCCTTTCTCCAACAATCACCACATTTTGTCCATGCCCATGAGTCCTTTTTCATTTTTGCTTGATCCCTCTACACCCTAACCTCCCCAACCCACTGGCTGTCATCTGTTCTCCATCTATGAGACTCTCTCTTTGCTTCTTAGTTCAGTTTGTTCATTAGATTCCATATATGGGTGAAATTATTTGTCTTTCTCTGACTAGCTTATTTCACTCAGTATATGTTCTTCAGGTCCACACATACTGTGGCAAAGGGTAAAAATTTCTTTTTTACCACCAAGTAGAATTTCATTGCATAAATGTCCCATAGTTGCTTTATCCACTCATCTATTCTTATTTATTTTTATGATGTGAATTTTATTTCTTTATTTTTATTTAATTATTTTTCAAGCACACTTTTCTGTCTATTATTCCCATCCCAGCCCACCCTGCCCCGTGCTCCCCACCTCCTTCCCATTTCCACCCCCCTTAGTTGTTGTCCCTCTGTCCTTTGTACTTGTTCCTCTAAATCCCTCCCCTATTTCCCCTGAAATTCCCTCCCTTCTCCCTTCCCCCTGCTCACTGTCCCCCTGTTCTCTATTTCAGTGTCTTTGTTTTTATTTTGCTTGCTTTTTTGTTTTGTTGTTTAGCTTCCTCTTAAAGGTGAGATCATATGGTATTTGTCTTTCAACCCCTGGCCTATTTCACTCAGCATAATGCTTTCCAGTTCCATCCATGCTGTTGTAAAGGGTAGGAGCTCCTTCTTTCTTTCTGCTGCATACAATTCCATGTGTATATTTACCATAATTATTTGATCCGTTCATTTACTGACAGGCACCTAGATTGCTTCCAGCTCTTGGTTATTGTAAATTGTGCTGCTATGAACATTGAGGTGGATAGGTTCTTTGGGATTGGTGTTTTAGGGTTCTTAGGATATAAGACTAGCAGTGTAATTGCTGGGTCAAAAGGCAAGTCCATTTTTGTTTTTCTGAGAAAATTCCATACTATTTTCCATAATGGTTGTACCAGTCAGCAATCCCACCAACAGTGAACTAGGGATCTTTTTTCCAAACAACCTCTCCAACATTTGTTGTTTGTTGCTTTCTTTATGATAGCCATTCTGACTAGTGTAAAGAGGTATCTCAATGTGCTTTTAATTTGCATCTCTCTGATAGCTAATGATAGTGAGCATCTTTTCATGTGTCTGTAAATCTGGTGTATGTCCTCCTTGGAGAAGTGTCTGTTCAAGTCCTTTTCTCATTTTTTAATTGGGTTAGTTGCCTTCTTAGAGTGCAGTCACGTAAGTTCTTTGTTTATTTTGGAGATTAAACCTTTGTCTGAGGTATCATTGGCAAATATGTTTTCCCATACACTTGGTTCTCTTTTTATTTTAATACTGTTTTCTTTGGCCA
The DNA here is from genome assembly GCF_021234435.1 of Artibeus jamaicensis. Taxonomy (NCBI): domain Eukaryota; kingdom Metazoa; phylum Chordata; class Mammalia; order Chiroptera; family Phyllostomidae; genus Artibeus; species Artibeus jamaicensis. Next base: position 13,982,386 of record NW_026521717.1, on the reverse strand, counting down.
TGCAGAAGTTTTTTATTTTGATGATATCCCACTTGTTTATTCTTTCCTTTATATTAAATGCTCTAGGGGACATATCAGTAAAAATGTTGCTGCATGAAATATCTCAGATTTTCCTGCCAATGTTCTCTTCTAGGACTTTAATGGTGTCACAGCTTATATTTAAGTCTTTCATCCATCTTGAATTTATTTTGGTGTATGGTGTAAGTTGGTGCTCAAGTTTCATTTTTTTCATGTACCTGTCCAGTTCTCCCAACACCATTTGTTGAAGAGGCTATCTTTACTCCATTTTATGTTACTACCCACTTTGTCAAATATTAATTGACTGTAGAGACTTGGGTTTATTTCAGGGCTCCCTGTTCTTTTCCATTGGTCTATGTGCCTGTTTTTATGCCAGTACCAGGCTGTTTTGATTACAGTGGCCTTGTAATATAGTTTGGAATCAGGTATTTTTGATCCCTCCTACTTTGTTCTTCTTTCTCAAAATTGCGGCTGCTACTCAGGGTCGTTTATGATTCCATATAAATTTTTGAAGTGTTTGTTCTGTCTGTGAAATGTGCCATTGGTACTTTAATAGGTATTGCATTAAATCTGTAAATTGTTTTGGGTAGTATGGACATTTTGATGATGTTAATTCTTCCAATCCATGAACAAGGTATATGTTTCCATTTGTTTGTGTCTCCCCTGATTTCTTTCTTCAGTGTGTGTAGTTTTCTGCATACAGGTCTTTTACCTTCTTGGTTAGGTTTATTCCCAGATATTTTATTTTTGTTCTTGCTATATCGAATGGGATATTTTCCTTGATTTCTGCTTCTGCTGATTAACTGTTAATATACAAGAATGTCTTTGATTTCTGGGTGCTGACTTTGTATCCCGCTGTTTTCCCAAATTCATTAATTAGTTTGAGCAGTTTTTGGGTAGAGTCTATAGGATTTTCCATGTACACTATCATGTGATCTGCAAACAGTGACAGTTTTGGTTCCTCCTTTCCCATTTGGAGGCCTTTTATTTCCTTTTCTTGCCTGACCGCTGTGGCTAAAACTTCCAATACTATATTGAATAGAAGTGGTGAAAGTGGACAACCTTGTCTTGTTCGTGATTTTAGTAGAAAAGCTTTTAGTTTTTGCCCATTGAGTATTATGTTGGCTGTAGGTCTCTCATATATGCCCTTTATTATATTGAGGAATTCTCCCTCTATTCCCACTTTGCTGAGTGTTTTTATCATAAATGGGTGCTATATCTTATCAAATGCTATTTCCTCATCTATCGATATGATCATGTAATTTTGTCTTTGCTGTTGTTTATGTCATGTATTACATTTACTGATTTGGAAATATTGTACCATCCTTGCATCCCTGGGCTGAATCCCACTTGGTCATGGTGTATGATGTTTTTGATATTGTTGGATGCGATTTGCCAATATTTTGTTGAGGATTTTAGCATCTATGTTCATCAGTGATATTGGCCTGAAGTTTTCTTTCTTCGTTGTGTCTCTATCTGGTTTTGGAATTAGGATAATGCTGGCTTCATAAAAAGAGTTTGGAAGTTTTCCATCATTTTGGCTTTTTGGAATAGTCTGTGAAGAATAGGGGTTAGCTCTTCCTTAAATGCTTTGTAGAATTCTCCTGTGAAACCATCTGGTTCAGGGCTTTTGTGTGATGGGAGTTTTTTGACTACTGCTTCAATTTCATTTGCTGTTATTGGTCTGTTCAGGTTTTCTGCTTCTTTATTGAGTTTTGGAAGATTATATTTTTCAAAAAATTGGTCTATTTCCCCTAGGTTTTCAAATTTCTTAGCATACAGCTCTTCATAGTAATTTCTTACAATGCCTTCTATCTCTGTGGTATCAGTTGTACTCTCTCCTCTTTCATTTCTGATTGTGTTTATTTGTGTCCGTTCCCTTCTTTTCTTGATGAGCCTACTTAAAGGCTTGTCTATTTTGTTTATCTTTTCAGAGAACCAACTCCTGGATTCATTGATCCTTAGGATTGTGCTTTTAGTCTCTATGTAATTTACTTGTGTTCTAATCTTGATAATTTCTTTCCTTCTACTTGCTCTGGGCTATCTTTGTTGTTGTTCCTGGAGTTTTTGCAGGCCTAGGGTTAGGTTGTTTGTTTGAAATGTTTCTATCTTCCTTAGGAAGGCCTGTATTGCTATAAACTTCCCTCTCAGGACTGCCTTGGCTGTGTCCCATAAGTTTTAGGTCATTGTGAGTTCATTTTCATTTGTTTCCAGAAACTTTTTGATTTCTTCCCTAATTTCATTCTTGACCCATTTGTTGTTTAATATCATACCATTCAGTCTCCATGATTTTGGGTGCTTTGGGTTTTTTCCCTTGGGGTTGTTTTCCAATTTTAGTCCTTTGTGGTCAGAGAAGATGCTTGGTATGATTTTAATTTTCTTGAATTTTCTGAGGCTCGTTTTGTGTCCTATCATATGTTCTACCTTTGAAAATGTTCCATGTGCATTTGAAAAGAATGTGTACTTAGCTTCTTTGGGATGAAGGACTCTGTATATATCAGTTAAGTCCATTTCATCAAGGGTGTTGTTTAATACCACAATATTTTTGTTGATATTTTGTTTGGAAGATATGTCCATTTTTGACAGTGGGGTGTTAAAATCCCCTATATAATTGTGTTGCTCTCAATGTCTTTCTTGAAGTCCTCTAAGATTTTTTTATATATTTGGGTGCTCCTATGTTGGGTGCATATATATTTATCATGCTAATGTGTTCTTGGTGGATTCTCCCTTGAGTATTATGAAGTGACCTTCTGGGTCGCTCTTTATGGCACTTTTTTAAAACTCTATTTTGTCTGATATGAGAATTGCTACCCCAGTTTTTTTTGCTTGTCCATTTGCTTGGAAAATTTGTTTCCAGCCTTTCACTTTTAGTCTGTGATGGTCTTTTGTTCTGAGGTTGGTCTCTTGCAGGCATCATATGTGTGGGTCATGCTTTCATATCCATTCAGCTATTCTGTGTCTTTTGATTGGAGCATTTAATCCATTTACGTTTAATGTTATTATTGATAGGTACTTATTCATTGCCATTTTTGTATCTGTGTTCCTCTCTGTCTGTCTCTTTTCCTTCCTTCCCTAAAGCAGTCCTTTTAGTACTTCTTGTAGGGCTGGTTTTGTGGAGGCATATTCTTTTAGACTTCTTTTGTCTTGGAAGCTCTTTATTTGGCCTTCTATCTTGATTGAGAGCCTTGCTGGGTAAAGTAGCCTTGGTTGTAGGCCTCTGGTTCTCATTACTTGGAGTATTTCTTGCCATTCTCTTCTTGCTTGTAGTGTTTCCAGTGAGAAGCCAGCAGCTAACCTTATTTGGGCTCCCTGGTATGTTACTTTCTTTTTCTCCCTTGTTGCCTTTAAGATTCTCTCTTTGTCTTGGAATTTTGCCATTTTAATGATGCTGTGTCTTAAAGTGGGCCTCTTGGGGTTACTGTTGATTGGGACTCTCTGCAGTTCCTGGATTTGTGTGACTTTTTCTCTCATCAAATTAGGGAAATTTTCTCTCATTACTCTTTCAAATATGTTTTCTATCCCTTGTTCTTCTTCTCCTTCTGGTAATCCTATTATTTGGATATTATTAAGTTTCATATTGTCTTGCATTTCTCTTATTCCCTCTTTATTCTTTCTGAGCCTCTTTTCCTTTTCTTGCTGTTTCTGTGAGATTTTTTACTTTGTCCTCCAACTCGCTGATTCGATCTCCTGCTTCATCGATTCTACTTGATACCTTCTACTGTGTTCTTCAATTTGGAAATTGTATTCTTCATTTTTTCTTGTCCCTTGCTGATAATTTCTGTTTCCTTTTTCATGTTGATATAGTTTTCAGTGAGTTCATTGTAGCTTTCCTGTAGTTTTTGGTAGCTCATTGTGAGCTCTTTGAACTTCCTGATAACCAGTGCTTTAAATTCAATATCTGATTGTTGACTTGCCTCTCTTTCATCTAACATTCTTTCTGAGGCTTCCTCTTTTTCTTACATTTGGGGATTGTTTCTTTGTTTTCCCATTGTTTGTGAGACTCTTCTTGTTAGCCTCAGCCTCTAAAATTGTTGTGTTCTGACTTTCTTGGTTTATGGTGTGAACTTCTTTGGTAGAATACCTGTGAAATTTAGTGGTGCATTCTCCTGCAGTTATCTTGATGTTCTCCGCTTCCACCTACTCTTTTTTTCATGTGTGTGTGATCAGTTGGGGGTGGGGACAAAATGGTTTATGACATCAGAAGAGTATTTTATGATATTTACAGTCACAGCCGGTAAAGAAGAGATAGAAGATCTTTAGGCTATATATAGTATTAACTGTAATCTTCAACCCAACTTGCCACTTTTACAAAAGGATGGACAAAAGATAAGGTTCTTTTTGGGAAGGGAAGGCTTGTGGGTTAGAACTAGAAAGCAGTGAGGTTTCAGATGGTCAGATTTTGAGATAATGTGAGAGTAAAACATAGTAAATAGGTGTAGTGTGTGAGCAAATAGAGTTAATTACTCCAGTAATAGAATTCAGAAACCTATAAAGTCGGCTAATATCTGGGAGATTTGTTGTGAAGTATTTACAGTTGTATAGAACAGCTATTATTTACAATAATATTAGAGCAACAATCATATGACCGACACTATGTGATCTGTCTGAATAGGGGGTGTAGAGCTTTGGGTACTGTGCTAAAGGAAAACAAGAGGTGTGAGTATAGAAAATTAGCAATATGCTGTGGGGGAAAGAACAGAGGATACCTGTCAAATAATACAATATAACCAGCCAAGACTAAGAAGCCTATGCAGAAAGAGGAGGAATACAAAGATACTATTAAAATATAAAAGAAGTAAGAATAATGAAAATAATATAATACAAGTATGCAGCAACAAGTATAGCAAAGTGAAATTTGTCTCTCTGTCTCTATTGCTGAGATGCCACCTTTATGGGTCCCACTCTTGTCTTTTCCCAGTTCCCAGTTGTTTGTTTCTCTTGTGGGTAAAAGAAAACAAAGCAACAAACAAACTGACAAAACAACAAAAAAAAGGCAGGAGAAGGAAGGAAAATTGATTAAGTTTGGGAAGAAAGGGAGGACTAAAACAGGAAAAAAAGAAAGGAGAGGAACAAAGTATTGAAAGATAAAGCAACAATAAAATTAAAAATATATAAGATTACTTCAAAAAAAACAAAGAAAAACAAACAAACAAAAACAAACACAAAACAAAACAAAAAAACTTCCCTTGTTGGTTTTAAACTGTCCAAACCCGTTTTTCTGGTTGCAGCAGGACCTCTCTGTGGGCTGGGGTGTGGGCTCCTGTGCACCCACCAGGCTGCCTGGGCCCCAAGGTCTCTGGCAGGGTACTTCACAGACCTGTGGTGGAACTCAAATTCCTCCGCCCCTTCTCTGGATGGCTACCAGGCTGGGTGAGAAGCAAGCCAAGCCATCGCAGGGGAGCACCTCTGTCCACTTTCAAAAAAAAAAAACCTCTCCAGAGGGCCTGCCTCTCAGCCCAGCCCAATCCCCAGCCAGACTGGTGATGACAATGCGCTTCTCAATTCTCTTAGGCTGATGACCACAGAGTCTGCAGTTGAACACAGCCCTTTGTACTTGTTACCCTTTGTGTAAACTCAAGCAGACAGGCCTCTGTCGAGCGTTGCTTAGATGGGGAGGGAGGGAGCTGATGACCGGTGCTGGTCGCTTACCAAGGCCGATGGGTGCCCGGGCTCCCATTGATGACGCCTCTGGAGCTGGTCCCAGACCAGTGCCTCTGAACCCCAACCAGCCACAGTGGCTGCAGCACCGGGGCGCCTGGCTGCTGGCGCAGGCCCACCAATGCTCCTGTCTCCACTCAACTCCCTGAGACCCCACTGACCTGCCGCTGACCGGTCCCTCAGAGTCTGTCACAATCGGTGCTCTCCCAATTTCATAAATGCTGTGGATCTGTTAGTTGATTGCACTGTTCCTCAGTAGATCTGCCAGAATTTTCACCCATGTGTACGGGAGCTGGAATCCCCTCTATCCCACTCCTTCGCCATCTTCCTTCCCCTATTATCCACTCATCTATTTATGGACACTTGACCATTATAAGTAATGCTTCAATGAACATAGGGATGCTTATGTTCCTTTGAATTAGTGATTTGGGGTCCTTCTGATATATTCCCAGAAGTGGGATAGCTTGGTCAAAAGACATATCCATTTTTAATCTTTTGAGGTATTTCCACACTGCTTTGCACAGTGGCTGCACCAATCTGCATTCCCACCAACAGGGCAAAAGGGTTTCACTTTCTGCATATTCACCAGCATTTGTTGTTTGTTGATTTACTGATGATAGCCATTCTGACCGGTGTGAGATGGTATCTCATTGTGGTTTTATTTGCATTTTTATTTGTGTTTTTCTAGTGATTAATGATGTTGAGCATCTTTTCATATGTCTATTGGCCATCCATAAGTCCTCTTTGGAGAAGCATCTATTCAGGTCCTTTGCCCATTTTTTAATTTTTTTGGGGGGTGTTGAATTTTGTAAGTACTTTATAAATTTTGGATATTAACCCCTTATCAGATGAATCAGTGAATATGTTCTCCCATTCTTTTTTTTTAATTTATTTTTTATTGATTATGGCATTACAGTTGTTCTGTTCCCCCCTTCATTCCCCTCCACCCTACCTCCCGTCCCCACCATTACCCCCCTTTAGTTTATGACCATGTGTCTCAAGTTCTTTAGATTCTATATTTCCCATACTATTCTTGCCCCCCCATCTATTTTCTATCTAATGTCTATGCTACTTATTTTCTGTACCTTCTCCCCCCTTCTCCTCCTCCCACTTCCCTGTTGCTAACCCTCCTGGAGATCTTCATTTCTATGTTTCCACTCCTGATCTAGCTGTCCTTTTAGTTTGCTTTTGTTTTAGGTGTGGTTGTTAATAACTGTGAGTTTGCTGTCCTTTCACTGTTCATCTTTTTTATCTTCTTTTTCTTAGGTAAGTCCCTTTAACATTTCATATAATAAGGGCTTGGTGATGATGAACTCCTTGAATTTGATCTTATCTGAGAAGCACTTTATCTGTCTTTCCATTCTAAATGAAAGCTTTGCTGGATAGAGCAATCTTGGTTGTAGGTCTTTGGATTTCATGACTTGGAATACCTCTTTCCAGCCCCTTCTTGCCTGTAAGGTCTCTTTTGAGAAATCTGCTGACAGTCTGATGGGGACTCCTTTGTAGGTGACTGTCCCCTTAGCTCTTGCTGCTTCTAGGATACTCTCCTTCATTTTAATCTTGGCTAATGTAATAATGATGTGCCTTGGTATGTTCCTTCTTGGGTCCAACTTCTTTGGGACTCTCTGAGCTTCCTGGATTTCCTGGAAGTCTATTGCCTTTGCCAGATTGGGGAAATTCTCCTCTATTATTTGTTCAAATAAGGTTTCCACTGGTGGCTGTTCCTCTCCCCCCTCTGGTCCCCTATCATTCAGATGTTGGAGCATTTAAGGATGTCCTGGAGGTTCCTAAGACTCTCCTCATATTTTTGAATTCTTGCTTCTTCGCTCTTTTCTGTTTGGCCATTATTTGCTTTCCTCTGGTCCACTCCATTGATTTGAGTCCCAGTTTCCTTTTCATCACTGTTGGTTTCCTGTGCAATTCCATTCATTTCTATTAGTTTCGCCTTCATATATTTGTCTAATTTGTCGGTATAATCAACCAGTTCTGTGAGGATCCTGATGACCAGTGTTTTAAACTGTGCATCTGAGAGTTTTGCTATTTATCATCGCTTAGATCTATGGGCTCTGGGGCTTTGAGATATTCTTGCGACATTTTTGGTCTGTTTGCGCCCTTTAAGTGTGAGAAGTGGCGCCTTGGACTCCCAAGTTGCTGGGTTGTGACTCTGTATGTGGGGGTGTGGTCAGAGCGGGGAAACGGTGGCCCTCTCTGCTGTTTCTCGCTGCTGGGTGAGGAGCAGAGCCTTAGGTGGTTCACCAGGGCCGGGCCATTCAGAGGTGCTGGGTTATGATGCTGTATGTGGAGGCAGGGTCAGAGCAGGGAAAAGGTGGCACCCTCCAATGCTGCTCGCAACGGGACTGGCTGGGTCCCGTCCAATTGCCTACTCCCTCGCTTGTCTATCCGCACCTGAACGCGCGACCACAGTCAACCCTCAGCCCTGCTCCCTCACCGTTTCCCGAGGTCGCTCGCTCAGTAGCTTACTAGGTCCAACCCTGCGCCTGGATTCCGAGCACCTGAGTCCGTCTGACCGAGTTTTCCTGTGCTACCCCGCTCCACCAGCTGCTGGTTTTGCCCCTCTTACCAGGCAGGCTGAAGAATTTGTTGTTATCAGACTTCCAAAAAGTTCAATTTTCTGTGTTCTGGCTGTGTTTTCTGTTGCTAATATTCAGTTGTCTCTAAACTTGGTTGTGTGAGAATGCACGTCTTATCCACCTATGCCTCCATCTTGGCAGAAGTCCCTGTTCTCCCATTCTATGAGTTGTCTTTTTATTTTGTTGATGATTTTCTTTGCTGTGCAAAACCTTTTTAGTTTGATGAAGTTCCATTTGTTTTTTTTTCTTTTGTTTGCCTTGCCTAGAGAGATATATCCAATAAAGAAATTTCTACAATGTTCAAGATTTTGCTACTTATATTTTCTTCTAGAATTTTTATGGTTTTGGGTCTAACACTTAAGTCTTTGATCCACTTTGAATTTTTCTTGCATGTGGTGTAAGAAGTTGATCTAGTTTCATATTTCTTCATGTGTCTGTCCAATTTTCCATGTATAGGTACTCCTTTCCAAATCTTGCACTCTTATCTGAGATTTTCAGCCTACTTAGATACACTTATGCTACTGAAAATTGTTCACATAGGGGAAGATCCCCTAAGACTTACTTGCATCTAGAATGACTAAACTCTTTAACCCACCATTGAAATAGATCACTGGACCTCAGAAAAATCCATTGTAGACTCAGTGGCCACTCTTGGGATACATCCACAACTACAGATAAAGGAAATATTATTAATTTGAAATATTTTTGCTTGCTTTACTTTTCAGTTTTTGTTGCTTTTAATATCTTGTATTATACAGGTAATATTTATTTTAGAAATTAGAAAGTACAAAAAAAGACATTTTTATTGTAAACATTATAGTTTAACCATTTATCTTTATATTGTTCTATTTTAACATTTTATTATCTGTTTTCAGTGGTTGTCTTAAATGCAGAGACAGAGGGTAAATTAGTAAATCAAAAATGGAGCTCATATATCTTGAAATACCTTCTATGAAATACTACAGCTACATGAATTACCCAAACTCAGAAATATTTAGCCAGAATCCTAACTAAACCCATCTTTCAGCTCGTTTTGGAGGAAAACACAACAATTTGACACTGCTTCCATGCAGGCCTTATTAACCAATAAGAGGCACAAGTAAAGAAAAAGTTGTTTTAGTGATGAGATATGCATTCTGGGTATTGCCAGGACTATGATAGCTGACATCATGAACTCTTTCTTAGGTGAGATGTTCTGCCTTACATTAAAAAAAAAAAATTTTGTCTTCCAAACAATCAACATGTCATATATGTCTTCCAAACCATATTAACACCTTCTATGACGATATCATGCACACACTAAGCATTATTCATATGCACTCTGTGGGGAACCAATCTAGTATATAGTGGCATGGGAAGAGAACTTAAACCACCAAAACCATTCTCTGCTATCTAATTTAACAACACACACATACATCAAATATGTTTAGTTGTCTCCAGTAACACAAGTTTCATGCTTGCATTATAACACATCCCCACTGTGCCATCAATGTTCAGATGCCTACTTTGGCCTTGTTTTTATTTATTTATTTATTTATTTATTTATTTATTTATTTATTTTTATTTTTTATTTTTTATTTTTGTATTTATTTAATTCAATGGGGTGACATTAGTTAAAATTACATAGATTTCAGGCATGCAATTCTAAAATACATTATCAGAATATTGTATTGTATGTTCATCACCCAAGTCAAGTCTACTTCCATCACCATTTACCCCCCATACCCACTTCTGCCTCTCTCCATTCCCCTTTTCCTCCGATAATCACCACATTGTTGTCCATGTCTATGAGGTTTATGAGGTTTCTTGTTTTTTCTTTTTGCTTAACCCCTTCACCTTTTTCAATCAACTCTGCCACCCTTCCTCCCCACTGAGAGCTGTCAGCCTGTTCACCATCAATGAGTGTGTTTCTTATTTTGTTTGTTAGTTTATTTTGTTCATTAGATTCCATATATGAGTAAGATCATATGTTATCTGTCTTTCTCTGGCTGGCTTATTTCACTTAGCATAATGCTCTCCAGGTTCATCTATGCTGTTTCAAAGGGTAAGACTTTCTTCTTTTCTACAGCCAAATAGCATTTCATTGCGTAAATGTACCACAATTTTTTTTAATCCACATATCTACTGATGGGCACTTGGGCTGCTTCCAAATCTTTGCTACTGGAAATAATGCTGCAGTGAAAATAGAAGTACATATATCCTTTTAAGTTAGTGTTTTGGGTTTCTTTGGATATAGTCCCCAAAATTGAATTACTGGGTCATAAAGCAGTTCCATTTTTAACTTTTTGAGGTAAGTCTGTATGGCTTTCCACAGTGGTTGCACCAACCTTCATTCCTATCAACTGTGCATGAGGGTTGTATGTTGATTTTTCTTTAATTTTTTATTATAATTCTAATAAAGTTGAACCAATTTTTCACCCTTTGCCCTCCTATATCCAGCCCACCACCTAGTCCCATAGTCGATTCCCACACCATAGTCCACATCCTTGGGTCATTCTTACATGTTCTTTGACTAGTACCTTCCCCTCCTTTCCACCATTATCTCCCTTCCTCCTTCCCTCTGACTGTCTATTCTATGTTTCCATGCTTCTGGTTCTATTTTGCTTGTTAGTTTATTTTGTTCCTTATATTCCTCTTATAACTGAGATCATATGGTATTTGTCTTTCACCACCTGGCTTACTTCACTCAGCATAACAGTCTCCAGTTCTATCCATGCTGTCATAAAAGGTAGCAGTTCCTTCTTTCTTTGTGCTGCATATTATTCCATTGTGTAAATGTACCACATTTTTTGATCCACTCAAAAAAGTGTCCATTTTACTAATGGACAATTAGGCTGTTTCCAGCACTTAACTATTATAAATAGCACTGCTATGAACACAGAGATGCATAAGTTCTTTTTAATTGGTATTTCAGAATTCTTAGGGGATATTTTCAGCATTGGAATCACCCAGTCAAGAGGCAGTTCCATTTTTAATTTTTTGAGGAAATTCCATACTGTTTTCCACAGTGGTGGCACCAGTCTGCATTCCACCAACAGTGCACTAGAATTCCCTTTTCTCCACATTCTTGCCAGCACTTGTTGTTTATTAATTTATTGATGATAGCCATTCTGACAGGCATGAGGTGATATCTCATCGTGGTTTTAAGTTGCATCTCACTGATAGCTAGTTATGCTGAGCATCATTTTCATATGTCTATGGGCCCTCTGTGTGTCCTCCTTGGAGAAATACCTGTTAAGTTCTTTCCCCATTTTTCAATTGGGTTGTTTGTCTTTCTGGAGTGGAATTGTGTGAGTTCTTTATGTATTTTGAAGATCAAATCCTTGTCTGAGGTATCATTTGCAAAAATGCTTTCCCATACAGTTGATTCCCTTTTCATTTTGCTGATTTTTTAGCCACGCAGATGCTTTTATTTTGATGAAGTCCATTTGCGTATTCCTTCCTTTATGTCTCTTGCTCTAGGGGACATATTGGTGAAAATATTGCTGCATGGCATATCTGAGATTTCCCTGCCTATGTTCTTCTCTAGGACTTTTATGGTATCACAACTTATATTTAAGTCTTTATCCACCTTCTAAATCCAAGTTTTTTATGAATAAAAGAAAAAAGTCTCAGCAAAGTGAGAATAGATGGAACATCTCTCAACATAATCAAAGCCATATAGGAAAAACCCACTGCCAGCATTATACCCACCACTCTTATTTAACATAGTAGTAGAGGTCTTTGCCACAGCAATCAGACATGAATAAGAAATAAAAGGCATCCCAAATAGAAAGGAAGAAGTAAGACTGTCATCATTTGCAGATGACATGATACCATAGAGAGAACCCTAGGGGTTCCACCAGAAAACTATTTGAACTTATCAATGAATTCAGTAAAGTAGCAGATACAAAATAAACATCCAGAAATTAGTTGTGATTTTATGTTCCAATAATGAACTATCAAAGAGGGAAATTAAGAAATCAATCCCATTCAATTGCTTCAAAAAATAAAATGAAATACCTGAGAATAAATTTAGCCTACTTTTGCTTTGAATAGAGGGGGAAAGTGTCCACAGTCTCCTGGCACAGCTTCTGGGTAGATTATCTCTCTTTCCAATAAGTAATGTGAGCTGAAGCACTTGCCATGAATATATTCTTTCTTCTTGCTTCTAGAACTATCAGATACCTCAGGAAAAATTAAAAGATGGGAAATTGACTTATCATAGGCCCTGAAGAGGACAAGAACAGATGATTTCTCCATTAGTTCCCTTTACAGGAAGCATTAATCTCTGAAGGAGACTATTTATACTTGATGCAGAGAGCAAAAAGCTGAGGGACACACCAATGTCATCCATCCTTCTCTTAGAAAAACAATAAACTCACCCTGCTTCTCCTCTCATGAGTCCTTGGTTTTCTGCTTCTCTCCTTTAATTTTACTTTGTCCTTGCTTTCCCCAGAACTGCAAGGTTGAGAAGCATCACTTTAGCCAGATGAGACAATTTACTGTTTTTTGCACACACTCCCTTAACTTTCTCAGCCAAGAGACTCTTTTTACATTTTGCGTTTTCTTGGCCTATTGTTCTTTCTCTATCCTTAATCCCAAACCCCGATCAACTTCCATGGTCCAGATGAAAAACTTGAGAGGTGAAAATATTATAATAGTGTAACCAAGTATTTGAAGCTGTGGTCAAGATGAGGATCTATTACACAGGCCAGCAAATATTTTTTTGTAAAGGGTTAGAGCTAGCAAATATTTTAGGATTTGAAGGCCATACTCTGCTGTTCTAGGACAAAAGCAACCTTGAATGATATGTAAACAAATGGAAATGGTTGTGTTCCAATAAATCTTTATTAACAAAATAAATCAACTGACTGAATTTTGCCCACAGACTGAAATGTGCCCACTCCCACCTATTAAACTAAGTTGGTTTGGAAGCTGCACATAAGTCTTCTACGGACTCTGGGCGTGAACCCATGTTCTGCTCCACCCAGACTCCCTAGGATTCTTTTACCAGTTTTCTATACACCCCTCTACATGCTTTAAAAACCTTTGTCCTCAAAATTGTGCACCTGTGACTCTTCTGGAGGACTTCCTAAAAGCTACTGGGCTCACCTTGTCTGTAGGAACACACAGCCCTAACCAGGTGGGTACGTATGTCTTCCATTTCCTCCACCCCTGGTCAGCCTTTAACCTACAACTAATGTGTTTAGGATGACTGCTGGGCCCCATGCCTCTGGTCTGGACACCTCTGAGGATTCTGCATATTCCAGAATCACACAGATTGAGGGATCCAGCTGCAACCACCCTCCCTGGGGATCTGCCTGAAATTTCTACCCAATTTATCCTGCTTTTCCACTCCCTTTTCAATTTTTCCAGGAAGCTTTTCCTTGATAAATCACTTATACTGAAATCTTCATCTCTGGAAACCTGACTTCAGTCACATTTTCATAATGTTCCAGGAACTTCTTACCTCCATGAAATGTTTGCTGACTCTGGAGCAGATACTCAAGCACATATTTAGATTTGCATGGAGCCTAGGTGCCCAGTGTGAAAGACCTAACACTCAGCCCACAGTTGAGGTTCAAACATGAGGGAGGCCTTGAGAGAAGATGATAGTGATTATAGAAGGGCTCAGCAGAAAGGACTAGCCTGAGACTAGAAGAGATCAGAGCAGCAGTTATCAATAGTTATGAGATAGAAATCCTAGCTGTACTAACAGGAAGTAAAGAAGCACTGGAGTTAAATAGCTCCCCACTTCTAGTGTGAAGAGGAGAGTGAAGACTTCCAAACTCTTTACATGTTAAACCAGAAATTGCAAGTCCATACAAGTATTATTATAAATGGGTAAAAATGTTCAGATAAATCCAGGGCTTTTTGTCATCAACTTATGCTTTCCAAATATATGCATTTATTTGACACCATTCAGCATTTAAACTTCAAAATGCCATAATGCTGAAACATGTACCTTAATTTCCAATCAGATTACTAGAACTAGTAAAATCATAATAGAAAAACAGATAGTTTGAACTTTGTAAAAATTAATTTGGTTTTACAAGGAATAAATACCAGAACCCAAGAAGGCTCCTAGGCTATCTTCTTTTCTTAATTATGGTTTGTTGGTCATGTTACCTCAAGGATCTCCTACATTGAACTTTAGGTCAAAATAAAACACAAAACACTGTCATATGATGAACAATGGTGTGGGCATTGGAGATTGCCTGAAGAAGTGCAGGTGCGGGGTGGAGGAGGCAAAAAGGTAAAAATCAGGACAACTGTAATAGCATAATCAATAAAATATAATTTAAAAACACACTGTCATGTGAACTGCTACTGTCATATCTTCACCTCATTAAATTAATTTACCTTTTTAATCTAAATACAGAATTTTGCATACATTCCTGTTTAATTTTATCTCATTAGTTTGGGCCCACATCCCAGTTCACCAAGGTGTTTCTCATATTGATTCAGTCATTTAATGAAAATAATCTGCTTGCTGTTGAAATATAAGGCCAAATTTTTTTCTCAATAATTTTATTTAGTTATTTTTCAAGCACAATTTTTTGCCTGTTTCTCCCATCCCAGCCCCCCCACCCCGTGCTCCCCACCTCCCTCCCATTTCCACCTCCCCCAGTTCTCATCCCTGTGTCCTTCATATTTGCTTCTCCAAATCCCTCTTTTTTTTCCCCTTAAATTCCCTTCCCTCTCCCCTCTGGTCACAGTCCCCTTGTTCTCTATTTCAGTGTCTTTATTTTTATTCTGCTTGCTCGTTTGTTTTGTTGTTTAGCTTCCTGTTAAAGGTGAGATCATATGGTATTTGTCTTTCAACACCTGGCCTATTTCACTCAGCATAATGCTTTCCAGTTCCATCCATGTTGTTGCAAAGGATGGAGCTCCTTCTTTCTCTCTCTGCATAGGAATTCCATTGTGTATGGTACCACAATTTTGTGATCCATTCATTTACTGACAGGCACCTTGGTTGCTTCCAACTCTTGGCTATTGTAAATTGTGCTGCTATGAACATTCGTGGTGCATAGGTTTTTTGAAATTAGTTTTGGGGTTCTTAGGATATATTCCTAGCAGTGGAATTACTGGGTCAAAAGGCAGGTCGATTTTTATTTTTCTGAGAAAATTCCATACTGTTTTCCATAATGGTTGAACCAGTCTACAATCCCACCAACAGTGAACTAAGGACCCCTTTTCCCCACACCCTCTCCACCATTTGTTGTTTGTTGCTTTGTTTATGATAGCCATCCTGACTGGTGTAAAGTGGTATCTCATTGTGGTTTTAATTTCCATCTCTCTGATGGCTAGCGATATTGAGCATCTCTTGATGTGTCTCTGGATTTTCCATATGTCCTCCTTGGAGAAGTGTCTGTTCAAGTCCTTTTCCCATTTTTTAATTGGGTTAGATGTCTTCTTAGAGTGGAGTCGTGTAAGTTCTTTGTATATTTTGGAAATTAAACCTTTGTCTGAGGTATCATTGGCAAATATGTTTTCCCATACAGTTGGTTGTCTTGCTAATTTAATACTTTTTTAAAAAAAATTTTTTATTGATTATGCTGTTACAGTTGTTCTATTCCCCCTTTCATTCCCCTCCACCCTACCATTCCCCCCCATCCCCACCATTACCCCCCTTTAGTTTATGATCATGTGTCTCAAGTCCTTTAGATTCTATATTTCCCATGCTATTCTTGCCCCCCCATCTATTTTCTATCTACTGTCTATGCTACTTATTTTCTGTACCTTCTCCCCCTTCTCCTCCTCCCACTCCCCTGTTGCTAACCCTCCTTGAGATCTTCATTTCTATTGTTCCACTACTGATCTAGCTGTCCTTTTAGTTTGCTTTTTTTTAGGTGTGGTTGTTAATAACTGTGAGCTTGTTGTTCTTTCACTGTTCATCTTTTTTATCTTCTTTTTCTTAGATAAGTCCCTTTAACATTTCATATAATAAGGGCTTGGTGATGATGAACTCCTTGAATTTGATCTTATCTGAGAAGCACCTTATCTGTCCTTCCATTCTAAATGAAAGTTTTGCTGGATAGAGCAATCTTGGTTGTAGGTCTTTGGATTTCATGACTTGGAATACCTCTTTCCAGCCCCTTCTTGCCTGTAAGGTCTCTTTTGAGAAATCACTGACAGTCTGATGGGGACTCCTTTGTGGGTGACTGTCCCCTTAGCTCTTGCTGCTTCTAGAATTCTCTCCTTCATTTTAATTTTGGCTAATGTAATTATGATGTGCCTTGGTGTGTTCCTTCTTGGGTCCAACTTCTTTGGGACTCTCTGAGCTTCCTGGATTTCCTGGAAGTCTGTTTCCTTCGCCAGATTGGGGAAATTCTCCTTTATTATTTGTTCAAATAAGTTTTCCACTGGTGGCGGTGCCTTTCCCCCTTCTGGGTCCCTATAATTCGGATGTTGGAGCATTTAAAGATGTCCTGGAGGTTCCTAAGACTCTCCTCATTTCTTTGAATTCTTGCTTCTTGACTCTTTTCTGTTTGGCCATTATTTGCTTTCTTCTGGTCCACTCCATTGATTTGAGTCCCAGTTTCCTTTTCATTGCTATTGGTGTCCTGTGCAATTCCATTCATTTCAATTAGTTTCACTCTTCATATATTTGTCTAATTTGTCGGTATAATCAACCAGTTCTGTGAGGATCCTGATGACCAGTGTTTTAAACTGTGCATCTGAGAGTTTTGCTATTTATCATCGCTTAGATCTATGGGCTCTGGGGCTTTGAGATATTCTTGCGACATTTTTGGTCTTTTCGCGCCCTTTAAGTGTGAGAAGTGACGCCTTGGACTCCCAGGTCGCTGGGTTGTGACGCTGTATGTGGGGGCGTGGTCAGAACAGGGAAATGGTGGCGCCCTCCACTGCTGCTTGCCGCGGGGACCCACTGGGCTCTGGTCCAACTGCCCACTTCCTCGCCTGTCCACCCATGCACAAATGCGTGACCACAGTCAACACGCAGCACCACTCCCCGCTGTCTCCCCCGCAGTCGCTCGCCTGCTCGCTTGCTCGGTCACTCAGTAGTTCCAACCCTGCGCCTTGATCCCGCCCGTATGGATTCTGCACGCCTGAGTCCGTCCGACCGAGTTTTCCTGTGCAACCCCGTTTCACCAGCCGCTGGTTTCACCCCTTACCGGACAGACTGAAGAATTTGTTGTTAACGGACTTCCGAAAAGTTCAATTTTCCGTGTTCTGGCTGTGTTTTCTGTTGCTAATATTTAGTTGTCTCTAAACTTGGTTGTGTGAGAAGGCACGGCACATCCACCTATGCCTCCATCTTGACAGAAGTCCTCAATACTGTTTTCTTTAGCCATGCAGAAGCTTTTTATTTTGATGAGATCCCATTTGTTTATTCTTTCCTTTATATTCCTTGCCCTAGGGGACATATTAGTAAAAATGTTGTGCGTGAAATATCTGAGATTTTCTTGCTGAAATTATCCTCTAGGACTTTAATGGTGTCACAGCTTATATTTAAGTCTTTTATCCACCTTGAATTTATTTTGGTGTATGGTGTAAGTTTGTGCTCAAGTTTCATTCTTTTGCATAAGGCCAAAATTTTGGAGATCCTAAATGGATGCCTTCACAAAAAGTTAAAGAGATTATCTCCAACTTTCTTAGATAAAAAGAAAGATTTATTAAGAGAGAATTAAGACCTCAGGGAATTGAAATGCTCCCAAAAGATCAGGTTTCAAAAATGTACAGGAACCATCTTTTGAGAGCTATGAAACAGGAAGGACAATTATTTTTAGTAGAAATAATCTATTTAGGTGACTTCCAGCCAAGATAGAGGCATAGGTAGACACACTATGCCTCCTCACACAGCCAAAAGAAGAGCAACAACAATTTAAAAAGAAAAAGCAACCAGAACTGATAGAAAATAGAACTGTATGGAAGTCCAACAAGCAAGGAGTTAAAGAAGCACATTCATCTGGACTGGTAGGAGGGGCAGAGATGGGCAGCCAGGCAGAGAGGACTTGCGGCAAGGCAACAGCTGGAGGGGAGGTATGGGAAAGGCCATGGCTGGCAGACCCAGTGAGGCAGCAGACTGTGGAGCAGGGCAGGCAAGGCTGTAGCTGGCCTGCAAGGCAGCAGCTGGCAGACTGGCGAGGCAGCAGGTGGAGGACGAGGTGGTCCCACATTTGTGTGCAGATAAACTGGGAGGAACAACTGTGGAGTGAAACAGACTGCAAAACCCAGGGCTCCAGCATGGGGAAATAAAGCCTCAAACCTTTGATTAAAAACACCAGTAGGGGTTGAGGCATCAGTGGGAGAAGTTCCCAGCCTCACAGAAGAGTTCTTTGGAGAGACCCACAGGGTACTAGGACACACACAAGCCAACCCACCCAGAAATCAGCACCAGAAGGGCCCAATTTGCTTGTGGGTAAGTGACTGAAAACCAGTGGGAGAAGTGACTGAAAACCAGCAAAGAGCTGAGCAGGCACCCTTGTTCCCTCTCAGGCCCCTCCCCACAAATACCATCACAACGCACCAATATGGGTTGCCGCCTGCTCCCCATGACCACTTAAGGCTCCACCCCTTACTATGTAACAGGCATGCCAAGACAAAAAAAAATGGCCTAAATGAAAGAATAGATCAAAGCTTCAGAAAAAAAATACAACTAAGCAACAAAGAGATAGCCAACCTATCAGATGCACAGTTCAAAACACTGGTAATTGGAATGCTCACAGAATTGGTTGAATATGGTTGCAAGTTAGATGAGAAAATTAAGGCCATGCTAAGTAAAGTAAAGTAAAGTAAAGTAAAGTAAAGTAAAGTAAAATATACAGAGAACCAACAGTGACAGGAAGGAAACTGGGAGTCAAATCAATGATGCAGACCAGAAGGAAGAAAGAAACAACCAAACAGAAAAGAATGAAGAAGCAAGAATTTTAAAAAATGAGGAGAGGCTTAGGAACCTCCAGGACATATTTAAACATTCCAGCACCCGAATTATAGATGCACCAGAAGGGGAAGAGGAAGAGCAACAAGTGGAACACTTATTTGAACAAATAATAAAGGAGAACTTCCCCATTCTGGCAAAGGCCATAGACTTCCAG
Organism: Artibeus jamaicensis; assembly: GCF_021234435.1. NCBI lineage: Eukaryota > Metazoa > Chordata > Mammalia > Chiroptera > Phyllostomidae > Artibeus > Artibeus jamaicensis. The sequence continues at coordinate 13,963,077 of NW_026521717.1, read as the reverse complement.
GAAATCCAGGAAGCTCAGAGAGTCCCAAAGAAGGTGGACCCAAGGAGAAACACACCAAGGCACATCATAATTACATTACCCAAGATTAAAATGAAGAAGAGATTCTAGAAGGAGCAAGAGAGAAGGGGACAGTTACCTACAAAGGAGTTCCCATCAGACTGTCAGCGGATTTCTCAAAGGAGACCTTACAGGCAAGAAGGGGCTGGAAAGAAGCATTCCAAGTCATGAAATCCAAAGACCTACATCCAAGATTGCTCTATCCAGCAAAGCTTTTATTTAGAATGGAAGGGCAGATAAAGGGCTTCCCAGATAAGGTCAAGTAAAAGGAGTTCATCATCACCAAGCCCTTATTATATGAAATTTTAAAGGAATTTGTCTAAGAAAAAGAAGAAAAAGTATAAACAATAAAATTACAGCAAACTCACAATTATTAATAACCACACCTAAAACAAAAACAAAAACAAACTAAGCAAACAACTAGAACAGGAATAGAATCACGGAAATGGAGATCACATGGAGGTTTATCAGCAGGGGAGTAGAAGGGAGAGAGAGGCAAAAGGTACATAGGATAAGTAGCATAAATGGTAGGTAGAAAATAGACAGGGGAAAGTTAAGAATAATAAGGGAAATGAAGAAGCCTAAAAACTTATATGTATGACCCATGGACATGAACTAAAGGGGTGCAACATGGGTTATGCAGGGAAGAGAGGAATAAAGGGGGGAAAATGGGACAACTGTAATAGCATAATCAATAAAATATATTTAAAATAATAATAATAATAATAATTTATCTAAGATATTTCTACCACCACCTTCATACACCATTGCCCAGGACATGGATGCTGCCTAGGACATGGATGCTTCCTCCATCTTCAATGAATACTAAAATCTCTTGCCTTCTTTGAATTTGATCAAGAAAATGTCTAATTGTCCAAGACTCAGCCATATGCCTGGAAACCAGGGAGTGGGGACAGCAAAATCTTGTGTCATTTACCATTAGCAATAAGAAGATGGATACTACCCACTATATCATGAAGGGCACACACAATGAGGTTTGCTGCCAATATGGCAGCTAGATTGGACACTGGAAAGACAAAAAATGTCAATGTTCACCATAAATGTGATATTTGTATTTTAAGAAATGTTTTGAAAGAGCATAAAACTGAACTGATATTCAGAGGATATATATCATTATGCGTATACCTTTTGCTCATAACCAGCATCTTTCCTAATTGACCTGTGTTGTCAAATATTTTGAATATCATACTGTATATAACCATATGAAGCAGATTTAAATAAGCTGAGTTGGTAATTCTACATATTATATTTTTTTCTGCTGTGATTTATAGATAAGCTCTAAGGGCAATTTCAAAAAAGGAGTCCAGAGGTTTTTTTTGTTGTTTTTGTTTTTTACCTTTGAGTAGCATTGGAAAAAGGAGGCTGTTGGAGAGATAGTTTGGGTTTTTGTTGTTTTTGTTTTTGTATGTAAATGGTATATTTGTTTAGGAATCAGGTTTGGTTTGTTTTTGGGTTTCTTTTTTGTTTTTTATTTCACAGTCTCAGGATAAATTTACCCACTTAAAAAAATCTTTTATGTGCAAAAACAATATTTCTGACCAATTTTTCTTAGTCATGAGCTTGGCAAAGAGCAGCAATAGGAAACTTAAACTAAGAAAGTGAATAAGGAAAGGCTTCTTTTAAGGGGTAGTTATTATGTTCAAACAGCCTAGCATCCACACCAGCATAAAAAAGTTGCAAGGGAAAACATCAGACTGAATAACATGGGCATGCATTCAATGAACCAAAAGGATCAACACAAAGAGAAAAGCAAACTGTACTCACAAGATAAAATTTTTAAAAGAAGACAATCACAGGCACAGGAGGACAACGGGAGGAAAGAATGAAGAACTCAGAATGGGTCAACAAAAAATCTACAAAGAAAAATAGAATTATAGATCTTAGAGCTAAAAAAAACCAAACCCCTAGGGCCACACAAAGCCACTGCTGAAGGGAATACTGTTCTCTGTACAAAATCTTTTTGTTTTTCATCTGCTTGGCTCTGAACTCTCAGAGATGAGTATCTGTCTGCAAACTTCTCCCACTCCCCATGTTTAGAAAGTTGGATCCTTATAGCTGAAAAATTTCCCTCGTTTTGATTAAACCCATTATCCTTTGCTATACTTTTAACCATAGTCAATAACTTGTCCCTTTTCCTTCCATTATTACTCTTCAATATTTATAGATGTATCAGTGGGTTTTTTCCCTTCAAAATGTGCATATTCAATTCCCTTGATCCCAACTGCCTTCAAAATGCATGATTTTGAAAAGACTGGAAAGGAAAGACAAGAGTCATCTTTATGATCCTTTTCATATCGGCAGTGTCAGTGTCTCCTCAATAATGAAAAAGGTTGGGGTGGGATGGGATGGGAGTAAAAGAAAACTGTACTTGAACAACTATTAAATTTAAAAAAATAATGAAAAAGGCCAACCTGGACCATGCATTTAGTCCTCTAAGTGGGCATGTTTACCAACCCTCCCTACATATCAATCAGTTGATGATTGATTTTTAAGATTTATTGATATGCACTCACTGCCAAGGTCTCTGGGCACCTTTATGACAGTAACATTAAGCAACATAAAGAGGTAGATGGTTCTTGTCTCAAAGGCTTTGTATTGCCATTCAAGATCTTTTTAAATACACATTTTAAGGTAGACTTTATGCCATCCAACTGAGGGTTATCCAGACAAGGTTTGTCCAGGGATCAAAATGGAAAGGCTTGCAATGTCAACAAGAAGCCTATACAAAAATCCCCATCTCTAGTCTTCAGAAATTCCAGAATCATAATCTTGGAAAAGCCGTTAAGACTCAGTTTCTAAACACTAACTAACCCATGGTGTAGAGCCAATCTTTCAGTGGTCCAAGTAAAGTTAGAAAAAAAATTAAAATTAAAAAAAGGCTAAGAAATAATTTTTTCTGAAAACTAATTCAAAATAAAGTTAATCAGTATTCTGTTATGATATTCTTCCTAATTTTAGTATTAAAATATACTTCCTTTTATAAAATAAGTAACTGATAGTTGCTTTAAATATCTTTACTTAACAAAGCAAAAAAAATGGCAAGATGCCTATGTTCACCTCTAAAATTCCCTTTGACACTTTATTGGTCAGTGAAATTTCCAATTCTGAAAACAATTGATTTTGCAGATAAGAAAACTGAGGCTCAGAGAGGCTCAGTGACTCTAATGGCCCTAGTCAGGAAGTGGCACAATGTAGATGAAGAGGCAGACATTCTAACTCCCACAACTGCATGCTGCTTCTTCCCATCAGCCAAGGTTTTGAGAAGTCCACTTAAGTCCTCAGTAATATTTGTCATTTCTTGCTACTCCAATTCAAAACTTTTTCCTCTTTAGAGAATTTATTCCCACTGTGTAACTCAGAGATTACATCCTCTCCCACCTCTGGTTACCAGAAAGTGTGGATGCATGGCCCAGGTGAGGTGACTCAGATGCTCCCATTTGGGATTTTGAACCTTGAAGCAGTAACTTAGAAATGTAGAGACCATTAGACACTTTAGTAGAGGCAGAGCTAAGAGCCAACAAAGGACATACAGAGAACCAGTGGCTCCAGAGGCACCTTCCTAACCAGGCACTTCTGCAGCATGGCCTCAGCTATACATTTGATTTCTCAGCCCCCTTGGTTCCTTCCTTTTCTTAACCTGGTTCCACATTCTTCTCATTGATTCTATAAGTTTCCTTAGATCCTTCCAACAAATTTCTTTTCTGATTAAATTAACCAGAGGAGGTTTCCGTTATTTGCAGCCAACAACCCTGACTGAACTGCTTCCCAAATTAGTATTCCCCAGCATCTGGATATTTCAACCCAGTTCTCAGTCTATAGTGAAGGACCAGTTAGATGTTTTGTTTTCCCAATCCCTAATGCCATATTGCAAGATTTAAAAAATAAAAATACAGAAAATCGAGCTATGTTTGAATTTCAGAAAAATAATGGATAATATTTTAATGTTATGCATACCTGGCATAATAGCATCAACATTAAAAGCATTAACAGTTAATAAACAATGTTATTTTTATATTAAAATCAAATTTGACTGGATTTCCTGTATTTTATCTGGCAACTCTTCTTATAGGCCAACATACGTATTAATATGCATAACCAGAAAACAGCTTACCACATAAGACTCATCACACAAGTTTGACATTACCTGAAATGCCCTATACTCTTCAAATAAATGAGTGAAAATACTCTCGTGCTCCACCTCCAGAGATCCTTATTTAATAGGTCTTGAGTGGGTCCAGGACGTAGGTATTTTTTAAAACTTCCTAGGTGATGTTAAGGTGTAACCAAGATTAAGAACTTGCAACACAGTTCAAGAAATTTTTAGTTCAAATTCACAGGCTGTACATAATTAACTTCAGAAATAACAAACATAGCTAAGAATTCCTAGGTAGCTTATGGCTGAATTGAGCTCATGATCAGGAACTTCATCATGTAACCATCTCAGGTAACTGGCTAGCAAGGGTTATTGAGGGCCTAAGCTCAGCCCTAAGGGCATAAAGCATCTTGGCTTCTCCCATAACCAAAACAACCTCTCGTTCTTGGTGGAAATCTAGCCCAGGTATGGACTGCCACCGCAAAAGATACAACCACTGTGACTATAATACAAATAAAAAAATCTAAGGAGCTATGGGAACAATTCATTCTGGAAATGTTTACTCGTTGCCCATACTTTCCACACATTACATTTGCTGAAAATATAGAGTTATGCGACAAAGAGCAGCTCTCGATCTCATTATGTTCACATTCTGGTAAGCAAAAAGAGTCACCAGGATGGTGAACAAAAGCTATTTGTGACACACATCACCTCACCACCATTTCTAGTGGGTATAGTCTCCCTCTGCACTCAGTGAAGTGGTCCTTCTGCAGCCTTATCAACCACTTACTAGTTACTGCTCACTTCTTGAGGTAAAGCAGGGAAAAGGAGGAGATGAGAGACAGGATAGTTTTCACTTGGTTATATGGCTTTGGGCTTGGTGGTGTTAGACAGACTCTCTTCTGTGTCTCACCCTCATAGCCCTGTGGGAAACTCTCCTCTGAGCCCTTTTCTGCAGTTCCCCTTACCAAGGTGATGCCTCTGTATTCCAGGAGGGTGTTTTGATGCTTTCTTCAGCTGAGAAAGCAGCTGTTCAACAGCTCTTTGTTTTTCAGTCCCATTGTCCTTCCCTGATACCCTAATGGACAGAACACAGGAGTACTCTATACAAATGACCACTGCTTTTTCACCAATAACAATCATGACCCCACTTCGTTCTTCTCATCTCTTAGATACAAATTAATGAGACCCCCAATCATTGAATTGCCCCCAAATTCTTGAACTCACTCAGTCTAGAATGAGTCCTCACTTCTTTAAATCCTCTGCAGTATCATCCAGAAAAAGCTCAAGTCCTATAACAAGTCCCTCCTGACTCCACTCCCTAAGACACTTACCTATTATTTCCCTAAGATTTGTTTGATCTTAGGTGTGTTTCTGGTGACTTTTAATGGATAAGATTCAATGGTATCTATAAATAGTTTCTACTATAAAAAACACTTTAAATATGTGAAATTGGCTAAGGAGGCAATTAGCGCATTAAAGAATCTGTTATTGGAAGCTACACATCATGAAGTGATGAAACATGGTCGAAACTGTAACCACTGATTTCTTGGAAGGTAAATAATATTCTTAATAAACTTTCAATTCTGGAAAAATAGTTGAAAAACATAATAATAATAGTATGTATTGGCTGTCGTTGACTGCTGTTGACAAGGTACCACACAAAAAAAGATATTTTCTGAAAGGTAGTTGCAGGTGTACAAGTAAGAATGAGAGAGAAAAGAGTCTGGAAATTCAAGGACAATAGGCTGAAAAAAAGAAAGCTATTCAACTCCAACTGAAAAAAAATCCCTCTGAACAATGAAGGCTGAATAAAAATTTGTTTTGAGATGAGGGTTAATTCAACATCACTGCTGTCAACTCATTGATTAAAACTATGGATGGATTAAGGTACCCCAGTAAAGGTTCAACTAAAAGTGTGATGCCGAGAAAAATATTTTCTATTGGAAAAGCATCTTAATCAATAGAGACTAAAAGTGTGGGTTTTATGCCTAAAGGCACCGGACAATTAGGGTGAGATTAAAAAGAAAGTTCTGGGAATTAGAATGCCAAAAATTATAGAAAAATCTAAGGATCATGTCCAGAAAAGAATTGAGGGTGTGGTTACATGGAACTAAAAGAATCAACTAGATCAAAGGCCAGCAATTTTTTTTCAATGAAGAGATACATAATAAGTATTTTAGGTCTTGTAGGCCATATCATCTCTGTAACAACAGAGATTCTACTTTTACAGAGAATCTCTGTAAAAGAGATTCTCTGTACATCTCTTTTACAGAGATGTAACATCATCTCTGTCACAGAGATTCTCTGTAGCAACTTGATTCTACTTTTGTAGTCCAAGAAACCATAGACAACATGCAAATGAATAGATGTCTCTGTGTTCCAGTAAAACTTTGTTTACAAAAACAAGTGGTGATCCAGACTTAGCCCAGAGGCCATAGTTTTGTGACCCCTGAACTAGATTAAAAGCCCAGAAAATTTGAAGTCACTTGTACAGCCAAGAAAACCACAGCCTAGATTTCAAAAGTCTGCTGAAACATAAAACAAATCTACATTATTGTCCCACGGAGTTCTGTCCTAGCCTCTTTCCTCTTGTTTTATATTCTCTCCCTAGTAAGCCTAGTCCTTTAGTTGCAAGAAACAGTAACTTGCTTGAGTTAGACTGAGTACAAAAAAGAGGGATTTAATTACAAGGGCACAAGCTTTGTTATTAATACAAGCTATTAAAAAGTCAAGCAGCTACATACCAAATAAATCCTGTCTCTCTCATTCTCTCTCTCTCACTCTATCTCTTATCTCTCTCTCTCTCTCTCTCTCTCTCTCTCTCTCTCTCTCTCTCTCTCTCTCTCCCTGTCTTTCCAGACCCTGATTTCTCTCTATAAACTGCTTTCTATGTTCCTATATAAATATTCCAGGTGATCATACTTAAGTGTCCATCCACCCTGGTCTAACCAGCAATGTCTAGAGGAGCAGAGTCGACAAGACACAAACTTGGATTCTGAGCTCCACCCTTGATGGTGAGGGCCATTTAGTGATGGTCACATTGGAAGGGGAAAGCACTGGACTGGGTAGATACCTCTGAAAGTGTCCTACAAGATCCCATGTCCCTTCCTGATGTGGTCCCTGACTACCTCTCAACCTCATCCTCCACTACTCCTCTGCAGCCCTTTATACCCCAGCCATCCTGCACTGATCTTCCCATCCTCTTTCTCTCTCACGACCAAGTCTCCACCCACGCTGGACCTTCTGCCTGGGAGCATACCTTCCTCTCTTCTCCCAGCTAACTCTTTCTTGAGTACCAGGTCTCTATGGTAGTCAAGAAAGGTGTAATTTTCTTCAACCAATTTTTCAAGACAAAGCTAGGTGTTCCTCCTCTTTTTTTTCCTCCAGCTTCCAGATCATTGAAGCAGTTGCACACTATACTATGAACTTATTTACCCCTCCAATTGGCCTGTAAACTCCTCAAGGGCAGTTTTCCCAGAGCCTGTTCTTGTACTTGCCTGCAATACTGTCAGTGACCAATAAATGCTTGCTAAACAAAGGACCCCGTCAACTTCTCAGATTCCCCTTCTCTTCCCCACCCAGCTGAGCTTCCCAATCAATCACTCCAACAACTTTACAAACTTTCTCAGTTTCCTTCACTCTGTATTTCTATCTCCTACCAGCCCTGATCATCCTCAACCCTGATTCAGTTTCCCACCTCCCTTTTCCTCCTGGGCTGCCCAACACTGCTAGAAAAATTGCAGACAAATGTTGAAAGAGAACATTTCAATAGAAGGTCTTTGGTTTCCATGGAGCTATGAGTGGAGTTCAGTAATTTTGAAACTTTTCCTTAGTCTTGTAAATAGGTTTTTCATCCCCTTGGCAGCTGTTCTAAAACTTTCCCAACATGAAGTTTCACTTAAGTCTCAGCTTGATACTGTCATGTTTTGGCCTGTTTGGATATGTTAGGGGAGCTAATAATAAAGGGTTCTGTGAAGTCTGCGGACATGGGCATGTAGGTTGTGCCCATAGCTAAGTTTGAGACTATATAGTAGAGTGAGGAAGGAGATGATGGAATATGCAGATGCCTTCAAGACAGAAGTCTTGAAAGGCACAGTGATGTTTACTTAGTCATTGGAGCATAGGGATCCTGAGAACAGCAAGGAGGCTATTAATCAAATGTATACCTAATTCAGTCCTGGGGTATTTGTCTTTATAGAAGAGAGAAAGAAATAAAACCTGAAAGGTTTGGTTTTTTACTTGTTTTTCTTCATACTGAAGCCCATGAAACCTTTGGAGCATGCTAACAGAGAGTGCTCAGAGGAGTCAGAAGTAGGAAACTGCCAGGTCAGAAGAAGCAGTGGGTAGAACCACAGCCTAGAAAAGCAGTGTAGGGTCAAAGAAGTAGCATCTATACGTGAATGTGCAGCAGAAGCCCACCCATTGGGATCACTGACAAGGAACATATGGTGCCCAGGGAGCATTGTGGGGGCTCTGATATCGCAGAACAAACATGCCCCTAAGAAAATGAAAGATACTCTGGTAACTCCTAAAATAATTGTAGGACTTTTTGAAGGGCTGCTAGACCTAGTGAAAAAGATGTAGAGCTAGAGTGATTTTTTGTTGACTGCCCTTCCTAATCTTTAACCTGCCTCTGGGCACTGAATTTGCCTCCCACTTCGCAGAGAAAATAAACATTATTAGATATAGTCTTCCACCATTTCTTATCTCATCTCCAAATACTTAGCCAAAATTCTTGACCATCTTTCCTGTGACAGAAATGACAGGAATGAGAACAAGAAAACATGCTAGAAGTACCCATCAGGGGTTGGAGGGAATCTTGATAAGAAGGAAAAAAGTAGAGTTAGCAAGTCTGAGTGTGGGTTGGATGAACTCAGGGCCTTTTCTTAGGGAAACTGTGAAAATAGATCTGAACCTCACTCTACAGTATTACTGTCTTCCTTTAACAACAGTTGCTTCTTAATATCTTTTTAATTTCCAATGGTACAAGAGCCTAGTAAAAGCAAGATGAATAAATGAAGGAATAAATTAATGAATCCCTTAACTATATGATTTGATAAAGGTATACTTAATAGCTAAACTAACATTGGCACCTCCTTTAGGGTCATGAATACATATATGGAAAATGCTGCATATCTTCAGTACAGAGGCTTACACTCTGGGGAAGGAGGAAAAGCTCATACACAAATTCAGACCATGTTTACATCAATACTTCACCATATTTTTTGATCATGTCGCCCACCTGGAAAAGTCTTACCTGTCATGTTCCTTCACTGTGAGGTTTGAAGCCTGGGCAGGTGTGGTCTGGAATGGGCAGTGGATAGGCTTTGAAAGGACACTTATAAAGTATCAAACTGAGAAAAGAAGAAAACAGAAGAAACAACAGACTTCGTAAACACAAAACCAAACTTAAGTTGGGAGGGAAAGATACCTTCATCTGAGCTACAGTCCAACTTAGGAAGGGAAAAGGAGTTTCACCTGTGGTGATCTTGCTGAATCTATTTACAAGTGAACTTTGGATCAAAATTCCCAGGAATTCCCAGGAATAGCTTCCCTAGGCTTGTAGGTAAGATGCACCAGCATTCTTCTTAAGCCATGGCAAAAAAAAAAAAAAAAAAAGGGGGCTTGGTATGGAAATGCAATAAACTTAAAAGCAGTAGGTCCATAATTTTTTTCTCAAGATTGACATTTATCAATATATATCAACTTATGCCTGGCCTAGACATGTGATATTTAGTAATACATGTCACATTTGCAGTGAAAAAGTTCACTGACAAAATATATACATATATAAAGCAAGTTATTTAAATTAAATATTTTCTTGATTAGATTTTATTTTCCAGCTGCTTTAACTTAATAGAATCTCTTCCTTACTTTCAAAACTTTTGGCTTAGCAATGATTATCTGTTCAGTCCTATGGCTTTTTTGTATGTGTGTCAGTGGCAATTAAATACAACACAAAGATGATTTGTTTCCTAGCTATTTGAGATTCTTGTTTTCCACTGCACCTCAGAAATTTTGCTCAAGTTCACTACACTTTGTTAGGAAAATTTTATTTGATGAGAAAGGATCCCAAATCCCCAACTTAAGGTGCAAACATCTTAGGGGCATACCAACTGCAAGGTATGTTATTGTGTAATTACTATAGGGCTTTGTAATTATTGATAAGCTGAAAACCAAATCTATTGGTCTTTTTGTTTTCTTAAAGCATACTTTTTAGGCTTTCCTAATATAAGTCTCTACAAAAATGTTTCAGTGTTCTTTACTACTCTGTGGCCTCATTTTTTAAATTTTTTTGGCCTCATATTTTTATGTAGAATTTTAAATCTCACTATTTTAAATGATCATCACATACCATTTAGTGAGCATAAGTAAAATTTTTAGATAAAACTAAACAAAATAGGCCCCAAAGGTATTTTTTTAGAAAACCCAGCATTTAAAATTTCGTCTTAAAATTTTTTTAATTTTAATTGTTGTTCAAGTACAGTTTTCTGTTTTTTACTCTCATCCCAGCCCACCCACCCAGCCCTCCTCCCTGCCTCCCATTTTCACCTGCCCTAGTTTTTGTCCATGTGTCTTTTATACTCGTTCCTATAAACCTTTCCCCTTTCCCCCTGAAATTCCCTCCCCTCTCTCCTCTGGACACTGTCAGCCTGTTCTTTATTTCAGTGTCTTTGGTTATATTTTCCTTGCTTATTTGTTCTGTTATTAGGTTCCACTTATAGATGAGATCATATGGTATTTGTCTTTCACCACCTTGCCTTATTTCACTTAGCATAATGCTTTCCAGTTCCATCCATGCTGTAGCAAAGGGTAGGAGCTCCTTCTTTCTTTCTGCTGCATAGAATTCCATGTGTAAAAACATTTAAAACCATAAAAATAAATACTAAAATCAGATTTAAATACAGAGCTTTGATTCTTTTTTCACCTGTTTCTGAACTATGCAAATCAATTTTATGTGTTATTGCACTTTTAAATGGTTTCAAAACCCAAACATAAACACTTTATTCAGCCCTCTGACAATGGGATTATACTCTTTGAAGCACACACAATCCAATTGATCCCAACTTTCATACAGAATGTCATTTTTGTCTATATAGTTTTATTCAGCAATCTAAATGCAAATACATTCAACCAATGACCAATGCAGTACTTAATGCAGATTTTCAAAAAGAAAAAAATGTATATTAAGAAATCTGTCTATTCTAGACTGTTTGAGGTGGGAGAAAAATGTCTTCCCTGAAATTGCCTAGATAGGAGAGATGAACAAGCCTATATTTCATCATGCCCACAAAAAGGACCCAGCCAAGATGATCTGAGATATTGTTTTTCTCCTTTTCACTTTAACTGAGGACTAGACCTTAGGCAATCACACTTCTGTTAAGATTTTTTTTTGTATTTTTTCATAGTATAACACTTCCTTCTCTGTGTGCCATGATAGACATTTGCACAAAGCTATTTAGCTTTAATAAGAATCATAACTGCTACTTACTAAAAACCTTTCCTACCAAGAACTGAAATAAGTGCATCACCAAAAGAAGAAGTATGTGTGTGCACACACACATGCATGTACTTACATGTATTTAATTTTCGTATCACCGCATGAAGGAGATCTTATTACCACCACTATAAGGATGTGAAAAATTAAACTTAGAAAATTTAAGTAACTTAGCAAAGAAATTGTCAGAGGTTGAAATTAAACCCATGTCTATCTGATTTAATAGTTCATGCCCTGAATCTCTCCCCAAAAGGCCCATATTGTTATTCACTCCTCATTTCAAAAATGCTTCTCACCCAAGAACACTGGCCTCCAGCCCCAACATTATTGGTGCAAGGTTTCTATTCTACTGGAAACCAAGGGCAAAATTTCTTCAACTTTGCAGCTTTCAGGGGCTTCTAGAATTTCCCAGCATAGAGGGCTGCATGGGCAATCAAGTTGTATGTGTTCTCTGACATCACTCATTTCTCAGAGTCAGGGAAAATAAATAACCAATACTAACCTCCCTGCAAGCTTCCCCCACCCTGTAGTCTCAGAGGAATAATCAGGTTCTTTCACTGCTTTGAAGGCTGGTTCCAAAATAGAGTTCAAATCACAAATACAAGAAAATGTTGTCATCATTTGAGAATGAGAATAGTGGTTTCACTCAAATCTTAATTTCTTTGTTATAGTAGAATCACTGGTATATTTTTTAAAGGAATAAATTTTGAAGTTTACAATTATGAAAAGTGCTGTTTCCCTCTATGGCACTTGCATATAATAGAGCACTTTGTGACCATGCACTGAAGGTCATTAAAGCACTTCATTAATGGGCTAATCCACTTTCGTTTAAAATTTTTTTACAGAAAAAAACTGACACTCTTTTCTCTTTTTTTTCTCTTTTTTTATTTATTTTTTATTGATTATGCCATTACAGTTGTTCTATTCCCCCCTTCATTCCCCTTCACCCTACCCCCCGTCCCCACCATTACCCCCCTTTAGTTTATGACCATGTGTCTCAAGTTCTTTAGATTCTATATTTCCCATACTATTCTTGCCCCCATCAATTTTCTATCTACTGTCTATGCTACTTATTTTCTGTACCTTCTCTCTTTCTATCTACTGTCTATGCTACTTATTTCCTGTAACTTCTCCCCCCTTCTTCTCTTCCCACTCCCCTATTGCTAACCCTCCTTGACATCTTCATTTCTATGTTTCTGCTCCTGATCTAGCTGTCCTTTTAGTTTGCTTTTGTTTTCAGTGTGGTTGTTAATAACTGTGAGTTTGCTGTCCTTTCACTGTTCATGTTTTTTTAACTTCTTTTTCTTAGGTAAGTCCCTTTAACATTTCATATAATAAGGGCTTGGTGTTGATGAACTCCTTGAATTTGATCTTATCTGAGAAGCACTTTATCTGTCCTTCCATTCTAAATGAAAGTTTTGCTGGATAGAGCAATCTTGGTTGTACGTCTTTGGATTTCATGACTTGGAATACCTCTCTCCAGCCCCTTTTTGCCTGTAAGGTCTCTTTTGAGAAATCCGCTGACAGTCTGATGAGCCACTCCTTTGTAGGTGACTGTCCCCTTAGCTCTTGCTGCTTCTAGGATTCTCTCCTTCATTTTAATCTTGGGTAATGTAATTATGATGTGCCTTGGTGTGTTCCTTCTTGGGTTCAACTTCTTTGGGACTCTCTGAGCTTCCTGGATTTCCTGGAAGTCTATTTCCTTTGCCAGATTGGGGAAGTTCTTTTTTATTATTTGTTCAAATAAGTTTTCCACTGGTGGCTGTTCCTTTCCCCCTTCTGGTCCCCTATCATTTGGATGTTGGAGCATTTAAAGATGTCCTGGAGGTTCCTAAGACTCTCCTCATATTTTTGAATTCTTGCTTCTTCGTTCTTTTCTGTTTGGCCATTATTTGCTTTCCTCTGGTCCACTCCATTGATTTGAGTCCCAGTTTCCTTTTCATTGCTATTGGTTTCCTGTGCAATTCCATTCATTTCAATTAGCTTTGCCTTCATATATTTGTCTAATTTGTCGGTATAATCAACCAGTTCTGTGAGGATCCTGATCACCAGTGTTTTAAACTGTGCATCTGAGAGTTTTGCTATTTCTTCATCGCTTAGATTTATAGGCTCTGGGGCTTTGAGATCTTCTTGAGCCATTTTTGGTCTGTTCTAGCCTGTTAAGTATGAGTAGCGGAGCCTTGGACTGCCATGTTGCTGGGTTATGACGCTGTATGTGGAGGCGGGGTCAGAGCAGGGAAATAGCAGCGCCCTGTGCTGCTGTTCACCGTGGTGCCTGCTCAGTCCCCTAGTCTCCCTGCCCACTCCCTCTCTTGTCTATCTGCGCAGGAAAGCGCGACCACAGTCAACCCGCATCCCTGCTCCCTCGCTGTTTCCCCGTGGTTGCTCCCTGAGTCACTGACTAGGTCCAACCCTGCGCCTGGGTTCCGCACACCCGAGTCCGTCTGACCGAGTTTTTCTGTGCAACCCCGCTCCAACAGCTGCTGGTTTCGCCCCTCTTACCGGTCAGGCTGAAGAATTTGTTGTTATCAGACTTCCGAAAAGTTCAATTTTCTGTGTTCTGGCAGTGTTTTCTGGCTGTGTTTTCTGTTGATAATATTTAGTTGTCTCTAAACTTGGTTGTGAGAGAAGGCACGGCGTCTCCACCTACACCTCAATCATAGCGGAAGTCTCCAGTTAACTTTTTATATTTGGCGAATTTCACTTCAATTAAAAGCAGAAAGGGGGTTGGCGCGAAACTCTTTGTGCACAGGCCTAGAGTCGGCTGGACCAGAGGTCTTGCAGCCCTGCATCCCCCAGCCTGGGTCAAAGTCAATACCCCAGCTCGTGAATGTAGAAAGTGACATGGGATGAGGAAAAGACAACAGGGGTATCAGAAAAGGGAATATCGGGAGAAAAAGACAGAGGAACCGGTGGGACACACTGCTCATTACATCGCTACCACTGCAGGGTCGAGGGGTTCCGCCGAGGCTCGGTTGGAGGAGAACCAAAAACTGGCACTCTTTTAACTGAGCATAAGTTTCCTTTAATCTATAGGTAAGAAAAAAAGAGTTTTTTTTCATGAACCACCCGTGTAAAGCTGTTGAAATGTGCTATTTTAATCACTGTTTCAAATACAAGGGAATTTGTATGACCATTTGCTACAACCTCCTCCTTCTCAAAACTCATTCTATACTGTTCACTTGTTCAAATGACATTATATCTATTCTTCTTTTTTTTTAATAAATTTATTTATTTTTTTTTGAATTGTTTATGCTGTTACAGTTGTTCTATTCCCCCCTTCATTCCCCTCCACCCTGCCCCCCAACCCCACCATTACCCCCCTTTAGCTTATGTCCATGTGTCTCAAGTCCTTTAGGTTCTATATTTCCCATACTATTCTTGCCCCTCCCCATCTATTTTCTATCTACTGTCTATGCTACTTGTTTTTTGTACCTTCTCTCCCCGTCTCCTCCTCCCACTCCCCTGTTGCTAACCCTCCTTGAGATCTTCATTTCTATGTTTCCACTCCTGATCTAGCTGTCCTTTTAGTTTGCTTTCGTTTTAGGTGTGGTTGTTAATAACTGTGAGTTTGTTGTCCTTTCACTGTTCATGTTTCTTTAACTTCTTTTTCTTAGATAAGTCCCTTTAACATTTCATATAATAAGGGCTTGGTGATGATGAACTCCTTGAATTTGGTCTTATCTGAGAAGCACCTTATCTGTCCTTCCGTTCTAAATGAAAGTTTTGCTGGGTAGAGCAATCTTGGTTGTAGGTCTTTAAATTTCATGACTTGGAATATTTCTTTCCAGCCCCTTCTTGCCTGTAAGGTCTCTTTTGAGAAATCTGCTGACAGCCTGATGGGGACTCCTTTGTAGGTGATTGTCCCCTTAGCTCTTGCTGCTTCCAGGATTCTCTCCTTCGTTTTAATTTTGGCTAATGTAATTATGATATGCCTTGGTGTGTTTCTTCTTGAGTCCAACTTTTTTGGTACTCTCTGGGCTTCTTGGATTTCTTGGAAGTCTGTTTCCTTTGCCAGATTGGGGAAATTTTCTTTTATTATTTGTTCAAATAGTTTTTCTACTGGTGGTTGTGTCTTTCCCCCTTCTGGTACCCCTATAATTCGGATATTGGAGCGTTTATAGATGTCCTGGAGGTTCCTAAGCTTCTTCTCATTTTTCTGAATTCTTATATCTTCATTCCTTTCTGATTGAACATTTTTTTCTTCCTTCTGGTTCACTCCATTGATTTGAGTCCCAGTTTTTTTTTCATCTCTATGGGTTTCCTGTGGAATTCCATTCATTTCCCTTAATTTAGCCTTCATATGTTTCTCTAATTTGTGGCTATAGTCCACCAGATCTGTGAGGAAGCTGATGACCAGTGTTTTAAACTGTGTGTCTGAGAGATTTGCTATTTCTTCGTCACTTAGATTTATCTCCGGGGCTTTGAGGTCCCCCTGCGACATTTTTGGTCTGTTCTGGCCCTTTAAGTGAGAGAAGCGGCGCCTTGGAGTCCCAGGTCGCTGGGTTGTGACGCTGTATGTGGGGGTGTGGTCAGAGCGGGGAAATGGCCGCCGCCGCAACCGCCGCTGGTCCGACCGCTCACTCCCTCACCCGCGTGCAACCGGGCAACCACAGTCAACTCGCTGCCACCGCCTCCCCACTGACTCCTCTGTAGTCGCTCACCCGGTGGGCCGCTCGGGTTTGGAACCCGTGCGACTGGATTCACGCATCTGGATTCCGCGCCGGGTCGATCGAGCTCTCCTTTGTAACTCCTCACCCGACGCCGATTTCGCCCCTTACCGGTCCGGCCGAAGAATTTGTTGTTAGCGGACTTCCGAAAAGTTCAGTTTTCCGTGTTCTGGTTGTGTTTTCTGATGCTAATATTTAGTTGTCCCTAAACTTGGTTGTGTGAGAAGGCAGGACACATCCACCTTAAACCTCCATCTTGGCGGAAGTCTCTATTCTTCTTAATTGAACATTTTTTACTAAATTGAAATAAAAAAGAGAGGAGAATCAGGCATAAAAATTACAGCTTTTCCCCACTAAAGAACAAAACAGAGGTGAAAGAGCTAAACTATTTCCCATTCTGAATGCAATGAAAGAGAAAGATGGATTCTCTAAGAATTTCCAAAATAGTAATTGATGTATTTTTCCCATTAAAAAATAATTTCAGAATTTATTAAATGTAAGTTGGTATGTTTATTTCTCATCTGTGAAACACTTGAAAACAACTTCTTTGAAAACAAAAGAAAAGAGCAAAGAAAGTGAATTGTTGAATATCACAAATATTAGTAATGATATTGCTCTCAACAGTTTGTAACTTTCTCAATGTTTGATTTCCAACAGGGCAAATAAATATGACCTGAAGTAGTTTAAGACAAAGTCCATTTTCTCTTATCAGCAACCAAAGAGTTTTCTCTATGATCACAAATGTATTCTGACTTAGGGATGAAAATAATACATTGTTAATAACTAATGTCATCAATTATCAAGAATCTACCATATACCAATACATTACCAAATGCATTGCATAAATTATCTCATTTAATTCTTATTTTACCTATTAAGAGACTAATGTTCATGAGGATACCAGAACCAGTAAGCAACACAATGTGTTGGTAAGGCCATATTTTCGGTCTGTTTAAGATGTGTGATTGGCCCTGACTGGTGTGGCTCAGTGGATTGGACATCATCCTGCAAACCAAAAGATTGCTGGTTTGATTTCCAGTCAAGACACATGCCTGGACTGTAGGCCAGGTACCTGGTTGGGGGGCATGTGAGAAGCAACCAATCGATGTTTCACACATCAATGTGTCTTTCCTTCTCTTTCTCCCCATCTTCTGCTCTCTCTAAAAATAAATAAAACAGGATAGAATAAAATGTGTAATTGGCCTAATGGAGTAATTTTATGGCTATCACAGTCAATAATAACCTAATGCATAACCAATGAGGAGAAAGAAAGCAAGCTCAAATCTAATAGGCGAGATATCCATTCCTTAATGTGCAGCATGGTCATGGCCAACGTGTCATATTTCATAAAATCTCCAAATGAGCAAGGAATAACTAATACTGGGAAAACATTGGGAAAAAGAATATCCCACTCTTCCCTTACTGAGATCCACTTATTCTTCTTTGATTAGGACTTGTGGGATTGCTCTTACACACACATACTTTCCATGAGTTTTTTCCAACTAGCAACTTAGGCCAGTCCATTCATTCCTTCATTCATACCTCCAGTTCACCTCCTCTATAGCAATCTATAATTCTCTCTTCCTCTAGGACCCAGCTCTCAGCTTCCAGAAAGCCCTCTCTGACCTTCTATTCTCCATGCTGATCACTCCTTACTTTATTTATTCTTCATCACTCCATACAGTGCTTGGAATCTTGCTTCCCTGACCAGACTGTAAGTTCTTCAGAGGCCAACATTTTAACTTTACTTCTCCTGTCTCCAGGTGGCTATCCGATTAATGCACTAATAATAATTTTATTCTTCTTTAGGTTGAGGATATTTAATACAGAGGATATGACTTCAATACCACTCTATTTATCAAGACTGTCGCACCTATCACTCAGGGACTCAGTAAAACTGTGTAATGTATTATTTACTTAGTTTATTGATTCTATTTTTTATCTAAAATAGATGTATATGCCTTTTTCCCAAATAATAGCTCAGTAAGTATAATTCAACTTACTTAAAACTCACCACTGGTTTCCATTAGCTCCTTAAGCACTTACTTGTTATGAGCTCAGAGCTCTTGGGTCTATCAAATATTTGTCTTTAAATGAATCTTCTTAATTATATCACTTTGGATTTTGACATCAGATCTCGTTAAGTAATTCTACCCATTTGTTAGTTCAGCTAACCTGTACTGCGATATCAAATAAACCCATACTTCCTGGTTTTGTAGTGTAAAATTTTGGATTTAGCTCACAAAGTTCTTGCTTTGTAAAGCAAAGTTCTTCAGTCTTTATGGCCACAGAAGAGATAACATGCAAAAGGGACCATTGCTTCCACCTATGTGACTCTATATCTCTTCCACTTAATCCACTGGTCAGAATTGGTCACATTGTCTCAACTCACTTGCAAGGGAAGCTAAGAAATGTAAGACAGCATATACACATTCAGTAAGCATTTATTAACATTAAAGGATGACACACCATCCTTTATGGCCCAACTCAAATGTTTTTTCCTTCAAAAAGTTTTCTGTAATCTTTCCTAGGTAATTGAAGTGTCATTTTGACTCCAAATTCCTAACACTACACTGGCCTGTGTTCATGTCTTCTAGTTTACATCCCCTGCCACAAGTGGGATGTACTTTTTTAAAATTTAAATTATATTTTATTGTTTATGCTATCACAGTTGTCCCAACATTTTCCCTTTGCCCCTCTCCACCCAGATGCCTGCACTCCCCGCACCATTGCCCATGTCTATGGGCCATGCATATATATTCTTTGGCTACTACATTTCCTATGCCTTACTTTACATCCCCATGACTATCTATAACAACCAATTTGTACTTTTTAACCCCTTCACCTTTTCCACTGATCTCCCCTACCACTCTTCCGTCTAGCAACCATCAATACATTCTCTATATGTGTATGATTGTGTTTCTGTCTGCTTATTAATTTATTTTGGTTTTTAGAGTCAGTATTGATAGATATGTATTTATTGCATTTTATTGATTATGTTTTTAATATTCTTCTTAAAGAACACCCTTTAACATTTCATATAGTACTGGTTTGGTGATGAACTTCTTTAGCTTTTTCTTATCTGTGAATCTATCTGTCCTTCAGTTCTAAATGATAGCTTTTCTGGGTAAAGTAATCTTGGTTGTAGGTCCTTGTTTTCTACCACTTTGAATATTTCTAGATATTCTCTTTTGTTCTGCAAAGTTTCTATTGGGAAATCAGCTGACAGTCTTATGGGGGCTTCCTTATAGGTAACTAACCAATTTTCTCTTGCTGCATTTAAGATTCTTTCTTTGTCTTTAACCTTTGACATTTTAATTATGATATGTCTTAGTGTGGGCCTCTTCATGTTTATCCTCTTTGGGCTGTCTGTGCTTCTTGGACTTGTATGTCTATTTCTTCACCAAATTATAGAAGTTTTGTTTCATTATTTTTTCAAATAGGTTTTCAATTTCTTGTTCTCTCTCATCTTTTCAGCACCCCCATGATGCAAGTGTTGGTATACTTGAAGTTATCCCAGATACTCCTTACACTAATCTCATTTGGGGAGATTTTTTCTTTCTGCTGTTCTGATTGGGTTTTTTTTTTAACCTTCTTATATTCCAAATCACTGATTTGATTATTGGCTTCACCCATTCTACTGTTATACCCTGCAAATTGTTCATTTCAGTTAGCATATCCTTCATTTCTCACTGGTTCATTTTTATGGTTTCCATGTTCTACTCTTCCCCTAATTTCCTTGAGCATCCTTAAAACCAATGTTTTAAACTCTACATCTACTAGATTGCTTGTCTCCATTTTATTTAGTTCTTTTTCTGGAGTTTTGTTCTGTTCTTGCATTTGGCACATGTTTCTTTTTCTCCTCATTTTGGCAGCCTCCCTGTGTTTGTTTCTATGTATTAGGTAGAGCTGTTATAACTTCTTGGCTTGGTAGAGTGGTCTAATGTGGTGAGTGTCCTGTAGGGTCCAGTGGCACAGCCTCCCCAATACCCAAGCTGGGTACTCAAGGTGATCCCATCACATGGTCTGTGCACACCCTCTTCTTGTAATTGAGCTTTGATTGCTGTTGGCACATCAATGGGAATTATTTACCCAGTCCTATCAGCTGCACAGACAGGTTGTGGCTACTGACCACCAACCAACTTCTGACCACCATGGAGGATCATCTGTGCAGGGCCAAACTTCACAGATCAGGACTTATTTTAGCAAGGCTCTTGTGCCCCCTGAGTCCATACCTTGAGTGTGTTACTGGTGGAGGTAGTTGGGTGGTATTGCTCCAACATGGCCTGTAGCTGTCCACTGGGCATGTAGGCTCTGGGGCCTCTCTGGATGTACAGGCCAAGGTCAGCCATCACCTGTGTTCTATTTGGGCCACCTGGAATAAGCTGCAAAGTGCTCTGCAGATGGCTACTATTTGTGCTGGACCCAAGAGAGGCCCAGCTGTGAACAAAGGCCAGCTGCCACTAGTGTCAGGCCTGAGGTCACTTAGCAAAAGGAACAGGGCATGCAGAAGTCAGATGCTGGTAGTTTGAGAAAATTTAGGAAAAATATGAAGCATGAGCCAAGACAAGCCTTTCGTATGGAAAAGCCCATTGAAACAGCTTTCCACTGAAAGTTCAGTGGGTGGAGACTCAGGGAATCACCAGGGTGGGGCAAACAGTGTGATGGAGCCTCCAGGCTGATGGAGTCTCAGGCATGGTGCCTGCTTGCTGACTCTGTGGATGGAGGGCTCAGAAAAGGAACAGTGGCCAGCACTTCTGTCTGGGAGAATACTGCCTCCAGCTCACATCCTGATGCCAGACACTTGGTTCCTTCCTGTATGCCTCTGGTACCTTTCAAGTTGCTGCCCCAGCACTAGAGCTCAGAGCAAGTGAGTTTAAATAAGTCTGCGCATGAGCTCTTTAAGAGGAACTGCCGGGGAATCCAGAAGTTTCTGTCTTTCACAGCCTTAATTACCACTGGTTTTTATAGCCAGAAGTTATGGGGCCTTCTTTTCCTGGAACTGGAACCCTGGCTGGAGGTCCTCATGTGGGACTGGGACCCTTTGGTCCTGTGATATCCCTCTCAATTTTTATCCTTCAGACATGGGTGCACAACCAGCCCATTCTGCAACTCTACCCTTCCTACCAACCTCAGTATGGTTTCTTCTTTAATTCCATAATGTAAGACTCCAGCTCAGTTTCTGGTGGTTCTGAATAATGATTGTTCTGTAGTTTAGTTGTAATTTTGATGTGGTTGTGTGAGGAGGCAAGCTCTGTTTACCTATACCTCCATCTTGACCAGAAGTCCACTGGGATGTGCTTGTTTTATCCACACTTTCTGAGCCTTATGCCAAGTAGGGGGCTAGGTTGTATTTCGCTTTTAAGGCCTCTTTTAAAACCAAGCACTGCTCAAGAATCTTTGCTTGACCCGCAAGAATCAGAAGGGGGCTAAGGAATGAAGAATCTAAAAGCACTTTTGAGAAAACAGAGGGGGAAAAGGCAGCAAGATTTATAGGAATTCAGAGACAAAAGCCTCCCTTTAGAAAATACTTGCCCATTTTCTCATGTTTGGTGGGAACAGAAAGATGGCATCATTTGAAAACATTGGTTATGACTAAACAATACATTAAAGATTTGTATAATATTGGCAGTTTTAGAAAAAAAAATGTTCCTTTGAACAGTCTCAGTAAAGTAAAGTTCTCTCTCCCAGAACCACTGTAAAAGTTAGATGGCAGCTTTCTGCCAACTCAAAATTGCCAGAGTGAAGCATCAAGTCATAAATGCCCCCAAGTGACTTCCTGGGCTATCTGGTATGGGTTTTTTCCCTTCTATTTTGCAGAAAGAAAAGACAGTAAAAGTTCCTTCAGAGAGCTGCCAAGGTGCTCCCAGGCCATTGTGCAGAATCATTGTCAGGTTAAATTAGGGAGTACAGACTCCATGAGTGTAAAAAAATCAATACTTGATGGAAGATTGCTCCCCAGAAAATCTGTTTTGATTCTAGTATTAATTCATGACCAAAGGCTTCTGCAAAATGACATGCCATTAGTCAGAAAATAAACACATTCTATACTTGAAATTGGATGAAAATATGTCAGCTGATTGACCCATTCATTCTCCTCACTCTCTAGGCAGAAAGAGTGGGTGTGGTAGCTATGTGAATTAGTGCCCCAAACCTGGTTCATTTTCAAAACAAGATAAAAAAAATATTTTTTAAAGTCCAAAGTGAATTGGGAGTAGTCTCTAGGCCACTGTTGGAAAGCTATTGCAAATGTGTTCTGTCAAGGCAAATACATTTGTCTGGAAGGTCTGACTCTCCTGAGTTTTCTAGCCTCAGAAATGCTACTAAAAACCTTAAAATAAAACAAGAATTTTTCCCCAAAACCAGTGACCTGCAATTAATGTCAATGTAATGTCTTTGTCATATATAAAGTAACCTTGTCCTCATTCTTATCTATTAGATTTCTTCAACTAAAAGCTTTTGCAAGAGGCAAGTTCCAGCCCTTCTTTTGTGCTAATGTCATCAACTTTTGGGGCTTTCCCAACTGGTACAGCTAGATCTGAAGCTGGGATAAATTTCATTCCACAACCCTAATACATGTAAATATCACCTGCTGCATTTCCTTTAAATAAAATTAAATCTAATTCTGACACTATCAATCATCATTAGAAATGTCTCTCCATCTCCAAGGTAATGAAAAGGGCCCAGGGGTTTGACAAAGCAAATGTTCAAGGACACCCTTCTGTTCTTCTGTCCAAACTTGTCAACACCAAGATCAGGCTTGAATGGTCCCTTGATGGCAGGTGGTTTTAACATAGACACAGCAAACCTTGCCAACCTTAGAGTTTCAGTGTCAAAAATCAGGCTTCCTTCTTTTCTCTGCTTTCTGCCATCTTGCCTAAAAGACAAGTAACTCTTTCTCCTCTTTGAATTTCCTCAGTAAGTTCATCAATGCAAAAAACAACACAAAGAAAAGGGTTGTTTTTAAACAACTAAACTTTCCATTCTGTTTAGTAAGACAGCACTTAGTCCTAGTTAACATTTGGGGAAAGAGAGAGGGAAATTAAAGGAAGACAAAACCCACAGACTCATTCTAAAGAACTGCTTCCCCAGGATCTCCACTGAGGTTTTCTGCCCCTGCTGTACCCACCAAGACATAGACCTCTAAGCACAAATTGACATTTTCTGATGTGCTCTGTATCCAACTATGGCTGCTAACAATGTCGAACATGCTGAATGTGTGGAACAGAAGAGGGGTCATGATATCGGTTGTTGGTATGAATTTCACTGGGAAAGGAATTGCCATGGTGGAGCTCCATTGCTGAGCACCTTTTCCTTCAGATACGAAAACAAAGACAGTAGTTGCACAACTCATAACTAGGCAACAGAAAATGTCCCTGTAGGAAAGGACCAGTTTACTCACAAGCCTCATTACCCATGGTGACTTCATTAGAATCCTTACTCAGGAGTAAATTGGGATTGCAGAAGATTGTCTTGAAACCCACATTTAAAAAAGAAATCTTCAAAATTGATGTGGAGGCACTGGTGCTCCAGATGCTCCAAAGAGCTCTTTGTTATCCCAGCTTAACAGCTCGACCTCTGGATTAGAGCTCACATTGGCTACATTTGACATTCAGAAGGAAAACAGGAACTGAGAGAAGAAACAGATACCAGCACCCAATGGAAGGCACACCATCCTGGGGTCCAACATAAGGTATCTAATTCAGAGAGTTCAATTTGCTAAAGCAGCCTGAGCCCCCTTATGTACCAGAATTGTACCAGCATATAATTACAATAGCATGAATCTTCACTCTTTTAAAAAGCGTGGACTATTGTAAAACTAAATAAATAATCCTGGATTGTATGGTTCAGTGGGTTGGAACGTCATCTTGTAATGGAAAGTTACGGGTTCAATTCCCAGTCAGGGTATACACCTAGGTTGAGGATTTCATTCCTGGTCCAGGTGTGTACAAGAGGCCGCCAATTAATGCTTCTTTCTTGCATCAATGTTCCTCTTTCTTTAAAAGCAATGAAAAAAATGTCCTTGCTAGGATTAAAAAAAAACTAAATTGATAAACTAGATGACTAAACAAAGTTATATGAGGTTTTCTCACTACCATTTACAAATGTGAAGAAGAAAATAACATTAAACACCAATACATTATAGTAACAAAATAATCATGTTTATTCTTTTGCATGGTTGCACATATTGGTAGAGCTATTATAAAACTTTTAAAAAAGATTTCTGAACAAATAAAAAGAGAACTTTCAAAATACAGCCCCTTCTAGATGTAAAAGAATAGTTTCAACTGAAATTAAAACCTCAATCTCTAAAATCTTTCCAAAGTAAATAAAAATGGAGAGGTTACCATTATAATTGATCACATGAAAATATTTCCACTTTCACGCAAAGATCTTAAATATTAGGGCTAAGATGCAGAAAGTTCTCTTTTATTTACACATTAGAAAATCACCCTCCCATAGATTAGAAACACGTCCAGCCTCATCACAGTAACCGGAGGGATTGAAACACTGAAATACTGAATAAGAAATCTATAAATTTATATATTTTTTGGCCTGTCATCCACCAGCTTCAGAATTCTAGGGGCTCTACAAAGTACAGGACTTATCTAAAGCAGAAATATTCAGGAAGTTTTTTAGATCATGTCCTCAGAAGTTCCAGTATTCCCTTTTGCAGCCATACCAGCTGGGGCAAAATTAGGTTTAAGGTTCTGAATATGCAAAACACAGAGTTTATTCTCATATTATTATTTATTAATTATTATATTATTTCCCATATGAACTGCTGTAAACCTACTTTTGCCACACCCCTTTTTGGAGAATAGGTGTTTCCACACACATACAATGGAGATGTGGTATTTGTATATGCACTGGAAGTAGACTCTGTGGGGTGTCCAAATGTGATCAATTTTGAAAGGTAAATGATAACCCAAAATTATGACTAGTTCCCCTTTGACTTTGTTAGCTCTAAGGCAACATGATGCCAAAATTCTCAATTGACTATTAAGTTTACTGATGAGCTTAAATTACAGTGCTTGTGCATATTCTTTTTATATATTCAAATAACCTGCACCAAACCAGCCTTGAAACAGATGTTAAAAGAGAATGGAAATATTCAAGATATATCTGGAACTAATTCAAAAGAACATCTCCTTAAACATTCTAGAAAGAAAGAAGTCTTAGTTATTCTTTCCCAACTATATAGTGAGAATATGGAACTATTAGGGTTAGCAAGGGGGAATATATATTTCTCGAGAAAGCCCTTGCCCACTCTTAGGTAAAGCCATACATGTCCTCTGAAAAAGTCATCGATTTATTTGAATCATACTTTCTGGTCTGAATTTTTTCATATTAAGCATTATTTTGTGAGGAGTTGCAGAGATGCAAACTCTAAAGGGTGAGCACAAAGAGAAAAGCACAGAGCCCAGAACTCCTTGAGGAGAACCTACTTACCTGCCCACCTTTCCTTTGTCACAGAAGCCACTAGAGAGCTGTGAAGCAGGGCTACCACACTGGTGCACTAATCAACACACACACACACACACACACACACACACACACACACTCGTGCTCCTCCTTCCAAGACTGAGATACTTTCTCAGCTACAGAAAACATAGTTATGCCACTGGCATTAAAGCTGAATTACAGGCTGTCCCACCCCTGCCACATCACTTCCACCTCTACTTTGGGTCGTAGCCTTCCACCTTTCCTAATTAACTCAGCTTGCAGTATCCTTTCCTATCCTTCCATCTCTGTATCATTTCCCAAGCACACTGATATACACTGTTCCTTGACATTATTTTGGGGAGTCTTTGTTCTAAGTGGAAGCATGAAACACTAGGGAGGTAAAACATCTGGAATCAAAATGAACTATGATCAAGATATGATTGGGAGACCCTGGAGAAATTTACTTATGCCTGCTCAGCCTAACTTTTTGCCCCATTAACTATCTGAGTGTTCTTGATTCCAAAGAATGACTTCAAGCACTGGTTCGTGGTAGATGTTGGGTACATCTTTACCCACCCCCCTGCTCTCTGGACCCTCCTCCATGTGCATGTTCCTTGTATTTCCAACTATACTATGAGCTCCTCAAATAAGGTGAATACTTCTCTTGCAAGGTAGCATGGTATGATTTGAAGTTAAAAACAATGGGTTCAAATTTAAGCTCCCCCATCCAACATTTCCCTTCCTATCAATGAAAATTTGAAGTTATTAGGTCTCTTGAAGTCACAACTCCTTCATCAAGTGGGGTTGTAATAATAATCATCTGATAGGGTTGACATAAGAACCACTGACATTAGTACCTAGCACATTATGGGCACTTGGATAAGTGTTTAATAAATATTAATAAAGAAATCATCCTCTTCCTTATAAATGTTCTTTCATTACATAGGATGTATCTAAATAATGCTTCCACCTAGCCCTCAGCACTAAGAGGGATGGGATTTTCCATTCTAGTTTTGGTAAAAAATTCTTCTCAAATCATGTCTCCTCGGTCACTGAACACTGAAGATTTCTGACTGAGAGGAGGCATTCCAGCTTAATGAGGCATACAGCTGCCCAAACAAAACTGCTGGGGCAAGTCATTGAATAAAGAGTTAATCCCAATTTTTCTCTTTCTCTTCTGCCTAAACTTATCCTCCTAAGAGGATGCAGCAGGAAGTCAACATTAAGAAAAATTTCCCAGAAAGATAATTTATTTATTCACTGTGCTCTGTGTGGAGAGGGCTCTAGAGATGAATTTACAAAATAGAAAAATTGGCTGGATTATTAAATACCATTTTTAATAAACCTGAGTAAGATCTTATCACCAAATGGAATTTTCCTGCAGAAGCCAGGATAATAAAACTTTGAACAAAAATCAGATTTCAGGACTTCCACCAAGATGGAGGCATAGGTGGAGATGCCGTGCTTTCTCACACAACCAAGTTTAGAGATAACTAAATATTAGCAACAGAAAACACAGCCAGAACACAGAAAATTGAACTTTTCAGAAGTCTGATAACAACAAATTCTTCAGCCTGACCGGTAAGAGGGGTGAAACCCCTGGCGGAGCAGGGTTGCACAGGAAAACTTGGTCAGACAGACTCAGGCTCACAGAACTCAGGTGCAGGGTTGCAAGGGGTGGACCTAGTGAGCGACCGCGGGGAACCAGCAAGGGAGCATGGCCAAGATTTGACTGTGGTTGCGCATTCATGCGCAGATAGACCAGTGAGGGAGTGGGCAGTTAGACGGGACCCAGCAGGCCCCAGCAGCAAGGGCGGGCCCCAGCAGCAAGGGCGCTGCCATTTCCCCGCTCTGACCACGCCCCCACATACAGGGTCACAACCCAGCAACCTGGCAGTCCAAGGCTCCGCTACTCATACTTAACAGGCTAGAACAGACCAAAAATGACTCAAGAAGATCTCAAAGCCCCAGAGCCTATAAATCTAAGCGATGAGGAAATAGCAAAACTCTCAGACGCACAGTTTAAAACACTGGTGATCAGGATGCTCACAGATCTGGTTGATTATAGCCACAAGTTAGAGAAACATATGAAGGCGAAACTAATTGAAATGAATGGAATTGCACAGGACACCAATAGCAATGAAAAGGAAACTGGGACTCAAATCAATGGAGTGGACCAGAAGAAAGCAAATAATGGCCAAACAGAAAAGAGTCAAGAAGCAAGAATTTTAAAAAATGAGAGCCTTAGGAACCTCCAGGACATCTTTAAATGCTCCAACATCCGAATGATAAGGGTACCAGAAGGGGGAAAGGAACAGCCACCAGTGGAAAACTTATTTGAACAAATAATAAAAAAGAACTTCCCCAATCTGGCAAAGGCAATAGCCTTCCAGGAAATCCAGAAAGCTCAGAGAGTCCCAAAGAAGTTGGACCCAAGAAGGAACACACCAAGGCACATCATCATTACATTAGCCAAGATTAGAATGAAGGAGAGAATCCTAGAAGCAGCAAGAGATAAGGGGACAGTCACCTACAAAGGAGTGGCTCATCAGACTGTCAGCAGATTTCTCAAAAGAGACCTTACAGGCAAAAAGGGGCTGGAAAGAGGTATTCCAAGTCATGAAATCCAAAGACCTACAACCAAGATTGCTCTATCCAGCAAAGCTTTCATTTAGAATGGAAGGACAGATAAAGTGCTTCTCAGATAAGATCAAATTCAAGGAGTTCATCATCACCAAGCCCTTATTATATGAAATGTTAAAGAGACTTATCTAAGAAAAATAAGATAAAAAAGATGAACAGTGAAAGGATAGCAAACGCACAGTTATTAAGAACCACACCTAAAACAAAAGCAAACTAAAAGGACAGCTAGATCAGGAGTGGAAACATAGAAATGAAGATCTCAAGGAGGGTTAGCAACAGGGGAGTGGGAGGAGGAGAAGGGGGGAGAGGGTACAGAAAATAAGTAGCATAGATGGTAGGTAGAAAATAGATGGGGGGGCAAGAATAGTATGGAAAATATAGAATCTAAAGAACTTGAGACACATGGTCATAAACTAAAGGGGGCTAATGGTGGGGACGGGGCAGTAGGGTGGAGGGGAATGAAGGGGGGAATAGAACAACTGTAATGGCATAATCAATAAAAAATAAAATTAAATAAATAAATAAAACAGAAAAAATCAGATTTCAGTTCTGAAGTTCATTTAGACATTTCTTTAAAAATTTAGTTTATGAGATTTTCTACTTTGTCTAATGAAGGATAATGAACTTTATTTTTTAACTACTTTATTGTTGTTCATTACAGTTGTCTGCATTTTCTCCCCACCACTACCCCCCACCCTAGCCAAACCCACCTTCCTCCCTTGTTTCCTCCTTCCTCCTTGGTTTTGTCCATGTGTCCTTTTAGTAGTACCTAAAAATCCTCCTTCCCTCTGGCTATTGTTAGATTGTTCTTAATTTCAATGTCTTTGATTATATTTTGTTTGCTTTTTTCTTTTGTTGATTATGTTCCAGTTAAAGGTGAAATCATATGGTATTTGTCCCTCACCTCCTGGCTTATTTTACTTATCATAATGCTCTCCAGTTCCATCCATACTGTTGCAAAGGGTAAGCGCTCCTTCTTTCTCTCTGCTGTGTAGTATTACATTGTGTAAATGTACCTTTTTTTTTTTCAAGATTTTTATTTATTTTTAGAGAGGGGGAAGGAAGGGAGAAAGAGTGGGAGAGAAACATCAGTTTCTCTGACGAGAAATACATCAGTGAGATAAATAAACATCAATTGGTCTCCTCTCATACACCCCCAAGTGGGGACCTAGCCTGCAACCCAAGCATGTGCCCTGACTGGGAATCAAACCAGTAACCTTTTGATTTGAAGGCTAGCACTCATTCCACTGGGCCACACCAACCAGGGCATATAGGTGACTTTTAACCACACACACATACATATACAAAAGCAGGGAGAGCAATTTCATACACACAAAAATCATAATCTACATCTCAAAAACCAGCAGTTATGGCAGCAGAGCCAGAATTTGTAGGAGAGACTTTCCATTTTCAAGTTTCCTTGGGCCCAGCCTGTTCACCAAGCAGTGGCCTCTCCTCTCACCTCCAAGAGAGGGAAGGGCAGTCACCAAGCCAGAACTCTTGGTTGACTCCATAGGCATTTCCAGTCTAGCAGATTCAAGTGAAACTTTGGGGAAGGGGGACCCCAGGATGGAACAGTTGAGAATCTTGGTATGGAAACAGAGGCAGCAGATGGCCAGCTGAGAGTGCACACTGGGACTCAGACAGTGGTGGGTTCAAGTACTGACTCTAGAATGTTAACAACATGACCCACCCTGGGATGAAGTGATGTACAGAAAGCACTAGAACAATGCCTGGGCCATAGGCCTAATAGACATTTTGACTTTTTATAGATCAAGTTGACTTCAAGCAGTTCATAAGTACATTCTGGTTGAATTGGTACCATGATAGTGTCAACACCCATTCTACAGATGAAAAAATGGCTCCCTACATCTTCTGGCTTGTGCTGGTCAGATGGGTGAACTGGGCATGTCTGGGGAGAGTGTGCAAGTGAGTAAGGAGGTTGGTGTGAGCCACCTGAGCTTGGAGGGAGGTAAAGACTCTCCACCGGCTCTGAGGATGGACACGCAGAAGCCCAATCACCCTTCCCTGAGCACGTGGCTGGTCTGCAGAAGTTGCTGAGGTTGACCATGTCAGTGTACCTGGCCTACAGTCCCAGCACAGGTCTGTTCACAGTAACATGAGACTGCAGGAGGAATGACAAAGCCAGGTTTATTGCTCCAGGTTAAACAAGTGGATACAGGATTTGAAGCAGAGGAGCACAGAAAGTTGATGAACATGTTCTTAAGGCCATTGCTGAGTTCTCAGCATCCTGAGAAGTTGACCCATGCCACACAGATGTGCTGATCAGCTTCCCACAGGCCAGGCCACCCCTACCCAAAGTTCAAGTGGCAAGCCAAGGCTCTGGCGGGCAAGGCTCCTTCGGTGCACAGTACTGCCCATGGAGATAGTTGCAGAGGTGTGAGCATGGAGGCAGGTGCTGTGTCCTTTTAGGAAGGTGTCTTGTCTTGGTGGTAGAGGAAGAGGCTGCCTACTTCTTCTTGGTGGGGGCCATCAGCAATGCCAGCTTTTTGAGCAGGCTGGTGCTGGCTTTCATCACCACATCATGTTCAATCTTCTTCCGGATCGCAAACCTCTAGGCCCTTCTTGAGCTTTTGCTGCTGCACAATGTGTGCCTTCTTGAGAGCAATAACACAACCTCCCTTCCTCAGGCTGAGTTCCACTCTGAGGCCACAGCCACCACCTTGCTCTCAGATGGCCTCTGAGCCTGGGACTTACGTTGCCCCTGTGCCATGATGGGGCATATGCCAGAAAAGTTTGAACCACTCATTTACTGATAGGCACTTAGATTGCTTCTAGCACTTGGCCATTGTAAATTGTGCTGCTATGAACATTGGGGTGCATAGGTTCTTTTGGATTGGTGTTTCAGGGTTCTTAGGGTATAATCACAGCAGTGGAATTGCTGGGTCAAAAGGCAGATCCATTTTTAGTTTTTTTAGAAAATTCCATACTGATTTCCACAGTGGCTGTACCAGTCTGCATTTCCAGCAACAGTGCAGTAGGGTTCCTTTTCCTCCACATTCTCTCCAGCACTAGTTTGTTGATTTGTTTATGATGATCATTCTGAAAAGTGTAAAGTGGTATCTTGTTGTGGTTTTAACTGGCATCTCTCTGATGGCTAGTGATGCTGAGCATGTTTTCATATGTCTCTGGGCCCTATCTATGTCCTCCTTGGAGAAGTGTCTGTTCAAGTCTTTTGCCCATTTTCCAATTGGGTTTTTTGTCTTCCTGGAGTGGACTCATGTGAGTTCTTTATATATATTTTGGAGACCAAAACCTTGCCTGAGGTATCATTAGCAAACATGTTTTCCCATATTTGGTTCTCTTTTTATTTTAATGCTATTTTCTTTAGCCAAGGAAAAGCTTTTTAATTTGATGAGGTCCCATTTCTTTATTATTACCTTCATGTTCCTTGCTTTAGGGGACATATTGATGAAAATGTTGCTGTGTGGAATGTCTGAGATTTTCCTGCTGATGGGGGGAAGAAGCATAAAATGAAGTAAAAATAGCCTCTTCAACAAATGGTGTTGGGAGATCTGGACAGCTACATGCAAAAAAATGAAACTCGATCACCAACTTATACTATACACAAAAATAAATTCAAGGTGGATAAAAGACTTAAGTATAAGTTGTGACACCATAAAAGTCCTAGAAAAAACATCAACAATGAACTTTATATATGACTTTCTATCAGAGTTTGCAAATGTAGTTCACAGAAGTTAATGACTTTTTTCTCCTCAATTTCATGTAGCAGATAAAACTGAGCTCACTAGAGTTTTCCTACAGCAGAGTCACTGGTCAATATTTTGCTACTTGCTCTGTCAATGCTATCAAAATATTGTTTATAATTTTAAGAATAAGCATGTAATTTTCTTCTCCAACAAGAGCAAATTAGGCACTCACTAAATAATTGACAAAAATACTTAATTCTAGGGATTTCTTGAGGATTTGCTACTATTAAAAAAGAATTTGAAATAAAATTTTCCTTCATTTATTCAACATGTTATTTTTATTTTCATGCCTGATGATGAAAACTGTTAGAGTTTATCTCCCTGCCAATCACAAATTCCAGACTCAAAACTGGTCTCCAAGAGCCTCTATAGGGTGTGCATGTGTGGTTGTTAAGTAGGTGAGACAAAGCCCCTTTTATTTAGGCCTTCACCAACCAAGAACTCCAAAGGGCACTGAGAAATGTTGGTCCTTAGTGTTTTAATTTCAGATAACAAGATGCTGTCATCAAGGACATTTACAGTTGGAACCCTTTCTCCTGTCTTGGCAGATGCCAAGACAGCTGCACCCTCATCCTCAGGCTGTCAGTCTAAGATTTATCTATTCAGTCACTTAAATATCTCAGTCACTGCAAATAACTCATTTGCAGGCATTTTACTTAACACTTAACCACTGAAATGCCCTTGGCAGGCTGAAAATTTATAGGCCAACCTCTTAACCCTTGACTTTAAAAGTTAAAAAGGAAGGAAGAGTACTAAGTCTTCTGTCCCCATTTCAACAGTCACTTTCTGGAATATTCTTGTCTCACTGTTTTCTCCCAAAAGAACAAGTCTAAGAATAATATTTTAAATTATTCAAATAAAAGTATCACTCCCCCTCCCTCTCTTTGTCTCTCTCTCTCTTCCTACCCCCAGTATTTTTCCACATTAACCTAATATCAAGGAAATGGAGAAGATCATAAGCCCACCTCTCTGACACCACCCTCTCCCTACCTGGCTCGTGAACACTGGAGCTTTTCTAAGAGCTGACATTTCTTCAGTGTCCACCATGTGCTGAGTACTGTTCTTGCCCCATTGGTAGCGGGAGTGACAGGTTGTTACAGAATCCTTGAACTCTGCCTCAGTTACAGAGACCCAAAAGTTATTCTAGAGATTAACTTTTTGGATGATAACACAATCAGAATTTGAGCAGAAGACAATGTTCTAACAATATCTAGCTCTTGTGTTGTAAAATCCAGGCAACTTTTAAAAAACATTTTTTAAATGTTTTCCATTAGTTAACACTCAACATCATTTTTATTAGTTTCAGGTGTACATCATACTAGTTAAATAATCACATACTTTACAAAGTGTTGTCCCCACCCCCCATGATGTTTCCAATATCCATCTGGCACCATACATAGTTATTAGAATATTATTAACTATATTTCCTATGTTGTACTTTACATCTCCATGATTATTTTATAACTACCAATTGGTACTTCTCAATCTCTTCACCTTTTACACCCAGTCCTTCAAATCCCTTCCATCTGGCAACCATCAGTCGTCTTTTGTGTCTATGAGTCTATTTTTATTTCATTTGTTTATTTATATTGTTCTTTAGATTGCACATATAAGTGAAATCATATGGTATTTATCATTCTCTGACTGACTTATTTTGATTTAAATGAAGCCCCTGCATCCATCTATGTTGTTGCAAATGGTAAGATTTCATAAAAATATGGAACACTTCACAAATTTGCTTATCATTTTTGCATATGGGTCATGCTAATCTCTGAATCATACAATTCAAATATATTTGCTGCTGAAGCAAGCACCAGGCTACTTTTTATACAGGGTGACATGATCAAATACAAACATTATAGCAACTGAGATAATTAAAAAGTAGTTTAACATTTTCTTGAATTTCTTGAGGAACATTAATAATAGCACTTGTTTAACTCTTGTTCTTTTTACCTCTCATTTTCACACATCTTTTGGCCCTTCAGAAATGCTCACTCTTTAAATCTCTTTCTTTCAACTCCATTTCCCAGATCTTCTTGGCACCTGCCCCCTTGTCTTTCTTGGCTTTATTCATGTCCTCTTATCCTTTCACCACTAGTCCAATCTCCAACCCACCATAAAAGCCTGGGAACTTGGCTGACAAAAATGCCAGAGTATAAATATGAAGTTTATGTTCTACTGAGGGACTACAGATGATAAATAAATAAGCAGTAAACCAAAATTATCAGATACAGTGTGATTTTTGATGGACATAGTGCCAGAAAAAAATAGAAAATGGTAAACTAAAAATGAATGCTGGTAGAGGAGGAGGATGAGAATCATGTGGATTAGAGTCAGGAAAGACATTTCTGAGGAAGTGATGTTAAAGTTGACATCTAAATGACAAGAGAAAGCTAGTCTTAAAACACCTGAGAGGAAAGTTTTCTAAGAAGGGGGAACAACTACAACAACTACACTAAAGTGTAAATAAGTTTAGTGTAATTGTGCTTATGTAGTAGAGGAAAAAAGAGATGCCTGGAACTGACTTGTAGAACTGCCTCTTTTTACTTCCTCATATCAACGCCCTGAAGTCTGAACACAACAAAGGAGGGGCTTCAGTAGACCTTCTTACTCTTTATCAAAGTTCTCTGTCCCACCCTGTGGGAGGAATATACTATCCCATGCCATTGAACTGAGGTGTGGTCATGTGACTTGCTTGGACCAATTATGTGTGATGTGCATCAATTCCAAGCAAAAGCTTTTATAGCCAAATTCACTTCATCATGTCCTTTCTCTTTCCCCTCTGCCAGGTCATCAGAAGTGTTCCAGAAAACAGCTGTTCTGTTAGTCCTGGAATGAAGAACCAATGATGTGTAACAAAGTTTTAGCCAAAGCGCTGTGGAAGTAATAACTGTTGTTTTAACCACTGTGTTTAGGGGTTATTTGTTATTGCAGCATGACTTTTCTCAGCTTAAGTGATACAAAGTCCTTATGCAATAACCTAAAATGACTCTACTTCTAAATAAAAGTAGTTATTCAACTGGCCTCTCAGAACTCCCCACACCCACCCACCACAACAATCTGGGAGTTCCTAGAAAATATCACATATGGTCCATCAAATAATCTATCATGAGTTAGTTTCCTCTTTCTTCTGCGCTCTCTCTCTCTTTTTCGTTTAGTCTTCTATTGTTCTGAGAGTATTCCTTTGTCTGAAGGGTATTATCTGCCCTGGGCACCACAGCAACTTTCCACTTTCATCATTATTTCCTACAAGATCATGTGTATCACCTATTGTTTAGGATTTTGAGACACAGGAAAGGAGAATAACTCTCTTTTTTGTGTATTAAATTGAATGAGAATAGTGCTATTGTGCCTTTCAGAAGTTGAAAGACAGTTGAACTGGTTATTTTGGTTGTTACTTGTAATTTTCTACCCTTTTTGCCCCTCCATGGGAATGAGCCAGAAGGCAGTGCCAAGAGCTAGAAGCAGGAGGCCCTTCACAGAATTGATGTTCCATTACAAATTAACATTTGGTTTTATAACTAAAAAAGCTTTGCCTAATGCAAGGCTACAAAGGTTTTCACCTATGTTTTCTTCTAGAAGTTTTGTTGTTTTAATCTATAAAGGACACATGGACAAAACTAAAGTGGGAGTAGGACCAAGGGTGGGAAGTGTGGATGACTAGGGTTGGGGGGAATGGGTGTAGGAAAATGGAGACAATTGTACTTGAACAACAATAAAAAAAGTAAAAAAAAAATTACATTTAGGTCTATGATCCATTTTATGTTAATCTTTTATCTTGTTTCTCTCTTGTTTTTATTAAACTATAGTTGCCATATTTTATTAAAGTATGGTTGACATACAATATTATGTTAGTTTCAGGTGTACAACATATCAATTTGACATTTATATACCTTAGAAAGTGATCATCATATTAAGCCTACGAATCATCTGTCACTGTACAGTTATGATATTAGTGACTGAATTTTCAATGCTGTACAGTACACCCCTGTCACTTATTTATTTTATAACTAGTAAATTTGTACCTTTCAATCCCCTTCATCTTTTTTGCCCTTCCCTCTACCCACTCCCCTCAGGTAACTATTGTTTTGTTCTTTGTCTCTATGAGTCTGTTTCTGTTTTGTATTATTTGTTTGCTTGTTTTATTCTTTAAGACTCCGCATGAGAGTGAGATCATATGGTATTTGTCTTTCTCTGTCTGGCTTATTTCACGTAGCAAAATACCTTCAAGTTCCATCCATGCTGTTGCAAATAGCAAGATTTTAATTTATTTTTTCTTCCTAATATTTCATTGTATGTATATATACACACACAAATATAAATATATTTATTTATTTATTTATACCACATCTTCTTTATCCATTCATATATCAATAGACTTCTAGGTTGTTTCCATATCTTGGCTATTGTAAATAATGCTGCACATTTAAAATTAATTTTTGAATATAATTTGAGGAATATAATTAGGTTAGTGTTTTCTTTTTAAGGTTTTCATATATGGATATCCAGTTGTTCCATAACCATTTGTTGAAAAGCTATTGCTTGGCTTTCTGTGTGACAGTGTCCAAATGCTGCCTTTAAAATGGCAGTGTAGGGAAATGGTATGCTTGTTCATTCCCATGAGAATGATAACAAAATTATAGAATAATCAACCTGGAGAACCATCAGAAGTTTAACTGAAGAGAAGTTGTATAACTAAGGGTATAAATGAGAAGCCACATTGAGACTGGTAGGAGGGGTGGAGACCCAGAATGGGTTGGCTCTATATCCACCTGTGGGGAATGAGAATCAAGAGAGATATCTTGGCTACAGAGATCCCTCTGAAGAACAAGGGCTCCCTGACTCACACTGGGTTTTCCAGCCCAGAGAACCAATGATGAGAAGAGGTATCCCACAATATCCAGCCATGAAAATCAACAAGGATTCTGTACATTTCCTATCTCTTTGTTGAAGTTTTCAGTAAGTTCATCTATTTGTCAAGTTCTTTGAACATCCTTTTAACTGGTGTTTTGAACTCTGCATCTGCTAGATTGCTTGTCTCCATTTTGTTTTGTTCTTTTTTTTTTAGTTTTGTCCTGTTCTTTTTATTTGGGATGTATTTATTTGACTGTCATTTTAGCTGCCACCCTGTGTTTGTTTCTATGTATTAGGCAGAGCTGCTATGTCTCCCAGTCTTGGTAGAATAGCCTTATGTAGTAAGTGTCCTGTGGGACACAGTTACACAGCCTCCCTGGTCATTCAAGTGGGGTGCTTTGGGCTGTGCAGGCTGTGTGCTTTATCCTGTTAAGCCTTGATTGCTGTTGGTACATCAACGGCAGGGATTGAACTGTAGGCCAATTAGCTTGAGGACTGTCCATGACTATGGTGGAGGAGCTGCCATGCAGGGACTGACTTCACACAGTAGAAGTTGCTCAGTGGGACTCTGGTGACTGCCAAGTCTGCCCCTTGAGTGTATTGCTGGTGGAGGTGGTTATGTGGTGTTCTGTCAAGGTCTGAAGCTGTCTCTTGAGTGCACAGGCTCTGGGGAGTTTCAAGCAGTGCAGGCCAAATCAGCTGTTGCTTGTGTCCTGCCAGGGCCCACCTGGCATGAACTGCAAAACGACCTGTAGATGACTGACAATTGTGCTGGATTTGGAGGCACCCAGGTGAGGCTGAGCTTCCAATCATGGCTGTCTGCTGCTTGTACCAGGCTTGGAGCTTCTTAGAGAGAGGTATGGGGCATGCCTTGGCCAGATGCTGCTTGTTTGGGGCTTGTAGACCTTTGAGAGATTTTAGGAAAGTCTGAAGCATGAGTCAAAATGGGCCATTTGTATGGTAAAGCTACTGGAAAGGGCTTAGGTGGCTCCCAAAATTGGCTGGGAGGAGTCTCAGAGAATTACCAGGGAGGAGCACATGATGTTAGCCAGGGTGATGGACACTAAGATATTGTACCCTTATGGGCCTATAGGGGGAAGGCTGAGCAAAGGAACGGTGGCTTCTACAAGTGATTTTATCTGAGAGAAAGCTGACCATCCAGCCCTTGCCCTGGAGCCAGATGATTCAGTTCCTTTGTTATGTTCTTGGTGCCTTTCAAACTGCTGCTCCAATGTTAGAACTCAGAGTGAGTGAGTCCAAAAGTCCATGGGTAGGCCCTTTGAGAAGATTTCCTGGGACTCCAGAAGCTCTCTGTTTCACTCAGTCACAATCTCCACTGGTTTTCACAGCCAGAGATTATGGGGACTTCCCTTCTGTCACTGGGCTGGAAAACATGGTCTGGGGCTAGGATTTCTCAATCCTCAGTGGTGAGGGGGAATCCCTCCACAACTGAGATATTTCTCCTCATTTGTTACCTCACACAGTAGTGGGACCTGCCTATTCTTTTTCTCTGTTCCTCCTCCCAGTCTCAAAGTGGCTTCTTCTGTATATCCTTAGTTATTGAACTTGACGTGGTTCTCAATGCTGTTGTGTAGTTTAGGTGTAATCATGATGTTGTCATGGGCAGATGTGAGTACCACATTTACCTACTCTGCCATCTTGACCAAAGCCACAAAAATAATCTTGAAAGCAGCAAAAGAAAAGCAGTTAGTTACTTACAAGTTTGCTCCCATAAGACTGTCAGTTGATTTCTCAACAGAAACTTTGCAGCCAGAAGGGATTGGCACAAACTATTCAAAGTAATGGAAAACAAGGACCTATAACCAAGACCACTCACCTAGCAATGCTTTAATTTAAAATTTATATAGAGATAAAGAGCTTCCCAGACATGAAAAAGCTAAAAGAGTTCATCACCACCATACCATCATTGTAAGTGTTAAAGAAACTTCTTTAAGAAGAAAGAGACTTGTTGGTGTGGCTCAGTTGATTGGAGTGTCATCCTGTAACCAAAAGATTGCTGATTTGATTCCAAGTCAGGGCACATGACTGGATTATGGGTTCAGTCCCCAGTCTACGTGTGGGAGCATGTGATCCCCCTGTCCAGATGTGTCCAATTCCTGGTCTGGGCACTGATCCCCAGGCCAGGCATATATTGGAGGCAATCAATTGATGTCTCTCTCTCTCCCTTCCTCACTCTCTAAAAGCAATGAAAAAAATGTCCCCATTTGAGAAGAAGAAGAAAGTGAAAATATATATAAATAATAAAGTGTTAATCACCACCTACCTATCAATAATTTTTTAAACTGTAAGTAGATTGAATGGTGAACACACAATGCAATATACACATGATGTATTGTGGTACTCTGCTCCTAAAACCTGTGCAACTTTATTAACAAATGTCATCCCAATAAATTCAATAAAAACTTACTCAAGAAAAGAAAAAAATACATGTAAAGGGATTAAAC
This sequence comes from Artibeus jamaicensis, assembly GCF_021234435.1. Classification (NCBI taxonomy): domain Eukaryota; kingdom Metazoa; phylum Chordata; class Mammalia; order Chiroptera; family Phyllostomidae; genus Artibeus; species Artibeus jamaicensis. The sequence goes on along the minus strand of NW_026521717.1, from coordinate 13,923,595 downwards.
TTCCCATCAAAAGGCACGGGGTATCTGAATGGATACATTATGAAAAATATGAAAACTAAGAAAACAAGACCAATACATATTCTCTCTACAAGAGACCCTGTTCAGATTTAAAAACACACAGAGACTCAAAGAAAAGGAATGCAAAAGAATATTTCATGCAAATTATAATAAAAATAGAATAGCAATACTTATATCTGACAAAATAGATTTTAAAACAATCTTTAATGAGACAAAGAATAACATCTCATAATGATCAAGAGATTAATCTAACAAGAGGATATATCCCTCGGAAACATTACACACCTAATATAAGAGAACCTAAATATATAAAGCAAATCTTGATGGACTTAAAAGGAGAGAACAACAATACCACAGTCATAGTAGGGAACTTTAACACCTCATTGTCATCAAGGGATAGATATTCTAGACAGAAAATCAACAAGGAAACAGCAGCCTTAAATGACATATTAGACCAGATTAATTTAATTGATAGTTTTAAAGCATTTCACCCTAAAGAAGCAGAATATACACTCTTTTAAACTGCACATGGTACCAGCATTATTTACAATAGCCAAGATATGGAAGCACCTAAGTCACCATTAATGGAAGATTAGCTAAAGAAGTGATACATATACACATACATACATGCATACATACATACATACAAGGGAATGTAGATTGGCCACAAAAATGAAATCTTACCATTTGCAACAACATGTATGGATCTAGAGAAAGACAAATATCATAAGATTTCACTTATATATGGAATCTAAAGAACGGACAAACTAAACAGAACAAACAAAACAGAAACAGACTAAAAATTGCAGAGAACAAATGGATTGTTGCCAGAGGAAAGAGGTATTGTGGGGCTGGGTTAAACTGTAAAACGTATAAAATGGTAGTTACACAAAATAGTTACAGCACAGGGAATATAGTCAATAACATTGTAATAAGTAAATATGGTGCCAGGTGGGTATTTGAAATATTGGTGTTATCACTTTGTAAATTATATGATTGTTGGTTCTAGCCAAGATGGAGGCATAGGTAGAAACCATTCACTTCCTTGCACAACCAAAAGGAGGATAGCGACCAATCTAAAATCAATAAACAACCAGAAGTGCCAGAAAATCAAAGTGCATGGAACTCTGACAACCAAGGAATTAAAGAAGCAGTTAACCAGACCAATCTGACCAGTGCACTGAGACAAAGAAATATAGCCCAAATAAAAGAAGAGAGCAAAACTCTAGAAAGAGAGCTAAGCAATGTGGAGATAGCCAACCTATCTGATAGAGATTTCAAAACCCTAGTAATCAAATTGCTCAGAGAACTAAATGAGCTTGGTTGCAAAATGAAAGAGCAAATGAAAGATGTCCAAAGTGAAACAAAGCAAAATATGCAGGGAACCAACAGTGATAGGAAGGAAACCAGGATTCAAATCAATGATTTGGAACAAAAGGAAGAAATAATCATACAACTGGATTAGAATGAAAAAAAAAACCCCAAGAATTCAAAAAAATGAGGACAGGCTTAGGAACCTCTGGGACAACTTTAAACATTCCAATATCCATATTATAGGGGTGCCAGAAGGAGAAGAACAACAGCAAGAAATCGAAAACTTATTTGAACAAATAATGAAGGAGAACTTCCCCAATCTGGTGAACGAAATAAACTTCCAGGAAGCCCAGGAAGCCCAGAGAGTCCCAAAGAAGTTGGACCCAAAGAAGAACACACCAAGGCACATCATCATTAAGTTACCCAAGATTAAAGATAAAGAGAGAATCTTAAAAGCAGCAAGAGGAAAGGAGACAGTTACCTACAAAGGAGTGCCCATAAAACTTACCAGCTGATTTCTCAAAAGAAACCTTGCAGGCAAAAAGGGGCTGGAAAGAAGTATTTGAAGTCATGAAAGGCAAGGACCTACATCCAAGATTACTCTATCCAGCAAAGCTATCTTTTAGAATGCAAGATAAAGTGCTTCCCAGATAAGGTCAAGTTAAAGGAGTTCGTCATCACCAAGCCCTTATTATATGAAATGTTAAAGGGAGCTATCTAAGAAATTGAAGAAGATCCAAAACTGTGAACAGTAAAATCACAACAAACTCACAACTATCAACAAATGAGCCTAAAAAACAAAAAAGGAAGACAGACAAAGAAAACAAAAACTAAGGAAACAACTAGAACAGGAACAGAATCAGAGAAGTGGATATCACATGGAGGGTTTTCAGTGGGGATGGGGAGGGGAGGAATGGGGGGGGAGGTACAGGGAATAAGAAGCCTAATTGGTAGGCATAAAATAGATGAGGAGAGATAAAAATGGTATAGGAAACAGAGACTTCAAAGAACTTATAAGTACAACCCATGGACTTGAACTAAAGAAGGGGAATGCTGGAGGGTTGGGGAGTGTAGGGTGGAGGGTGGATGAAGGGGAAAAATTGGGAAAACTGTAATAGCATAATCAATAAAATACACTTTAAATAATAAAAAAGTAGATGAAAAAAGAAGCAAATGGTTAAAAAATAAAATGGCAATACACAGGTATCCGTCAATAATCACCTTAAATATGAATGGCTTAAATGCTCCAATCGAAAGGTATATGGTAGCTGAATGGGTAAGAAACCAAGATATATATATATATATATATATATATATATATATATATATATATATATAAATAATGTTGTCTCCAAGAGACACACCACACATCAAAAGATACACACAGACTAAAAGTTAAAGGATAGAAAAAGATATTTTATACAAATGGAAAGGAAATAAAGCTAGAGTAGCCATACACATATTCGAATAAATAGACTTTAAAACCAAGGCTACAGAAATAGACAAAGAAGAACACTACATAAAGGAAACAATCAAACAAGAAGACATAACCCTAGTAAACATATATGCACCCAACACAGGAGAACCTAGTCATGTAAAAAAAAATCTTGATAGACATAAAGGGAGAGATGAACAGAAATACAGTCATAGTAGAGAATTTAACTCCTCATTTAAAACTTCAATGGGTAGATCTTCCAGACAGAAAATCAACAAGGAGAAATTGGCCTTAAACATAACACTAGATCAAACGTATTTTTTCTTATTTTTTTTAGTTATTTCTCAAGTACAGTTTTTGTCTATTTCTCCCATCCCGGCCTCCCCCGCCCCGTGCTCCCCACCTCCATCCCATTTCCACCATCCTTACTTCTCATCCCTGTGTTCTTCCTATTGGTTCCTCCAAATCCCTCCCCCTTTTCCCCTTAAAATTACCTTCCCTCTCCCCTCTGGTCACTGTCCCCTTGTTCTCTATTTCAGTGACTTTCTTTTTATTCTGCTTGCTTGTTTGTTTTGTTGTTTAGCTTCCTGTTAAAGGTGAGATCATATGGTATTTGTCTTTCAACACCTGGCCTATTTCACTCAGCATAATGTTTTCCAGTTCCATCCATGTTGTTGCAAAGGGTAGGAGCTCCTTCTTTCTCTCTGCTGCATAGAATTCCATTGTGTATAGGTACCACAATTTTGTGATCCATTCATTTACTGACTGGCACCTAGGTTGCTTTCAGCTCTTCATTATTGTAAATTGTGCTGCTATGAACATTGTGGTGCATAGGTTCTTTGAAATTGATGTTTTAGGATTCCTGGGATATAATCCTAGCAGTGGAATTGCTGGGTCAAAAGACAGGTCGATTTTTATTTTTCTGAAAAAATTCCATACTGTTTTCTATAATGGTTGTACCAGTCTGCATTCCTACCAACAGTGAACTAAGGACCCCTTTTCCCCACACCCTCTCCAATATTTGTTGTTTGTTGCTTTGTTTATGATAGCCATCCTGACCTGTGTAAAGTGGTATCTCATTGTGGTTTTAATTTGCATCTCTCTGATAGCTAATGATATTGAGCATCTCTTCATGTGTCTCTGGATCTTCTCTATGTCCTCCTGGGGAAGTGTCTGTTCAAGTCCTTTTCCCATTTTTTAATTGGGTTGGGTGTCTTCTTAGAGTGGAGTCGTGTAAATTCTTTGTATATTTTGGAGATTAAACCTTTGTCTGAGGTATCATTGGCAAATATGTTTTCCCATATACTTGGTTCTCTTTTTAATTTAATAAAGTTTTCTTTAGCCATGCAGAAGCTTTTTTATTTTCATGAGATCAAATTTGTTTATTCTTTCCTTTATATTCCTTGCTCTAGGGGACATATCAGTAAAAATATTGCTGCGGAAAATATCTGAGATTTTCCTGCCAATGTTCCCCTCTAGGACTTTAATGGTGTCACAGCCTATATTTAAGTCTTTTATCCACCTTGAATTTATTTTGGTGTATGGCGTAAGTCGGTGCTCCAGTTTCAATTTTTTTTACACATAGCTGTGCATTTCTCCCAACACCATTTGTTGAAGAGGCAATCTTTACTCCATTTTATGTTACTGCCCCCTTGTCAAATATTAATTGACTGTAGAGAGTTGGGTTGATTTCTGGCCTCTCCATTCTAATCCATTGTTCTATGTTCCTGTCTTTATGCCAGTACCAGGCTGTTTTGATTACAGTGGCCTTGTAATACAGTTTGATATCAGCTATTGTGATCCCTCCTACTTTGCTCTTCTTTCCCAAAAGTGCAGCTGCTATTCAGGGTCGTTTATGACTCCATATAAATTTTTGAAGTGTTTGTTCTATGTCTGTGAAATATGCCATTGGTACTTTAATAGGTATTGCATTGAATCTGTAAGTTGCTTTGGGTAGTATGGGAATTTTGGTGATGTTAATTCTTCCAATCCATGAACAAGGTATATGTTTCCATTTGTTTGTGTCTTCCTTGATTTCTTTCTTCAGGGCTGTGTAGTTTTCTGCATACAGGTTTTTTACCTCCTTAGTTAAGTTTATTCCCAGATATTTTATTTTTGTTTTTGCTATATCAAATGGGATTTTTTCCTTCATTTCTGCTTCTGCTGATTAATTGTTGGCATACAAAAATGCCTTTGATTTCTGGATGTTGACATTGTAACCCACTGTTTTGCCAAATTCATTAATTAGTTAGAGCAGTTTTTGGGTAGAGTCTATAGGATTTTCCATGTACACTATCATGTCATCTGCAAACAGTGACAGTTTTGCTTTCTCCTTTCTGATTTGGATGCTTTTTATTTCCTCTTCTTGCCTGACCGCTGTGGCTAAAACTTCCAATACTATATTGAATAGAAGTGGTGAAAGTGCACATCCTTGCCTTGTTCCTGATCTTAGTGGAAAAACTTTTAGTTTTTTCCCATTGAATATGATATTGGTTGTAGTTCTCTCATATGTGGCTTTAATTATATTGAGGAATGCTCTCTCTATTCCCTCTTTGCTGAGTGTTTTTATCATACATGGGTGTTGTACCTTATCAGAAGCTTTTTCCAAGTCTATTGATATGATCGTGTGGTTTTTGCCTTTGCTTTTGTTTATGTGATGTATTACATTTACTGATTTGCGAATGTTGAACCATCCTTGCATCTCTTGGGGTGAATCCTGCTTGGTCATGGTGTATGGTCTTTTTGATATATTGTTGGATGCGATTTGCCAATATTTTGTTGAGGATTTTAGCATCTGTGTTCATCAGCAGTATAGGCCTGAAGTTTTCTTTCTTTGTTGTGTCTCTATCTGGTTTTGGAATTAGGATAATGCTGGCTTCATAAAAAGAATTTGGGAGTTTTCCATCCTTCTGGATTTCTTGGTATAGTCTGTGGAGAATAGCGGTTAGCTCTTCCTTAAATACTTTGTAGAATTCTCCTGTGAACCCATCTGGTCCAGGGCTTTTGTGTGATGGGAGTTTTTTGATTACTGCTTCAATTTCTTTTGCTGTTATTGGTCTGTTCAGGTTTTCTGCTTCTTTTTCATTGAGTTTTGAAAGATTGTATTTTTCTAGAAATGTGTCCATTTCCCCCAGGTTTTCAAATTTCTTGGCATACAGTTCTTCATAGTAATTTCTTACTATCACTTCTATTTCTGTGGTATCAGTTATAATCTCTCCTCTTTCATTTCTGATTGTGTTTATTTGTGTCCTCTCTCTTCTTTTCTTGATGAGCCTACTTAAAGACTTGTCTATTTTGTTTATCTTCTCAAAGAACCAACTCCTGGATTCATTGATCCTTAGGATTGTGCTTTTAGTCTCTATGTCATTTAATTCTGCTCTGATCTTGGTTATTTCCTTCCTTCTGCTTGCTCTGGGCTGTCTTTGTTGTTGTTCCTCGAGTTCTTGCAGGCGTAGGGTTAGGTTGTTTGTTTGAAATGTTTCTATCTTCTTTAGGTAGGCCTATATTGCTATAAACTTCCCTCCCAGGACTGCCTTCACTGTGTCCCATAAATTTTGGGTTGTTGTGAGATCATTTTCATTTGTTTCCAGAAATGTTTTTGATTTCTTCCCTAATTTCATCCTTGACCCATTCATTGTTTAATAGCATACCATTCAGTATCCATGATTTTGGGTGCTTTGGGATTTTTCCTTTGGGGTTGGTTTCCAATTTCAGTCCCTTGTGGTCAGAGAAGATGCTTGGTATTATTTCAATTTTCTTGAATTTGTTGAGGTTCATTTTGTGTCCTATCATGTGGTCTATTTTTGAAAATGTTCCATGTGCATTTGAAAAGAATGTGCATTTTGCTTCTTTGGGATGAAGGCCTCTATATGTATCAGTTAAGTCCATTTCCTCTAGGGTGTCGTTTAATGCCACAATATCTTTGTTGATATTTTGTTTGGAAGATATGTCCATTTTTGATAGTAGAGTGTTAAAATCCCCTACTATAATTTTGTTGCTGTCAATATCTTTCTTGAAGTCCTCTAAGATTTTCTTGATATATTTGGGTGCCCCTATGTTTGGTGCATATATGTTTATGATGTTAATGTCTTCTTGGTGGATTCTTCCCTTGAGTATAATGAAGTGACCTTCTGGGTCTCTCTTTATGGCCCCTTTTTTGAAGTCTATTTTGTCTGATATGAGAATTGCTACCCCAGCTTTTTTCTCTTGTCTGTTTGCTTGGGAAACTTGTTTCCAGTCTTTCACTTTTAGTCTGTGGTGGTCTTTTGTCCTGAGGTGGATCTCTTGTAGGCAGCATATGTGTGGATCATGCTTTCTTATCCATTGAGCTATTCTGTGTCTTTTGATTGGAGCATTTAATCCATTTATGTTAAAGATTATTATTCATAGGTACTTATTCATTGCCATTTTTGTACCTGTGTTCCTCTCTGTCTCCCTCTTTTCCTTACTTTCCTTAAAGCAGTCCTTTTAGTATTTTTTGTAGAGCTGGTTTGGTGGAGGCATATTCTTTTAGACTTCTTTTGTCATGGTAGCTCTTTATTTGACCTTCTATCTTGACTGAGAGCCTTGCTGGGTAAAGTAGCCTTGGTTGTAGGTCTCTGGTTCTCATTACTTGGAATATTTCTTGCCATTCTCTTCTTGCTTGGAATATTTTCATTGAGAAGTCAGTAGCTAACCTTACTGGGGCTCCCTTGTATGTTACTTCTTTTTTTCTCCCTTGCTGCCTTTAAGATTCTCTCTTTGTCTTGGAATTTTACCATTTTGGTGATGATGTGTCTTGAAGTGGGCCTCCTTGGGTTCCTCTTGATTGGGACTCTTTTTGATTCCTGGATTTGTGTGACTTTTTCTCTCATCAAATTATGGAAATTCTCTCTCATTACTCTTTCAAATACATTTTCTATCCCTTGTTCTTCTTCTTCTCCTTCTGGTATTCCTATTACTTGGATATTATTACGTTTTGTATTGTCTTGCATTTCTCTTAATCCCTCTTCATCCTTTCTGAGCCTCTTTTCATTTTCTTGCTTTTTCTGTGAGATGCTTTCTACTTTGTCCGCCAACTCGCTAATCCGATACTCTGCCTCATCTATCCTAATTTTGAAACTTTCTACTGTGTTCTTCAATTTGGAAATTTTATTCTTCATTTCCACTTGTCCCTTGCTGATAGTTTCTATTTACTTTTTCATGTTGATGTAGTTTGCAGAGAGATCATTGTAGTTCCCCTATAGTTTCTGATAGCTCATTGTGAGCTCTTTGAACTTCGTAATAACCAGTGCTTTGAATTCACTGATAGTTGATTAGCCTCTATTTCATCTAACATTCTCTCTGAAGTTTCTGCTTTTTCTTTCATTTGGGGATTGTTTCTTTGCCTTTCCATTGTTTGAGACTCTTCTTGTTAGTCTCAGCTTCTAAAATTGATGTGTTCTGACTCACTGGGTTTATTTTGTGAACCTCTGTGGTATGATACCTGTGAATTTCAGTGGTGCAGACTCCTTCAAGTATCTTGATGTTCTCCGTCTCCACCTACTCTCATGCTGGTCCTCGTGCTGGTCCCTACACTGGTCGCCTTCCACTGCTGAGTGTCCCAGCTCCAGTAGCTGACTCCTCCAGCACCCAGGCCTGTGGCTATGGCAGCGGCACAGGGGCCAAGAGTGTCCTAGCTCCTGTAGTTGACTCCTCTGGTGCCCAGGTCCATCACAGGGTTTGGGGTGTCCAGCTCCCATAGCTGACTCCCCAGTGCCCAAGCCTGTCTCTATGGCATTGGCACAGGGACCTCCAGTGTCCCCGCTCCTGTAGCTGACTCCTCTGGCACCCAGGCCTGTAGCTATGGCAGCAGCGCAGGGGCAGAGAATGTTCCGGCTCTCGTACCTGACTCCTCTGGTGCCCAGGACCGTTAAAGGGGCTTGGAGTGTCCAGCTCCCATACCTGACTCTCCGGCTCCCAGGACTGTTGCTATGGCGGTGGCACAGGTGCCGTGTTTGTCTCAGCTCCCGTAGCTGACTCTGCCACTGTCTGGTATTTCAGCGTCAGTCACAATCTCTGGTCTTTTTATTTCATAAATGCTGGGTAACCGATGGTTTATTGTGCTGTTTCTCTATAGATCTGCCAGGATTTTCACCCACCAGTACATGGGCTAGAATCCACTCCATCCTACTCTGTTGCCATCTTCCTAGAATTGATCAAATGGATTTAATTGATATCTTCAGCGTATTTCACAACAAAGCAGCAGAAAGTCATACTTTTCATGTACGTGGAATGTTTTCTAGGATAGACCACATGTTAGGTCAAGAAGCAAGTCTCAATATATAAATTTCAGAAGATTGAAATTATATCAAACATCTTTTCTGACTACAATGCTATGATGAGAAATTAATCACAAGAACACTAAAAAATTCCAAAAGGCACGGAAGCTAAAATCACCTTATTAAAAAGGAATGGGATAAAGAGGAGATTCCAGCCAAGATGGAGCCATAAGTAGATACACTTTGTGTTCTCAACAAAAAGGATAGCAACCAATTTAAAAGCAAAAAGCAACCAGAACTGCCAAAAAATCAAACTGCATGAAAGACCGACAACCAAGAAGTTAAAGAAACATTCATCCAGACTGGTAGAAGGGACAGACACAGGAAGCTGAGACAGCAGGGATGTGTGACAAGGCGGTGGCTGGCAGACTGGGTGATCCCACTTTTTGTGTGCAGGTAAGAAGGTAGAAACAACTGGGGAGTGAGACAGATCATGCAACCCAGTGTTCCAGTGTAAAAAACTAAAGCTTTAAAACCTCTGGCTATAGAAACCTGTGGAGTTTGCAAGGGTAGGAAAAAGTCCCAGTGTCACAGGAGAGTCTGTCAGAGGGTCCTACTGTATCCTACAATTTGCAGAAACACACCACATAAGAATCAGTACCTCAAAGGGCACAATCTGCTTGTGGGAAGTGAGAAAAGTGACTGAAAGCAGGGCAACAGCTGAGCAAGAAGCATTCTTCCCCCTTTGACCTTTCCCCCACAGACAGCACTACAACAAAGTGAAATGGGTTGCCTCACCCTGGCAAATACATAAGGCTCTGCCTTTAAAACATAACAGGTGTAATGAGACAAAGAAATATGGCCCAAATGAAAGAATAGTTCAAAGTTCCAGAAAAAGAACTCAGTGACAAGGAGGTAGCCAACTTATCAGATGCAGAGTATAAAACACTGGTATCAGGATGCTCACAGAAATGATGGAGGACAGTCGCAAAATAAAGGAAGAAGTGAAGGCTTTGCAAAGTGAAATAAAGAAAAGTATACAGGGAACCAACAGTGAAGGAAAGGGAACAGGGACTCAAATAAAAAATTTGGAACAGTAGGAAGAAATAAACATTCAACCAGAATAGAATGAAGAAACAAGACTTCAAAAAAATGAGAAGAGGCTTACAAACCTATGGAACAATTTTAAACATTCCTATATCTGAATAATCACAGGGGTGCCAGAAGGAGAACATGAGAAGCAAGAAATTGAAAACTCATTTGAGCAAATAATGCAGGAACACTTCCCCAATCTAGTGAAGGAAATACACATACAAGTCCAGGAAGCTCGCAGAGTCTCAAAAAAAGTTGGGTCCAAGGAGAAACACACCAAGATATATCATAATTAAATTACTCAATATTTGAGATAAGGAGAGAATCTTAAAAGCAGCAAGAGAAGACAGTTACCTACAAAGGAGTGGCCATAATACTTACCAGCTGATTTCTCAAAAGAAACCTTGCAGGCAAAAGGGAAAGAAGTATTCAAAGTCATGAAAACCAAGGACCTACAACCTAAATTACTTTATCTAATAAAGCTATAATTTAGAATGGGAGGACAGATAAAATGCTTCCTAGATGAAGTTAAAGGAGTTCATGATAACAAAGCCCTTATTATATGAAATGTTAAAGGGACTTATCTTTAAAAAAGATGATCAAAACTATGAATAGTAAAATGACAACAAACTCACAACTACCAACAACTGAACCTAAAACAAAAAAATGAAAACAAACTAAGCCAACAACTAGAACAGGGACAGAGTCACAGAAATGCAGATCACATGGAGGGTTACCAGCAGGGAGGGGTTTGAGGGAGAACTGGGGGAAAAATTATAAGGGATAAAAAGCATAACTGGTAGGCACAAAATAGACAGTGGGAGATTAAAAAACAGTATAGGAAATGGAGAAGCCAAAGAACTTATATGTATGACCCATGGACATGAACTAAGTGGTGGAATGCTGGAGGGAAAATGGCTCAGGTTAAAGGGGGGATAAAAGGGAAGAAAAATGGGACAACTGTAATAGTATAATCAATAAAATACAATTAAGAAATGAATGCGTCCATAACAAATCAAGGAAGGAATGAAAGATACCTGGAAAAAAATTAAAATGAAAACACAACCCAACATCTGTGGTACACAGGAAAAACAATATAAGAGGATATTCATAGCACTACAGGACTATATCTATAAACAAGAAAAATCTCAAGTCTGACTTTACACTTAAAGGAACTTGAAAAAGAATAACAAGGCCTAAAGTGGGTACAAAAAAGAAAATAATAAATATCAGAGCAGAAACAAATGGAGTCAAAACACAATACAAAAGAACAATAAATCCAAGAGCTGGTTCTTTGAAAAAGATAAACAAGATTGAAAAACCTTTAATCAGACTCATCAAGAAAAAAAGAGATAGGACCCAAATAAATAAAATCAGTAATGGAAGAGGAGAAATACCAACTGACATGGAAGAAATACAAAGGATTGTAAGAAAATGCTATGAACAAGTATATACCAACAAACTGGACAGCATGGGTGAAACGGATAAATTTCTAGAAACATACATTCTTCCAAAGCTAAATACAGAAGAATAAGAGAATCTGAATAGACAGATTACACCTAGTGAAACTGAAGCAGTAATCAAGAAACTCTCAGCAAACCAAAGTTCTGGACCCAGAGCTTCACAGGTAAATTTTACCAAACATTCCAAGAAGAACTAACACTTCTCCTTTTTAAACTATTTCAAAAAATTCAAGAGGAGGGGAGACTCCCAAGCTCATTTTACAAGGCCAGCATTTTTCTAATTCAAAACCATATAAAGCAGGGGTGTTGAACTCATTTTCACCAGGGACCACATCAGCCTCATGGTTGCCTTCAAAGGGCCAAATGTAATTTTAGGACTGTATAAATGTAACTACTCCTTAACAGCTAAACATGAGTTTGGTGCTGCTGCTGGGTAGAAACTAGGTGCCAGGCTGGATAAAACAAGGTGGAGGGCCAGATTCAGCCCATGGGCCTTGTGTCTGTCACCTGTATTATAGAGACACTGCAAAAAAAAAAAAAGAGAAAAGTATAGGCCAATATCCCTGATAAATATATACACTAAAATGTTAAACAATATATTAGCAAACAAAATACAGCAATCCATCAAAATGATCGCACCATGATAAAATGGGATTTATTCCAGGAATGCAATTTGATACAATATTCACAAATCAATAAGTGTGATATACCACACAAACAAAATGAAGGATAAAAACCACATAATCATATCAATAGATGCAGAAAAAGCATTTGATAAAATCCACTACCCACTTGTGATAAAAACTCTCAGCAAAGTGGGAATAGAAGGAATATACCTAAACATAATAAAGACCATATGTAACAAGCCAAGGGCCAGCATCATATGGGAAAAAAAAAACACAAGTCTTCCACTTAAGACTGAGAACAAGATGGGAATGTCTTCTTTCACCTCTTATTCAACATAATTATGAAAGTGCTAGCCATAGCAATCAGATAAGAAGAAAAAATAAAAGGCATCCAAATTGGAAAGGAAGAAGTAAAACTATCTTTATTTGCAGATGACATTTTACTATACATAGAGAACCCTAAAGATTCTGCCAGAAACTATCAGAACTAGTAAAGAATTCAGCAAAGTAGCAGTAAACAAAATTAATATCCAGGAGTCAGTTGCATTTTTATATGCCAACAGCTAACAAACAGGAAGAGAAATTAAGAAAACAAACCCATTCAAGCTTGCTTCAAAAAGAATAAAATACCTAGGAATAAATATAAGTAAAGATGTAAAAGACCTGTACATGGAAAATTATAAGACACTGAAGAAAGAAACAAGATACAAATAAGTGGAAGCATATATGTATTCATGGTTAGTAAATTTAACATCATTAAAATGGCCACACTACCCAAAGCAATCTATAGATTCAATGCAATTCCTATCAGCATTCCACTGATGTACATCCCAGAACTAAAACAAATATTTCAGAAATTTATAAGAAACCACAAAAGTCTCTGAATAGCAACAACAATCCTGAGAAGGAAGAACAAAGTTGGAAGAATCATGCTGCCTAATATCAATTTGTACTACCAGGCCATAGTGATCAAAACAGCATGATACTGGAATACAAACAAACACACAGATCAATGGAACAGAATAGAGACCCCAGAAATAAACCCATACCTTTATAGTCAATTAATATTTGACAAAGCAAGCACATACAATGGGCTAAAGATAGCTTATTCAATAAATGGTGTCAGGGTAATTGGACAAATATGTGCAAAAAAAATGAAACTAAACCACTTTCTTATATCTCACATGAAAATAAATTCAAAATGAATTAAAGACTTAAATGGTAGATCTGAAACCATAAAAAGAAGTAAACATAAACAGTAAAATCTCAGACATTGCTCATAGAAATATTTTATCTGATATATCTTCTCAGGGAAGGGAAGCAAACAAAAAAAAATAAACAAATGGGACTATATCAAACCCCTCATTTTGGGCACAGCAAAGGAAACCACCAACAAAATTAAAAAACAATACGTCAAGTGAAAGAATATATTCACCAATACATCTGATAAGGTGTCAATATCTAATTTTTTTTTAATTTGTAAAACTCATAACCAAAAAGCCAAACAATGAAATTAAAGAATGGGCAAAGGACTTGGATAGACACTTCTGTGAAGAGGACATACACATGGCCAATAGACATATGGAAAGATGTTCAACATCTCTAATCACTAGAAAAATGCAAATTAAAACCACAGTGACATATCACCTCACACAAATTGGAATGATTGTCATCAATAAAACAACAAATAACAAATGCTAGTGAGGATGTGGAGAAAGGGGATCCCTTTTGCACTATTGGTGGGAATGCAGAATGGTGCAGTGACTATGGAAAGCAGAATGGAGATACCTCAAAAATTTAAAAATAGATCCACCTTTTGACTCAGCATTCCAGCTTCTGGGAATATATCCTAAGGATCCCAAATCACTAATTCAAAAGAACATAAGCACCCTTATGTTCATTTCATTGTTACTTACAATAACCAAAATATGGGAGCAGCCCAGGTGTCCCTGAGTAGATAAGTGAATAAAACAACTCTGGGACATTGATGTGATGGAATACTACTCAGCCATAAAAAAGAAGAAAAATTTACCTTTACAACAACATGGAGGGAGCTGGAAAACAATATGCTAAGTGAACTAAGCCAGTCAGAGAAAGACAAATACCATATGATTTCACTCATATGTGCAATCTATTGAACAAAATGAAATAACAAGCAAAATAGAGACAGACTCATAGATAGCAAGCAGAATGACAGCTATGGAGAGGGGTTAGGAGGTGAAGGGATCAGGCAACAAGGAAAAAGGATTCATGAACATGGACAACAGAGTGGTGATTGTGATGAGGAGGAGTGTATAAGGGAAATAAATGGGAATGGAGAAAATGCAATAAAAAAGCTAAATGTATTTTAAACAAAAGAAAGGAAAAGGAATGTTTGGAGAGAGCAGAAGCTTTGTTTTTGGGTGATAGGTACAGTATTAAATAAACAATAATCCAGATGGTTCAACTAATAGAGTCCCAGCAGTAAGCCTATATTACACCAGGGGGATCCACGATTAGTAGAAGTAAAATAACTCAGGATTAAGCAGGTCTCTAGCTGTTTTCTATGAGGAAAACTTCAATGGAGTTAAATATTCTTAACTTGAAGAATTAACAAAAAACAAGTGAAGACAAAAAAGAGATAAAGCAGGGGGAATATTTTGGTCACAGAAAGGGCTGGAAATTACTTGAAGTTAGTTCACACACAGAGTTAGATACATGGAATTCATTTTTCTACCTACAAACAAGGTAATTCTGTTACACACACATATTCAGGAATGCCAGAGAATTGGCCAATGTTTTGGAGAATTAAAAAATGGTGCTCTGTCTTTTATACTCTCTATAGTGGACATTGGAGAGCCTATGTGATGTTACAAATATTCACTTAATTTTTAATTGAGGTATAGTCATGACATGAAATGTATTCATAGCCATTATAGATGGGGTTTGGTTCTCAAAAAGAGAAACAGGGATTAATAGCTAAGTCTCTCTTGCCATATAGGTGCCAACCTCACACCTCATTTTACATTATTTTTCTACCCTTATATCCTAAGTCCTGATCCTAACTACTTTTCTAGTAATGTATTTTGTATTTTTTGTTGTTGGCCACATTTAAATTATTTTAAAGACTTAAGTCATGCTACTTAGATTTATTTGTCATGTTAAAGATACAGCTAAATTACTTCTGATTAACATTAGTTATATTCCAGAAGCATACAGTGAGTGTCCATTCCCAATATCACTGATAAAATCAGCTTCCAAGGGATGCTGAACTATAACAATGTTTCTCAAAGTGCTCCTGGACCAAGATTGTGGGCATCATCTGAGAACTCACTACAAATGCAAATTCTCAGCTGAACACCCACCCACCCAGACTACTGTTTTAGCTTTTCACTACTACATAACAAATTATCACAAATTCAACAGCCTAAAATGACATATATGTATCACTTTCGCATTTTCCATGTGATCAGGATCAGGAGTCTCGGACAGCTTGGCTTACTCCTCAGCTCGGGGTCTTACCAGGTTGAAATCAAGGCATGGCACATGACTGGCACCTCACCTGAAGCTTGGAGTCCTCTTCCAAATTCACCGTTTTTTTGAACTTCAGTTTCTGTGATGGTAAGACCAAGGTTCTTGCATTCTTGCTAGCTGTGAGCCAGGGCCTACTATAGCTCCTGAGGATGCCACATGGCTTTTGCCACAGATATTTTGCTTTTCTGAGACCAGCAGGAGACCTCTCTTGCTTTGAATCCTCTGTTCTGCTAAGAAAAAGCCATAGATAACATAATATAATATAACATAATGATGACATCTCACCTTTGCCATATGGCATAACGTAGTCAAGGGAGCTACATTCCATCATAGTCACAGTCCCCACACACACTCAAGGAGGGTATTACACAGGGTGGGAATCTTGGGGCCATCTCAGAATTCTATCTGCCACAGTAACCAGTCAGAGATCCTGGATGATTTCCCCATGTCTCCCAAGAGTTCAGCATAAATTGAGAAATTTAAGGAGCTGGACTGACTTAAGGATTCTGTCAAATGAATGTCTTCTAAATTGTTCAAAGAAAATTTTTCCCCAAGAAAATATTCATCTGTCCTGAGCTTCATGTGTACATCTTAATCTATAGGAACATGGAAAATCAGACTTTCCACCCTGACAGCTGAAAGACCAAATCAATCAAAGGGTTAATTATACAGCTCATTTTCCTGACTTGGCTTCCATGGGCATAAAGATTATAGATGGCTGCATATCTATGCAGTTAAATTCAACCACAGCATTTATTTCAATGAACTCCTTGGATTACATGTTCAACAGATGCACTGAGGAACTACATAAAACACTATCTCTATTAGTTCAGATTTTCTGACTCCTTAAATGCTTTCAGTGACTGAAGGAATAATGCATCTGTAATATACTACCTGTCATTACAAATATATTCATTAAAATACAGCTAGCCAACAGTGAGCATGATTAGCAGGTGTCGTGCACACACACACAGAGTAGCTTGAGTGTGGAGAATTTTTAATAGCACATTATGCTTAAGATTTTACACTTATTAACAGACCCAGATGATATATACAAACTTTCAAAACATCAATTTAAATTGTAATCAATGTCTTAGATCTTTTCTAAGTACGCTTAGTGCTGTCTACTACTGACCAGAGAAAGCAGGGACTTCTGCTGAGTGGACAGAAGAGAGGCTGATGGATGTTCCTGGGAGTCTTTGGTATATCCCTGCTCAATTTCCAGCCTTAAATCTCCTCCCAGATAGAGGTAGTTTTGTAGGATAATACTAACTCATATGGTGAGTTCCACATCTTTACTGAAATCTACCCAGGGATAAGTCCCCAAAGTATGAAGGCATTTGTCAGTTTACTGACACAGAGCTAAGTTGCCTTTGAAAGGAGAATAAAAGAATTCCTCTCAACACTGCAGTGGCTTTGCCCACACACCACCCAAGTCTGGATTACATCAACCTTCCTGGCTGATAGTGAGGCATGCTTATGCTCACACCTTGTTTATTTAACTGTGTACACTTACAGAAGGTGGCTGATTGTACCACCTCAGAATAGTACACACATGGCATTTTTATCACCCTGCCACTCAGTGTAATTGTATTTCCTTGTAATCAGATAGAGTTGTGTCAACAGAAACCATTGTGCAAAGATGTGAAAAGAATAAGTCTGCTAAAAAAAAAGTAGCAACCTTAGCAACCATGGCCACCATGAGAAAAGTGGCTTGCCTATTGCCAGGGCAGTTAGGAAAGAATTTCTCTATAGGTTCAGGTTCCTCTAGTGCTCAAAATTACTGTTTGTCCTTGAAAATTCACCCTGTGAGAAGACCCACAAGCTACTTTCTGTATAGTCTGAAGAGCACTCTTGTTGAAGAAATTGGGACTCTGCAATGGGGAGCAGAATAATTGGACAATGACAGCCCCAAATGATGAGTGAGAAGTTTGCCTGTCATATTGGAAAGGCTGGGTTTGAGGACAGGGAAATAGGAGAAGTTACTCCTCTTTCCCAATACTGAGTATTGTAAGGGGGACACTTCCCTTGGATTACATTCATTTTGCTGATGAGAAATTGACACTCAAAGGGTTTGCACCACACAGCAAACTATTGATGATGACAGGACTCATACTTTGATCTCTAAATATTGTGTCTTAATGATTTTCTTCTTTTAAACCCGTCTTATGGTTTGGCCTGGGTGAGCACATGTTTATAGAATCCTTTTCAAACATTAAATGAAACATAGAAGTATGGAGTAATGCAGAATCATTGGCTATCTAGAGAAGAGAAGGTTATCTTAATCACACTTCTAATTTAGAGTCAACTTTTGAAAAAACTAATGATATTCCTTCTCTGTTCCTACTACTCTTGGAGGATGAATGAATTTTAATTAGCAATAAAATTTTTAAATAGTGGTTCCAAAAAAGAATACTGAAATGAGTGGAACAAACACAGAAGGCCTAGGAGACAAAGTTGTTCCCTGTTGGCCAAGGAATAACCTACTTGTTTGGATTTTGCAAAGCAAAATGATTTAAACTAAGCTAAAGACATCAAGACAGTTGGCCTTCCCTAACACCTTCTCTTCTCCCTTGTCTCATAGAGGACCTTGAAATGTAGAGAGAATGGAGTGGGGATAAAAGAAGAAATCGTTTTATTTTAAATTAGTAATTCCTGCTGCTACTGTGTTTGGGGTTCACCCCACTCAGGAATTTGCATCCTCAGCCTCTGACAGCAGAAGAGTAAAGTGAACAGGGGATGACAGGGACAACACATTTCATGTGGGTGCCAAGTCTGATCATGTTAGACGAGATGGTAAATTACTGAAATAGGGTAAATTACATGGTTCAAAAGCTGAAATAAACATGCCCTTTGGTGATGTGTGCTTTTCCTCTAAAGGAGTGCCCACTTCAAGAGATTCATGTAAATCAAGCAATCAGCAAAATGCTTAACTCCTGGCCCGTTCTATTAGTGGGCTTGACTTCCTAAAAAGAAGAGCTGATGAAAATTTCTGACACTTGCTAATACACATCTCCTTCCTTATCCCACTCCCAAAATCACTTCACACAGATCATCCCTCTCAATGTTCGAGTTTCTCAGCCCTAGGAAGCATCCTCTGTGTACCTTGACTCCTTCCAGAAAGATCTATATTCCTTAACTTGGTAACCTTTATCTTTCAGGCTCCTGGTATTTACCTGTAGCATACCTTTTTTTTTTAACTTCACCTCCTGCTTCTCTCCTTGGAAGCAGTGGAAGTTTATTTTTATTCTTAAATCTATGGTCTTTGTTTTGAGATTTTATTTTCCTCATTAACAGTCCTAAAGAAAAACCCATGAGCACAATGAGTGTTTCCTTCCAGGAAAGGGGGATTGAATTAAGTAATGAAACCTAAGCTGGTGGGAATTCTGATACCAGTTATCCTACAGTGTGTGGGCATGGAGTGATGAAAGCTGCTTTTACACAAGCTGCTCCTGGGGGAAAGAATTTCAGGAGATGTTTTCGTCTCTTGCTACCTTTGTCCAATCTACATTTCTGGGTACCTACAACCATGAGAACACGACTGAATCCACTCCAAAAAGGAATTTTAGGAGGGATTTGTGTTCAATTTCCTTTAGAAAAACTGAATATTTTTGCCACTTGAGACCTCAGAAAAAGGTATTATGTGATCTGTAACTTTAGGGAGTGTCAACTCTCTGGGGAAGGGCACTAGACAATTTGACAGGGGCAATGCTTAGCATCACTGGTAACAGGGCACATTAAGGGTAATGCTTGCCCTTCTTTCACTTAACCCATCAATTAAATGAAAAGCATCATGTTTCTCCCAATATTTAGGTAAGAGCACTTAACAGGCTCTTTCTAAGTTCAGTCCTTTAGCGCCACCTGGTGCTAACTACTCTAATCAATCTATCCAGCAAAATGAAAAAAATATATATTTATAAATTTCTTTTTTTTATTTTATTGCTGATCAAGTACAGTTGTCTGCATTTCCCCACCACCACTCCCCCACAACCCCAGTCAAACCCACCTCCCTCCCTTAGTTCCTCCCTACCCCTTGGTTTTCTCTATGTAGCCTTTATAGTATTTCCTGAAAACCCTTCCCCGAATGATATCCTCCAGACTCCCCTCTGGTTACTACCAGATTGATCATTTCAATGCCTCTGGTTATATTTTGCATGCTTATTGCTTTTGTTATTCCAGTTAAAGGTGAGATCATATGGTATTTGTCCCTCACTGCCTGGCTTATTTCACTTAGCATAATGCTTCCAGTTCCATCCATGCTGTTGCAAAGGGCCTACCTACCCTTTCTTCTTTCTCTCTGCTGTGTGGTATTCTTCTTTTTTTTATATATAATTGTTGTTCAAGTACAGTTTTCTGTCTTTTACTCCCATCTCAGCCAACCCACCCAGTGCTCCCCACCTCCCTCCCATTTTCACCCCCCTTAGTTGTTGTCCATGTGTCCTTTATACTAGTTCCTATAAATCCTTCCCCCTTTCCCCCTGAAATTCCCTCCCCTCTCACCTCCGGTCACTGTCCCCCTGTTCTCTATTTCAGTGTCTTTGTTTTTATTTTCCTTGCTTGTTTGTTTTGTTGTTTAGCTTCCTGTTAAAGGTGAGATCATATGGTATTTGTCTTTTACCACTTGGTTTATTT
This sequence comes from Artibeus jamaicensis, assembly GCF_021234435.1. Lineage (NCBI taxonomy): Eukaryota > Metazoa > Chordata > Mammalia > Chiroptera > Phyllostomidae > Artibeus > Artibeus jamaicensis. The sequence continues at coordinate 13,903,263 of NW_026521717.1, read as the reverse complement.
CACTCGGCATGATGCTTTCCAATTCCATCTATGCTGTTGCAAAGGGTAGGAGCTCCTTCTTTCTTTCTGCTACATAAAATTCCATTGTGTAAATATACCATAGTTTTTGGATCCATTCATTTACTGATGGTCACCTAGGTGGCTTGCAGTGCTTGGCTATTGTAAATTGTGCTGCTATGAAAATTGTAGTACATAGCTTCTTTTGGATTGGTGTTTCAGGGTTCTTAGGACATACTCCTAGCAAAGGAATTGTTGCATCAAAGGGCAGATTCATTTTTAGTTTTCTGAGAAAATTCCATACTGTTTTCCATAATGGTTGTACCAGTCTGCAATCCCGCCAACAGTACACTAGGGTTCCTTTTTCCCCACAACCTCTCCAATACTTGCTGTTTTTTGCTTTGTTTATGATGGCAATTCTGACCAGTATAAAGTGGTATGTCATTGTGCTTTTAACTTGCATTTTGCTGATGCCTAGCAATACTGAGCATCCTTTCATATGTCTCTGGACCCTCTGTTTGTCGTCCCTGGAGAAGTATCTGTTCAAGTCCTCAGCCCATGTTCTAATTTGGTTGCTTGTCTTCTTAGAATGGAGTCACGTAAGTTCTTGATATATTTTGGAGATTAACCCCTTGTCTGAGGTATCTTTGGCAAATATGTTTTCCCATATTGTTGGTTCTCCTTTTATTTTAATACTGTTTCTTTTAGCCTTGCAGAAGTTTTTTTTATTTTGATGAGATCCCATTTGTTTATTCTTTCCTTTATGTCCCTTGCTCTAGGGGACATATCAGTAAAAATGTTCCTGTGTAAAATATCTGAGATTTTCCTGCCTCTGTTCTCCTCTAGGACTTTGATGGTATCATGGCTTATATTTAAGTCTTTTATCCACCTTGAATTTATTTTTCTATATGGTGTAAGTTGGTGCTCAAGTTTTACTTTTTTTGCACGTTGCTGTCCAGTTCTCCCAACACCATTTGTTGAAGAGGCTATCTTTACACCATTTTATGCTGCTGGCCCCTTAGTCAAATATTAATTGGTCTTAGAGACTTGGTTTATTTCTGGGCTCTCTGTTCTCTTCCATTGGTCTATATGCCTGTTTTTATGCCAGTACAAGGCTGTTTTTATTACAGTGGCCTTGTTATATACTTTGGTATCAGGTATTGTGATTCCTCCTACTTTGTTCTTCTTTCTCAAAAGTGCAGCTGCTATTCAGGGTCGTTTATGGTTCCATATAAATTTCTGAAGTGTTTGTTCTATGTCTGTGAAATATGCCATTGGTACTTTAATAGGTATTGCATTGAATGTGTAAATTGCTTTGGGTAGTATGGGAATTTTGGTGATGTTAATTCTTCCAATCCATGAACATGGTATGTGTTTACATTTGTTTGTTTCTTGCTTGATTTCTTTCTTCAGGGCTGTGTAGTTTTCTGCATACAGGTCTTTTACCTCCTTCATTAGGTTTATTTCTAGGTATTTTATTTTTCTTTTTGCTATATCAAATGGGATTTTTTTCTTGATTTCTGCTTCTGCTGTTTCTTTTTTTTTTTAAGATTTTACTTATTTATCCTTAGAGGGGAAGGGAAAGAGAGAGGGAGAGAAACATCAATGTATGGTTGCCTTTCATGCATTCCCTGCTGGGAACTGGCTTGCAGGGAACTGGGCTGCAACCCAGGCATATGCCCTGGCTGGGAATCGAACCACGACTGTCTGGTTCGCAGGCCCGCGCTCAATCCACTGAGCTACACCAGCCAGGGCTGCTTCTGCTGTTTCATTGTTGGTATACAAAAATGCCTTTGATTTCTGGGTATTTACTTTGTATCCCACTGTTTTGCCAAATTCATTTATTAGGTCAAGCAGTTTTGGGTGGAGTCTATAGGATTTTCCATGTACACTATCATGTCATCTGCAAACAATGACAGTTTTTTTCCTCCTTTCTGATTTGGATGCCTTTTATTCCCTTTTCTTGTCTGATTGATGTGGTTAAAACTTCCAATACTATCTTGAATAGAAGTGGTAAAAGTGGACCACTTTAATGGTCCACTTTAATGTATCATTGGATATGGTTTGGCAATATTTTGTTGAGGATTTTAGGATCTATGTTCATCAGTGATATTGGCCTGAGTTTTCTGTCTTTGTTGTGCCTTTATCTGGTTTTGAGATTAGGATGATGTTGGCTTCATAAAAAGAGTTTGGGAGTCTTGTCTCATTTTGGATTTTCTGGAATACTCTGTGAAGAATAGGGGTTAGCTCTTCCTTAAATGTGTTGTAGAAATCTGTGAAACCATCTATTCCAGGGCTTTTGTTTGTTGGAAGTTTTTGATTACTGCTTCAATTTCATCAGCTGTTATTGGTCTGTTCAGGCTTTCTGCTTCTTCATTGAGTTTTGGAAGATTATATTTTTCTAGAAATTTGTCCATTTCCCCTAGGTTTTCCAATTTCTTGGCATACAGTTCTTCATAGTAATTTCTTACAATCCTTTGTATTCCTGTGGGGTCATTTGTAATCTCTCCTCTTTCATTTCTCATTGTGTTTATTTGGGTCATCTCTCTTTTTTCTTGATGAACCTGCTGAATGGCTTGTTGATTTTGTTTTCTTTTCAAAGAACCAGCACCTGGATTCATTGATCCTTAGACGTGTGCTTTTCGTCTCTATGTCATTTAGTTGTGCTCTGATCTTGGTTATTTCATTCCTTCTACTAGCTCTGGGCTGTCTTTGTTGTTGTTCCTTCAGTTCTGGTACGTGCAGGGTTAGGTTGTTTGTTTGAAATGTTTCTATCTTTTTTAGGTAGACCTTTATCACTATGAACTTCCCTCTCAGGACTGCCTTTGCTATGTCCCATAAATTTTGAGGTGTTGTCAGTTCATTTTCATTTGTTTTTAGAAAGTTTTTTATTTTTTCCCTGATTTCATTCTTGAGCCATTCATTGTTTAATAGCATACTATTCAATCTTCATGACTTTGAATGTTTTGAGTTTTTTCCTTGGGGCTGGTTTTTAGTTTCAGTCCCTTGTGGTCAGAGAAAATGCTTGATATAATTTCAATTTTTTTAAATTTGTTGAGGCTTGTTTTGTGTCCTATTATGTCATCTGTCTTTGAAAATGTTCCATGTGCATTTGAAAAGAATGTGTATTTAACTTCTTTGGGATGAAGGGCTCTATATATATCAGCTAAGTCCATTTCATCTAGGGTATTGTTCAATGCAACAGTATCTTTGTTGATATTTTGTTTGGAACATCTGTCCATTTTTGACAGTAGGGTGTTAAAATCCCCTATAGTATAATTGTGTTGCTGTCAATATCTTTCTTGAAGTCCTCCAAGATTTCCTTTATATATTTGGGTGCTCCTATATTGGGTGCATATGTATTTACAATGTTTAAGTCTTCTTGGTGGATTCTTCCCTTGAGTATAATGAAGTGACCTTCTGGGTCTCTTGTTATGCCCCCCCCTTTTGAAGTCTATTATGTCCAATATAAGTATTCCTATGACAGCTTCTTTTTTTCCCCTGTTCGTTTGCTTGGACAATTTGTTTCCAGCCCTTCACTTTTAGTCTCTGTAAGTCTTTTGTCCTGAGATGGGTCTCTTGTAGGCAGCATATGTGTGGGTCATACTTTCTTATCCATTCAGCTATTCTATATCTTTTGATTGGAACATTTAATCCATTTATGTTTAAGGTTATTATTGATAGGTACTTATTCTTTGCCATTTTGTACCTGTGTTCCTGCCTCTCTCTATTCCTTCCTTTCCTTAAAGCTGTCCCTTTAGCATCTCTTGCAGAGCTGGTTTGGTGGAGGTGTATTCTTTTAGACTTCTTTTGTCTTAGAAGCTCTTTATTTGGCCTTCTATCTTGATTAGAGCCTTGCTGGGTAAAGTAGCCTTGGTTGCTGGCCTTGTAGTAGGAGTCCTGTGGACTCAGTGGTTCATTCTCCTTGATATTCTGAGCTGCATGCTCTAGGGATGCCCATTGTGCAGTTTATGTGGGCTTTCCTGTTGTGTTTGGGTTTTTATTGTTGTTGGCTCATTTGTTGGTGGGTCCTCCCTCTGGCTGGCTAACTGAGAGTCTCAACCCCCACCACGTCTTGTATGCTGTTGTAGAGGTACTGCTGGATTCTCCTTCTGGATACATTTCTTGGTAACATCAGGTGCTGCCTCCATCCATCTCTAAGCAGCACAAGCAATCCACTTTCTGTGGCTGTTGCCTTCAGGCTTGGCTGTGTCCAAGATGGACCTCACTGCTCTGCACTGCTGACTTTTTATTAGCACAAGGCCCAGGGATGGGTCATCTAACATCCAAAAGCACCACACATACCAACCCCACCTGCCTTTATTGCCAGTCCTGCCATTAGTCTTAGCCTTGATGTTGACCCATCTGTTTCTGAGAGGGCTTCTGGTAATATTGGAAGGATGGGGCCCCTGGACCTCCCCTGAGAGGCACTGTTTAGACTTTAGGAATGATGTTGGGTGTGTTCCCCCACTCCTGCACCACACATTGTAGTCTGTCCCAGATTATTTCCAGTAATGTATAGTTTTTCATGAGTTAGCTGTCTGTTTTATGTGAGGGGCCACTCTGTGTAAAAGGGTCAATTCTTTCTTGCTTGGCTTAATATGAGAGCCAAGGCTGGGAAGAGCCCTGAATAGTACTTGTTGTGCCCATTTCTGCTCTCTCTTCCCAGCTGGTTTAAGTGGAATTGGATGTAGGGAACCACCATGGCTTGATGGGCTGAGAAAAGATCAGAGAAATCTCTTTTGGAATTTCTCTCTCTTTCCTGCAAAAATGCACCCAGCAGGCAGATCTTGAGCTTGGCAAACTGTTCTGCAGATTTTCCCTTTTGGTTGTGGAATTTGCAGTACTACAGAAGGAGGGTAAGCATGTGTTTCCCTTTGCAGAGTTTTGTACTTTCTTGGGGAGAGAGGGTCTGCCTCACTTCAAAAAAATTGCAGGTGCTCAACTCCTGCCCATCTAACTCCCAGCCCACTGCCTCTGCATGACACACAGTCCATAACTCTGTTCTGTGCAGCCCTCATGTTGCTTGCTAGCCAAGTTGGGTATGACACAGCCAACCCCTCACTGTGCATCTTTCTCATCTCCCTTCTCAGCTGGATTCAGTGGGAATGGACTTGGGGATCTAGCATAGCTTGATTGCAGGTGAGAAAAGTTCAAAATGGATCAAAAACAATGTCCCCATTTTGCAAGGTTCCTCTCCACAGCTGCATTAAGCAGCAGCTGATTAGCCCATGCTGAGGCCAGGGTTGGAATCAGGGCACCTCTCACAGACCTGAAACTGGGCAAACTGTTTATTTTCCCCCATCCATTCAACAAGATCTCTGTTCTGTCCTCCCCACTATGCCACACCAGTCTCTGATCTCTCTGACCAGCTGGTCTAACTGGGAAAGAACCCATAGATACAGTGCTTCTTGGCACGGCTGAGAGAGGTTCCGAATGTGTCCAAGAGAAGCACTTTTCCCATTCTACTAAGTTTCTCCCTGTACCTACACTCACAATATGGTCTCTTTGTTGGCAGAACAGCTGTGTGTGGAATCCTTGCCCAGCCATGTTTCAGCTTCTTTTTAAAAAGCCTCAATACAGTACCCACACCATAGCACTGAGTCACTCTCTGGTTCTTCACACACACCACCTCCCTCAAAAGCAAAATGTCTCTCAAGTTTACAGCTAGCTGCAGCCTGCAGGTTCCTCTAACACCCCCAGGTGAGGCAACCTGCTTGTCTTAGGATATTGAGTCTCTATCTGCAGTTCTCTATTTTGGCACTACAACTATGGAGGTGCTGCTTTCTGTGTGTGTGTAGCCTGGACTCCCAGACTCTATATATCCCCCTGAGTCACTCCCAGTTAGCATTGGATCCCTGTGCAGGACTGAGGCCCCATGCTCTGAGAGGGGAGGAAGCTCCAAAGCTGCAATTTCTTTCTAGCCCCTCTACTGCTGCAGGCTCCATGCATAGGATATTTACCCTTCACCTTACAAAATCTCCTTACCTGACAGTACAAAGCATCTTCTGTACTCCTTGGCTTCATGACTTCACATAAGCTAAGACTCAATCAATTGTTCAGGTTAATGGTTTGTAATGATCAGCCAAAAACCCAAGTTGGGGGAAAGAGAAAGTGGACTCTGCTTCCACCTTTTCAACCACCATCTTCTTCCCCCGAATAAATTTCTTTTTTAAAGGCCTAACTATAGAATTGAAGATGGTGATGGAGTAGGTGGAAGCTATACTCACCTCCTCCAAGGACCAAACATAAATTACAACTAAATTATAGAACAATCATCCTGAATAACCAACTGAAGACTAGCTGAAGAAATTTCTTACTAAGATGGAGTCATAGGTACATATGCTTTGCTTCCTTACACAACTGTAAGAAGGACAACAACCAACTAAAAAAAGAAGAAGTGTTGGGCACTGGGGAGTCAGCTATGGGAGCCAGGAGACTCGCAGCCCCTGTCATGGCCCTGGTCGCTGGATAGTCAGCTACGAGAGCCAGGACACTCAGCAGTGGTAGATGCCCAGCGCAGGGACCAGTGCAAGAACCAGCGTGAGAGCAGGTGGAGACGGAGAACATCAAGATACTTGAAGGAGTCTGCACCACTGAAATTCACAGGTATCATACCACAGAGGTTCACACCATAAACCCAGGGAGTCAGAACACATCAATTTTAGCAGCTGAGACTAACAAGAAGAGTCTCAAACAATGGAAAGGCAAAGAAACAATCCCCAAATGAAAGAAAAAGCAGAAACTTCAGAGAGAATGTTAGATGAAATAGAGGCTAATCAACTATCAGATAGTGAATTCAAAGCACTGGTTATTACGAAGTTCAAAGAGCTCACAATGAGCTATCAGAAACTATAGGGGAACTACAATGATCTCTCTGCAAACTACATCAACATGAAAAAGTAAATAGAAACTATCAGCAAGGGACAAGAGGAAATGAAGAATACAATTTCCAAGTTGAAGAACACAGTAGAAAGTTTCAAAAGTAGGATATATGAGGCAGAGTATCGGATTAGTGAGTTGGCGGACAAAGTAGAAAGCATCTCACAGAAAGAACAAGAAAATGAAAAGAGGCTCAGAAAGAATGAAGAGGGATTAAGAGAAATGCAAGACAATATGAAACATAATAATATCCGAATAATAGGAATACCAGAAGGAGAAGAAGAAGAAGAAGGGATAGAAAACGTATTTGAAAGAGTAATGAGAGAGAATTTCCATAATTTGATTAAAGAAAGAGTCACACAAATCCAGGAACTACAGAGAGTCCCAATCAAGAGGAAAACAAGGAGGCCCTCTTCAAGACACATCATCATTAAAATGGAAAAATTCCAAGACAAAGAGAGAATCTTAAAGGCAGCAAGGGAGAAAAAAGAAATAACATACAAGGGAGCCCCAATAAGGTTAGCTACTGACTTCTCAATGGAAACACTCCAAGCAAGAAGAGAATGGCAAGAAATATTCCAAGTAATGAGAACCAGAGGCCTACAACCAAGGCTACTTTACCCAGCAAGGCTCTCAGTCAAGATAGAAGGTCAAATAAAGAGCTACCATGACAAAAGAAGTCTAAAAGAATATGCCTCCACCAAACCAGCTCTACAACAAATACTAAAAGGACTGCTTTAAGGAAAGTAAGGAAAAGAGGGAGACAGAGAGGAACACAGGTAAAAAAATGGCAATGAATAAGTACCTATCAATAATAATCTTTAATGTAAATGGATTAAATGCTCCAATCAAAAGACACAGAATAGCTCAATGGATAAGAAAGCATGACCCACGCATATGCTGCCTACAAGAGACCCACCTCAGGACAAAAAACCACCACAGACTAAAAGTGAGAGGCTGGAAAAAATTTCCCAAGCAAACAGACAAGAGAAAAAAGCTGGGGTAGCAATTCTCATATCAGACAAAATAGACTTCAAAAAAAGGGCCATAAAGAGAGACCCAGAAGGTCACTTCATTATACTCAAGGGAAGAATCCACCAAGAAGACATTAACATTGTAAACATATATGCACCAAACATAGGAACACGCAAATATATCAAGAAAGCTAAAGAATAAAAACAAACAAGCAAACAGAATAAAAACAAAGACGCTGAAATAGAGAACAAGTGGGCAGTGACCAGAGGGGAGAGGGAAAGGAACTTAAGGGGAAAAAGGGGGAGGGATTTTGAGGAACAAGTATGAAAGACACAGAGATGAGGACTGGGGGGGGGGAATGGAAGGGAGGGGGGAGACCTGGCTGGGGGGGGTGGGATGGGAGAAATAGATTAAAAAAATGTACTTGAAAAGTAACTAAATAAAATTTAATATAAAAAAACAATAAAAGAAAGAAAATCTTAGAGGACTTCAAGAAAGATATTGACAGCAGCAAAATTATAGTAGGGAATTTTAACACCCCACTGTCAAAAATGGACAGATCTTTGAAACAAAATATCAACAAAGATATTGCAGCATTAAACAACACCCTAGATAAAATGGATTTAACTGATTTATACAGAGCCCTTCATTGCAAAGAACCTAAATACACATTCTTTTCAAATGCACATGGAACATTTTCAAAGATACACCACATGATAGGACACAAAACGAGCATCAAAAATTCAAGAAAATTGAAATCATACCAAGCATCCTCTGACCACAAGGGACTGAAATTGGAAACCAACCCCAAAGGAAAAAACCCAAAACACCCAAAATCATGGAGACTGAATGGTATACTATTAAACAACGAATGGGTCAAGAATGAAATTAGGAAAGAAATCAAAAAGTTTCTGGAAACAAATGAAAATGAACTCACAGCAACTCAAAACTTATGGGACACAGCAAAGGCAGTGCTGAGAGGGAAGTTTATAGCAATATAGGCCTACCTAAAGAAGATAGAAACATTTCAAACAAACAATCTAACCCTACGCCTGCAAGAACTCAAGGAGCAACAACAAAGACAGCCCAGAGCAGGCAGAAGGAAGGAAATAACCAAGATCAGAGCAGAATTAAATGACATAGAGACTAAAAGCACAATCCTAAGGATCAATGAATCCAGGAGTTGGTTCTTTGAGAAGATAAACAAAATAGACAAGTCTTTAAGTAGGCTCATCAAGAAAAGAAGAGAGAGGACACAAATAAACACAATCAGAAATGAAAGAGGAGAGATTACAACTGATACCACAGAAATAGAAGTGATTGTAAGAAATTACTATGAAGAACTGTATGCCAAGAAATTTGAAAACCTAGGGGAAATGGACCAATTTTTTGAAAAATATAATCTTTCAAAACTCAATGAAAAAGAAGCAGAAAACCTGAACAGACCAATAACAGCAAAAGAAATTGAAGCAGTAATCAAAAAACTCCCATCACACAAAAGCCCTGGACCAGATGGGTTCACAGGAGAATTCTACAAAGCATTTAAGGAAGAGCTAACTGCTATTCTCCACAGACTATGCCAAGAAATCCAGAAGGATGGAAAACTCCCAAATTCTTTTTATGAAGCCAGCATTATCCTAATTCCAAAACCAGATAGAGACACAACAAAGAAAGAAAACTTCAGGCCTATACTGCTGATGAACATAGATGCTAAAATCCTCAACAAAATATTGGCAAATCGCATCCAACAATATATCAAAAAGACCATACACCATGACCAAGCAGGATTCATCCCAAGAGATGCAAGGATGGTTCAACATTCACAAATCAGTAAATGTTATACATCACATAATCAAAAGCAACAACAAAAACCACACGATCATATCAATAGACGCGGAAAAAGCTTTTGATAAAGTACAACACCCATTTATGATAAAAACACTCAGCAAAGTGGGAATAGAGGGAGCATTCCTCAATATAATAAAGGCCATATATGAAAGACCTACAGCCAACATCATACTCAATGGGCAAAAACTAAAAGCTTTTCACTAAGATTAGCAACAACACAAGGATGTCCACTTTGACCACTTGTATTCAATATAGTATTGGAAGTTTTAGCCACAGTGGTCAGGCAAGAAAAGGGAAAAAAAGCATCCAAATCAGAAAGGAGGAAACAACTATCACTGTTTGCAGATGACATGTTAGTGTACATGGAAAATCCTATAGACTCCACCCAAAAACTGCTCCAACTAATTAATGAATTTGGCAAAACAGTGCATTACAAGTCAATATGCGGAAATCAAAGGCATTTTTGTATACCAACAATGAATCAGCCGAAGCAGAAATCAAAAAAAAAAATCCTATTTGATATAGCAAAAACAAAAATAAAATATCTGGGAATAAACCTAACTAAGGAGGTAAAAAACCTGTATGCAGAAAACTACACAGCCCTGAAGAAAGAAATCAAGGAAGACACAAACAAATTAAGACATATACCATGTTCATGGATTGGAAGAATTAACATCACCAAAATTCCCATACTACCCAAAGCAATTTACACATTCAATGCAATACCTATTAAAGTACCAATGGCATATTTCACAGACATAGAACAAACACTTCAAAAATTTATATGGAACCATAAATGACCCTGAATAGCAGCTGCACTTTTGAGAAAGAAGAACAAAGTAGGAGGGATCACAATACCTGACATCAAACTGTATTACAAGGCCGCTGTAATCAAAACAGCCTGGTACTGGCATAAAAACAGGCACATAGAACAATGGATTAGAATGGAGAGGCCAGAAATCAACCCAACTCTCTACAGTCAATTAATATTTGACAAAGGGGGCAGTAACATAAAATGGAGTAAAGATTGCCTCTTCAACAAATGGTGTTGGGAGAACTGCACAGCTATGTGTAAAATAATGAAACTGGAGCACCGACTTACACCATACACCAAAATAAATTCAAGGTGGATAAAAGATTTAAATATAGGCTGTGACACCATTAAAGTCCTAGAGAAGAACACTGGCAGGAAAATCTCAGATATTTTGCGCAGCAATATTTTTACTGATATGTCTCCTAGAGCAAGTAATATAAAGGAAAGAATAAACAAATGGGATCTCATGAAAATAAAAAACTTCTGCATGGCTAAAGAAAACAGTATTAAATTAAAAAGAGAACCAAGTATATGGGAAAACATATTTGCCAATGATACCTCAGACAAAGGTTTAATCTCCAAAATATACAAAGAATTTACACGACTCCACTCTAAGAAGACAACCAACCCTATTAAAAAATGGGAAAATGACTTGAACAGACACTTCCCCAGGAGGACATAGAGAAGATCCAGAGACACATGAAGAGATGCTCAATATCACTAGCTATCAGAGAGATGCAAATTAAAACCACACTGAGATACCACTTTACACAGGTCAGGATGGCTATCATAAACAAAGCAACAAACAACAAATGTTGGAGAGGTTATGGGGAAAAGGGGTCCTTAGTTCACTGTTGGTGGGATTGCAGACTGGTACAACCATTATGGAAAACAGTATGGAATTTTCTCAGAAAAATAAAAATCAACCTGCCTTTTGATCCAGAAATTCCACTGCTAGGATTATATCCTAAGAACCCCAAAACATCAATTTCAAAGAACCTATGCACCAGAATGTTCATAGCATCACAATTTACAATAGCCAAGAGCTGGAAGCAACCTAGGTGCCAGTCAGTAAATGAATGGATCGCAAAATTGTGGTACATATACACAATGGAATTCTATGCAGCAGAGAGGAAGAAGGAACTACTACCCTTTGCAACAGCATGGATGGAACTGGAAAGCATTATGCTGAGTGAAATAAGCCAGGGGTTGAAAGAAAAATACCATATGATCTCACTTTTAACAGGAAGCTAAACAACAAAACAGACAAGCAAGCAAAATAAAAACAAAGACACTGAAATAGAGAACAAGGGGACAGTGACCAGAGGGGAGAGGGGCAGAATTTAAGGGGAAAAAATGGGAGGGATTTAGAGGAACAAGTATAAAGGACACAGGGAGGAGAACTAAGGGGGGTGGAAATGGGAGGGAGGTGGCATGCATGGCATAGGGGTGGGCTGGGATGAGAGAAATAAACAGAAAATTGTACTTGAAAAATAACTAAATAAAAATTAAAAAATAAAAATAAAATTAAAAAAATAAGTGTCAGAAAATTGAACTGTATGATAGTCTGACAACCAAGGATTTAAAGAAACAACATGCATCCAGACTAGTAGGAGGAATGGAGACAGACAGCCAAAGCAGAGACAACAAGCAGCAAGGCAGCAGCTAATGGACTGGCTGGGCAAGGCAGTAGCTAGCAGACCAGGCTGTCCAATATTCGCATGCAGATAAATCAGGAGAAACAACTGGGCAGTGAGAGAGTCTGCAGAACCCAGGGATGCAGTGCACAAAAATAAAGCCTCAAAACCTCTGGCTGTAAAAATCTGTCAAAGTTGCAGCAGCATGGGAAACTCCCAGTCACAAAAGAGAGTTTGTTGAAGGAACCAACGGAGTCCTAGAATGTACACAACCCACCCACCTGGGAAAAAGCACTACAAATGCTCAATTTGCTTGTGGGTAGCAGGGTACATTACTGAAAGCTGGCAAGAGCCAAACAACTGGCCTAGTTCCCTCTCTTAACCCTCCCCCACACACAGTGCCACAATGCAGCAAAGTGGTTGCTCCATCCTGGCAAATACCAAAGGCTCCACCCCTTACAATATAACAGGTACACCAAGACAAAAAAATATGGCTCAGATAAAAGACTAGATCAAAACTCCAGAAAAAGAACTAAGCAACGAGGAGATAGCCAACCTATCAGATGCATAGTTCAAAACATTTAATCAGGATGCTCACAAAAATGGTTGACTATGGTCACAAAATAGAGGAAGAAGCGAAGGCTGTGCAAAGTGAGATAAAGAAAAATACACTGGGAACCAACAGTGAAGGAGAAAAAGAAACACAACTCAAATCAAAGATTTGGAACAGAAGGAAGAAATAAACATTTAACCAGAACAGACTGAAGAAACAAGAATTCAAAAAATTGAGAAGAGGCTTAAGAACTCTGGGACAACTTTAAACATTCCAACATTTGACTCATAAAAGTGCCAGAAGGAGAAGAGAAAGAGAAAGAAATTGAAAATTTATTTGAACAAATAATGAAGGAGAACTTCCCTAATCTGGAAAAAAAAACAAAAATAGACTTCTAGGAAGTCCAGAAAGCTCAGAGAACTCCAAACAACTTGGACCTGAAGAGGAACACACCAACACACATCATAATTACATTACCCAAGATTAAAGATAAGGAGAAAGTCTTAAAAGCAGCAAGAGAAAAGGAGACAGTTACCTACCAAGGAGTTCCCATAAGACTATCAGCTGATTTCTTAAAGAAAATCTTGCAGACAAGAAGGGGCTGAAAAGAAGTATTCAAAGTCATGAAAGACAAAGACCTACATCTAAGACTACTCTATCCAGCAAAGCTATCATTTAGAATGGAAGGGCAGATGAAGTGCTTGCTAGATAAGGTCAAGTTAAAGGAATTCATCATCACCAAGTCCTTATTATATGAAATGTTAAAGGGACTTTTCTAAAACAATGATCAAAACTATGAACAGTGAAATGACAGCAAACTACAATCAACAACCAAATATTTTTAAAAAACCAGCAAATAACTACAACAGGCACAGATTCACAGAAACAGAGATAACATAGAAAGTTATCAGTGGGGAGAGGGAGGGTGAAGAATGGGAGGAAAGGTATAGGGAATAAGAAGCACAAATGGTAGGTATAAAATAGACAGGGGAGATTAAGAATAGTATGGGATATGGAGAAGCCAAAGAACTAATATCTATTACCCATGGACATGAACTAAGGAGGGGGGATACATGGCAAAGAGAAATAAAGCAGAGAAATAAATGGGGCAATTGTAATAACATAGTCAATAAAATATATTTTAAAAATAAAAATATATCTGGCATATAAAGAAAATAATTAGATATTACTATCTCTAGATGGAGAGATTATATATATTTTTCTTTTTTGGGGGGGTGTTTTATTTATTTATTTATTTATTTTTAAATTTTTATTTTTTTAATTGATTATGCTGTTACAGTTGTTCTATTCCCCCCTTCATTCCCCTCCACCCTACCCCCCATCCCCACCATTACCCCCCTTTAGTTTATGACCATGTGTCTCAAGTCCTTTAGATTCTATATTTCCCATGCTATTCTTGCCCCCCCATCTATTTTCTTTCTACTGTCTATGCTACTTATTTTCTGTACCTTCTCTCCCTATCTCCTCCTCCCACTCCCTTGTTGCTAACCCTCCTTGAGATCTTCATTTCTATGTTTCCACTCCTGATCTAGCTGTCCTTTTAGTTTGCTTTTGTTTTAGGTGTGGTTCTTAATAACTGTGAGTTTGTTGTCCTTTCACTGTTCATGTTTCTTTAACTTATTTTTCTTAGATAAGTCCCTTTAACATTTCATATAATAAGGGCTTGGTGATGATGAACTACTTGAATTTGATCTTATCTGAGAAGCACCTTATCTGTCCTTCCATTCTAAATGAAAGTTTTGCTGGATAGAGCAATCTTGGTTGTAGGTCTTTGGATTTCATGACCTGGAATACCTCTTTCCAGCCCCTTCTTGCCTGTAAGGTCTCTTTTGAGAAATCTGCTGACAGTCTGATGGGGACTCCTTTGTAGGTGACTGTCCTCTTAGCTCTTGCTGCTTCTAGGATTCTCTCCTTCATTTTAATTTTGGCTAATGTAATTATGATGTGCCTTGGTGTGTTCCTTCTTGGGTGCAACTTCTTTGGGACTCTCTGAGCTTCCTGGATTTCCTGGAAGTCTATTTCCTTTGCCAAATTGGGGAAATTTTCCTTTATTATTTGTGCAAATAAGTTTTCCACTGGTGGCTGTGTCTTTCCCCTTTCTGGTACCCCTATAATTCGGATATTGGAGCGTTTAAAGATGCCCTGGAGGTTCCTAAGACTCTCCTCATTTCTTTGAATTCTTGCTTCCTGACTCTTTTCTGTTTTGCCATTATTTGCTTTCTTCTGGTCCACTCCATTGATTTGAGTCCCAGTTTCCTTTTCATTGCTATTGGTTTCCTGTGCAGTTCCGTTCATTTCAACTAGTTTCGCCTTCATATGTTTCTCTAATTTGTGGCTATAATCAACCAGTTCCGTGAGGATCCTGATGACCAGTGTTTTAAACTGTGCGTCTGAGAGTTTTGCTATTTCTTCATTGCTTAGGTCTATGGGCTCAGGGATTTTGAGAATTTGCGACATTTTTGGTCTGTTCTGGCCCTTTAAGTGTGAGAAGCGGCGCCTTGGACTCCCAGGTCACTGGGTTGTGACGCTGTATGTGGGGGCGTGGTCACACTGGGGAAATGGCGGCGCCCTCTACTGCCGCTTGCCGCGGGGACAGTCGAACCGCCCACTCCCTCGCCTGTCCGCTCGCGCACAAATAGGCGACCCCAGTCAACACGCAGCACCGCTTCCCGCTGTCTCCTCCGCGGTCACTCGCCTGGTCACTCGCTGGGTCGCTCACTAGGTCCAACCCTGCGCCTGGATTCCGCTTCTGGATTCCACGCCTGAGCCCGTCTGACCGAGTCTTCCTGTGCAATCCCACTCCACCAGCCACTGGTTTCGCCCCTTACCGGTCAGGCTGCAGAATTTGTTGTTAACGGACTTCCGAAAAGTTCAATTTTCCGTGTCCTGGCTGTGTTTTGTGTTGCTAATATTTAGTTGTCCCTAAACTTGGTTGTGTGAGAAGGCACGGCACATCCACCTATACCTCCATCTTGGCGGAAGTCCTACATTTTTCTTTTTAACTTATCTTTATTTGCCTGCTACTCTACAATACATCTCTCTGTTCTGTAATAAAAAATAATTATGATGTGTCTTGGTGTGGTCTTCTTTGGATTCAACTTGTTTGGGAGTCTCTGGGCTTCCTGGACTTGTACATCTATTTCCTTCACTAAATTAGTGAAGTTTTCTTTCATTATTTTTCAAATAGGTTTTCAATTTCTTGCTCTTCCTGCTTTCCTTCTGGCATCCTTATGATTCTGGTATAGACATGTTTGGAGATATACTAGAGTCATTTTATACTATCCTGTTTATGAATTCTTGTTTCTTCTTTCTGTTCTGGTTGAATGTTTATTTCTTCCTTATGTTGTTAAAAGCAGCCAGAGCAAAGCAGAGTTTCCTACAAAGGAGTACCCATAAAACTATCTGCTGATTTCTCAAAAGAAACTTTGTAGGCAAGAGGGGACTCATAAGAAGTATTCAAAGGGATAAAATTCAGGGACCTTAAGCCTAGATTACTCTAACCAGCAAAACTATCATTTAGAATGGAAGGACAGATAAAGTTCTTCCCAGACAAGGTAAAGCTAAAAGAGTTCATCATCATCAAGCCATTCGTACATTAAATATTAAAGGAACTTGTTTAAGAAAAAGAAGATCAAAACCATGAACGTAAAAAGGCAACAAACACAACCATCAACAACTGAATCTAAAAACAAACAACCAGAACAGGAAGAGAATCATAGGCATGTAGATCATTTGGAGTGTTATCAGTTGGGAGGATGAAGGGGAGAATAGGGGAAAGTTGCAGTGATTAGGAAATACAAATTTGTAGATATAGAAGAGACAGTGGGATGTTAAGAATAGTATAGAAAATGGAGAAGCCAATGAACATATATGTACAACCCATGGATGTGAACTAAGGGGGGGATTGCTGGAGTGAATGGGAGGTACTAAGTGGAGGGGGGCAAAAGGGATAAAATAGGGACAACTCTAATAACAATCAATAAAATATACTTAAAAAACAATTTGACCTTAGGTTTAGTTTTTTTA
The DNA here is from genome assembly GCF_021234435.1 of Artibeus jamaicensis. Classification (NCBI taxonomy): domain Eukaryota; kingdom Metazoa; phylum Chordata; class Mammalia; order Chiroptera; family Phyllostomidae; genus Artibeus; species Artibeus jamaicensis. The sequence goes on along the minus strand of NW_026521717.1, from coordinate 13,886,510 downwards.
TCGATTAAATGTGGGACAAGGTAGAGAAAGGCTTTGACAATTACTCAGGCATGAGATGAGGTCTTGGACCAACATAAGAATAGTATGAAAAAAATAAAAGCAATGTCTTGAAAGAGAATAGAAGAGGCAGGACTTGATGAATGACCTAAAGCAAGAGATGAAGGGACAGGATAAAAAGCTGGTCTACACAGATCTGAGTGACTATGCATTTAGTCAACTATTTCTATGGCTTAAAAGTCTGTCATCAACTACTCTAGCAGCAGTGCCCACCCTTCACTACTGAAATGTTTATCCACATACCTTCAGGGTCACAAAGGGCTTCTTCAGCCACCAGGCACAAACCTCATAGACCACAGAATGCAAACACAAAACCCGCAGGCCAAATCCAGCCCTCCACCTTGTTTTATCTGGTCCAGCAGCTTGTTTTTACCTGGATGCAGCACTGAGCTCCTTGCCCCTAGTTAAGGAGTAGTTACATTTATACAGGCTGATGTGACCCACAGTGAAAATGAATTTGACACTTCTGTCATAGACAGTTCTCTCACTTTTCAAGAAAGATGAGAGAGCAATCATAGGAACACTTGCCTTAACTCATATTACCATAGACCAGAGTTGGATATAGGCTGTGGCTTCTAATATATTCCACTGTTGGCATAGCTACTATTTACTAATCATTTTCTAGGTGTCAGCACTGAGCTCCATACTGAAGTATATTGCCTTAGTTATTTCTAATCACTTTTTGTGTTAACTATACTTTCCCTCTTCTACAGAAGAGAAACTGTTGTTGAGAGAAATTAAGTTACTTGCTCAGTGCCACTGCTAGTTAACAGCAAAGCTCAGCATGAACCCACTTCTGTCAAAAGAAACAGAATAACCCTCTAGCAGCCTCCTTTCCCAGGAAAGGCCTGTGTTGAAGGCGACACAAATCTGTCCTGACCAAAAAGGTTTGGGTTGCTGGATCAAGCCAGTCCTGAGTTCTCCAGCTGCTACCCGTGCCACTGCTTCTGGGAAGGGCTGTCTCAGTGATGAAAACAATCATGGCATCAATAATTCGAAGCCACAGTTTTGACAGGAAAGGAGGAAACAATAGTTTTTCTAAACAGCAAGCTCTGCAATTCTGTCTATAGGAATATTCCACAGGCATAAAAACATTAAATAAACAAAGTTTCCAGAAAAAGGAGACCAAGTCGCAGACGTTTTTCAGAGAACCTACAGGTATGTTGGACAGGAATTTGAGTGAAAGAAATAGAGATGCATTCTACCAAGTACCTGCCTTGTTCGGGATGAAAAGCAAAGAAGAAAAATGAGAGGGGAAAAAACAAAAATGAGAAGGATGGTGAAAGAAACAAGAAACCAGAGAAGAAAGGTGCAGGAAGAGAACTAGGATAGGGCCAGGGAGGCTGGAGAAAGCAAAAACCAAGATCAAGGAACTGGAGTACTAGAGGAGAAAGGACCAAAGAAAGGAAGAGAGGAAAATGCACATCCTTGAGTTCAGGACTCCTGAGAGCTCTTCACACCAGAAGAAAGAGGACCTTGCTCAAAGAAGCTTTTACATATTTTCTCTTATATCCTCATTTCCTGCAAGAAATTTTAGGGAAGGGGAAAAAAGTCTCCAGTGTTCAATGAACACCAAAACTTGAGAAGGACTCTCTTCATTAGTTTCTTAAACATTAGAGTAAACAGCAAGTCTTGCACTATAGGCAGATAGCCTTCTCTGATCCTACATACAAACACACACACTCCTGCACATCCACATGCATACTCTTACACACTCAGGCATACACACATATATACAGTCTCACCTGCACTCATACACATATATCCACACAAATGCCCACTTACACACACACGCATACCTCCCCCCCTTTCCAACCCATCCCTTAAGCATCTATGGCCCTGCACACTGCTCTATAGTGGTCCACTTGGAGCATTATCTTCCTTAGGAACAGCACCCAGTGCCTTAGCATTCCAATACCACTCCCTCCAGTGTGCTCTCCTGGGAGTTAAGTTGAAGATTTGACCAATTCTAAGAGAAAAATTGAATACATTATATCGCTTTCAAAAGAAAACTTGAGGAAAGAAAGGAGGGAAAACAGAAGAGAAAGAGAAATATATAACCCTTATTAAGAAGCTGCAAACTACAAAAGCTATGCTAAAGGTATTCAATTAATCCATTTGCGCTGCTATAACAGAAGTATCGTAGACTGGGTAACTTATAAGCAACAGAAATTTATTTCTCACAGTTCTGGAGGCTCAGAAGGGGCAAGAGAGCTCTCTGGGGCCTCTTTTATAAGACACTAGTCCCATTCATGAGGACTCATAACCTAATCACCTTCCAAAGGTCCCACCTCATAATGCTATCACCTTTGAGGCTAGAACTTCAACATGTGAATTGTCTGGGGACACAGCTTTCAGTCCATTACACTAAGTGTTCTACATTTGACTTCTTGTTTATTCCTCAAAACAGCATAGGGAAGTCAATTTTATGATCCTTTTTGAAGATAAGGAAGCCTATCTTCAGAAACATTAGATCACCTATCCAAGATCTGAACCAGATCCAGATCTGCCTGGTTCTAAATATGGAATCAAGAACTGCGCGATGAGAAGAGGATCCTAAACTGAAAGGCTGCTAGTGAGCACAGTGCCCCCTGAAGAAAGTTACAGGAGTGTGGGCTGGTCCTGGCACCTCACCAAAGAATGACAGGATCTGACTTTACAGTTTGGTTTTGCCTCCTTACAGACTCCATTTTGTTCCTTGCTCTTGTTTCACTTTTTTCTCATGCTTCTATGCTGATGAGTCATATTTCAAGTATTCCTCCAAGCTGAGAAGTATATTTTTAACAGCTTCTTCTATAAAAATAACATATAAACAAAATAAACAGAAATGTGCTGACAACATAGTTTCTAAATTACCCAGGACTAGAGTGGTCCAATTGAGATGTGATTGATTGAGGGCAGGATTAAACCTGAGTTGTGAGACTCCATTTCTGCAAAATAAACTTGTTCTGCCATCAGTGTCCTGAATAAGTATGGTCAATTGTTACTCTGCAAAGTATAACAGGATTTCTCACAAGGTATTTTAAAAAGGGTTTGAAGTGCTTGGATGAAAAGAGCCATAACACAATCTTTCTTTCTTTCTTTCTTTCTTTCTTTCTTTCTTTCTTTCTTTCTTTCTTTCTTTCTTTCTTTCTTTCTTTCTTTCTTTCTTTCTTTCTTTCTTTCTCTCTTCTTTCTCTCTTTCTCTTTTTGAATATCAATACTTCATACCTACTTTTCAGTTACCTTTTAAGAGTAGCTGAAGTGTGTGGTACTCCAAAGCTGCTCACTTGGAATAAGGAACCAGTTGCTGAAAGTATTTAAAAGCTTGTTAAAAACAACTAAAGCAATGCATCTAAGAGCTTCCTTCTGAACCCCAGTGAGGCTCGCTAGACCCCAGGTTTTCTCTTGCAGGATAGATTTCTCTCACCTCATCACAGCAGTAAGTCCCTTGGGTCACAAGCAAGCTGAAACATTTGCATAGACCAACTTCAAATCTTCCCTTCACCACTACCCAGCTACATGGTCTTGGGCAAATTATTTTACTATACTGGTCTCTATTTCCTTGTCTGTGAAATAGAAATAATACTGGTACCCACCTCAAGCTTTGTAATGAGAATTAAACCAGATAATAAATATAAGGTGCCCAGTAAATGTGAGTTTCTAGCTCCACATGATTAGCAACAGCTGTGCCATCATCTCTCAGATAGTTGTTCATCTTCTCTCCTCCACACACCCTTTCTTAGGGCAAACACAACAGAGGTTTTGGTGGTGAAAAGGTTCATTTTGGACCTAGAAGAATGTGTAGTGAGCTCCATTTTACTGATAGAAGATCTTTTCCAGTCACCTCTTCCCCTAGCCATGGCTAGGGATTTGACATTACCCTCCTTAATGTCCCTGCCAATTATCTCCAGTACCATTGAGACATCCTCCATCTTTCTGTCTGCAGGATTCAACCAAGCAATCATCACATATAAAAATAAAGGCAAAGTTCCACACATCTAAGAAGTCAGAAAGCTAGCCATCTATGTCAAAGAAGATAAGGGAATTCCTCTATCTTCTTTGCTCAGGATTTCCTCCCCTGCCTATTCGTTTTTGCTCTTTTTTAAAATTGGAGTCCTTGTTATGGGATTTAGGAGACTATAGAATTAGGGAGAAAGTTGGGAGAAGAGATTGATATTTTCACAAGCACTTTACCAGCACTTCCCCAGCAAATATATATATTTTTGCATAGCCTCTGTCTATATAAACAATTTGAGTCACCAAAATTTAGGTACCAGAACATTAGTTGGCCCAGGTCCTCACATGTCGCTGTTGAAAGAAATACCATCCAAGGAGCAGGAGCTATCCACTCTCTAGGCTGCCCTCTAGAACTGGGCCCCTAGTCCTAGAGCAATATCACAGGCCTGAGTCACAGGTCTTCTGGGGCATGTGATCAACTCCACATAACAAGCAAAGGGTGAGAGAATTCCCTAAATGGGGACAAATGGTCACGAAGGCACATATGAATCCTGGTACAGAGCCAATGAATCCCAAATGGATGGCACTGCTACTCCTGCCTGTCTCCAGCATCAGCGGTGGAATGAGAAAAGTTCAAGGAAAGCACTCCAAAGATTAGGGTCCACTGAGGTACAGGGCTGGGCCAGTGGCCCAGGGTGGCCTAGGTCTCAGAACAGGACTGCTTTTGAATCAAAAGCCTCTGTGAAAGTTTCCTTCTCTGAGTCAGGCTCCAAAGGAACACTACTTCCTTCCTATAAGAATGTGTGGGCATCCTGGGATTCTCCTAAATTCTAAACTTACTGTTTGCCCTCTTAGTGACATAGCAGATAGAGGTTAAATCAACTGGAGCAACCCAGCTCAATTCTAACAGGAATTATTTGCAAATTCAGTGTTTCTGTTTGAAAAGTTATGTCTGGACTACTGCACAGGCCTACCTATAACACTGGCAGACCTAAGACAATAACACAAATGGAGGCCCCTAGTTGACAGCCCACTCCTCTCTTTCCTCACTTAGTTCTGCCCAGATCATAAAAGGCCTTTGTCATAGGCATATAGGCATCCCAGCTCACCCAGCCATTCCTTGGCTACCCTTTGTGCACACAGGTGGCACTATTAGCCCTTAAAAGGACATACCTAGGGAATAAATTAATGCAAGCATTGGTGTTTTGTCAGGGAAGTCCAGGGTCCCTCATACTTAGCAGATAGTCTAGACATAAGGGGCACTGGCTCCAGTGGAGACACATCCCTGGGCCTCCTAGACTTCTAATTCCATTGCAAAGGCATAGCTGGAGGAGGGCTGTAGCCAGGCCTTTGAAAGTGTAGGATCAAAGCAGAGGCCCATCTGTCTGGGTCTGAAGGTAAATCCACCCCACCATATGATTTCTAAATCCATTCCCTAATTCCCACTTCACTTTTCAGTTTCTACTTCCTCAATTTCCTTCAGCTTGGTCACCAAATGCTCCTTTTATGTATAAGAATTCCTACTTCCTGTTTTTGAGTCATCCTGAATCTGACCTTGAAGCTAGTATTCTACAAAAAAAAAAAGATATTGAAATTTAAAAAAGGCTACAGAACCAGAATATTTATGATATACCACATCAAGATGTCCTGGTAAAGAAATGTAATTCTTGTCACCTATGGCTACTAAAAAATGACTTTCTGAACACACTAGTGGCACTTTTTATCTTTCACAAGCTGACAGATTATGGGATTGCAAATTTCAAGCAGTAATCTCCTCATTTTATTGTGGTTTCTGGGCCATGGGGGCACAGGCAGGAAAAGCAGCATAATTAAGCTCTATAGAGGACTAAACAGACAAGCAAAGTAACTCTCTACATATAGAGGGGATAAATGGTAATGGAATTAATACAATAATATAAAAATATACATATAATACTCTACAGCAAGAAGGCCCTGTCCTGTAAGAGATATGAGCTAATTTATACTCTTTGCAGGGGGATTGACATTGCCCCATTTTGTGACTGAGGATACCAGTGAAGAGGCAGGGGAGTGACTATGGGAATTTTCCCTAGAAGCCAAATCCAGATTCCAGAATCCGAGTTCTTTTCAGATTACAAGATATCATGATATCATGATATGAGGTCTGAAAAAATATATCTGATCTTCCTCTTTTTGAAGTCAGGTAACACTTTGCTTGTAATCTCCTGATAGTGGTTGTGATAAAATAAAAGTAAATATTTGGTCTTTGTCCCCAGTTCCTGGCACACTGCTCCTATATCTCTTGGAACCACTGAAGTGAAGAGTGTCTTTTATATAGTAATGAGAGGACTAGTGGCTGAGTGCCCCTAAATAGCTTCAGGTTGGGGGCTGGTCTCCAGGAACACCAAATGCCTTGATCAGAACCTTGGAACTTTCAACTCCACCCTCCAATCTTCAGGGAGGGTAGAGGGGCCAGGTACTTGAGTTTAATCACTCATGACCAGCAATTTAAACAATTGTGCATATGTGATGAAACTGCCATAAAAGCCTTGAAATAATTGGGTTCAGAGAGCTTCTGGGTTGATGAACATACTCACATGCTGGGACGGTGGTACACCCTAACTCCATGGGATGGGAGGCCCCTCCAGCCTTCATCCTATGTACTTCTTCAGCTATATCCTTTATTGTAAAACATTAAATGTAAGTAAAGGGTGTTCCTGAGTTCTGTGAATCATTGTAGAAAATCACAGACCTAAAATATTGGTTATCGAAGCCCCCACTTTAAAGTTAGTGAGTCAGAAGTATGGGGCTGGAAACTGAAGTGGGGGCAGTTTTGTGGGACTGACACCTGTGGGGTCTGCACTAACTCTAGATAGTGTTAGAACTGAATTTAACCATTGAACTTGGTGTCTGTAGAAACAGAGAATTGGTCATTCACATGTAAAACACCCCAGGATGGCTATCTAGAACTGCTCTATAATACAACCATTTGTTGAGGCAGGGGGACTCCTCATTTAGGTTATATTTTTTTAGGGAAAAAAACTGGATCATATCCATCTTTGTATTTCTTATGATATTTAGCATAGGCTAAGTGTCATAACCCACAAAAAGTTGAATAAATAATGTTAAATAGGCTCAAATTTATTCTGTTGACTGCTCCTTGGGTCTTCTTTATGCTCCTGCATGTTTAGGAAGGCCAGATGAACTAGGTTGGGCCACGGCTTGTAGTTACCAGGCATTTAAGAAGCACAGTATTCACCAAGGATATGTGTCCATAACATTCTTACACAGAACAATAAAGAAAGGGCTGCTATAAGAGGCAGAGGCTGGGCAACAAGCTGGGTCCACTCACTAGCTGACCAATTCTCAGCTACAACTCCCTTGCAGTTTTGATGATTCCAATTTATGCCCCAGCAACATTTTGCACCTTATAGAATGGGCTTCCAGATCACACTCAAGTGGCTTAAACTGTAAAAGTTACAAATAACCATAAAGGGTCAGAATCTGCAATGTGAAAAATTGCTGTGTATACCAATTAACTGAGAAAGTGTCAAATAAATTGAACTAATGAGGGAAAACTCCCCAAGAACTGACTTATGACCTCCTCAGCCTCTTTTTTTTTAACTGAGGTATAGGTCACATATGTATTATATTAGTTTACAGTGTACAACATAATGATTTAATATTTGTATATGTTGCAAAATAATCACCAAAATAAATATAATCAATGCTCATCATCATACACAGGTTATAATATTTTTTCTTGTGATGCAAAAATACACAATGAGATACTATTCAGCCATAAAAAAGAAGAAAATTTTACCCTTTGCAACAACATGTGTTGGACCTGGAGAACATTATGCTGAGTGAAATAAGCCAGTAAGAGAAAGAAATACCATATGATTTCACTCATATGTGGATATAATGAACAAACTGAACTAGCAAGCAAAACAGAGACAGACTCATAGATGAGAGCAGCATGACAGCTAAGGGGCTGGAGAGGAGGGGGTAGAGGGATTGAGCAAAACTGAAAAAGGACTTATAGACATGGACAACATTGTGGTGATTGCAGGTGGGACAGTATAAGGGTACTAAATGGTAATGGGAAAGAATATAATAAAAACATTTTTTAAGAAAAAATTTAAGATCTGCTTTTTTAGCAACTTTCAAACATACAATACAGTATTATTAACTATAGCACTCATTCTATACTATAAGCAATGATGTATTTATTTTATTTGATAGAAGTCTGTACTTTTTAGCCCCCTTCACCCATTTTTTCCACCCTCAGTCCACCCCACTCCTACTTCTGGCTACCACCAATCTTTTCTCTGTATCCATGAGCTTGAAATTTTTGGTTGGTTGGTTGGTTAGTTTATTTTTTGTATGTTTTCTAGACTCCACAAATAAGTGTGATCATATGGTATTTATCTTTCTATGTCCAACATATTCCACTTACCATAATGTCCTCAAAGTCCGTCTATATTGTCACAAATGCCAAGTTTTTATACATTCTTTTTTTATGGCTGAATAATGTCTATATATATATATATATATATATATATATATATATATATATATATATGTTTTCTTTATCCATTAATTGATTGATGGACACTTAGGTTGCTTCCATAGCTTAGCAGTACAGGTAACACTGCATATTATCTTCTCAAAATTAGTGTTTTTATTTTCTTTGGCTAAAAACAACAAAGTGGAATTACTGGGTATTTTATGTGGTAGTTCCACTTTTAATTTTTTGAGGAATCTACATACATGTTTTTCAAAGTAGCTATACCAATTTAAATTCTCACCAACAGTGTGCAAGGGTTCTCTTCTTTTCACATCCTCACCAACATTTATTTCTTGTATTTTTTTATTATAGCCATTTGGACAGATGTGATGTGATCTCTCATTATAGTTTTGATTTGTATTTCCCTGATAATTAGTAATGTTGATCACTTTTTCATAAACCTGTGGGTCACCTGAATATCTTCTTTGGGAAAATGTCTATTCAGATCTCTTATGCATATTTTTAAATTCGATTTTTTGTTATTGAGTATGAGCTCTTCATATGTTTTATATTTTAAATATTTTATTTGTTTATTTTTGGAGAGACAAGAAGGGAAGCAGAAGGAGAGGGAGAGAAACATTTATGTGTGAGAAATATATCTATTGGTTGCCTCTTAGATGCCTCCTACTGGAGACCTGGCCCACAATCCAGGCATGTGCCCTGACTGGGACTTGTACCAGCAACCTTTCAGTTTGCAGGCCAGCATTCAGTTTACTGAGCCACGCCAGCCAGGGCTTTTTTTAAAAGACTTTATTTATTAATTTTTAGAGTATATATTTTAGATAATAACCCCATATCATATTTATAATTTTAAATACTTTTTCCATTGCTTTTTCATTTTGTTGAATTCTTTTGCTATGCAGAAGATTTTTATTTATTTTACTTTTTCAAATGTCTTTACTATAATTTACTTTTTTCTTCCTTATTGAATTTTTTAGGGTGACATTGGTTAACAAAAATGATACTGGTTTCAGGTGCACAATTCTACAACCCATTATCTGTACACTGTATTGTGTGTTCACCATCAGAAGTCAAATGTCCGTCCATCACCATTAAATCCCCCTATACCCTAACACACCACCCCTCATCACCTCATCATCGCTATCCACAGCAATCATAACACTCTTGTCTGTGTCCGTGAGTTTTTTCTTCCTTTTTCTTTTGCTCAGTTCCTCCACCACCCTTACCTTGCCCCAGCCCCACAGCCATCAGACTGCTCTCTACCTATGAGTCAGTTTCTACTTTGCTTGTTATTTTTGTGCATTAGATTCCATTTATGAGTGAAATCATATAGCACTTGTTATTCTTTGACTGGCTTATTTCATAATGCTCTCCATTTCCATTCATGCTGTTGCAAAAGGTAATTTTTTCCTCTTTTTCATGTCCAAGTAGTATTCCATTGTATAAATGTACCACAGCTTTTTTATCCACACATTAACTGATGGACACTTGGGCTGCTTCCAAATCTTGGCTATTGAAAATAATCCTGCAATGAACATAGAGGTGCATATATTCTTTAGAATTAGTATTTTGGGTTTCCTCAGATAAATTCCCAGAAGTCATAAGACAGCTGCATTTCTCATTTTTTTACATAACTTCGTACTGTTTTTTCTACAGTGGTTGCATCAATCTGTATTCCCACCAACATCACAAGGGTTCCCTTTTCTCCACATCCTCACCAACACTTGTTCTTATTGATATATTAATAACATCATTCTGATAGGTGTGAAGTGACATCTCATTATGGTTTTAATTTGTATCTCTATGATAGTTAGTGGCATTGAGCATCTTTAAACACATCTGTTGGACATCTGTATGTCCTCTTTGGAGAGGTGTCTATTTTGGTCTTTTGCCCATTTTTTAATTATTGGATTATTTGTATGTTTGTTTGTTTTTAGTGTTGGGTTTTATGAATTCTTTACAAATTTTGGACACTAACTCTTTATCAGATGTGTTGGTGAATAACTTCTCCCACTTACTGAGCTGCCTTTTCTTTTTGTGGCTGATTTCCTTTGCTGGGAAAAAACTTTTTAGTTTAATGTAGTCCCATTGTTTATTTTTTCTTTTGTTTCACTTGCCAGAGGCAATATATCAGAAAAAAATATTGCTAAGACAAATGTCCAAGATTTGAGTGCCTGTGCTTTCTTCTAGGATTTTTATAATTTTGAGTCTAACATTTAATTCTGTAATCCACTTCCAGTTTACTCAGGTGTGGTATAACAAGGTGGACCACTTTAATTTTTTTGCACACATCTGTCCAAAATTCACACGATTTATTGAGTGGACTATCTTTACCTGACTGTATGTTTTTACCTCCTTTGTGAAATATTAATGGACTATAAAGGTATGGGTTTATTTCTGGGCTCTCTATTCTGTTCCATTGAACTATATGTCTGTTTTTATGCAAGAATCATGCAGTTTTAATTACTATGGATTTGGCCCTGGCTGGTGTAGCTCAGTGGATTGAGCATGGGCCTGTGAAGCAAAGGGTCACCAGTTCGATTCCCAGTCAGGGCACATACCTGGGTTGCAGGCCAGGACCCCAGTAGGGGACATATGAGAGGAAACCATACATTGATATTTCTCTCCCATTCTTTCTCCTTCCCTTCTCCTCTCTCTAAAAATAAATAAATAAAATATTTTTAAAAAATAATAAATACTATGGCTTTGTAGTATAGTTTGATATCAGGTAGTATGATTCCTCCAACTTTATTCTTTATTTTCAAGTTTGCTGTTGCTATTTCAAGGCTTTTCTGGTTCCATATAAATTTTTCGAATGTTTATTCTAGTTCTGTGAAATATACCATTACAATCTTGATAGGAATTGCACTGAATCTATAGATTTCTTTGGGTAGTATGGACATTTTAATGATGTTAGTTCTTCCTACCCATGAACACAATATGTGCTTCCACTTATATATATTTTCTTCAATTTCTTTCTCCAGTGTCTATAATTTTCTATTGGTCTTTTACATTTTTGGTCAAATTTGTTCCTAGGTATTTTATTCTTTTTGTAGCAACTGTGAGTGGAATTGTTTTTCTTAGCTTCCATTTCTGATACTTCATTTTTGGTGTTTAAAACTGCAACCAATTTCTGGATATTTATTTTATATCCTGCCACTTTACATTCATTTATCAGTTCTAGTCTTTTTTTTTTCTTTTGGTGAAATCTTTAGGGTTTTCTACGTACAGTATCATGTCATCTGCAAATAATCCCTGTTTTACTTCTTCCTATCCAATTTAAATGACTTTTTTATTTTGTCTGATTGCTGTGGCTAGGACTTTCAATACTATATAGAATAAGAGTGGTCAAGAGCTGGAAGCAACCTAGGTGCCCATCAGTAAATGAATTGATCAAAAAATTATGGTACATATACACAATGGAATTCTACGCAGCAGAAAAAAAAAGAAGGAGCTCTTACCCTTTGCAACAGCATGGATGGAACTGGAAAACATTATGCTGAGTGAAATAAGCCAGGTGTTGAAAGACAAATACCATATGATCTCAACTTTAACAGGAAGCTAAACAAGAAAACAAACAAGTAAGCAAAATAAAAACAAAAACACTGAAATAGAGAACATGGGGACGGTGACCAGAGGTGAGAGGGGAGTGAATTTCAGGGGGAAAAGGGAAAGGATTTACAGGAACTAGTATAAAGGACACATGGACAACAACTAAGGGGGGTGGAAATGGGAGGGAGGTGGGGAGCACTGGAAGGGTAGGCTGGGATGGGAGTAAAAGACAGAAAATTGTACTGGAACAACAATTAAATTAAAAAAGAATTAAAAAAATGAGAGTGGTGAAAGTGGACATCCCTGTCTTGTCCCCAATCATAAGAAAAATGCTTATAATTTTTGTGCATTAAGAATGATGTTGGCTGTATTTGTCATATGGCTTTTATTGTGTTGAGGTGCATTCCCTCTTTTTCCACTTTGCTGAAACTTTTTATCATAAGTGGATGCTGGATTTTATCAAATGATTTTTCGCATCAATTTATATGGTCCTGGGGTTTTTATACATCATTGTATCAATACCTTCTGTCCTGTAATGTTTCTGTTGATGAATCAGCTGACAGTCTTATGAGAGCTTCCTTATAGGTAAATAACTTTCTTTTGCTTTTTTAATATTCTCTCTTTGTCTTTAATCTTTGTCATTTTAATTGTGATGTGTCTTATTTTAGGCCTGTTTGGGTCCATCTTGTTTGGGACTCTCTGCACTTCTGGATTTATGTGTGTTTTTCCTTCAGCAGGTTAGGGAATTTATTGGTCATTATTTCTTCATACTGACTTTTGATCCATTTTCTCTCTCTTCTCTTTCTGGTACTCCTAGATGTGTATGTTGTTACAATTTGTGTTGTCTTAAACATTTCTTAAATTATCCTCATGCTCTTTAATATTTTTTCTTTTGATATTCTAATTGGCTGTTTTTTTCTTTTTTTTCATCTTTTTTTTACTGTACTGAGTAATTTTATGATTTATTTATTATTTTTTTAATATTAAATTTTATTTAGTTACTTTTCAAGTACATTTTTTTTATCTATTTCTCTCATCCCACCCCCCCCCGCCCGGTCTCCCCCCTCCCTCCCATTCCACCCCCCCCCCCCCCAGTCCTCATCTCTGTGTCTTTCATACTTGTTCCTCAAAATCCCTCCCCCTTTTTCCCCTTAAGTTCCCTTCCCTCTCCCCTCTGGTCGCTGCCCACTTGTTCTCTATTTCAGCGTCTTTGTTTTTATTCTGTTTGCTTGTTTGTTTTATTCTTTAGCTTCCTGTCAAAGGTGAGATCATATGGTATTTGTCCTTCAATGCCTGGCCTATTTCACTCAGCATAATGCTTTCCAGTTCCATCCATGTTGTTGCAAAAGGTAGTAGCTCCTTCTTTCTCTCTGCTGCATAGAATTCCATGGTGTATATGTACCACAATTTTTTGATCCATTCATTTACTGATGGGCACCTAGGTTGCTTCCAACTCTTGGCTATTGTAAATTGTGCTGCTATGAACATTGTGGTGCATAGGTTCTTTGATATTGATGTTTTAGGATTCTTGGGGTATAATCCTAGCAGTGGAATTGCTGGGTCAAAAGGCAGGTCAATTTTTACTTTTCTGAGAAAATTCCATACTGTTTTCCATAATGGTTGTACCAGTCTGCAATCCCACCAACAGTGAACTAAGGTCCCCTTTTCCCCACACCCTCTCCAACATTTGTTGTTTGTTGCTTTGTCTATTATAGCCATCCTCACTGGTGTAAAGTGGTATCTCATTGTGGTTTTAATTTGCATCTCTCTGATAGCTAACGATATTGAGCATCTCTTCATGTGTCTCTGGATATTCTGTATGTCCTCTTTGGAGAAGTGTCTGTTCAAGTCCTTTTCCCATTTTTTAATTGGGTTCGATGTCTTCCTAGAGTGGAGTCGTGTAAGTTCTTTGTATATTTTGGAATTTAAACCTTTGTCTGAGGTATCATTGGCAAATATGTTTTCCCATACAGTTGGTTGTCTTTTTAATTTAATACAGTTTTCTTTAGCCATGCAGAAGCTTTTTATTTTGATGAGATCCCATTTGTTTATTCTTTCCTTTATATTCCTTGCTCTAGGGCACATATCTGTAAAAATGTTGCTGCGTGGAATATCTGAGATTTTCTTGCCAATGTTCTCCTCTAGGACTTTAATGGTGTCATGGCTTATATTTAAGTCTTTTATCCACCTTGAATTTATTTTGGTGTATGGTGTAAGTTGGTGCTCAAGTTTCATTTTTTTGCACGTAGCTGTCCAGTTCTCCCAACACCATTTGCTGAAGAGGCTATCTTTACTCCATTTTATGTTACTGCCCCCTTTGTCGAATATTAATTGACTGTAGAGGGTTGGGTTCATTTCTGGGCTCTCTGTTCTGTTCCATTGGTCTATGTGCCTGTTTTTTATGCCAGTACCAGGCTGTTTTGATTACAGTGGCTTTGTAATACAGTTTGATATCAGGTATTGTGATCCCTCCTACTTTGTTCTTCTTTCTCAAAAGAGCAGCTGCTATTCGGGCTCGTTTATGATTCCATATAAATTTTTGAAGTGTTTGTTCTATGTCTGTGAAATACGCCATTGGTACTTTAATAGGTATTGCATTGAATCTGTATATTGCTTTGGGTAGTATGGACATTTTGATTATGTTAATTCTTCCAATCCATGAACACGGTATATGTTTCCATTTGTTTGTGTCTTCCCTGATTTCTTTCTTCAGTGCTGTGTAGTTTTCTGCATACAGGTCTTTTACCTCTTTGGTTAGGTTTATTCCCAGATATTTTATTTTTCTTTTTGCTATATCGAATGGGATTTTTTCCTTGATTTCTGCTTCTGCTGATTCATTGTTTGTATACAAAAATGCCTTTAGATCCTCTGCTTCATCCTACCTATTCTTTATATATTTTCACTGTGTTCTTCATTTCAGATATTGTATTTTTCATATGTGACCAGTCTTTTTTATAGTTTCTATGCCATTTTTCATGCTGTTGAGCATCCTTATAATCATTAGTTTGAACTCTACATCCAATAAATTGCTTACCTCAGTTTCATTTAGCTCTTTTTTTTTTAAGATTTCTCCTGTTTTTTCATTTTGGGCTTGTTTCTTTGTCTTCCCATTTTGGCTGCCTCTTTGTATTTGTTTCTATGTATTAGATTTATTGTGACTCCAAGTCTTTGTGTTGTGGCTTGGTGGTCTTATGTAGTAGGTATCCTGTGGTATTCAATGGAGCAGTCTCCTTGATCATGTGTTAGTTCTGGGCCTCTTGAGAGGCACTCTGGTGCAAGCCAATATAAGAGGCAGCCTGTGACTGGCCCTCAGCAACCTATTTGCAGGTAAGCGTAATCCAGTTTGTAGCTGTCTCTGCTCGGTCTGGGTGTGCACAGGAAGAACCAAGCTGCCCACCAAAGCTAAGTTTTACCAATACCAGGCCCAGGGGCAGGTCCAAAAAAGTCCAAAGGCACCTGGACATCCACCCCTTTTGGCCTTTGTCTACCAGCTGCCTGACAGGCTTTGTTTCTGAAAGAGCCTCTGGCTGTTCCTCCTCAGCAATACATAAGCTCCACAGGGTGGGATGAGAGAGTCCAAAGGATGAAGCTATTGCTTTCCCCCCAGGCTGATGGTTCCCAAGAAGGGGGCATTTCAATCAGGAAAGATGGCATCTGGAGTATTGGAAAATGACTCAGCACAGGGATTATGGCAGTTGTTCCTTCAGCTCCCTTGCCAGAGCCACAACCCTAGACTTTTCTCATGCTACTCTAGTTTACTCTGCTCCTCCTCCCCCAGAGCCCAGGGTGAGAGGCCATGGATGAAATATTGTGTGTGAGACCTGTAAGAGAGTGCCTGTGTCCCTAGCAGACTCTGATGTCTCTCTGGTGGGCAGAAAAACCATTGCTTTTTACAGCCAGATGTTACGTGGGCACCTACTCCTGGCTCTGGTGGTCTGGGTAAGGGAACCCAGCTTGGGGTTTAGACCCGAGGCTTCTTTGGAGGAAACACCTCCCCAACTGAGATATCCCTGGAAACTCAGCCACCACTTGTGGTAGCAGGGCCAGCCCTTTTGTCTTTCCACCCTTCCTACCAGTCTTGATGTAGCTTTTTCTGTAAATCCTTGGCTATAAGACTTTTCTCTTCAGCTAGTCTTCAGTTGGTTATTCAGGATGCTTATTCTATAATTTAGTTGTAATTCTAATTAAATCATTGGAGAAGGTTTGTGTAGCTTCCACACACTTCATCGTCATCTTGGATCTTGCAGAAGCTTTTTAGTTTGATTTTTGCTTTTGTATACTTTGTTTTTGCTATCAAATCCAAAAAAATCATTACCAAGACCAATGTCAAGGAGCTTAATCCCCATGTTTTCTTCTAGTAATTGTATTGATTTAGTTGTACATTCAAGTGTTTGATACATTTTGAGTTGACTTTTTGCATGGTGTAAGATAGTGGTTCAGTTCTGTTCTTATGCATGTGTATTTCCCAATGTTACTTATTGAAGAGACTGCCTTTTTCCCATTGTGTATTCTAGGCTGCTTTGCAGTAAATTAATTAACTATATATGTGTGGGTTTATTTGGACTCTCTATTCTATTTCATTGATCTTTGTGTTTATTTTTATGACAATAACATACTGTTTGGATGACTACAACTTTGTAATATAGGTTGAAATTAGGGCACACAATACCTCTAGTTTTATTCTTCTCTCTCAAGATTCCTTTGACTGTCCTGACCAACATGGCTCACCTGGCTGAGCACTACCCCAGAAAGCAAAAGGTCACTGGTTTAATTCCTGGTGAGGGCACATGATTAGTTTGCAGGCCTAGTCCCTGGTTGCGGTGCGTGCAAGGGGCAACCAATCAATGTATCACTTACACATAGATGTTTCTCTCCCTCTTTTTCTCCCTCCCTTCCCTTCTCTCTAAGAATAAATAAGTGAAATCTTTTTTCTTTAAGATTACTTTGACTATTCAAAATCTTTTACAGTTTCATAGAAATTTTAGGGATATTTGTACTCTTTCTGAAAAAAAAATGCCTTCTCAGCAAGCACAGGGGCCATACATGTCAAAAATGCCTCAGATCTAGTTTTACAGCCATGTCAGAAACTTGACCCAGCTCCAGCTTCAGAGACATTCCCCAAATATAATATTTTAGATAAATTACAATTCATTTGAAAAAGAAAGAAGAATGAGCAGCTTTCCTTCAACATTTTCAACCTGGAGCCTCTTAGAGGTGAACGTGCTGACAGGTTAGGTCTGTCCTTAGGAAATCAAACCTTTCTCCACCTCCTACATCTTCCCCCAACCCTACCTCCACATCCAATCATTGACAATAGCTGAAAAACAGATAGGCCTCCTAACCCCCCCTCCCATCCTTGCATATCTTTGAGGCAGGAGTGGGAAGGAGATGTAAATGGCAATTCTACAGACTTTGCAGGGTTTACACATTGTGAAATGGCCAGGAGACTGCATCAATTTCTATATCTCACATTGACTTTGGTAGGCATAAACTCGTATTCTCCTCCAAACCCCAAACCACAGTGCAGGGAGCAGCAGAGAGCAGACATTCTACAGAAACACCATGATGACTCATTCTCAGAGGAATGTTTTCCAAGCCTTTGCCACCCCATATCTTGTTCATTTATTTAGAAGAGAGTAAGGGAGGGACAGGGAGGAGAGAAGAGGAAGGGAGAGTAGGAAAAAGGAAATGAGGTGATAGAAGGGGGAGGATAGAAGACAAGAGAAAAAAGAAGAGAGGGGAAGTGTGGGAAGGGGTGAGGAAATGGCACCATCACCCAGTGCAATGGGCAAGACAGATGCCACACCAAATAGCCTCTTAACTAGCCAGGACATGGGCATGCAGTCCCACCAGGGCTCAAATTCTAAAGTGTTGTTCTTCAGTTCAGACTGGAGAAACTCCTATTAATTGTAGCAAAGGACAAAATAAAGCAAGAGATAACTGGACACTTAGAATCATAATGACAAAATACCATTTTGTGAGTTTTGTGGCTGTTTTAGTTCACTTTCTGGAACAGACTACATTTGACTCCCTGCAGGATAATCTTCAATATGTCATCCAATTTACTCTCAAATACCTTAAGCAGTGGGATTTTCACAGCTGCCCTTGGGAAGTTATTCTTAAAGTAGAATGACAGAGGTATTTTTTCTGATATTAAACATCCATCTTTCCTTTTCTTAACTTCATCCCTGTTATTCTGTGGAATAAGCTTATGCCTTCAGCATTGTCTTTTTCTGTTAGTGTTTACTGATGCATTTCCCAGGCATACTTACTGTACTACTTCAGTTTCTATGTACTCAAGCCTCAGAGATCAAGAAATGGCTATTAAATGCAATGACAAATAAAGGCTTTTCATTTGCCAGGCATGAACATAAATGAGATGTGAGAACAAAATCTCAGTAAAGAAGGGATCATCACCAATCCACCTTCCACACAGGCCCATGACAATAGCAGAACTACTCTGTAGTGACTGATGCTCTGCCAATGGAACTCTGTCATCATTGTGATTCATTTTTACAACCTAAAGAGTTCTTCCTCCCCCCAAAATGATTTTATGAACACCAAATTTATCTTATCACATATATCTTTCATTTCATTCACACAGCTTGTTATACTTTTATCTTCATTGCTCTATGATGTGAAAATGGGTGTCTGGTTTATATATTCTCATTATACAAACATTTGAGAGTTAAGAGCTTACTAGCTCCTTGCTTTAGGTATAGGAATGAAAGTGGGCTCTGAAAGTGGGCTACCCAAGTGAACATTAGCCTTGTTTTTACCCTGAAGAATGTGAAGGTATTTGGCTGTTTTCTCCCTAACATTTAGGACCTTATTTTACAATCCTGAAAAACTCTACATTTAAAAATGACTACATCACTTCCAATATAGATGGTGTAACAGGTACCTGCTATGCTCACCTCATTTCATGACATCAATATTACAATTCAACTACAAAATAATAATTACTGAGAAACACCTGAAGACTAACTAAACAGAATTCCTATAACTCAGGATATGCAGAAGCAGCCACATTGAACCTGGTGGGAGGGACAGAGATGAGGAACAGGCAGGTCCCATGCCTATGTGTGGAAGTTAAAAATCTTGAGGGATATCTCAGCTGTGGAGGTCCCCTTGAGAAGTGAGGAGCCCCACACTAGGCTTCCCAGACAAAGGTACCAGTGCCTGGAATAGCGTCCTTATAACATTTGACTGTAAAAACCTATGGATATTTTGGCTGAGTGAAATGGAGGGTTTCAGGAAACCAAGGCATCATCCTATAGAGCCCTCACATGTACTTGCTCACAAATTCATTCACTCTGAGCTCCAGCAGTGGGGCAGCAACCTTGAAAAGTACCAGAGACATACATAAAGTAATGAAATTGACTAGCTTCAGAATGATGGTTGAAGGGGTATGGTTCAAGACAACTCTCTCTAGAAACAGAAGTACTGGCAAGCACCATTGATTTTTTTGTTGGAACACCACTCTGCCTAGCCTGCCAGGCACAGGTTGATGTCAAATCTGTGCCCAATGTTAAAGATCCAGAAACAATGAACAGTAGCAGCTGACTTCACTGTGCCTTATAGCACTTGCTAAGGGGCCCTACACCCAGTACAAGTGGTGATCTCAAGTTGCATTTTTACTCCCATCAAATGGCCTCAAGACTAACAGAAGCTGCAGTTATTCTGGTCCCTAAAAAGTAGCTTCAACTAAGTGGCCACAAGCCTGGAATAAGTGGTAACTGGTGGCTTCAGTGCATATCAGGGTACCTACCAAAGGGTCCCAAATCTGGTACAAGTGGTAGCTGGCCTTGATTCACTGCATAGCCTCTCCCAGACACCTCCAAGCACAGCACAATCAGCAACCAACCAAAGATCACTTTGTAGCTCCTACCAATAGGCCCTTAAGCCTGGCAAAAGTGTGGCTGATGTTGGCCTCATTGAAGCACCTAGCAAGAGACTCTATAACCAACATACCTGGTGGCTTGCTTCAGAACACACAAGAGCACAAGCCAACCAACATCACAAATGACATACATAAAGGCAGACTTGGCTGACATCAAGAGTGTTGCTGAAGCAACTCTCACTCAGTGGGGTCAGTCCCCACACAACAGTTCATCCAATGTAGTCACAGCCAGTCACTCTGATGGTAAAGTCAACCCACTGACATACAACAACAATTAAGGCTCAACCAGAAAAGGAGGGCACACAGAACCCATACAGAAGACACCCCTAGAGCACCCATCTGAGTTGAATAAGGAGACTGCACCACTGAGCCCCAAGGACATCTTCCACATAAAGCCACTCTGTCAAAACTGGGAGACATAGCAATTCTACCTAATAAATACAAACAAATGGAAAATGATAGCAAAAATAATGAGACAAATAAATTTGTCCTAAAGAAAACAATAGAATAAAATTCCAAAAAAAATAACTAAACAAAATGAAAACAAACAATCTACCAGATACTGAGTTAAAAACACTGGTTATAAGGATGCTCAATGAACTTAAGAGAAAAATAAATGACAGTAAGAACTTCAACAACAAAATAGAAAACATGAAAAGAACAGTCAGAAAAGAAGAATGCAATAACTGAAATTAAGAACACATTATACAGAATCAATAGCATACTAAATAAAGCAAACAACTAAATTAGCAATTTGGAAATCACAGTAGCAGAAAACACCTGTTCATAAAAGCAAAAAATAAAAATAATTTTAAAAATAACAATTGTTTACTTATTTATTTTTTTAAATGAGCATAGTTTAAAGGACATTTAGAACAACATCAAGTGTACCAAAAATTGCATCATAGGGATACAAGAAAAAGAAGAGGGAAAAAAAGATTGAAAATCTATTTAAAGAAATATCAAACAAAAACTTCCCTACTTGGTGAAGAAAACATGTATACAAGTCCACGAAGTTCAAGGAGTCCCAAACTAGATAAACCCAAAGAAGCCCACATCAAGATACATCATATTAAAACACAAAGTTTAAATGCAAATAAAGAATCTTAAAAGCATCAAGAGAAAGCCAGTGAGTGACCTACAGGAAAGCTCAAAAAAACTGTCAGCTGATTTTCCAAATAAAATTGGCAGTCAAAAAATAGCTACTTCCAGCCACAATGGAGGTGTACATAGACACACTGTACCTCCTCACACAACCAAAAAAGGGACAACAACAAATTTAAAGATAAAAAACCACTGGAAATGACAGAAAATTGAAATGTATGGAAGTCCAACAAACAAGGTGTTAAAGAAGAAACGTTCATCCAGACTGGTAGGAGGGGTGGAGATGGGCAGCCCGGAGGAAAGGACACATGGCAAGGCACTGGCTGGAGGACCCAGGTGAGTGAGGCAGCAGCTGACAGATCAGGAAATGTGGCAGCTGGCAGACTAGGGCAAGCAAGGAGGCAGCTGGCAAACTGGGCGGTCCCACATTCACATGAGGACAAACCCAGAAGAACAACTGCAGAGGGAGACAGACCATTGCAACCCAGTGTTCCAGGATGGGGAAATAAAGCCTCAAAACCTTTGGCTGTAAAAATTTGTGGGTTGTGTCAGTGGGAGAAACTCCCAGCCTCACAGGAGACTTCTCTGGAGAGACCCACAGGGTCCTAGAATGTACACAAACCCACCCACCCAGAAATCACCACCAAAAGGGCCCAATTTGCTTGTGGGTAGCGGAGGAAGTAACTGAAAGCTGGTAGAGAGCTAAGCAAGCCCCACTGTTCCCTCTCAGACCCCTAACCCACTGACAGCATCACAACACAGTGACTTTGGTTGCCCCACACTAGTGAATACCTAAGGCTCCACCCCTTACTACATAACAGGTGCACTGAGACAAAAATATGGCCCAAATAAAAGAACATATCAAAGCTTCAGAAAAAATACAACTAAGCAACAAAGAGATAGCCAACCTATCAGATGAGGGGTTTAAAACATTGCTAACCAGGATGCTCACAGAAATCATTGATTATGGTTGCAAAATAAAGAAAGAAGTGAAGGCTATGCAAAGTGAAATAAAGAAAGATATGCAGGGAACCAACAGTAAAGGGAAGGAAACTGGGACTCAAATCAATGATTTGGAACAAAAGGAAGAAATAAACATTCAACCAGAACTGAATGAAGAAACAACAATTAAAAAAAATGAAGAGAGATTGGCATTGGTGGTATAGTGGTGAGCATAGCTGCATTCCAAAAAAATGAAGAGAGGCTAAGGAACCTCCAGGACAACTTTAAGTGTTCCAACATACAAATCATAGGGGTGCCAGAAGGAGAAGAGGAAGAGCAAGAAACTAAAAACTTATTTGAAAACATAATGGAGAACTTCTCTGATCTGACAAAGGACATAGACTTCCAGGGAGTCCAGGAAGCTCAAAGAGTCCCAGAGAAGTTGGACTCAAGGCGAAACACACCAATATACATTATCATTTCATTACACAAGATTAAAGATAAGGAGATAATCTTAAAAGCAGCAAGAGAAAAAAAGACAGTTACCTACGAAGGAGTTCCCATAAGACTTATCAGCTGATTTCTCAAAAGAAATTTTGCAGGCAAGAAGGGGCTGGAAAAAAGTATTCAAAGTCATTCAAGACTTTGGATCTACATCCAAAAGACAAGGATCTACATCCAAGATTACTCTATCCAGAAAAGCTATCATTTAGAATGGAAGGGCAGATAAAGTGCTTTCCAGATAAGGTCAAGTTAAAGGAATTCATCATCACCAAGCCCTTATTATGTGAAATGTTAAAGGGTCTTATCTAAGAAAAAGAGATAATCAAAAAGATGAATGGTAAAATGACCACAAACTCACAGCTATTAGAAACTGAACCTAAAAATAAACAAAACAAAAGCAAACTAAGAAAACAACTAAAAAAGGAACAGAATCAGAGAAATGGACATTACATGGATGGTTATCAGCATGGAGGGTGGGGGAATCGGTAAAAAAGTACAGAGAACAAG
This sequence comes from Artibeus jamaicensis, assembly GCF_021234435.1. Lineage (NCBI taxonomy): Eukaryota > Metazoa > Chordata > Mammalia > Chiroptera > Phyllostomidae > Artibeus > Artibeus jamaicensis. The sequence continues at coordinate 13,863,492 of NW_026521717.1, read as the reverse complement.
TATCATAAATGGTAGGTACAAAATAGAAAGGAGGAGGTTAAGAATTGTATAGAAAATGTAGAAGCCAAAGACCTTATATATATGACTCATGGACATGAACTAAGGGGGTGGGGTATGTAGGTGGGAGGGGATATGCAGGGCACAGGGGAATAAATGGGGGGGGGATAAGACAACTATAGTAGCATAATCAATACAATATACTTAAGAAAGAAAACTGGCAGACAAGAAGGTATTGACACAACATATTTAAAGTGATAAAAAGCAAATATATACAACCAAGGTTGCCCACCCCAGGAAAAGTATCATTTAGAACTGCAGAAGAAACAGTTTCCCAGTCAAGAAATAGCTAAAGAAGTTTATTACCACTAAAGCAGTACTAAAAGAAAGGTTAGAGTGACTTCTATGAAAAGTGAAGATAAAAATATAAATAAGAAAAGAAGAAAAAACAAATTCTCACTGACAAAAGCAGTAAAAAGCAGTGAATCAATCAACTATAAGGCTAGTAGAAAGGTTAACAAACCAGAAAATAGAAATATTATGTGTTATCACAACAATAAATTAAGGGATATGCACAAACACACAAAAGAAGTTTTAAAAGAATGACAAAAATATAAACATAGAGAGGATAAATAGAAATTGTAATGATTTTAGAGAATGTTCAAACGTAAGGAACCATCAACTTAAAATACACTGCTATAAATATATCTTGGTGTATATGAAGAACATGGTAACCACAAACCAAAAATTTAGAAGCGATGTACAAGAAATGAAGAGGAAAGAATCCAAACAAGACTGTATAAAGTTATCAACATACAAGATAACAAGAGATAAGACATTAACAATTAAGAACACCAAAAACAATCAGAAAACAATAAAATGGCATACCTACCAATTATTACATATAAATAGACTAAATGCTCCAATCAATACACAGAGTGGTTGAATAACAAAATAAGACTGTATATGTGCTGCCTATAAGAGACCCACTTCAAATCAAAAGATACACACAGACTGAAAGTAAAAGTATGGAAAAAATATTTCATGCAAATGGAAACCAAAAAAAGGCTGCAGTAGTACTACTCAGACAACAGAGACTTTTATTTATTTTTTTAATTTTATTTGATTTTAATGATTATGCCATTACAGTTGTTCTATTCCCCCCTTCATTCCCCTTCACCCTGCACACCCCTCCCCCACCAGTCTCCCCCTTTAGTTTATGACCATGTGTCTCAAGTTCTTTAGATTCTATATTTCCCATACTATTCTTGCCCTCCCCCTATCTATTTTCTACCTACCGTCTATACTACTTATTTTCTGTACCTTCTCCCCCCTTCTCCTCCTCCCACTCCCCTGTTGCTAACCTTCCATGAGATCTTCATTTCTATGGTTCTGCTCCTGATCTAGCTGTCTTTTTAGTTTGCTTGTTTTAGGTGTGGTTGTTAATAACTGTGAGTTTACTGTCCTTTCACTGTTCATCTCTTTTATCTTCTTTTTCTTAGATAAGTCCCTTTAACATTTCATAAAATAAGGACTTGGTGATGATCAACTCCTTGAACTTGATCTTATCTGAGAAGCACTTTATCTGTCCTTCCATTCTAAATGAAAGCTTTGCTGGATAGATCAATCTTGGATGTAGGTCTTTGGATTTCATGACTTGGAATACTTCTTTCCAGCTCCTTCTTGCCTGTAAGGTCTCTTTTGAGAAATCAGCCGACAGTCTGATGGGAACTCCTTTGTAGGTGACTATCCCCTTATCTCTTGCTGCTTCTAGAATTCTCTCCTTCGTTTTAATCTTGGCTAATGTAATGATGATGTGCCTTGGTGTGTTCCTTCTTGGGTCCAACTTCTTTGGTACTCTCTGAGCTTCCTGGATTTCCTGGAAGTCTATTTCCTTTGCCAGATTGGGGAAGTTCTCCTTTATTATTTGTTCAGATAAGTTTTTCACTTGTGGCTGTTCCTCTTCCTCATCTGGTACCCCAATAATTCAGATGTTGGAGCATTTAAAGATGTCCTGGAGGTTCCTTAGCCTCTCCTCATTTTTCTGAATTCTTGTTTCTTCATATTTTCCTGTTTGGTCATTTTTTCCTTCCTTCTGGTCCACTCCCTTGATTTGAATCCCAGTTTCCTTTCCATCACTATTACTTTCCTGTGCAATTCCCTTCATTTCAATTAGTTTAGCCTTCATATGTTCCTCTAATTTGTGACTAAAATCAACCAGTTCTGTGCGCATCCTGATCACCAGTGTTTTGAACTGTGCATCTGAAAGTTTTGCTATTTCTTGGTCACTTAGAGTTATCAGCTCTGGGTGTTTGAGTTCTTCTTGAGCCATTTTTGGTCTGTTTGCACCCATTAAGTATGACGAGCGGAGCCTTAAGTGTTCACCAGGGTGGGGCTGCCCAGGTCGCTGGGTTGTGATGCTGTATGTGGGGGCGGGGTCAAAGGGGAGCAATAGTGGTCCCCTCTGCTGCTTCCCGCTGCTGGGGCCTATGTGGTCTGTCTCACTGCTCCCTCCATTGCTGGTTTATCTGCTCACGAATGTGTGACCGCGGTCAGTCTGCCCCCTTGTGTCCTCAGTGGGTCTGCCCATTGCTACTCCACACCTGGGATCTGCCCACATCTGCCTGGGTGCCTGGGTCACCTGCCTGGGTCTGGTGCCTGGTTCGATCTGGTGGATCTTTCCTGCCCAACTCCAATCTGCTGCTGGCTTTGCCCCTCTTACCAGTTTGGCTGAAAGGTTCATTGTTGTCAGACTTTCGTGTAGTTCAATTTTCTGTGTTTTGGCTGCGTTTGTTACTAAAACTTTGTTGTCTTTAAACTTGGTTGTGCAAGAAGATACAGTGTTTCCACCTATGCCTCCATCTTGGCAGAAGTCTCAGACAACAGAGACTTTTAAACAATGACTGTAAAAGGAGACAAAGAAGGACATTTCATAATGGTGAAGGAAGCAAGCCAGCAAAAGGAAAGAACACTCATAAACATCAACACAACCAATGTAGGAGTATCTAAATATATAAAACAAATATTGATGGACATAAAGGGGGAGATAAACATAAGACAATAAGAATAGGGAACTTTAACACTCTGTTGATATCAATGGTTAGAAAATCAACAGGGAAAGTGTGGCCTTAAATGGCACATTAGACCAAACTAACATAATTGATATTTTTGAGCATTTCATCCAAATGCAGAACACCCTTTTCAAGTGTACATGGGACATTTTACAGATTATGATGCATTCTTAATATATTTAAAGAGACTGAAATCATATTAAGGAACATTCTGATCTCAGTGGTATGAAACTAGAAATCAATTACAAGAAGAAAATTCAGACACACAAACACATTAAGGCTAAAACATGCAACTAAAAAATGAATAGGTTAACAGTGAGATCAAGAAAAAGATTAAAAGATACCTGGCACAAAATAAAATGAACACATAATCCAAAATATATGGGACACAGTCAATCAAAGCAGTTCTCAGAGGGAAATTCATAGCAATATATGTACCACACACCTCCATGTTCATTGCAGCATTATTTACAATAGCCAAGATTTGAAAACAGCCCATGAGTTCATCACTAGAAGAGTAGATAAAACAACTATGGTAGATTTACACAATGGAATACTACTTTGCTGTAAAAAAGAAGAAGATTTTACCTTTTGTGACAGCACGGATAGACCTGGAGAACATTAGGCTAAATGAAATAAGTCAGTCAGAGAAAGAAAAGTACCATATTACTTCATTCATATGTGGAATCTAATGAAAAAACTGAACTAGAGAGAGTCTGCAAAATAGACTCCTAGAGAGCAGGCTGACAGCTCTGAAGGGTAGGGTGGAGGGATTAAGAAAAAAAGATAAAAGAATTCATAGGCATGGACAAGAGTGTGTTGATTGAGGGTGAGGGGGGTGGGTGTAGGTGAAAGATGCTGTAGGAGGGTAAATGGTAATGGAAAAACTATAATAAAATAAAGAATAAAAATAAAGAAAATGTCAGGGTCTTCCTATCTATTCAAATGAAACCAAAACTTCCTATTGGTCATATACAGTTATGCAAGATCTGGCTTTCTCTGCCTCTGTAAGTACATTCCTTATCACTCTTTCCTTTTTAAAAACATATTTTATTGATTATGCTATTACAGTTTCCCTTTTTTTTCTCCCCTTTATTCCCCTCTTCCCTGTACTCCCCTCCCACCATCATTCCTCTACCTTATCTTATGTCCATGGGTCATACGTACAAGTTCTTTGGCTTCTCCATTTCCCATACTGTTCTTAAATTCCCCCTGCCTATTTTGTACCTACCATTTATGCTTCTTATTCCCTGCACCTTTTCCCCCATTGCCCCCCATACCCCTCCCTACTAATAATCCTCCCTGTGATCTCTAATTTATCACTTTTTTTCATGGCCCATCATATTCCAGCTCTACTAAACTGTTTTCAATTCCTAGACTTTATAAAAAAGGGTCAAGGAGCTCACTTGCCTAACTTCCACAATGGATGATATAATAAGAATTTGCCAGTTAGCAATCTGGAAGAAACCAACTAGGCTAACACCCTGATCTTGGAGTTCCAACCTCTGGAACTATAAGAGCATGTCTGCTCTATGTGTTGTCCTCTTCAGCAAGATTATGAAGTAAATGGTTTCTGCCCCAGTGGTATAATAAAAAAACTTGTGTGGCTGGACAACTTCCATCTTCTAGTAACTGATGATTTAAGAACAAAAACTTGGCCTCTCCAATGTTTATTGATTTATACTTTCCCCCAAAAAAGTTAAAAATGAAAAATGTAGACACTTTTAAGTCATAAAACTCTAGGCAAATTTAATTCATTCCTATCATTCCTGAAGATTGAAAACGATTCCCATCTCTATTTACATGAAGAACTGTCATAGCCCCAGGTAAATTTTTCCCTGAGCTCAATAGATGATGAGAAGCTCTAAAGAAGATAAACATAAAGAAAAACAAAAGAGGTCTTAAACACTGAACTGCATTCAGCTGACTCAAGTAAATAAAAGGCGAGATTCAATCGCCACTCTTCACTATGCAGGGAAATGCATCCATTGTATCCCTGGAGTAAATTTTGACCAGGAAGTGACAGAATATTGACATTTCAATCAAGGCAGCTTCACATAGGCACACATGCATGCAAGCAGGCACACATGTACACACATACAAACATACACTCTCACACACACATTCTCTGCCCATCCCATTGAACACTGTGTGTTCAATGCTTACTGAAAGAAAGCCTGGATGACAGTCAGAGATCACTTACAAGATTCAAAGGGATAGAATATTATAAATCCTTATGAAAGAACTGGGAGCCTTCACCAATGGGCATTTGAAATATGTCCCTCCACTTGTCTGTACAGAAAAATGTCATAAACAACATGTAGAAAATATACATTCCCACAGAACACATCATGCTCAAGCTAAGTGCTCATTTTCCTCTCTTCTTTTCTAAAAACTAGGAATTAGTGATGTTACTGGGGTAGTACAGATCTGCCTGACTCCTTCAGTCACTTGGCAAATTATAGAACATAGGTACATCACTTCAGCTACTGAAATAAGGAGGCAGACCGACAGTACCAAATAAGCCAGTGCAGTGTAGAGATATAAGAAATGGGGTGACATTTCAAGTGCTTAGAAAGTAACAAATTTTATGTTGAACCAGTTGCTACAGAACACCACATCATATTTCTTCAGGTGTAGGCACTGCATGAGGGTAAGCTGATGTTCTGTGCACATTTGTAAAGCATTTATATTCTATCAGCTTTCTTGCCAGTAGGAAAATAATAGTGTTTTTTGCACACATGCCAGATACATTTTGTAATGAAAACTACAGCCTGTGTCTAAGTAAAATATTAAATCACCAGCTCTCTAATGAAATGGAAATGTCTGCACTGATTTCCATGTAAAAAGCCCACTTCTGTAGAAAATGATTGTCCTAGGATAAGAGAACTAATTGGACAAATGCTTCCACAGAAGACTGTGGAAAATGAAGTAAATCAGCATTTATTGAACAAATGTCTGGCACTGAGTAGGAACTTGCTGTGTGATTTCACTAAATCCTAATATCTATTTACAAGAAAAGAACAATTTCTCCCATATCAGAGATGAGAACACTCTAAGAGTCTAGATCACTTGCCCAGAAACACAATGCTAAACCAAGATGTGGTAGAAATAAGGTTTGAAAATCCAAATCTTATTAAAACCTAACCTCACTCAAATGCTGTATGCAAACTCCCAATCTGAGCAAAATTGGCCTAGAAAATCTTGCCCTGGCCTTTCAAAACAATATTAAATATAGCCCTTTTATTTAATCTTTATTGTATTTTCCATTACCATTTAGTCCCTATACCTCCCTGCCCCCAGAAATCACCACACTGTTGTCTATGTTCATGAGTCCTTTTTCCTTTTTGCTCAATCCCTCCACTTTCTAACCTCCCCACTCCTCCAGCTGTTATCTACTCTCCATCTATGAGTCTGTCTCTCTTTTGCTTGTTAGTTAACTTTGTTCATTAGATTCCACATTTGAGTGAAACCATATGGTGTTTGTCTTTCTCTGATAAATAAGTCACCTGTCATCCAGTGTGTGCTAATGCCCATACATATTAAGTAATTGGTGGAGCCACTGTACTAGATTTCATACATATAAACTATATGCCCTAATACAGTTGCTATTAATAATCACAAGTAAGGTCAGAACAAATTTTTTGTTAGTCTGCCCAGACCAACTGTGGCATTAGTCAGAAATTCTATTTTATCCAATGTTCAATCAACAAGGTTTTATTTACACTTGTTATTAAACTCAGGAAACAATGTGATATAATGTGCAGTCACCCATAATAAACATTGTGGCATATCCCACTGCTTGGAGACTATCTGATGCTTTAATATGAACCCACAAGCAGTCAATTAGTGTTCCATAGACCCATGTTTTCATGCACAGCTCCCTCCCAACCTTGGTCATGAGCAGGTCTGCAGTCAAACCAGTTAGGATCAACAATGATGGCAATTTCTTCTTGAGATTTAGTTTAGACTGAATACGTTTCCTAGGAAATTTGTTTCTTCTTTCTGGATCCAGTGAGTCAGAGAATTCTATAAGCAACTTATCTTTTATTTCAAAATGTTCATGAAACCATCTTTTGACATGTACTTGTTCTTCTAGGATATCTTTTTCATCTATACAATCAATGTGAATATGAATTTTAGACTTTCTTTGCTGAGAAACTCAACCTTGGATGTAGCTTCTTTCTGCTATCCTTTAACATTCACAGTCCCTTCAAACACCAATGTAACATCATAAATTGCATCTAAATAGTTCTTCATACAATCAAAATCAACATGAGTGGCCTGTACTCTTGGTGTCAGCATGTTTTAATATTGCCAGGCCTTCCTGAGCAGCAAATGTTTGGCTTGCTAAAATGACTTTTGTTACTTATGGATTATACCTTGTTCCCTCTGGAAAAATCACAAGATACATTGAAGTTCCTGTGCTCATGCAGCTCTGCAGCTCGTTTCTCATCTCCTTCTTATTAAATCAGGCACTTACCTTGACATACATCCTTCCATGCTGAAAAACATCACACAAACTCATAATGAGGACGTTCTAAAGGATACTTAGCCAGTACTTCACAGGGCTGTCAAGGTAATAATAAATAAATTTACAAAAATGTGGAAACTAAACAAAGCACCCCTGAACAAATGAAAGGACAAAAAAAAAGGAAAAAATCGAAATATACCTTGAAACTAATAAAAATGGAAACACAACACACTAAAATCTATGCTGCAAAAATAATTGTTGGAGAAACATTTATAGCAGTAAATGCAATATGTTAAAAAAGAGAAATATCTCAAATCAGGAACATAATTTTTCATCATAAGGAATTAGAAAAAGAAAAACAAATTAATCCAAAGTTTACTGGAATAAAGTAAATAAAAATAAGAAAATAAATAAGTGAAATAGGCCAGAAAAATAATAGAAATAACAAAACTAATAGAAAATAACAAAACTTAAAAAAAATAAAATTGAGGAGGAAGATGGCTGCAGAATAGGACAAAGGATTTTGCTTCCCCCCACGCACCGGAGAAAAACCAGACTGATCTGCAGAGGTGCACAGCGAATAGCCAACAGGGACTCAGCATATAGGAAGGCAGGACTCCAGAAATTGTAGCAGACACTAAATGACCAGACAGTGAGGAGAGGAGATGACTGCAGGTCAACAAGCTCCGCGGGAACAGCGCAGAGGCTGCAGGCCCTCCGCCAGGCTGTGCCAGGGCCCAGGACGGTCTGCCTTGGTCACTGGAAGCTGAGGGCTTGCAACAAGGTCCTTGGGAGAGAGCCAGTCATCAGCTCCCTCCCTACCCATTCGGGCACAGTTTGAAAAATGCCAGGAGAAATGTGTTTGCTTGGAGTGTCAGAGAGAGGAGTGGGCATGAGTAAGCAAACCAGAGAGCTTTGATCACCCATGGAGTCTGTGGTCACCGGCTTGGGAGAATTGAGAGTCGCCCTTGCAATCCCCCATAGCACTGGGGAAGGTTCATGCCCAAGCCTCCAAGAACAGGGAAGCCTGTCTGGGAGTGCATGCCCACAACCCAGGCTAGGACGGTGAATCCTAGGGAAGGTCTGCTCTCAGTGGGGCGCTGAGGAGAGGTGCAGGTCCAGATCTCGGGAGAGCACTTGTGAGACCAACTGAGTTCACCGAGAAGGGAGAAAGACCAAATAATCACCCCTCAGACTGTTGCAGCTAGTGTGACCAGAAGAAAAGGTTTGACTAGCTGGAAACCAACAAGAGGGTTTTGTTTTGTTTTTTGTTTTGCTTTGCTTTGCTTTTTTAATAATCTTTTATTTTTTAACTTTATTATTGTTTTATCTTTCAATACTTTTACCCTCTCTCCTCTTCTTTCTTGTTTTATTCCTTCTTCCTTTCTTTCCAAACCTATTGCTTTTTCCTCCCTTCTGCTGCCTTTTTTTCTTTCTTTTCACTGTCCTCCCCCCAAAATGAGAAAAAAGACTTGGAATGGCGAAAAGACCAGATTGGGACTTAAAGAGGGGGCATCCCAACAACAGAGACAGAGATACTGCATATTTGTATTTTTTTCATTTTTCTTACATCTTTTATTTTAATAGTATCTTTGTATTCCTCCTCTTTCTGTATAATCTTCTTTACCTTGGCTGCATGTATTGTATCACTTGACAGGTTTCCCCTGTCCCCTCAATCATAGTGTATTGCTAATTTACTGTCCTTTACTTCCCCTTGCCCAGTTAGCACACTATTGAAGGTCCAATACTCCCCAACCTTGGTATATCATAGATTATGTCACATGACTGTTGCTCTAACATTATTGTAAGTAATAGTTGTTACATACTATTGTAAATACTACACAACACCCCATCCCCAGATCTTAGCCCACTTTATTGTTTCCTGAACTATAATACTGTAGAGGATAACTATATTCTCTCTCACATTACAACTATTTACCGTCCTTTGCTATCACCTTACCACAGAATCTGACCTCCCTCAATCTTACTCCTTTCTAGATCCAAATCACAAACCTTCCCCCCCCAACAAGAGCCTTATCTTCTTTCCATCTTTCATAAAAAGTGGCTACTTGGGTTGAAGATTACAGTTACCGATGTACATAGTCAAGGGATCACCTATATCTTCTCTACCAGTTGCTACTGTAAATATCATAGAATACTCTCTTGCTGTCATAAACCATTTTGCCTTCACCTCCAACTGATCACACACAAACACAAAAAAAGTAGGTGGAAGCAGTCAACATCAGGATTCCCAAAGGAAGAGGAAACGCAACAACAAAGGACTCACCAACAGATAACAACAGAAGAAGGTGAAGGAGGGAGTAGAAATCACACAAACCTCAACCCAAGACCTACGTGGAAATATAACTAAACAGTGGAGAAACTACCCAGGGCAAACAAGTGAAAAAGAGTAAAAGAGAATCCTCAAAACCCTGTACACACAGAAGAACTAGCATCAACGCAATCCACCGTCGCCAGCACAGCAATTAAAAATGGGTAGTGGACAACGGGACCATCAGTTCACCAGATGGTGGGAAGAACCCACCAAAAAAAAAGGCCCAGAAATAACAAAAACTGAAAGACAAACTCAGAGCCAATGTATAAAGGAAAGCCCAAGACCAGCGAGCTGGGGAAAATAAGGAAACTAAACCATTGCATCTCAAAGGTATTACACCACAGAAGTTCACACCATAAACCCAGGAAGTGAGAAAAATCAATTTAAGAAGCTGAAGCTAACAAAAAGAGTCTCACAAACAATGGGAAGAGAAAGAAATGACCACCCAATAAAGAAAAGGAGGCAACCTCAGAAAGAATGCTAGATAAAAAAAAAAGGCAACTCAGCTATCAAATATTGAACTCAAAGCACTGGTTATCAGGAATTTCAAAGAGCTAACAATGAGCTGCCAGAAACTACAGGGGAGCTACAATGAACTCACTGAAAACTATATCAACATGAAAAAGGAAATAGAAACTATCAGCAAGGGCCAATAGGTAATGAAGAATACAATTTTGAAGCTGAATAACACAGTGGAGGAATCAAAAGCAGGATTGATGGAGCAGAAGATTGGATCAGTGAGTTGGAGGACAAAGTAGAAAAAAACACCCAGAAAGAGCAAGAAAAGGAAAAGAGGCAGAGAAAGAATGAAGAGGGATTAAGAGAAATGCAAGACAATATGAAACGTAATAATATCTGAATAATAGGGATACCAAAAGGAGAAGAAGGGCAAGGTATAGAAAATCTATCTGAAAAAGTAATGATAAAGTTTCCTAATTTGAGGACAGAAAAAGTCACAAAAACCAGGAAACACAGAGTCCCAATCAAGAGGAATCCAAAGAGGCCCACTTCAAGACACATCATCATTAAAATGGCAAAATTTCAAGACAAAGAGAGAATCTTAAAGGCAGCGAGGGAGAAAAAGGAAGTAGCATACAAGAGAGCCCCAATAAGGTTAGCTGCTGACTTCTCACTGGAAACACTCCAAGCAAGAATAGAATGGCAAGAAATATTCCAAGTAATGAGAACCAGAGGCCTGCAACCAAGGCTACTTTACCCAGCAAGGCTCTCAAAGATAGAAGACCAAATAAAGAACTTCCAAGACAAAACAACTCTAAAACAATATACCTCCACCAAACCAGCTATGCAAGAAATACTATCAGGTCTGCTTTAAGGAATGGAAGGAAAAGGGAGACAGAATGAGAAGCACAAGTATAAAAATGACAATGGCCCTGGCTGTTGTAGCTCAGTGGATTGAGCTCGGGCCTGCGAAACAGACAATCGCGGTTCGATTCCCAGTCAGGGCACATACCTGGGTTGCAAGCCAGTTCCCTGCAGGCCAATTCCCAGCAGGGGATGCACAAAAGGCAACCATACATTGATGTTTCTCTCCCTCTCTCTCCTTCCCTTCCCCTCTAAAGATAAATAAATAAAATCTTTTAAAAAATGACAATGAATAAGTACCTATCAATAATAACCTTAAATGTAAATGGATGAAAGCTCCAATCAAAAGACAAAGAAGAGCTGAATGGATAAGAAAGCATGACCCACACTTTGCTGCCTACAAGAGACCCACCTCAGGACAAAAGACCATCACAGACTAAAAGTGAGGGTCTGGAAACAAATTTTCCAAGCAAACAGCCAGGGAAAAAAAGTCGGGGTAGCAATACTCATATCAGACAAAATAGTTTTTTTTTAAAAAAGGGCCATAAAAAGAGACCCACAAGGTCACTTCATAATACTTAAGGGAGGAATCCACCAAGAAGACATAAACATGGTAAATATATATGCAACCAACATAGGAGCACCGAAATAAATAAGACAATCTTGGAGGACTTCAAGATAGATATTAACAGCAACACAATTATAGTAGGGGATTTTAACACCCCACTGTCAAAACTGGACAGATTTTCCGAACAAAATATCAACAAAGATATTGTGGAATTGAACAACGTCCTAGATAAAATGGACATAACTGATATATATATATCTATAGAGAACCCTTCATCTCAAAGAAGCTAAATACACATTCTTTTCAAATGCAAATGGAACATTTTCAAAGATAGAACATGTGATAGGACACAAAACAAGCCTCACCAAATTTAAGAAAATTGAAATCATCCAAGTATTTTCTCTGACTGCAAGGCACTAAAACTGGAAACCAACCACAAGAGAAAACACCCAAAACATTCAAAATCATGGAGAGTGAATATCATGCTATTAAACAATGAATGGGGCAAGAATGAAATTAGGAAAGAAATCAAAAAGTTTCTGAAAACAAGTGAAAATGAACTCACAACAACCCAAAACTTATGGGACACAGTAAAGTCAGTCCTGAGAGGGAAGTTCATAGCAATACAGGCCTACCTAAAAAATATAGAAACATTTCAAATGAACAACATAATCCTATGCCTACAAGAACTTGAGGGACAATACCAAGACAGCCCAGAGCAAGTAGTAGGAAGAAAATAACCAACATCAAAGCAGAATTAAATGACATAGAGATGAAAAGCACAAGTCTAAGGATCAATGAATCCAGGAGTTGGTTCTTTGGAAAGATAAACAAAATAGACAAGCCTTAACCAGGCTCATCAAGAAAAGAAGAGAGAGGACACAAATAAACACAATCAGAAATGAAAGAGGAGAGATTACAACTGACCCCACAGGAATACAAAGGATTGTAATAAATTACTATAAAGAACTGTATGCCAAGAAATTTGAAAACCTAGGGGAAATGGACAAATTTCTAGAAAAATATAATCTTCCAAAACTCAATGAAGAAGCAGAAAACCTGAACAGACCAATAACAGCAGATGAAATTGAAGCAGTAATAAAAAAAATCCTGTCACACAAAAGCCCTGGACCAGATGGTTTCACAGGAGAATTGTACAAAGCATTTAAGGAAGAATTAACCCCTATTCTTCACAGGCTATTCAAAAAAATCCAAAAGGATGGAGGAATCCCAAACTCATTTTATGAAGGCAGCATCATCCTAATTCCAAAACCAGATAAAGATACAACAAAGAAAGAAAACTTCAGGCCAATACTGCTGATGAAAATAGATGCTAAAATCCTCAACAAAATATTGGCAAATCGCATCCAACAATACATTAAAAAGATCATTCACCATGACCAAGTGGGATTCATCCCAGGGATGCAAGGATGGTTCAACATTCACAAATCAGTAAATGTAATACATCATATAAACAAAAGCAGAGACAAAAATCACATGATCATATCAATAGAGGCAGAAAAAACTTTTGATAAGGTACAAGACCCATTCATGATAAAAACACTCAGCAAAGTGGGAAAAGAGAAAGCATTCCTCAATATAATAAAGGCCATATATGAGAGACCTACAGCCAAAATCATACTCAATGGGCCAAAATGAAAACCTTTCCCACTAAGATCAGGAACAAGGCAAGGTTTTCCACTTTCACCACTTCTATTCAATATAGTATTGGAAGTTTTAGCCACAGCAGTCAGACAAGAAAAGGAAATAAAAGGCATCCAAATCAGAAAGGAGGAAAAAACTGTCACTGTTTACAGATGACATGATAGTGTACATGGAAAATCCTATAGACTCCACCCAAAAACTGCTCGAACTAATAAATGAATTTGGCAAAACAGTGCGATACAAAGTTAATATCCAGAAATCAAAGGCATTTTTGTATATCAACAATGAAACAGCAGAAGCAGAAATCAAGGAAAAAATCCCATTCAACATAGCAAAAAGAAAAATAAAATATCTGGGAATAAACCTAACCAAGGAGGTAAAAGACCTGTATGCAGAAAACTACACAGCACTGAAGAAAGAAATCAGGGAAGACACAAACAAATCGAAACATACCTTGTTCATGGATTGGAAGAATTAACATCATCAAAATGTCCATACTACCCAAAGCAATTTACACATTCAATACAATACCTATTAAAGTACCAATGGCATATTTCACAGACATAGAACAAACACTTCACAAATTTATATGAAATCATAAACGACCCAAAATAACAGCTGCAATTTTGAAAAAGAAGAACAAAGTAGGAAGAATCACAATACCTGATACCAAACTGTATTACAAGGCCACTGCAATCAAAACAGCCTGGTACTGGCATAAAAACAGGCACATAGACCAATGGAACAGAACAGAGAGGCCAGAAATAAACCCAAATTTCTACAGCCAATTAATATTCGACAAAGGGGGCAGCAACATAAAATGGACTAATAATAGCCTCTTCAACAAATGGTTTTGGGAGAACTGGACAGCTATGTGCAAAAAAATGAAACTTGAGCACCAACTTACACCATACACCAAAATAAATTCAAGGTGGATAAAAGACTTAAATATAAGCCATGATACCATCAAAGTCCTAGAGGAGAACAGAGGCAGGAAAATCTCAGATATTTTACACAGGAACATTTTTACTGATATGTCCCCTAGAGCAAGGGACATAAAGGAAAGAATAAACAAATGGGATCTCACCCTAGCTGGTGTAGCTCAGTGGACTGAGTGCGGGCCTGCAAACCAGACGATTGCAGTTTAATTCCCAGTCAGGGCACATGCCTGGGTTGCAGGCCAGTTCCCAGTGGGGGACACAGGAGAGGCAACCATACATTGATATTTGTCTCTCTCTCTCTTTCCCTTCCCCTCTAAAGATAAATGAATTAAATCTTAAAAAATATATGTTTCCATTAAAAAAACAAATGGGATCTCATCAAAATTAAAAGCTTTTGCACGACTAAAGAAAACAGTATTAAAATAAAAAGAGAACAAACTGTATGGGAAAACATATTTGCCAATGATACCTCAGACAAAGGTTTAATCACCAAAATATACAAAGAACTTACACGACTCCACTCTAGGAAGACATCGAACCCAATTAAAAAATGGGAAAAGGACTTGAACAGACACTTCTCTAAAGAGGACATACAGAATATCCAGAGACACATGAAGAGATGCTCAATATCGTTAGCTATCAGAGAGATGCAAATTAAAACCACAATGAGATACCACTTTACACCAGTCAGGATGGCTATAATAGACAAAGCAACAAACAACAAATGTTGGAGAGGGTGTGGGGAAAAGGGGACCTTAGTTCACTGTTGGTGGGATTGCAGACTGGTACAACCATTATGGAAAACAGTATGGAATTTTCTCAGAAAAATAAAAATTGACCTGCCTTTTGACCCAGCAATTCCACTGCTAGGATTATACCCCAAGAATCCTAAAACATCCATTTCAAAGAACCTATGCACCACAATGTTCATAGCAGCACAATTTACAATAGCCAAGAGTTGGAAGCAACCTAGGTGCCCATCAGTAAATGAATGGATCCAAAAATTGTGGTACATATACACCATGGAATTCTATGCAGCAGAGAGAAAGAAGGAGCTACTACCTTTTGCAACAACATGGATGGAACTGGAAAGCATTATGCTGAGTGAAATAGGCCAGGCATTGAAGGACAAATACCATATGATCTCACCTTTGACAGGAAGCTAAAGAATAAAACAAACAAGCAAACAGAATAAAAACAAAGACGCTGAAATAGAGAACAAGTGGGCAGCGACCAGAGGGGAGAGGGAAGGGAACTTAAGGGGGAAAAAGGGGGAGGGATTTTGAGGAACAAGTATGAAAGACACAGAGATGAGGACTGGGGGGGGGGGAATGGAAGGGAGGGGGGGGAGACCGGGCGGGGGGGGGGGGGAAGAGATAAAAAAAAATGTACTTGAAAAGTAACTAAAAAAAATTTAATATTAAAAAAATAAAAAATAATAAAAAAATAAAAACCTAAAAAAAAAACAACAAGCAACCCAATTAAAAAGTGGGCAAAGGACTTGAACAGACATTTCTCTAAGGAGGACATACAGAAGATCCAGAGACACATGGAAAGATGCTCAATAACACTAGCTATCAGAGAGATGCAAATTAAAACCACAATGAGATACCACTGTACACTGGTCAGAATGGCCATCATAAACAAAGCAACAAACAACCAGTGTTGGAGAGGTTGTGGAGAAGAGGGGACCCTAATCCATTGGTGGTGGGATTGCAGACTGGTACAACCACTATGTAAAATAGTATGGAATTTTAATGGAACACTAAAAATGGACCTGTCTTTTGACCCAGCAATTCCACTGCTGGGATTATATCCTAAGAATCCTAAAACACCAATCCAAAAGAACCTATGCACCCCAATGTTCATAGCAGCACAATTTACAATAGTCAAGAGCTGAAAGCAACCTAGGTGCCCGTCAGTAAATGAATGGATCAAAACATCATGGTACATATACACAGTGGAATTCTATGCAGCAGAAAGAAAGAAGGAGCGCTTACCCTTTGCCACAGCGTGGATGGAACTGGAAAGCATTATGCTGAGTGAAATAAGCCTGGCAGTGAAACACAAATAGCATATAATCTCACCTTTAACAGAAAACTAAACAACAAAACAAGCAAGCAGAATAAAAACAAAGACACTGAAATACAGAACATGAGGACAGTGACCAGAGGGGAGGAAGAGGGAATTTAAGGGGAAAAAGGGGAAGGAATTACAGGAACTAGTATAAAGGACACATGGACAACAACTAAGGAGGGTGAAAATGGGAGGGAGGTGGGGAGCACTGGGGTGGTGGGCTGGGATGGGAGTAAAAGACAGAAAACTGTACTTGAACAATAATTAAATATAAATAAATAAATACAATAAAATAAAATTGACAAACCTTTAGCTATGTTAACTGAGATAAAGAAATATGCAAACAATACAACCGTACCCAGAAAAAAATAAAAATTATAAGAATATATAAATAATAAAATCAGAAATGAGAGAAGATACATTATAACTAATACCACAGAAATACACAGGATCATAAAAAACTATAATGAACAATTACAGGGTGGGGCAAAAGTGGGTTTACAGTTGTCCATATGGAAAATATTATAACCATTAATAAATAATAAAATAAGAATAAACTCTGTGTTTCATGTATTCACAATTGTAAACCTACTTTTGCCTAATCCTGTACGTGCCAACAAATTTGATAACCTAGAAGAAATGGATAAATTCCTAGAAACACACAACTTATCAAGACTGAATCATGAAGAGAAAACAAGCCTGAACAGACCAATAATGAGTAATAAGATTGATCAAAATAAGAAACTTCCCACACAAAGGCAAAGGGGACTGGTTCAGGGATGGGAGGTAGGGAAGAGTGGGCAGGGGGAGCATGGGGAGTTTGGAAATCAAGACTACTGTACTTGAACAATAAAAAAATAAATGATGTTTGTTAAAAAAGAAACCTCCTAACAGAAACCGTCAGGACCAGATGGCTTTACTACTGAATTGTACCAAATGTTTAAGGAAGAATTAACGCCAATCTTTCTCAAACTTTTCCAAAATATTGAAAATATTTTCAAACTCATTATACAAAAATCAGCATTACCCTGATACTAGAGCCAGATAAAAAAAACACTACTATAAAAGGAAATTATAGACCAATATCTCTGAAAATATATAAATATAAAAAATTCTAAAAGAAATATTGATCAAAATAAATACCACAGTGCACTAAAAGGGTTATACACTATAATCCAATGGGATTTATTTTTGGGATTAAACATGGTTCAACATATGATACCAAAAAAAATCTTATATACCATATTAACAGAATAAAAGGTAAAAATCATGTGATTATCTAAATAGACACAAAAAGCACTTGACAAAATACAACATCCTTTTATGATAAAAACCCTCGAAAAACTGGGTACAGAAGGAACATACTGCAACATAATTATAAAGCCCATATATGACAAAAGCAGCTAATAGCAGACTCAAAAGTAAAAGGTTGAAAACTTTTGCTCTAACAACAGGAACAAAACAAGAGTGCCCACTATTATTGGTTTTTTTTCCTCTCTTTTTATTTTTTTATTTTTTCTTTCTCTCTGCCTTTTCCCTCCACTCCTCTCCTCCACCTTAGCCCTCCATGCCTCCTTCCCCCATTTCCATTGCCTTTGTTATTGTCTACCTGTACTTTATAATTTTTCCTATAAACCCTTCATCCTTTCCCCCCATTATCCCATCCCTTCTACTCTCTGATCACTGTCAGCCTGTTCTCAACTTCAATGTCTTTGGCTATACTTTGCTTGCCTCCTCATCTTGTTGATTAGGTTTCTGTTAATGAGACCATATGGTATTTGTCTTTCATCACCTAGTTTATTTCACTTAGCATAATGCTCTCCAGTTCCATCCATGCTGTTGCAAAGTGTAGGAGCACCTTCTTTCTTTCTGCTGTGTAGAATTCCATTGTGTGAATGTACCATCATTTTTCATCCATTCATTTACTGATGGGCACCTAGGTTGCTTCCAGCACTTGGCTATTGTAAGTTGTACTGCTATGAACATTGGAGTGTGTAGGTTATTTTGAATTGGTGTTTCAGGGTTCTTAGAATATAATCCTACCAGTGCAATTACCAGGTCAAAAGGCAGTTCTATTTTTAGTTTTCTGAGGAAATTCTGTACTGTTTTCCATTACGGTTGTGCCAATCTACAATCCAACCAACAGTGCACTAGGGTTCCCTTTCCTCCACAACCTATCCAATATTCGTTGTTTGTTGATTTTTTTATGATGGCCATTCTGACTAGCGTGAAGTGGTATCTCACTGTGTTTTATTTTGCATCTCTCTGATGGCTAGCTATAGTGAGCATCCTTTCATATTTTTCTAGACCTTCTGTATGTTCCCCTTGGAGAAGTGTCTGTTCCAGTCCTTTGCCCATTTCTTAATTGGGTTGCTTCTCTTCTTAGAGTGGAGTCATGTAAGTTCTTTGTATATTTTGGAAATTAAACCCTTGTCTGAGGTATCATTGGCAAATATGTTTTCCCATACAGTTTGTTCTCTTTTTATTTTAATACTGTTTTCTTTAGACTTGCAGAAGCTTTTTATCTTGATGAGATCCCATTTATTTATTCTTTCCTTTATGTCCCTTCCTCTAGGGGACATATCAGTAGAAATGTTGCTGCGTGAAATATCTGAGATTTTCCTGCCTATGTTCTCCTCTAGGACTTTAATGGTGCCACGGCTTGTAGTTAAGTCTTTTATCCACCTTGAATTTATTTTGGTGTATGGTGTAAGTTGGTGCTAGAATTTCTGTTCTTTTTTTTTTTTTTTTTTTTGCATGTAGCTGTCCAGTTCTCCCAACACCATTTGTTGAAGAGGCCTTTTTTAGTCCATTTTATGTTGCTGCCCCCTTTGTTGAAATTTAATTGACCATAGAGACTTTCATTTATTTATGGGCTCTCTGTTCTGTTCCACTGGTCCATGTGTCTGTTTTTATGCCAGTACCAGGCTGTTTTGATTACAGTGGCCTTGTAATATACTTTGGTATCAGGTATTGTGATCCCTCCTACTTTGTTCTTCTTTCTCAAAATTGCAGCTGTTATTTTGGGTCGTTTATGATTTCATATAAATTTGTGAAGTGTTTGTTCTGTGTCTGAAATATGCCATTGGTACTTTAATAGGTATTGCATTGAATGTGTAAATTGCTTTGGGTAGTATGGACATTTTGATGATGTTAATTCTTCCGATCCATGAACATGGTATGTGTTTCTATTTGTGTGTGTCTTCCTTAATTTCTTTCTTCAGTATTGTGTAGTTTTCTGAGTACAAGTCCTTTACCTCCTTGGTTAGGTTTATTTCTAGGTATTTTATTTTTCTTGCTATATCAAATGGGATTTTTTCCTGATTTCTTTTAATATATATTTTATTTATTTATCTTTAGAGGGGAAGGGAAGGAGAGAGGGAGAGAAATATCAATGTATGTTTGCCTCTCATCCATCCCCTGTTGGGAACTGGCTTGCAACTGAGGCATGTGCCGTGACTGAGACTTAAACTGCAATCATCTGGTTTGCAGTCCCGTGCTCAATCCACTGAGCTACACCACCGAGGGCTTTTTTCCTGATTTCTGTTTCTGATATTTTATTGTTGGTGTACAGAAATGTTTTTGATTTCTGGGCATTGACTTTGTATCCCATGGTTTTGCCAAATTCATTTCTTAGATCGAGCAATTTTTTGGACAAGTGTATAGGATTTTCTATGTACACTATCATGTCATCTGCAAACAATGATAGTTTTGTTTACTTTTTTCCAACTTGGATGCCTTTTATTTCTTTTTCTTGTCTGATTGCTGCGGCTAGGACTTGCAATACTGTGTTAAAAGTGGTGAAAGTGGACAACCTTGTCTTGTTCCTGATTTTAGTGGGAAAGGTTTTAGTTTTTGCCCATTGAGTATGATGCTGGCTGTAGGTCTCTCATATATGGCCCTTATTACATGGAAGAATGGTACCTCTCTTACCACTTTACTGGGTGTTTTAATCATAAATGGGTGCTGTACCTTATCTAAAGCTTTTTCTGCATCTATTGATATAATCATATGATTTTTATCTTTTCTTTTGTTTATATGCTGTATTACATTTATTGATTTGTGAATATTGTGCTATCCTTGTATCCCTGAAGTGAATTCCACCTGATTATGGTGTATGATCTTTTAAATGTATTGTTGGTTGTGGTTTGCCAATATTTTGTTGAGGTTTTTAGTGTACATATTCATCAGCAATATTGGCCTGAGGTGTTTTTTCTTTGTTGTATCTTTATCTGGCTTTGGGAGTAGGATGATGCTGGCTTCATGAAAAGAGTTTGAAAATCTTCCATCTTCTTAGATGTTTTGGAATAGTCTGTGAAGTATAAGGATTACTGCTTCCTTAAATGCTTTGTAGAATTCTTTTGTGAAACTGTCTGGCCCAGGGCTTTTGTGTGTTAGGAGTTTTTTTATTACTGCTTCAATTTCACCAGCTGTTATTGGTGTTTTCAGGCTTCCTGCTTCTTTTTCATCCATTTTGGAAGATTATATTTTTCTAGAAATTTGCCCATTTCACCTAGGTTTTCAAATTTCTTGGCATATACTTCTTTTAGTAACTTCTTACAACCCTTTGTACTTCTGTAGTGTCAGTTGTAGTCTCTTCTTTTTCATTTCTTATTGTTTTTATTTGGGTCCTCTCTCTTTTTTTCTTTGTGAGTCTGCAAGGATTGTCAATTTTGTTTATCTTTTCAAAGAACCAGTTCCTAGATTTATTGATCCTTAGAATTGTGCTTTTAATCTCTATGGTGTTTAATTCTGCTCTGGTCTTGGTTATTTCCTTCTTTCTACTTGCTCTGGGCTCTCTTTGGTGTTGTTCCTCAAGTTCTTCTAGGTATAGGATTATGTTGTTTATTTAAAATGTTTCTTTCTTTTTTTTTTTTAGATAGGCCTGTATAGTTTTTTTTTAATTTTATTTAGTTATTTTTCAAGTACAGTTTTTTGTCTATTTTTCCCATCCAAGCCTCCCCCGCCCCTTGCTCCCCACCTCCCTCCCATTTCCACCCCCCTTAGTTCTCGTCCCTGTGTCCTTCCTATTTGTTCCTCCAAATCCCTCCCCCTTTTTCCCCTTAACTTCCCTTCCTTCTCCCCTCTGGTCACTATCCCCTTGTTCTCTATTTCAGTGTCTTTGTTGGGTTTTTTTTTCTGCTTGCTTGTTTGTTTTGTTGTTTAGCATCCTGTTAAAGGTGAGATAATATGGTATTTGTCTTTCAGCACCTGGCCTATTTCACTCAGCATAATGCTTTCCAGTTCCATCCATGTTGTTGCAAAAGGTAGTAGCTCCTTCTTTCTCTCTGCAGCATAGAATTCCATTGTGTATATGTACCACAATTTTTGGATCCATTCATTTACTGATGGGCACCTAGGTTGCTTCCAACTCTTGGCTATTGTAAATTGTGCTGCTATGAACATTGTGGTGCATAGGTTCTTTGATATTGATGTTTTAGGATTCTTAGGATATAATCCCAGCAGTGGAATTGCTGGGTCAAAAGACAGGTCGATTTTTATTTTTCTGAGAAAATTCCATACTGTTTTCCATAATGGTTGTACCAGTCTGCAATCCCTCCAACAGTGAACTAAGGATCCCTTTTCCCTAGGCCTGTGTAGTTTTGAACTTTCCTCTCAGGACTGCCTTTGCTGTGTACCATAAATTTTGGGTTTTTATGAGTTAATTTTCATTTTTTTCCAGGAACTTTTTGATATCCTCCTTGATCTCCTTTGACCCATTCATTGTTTAATAGCATGCTATTCAATCTTCATCAGTTTGAGTGTTTTTGAGTTTTTTCCTTGAGGTTGATTTCTTGTTTCAGTCCCTTGTGGTTAGAGAAAATGCTTGATATGATTTCAGTTTTCTTGAATTTGTTGAGACTTGTTTTGTGACCTATCATGTGGTCTATCTTTGAAAATGTTCCATGTGCATTTGAAAAGAATGTGTATTTAGCTTCTTTGAGATGAAGGGTTATATATATATATATGTGTGTGTGTATATATATATATATAAAATCAGTGAAGTCCTTCTGACTCTACGACTTTGTTGAATGCCATGATATCTTTGTTGATATTTTTTTGGAAGATTTTTGACAGTTGGCTGTTAAGACCCCCACTATTATTGTGTTGCTGTCAATATCTTTCTTGAAGTCCTCCAAGACTTTCTTTATTTATTTGGGTGCTCCTATGTTTGGTGCATGTATATTTATGTTTATATCTTCTTGATCAATTCTACCCTTGAATGTTATGAAGTGACCTTCTGGGTCTTTTTTTATGGCCCTTTTCTTGAAGTCTATTTTGTCCAATATGAGAATTGCTCTCCTGTGTGTGTGTTTTTTTTTTTCCTGTCCATTGGCTTGGAATATTTGTGTCCAGCCTTTCACATTCAGTTGTGTAGGTCTCTTGCAGAAGAAAAGGTGGGTCTCTTATAGCCAGCATATGTGTGGGTCATGCTTTCTCATGCATTCAGCTAATCTATGTCTTTTGATTGGAGCACTTAATCCATTCATGTTTAAGGTTATTATTGATAGGTACTTATTCATTGCCATTTTTTTACCTATGTTCCTCTCTCTCTCTCACTTTTTTTCTTCCTTTTCTTAAAGCAGTCCCTTTAGCATCTCTTGCTGAGCTAGTTTGGTGGAAGTGTATTCTTTTAGACTTCATTTGTCTGGAAAGCTCTTTATTTGCCTTTCCATTTTAATTGAGTACCTTGCTGGGTACATTAATCTTGGTTGCAGGCCTCTAGCTTTCATTACTTGGAATATTTCCTGTCATTCTCTTCTGGCTTGGAGTGTTTCCATTGAGAGATCAGCTGCTAGCCTTTTCAGGGCTCCCTTGTATGTTACTTCCTATTTTTTCCCTTGCTGCCTTTAAGATTCTCTCTTTGTCTTGAAATTTTGTCATTTTAATCATGATGTATCTTGATGTGAGGCTCTTTGGGTTCCTCTTGATTGGGACGCACTGTGTTTCCTGGATTTGTGTGACTTTTTCTCTCATCGAATTAGAGAAGTTATTACTTTTTTAAACAGGTTTTCTATTCCTTGCTGTTGTTCTCCTTCTGGTATCCCTATTATATGGATATTGTTACATTTAATGTTCTCCTGCAGTTCCCTTACTACCTGTTTGTTCTTTCTGAACCCCTTTTCTTTTTCTTGCTCTATCTGAGAGTTTTTTCCTACCTTGTCCTAC
Organism: Artibeus jamaicensis; assembly: GCF_021234435.1. Classification (NCBI taxonomy): domain Eukaryota; kingdom Metazoa; phylum Chordata; class Mammalia; order Chiroptera; family Phyllostomidae; genus Artibeus; species Artibeus jamaicensis. The sequence continues at coordinate 13,839,872 of NW_026521717.1, read as the reverse complement.
AACTTGCTGATTCCATCCTCTCCCTCAACCAGCCTGCTTGTAATTCCTCCTAATGTGTTTTTTATTTCTGACATTTTACTGTTCATTTCTTTCTGTTTTTTTATAGTTTCTATTTCCTTTTTTATGCTGATGTAGTTCTCATTCAATTCCTTGTAGTTGTCTGTGAGCTCCTTGAGTATCTTTATAACCATTAATTTGAATTCTATATCTGATATTTTCCTTACTTCCATTTCATTTAGCTCTTTTAGTAGGGAGTCTTCCATTCCTTTTGATTGCATTTTCTTTCTTGTCTCCCCATTTTAGGTGACTTTTCATTTGTTTCTGTACTTCTTGATGTTTTGCTTTGTTAGCTGTCTTTGTAGAGTGAACTTCTGTGGTAGGAATTCTATGAGGTTCAGTGGTACAGTCTCTGATCTCCTTAACTGGATGCTCTAGGTTTGCCCTTTCTTCTGTTTGTGTGGGCTCTCTTGTTGTACTTGGGTTTGGGCCTTTGGTGGTTCATTTATTGGTGGTTTTTCTCCTCCAGCAGGCATGCTGATGTTCATAGCACCCGCCTATTCTTGTATGTGAACAGTGGCAGGGGGTAGGCAAAATGGATTAAGACAGCAGGAGAGTATTTATGGGATTTAAAGTACCAGCAAGTAAAGAAGAGATAGGAGATTCTTTAGATAAGTATAGCATTAACTGTCATGAATTAGCCACTTTTTATAAAAGGTGAAAGAGAGATAAAACTCTTGTTAGAGGGAAGGATGACTGTGAGCTGAATCCAGAAAATAGAGTGTTTGTATAAAGCTTAGATGATAAGATATGAGATTAAAGTATAGAAAGTAGATGTAGTGTGAGAAAGAACAGTTAACTACAATAATAATGCAGGATTAAAGTAAAGTTGGCTAAGATCATGGAAGATTGATGTGTAGTATGTACAATTGTATAGAACAACAATAATATGACAAGAAATATATGATTAGGATAACCAGAATAGAAAGTACCCAATCAACCGCCAAGATGGAGAAGTAGGTGGAGGTTCCACCTCACCTCTGTGCACAACCAAATCCAAGAACAACTATTTTTAACAGCAGTCACAACCAAGCCACACGGAAAATCGACAATACGGAGTCCAAAGGACAACTAGATACTCGGCTGGACCGGTACGAGGAGCGAGGCCAGCAGCGGAGCAGGTTAGCAAGAAAAAATTCCCGGGGCAGTGCGCGGTGCGCGCAGGCAACCGAGGGCGCTGATCGCCAGCGAGCTGGCTGCCGGAGCGCACAGGGAAGAGGCGCGGTGGGTCGGTCGGGCACGCGCATTTACGTGCGGAGAAGCCAGTGAGAAGGGAAAACCGCGCGGTGCAGCAGGCTCGCAAAATTAGGATCGGATAAGCAAGCCCGAGGCGTTTGAGTGACTCGATGCGCTGGGCTAGTGGAGAGGAACGCCATTGCTCCCTCTCTGACCCTGCCCCCACACACAGCGTCACAAACCAGCGACCTGGGTCGCCCCGTCCTGGTAAACAACTAAGGCTTCGCTCCGCTCACTTAACAGCACGAATAGACCAAAAATGGCTCTAGGACAACTCAGAGCCCCAGAACCGATAGACCTAAGTGATGAAGAAATAGCCAGTCTTTCAGATGCACAGTTCAAAACACTGGTTATAAAGATCCTTACAGAACTGGTGGATTTTAGTCACAAATTAGAGAAACATATGGAAGCTAAATTAATTGAAATGAATGCTGATACAAAAGATACCAATAGTAATGGAAAGAAAATTGGGATTCAAATCAAGGGAGAAGACCAGACGGAAGAAAAAAATGATCAAACAGAAAGGAATGAAGATATAAGAATTCAGAAAAATGAGAAGCTTAGGAACCTCCAGGACATCTTTAAACGTTCCAACATCCGAATTATAGGGGTACCAGAAGGGGGAAAGGCACAATCACCAGTTGAAAAATTATTTGAACAAATAATAAAGGAGAATTTCCCCAAGATGGCAAAGGAAATAGACTTCCGAGAAATCCAGGAAGCTCAGAGAGTCCCAAAGAAGTTGGACCCAAGAAGGAACACACCAAGGCACATCATAATTACATTAGCCAAGATTAAAATGAAGGAGAGAATCCTAGAAGCAGCAAGAGCTAAGGGGACAGTCACCTACAAAGGAGTTCCCATCAGACTGTCAGCTGATTTCTCAAAAGAGACCTTACAGGCAAGAAGGGGCTGGACAGAGGTATTCCAAGTCATGAAAACCAAAGATCTACAACCAAGATTGCTCTACCCAGCAAAACTTTCATTTAGAATGGAAGGACAGAGAAAGTGCTTCTCAGATAAGACCAAATTCAAGGAGTTCATCATCACCAAGCCCTTACTATATGAAATGTTAAAGGGACTTACCTAAGAAAAAGAAGATAAAAAAAGATGAACAGTGAAAGGACAGCAAACTCACAGTTATTAAGAACCACACCTAAAACAAAAGCAAACTAAGAGGATAGCTAGATCAGGAGCAGAACCATAGAAATGAAGATCACATGGAGGGTAAGCAACAGGGGAGTGGGAGGAGGGGAAGGGGGGAGAAGGTACAGAAAATAAGTAGTATAGACAGTAGATAGAAAATAGATAGGGGGAGGGTAAGAATAGTAGGGGAAATACAGAATCTAAAGAATTTGAGACACATGTTCATGAACTAAAGGGGAAAATGGTGGGGGAGGGGTATGCAGGGTGGAGGGGAAGGGAGGGGGGAATAGAGCAAATGTAATGACATAATCAATTAAAAAAAAAAAAGAAGTCAAAAAAAAAGAAAGTACCCAATCAAGAGTTGTGTGTTATTGGAACACAGGTGAAGTAAAAAGGAAAATTAAAATACATTACAGAGAGAATAAGGAAAACCAGTCAAGTGATGCACTTAAACAGGGAAATAAAATGAGGAAAACTAAAGATAAGGAAGAGAAATTTTAAAAAACTAATAAAATAAAAGTGGTAAAAAACTATTTGCAAGATAATAATAATACACATACACAATAAAATGCCAGCTCTGTGGGATAGCAAAGTGACATTTGTCTCAGTTTTTGTTTTGGGAGTTAGCCTTGGGCTCCCCCTTTCAGTCTGTCCCTGGACCCTTTGTAACTCTGTGCCTTATCCTCTCACTTGGAGGAAGAAAAAAGGCGGGTAAAAGACAATCCAAAAAGAAAAAAGGGAAAAAAGATAATAATAAGCTTCCTACTGACTTTAAACCTGTTCAGCGAGTTCCGCTGGTCTTCCTAGATGCCACAGGAAGAGGGGGCTGGGCTTCACTTTCTCCCTTCCTTTGGTTCTGAGAGGATGGGGACCAGGTTTGGGCTGCAATAGTCACAGTTTCCTGGCCTCTGGCCCAGGTCTTCTGTGAGCTGCCAGACTCAAATCAGCCACTCAGCTGCTCACAGTATGAGTTAATCTTTGGGTCAGAGTTCCATACAACCGGGGAGTGGTTCCCCTCTGCCACTGTCTCCAGGCATGTAGTGTGAGACTAGTGGGGCAAACAGATCCTCTTAGCCAGTCACTCTGGGTGCGTGTAGTGCGACACAGTCCAGGTACACAGTTCAGCTCTGTTACTGTTTCTGGGCACACAGTGCCAGATAGGCGGGGTGCATGGTTCCTCTCCGCTACTCACTCCAGGCACACACAGCTGAAATCACCCTTTGGGTGTGCAAGCCACTGCTAAGAGTTCCTTACAAAGCAACTGCCCACTCTTCTTAACAAGAGCATGACTTTTCACACAGCACTTTTCAACCGGTGGGGAGACCATCCAGTCAGGGTCCGACAGGGCCCAGCTCCTCCCTTCTCCAGGTGTCACCCGGCACCCCAATTTCTCTGGTGCCAGTGTCTACAGTTTCAGTGGATGCGTACTGCCTCAGTATGTGTCTCCCACTTCATCTCTACTTCTCTACCCCCCCACCCCTCAGTGCAGTGACTTGCAGCACCCAGGTCCCTCCTGGTGCTGGACTTCCTTCCTTGCTCTGGTAGGGGAGGGAGCTGGTGCTCTAACTCTACTCCCCATATCCTGCAGCAGGCGCCAGGCCAGGGGCGCAGCAGCCTTGATCCCTGCGCAGATCCCAGGGACCTTACCATCCCAGTGCACTCTCTTCACTGTCTGTTTTTCATTGTCTTCTGCAGTTTTTGGGGTTTTTTGTTTTGTTTTGTTTTGTTTTTTGCCTCCAAACTTCAAATAAGCTGGGATTCCACTGGCCATTCACTCTGTTCCTCGGAAGATCAAGATCGGCTAGGTGTTCCAGCTGGGCACAGGGAGAACTGGGCTCCACTCTCACTAACTATGTCACCATCTTCCACCCCATTATTATTCTTATTCAACATGGTACTGGAAGTCCTAGCTAGAGTAATCATGCAAGACAAAAAAATAAATGGTATCCAAATCAGAAAAGAAAAAGTAAAATTACCTTTATCTGAAAATAATATGATCCTATATTAAAAAACCCTAAATATTCAATAAAAAATTCTGAAATTAATCAGTGAATTTAGTAAAGTTGCAAGATATAACATCAACAGAAGTCAGTTGCATTTCTATACATGAGCAATGAAATGCCTGAAAATTTTTAAGAGAACAATTTCCTTCACTATAGCATCAAAAACAATAAAATGCTTAGAAATAAATTTAACCAAAGAAGTGTATAAGACTTGGATGAAAGAAATTGGAGAAGACACAAACCAATGGAAAAATATCCCAAATTTATACATCAAAAGAATTAATAATATTAAAATGTCCATACTATTCCAAGCCATTCATACATTGGAGATAATCCTTATCAAAATTCCAATAACGTTTTTCACAGAAATAGAAAAAACAACCCTAAATTTCTATAAAACTACAAAAGATACCAAATAGCCAAAGTAACTATGAGAACGAAGAATAAAACTGGAGGCATTACACTTCCTGATTTCAAACTATATTACAAAGCTACAGCAATTAAAATAGTATGTTACCCGCAAAAACACAGGTAAATAAACCAATTGAATGGCATAGACAAGCCAGAAATAAACCCCTGCATATACAAACAACTAATATTTCACAAGCGAGCCAAGAATAGTCAATGGAGAAAGGATAGTCTCTTCAAGAAATGTTATTAGTAAAACTGGATAACCATGAGCAGAACAATGAAATTGTTCTACAAATGACTATCTAACACTACTCACAAAAACTAATTTGAAATGGATTAAAGACTTAAACATAAGACCTGAAGCCATAAAACTCCAAGAAGAAAACAAAGGAAAAAAGCTTCTTGACATTAGTCATGGTAATGATTATTTTTTTGATTTGACACCAAAAGTACAAGCAACAAAAGCAAAAATCAACAGTAGGAATATATCAAACTAGAATGCTTCTACATACAATAAAAGAAGACATCAAGAAAATAAAAAGGCAATCTATGAAATAGAAGCTATTTGCAAACCCTATACTGATAAGAGGTTAATATCCAAAATACATAAAGAACCCATACAATTCAATAACAACAACATAAAAACTGATTTAAAAATGGACAGAGATTCGGTTGGTTAGAAGACTGTCCTGATACAACAAGGTTGTGAGTTCAATTTCCAGTTAAGGTACCCACAAGAATTAAGCAATGAATGCATAAATAACTGCAACACCAATTGATATTTCTTTCTCTCTCTCTCAATAAAAATCAATAAATAAATTTTTAAAATAAAAATAACAGGCAGAGAATGTCTCCTTCCCAAAGAAGACATACAAATGACCAACAGGTACATGAAAAGGTGTTCGACATCACTAATCATCAAGGAAATACAAATCAAAACAACAATGAAATATCACCTCATACCTGTTAGAATGGCTATCATCAAAGACAAGACAACAAGTGTTTAAAAGGTTGTGGGGAAAAGAGAATCCTTTCTACACTTTTGGTGGGAATATAAATTAGTACAGCCACTAATCAATGTGGAGGTTCCTCAAAATTAGAAATAGAGCTACCATATGATCAAGAAATCCAAGTTCTGGGTATATATCCAAATGAAAAAAATAAATATTGAATATATATCTATATTGCCATGGTTATTACAAAATTATTCATAATAGCCAATATATGGAAATAACAAGTATTTATCAACAGATGAATGAAGATGTGGTTTATGTATACAATGGAATATTATTCAGCCATGAGAAGAAAAGGAAATCATGACACTTGCAACAACATGAATAAACTTGGAAGGCATTATGCTAAATGAGATAAATCAGCCAGAGAATGACATACTGTATGATATCACTTAAATGTAGAATCTAGAAAAGCAAAATTCATTTTAAAAAACACACACAGAGTAGAATGATTATTGCCAGTGGTTGGGGGTGGGGGAACTGGGGAGATTCTGGTCAAAAAGTATAAACTTCCATTAGAAGATGAATAATATAGAAATCTAATGCACAGGATTAGTCAAAAGAATCTACAAAAATACCCATAGAATTAATAAGCAATTATAGCAAAGTTGCAGAATATAAGTTTAAGAGACAAAAGTCAATCATGTTCCTACATGCCAGAAATAAACAATTAGATTTTGAAATAAAAAACACATTCTATTTACATTAGCACTCCAAAAATGAAATACTTAGGTATAAATATAACAAAATACATTATCTATATAGGAAAACTAGGATCAAAGATAGCAAAGAAAAACTAAATAAATGGGGAGATGTTTCATGTGCATGAATAGGAAGACAACATTATCAAGATGTCAGTTTTCCCCAGCTTGATCTATAAACTCAACAAATCCCCACAAATCCCAGCAAGGTATTTTGGGATATTGGATATTGAAAAACTGATTGTAAATTTTAAACATAGAAGCAAAAGACCCAGAATAGCCAATTCAATACTGAAGGAAAATAATAAAATCAGAAGACTGACATTATCCAACATCAGGACTTAACTATAAAGATACAGTAATCAAGGGAGTATGGTATTGGCAAGAGAAAAGACAAACAGGTCAATGGAACAGAATATAGGGCCCAGAAATTGACCCACATAAACAGAATCGACTAATCTTTGACAAAACAGCAAAGGCAATTTAATAGAAGAAAGGTTGTCTTTTCAACAAATGGTGCTGGAACAACTGGAAATTCATGTTAAAAATAAATCTAAACAAAAATCTTATACACTTTACTAAAAGTAACTCAGATAGGATTACAGAACTAAATATAAAATGTAAAACTCTAAATCTCCTAGAAGAAAGCATAGGGAAAAACTAGATGATTTGGGAATGGTGATTGCTTTTTAGACACACCACAAAAGCCATGATCCATAACCAAAAGAATTTATAAGATAGACTTTACTAAAATTAAAAACTTCTACAAATTAGCAGTTATAAAAATAGCCATGGGGATGTAAATTACAACATAGTAAATACAGTCAATACTATTGCAATAACTGTGTATTGTGTCCGATTGGTATTAAACTTATCATAAGATATATAAAGGTCTAATCACTATGTTGTACAACTAAAACTAATATAATATTGTCTGTCAACTATAACTGAAAATTATTTTAAAAACGTCTATTCTGCAAAAGATGCTGTTGAGAGAATGAGAAGACAAGCCACAGACTGGGAAAAAATAATTGCAAAAGACACATCAGCTAATGGACTGTTATCCAAAATATGCAAAGAACTCTTACACTCAAAAATAAGAGAATTTAAAAATAGGCAAGAGACCTGAAAAGACATATCACCAAAGAAATATGGATGGCAATAAGCATATGAGCAGGTGCTCCATATCATATGTCATCAGGAAAATGCAAGTTAAAACAACAAAAAGAAACCACTGCACACTTATAAGAATAATCAAAATCTGAAACACTGACAACACCAAATGCTGACAATGATGTGGAACAACAGGAACTCTCATACATTACTGGTACCAATGTAAAACAATACAGCCAATTTAGAAAGCAGTTTGGTGATATCTCATAAAATTAAACATGCTCTTCTCACATAATCCAGAAATCATGTTCCTTGGTTTACTGAAATGAATTGAAAACATTTCCACACGAAAGCCTGTCCACAGATGTTTATAGCAGCTTTATTCATAATTGTCAAAAATTGGAAGGAACAAAGATGTCCTGCAGTAGGTAATTGGGATGATGGAAGAAACAAACTATGAGGCCATGAAAGAACATGTAGGAAAGTTAAATGTACATTACTAAGTGATAGGAGGGGTGGTGATGGGAAGCCGGAGTAGAAAAGACACACTACAGGACAGTGGTTGGTGGACTGGTTGGGCAAGGGGCAACTGGCAGACCAGAATATTCCAGTCGAGTGCGGATAGACTGGGAGGAACAACTGGAGAGTGAGGAAGATCATGCAACCAAGGGTTCCAGTATAGGAAACTAAAGCCTCAAAACCTCTGGCTGTAAAAATCTGTGGAGGTTCCAACAGCAAGAAAAATTCCCAGCCTCACAAAAGAGTCCATAGGAGGGACCCATGGAATCCTAGAACATACAAAAGCCCACTCACCCAGGAATTAGCACCAGAAGGGCCCAATTCACTTGTGGGTAGCCAGGTACATGACTGAAAGTGGGAGAGAGCCAAGCAAGCAGCATTATTCCCTCTAGGACCACTCCCCCACATATAGCACCACAATGCAATGAAGTAGATTGCCCCACCCTGGCAAATACCTAAGGCACTGCCTCTTAAAATGTAACAGGTACACCAAGACAAAGAAATACAGCCCAGATAAAAGAACAGATCAAAATTCCAGAAAAAGAACTAAGCAATGAGGAGATAGCCAACTTATCAGATGCAGAGTTCAAAACACTGGTAATCAGGATGCTCACAGAAATCATGGAGTATGGTTGAAAATAAAGGAAGAAGTGAAAGCTATGCAAAGTGAAATAAAGAAAGATATACAGAAAACCAACAGTGAAGGAAAGGAAACTGGGATTCAAATCAATGATTTGGAACAGAAGAAAGAAATAAACATTCAACCAGAACAGAATGAAGAAACAAGACTTCAAAAAAAATGAGGAGAGGCTTAGGAACCCCTGGGAAACTTTAAATGTTCCAACATCCAAATCATAGGGGTGCCAGAAGGAAAAGAGGAAGGGCAAGAAACTGAAAACTTATCTGAAAACATAATAGAGAAATTCCCTAATCTGGCAAAAAAGAAATAGACTTCCAGGGAGTCTACCAAGCTTAGAGAATAATCTCAAAGGAGCTGGACCCAGAGAGAAACACCAAGGAACATCATCATTTCATTACACAAGAGATTAAAGATAAGGAGAGAACCTTAAAAGTAGCAAGAGAAAAGGAGACAGTTGCCTACAAAGGAGTTCCCATAAGACTTATCAGCTGATTTCTCAAAAGAAATTGTGCAGGCAAAAAGGGGCTGGTAAGAAGTATTTAAAGGCATGAAAACCAAGGACCTACAACCTGGATAACTATCTAGAAAAACTATCATTTAGAATGGAAGGGTAGACAAAGTGCTTCCCAAATAAGGTCAAGTTAAAGGAGTTCATCATCACCAAGCTCTTATTATATGAAATGTTAAAGGGACTTATCTATGAAAAAGATTAGGACTTCCAGCCAAGATGAAGGCATAGGTGGAAACACTGTGTCTCCTCACACAACCAATATTAAAGACAATAAATATTTATAAACAAAAACACAACAAGAACAGACAGAAAATTGAACTGTATGGAAGTGGGACAACCATTCAACCAGCCTGGTAAGACAGGTGGAGTCGGCAGCCAGCGGACAGGGGTCGAGGCAGGAAAAGGTGGTGGCTGCCAGACCCGAGAGCACAGGTGGCCAGGGGCTGACCGTGGTCACACATTTGTGCACAGATAAACTAGGTAAAAATGAGCAGCAAGACAGACTGCGTAACCCAGGGCCCCAGCAATGGGAAATAAAGCCCAAAAGCACTGACTGAAAAGGTGTCGGCTTGTGGAAAGTGGCAGAGACTAAAATCCAAGACAGAGCAGAAAAAGCACCATTGTTCCCTCTCTAACCCCACCCCCACATACTGCATCTCAACCCAGACAGGTCAATTACCCCACGCCATTAACATCTAAGGCTCCACCACTCATACCTAACAGGTGCAACCTGACCAAAAATTATGACTCAAATGGAAGAACAAATCAAAGCCCCAGAACCAATACTTCTAAGCGACAAAGAGATAGCCAACCTATCTGATGCACAATTCAAAACACTGGTGATCAGGATACTCAAAGAACTGGTTGATTTTGGTCACAAATTAAATGAAAATATGCAGGCTACACTAAGTAAAATGAAGCAAAATGCACAGGGAACCCATAGTAATGGAAAGAAACCTGGGACTCAAATCAATGGAGTGGACCAGAAGGAAAAAAGAAACAACCAAACAAAAAGAATGAAGAAACAAGAATTCAAAAAATGAGGAGAGGCTTAGAAACCTTCAGGACATCTTTAAACGCTCCAACATCCGAATTATAGGGGTATCAGAGGGGAAGAGGAAGAGCAACAAGTGGAAAACTTATTTGAACAAATAATAAAAAAGAACTTCCACAATCTGGCAAAGGCAATAGACTTCCAGGAAATCCAGGAAGCTCAGAGAGTCCCAAAGAAGCTGGACCCAAAGAAGAACACACCAAGGCACAACATAATTACATTACCCAAGATTAAAATGAAGAAGAGAATTCTAGAAGCAGCAAGAGATAAGGGGACAGTTACCTACAAAGGAGTTCCCATCAGACTGTCAGCTGATTTCTCAAAAGAGACCTTACAGGCAAGATGGGGCTAGAAAAAAGTATTCCAGGTCATGAAAGGCAAGGACCTACATCCAACATTGCTCTATCCAGGAAAGCGTTCATTTAAATTGGAAGGGCAGAGACCCTGGCTGGTGTAGCTCAGTGGATTGAGCACGGGCCTGTGAACCACACGATCGCAGTTCTATTCCAAGTAGGGGCACATGCCTGGGTTGCAGGCCAGTTCCCAGCCAGGGACTCATGAAAGGCAACCATACATTGATATTTCTCTCCTTCTCTCCTTCTCTTCCCCTCTAAAGATAAATAAATAAAGTCTTATCAATAAATAAATAAATAAATATATAAATAAATATATAAATAAATAAATAAAATGGAAGGGCAGATAAAGCGCTTCTCAGATAAGGTCAAGTCCAAGGAGGTCATTATCACCAAGCCCTTATTATATAAAATGTTAAAGGGACTTATCTAAGAAAAAGAAGATTAAAAATATGAACAGTGAAAGGACAGCAAACTCACAGTTATTAACAACCACACCTAAAAGAAAAGCAAATCAAGCAGACAACTAGAATAGGAGTGGAGCCACAGAAATGGAGATCACATGGAAAGTTAGCAACAGGGGAGTGGGAGGAGAAGAAGGGAGGAGAAGGTACAGAGAATAAGTAACATAGACGGTGAGAAGAAAATAGGGGGAGGGCAAGACTAGTGTGGGAAATGTAGAAGCTAAAGAACTTATGACACATGAACATGAACTAAAGGGGGGAATGTGGGTGGGAGGGGGTGTGCATGGTAGAGGGGAATGAAGAGGGGGCAATGGGACAACTGTAATGGCTTAATCAATAAAATATATATTTTTTAAATGCCTCAAAACAAAAATAAAAAAGATAAAAAATATGAACAGTAAAATGACAACAAATAACTATTAACAACTGAATCTTCAAAATAAATAAAAACAAACTAAGCAAACAACTAGAACAGGAACAGAATCACAAAAATTAAAATTACATGGAAGGTTATCAGTGGAGAGGATGAGGGGAGTATGGGGGGGAAGGTACAGGGAATAAGTAGCTTAAGTAGTAGGCACAAAATGGGCAGGGGGAGGTTAAGAATAGTACAGGAAATGGCAAAGCCAGAGAACTTACATGTATAACCATGGCCATGAACTAAGGGGGGGGAGGGGCAATGCTGGAAAAGGGGGTTGCAAAGCTGAGGGGGATAAAGAAGAGAGGAAAAAAGAGACAACTGTAATAGTATAATGATAAAATATACTTAAAATTTTAGTAGTTATTGTTTTTCCTTTTATGTTTCCTTCTGGGTTGTCCAACCTGCAGCCTGTGGGCCACATGCAGCCCAGGATGGCTGTGAGTGTGGCTCAACATAAAATCATAAATTTACTTAAAACAGTATGAGACTTTTGGTGATTATGTGTCACAATATATTTATTGCATGGCCTAAGACAATTCTTATTCCAGTGTGGTACAGAGATGTCAAAAGGTTGGACACCTCTGGATTTCTCTTAAGGTTTCACTTCTCACAAATTTTTTTGTTTGGCTTTCCAGTTTTCTTTTCTATATTAGCTTATCACACTTTGTGATACATTCTTGTTCTAAAGTCAAGTATTTCCCTATGCTAGTCCACTCTTTTTTAAATAGGTTTATTGAGTGAGATATAATTGACATGTACCTTTTCTTGAAGCAAAAAGTTTTATTTTTCTGTAAACATGTTTTGGGGACTTCTGCCAAGATGGAGGCATAGGTGGAAACACTGTACCTTCTCACACAACCAAGATGAAAAACAACAAAGTTTTAGCAACAAAAAATGCAGCCAAACCCCAGAAAATTGAACTATATGGAAGTCTGACAACAATAAACCATTCAGCCAGACCAGTAAGAGGGGTGGAGCCAGCAGCAGAGCGGGTCGGGCAAAAAAAGATCCCCCAACCCAGGGGAGCAGGAAGCCAAGGGTGGATCCCAGGTGTGGGGTAGCAACGGCGGACCCACTGAAGACGCAAGGCAGCTGGCTGACCGCGGTCAAACATTTGAGCACAGATAAACCCGCAAGGGAGCGAGCAGTGAGACAGACCACATAGGCCCCAGTGGCAGGAAGCAGCAGAGGGGACTGCTATTGCTCCCTCTCTGACCCTGCCCCCGCATACAGCATCACGAACCAGCAACCTGGGTGGTCCCACCCTGGTGAACACCTAAGGCTCCCCCCCTCATACATAACAGGCTCGAACAGACCAAAACATGGCTCAAGAAGAACTCAAACCCCCAGAGCTGATAACTCTAAGTGACCAAGAAATTGCCAACCTATCAGATGCACAGTTCAAAACACTGGTGATCAGGATGCTCACAGAACTGGTTGATTTTAGTCACAACTTTGAGGAACAAATGAAGGCTAAACTAATCAAAATGAAGGGAAATGCACAGGAAACCAATAGTGATGGAAAGGAAACTGGGACTCAAATCAATGGAGTGGACCAGAAGGAAAAAAAAAATGACCAAACAGAAAAGAATGAAGAAACAAGAATTCAAAAAAAATTGAGAGGCTTAGGAACCTTCAGGACATCTTTAAATGCTCCAACATCTTAATTATAGTGGTACCAGAAGGGGAAGAGAAAGAGCAAGTGGAAAACTTATTTGAACAAATAATAAAAGAGAACTTCCCCAATCTGGTAAAGGCAATAGACTTCCAGGAAATCCAGGAAGCTCAGAGAGTCCCAAAGAAGTTGGACCCAAGAAGGAACACACCAAGGCACATCATGATTACATTAGCCAAGATTAAAATGAAGAAGAGAATCCTAGAAGCAGCAAGAGATAAGGGGACAGTCACCTACAAAGGAGTTCCCATCAGACTGTCAGCTGATTTCTCAAAAGAGACTTTACAGGCAAGAAGGGGCTGGAAAGAAGTATTCCAAGTCATGAAATCCAAAGGCCTACAACCAAGATTGCTCTATCCAGCAAAACTTTCATTTAGAATGGAAGGGCAGATAAAGTGCTTCTCAGATAAGATCAAATTCAAGGAGTTGATCATCACCAAGCCCTTATTATATGAAATGTTAAAGGGACTTATCTAAGAAAAATAAGTTAAAGAAACATGAACAGTGAAAGGACAACAAACTCACAGTTATTAAGAACCACACCTAAAACAAAAGCAAACTAAAAGGACAGCTAGATCAGGAGTGGAAACATAGAAATGAAGATCTCAAGGAAGGTTAGCAACAGGGGAGTAGGAGGAGGAGAAGGGGGGAGAAGGTACAGAAAATAAGTAGTATAGATGGTAGGTAGAAAATAGATCAGGGGGAGGGCAAGAATAGTATGGGAAATATGGAATCTAAAGAACTTGAGACACGTGGTCATAAACTAAAGGGGGGAATGGTGGGGGAGGGGTGTGTAGGGTGGAGGGAAATGAAGGGGGGAATAGAACAACTGTAATGGCATAATCAATGAAATATATTTAAAAAACATATTTTAAATATAACATACAAACAAAAAAGTGCACAAATAAGTGAAGCTAGCACAGAGATCAAGAAATATAATGGCCCTATCTGGCATGGTTCAGTTGGTTGAATGTTGCCCCACAGGCAAAAGGTCACCGGTTTGATTTCCGGGCAGGACACTTGCCTGGGTTGAGGGCTCAGTCCCTGGTTGGAGTGTGTGCAAGAGGCAACTGATCAATGTTTCTCTCACACATTGAGTTTTTTCTCCATCTCTTTCTCCCTCCCTTCCCATGTCTCTAGGATAAATAAATAAAATCTTCGATAAAAATAGAATGTTACCCCAGGCACTCCTTTCTTCCTTTTTTCTACTCACTGCCCTTTTCTATTTCAAGGGGTAACCAGTCTCCTGGCTTCTAACATTATGGATTAATTACACTTGTTTTTTATCTTCTTAGGCATGGAATCATAAAACATGTACTTTTTTGTATTTGTATCTTTTTGATCAATATTATACTGTGAGATTTACCCATATTGTTGCATAAAATTGTAGCTTGTTCATTCTTGTTGATGTTTAGTATTCCACTGCATAGAAAGAGTATTCATCTATTCTACTGGTGATGAATATTTGAATTATTTCCAATTTTTTAGGCATTAGAAATAATATACACTCATTCCTATTGGTATATACCAGGGAGAGGAATTGCTGAGCTATGTGGAATGTTTATATCCAGCCCTATATAATGTTTCTTTTCAGATACCACCAGTTTTCTAAACTGACTGTACAAATTTACACTCCTACAATCAGCATCTGAGAATTCTTTTTGCTCCACATCCTCACAGTCCTACCCCTAATCAATTTAGGCAAGATAAATATATTCACAATATTGAGTCTTTAATATTTTATTAATTTTGGCACAGAAGTTTCACATTTTTAGACATTTTTCTTTTTCTTCTCTTTTCTTTTTTCTTTTATTTTTTTCACTACCACTTGTCCCACTTATATCCCCTCACCACCCTTCAATCACCACACTATTGTCCATGAGTTCTTTTTCCTTTTTGCTTGATCCCTCCACAACCTAATTGCCCACCCCAGGCTGTCAGCCTGCTCTCTATCTATGACTCTGTCTCTATTTTGCTTGTTAGCTCCATTTGTTCATTAGGTTCCACATATGAGTGAAATCATATGGTATGCCCCATAGTTGTTTTATTGAAACGACATAAGCACTCCTATGTTCACATTAGTGTTATTTACTATTGCCAAGATAAGAAAGTAGCCGAAGTGTCCATCAATAGATGAGTGGCTAAAATATCTATGGGATGTTTACATAATGGAATACTACTTGGCCATAAATAAGAAAGAAATTTTATCCTTGGTGACAGCATGGATGGACCTGGAGAATATTATGCTAAGTGAAATAAGTCAGTCAAAGAAGGAACTTGAAAAAGAACAACAAACAAAGTACAAAGTGAATAAAAGGAAGGAAATAATAAAAATCAGAGCAGAAATAAATGAGAGTGTCTTAAAAAACCATACCAAAGGTCAACGAATCCAAGAGCTCGTTCTTTGAAAATATAAACAAAATTGACAAACCTTTAACCGGACTCATCAAGATAAAAAGAGAGAAGACCCAAATAAATAAAATCAGAAATGAAAGAGAAGAAATAACAGATACCAAAGAAACACAAAGGATTGTAAGAAAATATTATGAGTAACTATCCGCCAACAAATAGGACAACCTGGATGAAATGGAGAAATCCTAGAAACATATAATCTTCCAAAACTAAATCAGAAAGAATCAAAGAGTCTTAGTGGACTGATTGCACATAGTGAAATTAAAGCAGTAATCAAAAAACTCCCAACAAACAAACAAGAGCCCTGGATCAGATGGCTTCATATGTGAATTTTACCAAACATTCCAAAAAAAACTAACACTTCTCAAACTATTTCAAAAAATTCAAGAGTAAGGAATGTTCCCAAACTCATTTTAGGAGGCCAGCATTATCCCAATTCCAAAATCAGATAAAGACGCTAAATATATTTTATGCTATTATAAATGTTTATTTTTAAATTTCAATTTTCTATGTGTTACTGCTTTACTAAAATAATTTTTATTGTAAATCGGTGGTGAACATTCTCGAGTCTTGGGTTGCTTCCATTGTAATGATTACCTCATTTTTATCCTTTTTCCCCCAGAGACATGCACATTTATAAGTGTAAAATTCAATAAACATTGACATATCTGTATGCAGGTGAAGTCACCATCATAACCAATAAAAACATATCCATCACCCCAAAGTTTCTTCAAGCCCCTTTATAATCCTCTCCTCCCACCTCTCCTTGCCCTTCTCCAGCTTGTCCCAAGGTCACCAATGATCTGATTTATGACACTGCAGACTAGTATTCATTTTGTAGAGTATATATAAATGAACTCATACATTATATGTTCTTTTTTTATACCACTTCTTTCACTCAGCATAATTATTTTGAAATTTATCCATGTTGCTGCATGTACCAATATTCATTCCCTTTATCACTGAGTAGTAGAATCTATGGGATGGATAAACAATAATTTGGCTAATCCAAAAAAAACCTCTCCTATGGTCATGTATATATAAGTCTTTGTATGGATATATGCTTAAATTTCTCTTGGGCAAACATCTAGGAGTGGAATAGGTAGTTTATATGGTAGTTTTTAAGAAACTGTTTTACTAAGTGGATGTCAGATTTTATAGCATGTAGTATCATGAGGCAGAATTTGAGTGTTCCAGTTCTTCCAGCAAGTGGTGTGGTCAGTGTTTTTCATATTAGCTATTCTAATAGGTATGTATTGGTATCTTATTTTGGTTTGCATTTTCCTAATGACTAATGATATTGAGCATATTTTCATCTGTATATCTTCTTTGGTAAAGTATCTGTTTTAATCTTCTGCACTGAATGTTTTTATAATAACCAGTAAAATCTGAGGCATAGGGTCATATCAAGAGAACAGTTTATTACCTTTTTTCTCTATGCAGCCCTCTTTCACACTCCCGTACAAAATTCTATCTTTTTGTGAGAAGCTGCTCATTTAGCCCTGGCCAGCTGGCTCAGTTGACTGAATAGTTGTTCCATATACCAAAAGGTTGTGGGTTCGGTTCCCAGTCAGGACACATACCTAGGTTTTAGGTTCAATCCCTGGTTGGGGCACAAATGGGAGGTAACCAATTTATGTTTCTCTCTCACATGGGAGTTTCTCTCCCTCCCTTTCTCTTTTCCTCTCTCTCTCTCTTTTCCTCTCTCTCTCTCTTTCTCTTTCTTTCTTTCTTTCTTTCTTTCTTTCTTTCTTTCTTTCTCTCTTTCTTTCTTCTCCTCCTCTTCCTCCTCCTTCTTTTTCTTCTTCTTTTCTGTCTCTCTCTGTCTGCCCAACCCCAGCTCTCTTTCTCCCCCTCTCCTTTCCTCTCTCTCTCTAAAATCAATACACATATCTTCAGGTGAGAATAAAAAAAGAAGCCAGTCAATGAAAGACAAATACCACATGATCTTATATGTGGAATCTAATGAACACTATAAACTAACATGAAATAGAAACAGAAGCATAGAGACATGGAACAGACAGCTGCTGGATTGGGATGGAGGGGTAGAATGGATGAAAAATGGTGAAAGGATCAACCAAAGAACATTTATGCATGACCTATGGATATGCCAAGGGGATCAACTGAGGGAGGGAGGGAGGGGGTGGGGTTGGGTGAAGGTTGGCTAGGGAGAAAAAAAGCAGAGACCATTGTAATAGCATAAACAATAAAAAATACAAACAATGTAAAAAAACTAATATTTTATGTGTTACAGAAGTTTTAGGTTCATATCAAAATTGAGTGGAAGGTACAGAGATTTCCCATATAGCTCCTGTCCCTCCAACTCCCCCAGGGGCAACATGCTGAACTAGAGTGGTACCCTTGTTACAATTGATGAACTTACATAGACACATCATTACAATCCAGAGTCTCTAGTTTACTTTAGGGTTCACTCTTGGTGCTGTACATTCTGTGGTTTGGACAAATTTATAATGACTTGTATCCATCATGCTAAAATATCGGTAGTTTTACTGCCCTAAAAATTATCTGTGCCTCACCTATTCATTCCTCTCTCCCCTGTAAACCGTGGTAAACACTATTCTTTTTTTATTGTCCCCATAATGTGGCCTTTTCCAGAATGTCATACATTTGGAAACAATGTAGTATATAGTCTTTTCAGAGTGGCTTTTTTTACTTAGTATTATGCATTTAAGTTTCCTCTCTGTCCTTTCATGGCCTGATAGCTCATTTCTTTTCAGTACTGAATCACATTCCACTGTCTGGATGTACCACAGTTTATTTTTCTTTTTTGTATTTGTTTCAGGTATACGGCTCAGTGGTTAGACAATCATATACTTTATACAGTATTCTCCTCGATATTTCCAGTACCCCAACTGGCACCATATGTAATTATCACAATATTATTGACTATGTTTTCTATGCTTTACTTACTTTCCCAAGAGCATTTTCAGGGAGTGAGTGAAAGAAGCGAAAGGACAAGAACAAATTGGTATCAGTACAGTTTATTTACCAATTCACCTACTGAAGGACATCTTAGTTGCTTCCACATAGGAGCACTCCTATTACTGGGTCCCCCTGGAGTTTTTAACTCACACTAGTTGACTCTGGACATCCAGCAATTCATCAATTACAGTTCGAGTTTTCACCCTAAAACTGGCTCTCTCCAAGGTTTCTGCTTTTGGGTTTAGGCCCTGGTAGGTTATCATTCTCTGTATCCACTTTCTGTCTTTTCAATTTGGGGGACCTCAGTTTGTCCTGTGACCTCACTTCTTTGATAGGCCTAAGGATACTTGTTGATTTGTCCTTTTTTTTTCAATGTTTTATTTCATTTTTTTAATGTTGTTCAAATACAGTTGTCTCCATTTTTCCTCCACCACTCCCCCACCACCCCACCCATCCCCATCTCCCTCCCTCGATCCCACCCCTTTTGGCTTTGTCTATGTGTTGTTTAAACCTGTTGCTTGACAACCCTTCCCATATTTTCCCCCACTATCCCTCTCCCCACTCCTGTCCAGTTACTGTCTTTTTGTTCTTTATTTCAATGTCTCTGGTTATATTTATCTTGCTTTGTTTTGTTGATTAATCGTTATTAGGAAAAACAGCAACTTCTAAGCTCTTTACCTGCAGGTCTGAAAACTGAAGTTACTCAGTTACTTTTTGATTAGAGCCGTCTAGTAAGTATGATTTTGATTGCAACACTTTTTCATTGGTACAAAATATAAAGGTACATCTTACAATTTATGGCATGATTTTCATTTTTTGAATGGCAAAATTGAAGCATAAGAAAGGTAATACCAAGACCAAGTAGATAGAAAGTGTAAGGGCTGAATTTTGACTGAACTAGCCTGCCTAACATCAGAGTTCACACTCTTTCTTTTTTTAGACAACTAGGTTTTAATTACATAATAGAATACTGTATGAGTATAACTTTAATTTACATTCCACAAAACATTTTGATTTCCAGACTTGTGTTATGTAGTTTTTAATCTTACACTTGCATATGCTTCAACTTAACACATTTCTAAAGCTTTTACCCTTTCTCCAATTTTATTCTGCTAGCCATCTTAGAGTAATATTGTTCAGTATAAATTGTGCTGTTGAGTTTGGTTTTATGGTATAAACACTGATGTTATATCATTACTAGAGACAATGTGTTCTCCAAACACTGATGGTGTGTTTTATTCTTTAAATGAAATCTGTGCTGTAAAATAACAGATTGTCTTTAAAACTCGCCTTTAATATTCTATGTTATCTAAGCTATTGAATTTTTAAAATTTCATTCTTCTCTAGGGGTAATTTTTTTAACTGAGATCATTTTTATGCCATAAGATTCACATTTTGAAGTATACAAGTTTGTGATTTTTAGTATTCACAAAGTTGTATAATGATCAAAATTATCTAATTTCAGAGTATTTTCATTATTCCACAAAGAAAACCTGTACCCATTAGCACTCTTCACTTCAACCCTTCCAACCTCTGACCAACATTAATCTATTTTTGTCTATATGTATTTGCCTGTTCTGTACATTTAATACAATGGAATCACACAACATGTAGCCTTTTGTCACTGGCTCTTTTCACTTGGCATAATGTTTTTAAGGTTCACCCATATTGTAACACTTAATAGTACTTCATTGCTTTTTATGGCTGAATAAATACCCCAGCATATAGGTATACCAGTGTTTTTTCAATCTATTCATTGCCCGCATTTAATTTCTCTGCTCTATTGTCTGTCAAAACACAGAGGGCACAGTGGTGCCACTACCAATATTAAGAATACAGGAGGGAGACCACGTTTGGGAGAGAAAGACATAGAGTCTAGTTTTAAACATATTCAATACGAGGTTCATATGGTACCTGTTGGTTCAGATGTCCAGTTTATAGTTAAATGCACAAGTCTAAAGCAGAGGTAAATTCTGGCATACAGACATTAATAGAGAGTTTAAATTCCTAGGTGCTATTTGAAACCATGTGAGCATATAAGAAAACACCCAGAAAGATCAGAAAGAACACATATAGTACTTGTACTTGTGTTTACTCCTAAGTCTTAGTAGTTTCACAAATTAAAGTTCACTTCTCCCACACACAAAGGCTACCATAAGTCCAATGGCTCTCCAGCACTCCTTTTAAGTGATAACTCAAAGATCTAGGCTGGCTCCATCTTTTCACCTCAATAGCTTTTGACCTGAACGTCGTGATTGCTATATCAGAGGAAGAAAGAGCTGGAGCTCAGGGAGGAGCTTTAAGGGCCTGTCCTTACTGGCCACTGGCCAGAATTAGTCATTTTTCGACCTATTTATGTGCCAGCAGATTAAAAAGGATAGTATTGTGGATAAGCAGAAATAGGAAAAGAATCAGGTAATGGTGAATATTAGCAATGTCTAGCATATTTCAAAAGAGGTGCAGTCTCAAAATATCACTCCAAATGCCATCTTTCCACTAATGCCAAAAGCAGGAAAAAAATGGGAATCCTCCAAGCAAACTCCCTGAACAGAGATAGGGGCTTTTCATAATTGTTATTCTCAAGGACGTACTGAAGAAAATGGCTAAAGAGATTGCCCCATGGGAATGTGCTATGGTCCCACTGAGACCAAGACCTTAGGTAGCTTCTACAAATCAGGTGTCACTTAGGTATAGTGCAGTGCAGCCTCACTTGCTCAGCAGCTGGATCTTATGGAAAACTGGAAGCATTCAGGCCCATCTCAAAGAAAGAGTAAAGCCATGATAGGGGAAGAGAAGACCAAGGTGGGAAGATGTAAAAAGGTGAATTCTATTTTACTCTTTTTTAGTACCTATCACAGTACTTAGCACTCCAACTATCTCACTAATTGTTGCATTAAATATGTGATGCAGCAGGGAAAAAAAAAACAATTACTGATAACCAAAACTGACTGGAGTCACTGCCCGTCTTCCTGAGGAATTTTTCTATGTAATGCCTAAAAATCCCCAGGGATATTTACTAGGATCCAAAAAAGGTTATTCTTACCTCTTGCTAACAAAGTAGGAATTGATTAGCACCCCTTGAAGCCAGAGTCCTCCAAAACTACCCCTACCACCACTACCATCTCCATCCACCCTGCTGACCTTCTGACACTACTCCATAATATCAGAAGCTGTTTGCAACCCTATCTGATTGTTCCTGTTGTTTCCAGGGACCTGTGCCCTAATCTTCTGAATCTCATTACCCTCTACTCTGCCTTAATAAAGTAAGAAATAAATCTCTCTTCCACAAAGCTTTATTTTTCTTGGACACAACCAAAGTGTAACAAATGTTTGTGCTTTTAATATATCCATTAAAGAACTCACAGATCAACCAAAACGTATATACATTCAAATATAGGATATGTGTGAGTATTTGTGAATGTATACATACATAATACATATCTGTTTAGGGAGCAATTTTACAATAAAGTGATCCAAAAGTTAGAGATAGCATGATACACTAAGTGAAACAAGCCAAGCAGTGAAAGGAAATGCCATATGATCTCACCTGTAAGTGGAACCTAATCCACAAAACAAACAAGCAAGTAAAATACAACCAGAGACATTGAAACAGAAAACAATCTGACAGTAATCAGAGAGGAGGAGGGAGGGGGATAATAGGGAATAAATAACAGGAGGATTCATCAAGGAACATGTATGAAGGACACATGGATAAAGCCAAAGGGGGTGGGTTTGAGAGTGGGAGATGGGAATGGGTGGGAGACAGGCATGGTTGAGTGAAAATGGAGATAATTTTACTTGAACAACAATAAAAAAATAAAGAAAAGATAGGTAATGAAATCAGAAAATAAAATTTAAAAGGAAATAGGGATGAAAACATTGACATTAGATATACATAGACTCAGATAATACACCACTTATAACTCATCACTGGGAAAACCTGGAGACCTCAAAACTAAAAGGTAAATTAAAACTAGAAGCACAAATGAGAAACACCAAGAATCCTAAGGTTCACTGTGCACACTAAGATCAACTAACTATATGAACCTTATAGTTATAACTACTAAATAACTACTAAAAACATGGTTATGCCCTGACCAGCATGGCTCAGCGGGTTGGGCATTGTCCCACAAACTGAAGAATCACCAGTTCAATTTCTGGTCAGGGAATATGCCTGGGTTGCAAGCCAGGTCCCTGGTTGGTGGCATATGAGAGGCAAGTGATCAATGTTACTCTCACATCAATGTTTCTCTCCCTCTCTTTTTCTCTCCTCTCCCCTCACTCTAAAAATAAATAAATAAATAGGAGACTTCTGGCCAAGATGGCCGCATAGGTAAAGAAGGCTTGTCTCCTCTTACAACCACATAAAAATTAAAACTAAACTACAGAACAATCATAATTCAGAACTGCCAGAAATCAAATGGAAATGAAGTCCTACAATTATGGAATTAAAGAAAAAGCCACATCAAGAATGGTAGGACCAGCAGAGATGCAGAACAAGCTAGTCCCACATTTACATGTGACAGATGAAAATTGGAAGGGATATCTCAAGAGCAAAGGATCCTAGCCCCAGACAAGGATCACCAGCCCAGGCTTCCAGAGTCAGGAAAAGAAGTCTCCATAACTTCAGATTATAAAAGCCAGAAGAATTGAGGCTGGAAAACAGAAACTTCTGGCATCTCAGGCAATTCCTCTTACAGAGCCTATGCATGGACTTACTCAGACTCACTCCTTTTGAGCTACAACACAGAGGCAGCAGGTTGAAAGGCACCAGAGACATACAGGGAGGAACTGAATTGCCTGGCATCAGAGTGAGAGCTAGGGTCAACATTCTCCCAGATAGAAGGGCTGAGGTCATTGTTCCTCTTCTGAGCCCTCCCCTCACAGAGACACAGTTGGCAGGAAGCACCATATCTCAGACTCCATCAACCTGGCTCACACTGTTTGTTCCACCCAGGTAATTCCCTAAGGCCCAGCCCCACCCTATTTTTTTAGCCCACCCACGCAGTTCTCAGTGGCTTTTCCATACAAATGGCTTGTCTTGCCTCATGCTTCAGATTTTACTAAATTCTCTCAAACAAGTAGCATCTGGACTCAGCAAGCCTATAACTCTTATGAAATGGTTCCAGGCCTGGCACTAGCAACACCCAGCCTTGGTTCATAGCTTTGCCTTGCCTGGACACCTCCAAGACCAGCACAAGGAGCAGCAATCTGCAGATCACTTTGTAGGTTATGCTAGGGGGCCCCAAACAAATCTCAGGTATTGGCTGACTTTAGATGTGTCAACAGCCATCAAGGCTCAACTATAAGAGAAGCATGTACACAGCCCACATGGGGGGCACACTTTGAGTACCCAGCTTCGATGATTGAGGGACCTGTGCCACTGGACCCTGTAGGACACCTACTACAATAGGCCACTCTACCAAAACTGGGAGAAATAGTAGCTCTACCTAATACATAGAAACAAACACAGGGAGGCTGCCAAAACATGGAGACAAAGAAACATGGCCCAAATGAAAGAACAGAACAAAATCCCACAAAAAGAAAACCTCAACAGCATAAAAAGGATCCAGTCGGAAATGAAGGATACATTAATTGAAAGAAAGACCAATTTATAGGGAATCCACAGTAGAGTGGATGAAGCTGAATCAAATCAGCGATTTGGAATTTAAGGAAGTAAAAACACTCAATCAGAAGAGCAAGAAGGAAAAAAAATCCAAACCAGTGAGGACAGTGGAAAGTGCCTCTGGGACAACTTCAAGCATACCAACATTTGCATCATGGGGGTGGTGGAAGAAGGTGAGAGAGCAAGAAATTACAAAACTATTTGAAAAAACAATGACAGAAAACATCCCTATCTTGGTGAAGGAAATAGACATACAAGTCCAGGAAGCACAGAACCCCAAATAAGATGAACCCAAAGAGGCCCATACCAAGACACATCATAAATAATTGCAAAAGTTTAAAGACAAAGAAAGAATCTTAAAAGTGGCAAGAGAAAAACAGTTAGATACCTACAAGGGAGCTCCCACAAAAATGGCCAGCTGATTTTTCAAAAGAAACTTTTCAGGCCAGAGGGATAGAAAAAGTATTCAAAGTGATGAAAAAGCAAGAACCTACCACCAAGATTACTTTACAGAACAAAACTATCATTTAGAATAAAAAGCAGATAAAGAGTTTCCTAGACAAGAATAAACTAACAGAGTTCATCACCACCAAACCAGTATTATATGAAATGTTAAAGGATCTTCTTTAAGAAGAAGATTGAAAATATAAACAATAAAATGTCAATAAATACATATATATCAACAACTGAATCTAAAAAACAAAATAAACAAGCAGAACCGAAACAGAATCATTGATACAGAGAAAGTTTTGACAGTTGCCAGATGGGAGGATGGTCAGAGGAATGGGCGTAAAAGGTAAAAGGATTAAGAAGTATAAATTGTTTGAGGGAAGAAGATGGTGGAGAAGCGAATGGAAGTCACACTGACCTCCTCCCAGGACCAATCTGGAAGTACAACTAAACTGTGGAGAAATCACCCAGAACAAACAACCGAGCAATAGTGAGAGAAAAGCCTTATAACCTTGGACATACAGAAGAATCAGCTTCAGCACAACCTGTCTGGTAAGGAGTATGGTAGAGACTTGTGAGGGCTGGCTGGGCGGCCACAGGTGGCAGCACTGGAGGCATAATTAAGCAGCTGATTGGATCCCTCTGAAAAGAATGGGGTCCAAACCCTAAGCTTGGATACCCAGCCTAGAGCACCAGAGCCCAAAAAGCACACAGATAACAACCATCAGTGAAAAGCAGGAGGGTTGCTCTCTGCAAGAGATGGATATTTGGAGACACAAAGAGATAGTAAACAGGCCAACAAAAAAATTTTCATTTTCAGCCACTTGTCCAGGGTTAAGTATTTACCTTATCTTGGCAAAGGTGGGGGCAGAGTGGGCTGTAGAAGCCTGAGGAGAGACTGGGGATGGAAGTTTTGGGGAGAGAACTGAGAGTGTAGGCACTGGGATCCCAGTGCTGAATTATCTCCCATATGGCAGCAGCCATCCTGGTCAGGCAAACAACACCCTGAGCAACAGCAGCCTGAGGGGAACCAATAGCCCCACCCCCAGAAGGGACTCTGCTCTGGCCCTGTGGTGCTTAAGCCTGTCTGCTGGGTGCAGAGTGATTGATTAATAACTGAAGGAGACAGCCACAAACAGTAGATCCCTTGCAAATGGGGCAGAGGACAGAGTGGACTAGAGGCACCTGAGGAGAGACTGGGGACAGAGGCTTTGGGGAGAGTAGCCACCAGAATCCCAGCACTCAGTCAACCCCCACACGACAGCAGCCATTGTGCTCAAGCAGACCACTCACCTCATAGCAGCAGGGGAAACAATGGCCCCAACCCCAGGAAGGATTCTGCTCCACCCTACAGTGCTTAAACCTGACTGCTCAGTGCAGTGACTACTGAAGGGGAGAGCCACATACAATAGATCCCCGAAAATCTTGAACAGGCTATCAAGGTCAGATGGGGTCAACAACTGACATCACCAGAGGTAGATTCAGAAAGAAAGAAAGTGGTAAATACTAGAGGCTACCAAGAAAAAATCCACTGTGAGCTTCTCCACGATTGGCAATATTTTCTTTCCTGCATAGCTTTTTAACATTCATTTCTTATCCAGCAACTTTCTGCATATTAAGTCATTAAATTTTATACTGTAGTTTATTTCAATTCACATATTTTGCCCCATCCTTTCGCTTACCCCACTTTGCCTTCTTCTTTCCTCTCATTATTTTCATTAAAATTTTGTTTTCTCTCTTGCTACAACTTGTTTTCATTCCTCTCTTACTATTTCTCCCTCAGTCCAGTAACACAAAAGCAATTGTGAGTGATCTCACATCCTTTCCCCCTGCTTTTAAAATACTAGCATTCTATCTCCAACTTTACCAATCTTTGCTAGCTGGTTATAAGTAGGGGAATTGTTGCATTTTTTTCTTTTCTTTTCTTTTTTTTTTAGGATTTTACTTATTTATTTTTAGACAGAGGAGAAGGGAGGGAGAAAGGTAGAGACCCATGTATGTGTGATTGCCTCTCACCAGTCCTGTAGCGGGGAACCTGGCTGGCAACCCAGGCATGTGCCCTGTCTGGGAATTGAACCCATGACCCTTTGGTTCACAGGCTCGTGCTCACTAAGCCACACCAGCCAGGGCTATTGTTTTCACATTTATCTCTAGATCTTCACTAATTTTGTCTTTCAAGTACCAAATTTTACTGGTCCCCTCCCCTCTTTTTTTTTTGTCTCAAATTTTTTATTTTGCTCTGCCTTAGCCAGGTTTTTCTTTTTTTCTTTGATTTCTCTTTCCTCTGGTCCTTCGGTTTTTCTATAGTCTCCTTTTTTCTTTATTCTTTTTCCTTTCATCTCATATTTTATTTTTCCTGTCTTAGCCTGGTTTTTGATCCTCACTCTTAGTATTCCCTCTCCCTCTATCATTTCAAAGGCCTTTCCCTTTCCTCTAGACATTTCTTAAGCTTTTCTTTCTGTTTTCCCTCTTATTCCCATACCACCTATAGTAATTTTAGCTCACTTGTTGTTGACAGTGCTGTGGTGGATCTTTCTCTCCAATTTGGTTCCTATACTTTTATTATATATTTACTTTATTCCTCCCTTGTTCTTTCTCTCACTCACTTTATTTCATCTTTATTTCTGTTTAAACTGAATACTATATGCTTCCCTTCACATACTCAACTCCACATTATTTATTCCCCTTTTTATGCACAATGTAAATTTTACTTTCTCTCTTTGCATTGCTCCAACTCCCAACTCTTATTAGTATTCCTCCCTCTACCCTCTCAAAATCATTTTTCTTTCAGTAGGTCATCTCGTATTCACTCTCCTTTCTTAAAATAGTCTCAATCTCTTTACATCCTTATTAATACTAATTTATTTGCTGCTGATAGTGGGATTGCAGGAGCAGGAATTATTTTTGCAGGTGTGGGTTTGTTTCCTGAGTTTTGTGGTTTTGTTCTGGCAGCACCTACACAACAGCATACTAGATGTGGTGGGTGGAGTGACTCTCAATCAACAAGCTGGAGGGAATGACCCACCAAAGAAAGACTCAACAACAATCAAAACCCAGTAACATCCAGAAAGCCAAAAATAATGGCACAAAGGGTATCCCAAAAGCATCAAGTTTGGAATATCAAGGGAACTGCACAACTGAATCTCACAGGTCTTCTACTATAGAAGTTCACACTACAAACTCAGGGAGTCAAAACAGATCAATTTAAGAAGCAGAAGCAAACAAGAGGAATCGAACAAGTAATGGTAAGACAAAGAAGCAACCCCCAATCAAAAGAAAAGAACCCTCAGAAAGAGTGCTAAATGAAATAGAGGCAAGTCAATTATCAGATATTGACTTCAAAACAATTGTTATAAGGAAGTTCAATGAGCTCAGTGAGAATTACCAAAAACTACAGGGAAGCTACAAGGAACTTACTGTGAATTACACAAGTATGATAAAGGACACAGAAACTATCAAAAAGATCCAAGAAAAATGAAGAATACAATTTCTGAATTGAAGAACACAGTAGAAGGAATCAAAAACAGGCTAGATGAAGCAGAGGACCAAATCAGTGATCTGAAGGTAGAAAAAACTCCCAGATAAAGAAATAAAAAGAAAAAAGACTAAAAAAGAATGCAGATGAGGTAAGGGGACTGCAGTACAACATGAAATGTAATAACATCCATATCATAGTGAAACCACAAGGAGAAGAGCAAGGCAGAGAAAACCTTTCTGAAAAAGTGACAATAGAAAACTTCCCTAATTTGATGAGAGAAAAAGTCACACAAGTCCAGGAAGCACACAGGGTCCCAATCAAAAAGAACCCAAAGAGGGCCCATAATTAGAATGGCAAAATTCTAAGACAAAGAGAGAATATTAAAGGCAGAAAGGGAGAAACAGAAAGTAACAAACAAGGGAAACCCAATAAGGCTAGCAGCTGACTTCTCATTGGAAACACTGAAAGCCAGAAGGGAATGGCAAGAATGAATACGTGGCTATCAATAATAACCTTAAATATCAATGGATTAAATGTTTCAATTATATACATAGGGTAGCTGAATGGATAAGGCAGTCTTGAGAGGGAAGTTCATACAATACAGGACTACCTAAAAAAAGGCGGCTGGCTGATCACGGTCACACATTAGTGTGCAGATAACCAGGCAAAGGAGCAAACAATGAGACAGACCAGAAAACCAAAGGCCCCAGCACTGAAAATTAAAGCCTAAAAGCATCAATTGGGAAAGCTTTCCGGGGTCGAGGTGTCAGGAGAGGCTCACAGAGAGTTCATTGGAGAGACCCACAGGGTCCAATAATGTACACAAGCCCACCCACCTGGGAACCAGCACCAGAAGGGCCCAATTTGCTTGCAGGAAGTGGCAGAGGGGACCAAAATCTGAGAGAGAGCAGAAAAACACCATTGCCCCTCTCTGACCCACCCCCACATACAACTTCACAACCCAGCGACCTGGGTTGCCGCACCCTGGTAAATACCTAAGGCTCCGCACCTCATATGTAACAGGCCCAAACAGACCAAAACATTATGGCTGAAGAAGAAGAACAGCTCGAGGACCCAGAGCCAATACTTCTAAGTGACAAAAAGATAGCCAACCTATCTGATGCACAGTTCAAAACACTGATGATCAGGATGCTCACAGAACTGGTTGATTTTAGTCACAAATTAGATGAAAAAATGAAGGCTACACTAAGTGAAATGAAGCAAAATGCACAGGAAACCAATAGTGATGGGAAGGAAACTGGGACTCAAATCAAAGGAGTGGACCAGAAGGAAGAAAAAAATGCCCAAACAGAAAAGGATGAAGAGACAAGAATTCAAAAAAATGAGGAGAGGCTTAGAAACCTCCAGGATATCTTTAAACATTCCAACATCCAAATTATAGGGGTACCAGAAGGGAAGAGGAACAGCAACAAGTGGAAAACATATTTGAACAAATAATGAAGGGGATTCATTAGAATGAAGGAGATTTCTTTAGCCAGATTGTCCAATCTGGCTAAGGAAGTAGACTTCCAGGAAATCCAGAAAGCTCAGAGAGTCCCAAAGAAGTTGAACCCAAGGAGGAACACACCAAGGCACATCATAATTACACTACCCAAGATTAAAATGAAGGAGAGAATCCTAGAAGCAGCAAGAGATAAGGGGACAGTCACCTACAAAGGAGTTCCCAGACTGTCAGCTGATTTCTCAAAAGAGACCTTACAGGCAAGAAGGGGCTGGAAAGAGGTATTCCAAGTCATGAAAGGCAAGGACCTACATCCAAGATTGCTCTATCCAGCAAAGCTTTCATTTAGAATGGAAGGACAAATAAAGTGCTTCTCAGATAAGATCAAATTCAAGGAGTTCATCATCACCAAGCCCTTATTATATGAAATGTTAAAGGGACTTATCTAAGAAAAAGAAGATAAAGAAACATGAACAGTGAAAGGACAACAAACTCACAGTTATTAACAACCACACCTAAAACGAAAGCAAACTAAAAGGACAGCTAGATCAGGAGTGGAAACATAGAAATGAAGATCTCAAGGAGGGTTAGCAACAGGGGAGTGGGAGGAGGAGATGGGGGGAGAAGGTACAGAAAATAAGTAGCATAGACAGTAGATAGAAAATAGATGGGGGGGCAAGAATAGCATGGGAAATATAGAACCTAAAGGACTTGAGACCCATGGACATAAACTAAAGGGGGGTAATGGTGGGGATGGGGGGGCAGGGGGGAGGGGAATGAAGGGGGGAATAGAACAACTGCAACAGCATAATCAATTTAAAAAAATAAATAAAATAAATAAAAATAAAAAAATAAATCAGCAAGAAAATAGAGATAACCCACAGAATGGGAGAACATATTCATCAATATATCTGATAAGGGGTTAATATCCAACATTTATAAACTACTTACAAAACTCAACGCCAAAAACCAAACAACTCAATTAAACAATGGACAAAGGAACTGAATAGACACTTTTCCAAAAGAGAACATACAGATGGCCAATAGACCTATGAGAAGATGCTCAGTGCCACTAATCATCAGAGAAATGCAAATTAAAACCAAAATGAGATACTACCTCACACCTGTCAGAATGGCTCATCAATAAATCAACAAATAACAAGTGCAGGGGAGGATGTGGAGAAAGGGAAACCCATTTGCACTATTGGTGGGAATTCCAATTGGTGCCACCACTGTGGAAAGCAGTATGGCGTTACCTCAAAAAATTAAAAATGGATCTTCCTTTTGACCCAGTGACTCCACTTCTGGGAATATATCCAAAGGAACCCAAAACACTAATTCAAAAGACATAAGTATCCCTATGCTCACTGAAGCTTTATTTACAATTTCTAAGATATGGAAGCAGCCCAGTGTCCACCAATAGATGTGTGGATAAAACAGTTATGGGACATTTACATATTGGAATTCTACTTGGCCTTAAAAAAAAGGAAATTTTACCTTTTGGGATAGGATGGATGGACCTAGAGAATATTATGGACCTAAGTGAAATCAGCCAGTCAGAGAAAGACAAATACCTACCATACAATTTCATTTATATGTGGAATCTAATGAACAAACTGAACTAACAAGCAAAACAGAGAGACTCAAAGGTGGAGAGCAGATAATATCTAGTAGGGTTTGGGGAGATTAAGGTTGTGGAGAGATCCAGCAAAAAGGAAAAAGGGCTCATGGACATGGACAACAGTGTGGTTATTGCCAGCTGGAGAGGGGCAAAAGGGGCTAAATGGTAATGGGAAAAAGTACAACAGAAATTAAATTTTAAAAAGAATGAAGAAAAATAAAAGTATGCATCTATTCATTTTACTTTTTACTCAGTCCCAATGATTTCCTGGCTTTGCTTTCTACCACCTTCCCATCACCAATGGATTTCATGTAACCCCTTAAACCTTATTTGATTACTATTTATAAAACACCATATTTTGCCATGTACAATGCACACTTTTGACCAAATTTTTTAGGGTAAAATAAGGATGTGCATTATACATAGGTAATACTAATTCCCTATCTATATAAATGTTTTAAATTCTTTTATTTACGCTTTCAAAGTGTAACTCTAGAAAGCAATGACAATATCAATATGGGAAAAAACGAGTTTCTAAATATAACTAAATAACAATTGAATTAAAATTTTTTAATGGAAGATTTTTTTTCCTGAAAGTTTGGGCCAAAAATGTGGGTGCACATTATACAGTGGAGTACATTATACAATGCAAAACACAGGTCAGTGCAAAACTGTTATTTTCAGGAGCATTTTCTCAATCTGTTGAGAGTCTGCTTCCCAGGAGTTGCCCTCAGTTTGGCTCGAATAATCTCATAAATATCCTCTACATGTTTAAACATTCCCTAAACTGATAAGCTAGAAAATACCAGTGTACAAATACCAGAGGCGCTAGCTAGGACTCATCAGAGACTGCCTCCGCCACCCACACTTTGCACGCACCACAAGCAAGCGGAGCCATCCAGCAAACAGCGTAGTTATTAGACCCCGCCCCCCACCCCCTCTCCCCCCGCCCAATTCTCAAACCGGAAGGAGTTCTCGGAGCTTCCAGTCCTCCACGGCCTTATCGTTACCTCAGTGATGTCTTGGATTCGAGCTGCTCCTTTGGTGCCTGGCAGTGGAAAGGAGGGGGAAGTGTTTGACGAGGAAGCAGATGAGTCGCTCCTGGTGCAGCGAGAATGGCAGAGCCACATGCGGAGACGAGTCAAAGTAAAGCTGCGTGGAGGGTGCGGAGCGGGGTGGTCCCTAGGTTCGCCAGGCGGTGGGGTGAGACCCGGGGTTGTGAAGAATTTCTGCCGGAGATGGGGGCTGTGCGGTTCCTGCCGCCGCTGCGGCCTGCTTCCGAGTTGCGACCAACGGTACCTGCACCCTGATAAGTTTGCACAGTGGGTTTACCTAAAGCCTGTGAAACCACCGGGAGCTTTCTGCGAGCGCCGGCGGAGTGCGATAGACGCAGATCCCACCAAAATAAACTGTCTGAACTTTGAAGAGATTGCAGTTCGGTGGTGATCGTAGGGAAGGGAGTGGAGTGGAAATGTGTGCACTTACTCTACTAATTACGGCTACCAGAAGACTTGTTCACAGTTTACAGGGTTGCTTGAATCCGTGAGGAGCCTAGAGTTAGGGGCGGTAATAATCAATGTATGTGGAAGAAGTGGATCTAAGAATGTTGTCAAAGGGCAGTAAGGGAAAGCTAATATGGAATACTGGTGGCTAAGTAAGGAAATATTAAAGTTGGTTTCTTTTTTGTTAGGTATGCTTTATCCATCTCTAATTTGTCTCTTCACTGAGATTAAGCTTAATACCACACACCCAATTTCCAGGTAGAGCACTCAAAGCTTAGTTCGGGGCCAAATGGTGAGGTCCACTTTCACTTAATATCCTTGCCAGCTATTAAATTGCCCTGAATCTGTTTTTGTTTAATGTTTCAGTAAAATAATTGTTTAGCCCACAACCGTGTTGTCAATTTCAGAAATGCTGCATGTGAGGCTAGGGTATCTTTTGATCGACCATCTATCTTTTGAGCATTGTGGCATCAAAGGAGATGCAGTAAAAAAAAAAAAAAAATCCCTGTCCACACTGAATTTGCACGTTAGCTGAATTTAGGTATCAGGCAAAATTTCTAAAGCCAGATTTCTTATTTTCCTTTTGCTAAACCAATTTCCTCTTTCCCTACTTCAGTTAATTATCCAAGACTTTTGATAACCATGTTTACTACCTTGCCTCATTTACCCACACCAATCCAATCAGTTGCAAAGAGCCAGCCTTGTAATTCTCCATGTATCCTTTCAATGAAGCCATTGCTAACACAGGACTTTTAATGGTGTAAAGCAGTACTACATTTTTATGAGAATTACAGTCTACCTTGTGTGGCTATGCCATGTGTTTTAGAACCATTATGTTAACACAGGAAAGGCTTGTTTTCATTGATTTTCTAAATTGGTTTTATGACTTTCTAGAAAAACCTACAATGATCCACTTGATGTTATAGCAGCAGTTCTTCATTACTTATTTTCAGGAAGGCTATAGAGATGGACTAGAGGCTGGCAAAGCAGTTACTCTTCAACAAGGCTTCAATCAAGGTTATAAAGAAGGTGCAGAAATCATTATGAACTATGGACAACTCAGAGGAACTTTGAGGTAATTTTTAAAATTTGAATGCTGAGTCATTTTATGCTCAGTACTAGTAGAGGATTTTTGTAAAAGTATGTAAAAATAAAGTGTTTAAACTAAAATGCTTTTCCTACTGTTAAATCCACGAGAGTGCTGCAAAGCATTAGTATTATAATATTGCCTTCAAAAAGTGAAGATCATCAGTTCATTCTTAATATATGAGCTAAATGTCCTTTATAGCAAAGAAAAGATAGGAATGCATTTGGGGTTTTTTGTTCATTTGTTTTTTGTTTGTTTGGTTTTGGTTTTTTGTTTTGCTGCCTGAATTATCAACAGTCTGTATTTCAAAGTAATTTAAAAGATGCTTAGGGTTTAAATAAAGCATTTAGTCTTGTACA
Source organism: Artibeus jamaicensis (assembly GCF_021234435.1). Taxonomy (NCBI): domain Eukaryota; kingdom Metazoa; phylum Chordata; class Mammalia; order Chiroptera; family Phyllostomidae; genus Artibeus; species Artibeus jamaicensis. The sequence continues at coordinate 13,805,615 of NW_026521717.1, read as the reverse complement.
TCTGGCAGAACACAGCACAGCAGAATTCTAGACTAGAAGTACATGATGAAAATTGTAGCCAATAATAGAAAAATGATCTCATTTATTTGCACTCTGAACATTGAACACCTCTCCAGATTCCATAGCAATAATAGCATGTTTCAGAGCCAAGTGGTGAAATGGCACATGATGCGGTTGTATTCTTTAATACTCTATACCTTTTAAAAGGCCTGCTGTAGAGAAAATGATGCAAAGAATCACTGATTTTTAAAAAGGATAGAAAATAAAAGTTATCAAAACAAAAAATCTGGTGTTAAAGGTTTTAGAAAATGCAATGGTCAGGAATCGAAATTTGCACCCTACTACTATAGGAAAATGATCATGTTCATCTTCACATCAAGTTAAATTAATCTTTTATAAGTTTAGAAAGCTTATTGCTAAATCTTTTATATTACTGGATTTCATTTTTAAGACATCATTTTTCTTTTTTTTTTAACCCTCACCTGAGAATATGTTTATTGATTTTTTTAGAGAGAGAGGAAGGGAGGAGAAAGAGAGAGAGAAACATTGATGTGAAAGAGAAACATTGATCAGTTGCCTCCAATAAGCACCCCGACCAGGGATAGAACCCGCAACCTAGATGTGTATCCTGATGGGGAATGGAACCCACAAACCTTTTGGTGTACGGAATGATGCTTCAACCAACTGAACCAACTGGCCAGGTCAAAACATTACATTTCACAACAATCATTTCATGACATGATTATCTGAACAATCTGAAATACAAAAAAAACAAAAGTACTATCTATATTAGAATAGTAAAGAAAAATATTTATTAGGACTAGAAGAATTTTTACCTTCTTCAAGAAAATTGTTAGCTCAACAAACAGTGTCTACTTACAACAAAGTTGGGAATGTAAAGTTGCCTAAAAGCTTTTTTTTTCTAGCCTTCAGTTTTGATGGCAAGCAACTGCTGTATATGATTAGAACAATGGTTTTCAACCTTGGCTGCACCTTGATATCAGCTGGATTGCTAGGCAGCTTTAAAAATAGCACCCCTAGAGCTTATGATTTAATTATTCCGGGGTATGACTTAAACCTTGATAGTTTTAAGATCTCCCAGGTGATTTTAATGTGCATCCAACTTGAAGAATCACTTGTTTAGAAGCTGTTTGCTGTCCTTAAAGGAGAAGCTAATTTTTCTGATCTCTCTTTTTCTGAGTTGTATCCCTGAGAAGCTCCACAGCCATAGGGGAACATCTAAAATGAGGAAGAGCAGATGTGGTGCTGTGAAGGGGCGGTTATGAATTAGAAACAGTTTATATGGTTAAGCCGAATTGTTTAATTTCTATTGAAAGATAATATTTTTATATTTTTTAATTCTATTTACCATTATTTTCTATTTTGACTTGCATTCTTATTATTAATTTGGTTTGCGTGCTGTTATGTAGAAAATAAACACTTAGGGTAGAAAAGAAACATCAAAAATTCTGAAAGCCTATGACTGTTTAATTTTTTTCCTATTTAACTCTTGTTTATATTTTCATTCAGTGCTTTGCTCTCCTGGTGTCACCATCACAATAATAGTTCAGCTTTGATCAGTAAAATAAATAATCTCCTGGATGCAGTTGACCAGTGCGAAGAGCATGTGCTCAAACATCTGAAATCAATCACCCCACGGCCCCATGTTGTCGATTTATTGGACTCCATTCAGGATATGGACCTTTGTCATGGAGTTTCAGCTGAGAAAAAGATTGATGAAGCTAAAGATGAAAGACTCTGGGAAAATAATGCTGAGTTTAACAAAAACTGTAGCAAGAGTCTTAGCGGGGTAGATTGTTCATCTTCAGAATGTTGTGGAATACAGGAGAATGCACGTTCTGAAAATCCAAGCCTCACTTGGATTTTAGAACAGACAGCCAATTTAGTAAAACAGCTGGGAGTATCAGTAGACATATTACAATACCTCAAGCAACTTTGAAAATTATCTTCTTTTCTAGTGAAAATAACATTCAGAACATTCCGTAGAACATTTTACCTGTTAACAAGTTTACCAAAATTTGTACTGGGTTTCTACATTGAACACTTCGCTATCCTTCATGGAAATTTGAAACATGTTTAGAATTAACACTATTAAATGCAATATAAGCCTTTTTTCTCTGTCACTGGTAATTTTTTTTTGTAGGTTAAGATAGTCTCAGAAATTCCATTTGTTGTCATTTCTAAATTTCTGATAAAAACCAAGCATTTTCAAACTCTTTAGCAAAAATGAATCAAACATTTTGTAAGGACCTAACCCTACTTTCTGTTCTGTCATTATCTGTTGGTTAGGACCTCATCTCCAGCTAATCAGACCAAAGTTACCAAAAATAATAGCTAACATTGTAAATAGATATATATACACGCAGATATATATATATATATATATATATATGAATATATTGACAATATATTGAAATTAAGAGACTATACATGTAAGAAACTTAAGAAATGTTTATAATGATTAAAAACATACTGCAAACACTAAAATTAGTTTGTTTCCTGTTAATTAAAAGTAAAAACATACAGTTCTTTGAAAAGTACAGAAAATAAACTTCATGCCCAAGTACTACTTAGTTTTTCCAAGTATTTAGGAGTTAGTACTGTTGCCTAACATATGTGTCAGTTTATTATATGTACGCTATAGTTTTACTTCATATCCATATAGGAATAAACACTGAAACCACTGACTTGTAGCAATATTCTTAGTCTGGCATAGATAAAATCAGATTCAAACTTTTATTCTAGGATCAATCCTATAAGATTAGGAAAAGATTTTTTATCACTTTTTTGCCTGAAACATAAATTTATATGAGGGACCAGACTTCAGAGGCACCCAAATAACTGCCATATTGATAGCCTTAATTGTTTTTTTCACCAATATTTATATCTACCATCAATTCTAAAAGATAGATATACTGAGATAGAGAATCTGATAAAATATGTCTGTCAAAAGATGAAGAAAATATACTACTGTAATCTTACAACCTCCTCAAACTTCACAGAACATTAAGGAATTGAAACGAATTTGAAATCAGAAGACCATATAGTGTTTCAGCATTTACTGAAATATGCTGAAGATACCAAGTGACATGTGACAACTCTGTGTTTATCTCTAGATGTAAACAATATTTCAGAGATTCACACATTTTTTTACATTTATGGATGCAGCAAAAATCTCAGATCCTCATGGAATATTATAAGCAGTCTTAAGTTTTCATGTTGCTGCATGTTAGGTATGAAATGTCCATTAGAATGTTACATAAGAGGAACGCCAAAATCACCCTGAGTAAAACTTTCATGAGTGTAGCAGATCTTGAGATTTTATTTGGTTTCATTCTGATAAAATTCCCTGAAGACAACAGCCCTTGCCACTGGAAATACGGTGTTTTTGTGTGGATGTTCATAGCAAAAGAAGTTGAGTTAGCTGAGTTGATGTGGCTGTTGGGTTGAAAACCTCTTATACTTGCTTTGCCTTTTTAAAAATACAGGAGTTCATGAACTACAGAGGAATATTAATGGTGTGCTCCTTATACATGTACTGCATGAATGTGAGCCTATTTACTACTATTTCCCCTTTTTCTCTTTTGTTTTTTATGTATTACTGTATTTGTGTTTCTTTCATTATGAGAGCATTGGTATTTTACTAGAACCAACAAGAGCAAGGGAAAGAAAACTCACTCACCTTGTATCTTTTACCTTACCTCATATGTTTTGCCATGAAAAAGGCCCTAGATGAACATAAACATTTGGCAAAATTGTCCCAGAACACACAGCCAGAGTTTCAAAGCCTAGGATACCATCTTGTTATTTAAGTGTCTTGTTTTAAAATTCCTTGAGTATATATTCTAGCAAAGCCAAAGATTAATAAAAGAAGCAGTTTGGGGATATAGGAATAATGACAAATAAAATAAAAACTTACAGTTAAGTCTAATGGCTGATCATATATTTATGGGATTTCATACAATTGCTAGGGATTTCTAAGGAGGGGAGGCCTAAGATACAGGACTTTACTCTGTGTTTCTAATAATAAGCATTTCTATGATACTAAATATTCATGGTACTTCATCTAACTCTATTCTATAGCCATTGGTATTTCTACATCATAACTACTTGGGTATATGTTTAATGTTTGCACACTAACATCTCTCTGAGGAAAAATTTTTTTTCACCTTTAATATGTTATTTCTAGATGGTGACACAGTCTGGCGTTTTTGTTGATAAGAGTGCAAAAGCCCACAGTACTGTGCTTTTCTGACATTTCAGTTGCTAGAGCTGGTGAGGCCACCAAAATTTTTGTGATAAATTAACAGGAAGTGTGGGCAGCTGAACTCACATACCTGCATCCTTATCTCATTTATATCTTAGTGCTGCTAATGAACTGCTTTGTGGTAAACCAAAACCAAAGTAAAAGCTTTGAACCAAGTCCAAATTGTGATTCTCACCCATCTTCAAACTAAAATGAAAGTTTTGTGTTCCAGTTTAGGATATAAAGAAATAATCAATATATAAACACCAAATATATGTAGATATCTATATAGGAATTGAGTTTGTCTTAGTAATTTCAGACCAAGGATTTAAGTAAATACATGTTGTGTTAATGAACTACCAGTCATACTTATTGTGATCCAGAAAATCTCAAAGTTCCATCATGAAGATCCTTTACCACCATAGTTGGCTTTCTTGCTTCTGTTCTTGTGTACTGTCTTTTCCCAACAAACTTCCTGTAAGAGGAGTTGTCACTGTCTCAGATTGTTTTCTCCCCATTTACACTTGGCTTCAAAATGCTTTCGGCTAAGATCAGTGATGGCTAAAGTCACACAACTGCCCCTAACTTGTTTTCAGTTCTATCATGTGTTTCTTTCACTGGACACGATGTACCATCCCTACTTTTATAATCCCTCCTTCCTTCTGCAGCAGCACTTTTTCTTCTACTTATTACTACTTACTTCTACTGGATAAAGCATACATTTGAATTTTTCTGAGTCCAAGCAGCATTGTCAGTCTGATCTCTCCTCCTCTCTCCTGCTCTCCAGCACACACCACATTCTATGCATGATACTACAATGTTTTATGGGTAATTTACAGCTTGTAATATTGCTCATTCCTGACACTTCAGCCTACTGTACTTCATGCCACATCATTTTCAGAAAAGTCCTGTTTATCCTTCAGTAACAGCTCAAGTTTCAACTTGGTCAGTCAGAGTTACTTGAGCTCTCCCCAGTGTTCCTTCTGCCTGTGATTTTGAGTATCACAGACTTCAGCATTTCATTGTTACATCACCAACACTGAGTACCGTGATCCCTGTAAATAGATGTATAGGTGGTACTTGATGAGAGCAAAAATATTTAAATGCATATACTAACCAAAATGAAAATCAGAAATTTAAAATTCCCAAATATAGCACGTTATATTCTTTTGTTTTCAGAAAAAATGTAAACCTTTATATTCACCTTTTTTAATGTTTCTTTTCATTTTCCACTTTAGTAAAAATCCACATATATGCTAAGTTGTAAGATAATCGTATTTACCAGTCACTAACAAAATTGCACTGATGAATAAATAAAAGTTTTAAAGATACAAAATTACATTTATAATACACTTTCAGCTAATAAAAGACAAACTAAAGAAAACTGGAAGCACACACAAAAACACTAGTTTCTATGAGAATGCCTGGTACATAGTATCTAATAACTGTAAGAAGGAGTTAGAAGAGATGGAAAAGTAATCGCTAATACATAGTGTTAACAATATAGAGGCACTAATATGAAAACTTTGCATATGTTAATTAGTTTAATCCTCATAACAACCCTATGCAGCATAGTTATTAATTCTCCCCATCCTGGAGATAAGGAAATCAGGGCACCAAGAAGACTGAGTAACTTGTCCAATTCACAGCCACCAGATGGCCCAGTTGAAATTTTAAAGAGGCAAACCCAGCTCCAGAGTTTGCTCAGGATAGAAGCATACAAAATAATAACACCAGCAGTGATTGTGTTTAGTAGAGGGACTACACATATATTTTCCCTCTGCTATTAATTTCTACTACTATCCATTTTTCAAATCTAACCGGCTAGCAAGTATTTTTCTATAATGCATACAGTAATCAGCATCTTCAAGGAACAAAAAATTTACCAGAAGCTTGTTTGTTATACATCTAGAAAAGGAAATACCATTACCTACTGGAAGGGGAGAATCTTTGTCATCTAGAGAAGTGTTATAGAAAAGTGTGTTGAACTTACACAGAAACTAAATTCTCAGACACCTTAGACATTCTACACTACTGGTGGAGAGAATAATTTGTGTCACTTATTTTGAGGTAATGTTTATTTAGCTTTCATAAACTACTTAACTTTCAAAAATGTGTGTTAGCTCACTACTTAAAATATATATGTATGGCTACAGATATGCCAAAAAGAGCCAAAAGTCTTTAACATACACCAAACTCCATTTTACTGCCCTATAAATAGTCTGATATTTCCAGAATGTAGGATAAGAAGATAAGGTCAGAATTCCTACAACGGATTCAGTTCTACAAAAGTTGAATCCTGGTGCTTTCATGCATGCATACGTAACATGTCATAGAAAGAAGCCCTGGACTTGCTGATCATATTTCCAAAGAGGTGTTGAATTACTTGGAGGCCACTGGGTGGTGCTGGTGCATCCTGATAATGTAATGTGTCCTTTGCTTAATCTTCATGGTAACAAGGACAATAAGCCAGTGATTATCCCTCAATCTGTGCCAAACAGATTGAGTCATTAGTAAGATTCAGTGGATAGGAGGGTTTTCTGACGTATGTCCAAAAACTAAAGAAATTAGGGTGCCGCCTCATTTTTTAAATTTTAGACTGAGAATTTTTCTAAATCAAAACAACCAATCATAAGGAAACTCATTCACAAGAAAAAAGCACCTTTTATTCTCCAAATCCCTGAGACCCAAAAATAATTGGGTCCAGAGTATATATCCTTTAATCAGAAGTGATATAAAATAATTTCACATGCTTGAATCATGTCTCAATTGTCAAGCAGGATTGTACCTAAACTTTGAAATAAAAATGTTCGTACCTTCTCTCTCCCTCAATATATATATATATTTCTATATTGTACACACAAACACAAGTCATTATAATTTAAACATATGGAGAGACAAAAATAATTTACTTTCTTATTGAATATGTCGACCCTTTTTTTAGTCAATAAAGCTACAAGTACATTTTCCTCACATCAAATACAACTCATTCCAGCTAATATTTCATTGTTTCCCTATGAATTGCAAAATCACCATCATATAATATTGTTTTGTTATTTATAAAATACATAGTTCTGTAAGGAATTTTTAGACATAAAACAAATGATTTGTCAAATCCCTTGTAATAATAAAATTAAAGTGATTTGACAACAGTGGTACTGACAATCTTTGCCAATAAATGAAACAACTAAAATGAGGGTATAATGTAAATAACCTGAAAATAAAATATCTTTCCTCTTCTTACTTGGAAACATTGGGGAAAAAAAACTTACTTAAAAAATCAGACCCTAAAATAACCAAGGACTCTAATTTGTGAAACTTCAAATTATATTTGGGAAACTTCAATGATGAAGTCATTTACTTATTTAAAACTAACCATAAAATTCTGTCTTAGAAATTACTGCCATGAAATTGATTATGGAAGGAAAATTCATTTAATGTATTTAGACATTTAAATGTCAAATGGGAGCCAATTAAACTTTATTTGAAATCCTGTTGTTTTCCTGTGCAAGATGCCAAATAATGTATTATTAGCCTTTTTTAATCTTATAGGACTGTATAAGGTTCATATAATGCCTAGAATCTGAAAGTGTTCAATATAATGGGATCTCTGACCCCATTTGTCAGAGATCATTTTTATTTCTTTCAGTATACTAAAACAGGTCTGCATTCAGCAGCAGTGAGGTCAGAGACATGACCCTTGTTCACTTACTTACTCACCAGCTCCACCTCTTTACTGTGAACATGAGACTTTTGACCTCATCATAGGTCAGTGTTGTCTCCAAGGAAGTAACCAAAGGACAACTGGAAAAAGCCAGGCAGGGTAGGTGTCCATTGACAAACGTTGTTCAGAGGCAGTGGAAAGAATGAGCAAAGATGCTGACAAAGAAGCAAGCTAAACATTGATACAGCTTTTGGTTTGATACAGCTAAGTATGTATCAAATCAAAGACATCCCACTTCTAAAACTTTGATCTAAGGAAATAAACAGGTGATAAAAGCTTCCAGCATAAGATATTTATGGCCGTACTCCATCTGCAGTAGAGAATGATTAGAAGCAACCTAAGTGAACAAATTGCTACATAAGGTATGATATATCTACTCAAAAAGAAAAAGTTATACACCCATTACAGATTGTCATAATGAAAACTATAGGAACAAGGAAAGTAATTATGGTATATTTTTAAGTTTTTAATATGTTATTTAGACAAACTATGTTTAAAAATGTATTTTGCAGATTAAAACTAGAAAAGTATTCTCAGATAAGACAATGTGTTAATGTGGTGGGACTAGAGGGGTTTTTTTTCAGAATTTTATGTTGACGTACTGTTTTACAATAAGAAAAGAAAAGGTATTTGGAAAGTATTAGTTTTTAAGAAAAAGAACTATGTGTGCTTTATCCTGAAACTTATCTCAAAAAAAAAAAGCAAGTCCAAAACATTGACTCAGGAAAAGATCCCCAGATGACCATCTGGTAAGGAGAGGAAAAACGAAATCAGAAAAAGTTTATTAAGATAGTAATTTTTTTCAATTATATCAAAACCTGAAGTTTACTTGAAGCAACTTTAAACCCCATTGGAAGAGAAAGTAGTATGGGTGTGCTAGAAGCCATTTCTATTTTCCTGTTAGGCAGTTTCTGACAGCCTGTAGCAAGGTTTTTTCTTCAGCTGATAATAGCAATTACATCAACTAGGCGGTGCCCCCAGAATTTGAGGTATGTTCTTAGTAGCATGAAAACTAGCTTTCTTAGAACTCTCTGATACTTCCTTCTCTTAACATAATAAAATAAAACAAACAAAATAAAAATAATCTTTCTGTTGAATTTGTCACAATATTCTTTGTTAAAAGAGAAAGATCAGTTCACAAAATTGAGACTTATTAGCCCAAGTTATTTTTAATTAACTTAAGGGGAAAACTAATATCATACATATAAATCACTTCTCCACAATACAGCTTATCCAGTAAAAAAAATACTTGGAACCTCAAACAATTAAATAGGAAGTGACTAGTAACTTAAATAGATTTAGAAGAGAAAATATATTCATATAATTTTGTTTCCCCACATTTTGATTGTGGAAATAACTTTGCTTAAGTTTGCCAGTATTTTGTACATGTTTATAAACTATATACATATGACCTTTCTGCTTCCCAAAAAAGATTTGAGCCTCTTAGTTTTCAAATCAGTATAATGGTAGCCATCTCATTATTTCCTCATAGAAACAATGAGATGCTGCTATGTCTATAGAGTGTTGGACTCAATTATCCAGTAAGTGCTAAGCAGGGGGAAGTTAGTACCCTGTGGCAACTAAACATGGAATCCCTGAAGCCAGATTGTCTGGGAAAAAGTAAATCTTTCATATTGCCACTTGTTGTGGACTGAATTGTGTACCCCTGAAGTTCATGCTGAAATTTTAACCCAGTACCCCAGAATGTGACTATATTTGAAGAGGGCCTTTAAAGAGGTGATTAAGTTAAAATTAGGTCTTTAAGGTGGGCCCTAATCCAGTCTGACTGGTATGCTTTTAAGAAAAGGTAATTTTGACACATGAAGAGACAGACACTAGACATGTGTGAGCACAGAAGAAAGGCCGTGTAAGGACAAAGCAAGGTGGCCATCTGCAATCCAAGGAGAGAGGCCTCAGAAAGAACCAAACCTGCTGACATTTTGATCTCAGATTTCCAGTCTCCAGCAACTATGAGAAAATAAATTTCTGTTGTTTAAGTTACCCACTCTGTGTTACCTTATTATTGCAGCCCTAACAAACTAATATACCACCCCTCCAAATCCTTCAGGAGTATTTCTATACAGATACTAGAAGATGGCACAGTTTTTATAGAAATTCATTGTTTCAACAGATATTTACTAAGTACCTACTATATTCAGAGAGGGTACATTGATGTGCAAAAAAAATGCATTATAAAATGAGATCATACCAAATATACAAAAAATAGCTTTATCTTTTCACTTAATATATCCTAAGTATCAGTCTATGTCAGTTATGGTAACTATTATTTATTGTATGTTCCAGGCACTGAGATAAACATTTTGCTTACAATATATCCCCTCCAAGCCAAATGTGATGATAGGCTCAAAAGGCCTTTGGAAACTAAAGCTTAAGCTGTATATAAAGGATTTTCCCCCAAAAGCAGCTTTCATATATTCATTAACTACTAATCATCAGGGTTGGAAGGAGCATTTATTCATTACACATGTGAAGAAACCGAAGCCCAGTGAAAATGGGACCTGTCCAAGTTCTTGGTTGTGATCAATAAGTTGATTCTGGTCAATGGAAGCCCACCTAATTTCTTACAGGAACATGAGGAACCAAGTGATAACTATGTTCAGAAAGTTAAGGGAGGGGCAGAGCTCACCCAGCCACTACTAGCCCCCAGAGCTGCCATGACCGTTGGCAGAACTCCTGCCCTGCAAAGAATCTATAACTACTCCAAGGCTTTTGTCTACTCCCCTCCAATTCTAAGCCTAAACAAAAGTGTCCAATTAATTGGCCTGCCAGGGACAGGGAGAGGGACTGTCTAGTATCTTTGGGAGGAAGAGCTGTGTCTTTGACCACGCCTCGGATTGTGGGGGATTTCCAAATCAAAGAAGGAGACTCAGATGCTGGCCACCCAAAAGAGCCAGTGTCCACTACAAAGGGGAAAATTTAGGACTTCAAATCAGGTGCCTCGACTTTCAGTTCAATCTTTTTTCTACAACCTTTACAATTCTTGTAGCATAGTTTCTGTAAAAATACAAAATACTTTTTTTGGGGTACAGTGTAATATACACTGAATTTTCTGGGAGTACAACTACTGTCTAAATAAAAGGATGTTGTACTATGTTGTGTTTAGAACTTTACCAGCCGACAGTAGCAGTACTCCTGATATCAAGCCCCAGTGCAACTCATTTTCAGACTTCTCTTCCCTACATCAGATTCTTCTCTTAGGCCTTAGTGGAGTTGTACCCAAGCATTGACATACTGAAATAAAAATTCCTTTGCTGTTCATGCTCTTCCTTTTATTTCTCCTTTATATTACAATTACGGCCCTATTACAATTTTATAAATTATGTGTGTAAGTTATATTATTTATAAATTTCATTTCAAAGTAGTAAAGGGAGAGTTACAATATATTAGTTATTGAAAAGGGTGTTGTATCTAAAAAACCACTGTTTTAAAAACAACTTAGTTTAACAAATTAATTTCAGTGAATTAGAAATGCTAGGGTTAAAGATATTCAAAATATATATTTTGAGTCAAAACAGTAGCTTCCCTCTAATGGTAAGGACTCCTAATCAATCTGTCTCAGTGTTTATGAAAATTCAAACTGTACAACTCTGTTCAAAACTTAAAACATTCGATATCAGTGTTATTCTTTGATAGTGTCATATCATTCTCCCATTATTGTGCAGCTCAATTATCATATTCTTAATTTTTAATAGTCATTTGCATAATTTTACTTTCTCCAGTTCCCTTGGATAGTTAGTGTCTCTATAACTGGTTTCTTAGGAGCTCATTTATGACTAAAATGTTAACCATTTCTCATGCATTGCAAATGAAATATTGTGTTTTTGTTATTTTTCTGTGGCATTTTATTTTTGGTTTGAAAAACTTGTATATTGAAATATAGTCATGATCTGTTTTTCAAAAATGACAACAGAATAAAATTTAGAAAACAAAGACTTTTGTCTCTTTTGCACTATTTATTTTTTTAAATATATTTTATTGATTATGCCATTACAGTTGTTCTATTTCCCCCTGCACACCCCCTCCCCCCTGCACACCCCCTCCCCCACCATTCCCCCCCTTTAGTTTATGACCACATGTCTCAAGTTCTTTAGATTCTTTAATTCCCCTACTATTCTTGCCCTCCCCCCATCTATTTTCTACCTACCGTCTATGCTACTTATTTTCTGTACCTTCTCCCCCCTTCTCCTCCTCCCACTCCCCTGTTGCTAACCCTCCATGTGGTCTTCATTTCTATGGTTCTGCTCCTGATCTAGCTGTCCTCTTAGTTTGCTTTTGTTTTAGATGTGGTTCTTAATAACTGTGAGTTTGCTGTCCTTTCACTCTTCATCTCTTTTATCTTCTTTTTCTTAGATAAGTCCCTTTAACATTTCCTATAATAAGGGCTTGGTGATGATGAATTCCTTGAATTTGATCTTATCTGAGAAGCACTTTATCTGCCCTTCCATTCTAAATGAAAGCTTTGCTGGATACAGCAATCTTGGATGTAGGTCTTTGGATTTCATGACTTGGAATACTTCTTTCTAGCCCCTTCTTGCCTGTAAGATCTCTTTTGAGAAATCAGCTGACAGTCTGATGGGAGCTCCCTTGTAGGTGACTGTCCCCTTATCTCTTGCTGCTTCTAGAATTCTCTTCTTCATTTTAATCTTGGGTAATGTCATTATGATGTGCCTTGGTGTGTTTCTTCTTGGGTCCAACTTCTTTGGAACTCTCTGAGCTTCCTGGATTTCCTGGAAGTCTATTTCCTTTGCCAGATTGGGGAAGTTCTCCTTTATTATTTGTTCAGATAAGTTTTCCACTTGTGGCTGTTCCTCTTCCCTTTCTGGTACCCCTATAATTCAGATGTTGGAGCATTTAAAGATGTCCTGAAGGTTCCTAAGCCTCTCCTCATTTTATTGAGTTCTTGTCTCTTCATATTTTTCTGTTTGGGCATTTTTTTCTTCCTTCTGCTCCACTCCTTTGATTTGAGTCCCAGTTTCCTTTCCATTACTACTGGTTTCCTGTGCACTTCCCTTTATTTCAATTAGTTTAGCCTTCATATGTTCCTCTAATTTGTGACTAAAATCAACCAGTTCTGTGAGCATCCTGATCACCAGTGTTTTGAACTGGGCATCTGAAAGTTTGGCTATTTCTTCATTGCTTAAATTTATTGGCTCTGGGGCTCTGAGTTGTTCCTGAGCCATGTTTTGATCTGTTCGTGCCTGTTACGTGTGAGGAGGTGTTCACCAGGGCGGGGCCACCCAGGTCGCTGGGTTTTGATGCTGTATGTGGGGGTGGGGTCAGAGAGGGACAATGGCGGTCCCCTCTGCCACTTCCAGCTGCTGGGGCCTGAGTGGTTGGTCTCACTGCTCGCTCCTTCACCAGTTTATCTGCACGCGAATGTGTGACCACAGTCAGCCCTTGGTGGCTCCACCGCCTTGCGCCCTCACTGGGTCCGCCCGCTACTCCACACCTGGGATCTGCCCACGGCTCCCGGGGCACCTGGGTCACGTGCCCTGGTAGGTCTGGTGGATCTTTCCTGCCTGACCCAGCTCCGCTACTGGCTCTGCCCCTCTTACCGGTTTGGCTGAAGGGTTCGTTGCTATCAGACTTCCATATAGTTCAATTTTCTGTGGTTTGGCTGCGTTTTTGTTGCTAAAACTTTGTTGTTTTTAAACTTGGTTGGGCGACAAGGCACAGTGTTTCCACCTATGCCTCCATCTTGGCAGAAGTCCCTGCACTATTTATTTTTTAAATCACTATTTAGTTTATTTTGTTGGCTAATTGGCTCCAATTTATTTTTTGTCTCTGCTGTATTCCAGGACTTTTATTTACTTTGTAAAAGATTTTATTTTTAGAGGGAGGAGAAGGGAGGGAGAAAGAGAAGGAGAGAAACATCAGTGTGTGGTTGCCTCTCACATGCCCCACACTGGGGATCTGGCCCACAACCCAGGCATGTGCCTTGAATGGAAATCAAACTGGCAACTCTTTGGTTCTCCGCCCACGCTCAGTCACTGGGCTACAGCAGCCAGGGCTGTATTCCAGGACTTTTAAAAGCTCCAAACTGTAACCATACAAACTGGGCTTCAGCCGCTTGGTTCCCTTTTATATGATCAAATGGTTTGTGTTGAAGGAAACAGGTTTTTATTAACAGAGTTCCAACCTTGCAGGGGCAGAGAGCACTCCTGCTCTGAGTCCTTCTCTTCTATGAGACCCAGAACTTCTCTTGCTCCCCAAAAGATTACAAGCCAAACTATGCCTAGAAGTCTCCCATTTCCTTATCTGTCCTTCAGCCAGTCTTGCAGATAGATCTCCATCCTCTCTGGCATGTGCACTTGTAGGTTTCAGAGTTGCCATCTTCTCACACCTTCAGCTCTCTCCTTGGCACATGGTCTGGGGTGTGCTGCTCCCAGTTTCCACATAGCCATCCAGAAACTGTGTGCCATACTACATTGGATTATAGTGTCCCAAATGCCAGCATCCTTGGGACATGGGGTAACTGGGAACCCAGGGAGGTACATATCCCAACGTGGGGCCCTGCCTCCAGGAGTGGGCTTCCATCCATTCAGGATCTAAGCCCCTGCTGGGTCCAGCATCTGCCTAGTCACCCAAGTCCATGTGGGAAACAGGGCCAGAGGCCCAAAGTGTCCAAATACCAGAGGCCCAGAAAGAGCTTGCTCCAAGCTCCAAAGCAAGAGAGTGACTTCTCCATACCAAGTGCCCATAACCCAGAGCATGCGAGAGAGAACGTGTGCAAGAGAACATGGGAGAGCCTTTCCACCCTTTACTTTAAAAGGCTCTCCTAAAATCCCATGAGCACAGGAAGCCAGTGGGAGTATCCAGTTTTCCTATGGCATATTAGTGTCCACCATTTTTGTCCATTCCCCAGGGTCTTTGACCTCTTTCAGCTGCCATTTTTAGTCAGACAAAGGTTTCCCAGCCACCTTCTGCAACCCCTCCTTTCAGGAAGACACAGGCTGTTTTATTCTGCCTTTGTTATGCTATGTGCCTTAAGCACTGTGCCTTCTGCTCCTTTGGCTTCTGCTCCTTTGGCTCCTCGCTGCTATAAAGAAGGCATGAGAAGATTTTTAATCTGCTGCCTGGGCACCCTTCCTGCCCCCTGCCTTTTTGCAAGATTTGGGGGTTCTCCCTAGACCTAGATTTCCCCTGTTTTCCAGGGAACTCTGGCCTTACCTACCCCATTACAAAACAGTGTGAGTACAAAGCAAGGTGGCCACCTGCAATCCAAGGAGAGAGGCCTCAGAAAGAACCAAACCTGCTGACATTTTGATCTCAGATTTGTCTCCTAGAGATGCTTGTCTCTAGGACATATTAAATGTTCTCCAAACTTTCTTTTGCTCCAGCCTAGGTTTAATTAATATATTAAATACTGTGGACTTCTGTTTTTGAAAAGCTGGTGTTAACTTAGTTCTGTGTACATATTGGGAGCTTGTAAGCGTGGCAAGGTGTGGAAGAAGGAAAAGATATAGCTAATCGACATACTGCACAGCAATGACGGGAATTTCCACAGTGTTTCTTTTCTAATAAGTAACTCAGAGAGAAGGCTTCCACATGTATGCGACTACTTGCTTAGAAGCTATTCACTGATTATATCCAGTTAGTTTGTTTTACTCTTACCAGACAGAGGGGACCTGGCTCTTAGTGGGTCTGCCTAGGGCCACCCAGTAGTATATGGGTTTTTGGCTTCTTGTAGGAAAGATTTCACAGCACCAGTTCAGGTGACAATTAGAATACATTTATTGAAGCTGGAGTATGTGAAACAAGTAAGGGTGTAGGGTAGAAGAAGCAACAGGAGAGCCAGGGCAGGACTGCCTTAGCTCACTGGAAAGTCAGAAAAGGATACCTATGGTATAGGTTCAGGGCATTAACCAGGGTCAAGCTGCCACTGCCCATTGCTGCCATGATTGCAAGTCTTGGGGTCCCTTTGAGTTTAGGAGATGTGTGCTTATGGGGGAGGAAGTGAGGGGAAAAGGGGAAAGGGAATTGTACAAGCCACTCCCCAGAAGGAAAGCCTATGCTGGGTCCATTTTCTTGAGATTTTTCTCTCTTTCTTGCAGATAGATATTTTAGGTCTCAGGGAAGGGTTTCAGCAGAATGTTCATCAGTTTTCCAGGGGTGTTATTTCAGGTTTGTGGTCTCCACTATTGGTCAGTGCCAGGGCAGGGGGACATTAATCATTGCATCTGGTCCTGGTGTTCCTCACCTGGTTTTGCTGCTTTTCTGGATCTGGAGCTAAAATACAACTGAGTCCTGTATGTTATCTCTAGGGAGGTGATGTTCTGTATTTGGCTATAAATTTTTCTACATTATGTCCACCTATCTGTCTCAGTTGCCCTATTCCACTTGTACTGGTTTACTGGCTGTCTCATTATTAACAGATTAAACAAGGCTTTCTATTTATTCCCTTACCTGCTTCTGATTTCTAAAGAAATCACACTCCATTTTTAGAATTTACTTTTTAAGATGTAAACATTATACAATGTTAGTTTTAGTTTAATTTATTTTAAAATAAAGGACTTTTTGAGTCCTTGTAGTAATTTCAGAAGCAATAGAAACTAATTTACCTTACAAATTGATGAGTTTTGAAAAGTGATAGCAATAGATAAAAATTTCTATGTAGCTTTCTATTGTAGCTGGTTCAATGACCTCAAGAGCACATGTGATTTATAATCTGAAATTGAAGCTATTTGTTGATTGTTTAGGAAGAGCATTCTTAAACACACATAAAAGAGCACCAGTGTTTCAAATCTGAAATATGTGCTTCTGATAGGACATCAGTTTTGCAGTATCTGGGTTGCATAATTAGAATCAGTAGGGTTCCAACTTGATGTTTATAAAAACACTCAGAGATAAATGATCTTTCCTTATATAATTAGAGACCCCAAATCCTATTGGGTCTTAGTAAGAGTCTCCATATTCTTTTTGATAAGGAGTATACAGCTCAAACCCAGTTCTTAGCCATGCGAGAAACCTTATTTTCTTCTCCACACCTCCACACCCCTACCTGGGGCAGTAATCCCTTATGACTCCCAAACTTATGAGGAATTCTGGTGTAACAAAAAACCTGTTTCCTATCTGGTAAAGCAATTGTTAGACTTCAGTGGGTAATATTAGTATTATTACAGCACACTCTCTCTCAGAACATTTTCAGTGATTTAGGGTTTCTCCTGAGTTCCAATGGGAGACAGAAGTCTAACGTTGAATAAGAAAGAAACAAATTTAATTAACTGCTGATTGTTTGGGTGAATTTTAGAAAGAAGAAACTCAGTGCAGAAGTGTGTGTTGATGTGCATCCAAGACTGTCCTAGAAAAACGTTTTCATTAGCTGAGCATTTTGTCATGCTCAGGCATACCTGTAAAATTCATTGACTTGACTTCTCCTACCTTATAATTTTTGCCTGGGTTATTGAAATACCCTCCTAACTCTCATAGCTCACTGTCCTCCACAATGTTGCCAGAGATGTTTATGAAAAACAATATGGATCATATTGTTTTCTTCCATGTCTTTTCATGACTGAAACAACCAGCCCCAGCCTTCCTTACCAATTTCATCTCCTGTTAGTACAACAGAAGAGCCTCACACATAAGTGATAGTAACACATCCTGTTTCCTAAGTGTTCCATGTGCTTGTAAGTATTTGTTGCTGTTCCTGGAATGAAAATTTTCCACCATCTTGAAAGATTTATTTATTTATTTATTTATTTATTTATTTATTTATTTGGAAAAGGGAGAAAGAAAGAAAAAGGGAGAAAGAGAGGAAGAGAAACATCAATATTGATGTGTGAGAGAGACACTGATTGGTTGCTTCCCCCATATCCCCAACACACACCCCCAACTGGCGCCTTGGCCTGCAACCCAAACATGTGACCTGACTAGGAATAAAACCAGCAATCATTTGGTTCTCAAGCCAGCACTTTGTCCACTGAGCCACACCAGCCAAAACTCCACTGTCTTCTTTAAATCTGACTAAAGTATCAGCTCCTGTCATTACTCATTCTCCCAGGGCTAAAGTAATAATTTGCTCCTCTGTGCTTCTCTAGTTCATCTTACATGTTACATCATGGGTTATAATTAGTCCTCACTGTTGCCCCATTAGACTGTGTGCTCTTTGACGGATTCAACAAATTTTATTATAATCTAGATCTCAGCATTTAGCACAATGCTAGACACATAGTGAGTGCTCAATATACAGCTATTAAATAAACAGCATTCCACAGGATAATTCTTTGAACTCTCCCAAAGTCTAGATGAGACTTCTTTAAATTCATCCAAGTCCCTTTCTTGTGAGGAAGGGTATGTTGAATGTCTATCAGGATTTTGTCCACTGGGAAGTTATTAATGAAGGAAGTGACATAAGCAATCTAGCTTGAATTTAGTTTAGTTTATATAACTTAATTTTCCAGAATTCAATTGCTCTGGCTGAGCAGAAGAAATAGAATTCCTGAATACAAAGTAAGGGCCTATCAAGCATCTGGCAGAACCCACCAAGACATCAACCTTGTGGGAACATTTCAGTTTTTTAAAAATATATTTTATTGATTATGCCATTACAACTGTCCTATTTCCCCCCTTCATTCCCCTCCACCCTACACACCCCCTACCCCACCATTTCCACCTTTAGTTTATGTCCACGTGTCTCAAGTTCTTTAGATTCTATATTTCCCATACTATTCTTGCCCCCCATCTATTTTCTACCTACCATCTATGCTACTTATTTTCTGTACCTTCTCTCCCCTTCTCCTCCTCCCACTCCCCTGTTGCTAACCCTCCATGAGATCTTCATTTCTATGGTTCTGTTCCTGATCTAGCTGTCCTCTTAGTTTGCTTTTGTTTTAGGTGTGGTTGTTAATAACTGTGAGTTTGCTGTCCTTTCACTGTTCATCTTTTTTATCTTCTTTTTTCTTAGGTAAGTCCCTTTAACATTTCATATAGTAAGGGCTTGGTGATGATGAACTCCTTGAATTTGATCTTATCTGAGAAGCACTTTATCTGTCCTTCCATTCTAAATGAAAGCTTTGCTGGATACAGCAATCTTGGATGTAGGTCTTTGGATTTCATGACTTGGAATACTTCTTTCTAGCCCCTTCTTGCCTGTAAGGTCTCTTTTGAGAAATCAGCTGACAGTCTGATGGGAGCTCCTTTGTAGTAACTGTCCCCTTATCTCTTGCTGCTTCTAGGATTCTCTCCTTCATTTGAATCTTGGCTAATGTAATTATGATGTGCCTTGGTGTGTTCCTTCTTGGGTCCAACTTCTTTGGGACTCTCTGAGCTTCCTGGATTTCCTGGAAGTCTATTCCCTTTGCCAGATTGGGGAAGTTCTCCTTTGTTATTTGTTCAGATAAGTTTTCCACTTGTGGCTGTTCCTCTTCCCCTTCTGGTACCCCTATAATTGGGATATTGGAGCGTTTAAAGATGTCCTGAAGGTTCCTAAGCCTCTCCTCATTTTTTTGAATTCTTGTCTCTTCATCCTTTTCTGTTTGGGCATTTTTTTCTTCCTTCTGGTTCATTCCTTTGATTTGAGGCCCAGTTTCCTTTCCATCACTATTGGTTTCCTGTGCATTTCCCTTCATTTCAATTAGTGTAGCTTTCATTTGTTCCTCTAATTTGTGACTAAAATCAACCAGTTCTGTGAGCATCCTGATCACCAATGTTTTGAACTGTTAATCTGATAGGTTGGCTATTTCTTGGTTGCTTAGAGTTATTGGCTCTGGAGCTTTGAGTTCTTCTTGAGCCATAATTTTTTCATCAGTTAGCGCCTGTTATGTATGAGGGGCAGAGCCCTAGGTCTTCACCATGGTGGGGCAAGTCAGTGGCTGGGTTGTGATGCTGTATGTGGGGTCGGGGTCAAAGAGGGGCAATAGCAGTCCCCTCTGCTGCTCCCTGCTGCTGGGGCCTATGCGGTGTGTCTCACTGCTTGTTCCTTCACTGGTTTATCTGCGCTCGAATGTGTGACTGCAGTCAGCCAGCCACCTTGCGCCCTCACTGGGTCTACCCATTGCAACACCACGCCTGGAATCTGCCAGCCGCCACCCGTGCGCCTGGGTCAGTCTGGCCGAGTTTTCCTGTGCAACCCCACTCCTCCAGTCACTGGCTCCGCCCCTCTTACCAGTCTGGCTGAATGGATCATTGTTGTCAGACTTCTGTATAGTTCAATTTTCTGTGTTTTGGTTGCATTTTTTTTTAATAAAACTTTGTTGTCTTTAAACTTGGTTGTGCGAGGAGGCACAGTGTTTCCACCTCCGCCTCCATCTTGGCCCATATTGGGTTTTTTTTTATCTTAATTTTTATTGTATTCTATCCCTGGAATCTTACTTCATTGGATTGTTTGGGTATCCAATATAAGGTCTATCCAGAAAAAGTCCAGCACTGTTAATATAACAAGAACAGTTTGAGCAATACTGATATAACTCAGTAGCCAAGGAAAGTGGCCTAGTGTGCACATGGGTGAACAATGATGACTTCACTGTACCAGGCAGTGGGGATGGTAGATGCTGTTGAGTGAGCATGTGCACTGTGTGGTCATCATATTCAAAATGAATCAGTGAATAGAACAATAAATCTGCATCAAATTTTGCGTTAAGCTTGAACATTCCTCTATGGGAACTATTTGGATGATTCAGAAAGCTGCAGCTATGTGCAACTGGTGATTGGCAGCTTCATCATGCCAATGCACTTGCTTATGTATCATATCTTTTGCATAATTTTTTGGCAAAACATCAAATCACCCAGGTGACTCAGCTCCCCTACAGTCCAGATTTGGTGCCCTATGATTTTTGGCTTTTCCCAAAACTAAAATCATCTTTAAAAGGGAAGGGATTTCAACCATCAGTGAGATTTGGGAAAATACACAGGACAGCTGATGGTGATTAGGAGAACTGTGTGAGGTCCCAAGGTGCCTACTTTGAAGAGGACTGAGGCATCATTGTCATACGTGCATTGTTTCTTGTATCTAGTATCTTCTATAAATATCTCCATTTTTCCTATTACATGGCTGGATACCTTCTGGATGGAACCCATAGACCTAATTGGAATTGCTTGAGGGTGCATGGCTATAAACATTTTTTAAAATTTATTTTTAGAAAGGAAGGGAAGGAGAGAGGAGGAGAAACATAAATGTATGGTTGCTTCTGGTGTATCTCCTGCTGGGAACTGGCCCCTGCTAGAAACTGGCCTGCAACCCAGGCATGTGCACTGACTGGGAATTGAACTGCAGCTGTTTGGTTCGCAGGCCTGCACTCAATCCAGTGAGCTACACCAGCCAGGTGGCTATAAACATTTTTAAATGGCTAACATTCTATGACTATTCTATTCAGTTATTACCTTAGCCATTTTTACAATAATGTATAATTGTTTCTATTTTTATTTTTGTAGTTTTTGATATATCATTTTCTAAATTGGAAATAACTTGACTGTCCCTGACTCATTATCTGGGGTTTAATTGACTGTTTTTTTGACATTTGCTGAACATAAAAAATTGCTTTGGGTCATTTTTTTCCAGATATTTGTTGAAATATTTCTTTCAAGTATGACGTTAGTAATTATTTTTACTGTATTTTGTTCACAACTGTGACTATAGCACTTATATTTCTGCTTGTAATTTATTAACAAGTATTAATAAATACTTGTTAACCCTGGCTGGTGTAGCTCAGTGGATTGAGCGCAGGCCTGTGAGCCAAACAGCCACAGTTCGATTCCCAGTCAGGACACATGCCTAGGTTGCAGGCCAGTTCCCAGCAGGGGACAGGGGAGAGGCAACCATACATTGATATTTCTCTCCCTCTCTCCTTTACTTCCCCTCTAAAGATAAATAAATAAAATATTTAAAAAATACTTGTTAAATGAATAAGGGATTATTTTAAAAGATTTTATTTATTTTTTAGAGAGTGGGGAGGGGTGGGAGAAAGAGAGTTAATGAAAGAGAAATAAAGATCGGTTGCCTCTCACATGCCCCCAACTGGGGACCTGGCCCGCAACCCAGGCATGTGCCCTGACTGGGAATCAAACTGGGGACCTTTTGGTTCATGGGCTGGTGCTCAATACACTGAGCCACACCAAGCAGGGTTTAAATCAATTCATTTTTTAAAATATCCCCACTTATCATACTGGCTATAATACACACACAAATTGATTTTTTAATTGAAGTCGATAAAATGTTTATCATGCTTTTAATAGAAATAAAACTACTAAAAATATGTTTTCGGCCCTGGCCAGGTAGCTCAGTTGGTTAGTGTCACCTCAATACACCAAGGTTTTGGGTTCAATCTCTAGTCAGGACACATACAAGAACCAACCAATATGGATGTGTGGGCTGGAATGGGAGTAAAAGACAGAAAACTGTACTTGAACAACAATTAAAATTTTAAAAAATTGGGGCAAAAAAGAACCAACCAATAAATGCATGAATAAGTGGAACAACAAACTGGTGTTTCTCACTTTCTGTCTGTCTCTCTCTCTCTAAAATAAATAAAAAATTAAAAAATACACATTTTCAATATTCTGCCAAATAATACATTTTAAAAAATAAATTGAGCTCTTGCCAGGCAGCTCAGTTGGTTAGAACGTTACCTGATACACCAAGTTTGCACGTTCTATCTCCAGTCAGGGCAAGGACAAAAATCAACAAATGAATGCATAAATAAGTGGAACAACAAATTGATGTTTCTCTCTCTCCCTTTCTCTCATCAATAATAAAAAAAAAGTAGATCAGATCTTTCCATCTCAGTTATATGTTCTGAAAATTGCTTTTTAAAATGTGAAGATAAAACTTCTGTATTTAAATTTTTAGTCCTCTTAACTACTGAAAGTAAAAGGATAACCATTTGGATCATTAATTCTGTTATAAGCCTTTGTACTTTTTGTAACTAAACATAGTTTACTTAAGTACCTGACATCTTTGTAACAAAATACCCCTTCTGTTTGCCTGGAAGTCCCATGAGACCTATCAAGGGTAATTCCAGGAATTCTGGTGGCAGCATCTACACCAGTAACAAAGCTACTGCAACCAGTCAGCATTTAGGGAACTGCAGCTTTATTTCAGGAAGCCATGGTTAGAGGCAGTAGGCAGATAAAAAGGTTACACTTTACCAATAGACACCATGATGATGACTCACTAAAACCCCCTTTCAAACCTTGGGATTTAGAGAAAGACACCACCTGACATGTATCACTAGTAAAATACATATATGTGTTATACTATACAGTATGTGATTCAGGAGCAGGAGGTTCAGAACACAAAGAAATATTATTTCAGTACAGCCCAGCACCATAATGTGTATATAAATTCGTCATTAAATATATACTATATATGTGTTTAGTATATTAAGTATTTACTAAGACACTATACTAAACAGTCAACCATAATAACACAGTTAAAAACACAATCAGACATAACTTAAATTTTAATCATTTCATTAGAAATATATTAAAAGAAATTATTACCATTTACATGAGTCTCACAGAGCTGTCATGAAATCAAATGATAAAATAATGGTAGTTATTGAGCACTTGTAAAATGACAAATACTAAGGGTTTTATATGAAGTATATTATTTTATTCTCACAAAGTGGTAATATTATCTCTATTTTACAGATAAATAACCAGTAAGATTGAACCTATATCTGCCAGACTCCAAAGCCTCTCCACTTAATTACTATGATCTCCAGCAATAGCCTCTCAGGACTTTATTAGAGTGCCCACTTTGGTGGTTGCTTACAGAGCTTAATAAAATATTTTTATTGGCTGCTTTTTTCCCCCTTTCTTTCCTCCTCCCACTTCTCTACTGGTAAACAAAAAAAAATTAGCTCCCAGGGCTGAAACTCTTTTTAAAAGAATGGGTTAGGCCACTGCTAGCAAAAAAGAAGACCAGGGGACTTCCAGCCAAGATGGAGGTGTAGGTGGAAACACTGTGCCTTCTTGCATAGCCAAAATTAAGGACAACAAAGGTTTAGAAACAAAAACACAACCAGAACAGATAGAAAATTGAACTGTACAGAAGTCCGACAACCATTCAACCAGATCGGTAAGTGGGGTGGAGTTGGCAGCCAGCGGATAGGGGTCTTGGCAGGAAAAGGTGGTGGCTGCCAGACCTGGGTGCACAGATGGAGGGGGGCTACCAGACCCCAGGTGCAGGGAGGAAACAAGCAGAGCATACAAGGCCACTGGCTGACCCCAGACACACATTCACATGCAGATAAACAAGACAAAAATGGGCAGTGAGACAGACCGCTCAACCCAGGGCCCCAGTGATGGGAAATAAAGCCTAAAAGCTTTATTTCCTTGTGGGGGCAGAGGTGGTGGAAGAGACTCCCAGCCTCATAGGAGACTTTGTTGGAGAGACTCACAGGGTCCTGGAATATACACAAGGCCATCCACCTGGGAACCAGTACTAAAAGGGTCCAATTTGCTTGTGGGAAATGGCAGAGGGTACTAAAATCAGAGAGAGTGGAAAAAGCCCCATTATTCCCTCTCTGACCCCACCCCCACATACTGCATTACAACCCAGCCACTGGGTTGCCCCACCCTGGTGAATACCTAGGGCTCCACCACGCATATGTAACAGGCACTACCTGACAAAAATATTGTGGCTCAAACGGAAGAACAAATCAAAGCCCCAGAGACAATACTTTTAAATGACCGAGAAATAGCCAACCTATCAGATTAACAGTTCAAAACAATGGTGATCAGGATGCTCATAGAACTGATTGATTTTAGTCAGAAATTAGAGGAACATATGAAGGCTAAACTAATTGAAATAAAGGGAAGTGCACAGGAAACCAGTAGTAATGGAAAGGAAACTGGGACTCAAATCAAAGGAGTGGACCAGAAGGAAGAAAAAAATGACCAAAGAGAAAAGGATGAAGAAACAAGAATTCAAAAGAATGAGGAGAGGCTTAGGAACCTTCAGGGCATCTTTAAATGCTCCAACATCCGAAGTATAGGGGTACCAGAAGGGGGAGAGGAAGAGCAACAAGTGGAAAACTTATCTGAACAAATAACAAAGGAGAACTTCCCCAATCTGGCAAAGGGAATAGACTTCCAGGAAATCCAGGAAGCTCAGAGAGTCCCAAAGAAGTTGGACCCAAGAAGAAACACACCAAGGCACATCATAATTACATTACCCAAGATTAAAATGGAGGAGAAAATCGTAGAAGCAGCAAGAGATAAGGGGACAGTCACCTATAAAGGAGCTCCCATCAGACTGTCAGCTGATTTCTCAAAAGAGACCTTACAGGCAAGAAGGGGCTAGAAAGAAGTATTCCAAGTCATGAAATCCAAAGACCTACATCCAAGATTGCTGTATCCAGCAAAGCTTTCATTTAGAATGGAAGGGCAGATAAAGTGCTTCTCAGATAAGATCAAATTCAAGGAATTCATCATCACCAAGCCCTTACTATATGAAATGTTAAAGGGACTTTTCTAAGAAAAAGAAGATAAAAGAGATGAACAGTGGAAGGACAGCAAACTCAGTTATTAACAACCACACCTAAAACAAAAGCAAACTAAGAGGACAGCTAGAACAGGAGCAGAGCCACAGAAATGGACATTAGCAACGGGAGTGGGAGGAGGAGAAGGGGGGAGAAGGTACAGAGAATAAGTAGCATGGATGTTGGGGAGAAAATACACAGGAAGAGGGCAAGAGTAGTGTGGGAAATGTAAAAGCCAAAGAACTTATGACACATGAACATGAACTAAAGTGGGGGAATGTGGGTGAAAGGGGGTGTGCAGGGTGAGGTGAATGAAGGGGGGGGATGGGAAAACTGTAATGGCATAATCAATACAGTATATTTTAAAAATTAAAAAAAAAAAACACCGGTCCTGGGGCATGACAGAAGGTGAAGCAGGGCTAGTTCTGGCATAGAAGCAACCGAGTTCACTTCACAATGGCTAAAGCTCATGTGTAAAGAAGTGGAGGCTCCTGAAGTTGCAAGGTGCCTGCCTGTTCTCTCTTTTGGATAATCACAGACATAGCCACCTGGAAATTACCTCTAAAGTTCAACAAATATATGTGAATGTAAGCCGTCTGTTGTCAAAGCTGGTCCACAGCTATCAACAGGCTAACTGTTCTGTTCTTTCTCTCACCCTCTGGCCTCTGTAAGTTTAATTTAGAACTTCTCAGGATTTTCTCATTGTTATCATTACCATGTTTCATGGGGTCACCACTGTTCCAGTTTGCTAGCACTGCCATAACAAAATACAACAGTCTGTGTGGCTTAAACAACAGAAATTTATTTTCTTACAGTTCTAGAAACTAGAAATCTGAAATCAGGGTGTCAACAGGGTGTTCCAATTTCTTCTGAGGCCTCTCTTCCTGGGTTGCAGATAGTGCCTTCTTGCTGTGTCCTCACATGGTCATCTCTGTGCATTCACATTCCTGGTGTCTCTGTGCATGGCTAAATTTCTGCTTCTTATAAGGACATCAGTCATATTAGATTAAAGCCTACCCTAAATCCCTCATTTAACTTAATCATGTCTTTAAAGACCTTATTTCCTAATACTGTGAGTATTAAGACTTTAACATATACATTTAGGATGGACATTACTCAGCCCATAACATCTACCAAATGAACTACTTGACTTGAAATTTTGTTCCAGAGTTGGCTTCTTGTGAGAAACAAACTACTACATAAAACGTGGAGGATATTGTTTGGCACTAACTATTTCTTCAGCTTTTTTTTGTAGTGCTGGTCTACTGACAGCAAATTATCTTAGTTTTTATTTAAACTGTTTATATTTCACATTTGTTCTTGAGGGTATTTTCTTATTTTAATTTTTAAAAAATGTTTAACTATAGTTGACATACAATAATATATTTGTTTCAGGTGTACAACACAGTAATTAGACATTCATATAATGTATGAAGTGATCACCCCAATAAGGATAGTACCCATGTGACACCATATATATAATCGACTATCTTCCTTATGCCCCGTGACTATTTTTCAACTGTCAATTTTCACTTCTTAATCAATGAAGAGCATTTTTGAGTAGAGATGTAAAACTCTAGATACTTTTATGAGATATATATTTGATTAAAATTCTAGATTATGTTTCCTTTCAGCACTTTATGCCACTCAATTGCCTTCTAGCTTCTGTTAAAAATCTACTGTCATTGTGTATCTTTGTTGCCCTGTTTATTATATGTTATTTTCTCTGGCTGATTTAAAGAATTTCTTTTTAATTTTGGATTTTAGTAGTTTGATTATGATGTGCCTGGGTGTGATTCTGTTTGTACTTATCCTGCTTGGAGTTTGCAAAGCATCTTGGACATTTTACTGAGTTGAAAACACTTTGACCATTGATTCTTCAAATGTTGGTTTCTCTTTCTGCCTCACATATACACACTCCAACAACCACAGATACCTACACACACACTTTCTCTCTCCTTATGGGACTTTGATTATACATAACATTAAACTTCTTGGGACTTCAGGTCAAGATGGCAGCATAGGTGAACATGGTGCTCACATCTACTCACATCGATATAAAAATTACAACTAGGAGGACTTCCGCCAAGATGGAGGCATAGGTGGAAACACTGTGCCTTGTCGCCCAACCAAGTTTAAAAACAACAAAGTTTTAGCAACAAAAATGCAGCCAAACCACAGAAAATTGAACTATATGGAAGTCTGATAGCAACGAACCCTTCAGCCAAACCGGTAAGAGGGGCAGAGCCAGTAGCGGAGCTGGGTCAGGCAGGAAAGATCCACCAGACCTACCAGGGCACGTGACCCAGGTGCCCCGGGAGCCGTGGGCAGATCCCAAGTGTGGAGTAGCGGGCGGACCCAGTGAGGGCTCAAGGCGGTGGAGCCACCAAGGGCTGACTGTGGTCACACATTTGCGTGCAGATAAACTGGTGAAGGAGCGAGCAGTGAGACCAACCACTCAGGCCCCAGCAGTTGGAAGTGGCAGAGGGGACCGCCATTGTCCCTCTCTGACCCCACCCCCACATTCAGCATCAAAACCCAGCGACCTGGGTGGCCCCGCCCTGGTGAACACCTCCTCATACGTAACAGGCACGAACAGATCAAAACATGGCTCAGGAACAACTCAGAGCCCCAGAGCCGATAAATTTAAGCAATGAAGAAACAGCCAAACTTTCAGATGCCCAGTTCAAAACACTGGTGATCAGGATGCTCACAGAACTGGTTGATTTTAGTCACAAATTAGAGGAACATATGAAGGCTAAACTAATTGAAATAAAGGGAAGTGCACAGGAAACCAGTAGTAATGGAAAGGAAACTGGGACTCAAATCAAAGCAGTGGACCAGAAGGAAGAAAAAAATGCCCAAACAGAAAAATATGAAGAGACAAGAACTCAAAAAAATGAGGAGAGGCTTAGGAACCTTCAGGACATCTTTAAATGCTCCAACATCTGAATTATAGGGGTATCAGAAGGGGAAGAGGAACAGCCACAAGTGAAAAACTTATCTGAACAAATAACAAAGGAGAACTTCCCCAATCTGGCAAAGGGAATAGACTTCCAGGAAATCCAGGAAGCTCAGAGAGTCCCAAAGAAGTTGGACCCAAGAAGAAACACACCAAGGCACATCATAATGACATTACCCAAGATTAAAATGAAGGAGAGAATCCTAGAAGCAGCAAGAGATAAGGGGACAGTCACCTGCAAAGGAGTTCCCATCAGACTGTCAGCAGATTTCTCAAAAGAGACCTTACAGGCAAGACGGGGATGGAAAGAAGTATTTCAAGTCATGAAATCCAAAGACCTACATCCAAGATTGCTGTATCCAGCAAAGCTTTCATTTAGAATGGAAGGGCAGATAAAGTGCTTCTCAGATAAGATCAAATTCAAGGAATTCATCATCACCAAGCCCTTATTATAGAAAATGTTAAAGGGACTTATCTAAGAAAAAGAAGATAAAAGAGATGAACAGTGGAAGGACAGCAAACTCACAGTTATTAACAACCACACCTAAAACAAAAGCAAACTAAGTGGACAGCTAGATCAGGAGCAGAACCATAGAAATGAAGATCTCATGGAGGGTTAGCAACAGGGGAGTGGGAGGAGAAGAAGGGGGGAGAAGGTACAGAGAATAAGTAGCATAGACGGTAGGTAGAAAATAGATAGGGGGAGGGCAAGAATAGTATGGGAATTATAGAATCTAAAGAACTTGAGACACGTGGTCATAAACTAAAGGGGGGAATAGTGGGGGAGGGAGGTGTAGGGTGGAGGGGAATGAAGGGGGAAATAGAACACCTGTAATGGCATAATCAATAAGATATATTTTTAAAAATTACAACTAAACTACAAGACAATCATTCAGAACCACCTGAAATTTAGCTGAATAGAAGTCCTACAACTAGAGATTTAAAGACCAAGGCAAATCAAGGCTGGTAGGAGAAGCAGAGATGTGGAACAGGGCAGTCCCATACCCAAATTTAGTAGATTAAAATTGGAAGGGATGTCTTGGCTGTGGAAGTCTCTGAGGCTCAAAGGATCCCAGACTCATACCAGGCCCCCAAGTCCAGGGTTCTAATGCTGGGAAGAGAAGTCCGCATAATTTCTGGCTGTTAAAACCAGGGAGAATTGGGGCTGAGTGACACAGAGGGCTTCTGGAGTCCCATGTGTTCTTCTTACAGGGTCCACACATGGACTTAACTCTGACTCACTCTTTCTAAGCTCCAGCACTGAGGCAGCAGCTCAAAAGGCACCAGGGACATATGGGAAAGAGCTGAAGTGTCTGGAATCAGGGTGCAAGCTGGTGGGGAGGTAGATTTTTCCCAAAGGTGCTGGCAGAGGTCATGGTTCCTTTCATGACCCCCCCCTCCCCACACACACACAGAGGTCAAGCTCACACTATATCTGAGTCTCCATCAAACTGGCTCACACTGTTTGCCCCACTCTGGAGATTCTCTGAGCCCCCACTCCACCAAACATGATGGCCTACCCAAGCTGCTTCCAGTGTTTTTTTCCATAAGAATGGTCTGTCTTAGCTCATGTTTCAGACTTTCCTAAAATCTCTCAAACAAGAAGCATTTGCCCTTGGTATACCCTGTACCTCTCACTAAGGGTCCGCAGGCCTGGCACTGGTTTACAGCTTGGCCTCTTTTGGTTACCTCTAAGCCCAGAACAAGTAGCAGCCATCTGCAGATCACTCTGTAACTCAAGCCAGGTGGCCCTGAGCAGGACACAGCTGGCAGCTGAACTTGGCCTGCACCTCCCAGTATCCCCCAGAGCCAGCACACACGATGGATAGCTTCAAACCACGTCAAAATACCACCTCACCACCTCTACAAGTGACGTACTCAATGGGTAGACTCAGCAGGAACAGAGTCCCACTGAAGTAAGTCCTGTTCTATGGGATAGGCCCCTGAAGAGCTGATCCTCCATGGTTGTCTGTTGTTGCAGCCAGTTCTTGCAGCAGATTGGCCCTTCCACTGAGGTGCCAACAGCAATCTAGGCTCACCTATAACAGAAGAGTGTACACAGCCCACACTTACACAAGGGTGGAGGGCCACTGGAGTGCCCAACTTAAGTGATCAGGGAGGCTATGTCACTGGACCCTACAGGGCACCTAATACATTAGGCCACTCTACCAAGCCTGAGAGACTTAGCAGCCATACCTAATACACTGAAACAAATTAGGCAGCCCAAATGAGACAAACATGTCCCAAATGAAAGAACAGAACAAAACTCCAGATGAAGAGCTAAACAAAACAGAGACAAGCAGTCTACTACATGCACAGTTCAAAACACTGGTTATAAGAAAACTCAATGACTGAGGGAAAGAATAGTTGAACTTAGTGAGAACTTCAAAAGCACAAAGAAGGACATGGAAACCATAAAAAGAACTAGTCAAAAATGAAGGATACACTAACTGAAATGAAAAATAATTCACAGGGAATCAATAGTAAAGTAAATGAAGCCAAGAATCAAACCAATGATTTGTAATATAGGGAAACAAAAGACACTGAACCAGAAAGCAAAAGGAAAATATAATCCAAAAAAAGTTAAGATAGTGTAAGAAGCCTCTGGGACAACTTCAAGCATAACAATATTTGCATCATGGGGATGCTGGAATGAGAAGAGAGAGAGCAAGGAATGTAAAACTTACTTAAAAAAATTTCTAACCTGGTGAAGGAAATAAATATACAAGTCTAGGAAGCATAGTGAATCTCAAGATGAATCCAAACAGGCCCACACCAAGACACATCATAAATAAAATGCCAAGGATTACAAAGAGAGAATCTTAAAACAGCAAAAGAAAGCAGTTAGTTACCTACAGGGGAGTTCCCATAAGACTTTCATGTGATTTCTTAACAGAAACTTTTCAGGCCAGAAGTGACAGGCCAGAAATATCCAAAGGGATAAAAAGTGAGGGCCTAAAACCAAGATTACTCTACCCAGCAAAGAGTCAAAGGGCAGATAAAGAGCTTCCCAGACAAGAAAAACCTAGAGTTCATCACCACCAAACCATTATTATATGAAATGTTAAAGGATTCTCTTTAAGAAGGAAAAAAAGATAAAAATATGAACAATAAAATGGCAATAAATACATATCTATCAATGAATGAATATAAAAATACAAAACACAGAAGCAGAACAGAAACAGACTCATAGATACAGAGAATATTTTTCCAATTGGCAAATGGAAGGGGGATTGGAGGAAGGGGGATTGGAGGAATGGGTGAAAAGGGTGAAGGGATTCAGAAGTGCAAATTTATTTAAGTACAGAATAGTCCTGGGGAGGTAAAGTAGAGCATAGGAAATATAGTTAATAATATTCTAATAAGTATGTGTAGTGTCAGATAAGTACTGGATTTATCAGGATGATCACTTAGCGAGTTTTTAATGTTTAGTCACTGGAGTGATTAAACACTAGTGATTAATGTTTAATATCTTATATCATTAATGTTTAATGTTTTAAAATATATCAACTGTAGTTGAAGAGTAAAAAATGATTTAAATTTTAAGATGTTAGACTTCTTGGTATTGTTCAACAAGTCACTAGGGCTCTGCTCACTTTTTTTCAGGTTTTTTTGTTTTTTCAGATTAAATAATTTCTATCGACCTATCTTAAAGGGTACTACTGTAATTCTTTCCTTTATCATCTCCAATATGCAAGTTAAGCCTATCCGGTCAATTTTTCAT
The DNA here is from genome assembly GCF_021234435.1 of Artibeus jamaicensis. Lineage (NCBI taxonomy): Eukaryota > Metazoa > Chordata > Mammalia > Chiroptera > Phyllostomidae > Artibeus > Artibeus jamaicensis. The sequence goes on along the minus strand of NW_026521717.1, from coordinate 13,773,497 downwards.
GTCAGATAATTTAATATCTAGTTCTAGAATTTCAATCTGATTATTTTTTTAGTTTCTGTTTCCTGAGATTTTCTATATGTTAGTTTATTAAAATTGTATTTTATACCTTTGAGTATAGTTACATTATTTGCCTTAAAATCCTTGTTTGCTAATTATAAGACATCCTTGGTTTTGTCTCCGTTGATTGTCTTTTCCTTTAAGTATTTATCACATTTTCCTGTTTCTTCTTTTCAACTGTAATTTTGGACTGCATCCTGGACATGGGGTAAACAATACATTGTAAATTTGTGCTTTAGTAGACAGTTGCCATGGCAAACTCAGACTCCAAATGTTTCATTCATGTTGGACAGCAGCTGAAAATTCTGCTCTGTTCTTTTAGCTTGCAGAGGCACTTGGATTCAGCCCTGCACACACACTGTGCAGGGATCAGCCAGGTGTTCATGCAGAATTTATACTCATAAACTGAGGACCCCTCTATGGCTCTCTCTTTTCTGGAATATTCTCCTTTACATTTCTGCTGTGGTTGTTCTAAGCATTGATTCTGAATACTTAACCTGTAAAGTTCAAAATTTCAGTGAAGGAGAAACTGTTCCATGATGTAACCACTGTTTTTCCAGCAAGTTAGACCTGTCCAAAACAGTGGTTGCTTTCTACAAATCCCACTTAATGGGGGGGGGGGTCTGCCCATGGGGCCCCCCTGGCAGCCACAAATGAGAATAAGTCTACAAAGACATGATCTGCTTGGGGAGGAAAGGTAGCCGATCTCTCAAAGAAGGGTCAAGAGCCTTTTCCTCAGTGGGCTTTTATTGTGTTCATTTTCCACAGGAATATGGGTAAAGCTCATTAATCATTGTCAGGCAGTAAGGATCAAATAGATAGCATACAAAAAACTATGAGAGCTTATTCTGAGTCAGGGTCTGTTAGCTAAAGGGCTACAAAACTTTGGGGAACAAACTCACTTCTTGCTTGGACCCTCATAATTTAATTGAGAGCATTCTAAACAAAGCAGATTTCACAGGATTTTACATATTCTTTCTTAGGTCTGATGCCCTAGGGAACCCACCCTTTCCAGCACCAGGTGACACCCACCACCAGCATTATTTCAGGCTTAAGTAAGGCAGGGGAAGTAATGCAGCCAAGAGATTAGGAGACTTCATGCAGACAGAATGAGGACTCAGGCTAAATCAAAGTTGAGGGGTGAGGGTTCATCACCCCCTTTTGCTATAGCCCCCCAAGTCCTTCCCTGGGGCCTCCCTGTGGTTGTGCCTGTCTTAGGTCATTCTCCCTTTGGGGAATCTTACCCATCATTGGCTAACTGATCAAGCATTGGGGACCAGGCAGGGTGAAGAAAAAAGAGCAGAATTGGTGCCCCTGCCAGGGAGATAAGCTTTGTCTCCTTAGTGGCTTTTGGTTGGCAGGTCACTCACTCAGTCTTAGCCATAGCGGGGGTGGGGGGGGTGGGGGGGGTGTTACAGCTCCTGAAACCAAGCAGGGCAGTTCCCAACAGCTTAGGGACTGTCTGGTCTTGATTGATGTTCATTCTGACATAAATCAACAATCCTGCCCTGGCTGGTGTAATTCAGTGGATTGAGCACTGGCCTATGAACCAAGCGGTCACCAGTTTGATTCCCAGTCAGGGCACATGCCTTGGTTGCAGGCCAGGTCCCTGGTTGGGGTTGTGTGAGAGTCAACCAGTTGATATATCTCTCACACACTGATATTTCTCTCCCTCTCTTTCTCTCTCCCTCCCCATCTCTCTAAAAATAAATAAATACATTTAAAAAAATCAACACTCCTATCTTTCCTCCTGCTATGTGCCGATTCCTGGAATAGACTGTTGTCCTGTATCTGGTAGGATTCACATACCCTTTACCCCATATGATTTTCTGGTGCCTGCAAAGTGGCACGGGGATCCATTTTGTCTTGCAGTAACCCAAGACATGTCTTGTATGTAAGTTTCCCTTAATAAACTCTATGAATTACCAGACTGGAATGGCCAGCCTATTTCTTTGGTCTTTCCCTGCCTTCTGTTTACAGAAGTGGATTTTAGGTCTTGGGGCTTTTATGTGGGTCTGCATGTGTGAAGTTTCTGAGCCTTAGCTACCCTGTATAATGTTGACTGGACCCTGCCCTCAAGTAATGTGTCATAAAAAAAAAGGGAAAATCACCCAGTTTCTTTCCTTTCTTTCAAATTTTGACTCTCCTCCATTTCTGCCTGTTTTGGTCACTTTTTAATGTCTTTCTATAGTTGTTTTCCTATATTGATAAGTTTTAGCTGTGAAATGGTTGGTTTGATACAATCCACGCAACCATTAATGGAAGTGGATCCTCACTTTTTCTTTAACCAACAAAAACCTGCTCCATATCTAGACATCTGTATTGTATTTATTTATAACAACCTTGTTGGACCAAACCTTTTGGAAAGAAGTCTGCATTCCCTCATCTTCTGGTGCTCTTATCTCATTGTTCTGCTGCAAATAAGCTTTCAGACTACTAACAGGTCTTTTATTTGTCCTGGCTTAGCCCTCCAATTCTATTACTGAGGGTTAGTGAATAGAAACATTATAGACTGAGGACTTTTTTTTCAAGGAAGTTGCCTAAGAACATTCCCAAGAATTCCATTCAGTTATTCTTTCTTTATTGACTAGGATATTTATACAGTTTTTCTGAAGGGTTGCACAGTACATTTCTGAATAAAGGGAATTTGAGTTCACACCCAATGGCATAATTACAAAAGGAGAAAGGATTATCACCCTGGGACATGTGTCGAGGAGGTGAAAAACACTGCAAAGTGATACAGTCAAGGCCATATGATCAACTCAATTCAAGAAAACTTTGCCCTGGCTGGGTTGCTCAGTTGGTTGGAGCATCATTCCAGAACCAAAAGGTTGTGGGTTTGATACCTAGGTTTTGGGTTCAATCCCCAATCAGAGCTTATACAGGAGGTAACCAACTGATATTTATTTCTCACATAAAACTCACTCTTCTCTCTCTCTCCCTCTTTCCCTTCCTCTCTGTCTGAAATCAATAAACATATTATCAGGTGAAGATTTAAAAAATAATTTAAAAAAGAAAACTTTATGTGCCAAACCATTCTGGTCTCGTAGGCCAGGGGGGAGGGAGAAGTTTTTCTAAAAAATAACTTTATTAAGATCTAATTGATATAGCATATTATAATTTTCTTAAAGAATGAATAATATCTGAATAAATAAATAAAAAGTTCCTAAACAACTTCTTCAGTAACTAGTACTATATAACAGAAAGGTCAACTTGACTTAAATAATAAAGAAATAATAAAGGAGTTAACTATCTCATATAATAGAAAGTATAGAGGAAGACCCATATATATGGAGGTTTGACAGGAAGTACTTAGGTTCTTTCAATATTTTTAGCCTGACATTACTGATAGCAAAATGACTATAACAGTTCCTGGCAATGCATCCAGAAATAACATTCAGAGGTGGGGGAAAGGCCACTCTTGGACTATCCTTTTTATGAATAAAGAAGTTTTCCAAGAACAACTCTAGCAGACTTTCCTCCATATCTAATTGCCTTCCATTAAATCAATCTCCTAGCAAAGGGGATGACTTCCATTCAGAAATACCTTAATTGGCTTAGACTAATCAGGATTTACCCTTGGGTTGGAAATGAATCTCCTTCACTTGAGTCATAAGGGGGATCAGTGGGTACCTAAGAAAATGAGGGTTGCTAGGTATACAATGTGACTTCCCCTAACATATGAGTCTCAAAGAAAATATATGTATGGTGTTTGGGGCATCATTTACATAAATTACTTGGACAACTTTTAATATATTAAGGCTAGGTTGATTATTAGCATACAGTCATATTATTTCAGTGGCTCTCTCAACAAAAAGTTTGTTTATATGAGGAGAACATAAACAAATAATCAAAGTTGATTTGTTTTTCAGTATAAAGGAGTTAGAGCATATAAAGGAGACTTCTCCCAAAGAAAGAGACTTGATTTGGGTTGGTGAACATATAATACAATATAGAGATGGTGTGTTATAGAATTGTACACTTGAAACTTATGTAATTTTATTAGCCAATGTCACCCAAAAAACTCAATTTAAAAACAATTAAAATAACACATTTAGAATAATGTGTTTAGTTTAAGGCATTACACTTTATGAAAACTGACAAAACTAGGGTGCATCAAAGAAATCATATACTATGAAGATTATAAAAATAAGCTAGGGATATTTAACTTGGAAAAAACTCTTGGGAGAATATAACAGAAGTCTTAATTTATTTGAAAGGCTAGTAGGTGGAAGAGAGTATAGACTTATTCTATGTAGCTCCACAGGTTAGAAATAGGACTAATAGCTGAAATTATAGTGAAAAACCCCCTTTTCAAGTTCTTTCCAGTCTATAAGAATGTTAAGTATTCCCAACAACCTGGACTATCTGGTCTTCAGTGCTTCTTTGTTATGGTCTTCTCCTACAAACCATGGTGTTTAATTAATGCCTTAATTTTTCCCTTCTTTAGGACTGCCTGGATCCTCTCTGTTGTTTTTTCACTGTGGTGGACAGAATAATACCCTTCTCCTCAAAGGAACCTGTGAATATGATAGGTTACATGTAGCAAAAGGGAATTAATGTTGAAGATGGAATCAATCAAGTGATCAACTAATTTTATGATAGGGAAGTTATCCCTCTTATTCAGATAGACTCGATGTAATCACAAGTGTTCTTAAAAGTGGAAGAGAGAATTGAAAATGAGAACCAGAGAGATGACAACCTGATGTTGCTGGCTTTGAAGGTAAAGGAATGGGACAATGAGACAAAGAAATCAGGAAGCCTGTAATATATATCTTTCCACAATTTAATCTTAGTCCAGCGAGATCTATGTAGGACTTCTGATCTTCAGAACTTTAACATGATAAATTTGTGGTTTTTTTGGCAATTAAATTTATAACAACTTGCCACAATAGCAAGAGAAAACTAATACATTTATTTTGGTTTTGGCCTTTCTTGGCACTGATTCCATTTCCATTGAAATCCTTGAGATCTTTCAGGCCAAATTCAGAGATCTTAATATATACTCTACCTACCTTGATTTCTTTATTAATGTCAGCAAAATTAATTAATGAAACCACCGAATAATTCTGAAGTCAACAAAGATGGCTATTATTATATAAATGTATGCAATTTTTAAAAATGGACTTAGAAGCAAAGATGCAATTGAAATTCCACTTGCCTATAGTTCTAAAATTCTTTATTAGCCAATCATTTCTGGAGTGCCTATAAAATATTCAGCATTGTATTCTAGATAAGTTTAAAAATTGGGGTGACACATATGGCAGAGTCCTTGGGAATACACAGAAGACACCTCTGCTGAGCAAAGACAGCTGACAGGAGAAGAGGTAGAAACTGAGAGATAAGAAGTGAAAGGCAGATATAGTGGGAGGTAGATAAAATTTAATGGATAATTTTTTAGAATTATCCAAATTAGAGAAAAAGAGAAGGATCAAAAACAAAGAAAGGCCATAATTCAGTTGGTTATGATAGGGGAAGTCAAGAGTTAAAGATTTTAGCTTCAGTGATAATTGATAGGCTTAAGTGATTAAAGCTTTGGAAAGTTGTCATTCCAGGAGGTGACAAGCAATTCAACCTTGTTCCCCAGGAGGTCTGCAAGGATGGAGATGGAGGGATGTAGATAAAGAACTGTTGATCAACAGATAAAGAAGTACTAAAAAAACCACCACACAGGACTGCAATTTTTATCCAATTAACCTTTTTCCCCAACCCCTTACCTACCCTTTATTTTCCTTGTAAAAAGATTGGCTTGAAATGAAATATTAAGATGGTTTGTGAGGGTACACAACCTGCCATCTTCTCAGGTCAGCAACACCTGAATAGCACCTATAAAGAGTCAATCCTTGTCTTTACTTATTGGTTCTGGTAGTGACAGGCAGAACAAATGCCAACTTTTCCAGTTTCAGTTAGTGTTATCCCGATAGCCCAAAAAAAACAAAGAGCACAGGAAATGTGGCAAAAATAAGAACTCTCAGGAGACTTGATGTCTTGACCATAAAGAGAACCAACAAATATTTACAGAAGAAATGTCTTGTTTACTGTGATTTCTTCTCGGTAGAAAATCAGGAAAGATGCTAGAGCTATTTAACATATATTAGGTGTGACTAAGGTCTAATTATAATTTTATATATTCTATAATTTTTCTTTATATTACAGAACTTAAAAAATTGTATACTAGTTCTCAGTATTTATTGATAAGGAATCTACCAAATCTTTAGAAAGCAATCAAATTTGAATGTCAAAATTTCATTCAATGCCAGTTATCTCATTAACTATATAAAAGACTTGGGGCTTGTAACTGAAGAAAAAAATGGAATTAATAGAGCCAGCAATATTCCTTCTGGGTTCACATATCTGTAGGAAATTATTATCTTTAAAAGGCATTTACATTGCTATAATCATTACAGCATTATTTACAATACCCAAGACAGGAAAATAATCTATGTATCTACTGAAGGATGAACGGATAAAGACCATGTGATATATATATATATACAATATACATATTGTATATATGTATATATATACAGAGAGAGAGAGACAATGTTTTTTATATATGTATAAATTTAGCCATTCAAAAAGAAGAAAATCTTGCCATTTGTGACAACATGGATGAATCTTAAGGGTATTATGCTAATCAAACAAATCAGACAGAGGAAGACAAACACTATGTGCTCTCTCATATGTGGAATCAAATATCTAAACTCATAGAAACAAGGCAGACTGTGGTTGCCAGGGTGCAGGGCAGGGGCTGTGGGGAAGAGAAGTGGAAGCGGATAAAGGTAGCCAAAGGGTACAAACTTCCTTATAACATAAATTCTGGGGATGTAATGGGCCTGACCAGGGCCTTCCCCTCACAGGACATCCACTGGCCCCACCCTCCCAACTCCTGGTGGCCCAGCCCTGTGAAGTTGGGCTCTCCACGAGTTCTAGGCAGAATCTTAGGGCAGACTGAGTTGTATAGGTGTGAGACAGGGACCATTCCCCTCACCTTCCCATGAGCCTGACTGGTGTCATCCCTCACAGGAGATCTTGTAGCCCCATCTTCTGGACTTTCAACAGCCCGACCCTGCTGAATATAGGCTGTTCGGGAGGTCTGGGACAAATCCAGGGTAGCCTGAGTTGTGTGGCTTTAGGATAAGGCCATTTTTTTATTCACATGCCCAACAAGTGGAAAGCCTACCCTTCATGTGGCCAACCATTGATCCGTTTAGGCCTGATTTAACTCTGTTGGCCTCACCCTGACAACTCCCTGAGACCTTGCTCTACCACAAAGGTCTGCAAGAAGCAGGCAGGTAGCAGCTAGCTTTGGTGTACCTTGGGACTTTTGCTGACTAGCTTCAGATGCACACTGGCACGAGTATGAACCTGTATCAGTCCAGTGAATACCACTCAACCCTACCTCATGACTCACTGAGAAGCTGCCTCATGCAACTCAAGTACTGCCAGAGACTCCTATAGTGACTAAGTCTAATAGGAAGCCAGCATGTGGAAACAGGTGGAGGTGGATCTCAGGGAGCCTTAGACCTCTGAGGACCTACCCCCAGGGCAGGAGCCATCCTTGGTGCAGAGCTTGGTCCTGCCTGTGCACACTGAGGGGATCCATAGACTGTGTATCATTTTGTAGCTCCAGACAGATTGCCCATGGCCAGCCAGGCAGCATCTAACTAGAGTCCCTCCCAAAAGGTCCCAGAACACACCCAGTGGCCAGCTTCAGAAACATCAGAGCAGGATCCAATTAACTTCATAAGTGGCCAATTTAAAGGGAGATTTCACGAGGCATCAAATCCTAGTGAGGCAAATTCTGCTTTGTGTGGTCAGGGCCTGCACAGCAATTCATGCACTGTGGTCAGGGCTGGACCTCACAATCTGCCACCTTGAGGGTGGACCCCATGTATGGATGGTCCAACAGCAATCAAAACACACATAATACATACAAGGGACATTTCAGGAATGCCCAGCTCAGGTGATCAAGGAGTTTGCATCACTGGGTCCCACAGGACACCTACTATATAAGGCCACCTTACCAAGACTGGGAGACATAGAAGAACGACTTAATATACAGAAACAGAGGCAGCCAAAATGAAGGCACAACAAAACATGCCCTAAATAAAGGAACAGGAAAAAGCTCCAGAAAAAGAACTAAATACAATGAAGGCAAGTAATCTACCAGATACAGAATTCCAAAACGGATTATAGGGTACTCAAGAAACTTAGGGAGAACTTCAGCAGAGATAGCAATCATTAAAATGGACATAGAAGTCATAAAAAAAACCTGTCAGAAATAAAGAATACAATATTTGAAATGAAGAATACCCTAGAAGGAATAAACAGGTTACATGAAGCAGAGAATCAAATCAGTGATTTGGAAGAAAAGGTAGCAGAAAACATCCAAACACAGCACCAAAAACAAAATAAAAAATTTTAAGGTGAGGATAGTATAAGTAACTTTGAAAACATTAGTGTAAAAGCATTCACAGGCATCAAAAGAAGAGAGAGAGCAAGGGATTGAGAACTTATTTGAACAAATAAGGACTGAAATCTTCCCACACCTGGTGGGAAAAAAAAGGCACACAAATTTAGGAAGTGCAAAGAGTCCCAAACAAGATTAACCCAAAGAAGCCCAAGACGCATCATAATTAAAATGCCAAAAAAGATTAAAGATAAAGAAAATCTTAAAAGCAGCGAAGGAAAGAAAGTTAGTGGAAGCTCTACTTACAGTGCAGCTTCCATAAGACTGTCAGCTAATTTCTCATCAGAAACTTTGCAGGCCTGGAACTGGCATGACATGTTCAAAGTGATGACAAGCAAGGACCTACAACCACCATTACTCTACCCAGCAAGTTTGTCATTTAGAATCAAAGCAGATGTAAGGAGCTTCCCAGAGAAGAAAAAGCTTTAAAAACTGTTAAAAATCAGTATACACAAAACATTAAAGGAAATTCCTTAAGATGAAGAAAATAAAATCAAAGATAATAAAAAACTTCCAATCACTACATATCAGTCATTACTTTAAATATAAATGAATTAAATGCTCTAATCAAATGACATAGGGCAACTGAATGGATAAGATAACAAGACCCAACATATGCTGCCTACAAGAGACCCACTTCAGGTTGAAAGACACAAGTAGACTAAAAGTAAAAGGATGAAAAAGATATTTTATGCAAACAAGAATGAAAGAAAGCTGGGTTAGCAATTCTTATATCAGACAAAATAGACTTTAAAACCAAGGCTATCTTAAGAAACAAAGAAGGACACTACATAATGATAAAGGGATTAATCCAACAAGAATATATAACCCTTGTAAACATTTATGCACCCAATATAGGAGCACCTAAATATGTAAAGCAAGTCTTGATGGACATGTAGGGACAGATCCACAGTAATATAGTCATAATAGGGGATTTTTAATACCTCATTGACATTAATAGATAAATCTGTCAAACAGAAAATCAACATAGAAGCAGTGGTCTTAAATGGCATAATAGACCTGACAGATTTAATTGCTATCCTCAGAGCATTTCACCACAGAGCAGTAGTATATACATTCTTTTCAAGTGCACATGAAGCATTTTCTAGGACATACCACATGTTAGGTCACAAAACAAGTTTCAATAAATTTAAGAAGATTGAAATTATATCAAGCATCTTCTCTGAACATACTAGTATGAAACTAGAAATCAATCACAATAAAAACATATGAAAGCTAAATAACATGCTACTAAACAATGAATGGGTTAACAATGGAATCAAAGAAGAAATAAAAAATACCTCAAAACAAATGAAAATGAGAACACAGCAATCAAAAATCTGTGGAATTCAATGAAAGCAGTCCTAAAAAGGAATTCATAGCATTGCAGACCTACCTCAAGAAATAAGAAAAAGCTCAAATAAACAATCTAACCTTACACTTAACAGAACTAAAAAAAAAAAAATCCAAAGTGAGTAGAAGAAAGGAAAATATAAATAAAAATAAATACAAATACATGAAATACAGTCTAAAAATACAATACAAAAAATCAATGTAACTAATATCTGCTGCTCTGAAAAGATAAACCAGATTGATAAACCTTTTTTAATTGAATTTATTGAGTGACACTTGTTAACAAAATTATACAGGTTTCAGACATACAATTCATCTGTACACTGGATTGTGTGTTAACCACTTGAAGTCAAGTTTCTTTCTAACACCATTTATTCCCTCCTACCCTCCTTCAACTCCTCACAACCCACCCCTCTTGGCATGGCATCACCACACAATTGTCCATGTCCAGGAGTTTTCTCTCTCTTTCTCTTTTTTTTTTTTTTTTGCTTTTTGGTCAGTCCCTCAACACCTCCACAACTTCCTCCACTTCCCAACAAGATACACTTTTAACCAAACTCATCAAGAAAAAAGAGAGACAATCTAAATAAATAAAAGCAGAAATGAAAGACAAGTAACAACTGACACCACAGAAATACAAAGGATTATAAGACAACATTAATGAGAAACAAATTGGAAAATATGGAAGAAATGGACAAATTCCTAGAAACATGTAATTTTTCAAAACTGAATCTAGAGGAAACAGTAAATCTGAACAGACTGATTACAACTAACGAAATTGAAGCACTAAGAAAAAAACTCTCAACAAACAAAACTCCTAGACCAGATTACTTCACAGGTGAATTTTACCAAACTTTCAAAAAAGAACTAACACTTATTCTTCTCAAACTATTCCACAAATTTCAAGAGGAGTGAAGATCTCAAACTCATATTAAGAGGCCAGCATTACCCTAATTTTAAAGCCAGACAAAGACACTACAAACAAATGAAATCATAGGCCCATATCCCTGATGAACATAGATGTAAATATTCTCAACAAAATATTAGCAAACTGAATCCAGCAATACATTAAAAAGATCATACACCATGACGAAGTGGGCTTTATTTGGGGGTGCAAGGTGGGTACCATATCTGCAATCAATTAATGTAATACACCACATAAACAAAATAAAGGCTAAAAGTCATATGATCATATTGATAGATGCAGAAAAAAAAGCTTTTGACAAAATCCAGCACCAATTCATGATAAAACTCTAAGTAAAACTGGACTAGACAGAACATATCTCAACATAATAAAGCCCATATATGCAAACCCACAGCTAACATCATATTCAATGGGGAAAAACTAAAAGCATTTTCCTTAAGATCAGGAACAAGTCATGGATGTTCACTTTCGCCTCTCTTAGTCAACATAGTACTGGAAGTCCTAGCCACAGCAATCAGAAAAGAAGAAATCAAAGATATCCAAATTGCCAAGGAAGAAGTAAAACTGTCCCACTATTTGCAGATAACATGATATGTACACAGAGAACCCAAAAGATTGAACAACAAAAAAATACTGGAACTAAGCAATAAATTCAGTAAAGTAACAGGATATAAAACAAAATTGCATTTTTATATACCAATAATGAACTATCAGAAAGGGAAACTAAGAAAACAATGACATTTACAATTGTTTCAAAAAAGTACCGAGGCCCTGGCTGACATGGCTCAATAGACTAAGTGCTGGACTGCTAACCAAAGGGTTGCTGGTTTGATTCCCAGTCAAGGGACATTCCTGGGTTGCAGGACATGTAGGGAGCACTGGAGAGGCAACAACACACTGATGTTTCTCTCCTTCTCTTTCTCCCTCCCTTCCCCTCTCCCAAAATAAATAAATAAAATCTTTAAAAAAAATACCTAGGAATAAATTTAACCAAGAATGTAAAAAGCCTGTACTGAGAAAATTATAAGACACTGAAGAAAGAAACTGAAATACAAGAAGTTCCGGCCAAGATGGAAGGAACCTTCACTTCCTCATACAACCAAAAGTAGGATATCAACCAATCTAAAATCAATAAAAACCCAGAAGCACCAGAAAATCAAACTGCATGGAACTCCAACAACAAAGGAAAGAAAAAATCAACCAGAACAATTAGACCTGTAAGGCAGCGAGCCAGGAGGGTCAGCTTAGAAAAACTGAGGCAAGGCGGCAGACTGGGCACATGGGGCTGGCTACAGCAAGGTGGCAGGCTGTGTGGGCAGGGCTGACTTAAGCAGAAACTGAGACTCAGAGTTGACTGTGGATTACTGCAATTGCTGTGGTGGGAGAAACTCCCACTCTCACAAGAGTCCATTGGAACATGCACTGGAGACGGGCAGGCAAGCTGCACTGTTCCCTCTCTGGCCCCTCCCACACAGGCAGCTCCACAGCACAGCAAAGAGTTGCCCTGCCCAGGTGAATACCTAAGGCCCTGCCTGCTTACAACTTCTTAGCTGCACTGAACAAAGAAATGTGGTCTAAATAACAGAGCAAAACCTCAGAAAGAGAACTAAGCAATGAGGAGATAGCCAACCTATCTGATGGAGAATCTAAAGCCCTGGTAATCAAAATACTCACAAATCTGATTGAGCTTGATTGCAAAATGAAATATAGCAAAATGAAATTAAGCAAAATATTCAGGGAACCAACAGTGACAGGAAGGAAACCAGGGCTGAAATCAACAATGTGGAACAAAAGGAAGAAATAAACATTCAACCAGAACAGAATGAAAAACAAGAATTCAAAAAAGTGAAGAGAGGCTTAGGAACCTCTGGGACAATCTGAAATGTTCCAATATCCAAATTATAGGGATGCCAGGAGAAGAACAACAGCAAGAAATTGAAAACTTATTTGAACAAATAATGAAGGAGAACTTCCCCAATCTGGCAAAGGAAATAGAATTCCAGGAAGTCCAGGAAGCCCAGACAGTCCCAAAGAAGTTGGACCCAAAGAGGAACATACCAAGGCACATCATCATTAAGTTACCCAAGATTAAAGATAAAGAGAATCTTAAAAACAACAAGAGATAAGGAGACAGTTACCTACAAAGGAGCTCCCATCAGACTTATCAGCTGATTTCTCAAAAGAAACCTTGCAGGCAAAAGGGGGCTGGAAAGAAGTATTTTAAGTCATGAAAGGCAAGGACCTACATCCAAGATTATTCTATCCTGCAAAGCTTTCAGTTAGAATGGAAGGGCAACTAAAGTGCTTTCCAGATAAGGTTAAGTTAAAGGAGTTCATCATCACCAAGCCATTATTATATGAAAGGTTAAAGGGAGTTATCTAAGTTAAAAAAAAAAAGATTAAAAATGTGAATAGTAGAATGACAACAAACTCACAACTATCAACAAATGAACCTAAAAAAAGAGAAAGAAAAACAACGAAAACAAAAACTAAGGAAACAACTAGAACAGGAATAGAATCAGAGAAATGGACATCACTAAAGGATTTCAGTGGGGAGGGGGAAGGGAGGAATAGGGGGAAATGTACAGGGAAGAAGAAGCATAATTAGTAGGCATAAAATAGGTGGGTAGAGATAAAAATGGTACAGGGAATAGAGGACTCAAAGAACTTATATGTACAACCCATGGACATGAACTAAGGTGGGGGGAATGCTGGAGAGATGGGGGGCAGGTGGAGGGGAGATAAAGGGGGGAAAATTGGGAAAACTGTAATAGCATAATCAATAAAAAATACTTAAAAAGAAAATGAGATACAAATAAATGAAAGCACATAATGTGCTCATGAATAGGAAGAATATAATTAAAATATCCATACTTCCCCAAAGTATCTATAGATTCTATATAATTACTATCAAAATGTCAATAGCATATTTTGCAGAACTAGAACAAATAGCAACAGCAATCCTGAGAAAGAAGAACAAACTTGGAGGGATCATGATACCTACTATCAAACTATATTACAAGGCCATAGTAATCAAAACAGCATGATACTCACATTAAAACAGACACATAGATCAAGGAGACAGAATAGAGAGCCAAGAAATAAACTCATACCTCTATGGTCAATTACTATTTCACAAGGGAGGCAGGAACATACAATGGGGTGAAGATAATCTACTCAATAAGTGATGTTAGTAACATTGGACAGATATGTGCAGAAAATTGAAACTAGACCAACTTCTTATACCATATACAAGAATAAACTCAAAATTAATTAAAGACTTCACTGTAAGCCAATACTGATATTATGAAAAATTGTAAAAGAAAACATATTCAGTAAAATCTTGGACACTTCCCTTAGTAATATTTTTTTCTGATATATCTCATTGGGCAAGATAAACAATGGGACTGTATCAAATTAAAACATTATTACACAGCAAAGAAACCATCAACAAATTGAAAAGACAGCTCATTGCATGGGAGAACATATTCACCAATGCTATATCTGATAAGGAATTAATGTCCAAATTTTATAAAGAACTTACACAGCTCAACACCAAAAAAACCCCAAAATCCAATAAAAATGGGCAAAGGACCTGAATAGATACTTCTAAAAAGAGGACATACAGATTGCCCATAGACATACGAAAAAATGCTCAATGTCACTAGTCATCAGAGAAATGCAAATTAAAACAAGATATCACCTCAAACTTATCTGAATGCCTGTGATCGATAAGTCAATAAACATCAAGCGTTGGTGAGGTTGTGAAGAAAAAGAAATCCTCATGCACTGTAAGTGGAAATGCAGACTGGTAGAGCTATATGGAAAACCTTTAAAAATTTCTCAGAAAATTAAAAATGGAACTGCCTTATGATCTAGTGATTCCACCTCTGGGTATACACCTGAAGAAGTTCCAACACTAATTTGAAAGAATACATGCACCCATATTTTCATTGTAGCATTATTTACAATAATCAAGTTATGGAAGTAATCCAAGTGCTCACCAATAGACAAGTGGATAAAATGTGGTGGTACAAGAAAAGGGAAAAACAAACAAACAAACAAGCAAGCAAAAAGTGGTGATACATATACACAGTGACATATAATTCAGCCATACAAAAAGAATAAAATTTTACCATTTGCAACATTGTGGATGGACCTAGAGGGTATTAAGCTAAGTAAAATAAATTAGTTGGGAAAAGGCAAATACCATATAATTTCACTTATGTGAAGAATCTAAAGAACAATGTATATGGCCCTGGCTGGGTGGTTCAGTTGGTTGGAGCATCATCCGTATACCAAATGGTTGCAAGTTTCATACCCTGTCCAGGTGCAGCCTAGAGGAGGCAACTCATCAATGTTTCGCTCTCACATCGATGTTTCTCTCTCTCTCTCCCCCTCCCCCACCTCTTTTTCTCCCCTTCTTTCTTTTAAATCAATATATCCTTAGGTGAAGGTTAAAAAAACAGAACAATATGAACAAACAAAGAAGAAACAGACTCATAGATACTGATTGATGTTTGCCCGAAGAAAGGGGACATGGTGGACTTTGTCCCCTTGTCCCCCAGGGTGAAAAAAGTGAAGGGTTTGAGAAGTACAGATTGATAGTTGCAAAATAGTCATGGAGATATAAAGTACAGCATAGGAAATATAGTCTTTAATATCACAGTAATTCTGTATGGTGCCTGATGGGTACTGGAAATATCAGGGGAAACACTTTAAAAAGTATATGGTTATCTAATGACTATGTTGTGCACCTCAAAATAATACAAAATAATATTGAATATAAACTGTAAGTAAATATTAAAATATAATCTGAAAATCAAAAAAGAGAAAGAATTAAGAGCACCTGCATAACAAATTATATAAGTGAAAAAGGCAAGACAAACAAGTTTTTAGAAAAGGAATTGCAATCATATTTCTCTATAATAAATAATATTTCATCATCATAATGATATAAACATTCCTCATTGGTTTATAAAAAACAATGATGCTAGCAAATAGGAAGAATGGGAAAATTTGAGGTGGTTGTTTAGAACAAGCCAAATTGTTGTCTGTCAAATTTTAAGTCAACAGATAATGTTTACAGTTGATAAAATAAGAAATGTCAGTGTAAGTTCATTATTGAGAAAATGAAGATAAGTACTAGAAAAAATCTATAAAAGCTAAAAGTACTTGCCTTTCAATATTATTGAAAAGGGGCTTTCAATATTACGATTTTTATATTTACAGTATGGATCAGTTTGATAATGACTTATTGTGGTAGGCTGAATCAAAGATGTTCATGTCCTAAATTCTTAGAACCTGTAAACATATTACTTAACAGGACAAAAGATATTTGGTAGATGTGATTAAGATAAGTATCCTGAGGTCAGGAAATCATCCTGGATTTTCTGGTAAACCTAATATAATCATAAAAGTTCTTATAAGAAGGAGGCAAGAGGGATAGAGTCAAAGAGGAGATGTGATGGTAAATTAGAGGTTGGAATGATGCAATCCTGACTTTGAAGATGGAAGAAGTCCCTGAGCCAAGGAATGTAAGTGGCCTCTAGATGCTGGAAAAAGCAAAGAGTAGAATTCTCCCCTAAATCTTTAGTAGGAACACAGCCCTGATAACTCATATTACACTTCTGAACTCCAGAACTGTAAAATAAATTTGTCAGCTTTAAGCCACTAAACTTGTGGTAATTGTTACAGCAGCAAGAGATAACTAATATATATATTTAGAAAATAAGAAAAAATAAAGCATGCTAAAGCATAAATTATAGAAAACTGACCATCTACTGACAAAAGTAGTTCAAAGTGAAGGAATAAATCAATCTGAATTAGAAAGGGATAATTTGAATATACTTATATGATTTTATGATTACTAATTTGAGTTAGAACAAGGTTAGGTAACTAAATACTAGTCACATGTGAGTCAATGCTTAGCCACATTCTAATATCTTTACCATATGTATTTTTTATTATCCCTCCTCCCTTTTTTACTTCCCCACTCCTTGGTGTATCTCCTTTCTTCCTGTCACTGATATACTGTTGAGATAGCGATCTGGCTCCCCAGTCCAGTTATTCTATCATATCTTGAAATATTCCCTATGTCAGTCAAGGTTCTCCAGAGAAACAAGACCAATTACATATAGAGAGACTTGTTTTAATGAATAGGCTCCCATGATTGTGGGGGCTGGCAAATCCAAAATCCATATATCCATTTGGCAGACTGGAAACTCAGCAGGAGTTGCCACTGCAGACTTGAAACAGAGCTCTCTTTTTCCCAGGAAATCTTCATTTTTGTTCTTAAGGCCTTCAACTTCAACCCACTTATCAATAGTGATATCTTTTACTTAAATCAATTGATTGTAGTTGTTAACCACATCTGCAAATTTCCTTCACAGGAACACCTAGTTTAATTATGTAACTGAGTTCTATATTTTGGCCAAGTTGACAGATAAAATTAACAATAGTTAATTGTTATTAACTATTCTTAGTTAATAATATTAAACAGATAAAATTAACATTAATTAATTGTTATTAACAACCCCCAATTCTTGAGGAGTGGGTGGTAGGCACTGTATTTGTGCTCTACTACTTTTGCTTACAGATGGCTGGTTCAAGAGTGGACACATCACTCCCACAAGACTATACAATGACCTTACTAAGGACATACTAAGGAAAATAGAAAAAACAACAGCTGGCCCTCTCTGGTGTGGTGGCAGCCATGAGATATAAAGACTGGAAGATATCTATGGTCACATGAACAGCTACTGTACTGGAAGAGACTGAAGTCAACTTACAGAAAGAAAGAGACAAGATATGGAAGAGTCTTGGTTACAAATAAGGCCCAGAGGCACCCCTGCATTTTGAGTGCTTTAATTTCTTTTAGCTCTATGATCCTCTTATTCCTTTGTTTCCTAAACTAGATTGAGCTGGAATTTATGTCATGTGTAACTAAGAGTCTTGACTAAGAGAAGGATATAATATTCTTTGTTTTTTACAAATATTCATTTTTTCCCTCTTCTTCAGGGTACATGGCAGGTTACACACTTTGAATAGGCATGACTACCTGATTTGCTTTATCAATGAATCATGATTGGAAGTATAACACTTTATGAGCAAGTAAGAGATGTGCCAGGTTCACAGTGCCTGCAGTGATTGTAGAAACACATGTCACTTGGTGCCTCCAACAGCTGAGTTCCTAAGCGACAGCAAGGAGCAGGAAATCCCAGCAAACTGCAACTGTATATGTATCATAAGCAAGCCATAAATGTCTGTGATATTAAGCCACTGAGATTTTTTTCTGTTACTGCATTATAATCTAGCCTACCTTGATTAACACAGAGGGCACTTACCTTCATAATTTTTCCCATAATGTATTCATTAAGAAATATTGACCTAATATATGGACATAACAGTACACAGAATAGATGTAATTCCTGCCCTCCCTAGTAAGAAAGACAAACAAGCAATCCCAATAAAGTGTGATGTGCAAGAAAAGTATAGGGCACAAAGGGAGCAACACAAGCCTATGTCATCTACCACCTATGGGAAGGTGTGGAGAGGCTTCCTGGATGAAGTCATATAAAAGATGAGTGGAGGGGAAGTAGGAGATTGAAGGGTGAGGAGTAGAGAGATTCTCTACAGGAAGAAACAGCAGGGATAACATTGGACTTATTAATCCCCCCCTACCCAACCCTCTACTTTTCCTAGGCTGAATTAGGATAACATATACACTGATAAAAATGTGAAGTTGTTTTTACATAGTGGTGTTAATTATCAATTAATAGTCTAACTTCAGAGTAATGCCACCTTTCTTATTTTATCTTATTTATTTTTAGAGAAAAAGAGAGAGACAGAGATTTGTTGTTCCACTTATTTATGTATTCTTGGTTGATTCTCATATGTGCCCTGGCCAGAGGATCAAACCCTCAACCTTGGCTTATTGGGATGACACTCTAACCAACTGAGCTATCCAGCCAGGGCCAATTTCACCTTTGTACAATAGTGTCTGTGCAATTATTCAAACAATTTACTACATTTGAGTTTAATGTTTTATAAAACTTAAAGAGGAAATGAAAAGTGTTGCTAATAACAATATGATTGAGAAAAAAGTAAAAAAAAAAATTAGATTTGCCTAAAGTTGTGAATCCCCAGCCTAAATCAGAAGCTTATTGGATTTAAGTTGATTGACTATAAATTCACATGGGAAGAAAAAGAACTACATTAAATAACATTTGGGAAATATTGGAAATTTATCCTTGACAAAATTATGCCTAAAATATAAAATACAATAAGAGATCAAAATGTTATTAAAATTATAAACTGATAATTACCACCCATTAATATTGCAATGATTCAGCCGAAGAAAGAGTATGGTATAAATGAAAACAGGTATGCAACTTACTAAAGAATCTGTTATTCAAAAGAAAGCTGGAATTCAAAATTTTCATTAATTTTTCAAAGTTTATGTCAGTAACAAAAGTGGTATCAATACTTTGTAAAATCTACATTATCAATTTATTTCCAACATGAAAATAAATTTTGTCTACTAAATCTCACCACAAATGAGAGGATAAGAATGTGAGTAAAGAACTTATAATATTTAATGTTTAATCTGTTTTAAATATATAAGGTCTACTCAGAAAGTATCTGGCCATGAAATGTGAAAAATAGAGGCATTTATTACAGGTACAAGATACAACAAACACTGTACGTAGGACAATTATGCCTCAGTCCCCTTGAAAGTAGGCACCTTGGGACCTTACACAGCTCTACCAGTCATGGTCAGCTGCCCTGTCATATTTTCCCGAATGTCATTGATGGTCTAAAATCTCTTCCCTTTCAAACGTGATTTTACTTTTGAGAAAAGACAGAAGTCACAGGGCACCAGATCTGGGCTGTAGTAGGGCTGAGTCACCTGGGTGATTTGATGTTTTACCAAAATAATCTGCATGAGATATGATACAAAAGCAGGTGCGTTTTCATGATAAAATTGCCGATCACCTGTTGCCCACAGCTTCGGCCTTCTGAATCAACCAAATAGTTTCTGCAAATAATGTTCAAGCTTAATGGAAAATTTGATATAGATTCATTGCTCTATTTATCCAGTCATTTTGAATGCGATGGCCACACAGTACACATGCTCACTAAATGGCATCTACTGCCCCCTCTGAACAGTACTGTGAAGTCATCATTGTTCACAAATGCATTCCAGTCCACTCTTTACATCAGTGTTGTTCAAACCACTATCATTATATTAACAATTGCTCAACTTCCTACAGACCATATAGGAGGGGTTAAAAACTAAAACTTTTCTACAACAGTTGGGAATTTTATAATATTGACATTATAATTATTAAGACCTGGTATAATGTGTCTTACTTAACTTTTGCTCACTAAACTTTCATACATGCATTTTGGGTGGAACCTATATTCGTGGACCTAAATGTGTGTGCATGTGTGTGTGTGTGAGTGTGGTGGTAAGCAGAGATGAGACTACGGAAGTAAACAAAAATTAGATTGTGTAAGACTGTATAAAACATGAAGGAATTCAGACTATCCTGAGATTAATGGAGGCACTGAAGAAGTTTAGGCAGGGAAGTTATATGATTCTATTTGCCTTCCAGAAGATCATAATGGTTGTAATGTGAATAGTGGACTTAGAGGAGGAGAAGGCTGAACCCATTGGATCTATACTACGATAACAATAAGCAGGTACTAATAGCTTGAATTAGGGAAGTAGTAGTAGAAATGAAGTAGATGGATGATTCTGAGATATACTAAGGTAGAAGGTTTAACAGCTTGGTGATTGAATGGATATTGAGAAAAAAGACAGACTTTCAATGTAAACATTTAGATTTTTGGCTTTGGGCACTTGGTGTGTGATGGAGTTAGTTCAATTTGGACATGCTGTGTTTGAGTTGGGTGCCTATAAAATACCCAAGAGATACCAAGTAGGGAATTGAGTATTTTCACGCTCAGGAGTAAGTTCATGGCTAAAAGTCATCCACATGTGGAAAGTAAAACCATGAGCATAGATGAGATTATCCAAGAAGGATGTGTAGATTAGACTAGAGTGATAAGAGCCTTAAAATTTCTTGGAATGGCAATATTTAAGCAAAAACAGAAGTGTCCAAAGGGCAATGATGAATGGAGAGAAAAGAAACAGTGAATTGTAGTATTACAGAAGCTAAAAGTTGTTCAAAGAGGAAAGAATGGTCAACAGTTAAAATGCTGCTAAAACATTAAAAACTAAGAGATGTCATGTAATAGAGATGATATTGGTGACTTTATTAAGACTAATTTCACAGCTGTGTGTTGAGAATGTAAGCCTGATTACAAATAACTGAAGAGTAACTTTGAAATGACAATTTAGAGATGGCAAGCATAGAGTTCTCAAAAATTCTCTTTAATGAAAGGAAGGAAATTTGAGGTAGAAACTAGAGAGATGGAGAATATATATGAAGGAGATGTTTTAAACAAATGAGCATGGTAATGGCAAAGAACCAGTACTATGAGAGATTGAAGACACAACAGAAAAATTAATATAGCAAGGTTCTCAAGTAGATAAGTAAGAGAAATAAAATAGAGACTGAATGATGGCCTTGTGAAAAGAATGGATAAGTATGGTTCAAAAGTTGTAGGTTTGATCATAATAACATGCACTACTTCATATAATTTTTAATTCTTATAATAAACTACACCGTGTAAGTATTTTAAAAGGCAGAGAGTCATACAATTTGTGCAAGTGTCCTGCTTAATAATACTATTTCCTGTGGCTCCCACGAATTAAACCATCTAGATTTTTGGAATCTAGCCAGACATTCCTTATTTTGTAAGGTGCCTGGTACAAAGCCTGAAATATGGTAAATATTCAATATTAATTTAATTCCCTTTCTTAGTTGACTCTGGACTCAAATAGCTGCTTCACTAATGAGGGCATCTAATTCTTCCTTCTGGCTTCTCAGATCTGTACCTTCTGGTCTAACCCTCTCTACTTAACCAGATTCCTCCTGACTTTATAAATACCTTCTGTCTGGTATATCCCTAAGTCAATCCTTGATAGAATGATAGAATAATTCATTTCAATGAGTCATATTAAAGACTAAATTAGTATTCAGCATGAAGATATGAAGGTATTCAGTGTGTGTACATGCACAGAGAAAAATACAAAAGTCACTAGAAGTTGATACTGGGTATGTGAAAAAAATAATGCAACCTATACAATTGAACAAAAATTAAAGTGGGTATCAATTTTCATAATGACAGATACTGACCACAGACATATTTTTTCAGACTTTGTCAAAATATACTAAAAAGCCCTTAAAAATATTGAACTGGGCTCTTCCTTTATTAATGAGGAAAATGCACAATTTTATTTAGTTATCAAGAATAAAAACTTGTTCGAGGTTGAAAGACTAAAGACACTTGTAGAGAAGTAGAAAATTAAATAGAATCAAACATATCTACTACCTCATTTGAGAGGAATATTTAATTTGGAAGATATATACTAATGTCTTGTAAAACATACTTGATTACATAACAGTAAGAATCAATTTTGGAGCTAGTTCAGTGACAAAATAATGTAAAATACATTATCCCATGCATGTAAACTGTAATTACATCTTAAATAAGATGATATAAAATACTACACTGCAAATCCAAATAGCTGCAAACTCAAAAATTTATCCAATAAGTATGTTATTAACATTTCTCTTAATATATAAAAAATGCAAAAAGAAACAATATAGAAATATTTTCAGCTATACAAATTCAGGGCTTTCATGACTAAAAATGGCTGAGGATTCCACCATTATTTACATACAATTTTTTCTACATAGTAAATGTTTATATCTAATACAATTTTACCTAATTTATCTCTGGGCAAAATGAATGCTATAATTGGACAATGAAGGCTTTACTCATTCACACTTATATGTACTTGCCATGTGCCAGATACTGTTCTAAGCACTCTACAGATATTAACTCATTTTATCTTAAAACCATGTAATAGAATATGGTTTTAAAATAGTAATAAAAAATAACCCTGACTGGTGTGGCTCAGTGGGTTGGGTGTCCTCCTGCAAACCAAAAGGTTGACAGTTAGATTCCTGGTCAGTGCACATGCCTGCATTGCAGGACAGGTTCCCAGTTGGGGGCTTGCGAGAGGTAACCAGTCATCTTTTCTCTCCCTCTCTTTCTCCCTCCCTTCCCCTCTCTCTAAAAATACACAAATAAAATCTTAAAAATAAAATTGCTATTTTCCTCTCCACCTTTCCATCCCATCCATCATAGGTAGTCAGTGAAAGAATAGCAAACATCCAATGAAAGATCTCTTTGACTTATAAGATTTCAGTTAGTTTCTGGCTCTATTTAGAGTTCTCCATGACTTTGGATAAGTTACTGAAACCAAAACTTTCCAAACTTGAATTCAAAGGAGGGTGTTATAATTACAGATGCCTTGGGCTTCACGCCATTCTAACTGAAAGTTTAGAATAGAACGTGAGAGTCTGAACTTCCTTGACAGCTATACAGGTGATTCTAAAAAGCAGCAACACTTGGGAACCATTACTTTAGTAGTCTCATCTTCTAATCCCCTGACAGAATTATGGAAATATGTGGTCCACAAAGGTAGACATGAAGGGGAGCATTATAGACATAAATGGTGAAATCTCCACTTTTCTCCCACCTTCATATAATCTTCTTACATTCCAAAAATTTTTAATGTATAAAAGAAACTGTACTAACTGTCATTCTCCAGAGCATTTGAGATCTTGCTTTGCCCATCAACTATTGTCAGTTTAGCTCAAATAAAATCCTATAAAATTTTTCTACATGTTTGGATGTTTCTTACATAGACAAGATAATGGACAAAACCTCACAAGACTACATGTTTTATTTTGTATTTCTGATTAAACAATGATGAGAATGACAGAAGTTTCATAGGAATGTTCACCTTCATGCTTCAGATAAATTCTTATTATTCTGTAATAGGGACATGAGTAATGCTTTTAACATAAAATTTCAGTTCAATAACTGCAATAGACTAATTGTGAATTCTAAAACATGAGTGTAACAAAAACATATCTACCTTATACTTCTCCCAAAAGCATGTATTACCTCTAAGTAGCAGTGAACATAAGAATTGTAGTTACTAAAATTTTACTTTTTATTCTATTTATCTTTTTTAATGCATAAGGTTTGTTCATAAATAAAAATTAAACTCACAAATCAAGGAATCTAAGCATATTTTAAAACAGAACTCTTTGTTTCAATTTGTTTGAGTTGCCCAGACAGAAAATTTAGGAATGCTCATGAGTTCTACTGGAAATCAGTGCTAATTATTAATATGTACTTACAATTATGCCTATTCATCCAAGCACCTAAAAAGAACTTTTAAGGGATTCATTTGTTATTTCTTATAACATCTCTAAGAGGCAGGCTGGTAGAAAGTTATTCTCTATCTTAGAATCAAAGAAACTAGGTCAGAGAGGTTAAGTGGCTTTAATAGAGTTATACAATGAACAAAACAAAAAAGGAATTCACAGTCCTTGTCCTCATTTCTACTTTAGTACACTGTCCAGTAAATGGTTAATATACCTAAATGTATTTCTATGCTAGGAAAATTGAGAATGCACTTGAATAATCTATGAACTAAAAGTGAGAGTACCCCATTTGTGTTCAAAATGCTGCTCTATAGGAATACAGAATAAGAACTAGTAATTTTTGTACGCTGTAGCTATTATTTGCAGGGGTTTTGCTATTTGTGGTTTTCTGAAGCCTCTGTTCAAACTGATCCATTCTATTTTTGACTGCTTTAAGCCAGGTTAGCACAGTTGTGACAACCAAGACAGGCTAATGAATTTAAAGGTGTCTTTCATTGTGTTCCCACTGCTCATTCTTGAAGTCATCCTCCTTTTAGTTCTTCATTTAGCAGTTATTTGCACAACCTGCCATTCTGAATCCTTTATCTGTGGCCAGCTTTACTAAGCTAATGTCAATGAGTAAACTTAAAAAACTTTTTATTAAAATAGCATTTCATTTTGAGTTTATGATGCTATTCTAGTTAAACATTGCCATATTCAGTTCCCTGTAAGCCTAACCTTAATGATCCTTAGACCATTAAGCATCTGAGTATTATTAGTCTATGGATGGGCATAAATTACCACATGGGGAGGTTTCCAATGGTTACAATTTTAGCAATTTTCCCAAGAAAATGTAGGAAGAAGTGGTTTTGAAACTGTGCTCAATAGAGACTGCACTTTGCTTGGATGTGGTAATACAAAACTGGGGTTTTCCTAAATTCAGCCTAGATTCTCCTCAGAGCTCTAGATCCATGTAGCAACTGTCATTTGACCACACCACTGTTACTCAAACTCACCAGGTCCAAAATGGCACTGCACCCCATCTCTCATCCCATCCCCACTCTTTGATGTCTCACTTGATACAACCTACTTTTATCCTTCCCAAAAAGCAAAATGGCATCATTGTCAATCTCCTCTTACCCAGCACCTGACCCCGGCAATCAATTATCAAAAGCAGTGGATTTAGGTTCCTGAGTATTTTAGGAATCCATCTTTGCATGATTACAGTCACATAATGGTCCTTTCATCCTTTATTCCTGTAATGGCCTGCAGTCTACAAGCACTCCTCCCAGATAATCTGTTCCCCCACCCATAGCTTGTACAAGTATAGAGGGTGGTTACAGCTTGCACGAATCCAGGGTCATTACTCTATTCGTTGCCTCACCATGGTAAGAGTGCTCATGATTTGGCTTCTGCTTTTCCAGCCTCATCTTTTTTTAGAAACTCAGGATCGAACTTTTAAGTCCTGTAAAAGGATTTCTAAACACACTCTGATTTCTAAACAGATTATTTGTCCCTATGCCGCAGGACCTGTTAAGATCGTATTTGCCATCCCATTCCCTATTTGTGTACCGAGAAACCCCTATTTACCTTTAAAATCTAATACATAGTAATGTGTTCTTGCTCTGTATACCTTGATATAACAACTTCCAATCAGAATTACATGTTTTCATGTCTGTCTACCCACTGGATAGTACCAGCACGGAGATGATACTCAAATATGGGGGCAGGGTGTAGTCGAGAGATTGGGCTCTGAAGCTGCTAACAAATGTTAGGCAAATGATCTATTGCGAACCTGTGTAATGATTTAAACAAAGCAACTAATTTGGTGGAACTACTTCTAATTCCGGCTACCAAATCACGGGATGGGGCCGCAGGATGATCTCGGTGTCGCACCACACCTGCAGTGTCTTAGGAGGCTCCAGCCCCTTCACAATAGGCTCTAGACCATCCAAGGAGGCGACTTCTCACAACAGTTCAATGTGAGATCCCGGGCAGCCTCCGAGACCCTCTAGTCAGGAGAGGCGACTGACCCATCTCCTAGAATTCAGCCAGCGACTAGGCACGCCGCCGGCTCCACTCCGGACCCCGCCGCAGAACGCAGCGAACTCTACCGTAGGACGCCCCAGGAGAGAAGTAGCTACTCCGTAGAAGCAAGATGGCGTCTTTAGGCCTCCGCTCCTTTCCCCAAAAACCCTCTCTTGGCTCCCAGAAGAAAGGACGTTGCGACGCCGAGATCCAGGAAACTCCGCGAGGCCGCAGCCACTACCGGGTTCCTGGGACGTGATTTCATCTTTCCCTGCGCCGAGACCTAACGTTGGGGCCACCCGACTGAAAACAGAGTCAGGCCACAGCACGCAAAAGGTACGTGCTGGATAGCCCCCGCCCCTCAATCTTTGTTCCTCAGCTGGGTCCCTAACACTCTCGGCTACGCCCCAAAACAGGAAGTCCCTCCTTCTCCGGCCCGCCCCGTTCCCCAGCGCCCCGGAAGTGCTCTGCGGTTGCTGCTGCAGAGCGGCCTGGAGGTGGGTGGAACTCTTGTGAGCTGGGCGTCCTGAGCTTGCCTCCTCCCGATCTTCCTCCTCCTCCACCCACTCCCAAGCTCCGCCGCCGCCCGTCGGATTCCTTCTCTGTTGCTCCGGCGCGGAACCTTCCAGACTGGGGCCAAGGACTCTTCGCTCGAGCTAGCTCAGTGCGGTTTCCGGTGCCCGCGGGGCGGTGGACTCGTGTGCTGTGCAGGTGAGCGATGGAGGGCTGGGGTGGGGGGCGCTCGAGGCCCAGGTGCTGGGCTTGCTAGGGTGATTTCACGCCCCGCGTTCTGCCCGGGGCGAGCCCGGGATGGAATCCGGGGTGCCGTGCTCGCTGCTAGGAGGGCGAGTGCACCTCCGAGGGCAGGCGACTACAGCGAAGTCCCCCGCTCCCGGCACCCCTCCAAGTTGGCCCCGTCGGCACATCACCCATCTCCGGCCCTACGGTCGGAGACCCCCTCCTGGGCGGTGCCCGGGACCCCACAGCGGAAGTCCGAGCGCCTCATTCCGCCCCTTTCCCCTCCTTCCCTTTCTTTCAACTCTTTGGCTGTTGTACAGCATTTGGTTTTTAGAAGCATCTTCATCAGGGTTTTGTGTCAGTTAAAGAAATGGCTTTTTCCTAAATGGCTTCAGACTGAAGTCATTAGATTTTCCGCACCGAACTGGGCTTCTTGCACAGGTTTGACACATATTTGGGTAATCCAGCCCCTAAAAAGGAGAATATAGATATTTTGACTGAGGGGTGTTTTCTCTGTAGTTCGTTCCTAGAGGTTTTCCAGAAGTGGAAGGTGTGATTTGTATGCATTAGTCTAGTATACGCGTGTAAGTGGGCGGCGGTGACCTCGCAGTGTTGTTTTAAGGTTTAAGGAGAATTAAGGAGTTAACTGGCCTTTGCTTTGGAAACCAGAATGTCCAGACTTGTGGAAGCTCCTCCAGGTGTCATGGAAGTTGTGTGAGAACTCCAATGCCACGCCCTACATGTCAAGCAAAAAAACACCTAATTTACAAATGGAGTTTGGTGGTGGTGGGGAACCTTTATAAAGCAGGTGTTACAAGTTAATTCCTGTCCTGGAAGAAAATCACAACTTTAATCGTGTTCCAAAAATTGGATAACAAATTTCATTTAGTAAACTCACAGTAGAAGGCATTAATTTTAAGCTAGTTTATGTTTTTCTATCTTTACTAATACTATATTACTGTAAAATGACTCTGACTCTAAAACGTTATTTTTAGACTTTGAATTTCTTCAGCGCAGAAGCCATGTCTTACTCATCTTTGTGTTTTGAGGTGATGTGATCTAGAACATAGAAGTTATTCATTACTTTTTTTTTAAATTTTATTTGTTGATTTTTAGAGAGAGAAAGGTCGGGGGAAGAGAAACATAGATTTGTTGTTCCACTTTTTTATGGCTTCATTGATTGCTTCTTGTATGTGCCTTGACCAAGTATGGAACCCTTGACCTTTGTGTATTGGGATGATCCTCTTAACCCACTGAGCTACTGGGGGTGGGGCCATTCATTCATTTCTTCATTGAATGAGTGAAAGTGTAGGTGAGCTCACAGTTGCCTTCCAGGAGTCATTTTATTGGGCTAGAGTCTTTTGGTTTATATTTTTATTACAGTTTCCTGACACATACAGACTTTGTCTGTCTGTTCTTTAGCATGGTCAAAGAACATTTTAAGAAGAATTCTTTGCTGTCCTTCCAAAACTCTATCATCCCCTGAGACGTTAAAATTATATTTGGGGCATTATGTCTGAGTATTATAATAATTTGTATAGTGTTAAAGGTTTACTACTTGAGCATGTTTGTCCAAAATTATCAAGCAATGATTTCCTGGTGATAGTAGGTTTAAGTTTGGGTTGAGTTACCACCGTTTAGAGAATGAGGTGAATCACCAAAGTGAAATATGTGGCATCCTGTGAAAATCCTGTGGCATCCAGTATGACCTTGGCATAATTTACCAATAACTACATTCATATTTTTTTCAGAGACCCAGATGCTGTTCTCTAGAGTGTGCAGTCACTCTCTAGAGTGACTGCTGAGTGTGCAGTCATCTGTATTGTCTATTTTGAAGCAATTCTTCATTCAACACTTTCTTCACAGGACCTTCAGGGGAAAAGGGCTAATTATAGGAAAATCTTGTCTACCATTTGTTGGGGAGGACAATTTTTATCTATAGACAGTTGGGTTATGTTCACTTCAGGGAGGTCCAGATAGAAGAGTGCTGTTATCTTCTTTCCCTTACAAATTGGTGGTGGTCCACACTGGTTTTCCTAGCTTAGCTTCTACAGAAGGTAAATAAATGTACCAGAATCATTTCTCGTATTTGTGTGTCAGTGTAATATGTACTAGTAGTCTTTACTAGTGGGGTGGCAAAGAAAACCACTTTAAAAACACTAGAGTAAGAGGCTGTTGATGAGAAAAAAAGTTATGATTTTGCAGAAGTAAGGAGACAGTATATGGTTTCCACTGTTTTATAAAATGTTTTGATTCTTAGACATCTAAGGAGATCTCTCTCCTGCAATTTCTTACCTCATTCACATTACCACTATAGAGAAGTCAGATTTCTCTTTTTGAATTCATCAACCCTCCTGATAATAATAGTCCTTATACATTGATTGCCTGCCTAGTCCTTTGATAAAAGCTTTGCTTATATTATTTCTAATCTGAATAATGCCTCTGCAAGAGAGGTAGTTTTCCTACACTTTACTAAGTGAAGTTATTTATAGGTGTCTAGGTAGCTAGTGTGTAGCAGTCTGGATTTGAAAGTAAAGATTTCTGAGAGTGTTGGTGATTGCAGTTAATCCTAAAAGGTTGAGGAAAATGAGATTCTGATCTCAGCATTTGGTCATGTGGGGGCTGGGGTTACTAGTAACTTTAGCCAGGTGGTGGCCCAAAGCAGCAGCCACTCTTCTGTTTATCTCCTGTGTGCCTACAAACACAGTGTTACCACTTTCTATGTGTGGGGTGATGAAAATAGTGATTAGGCATTGTTCGTATAAACATTGTGGAAAAAGAGTATTAGGAACTTGACTCTGGTGTTTGATGACTGCTTTTTACCTCTGAAGTATCAATATTTGAGGTTTGACAGGACTTTTGAAAACTTTTGTACTAGCCTTTCCTGAATGGGTATTGGTTTATCTGTCACTAACTGAGATGGGAGAGAGGTTGTGGGGAATTGGGAAGAACGGTAAAAGAAGCTAAGGTGTACTGGGTCTGTTTTTACCATTTTATACCATGTATCTTTTTCTCTTTGGGTTTAATATGGAGGCTTAAAGAGGGTAAAACTCTTGGAAGGTCTAATTGCTATTTGGTGCTAGAAGAATTCTCTTCACTCTTTCCAAACCTGTGCAGTTTTTGATTGATTTGATTTATTGATTTTAGAGAGGAAGAAAGAGAGAAACATCAATTATTGTTCTACTTACTTATTTATTCATTGCTTGTTTCTTGTATGTGCCTTGTCCGGGTATCAAACCCTCAACCTTGGTGTATCAAAAAACACTTTTAAATGGGCTTAATTCAGACAGATGTGTTCCACTCTTTCTTTTTTTAAGTACATAGGTCTATGTAAAAAAAACAGCTCATTATCAAGCCCTCACTAGTAACAGTTATCCTGTGTTTCCTTTTTAGCCCTAAGACACTTTATTTCATTCATTAGGATTTCACTATAATATAGAAAAAAATGAAATTAAAGCTCTTAGTTTTTAAAAGACTTGAGAGTAAATTTTAGAAGAGAATTTGTACTTTTGATTTAAATATACCTGGAGGTGAAGACCTAATTCCTCAATGTCAAGAGGGTAGTCTGTACAAGCCAAAAAAGCACATTTCCATAAAATACTATTCTTTTAAAAATGGTTTTTATTGCCTTTTTTCATTTGTTCCTATTATGCCCTCTTTGACCTCTACCCTCTGTCCCCACAGTCACCACACTGTGGTATATATGCCCATATTCCTGCAACTTTGGGGGTTGGGGACCCCGACCCCCCAGGGCTGTCAGCCTGCTATATCTCAGTCTCTATTTTACTTGTTCAGTTTGTTCATTAGATTACACATATGAATGAAATCATATGATATTTGTCTTTCTCACTGGATTATTTCACTTACCATAATGTTCTCCTGGTCTGTCTATACTGTTGCAAAGGGTAAAATTCTTTTCTTTTCTTTTCTTTTCTTTTCTTTTCTTTTCTTTTCTTTTCTTTTCTTTTCTTTTCTTTTCTTTTCTTTTCTCTTCTCTTCTCTTCTCTTCTCTTCTCTTCTCTTCTCTTCTCTATTCTTTTCTTTTCTTTTCTTTTCTTTTCTAACGTCTGAGTAGTATTCCATTGTGTAATTTACCATAGTTGTTATGTCCATTCATCTACTAGTGGACACTTGGACTGTTTCCAAATATTGGCTCTTGTAATAACACTGCACTGAACATAGGGGTTCAGTACTTACATACTTTAGAATTAGTGTTTCAGGTTTCTTTGAATAAATTCCCAGAAGTGGAATCACTGGGTCGTAAAGCAGTTTCATTTTTAATTTTTTCAGGTAACTCCATACTACTTTCTACAATGTCTGCACCAATTTGCATTCCCACCAATAGTGCAAAAGGGTTCCCCTTTCTCCACATCCTCACCAGCACTTGCTGTGTTTATTGAGTTATTGATGATAGCCATTCTGACAGGAGTGAGGTGATATTTAATTGTGGTTTTCAGTTGCATTTCTCTGATGATGAGTGACATTGAGCATCTTTTCATATATCAACTATCTGTGTGTCCTCTTTGCAGAAGTGTCTATTCAGATTCTTTGTCCATTTTTAATTGGATTTTGTGTATGTGTGTGTTGAGTTTTATAAATTTTGAATATTAACCCCTTATCCAGATATATCAGTGAATATGCTCTTCCATTCAGTGGGTTGTCTTTTGATTTTTGTTGATGGTTTCCTTTGCTGTGCAAAAAGTTTAGTTTGATATAGTCTCATTTATTTTTTCCTTTGTTAACCTTGCCTGAGGAGGTAAATCAGAAAAAAATACTGCTATGAGGAATGTCCAGGATTTTGCTGCCTCTGTTTTCTTCTAGGATATTTATGGTTTCAAGTTTAATGTTTAAGTATTTAATTCATTTTCAATTTATTCTTTTGTGTGACGTCTAATGTCATTTTTCTGGACTTACCTAATTTTCCCAACACTGTCTTTAACCCATTGTATGTGCTTGCTTCCTCTGTCAAATATTAATTGACTTTAAAGGTGTGGGTTTATTTCTGAGCTTTATTCTGTTCCATTGATCTTTGTGTCTATTTTTATATAATACTATTCTTAAAGGCTTTCACAGCTGGTGTCCTGTATGAGATGCAGTAGGTATAACCCTTGACACACATAATCTCTTTGAAATGTGGGGCCAAGTTTCATTGCTAAATTCACTTATTGAAGCCAAATATCAGGGTTTGACAGTATCGCCTTGAAGAATAAAACAGCAAGATTGTGAAATGGCTTCTACTCCCAACTGCATTGTAAAGGTGAGGCAAAGATCCCAGATTTTCTCAAAGATCATGATTGTGATTATCTAAACCACAAGCTCTCTTGCTTCTCCGTTCTTAAGCAGTTGAGTAGCTAGCACAGTAATGCATTGAAAATAGAGCTTTCTACACCACTGAATGATTGCAAATTCGGTTCAGCTGCTCTGTCTTAGATCTACACCGGATTACTGCAGCAACCTTTTAGCCTCTGTTTGCTCCCTGCTACCATCACCTCCCCCTCTTTTCTCCACACTTGTTTAGACCAGTCATCATACTGCCCTGCTTAAAACGTTTTGCAGCTCCTTCTTGCCCATTAATAAAATCCAAACTCCTTTTATCTTTACTTACCTTTTTTTTTTTAAGTTCTCCAACATTTATTTTTTTGGGAAAGGAATGGATGTTGAGGAGGATGAACATGGAGCAGAGAGGTATGGAATAGAAAATAAATACAAATATAAGCTGTTTTACTAATTGTTTTATAACCACAACAAATGTGGTTATAAATGTTGAGTATAGGGAATGCCCTGTACAAATCAACACAAGAAAGGTTCAAGATCAAGGTGTTCGTTTGGGCAAGACTAAAGATTTCAGTCTCTGGTATTTGGAATTTAGGCTGCAATCCTCATTTTTGGATGGAACACTGGGGGTGTGGTACAGTCCACTTTTAAACCAGATTTGAACAGAAGAATGGCCACTTGGCCCAGGTAGAAATAGATGAAGTGTTTGGATTCATGTCATGCAACTGCCAAAGTTCCGCCCCACAATGCAGTGCCAGGTGGGTTTGTACTTCTTGTCAGACTTTTTAATGTGGGCCACAATATCCTTCTCTATGTTATATTTTTCCAGTATAACATAGGGGAAGCTTTCTCTTGAGTAGCACATTCCATGGAGTCCTGTTGCATCTCCTCGGCATATCAACATTTTTGATCACCACCTTTTGTTTGCACATGTATTTGGTGACACATGGTTACAGTAGAGCAGGTGCTGGCCACCTGCAGCAGTCTTCTGGGGGAGAGGCTGGTGAAGCTCACACCTAGAGGGGGAAGCCATTGCTACTGAAGCCCTGGTGCATCTCTATCTTTACTTCCATATGTAGAACCTTCAAGACCTATTCCTTCCTTTAACCCATAGCCTCACCTCTTTTTCTCCTCCCAGGATATTGGTTCCCATAATTCCAAGCTTCTGGAATCTAGTATTTTTCTCAGTCCCCCATTTCCTCTTCCTGTGATTATAGCCACTTCTTCCCCTAGTCTAGTATACTCTTACTGGTACTTCAGAACTCAAGTTAAGCTATATGTCTCCAAAAAGTGTATCTTGATTGTATTCTTTCTTTTGACACTCTTCTGCAAAAAGAAACAAAACCAATGAAAAGCAACTCTCAAGACTGGGCTAGTTGCTCCTTTTATGTGCTACCATAAAGTCTATTACAGCTCTTCCTATATTATGGACAGTGACTTCATGTGCCTATTATAAATTTTATTAACCACAATCTACAGTAACCTTATCACTACATATACATACACTCTTAAAAAAATCTTCACAGGCATTTATCAAAACAAACTTTCTCAGTTTGTGGCAGCCTTGTTATGTCAGTTATTTTTTTCACAGCATCCTTAGGTCAAAAGAAACACATAATAGTTTAATTTCTTAAATAGTTAGGTCCAAACAACTTAATATGTATTTATGTCCTAATAATTTCGAGGCTACTTGAAAAAACTGATACAGTAAATAACTTTCATTTAAACTGCAGAGCACTCCATTGTACGTATCATGGGTTATTCAACCATTCTTCTATACTTGGACATTTAAGTATTTTCCTATATTTTTCTATTACAAATGATGTTATAATGAAAAACTTTGCATACCATATGTGTTTTCGTATTGTTGGAGGTACATCTTCAACATAAATGCGTGTATGATATTTATTAGACATTGCCAAATTCCTCTGCATATGCAGTTGTACTATTTTGAATTCTAGCAGTAGGGTACAGGAGTACCACAGTCTTGGTGCTCTCTCTCCCAGGAGCATGCCCCACCTTTCCTTTCCCTTCTCACACTTTGGCCTTCCTCTCTCCTGTGCTCCAGGGCCCCTTCTTTGCCTCTGTGACTTGTTTCCTTAGCCCATTTCTTCTGTGGCTCACTTTTACTACCTCTGTAACTTTCTAAATAAACTTTCTTATAATTTGAGTTCCTGGCTTTGAATTTTTTGTTTGTTTTTTGCCTAGCTCAAGAACTGAGGTCCATAATACATCATCTGCATATTGTATTGTGCTCACCACCCACGTTTTCTCCTTCCAGCACTATTTATCCTGCCATACCCTATATTTTTTGTATTATAGAAGAACAAAAAAGGAAAAAATAAAAAGAAAGAAAGCAAAGGGAGGAAAAAGTGCCACAGTCTGACCAACAGAGTATGTTGCCATGCTCTTATTTCTGCCACTCTCATGGGTGAGAAATGATGTCTTGGTGAAGTTGAAATTTGTATTCTTCTTGGTACCAATGAATTGAACATTTTTGTATGTTTAGGGGCCATTTCTTAGCATTTTAAAATAGTGTGTTTCATATTGTCTATTTTCTTTTTTAAATATATATTATTGATTATGCTATTACTGTTGTCCTGTTTTGTCCCTTCACTCCCCTCCACCCTGCACACCCTCTCCCATCTCCCACCCACATTTCCCCCCCTTTAGTTCATGTCCATGTGTCATACTTGTAAGTTCTTTGACTTCTACATTTCCCTTACTATTCTTACCCTCCCCCTGTCTATTTTCTACCTACCATCTACGCTACTTACTCTCTGTACCTTTTTCCCCTCTCCCCCTCCCACATCCCTGCTGATAACCCTCTATGTGATCTCCATTTCTGTGGTTCTGGTCCTATTCTAGTTGTTTGCTTAGTTTGTTTTTGCTTTTGTTTCATTTGTGGTTGTTAATAACTGTATGTTTGTTGTCATTTGACTGTATGTATTTTTATCTTCTCTTTCTTAGATAAATCCCTTTAACATTTCATATAATAGGGACTTGGTGATGATGAACTCCTTTAACTTGACCTTATCTGGGAAGCACTTTATCTGCCTTTCCATTTTAAATGAAAGCTTTCCTGGATAGAGCAATCTTGGATGTAAGGCCTTGCCTTTCATGACTTGGAATACTTCTTTCCAGCCCCTTTTTGCCTGCAAGGTGTCTTTTGAGAAATCAGCTGACAGTCTGATGGGAACTCCTTTGTAGGTAATTGTCCCCTTATCTCTTGTTGCTTCTAGGATTCTCTCCTTCATTTTCATCTTGGCTAATGTAATTATGATGTGACTTGGCGTGTTCCTTCTTGGGTCCAACTTCTTTAGGACTTTCTGAGCTTCCTGGATTTCCTGGAAGTCTATTTCCTTTGCCAGATTGGGGAAGTTCTCCTTTATTATTTGTTCAAACAACTTTTCCACTTGTTGCTCTTCTTCTGGTATCCCTATAATTCGGATGTTGGGACGTTTAAATATGTCCTGGAGGTTCCTAAGCCTCTCCTCATTTTTTTGAATTCTTGTTTCTTCATTCTTCTCTGATTGGATGTTTCTTTCTTCTTTCTGGTCCACTCCATTGATTTGAGTCCCAGTTTCCTTCCCATCACTATTGGTTTCCTGTACACTTTCCTTTATTTCACGTAGTGTAGCCTTCATTTTTCATCTAATTTGCGACCAACTTCAACCAATTCTGTGAGCATCCTGATTACCAGTGTTTGGAACTATGCATCTGATAGGTTGTCTATCTCTTCATCACTTAGTTGTATTTGTTCTGGAGCTTTGATCTGTTCTTTCATTTGGGCAATTTTTTTGGTCTTCACTCGCCTGTTAGGTAGTCAAGGGTGGAGCCTTAGGTATTCACCAGGGCTGGATAACAGACCTGGCTGGGTTGTGATGCTGTATGTGGGGGATGGGTGTGAGAGGGAACATTGGTGCTTGCTCCACTCTCTGCCAGATTTCAGTCATTTCCCCCACTTCCCACAAGCATATTGGGCCCTCCTGGTGCTGATTCCCCGGTGGGTGGGCTTGTGTACATTCTAGGACCCTGTGGGTCCTTTCAACAAACTCTCCTGTGCAGCTGGGAGTTTCTCCTGGCACTTTAACCCCCACAAGTGTTTTCAGTTGGGGTTTTGAGGCTTTATTTTCCCGAACTGGGACCCTGGGTTGCGCAGACTTTCTCGCTCCCCAGTTTCACCTGGTTTATCTGCATGTAAATGTGGGACTGCCAGCCACCTTGTGTGCCCCGCCCCTGCACAATCCATCCCCAGCCACTGTTTTTTTTGCTGAGCACTACTCCACCCCTCCTACTGGTCGGGTTGAATGTGTTTACTTTAAATCCTTGGTGTTTGGACTTCCCATACAGTTCAATTTGCTGTTGGTACTGGTTGGTTTTTGTTTCTAAATTGTTGTTGTCCTTATTTTGGTTGTGCAAAGAGGCACAGCGTGCCTACCTATGCCTCCATCTTGGCCAGAAGTGTCATATTGTCTGTTTTCTGAATAATTTTTGTCTTTATTTCCTCAGATTTTAAAAGTTTTTTTATATTTAAAAATATTAGCCATTTAACTTTGACGTATGTTGCAAATATTTTGCCCACTCATCCTTTGGCATTGCTTATGGTGGGTTTTTGTTTTTGCTATGCAAAAGTTTTTTTCTTGAGTAGCCAAATATATTAAATTTATCACATCTGGATTTTTAGTTATGGTTAGAAAGCCTTTCCCTACCAGGTTATAAAGGAATTGATCTACTCTTTCTTCTAGTGCTAATAGTGTCTCATTTTTTCACAGTTCTCTGATCCATTTGGAGTATATTTTGGTATATGGTGTGAGAATGCATCTAATTTTATCTTTTTTCATATGATGATCCAGTTGTCCAATGCCATTTCTTTAAAAAACAAAAAAACCCTTTCCCCCTTAGTGTCGTGTAAAAGATTTCTATGTGGAGTTCAGTGTATTTTATTCTGTTGGATTGCCTAGCTATTCATGTACCAGTTACTACACTCCCTTAATCATAGAGACTTTATAGAATGATTTAATATCTGGTAGGACTAACCTGTCATTTTAGCTCCTTTTTTTTGTTGTTTTTAATGCTATTCTTGCATATTTTACCTTTCCATATGAACTTTAGCATCAATTTGTCTAAGTTCGTTAAAAAGCTCATTTTTATTGGTACCACATCAAACTTATAATTTAACTTAGAACTGATATATTAATGGTCTTGAGACATCTTGACTTAGAGTGATGTCTTCATTTTCTTAAATCTTCATATAAGTTTTGAACACTTAGGTTTATTCATAAAAATTTTATTTTTTTTTGTTGCATTATAGTTTTCTAACCAATCTATCTTCTAACTGGTTATTATTCATGTATATCAGTATTAGCTAATTTGTGGAGATTTACTGCTACCATGCTGAATCCTTATTCTTTGAGTTAAATCATTGCTTCTCTTAAATCCAGATATACTGTCAGGTCAGCTGTAGATAGAAATATTATCCTTTTCTTCTCCAATGTTTATGACCCTCATTGTTTATCTTACCTAATTGCATTGATTAATATCTCCAGAACAATGTGAAATAGCAGTATTATGTGTTTTCAATAGATATGTTGATTGCTTTATTATATTATCTTCTCTGTGGATATACAAATGTGTATGTTTGTATGTTAATTTAGCTATGGATGTGCCTTTCAAAGACTGCAGTCCTTCACTATCTATGGTAAGAGATGCTTAATGGAGACAAATGTGGTAAAAGGCAGGAAAGGTTTAGTTTCTTGGTGGGCAGCAACAAAGTACAAGCAAGGTTAAAACTGCTCCATGCTTCCCCAGTTTATGCAGATAGTCCTGAGTTTTGTTCACACTTCTCCACACAGTTCTTCCAAACTCCATTGTAGTCTTTATTCAGCCAGTAATAGATGCCACAGAGTGACCACTAGGCTAAAGCTGCTATAGGTCTATTAAAATCTAAGGGCTCCTCCTCTAGGCTTTCTTAGTTTTAAGTGGCTTTTGTGTTTGCAAATGAATTAGGCTCATCTTGCATTGATGTGGTTATGGCTGGGGTCTTTGTGTCTATAGGTCATTTGTCAAGGCAAGTTTGTAGATGAAGTTATCCATTGGGATGATCTAGAGTACACACCTGTGGCATGGTTCTAGACAAGTTTGTAGGTTCTGGACCCTAGGGACTTTGAGGTGGTTTGTAGGGACTTTGAGGT
Source organism: Artibeus jamaicensis (assembly GCF_021234435.1). Classification (NCBI taxonomy): domain Eukaryota; kingdom Metazoa; phylum Chordata; class Mammalia; order Chiroptera; family Phyllostomidae; genus Artibeus; species Artibeus jamaicensis. Next base: position 13,735,097 of record NW_026521717.1, on the reverse strand, counting down.
GATTCTTTCTGCAGGATTCATTTATCAAGACCTAGTTCTCTGGCTGGAAGTGATGTGTTGGTGTGGGATCAGGTGTTGGCCCAGTATCCTGCACACATGCAACTATAGGCACACACCAGTGCTCAGTCTCCCAACTTTTGGAGTTTTCATTTCACTGCCATCCGAGTCACGCAGAAAGTTCAAGTAGCATATTTTCTGTAGATGCTTATTCAAGTTTATCTGGGTGCTTGTGTGAACTCCCAGTTCACATCTCATTGTCTATCTCTGCCATTCTAATATTTCCCTTCCCAGGAATGCTCAGTAGGATATTTATTAATTTGTTGTCACATATGCTGGGGAGCTTCTCTAAGAAGTTCTGCAATTCTCAGTTCATGGCCTGTTGTCCATTTTCACCATGCTAGAAGTGATGGTAGTTGGGTTGTTGTCCTGCAGCTGTGAACCTGTGGGCAGGTTCACACAGGACTCAGGCAGACAGAAGAAAAGTTGTAGAGCCCATCAGGATGTCTGACATGCCTTTATTCTGAGGTGGAGCAGTCCATACACGCCACAAGCCACATGTTGCACATCAGGAAGTCCCTGCTTCCTTATATACTAAGTGCACACAAAGCCAGCAAGGTGCCAATACTAACCTTCAGTTATATAACAGGGCTTCCTTCATTCTACACATGTGGGCCCTTACTCAAGGCCACATGAACACTGCCAAGCCATAGTCGCCTGGACATCCAGGTGAGGGAGCCTGACTGATTCCATTTTCTCTACAATCCACCCCTTCAGGTTCTTCATCATACAGTCTACTCGAGGATGTGTTTTGTGAAGGTCCCTTGGCGAGGAGGGCAGAGCCCTGCACCTGTATACCACAACAGCAGTATAGACTACAGCAGTAAGCAACTAGGAGACAGGCAAATAAGGGCACCCTCAGGTACAATGGCCACTCCAGTTCCCAGACAAGTAAGGCACCCATGTGAGCCATATGCCTAGAGGGCCCCTGAGGGAACTGCAGCCCACATGTTATTTGGCACTTCATAGTAATGCTTGAAAGTGTGCTTCTGACACATCAGAGTTCAGCCCTCTTGGCCTTGGCCTTTGAGGTTCTCAGTACAGAGCGGGGCTGGTTTAGCCCACTCCATGGCCTCAGCCATGAGCCACCCCAAGTCATTCCATATGGAGTAGCTGGCTAACAGCTGGGGTCGGTCATACCGCTACTCTGCCCCAGTGTAGATGTCAGTCAAGGTAGCTTTCCACAAGGACTGTGCACTGTTTCACTTGTGTTGTAACCAAGTCGAATTTGAGACAGAAGCTGGAGAGATGTGCCATGGGAGGCTGACAGCCATGCTAAGGGGGATTTCAGTGTAGATCCAGCATGCTGATTGGTTAGCCACTGAGGCATAGGTATGTACCCTGTCAATTAATGTGTTACTTGGAACCCTTTTGCACCTTGGCTAGGGGTTCAGCATCTACTTGGAATAACCGTGGAGAACTCATAATGGGCCATAAGAATATCACAAAGGTGCCAGGGAGAAGCATTTCATGGTCTGCTGGCCCTGGGTATGTTGCTCGGAAAACTAGGGGTCATGTCTCAATTACCCAGGGCAGTATTTGCAAATTTCTCTCCACCTCTTGTCCCCAGGGAACCACCCAATGCATATAGCAGCGGGGCTTTTCTCTCCAAAGGCCAGATCCACGTGGCCATTTGTCCACGCTCCAGGCCCTCAGATGCAGGCAACATAATGTTTCCTTGTTTTCCCATGCCTGGTTTCCGCAAAGCATCTTTAGTCTGTACTTGTAAGTGAATTGGAGCAGCAGTCCCGTAGAGTGACCCTTCCACTGGACCTGGGTCACCCATAAGCAGCGCAAAAGTGCTCTAGTGCTGCAATGACCACTTTCTGATCCAGGTGGCGGGCAGGGTATGCAGCCAAGAGTCCAGTGGCCATGTCCACACATGTGATTGCATACCTATACCCCTCTGAACTAGGTAGGGGTCCAATCACATCAACCTGCCATTGGGTCAGCAGTATTCATCTCTGCATTACCTGTCCAGTGGTTCCCACAGTCCTCTGGAAATGTTTTTGTCTCACAGACTTCCTATACCTCTGATAAGGTGACACGTAACCCCCAAGCTGTTACAGTAGACCACATGGTCTTCTACTGCCATCATCTGCAGTGGGGAGCAGCAACTGAATGCAGGGGTGCTTAGCATGCCCCTGCAAAATAGCTTTTACCACTCCCACTTGCAAGCAGAACGTCCCCACAATAGTCTGCAGCCACACTCCTGGAGCACATCAATACCCAGGATATACTTAGGAATTGGGGACACATAAACTGTATTCACAGTGGGCAATTGTCCAATACCCAGGGAGAGCTGTATGGGGTGCACTGTGCCCCCCATAATCATCGGTAGAGGCCTTAGGCCCTGGAAACTTCTCAAGGTTTCCATACAGGAGGATACATTCTGCACCGTATATCAACTAAAGCTAGGACTTGCTGGAAATTTGTAGGGACCACATCTAGGTCCTAGTCACCTGCACGGGTTCACTTTTTTGGCTGAGGGATGCCAGGGGCTCCAGAAACTTTCCCTCCGGCCTGCTGCTGCCTCCCCTCCACTGAAGCAGTGGGCTCTGCTGGCACCCCCTCCCCTATCAGCACTCCTGGAGCGAAGCTTTCTAGGCACCGGCACCACTGCCACCAGAGCACCAGGCCTGGACTGCTGTTCTCCAGCCCAGTGACTCCCAGCAACTTTGTTCCAAGTCTGTGCGGAGTGGGGGAGGGAAAGAGGACCACGGACTCCCCAGATCAGAACTTCCCTCAGTAGCCATAGGCTGCTGCAATTTCATCTTCTGTATCTACTGGATGAGCCCACAGGGTACTCAGTTCCTCTTCCCCCTCCTTTTCCTTCAGTACAACTGGGAGGGGGGATCACTGTGGCTCCACTGTTCGGAGGTCTTCCTCCAGGGCTCAGATCTGGGCCTCCAGGGCTTATTCTCTTCCTCAGAGTTCATATAACTTCGCTGCATCATGGAGTGCAGTCACCTCTTCCTCTCGGAGCTCTTTTAATTTTGCTGCATCAAGAAGTATTGTCTCCATCACAGCTAGCAAAGCTGTAAGAAACACCTAGTGCATGGCCGCCTGGGCACTTGATTTTCCCCAGGATCTCCCCTACTACCCACAGAGCCTTCTTTACTATGTTGGGTGTGCCACTAATTTGGGGCCAGTCCTTGGGCTCCCTAGCCCAAGCTGCTAGGAGCCCTGCCACCGAATATTACAATCCTGTGGCTGTCCACCCCTTTAATCCCCTCTCCGGGGTCCCGATGGATCCATCCACCACAAATCCTGCCACTTAGCCAGTTGTCCTGCAGCCTTTCAAGTACGGGCAGGATCACATGGGATTCAGGCAAACAAGAAAATTTGTGGAGCCCATCAAAATATCTGACATGCTTTTATTCTGGGGTGGGGTGATCCTTGCATGCAGCAAGCCGCATGTCACACATCAGGAAAGTCCTGACTCCCTTATATATTAAAAGTGCACACAAAGCCAGCAAGTTGCTAAACTGACTTTCAGGTTATATAACAGCTTCATTCTATGCATGTGGGCCCTTACTCAAGGCCACATGGACACTGTCAAGCCACTGTCACCTGGACATCCAGGTGAGGGAGCCTGACTAACTCCATTTTCCCTACAGGTATTTAATAAATAATTTCTTGTTCTAGGTTGAGGAGCTCTCACTCATTTGGTGAATACCCTTGGTCCATGGACTGTTGTCCATCCCCACTTTTTTTGGAACCCACATTGCCTTTTACTCCCTGGGTCTTGCTGCCAAACTGGCATGCACTACAGCCTTGGGTTGGGCATGAGTGAGTCCCCTATCTTGAAGACCCTTAGTGCTCACCCTCTGGTATGTGCTGCCATCTGGATGGCAGGGATTTATCAGGATGCTCGTTTTTTCTGTTCCTTCTTTTTCCCCTTCCTCCACCCCCATATTTTTAGTCTGAGGACAGTCTGTTTCTCCTGATCTTTCTGCCTAAGACATTTTGTCTGTGACAGAAAATCTCAACCTTCTGAGGACTTAGGTTTCTGGGATATCAAACCTGGTCTCTTAATCCTTGGATTATCAGTAAGTCTGCACCACTCTATCTATTAGTCACCAAGGTCTCCTTATTTCATGTGTCTAAATGTTACAACTAAGATAATTCTCTATGTCTCTTCATTTATTATTTTTTTTTAGTATTTTATTTGTTACTTTTTAGAGAGAGGGGAAGGGAAGGAGAAAGAGTGGGAGAGAAACATCAGTGTGTGGTTGCCTTTCACGTGTCCCCTGCTGGGAACTGGCCTGCAGCCCAGGCATGTGCCCTGACTGGGAATCAACTGGAAACCCTTTACTTCACAGGCCCGTGCTCAATCCACTGAGCTACACCAGCCAGGGCTCTTCATTTATTCCTATTAGCTGCTTGGGGGTTTTAGTAGTTGTCTTGGTCTTTCAGAATTTAAAAAAAAACAAACACTTGAGCCCATCACAAAACCTATTCCTGTCTTTATGTTTTACTTTATTTGGAAAGTTATATTTAGTTGGCTACAACTGTTTGAACTTTTTGTACAGTCATTGGTTGTTTGCATGTTTTATTCTGAATTACCTTTTTATATGCTTTACTCATTTTGGGGATGTGAGAGGCTGGATTTTTTTTTCCATCTTTTTAAAAAAATATATTTTATCGATTATGCCATTACAGCTGTCCTATTTCCCCCCTTCATTCCCTTCCACCCTGCATACCCCCTCCCCCACCATTTCCCCCCTTTAGTTTATGACCACATGTCTCAAGTTCTTTAGATTCTATATTTCCCATACTATTCTTGCCCTCCCCCATCTGTTTTCTACCTACCGTCTATGCTACTTATTCTCTGTACCTTTTTCCCCTTCTCCTTCTCCCACTCCCCTGTTGCTAACCCTCCATGTGATCTTCATTTCTATGGTTCTGCGCCTGATCTAGTTGTCCTCCTAGTTTGCTTTTGTTTTAGGTGTGGTTCTTAATAACTGTGAATTTGCTATCCTTTCACTGTTCATATTTTTAATCTTCTTTTTCTTAGATAAGTCCCTTTAACATTTCCTATAATAAGGGCTTGGTGATTATGAACTCCTTGAATTTGATCTTATCTGAGAAGCACTTTATCTGCCCTTCCATTCTAAATGAAAGCTTTGCTGGATAGATCAGTCTCAGATGTAGGTCTTTGGATTTCATGACTTGGAATACTTCTTTCCAGCCCCTTCTTGCCTATAAGGTCTCTTTTGAGAAATCAGCTGACAGTCTGGTGGGAACTCCTTTGTAGGTAACTGTCCCCTTATCTCTTGCTGCTTCTAGGATTCTCTCCTTCATTTTAATCTTGGCTAATGTAATTATGATGTGACTTGGTGTGTTCCTTCTTGGGTGCACCTTCTTTGGGACTCTCTGAGCTCCCTGGATTTTCTGGAAGTGTATTTCCTTTGCCAGATTGGGGAAGTTCTCCTTTATTATTTGTTCAGATAAGTTTTCCACTTGTGGCTGTTCCTCTTCCCCTTCTGGTACCCCTATAATTTGGATGTTGGAACGTTTAAAGATGTCCTGAAGGTTCCTAAGCCTCTCCTCATTTTTTTGAGTTCTTGTCTCTTCATCCTTTTCTGTTTGGTCATTTTTTTCCTCTTTCTGGTCCACTCCTTTGATTTGAGTCCCAGTTTCCTTTCTGTTACTATTGGTTTCCTGTGCATTTCCCTTCATTTCAATTAGTTTAGCCTTCATATGTTCCCCTAGTTTGTGACTAAAATCAACCAGTTCTGTGAGCATCCTGATCACCAGTGTTTTGAACTGTGCATCTGAAAGGTTGGCTATTTCTTCGTCACTTAGATTTATTGGCTCTGGGGCTCTGAGTTGTTCTTGAGCCATGTTTTGATCTATTCGGGCCTGTTAGGTATGAGGAGCGGAGCCTTAGGTGTTCACCAAGGCAGGGCCACCCAGGTTGCTAGTTTGTGATGCTGTATGTGGGGGTGGGGTCAGAGAGGGACAATAGCAGTCCCTCTGCTGTTTCCTGCCACTGGGGCCTGCACAGTCTGTCTCACCGCTCGCTTCTTCACTGGTTTATCTGCACACGAATGTGTGACCGAGGTCAGTCCTCAGTGAATCCACTGCATTGTGCCCTCAGTGGGTCCGCCTGCTACTCCACACCTGGGATCCACCCTCGGCTGCTGGCGCACCTGGGTCGCGTGCCTGATCGGTCTGGCGGATCTTTCCTGCTTGACCCCGCTCTGCTGCTGGCTCTGTCCCTCTTACTGGTTTGGCTGAAGGGCTCGTTGTTGTCAGACTTCCATATAGTTCAATTTTCTGTGGTTTGGCTGCGTTTTTGTTGCTAAAACTTTGTTGTTTTTAAACTTGGTTGTGCGAGAAGATACAGTGTTTCCACCTACAGAAGATACAGTGCTTCCACCTACAGAAGATACAGTGCTTCCACCTACACCTCCATCTTAGCGGAAGTCTCTGGATTTTTTTAAATAACAAGTTTATTGAGATACACTTCACATACCAAAAAATTTACCCCTTTAAAGTATACCACCCAGTAGTTGTAGAGTTGTGCAACCATCACTACTATCTATCTAATTCAGGAACATTTTCATTACCCCAGAAGGAAACCCCATGCTTATTAGTCATCACTCCTGATTGAGTCCACCCTCTATAGCCCCTAGCAACTACAGTTGACCCTTGAACAGTGTCAAGTTATGGGCATGGAATTCTGTGCATTTGAAAATCTGTGTATAACTTTTATCTCACCCAAACTTAACTACTAATAGCCTACTGTTGATGAGAAGCCTTACTGATGACATAAACCATTGATTAACTTATTTTGTGTGTCATATACAGGTGATATATACTTTATTCTTGTAATAAAGTAACCTAGAGGAAAGATTGTTATTAAAGTCATAAGGAAAATATTAATTTATTTACAGTACTGTACCTATTATTGAAAAAAATCCATGTATAAGTGGACCTGCGTATTTCAAAGATGTGTAGTTCAAGGGTTACCTTTACTAATCTACTTTCATCTGTATAAACTTGCCTGTTCTGGAAATTTCTCGCCTTCATAAATGGAATCATGGACTATGTAGTCTTTTTTTCTGTTAAGTGAGATATGATAGGCATATAACATCACTTTAGTTTGAAGTTTACAACGTAATGATTTGCTATTTCTATATATTGAAAAATGATCACTATAGTAAGTCCAGTTAACATCTAATAGCATACATAGTTACATATGGGTTTCCTTATCAGAACTTTTAAGATTATTCTCTTAGCAACTTTCAAATATATAATACTATATTATCAACTATAGTTAGTTACCGTGTTGTATATTTAAAGTCTCATGACTTATTTATTTTTTTGCTGGAAGTTTGTATTGGGGGGTGGCAGTGTTATAAATTCTGTTTTTTTTTGTTTTCTAAAAAATATGTTTTACTGATTATGCTATTACAGTTGTCCCATTTCACTCCCTTTCTTCCCCTATGACCTACATTCCCCGTCCCACCCAAATTCTCACTCCCCTTAGTTTATATCCATGGGTCATACATGTAGGTTCTTTGGCTTCTCCCTGTCCATAACCCGCCATGTGATCTCCGATTTCTGTGATTCTGTTCTTATTCTAATTGTTTGCCTAGTTTTTTTGTTTGTTTGTTTGTTTGTTTGTTTGTTTTTAGGCTCACTTTTTGATAGTTGTGAGTTTGTTATCATTTTACTGTTCATAGTTTTTATCTTCTTTTTCTTAGATAAGTCCCTTTAACATTTCATATAATAAGAGTTTGGTGATGATGAACTCCTTTAACTTGACCTTATCTGGGAAGCACTTTAGCTGCCCTCCTGTTCTAAATGATAGCTTTGCTGGATAGTCATCTTGGATAGAGGTTCTTGCTTTTCATGACTTGGAACACTTCTTTCCAGCCCCTTCTTGCCTGTAAAGTTTCATTTGGGAAATCAGCTGATAGTCTGATGGGAACTCCTTTATGGGTAACTGTCTCCTTTTCTCTTGCTGCTTTTGAGGTTCTTTCCTTAACTTTAATCTTCGGTAATGTGATTATGATGTGCTGTGGTGTGTACTTCCTTGAGTCCAACTTGGTTGGGACTCTCTGGATTTCCTGGACTTCCCAGAAGTCTCTTTCCATTGCCAGATTAGAGAAGTTCTCTATTGTGTTTTCAAATAAGTTTTCCATTTCTTTCAGTTCCTCATTTTCTGGCACCCTTATGATTCAGATTTTGGAATATTTAAAGTTTTCCTGGCGGTTCCCTAGCCTCTCTTCATTTTTTTTAACTCTTGTTTCTTCATTCTGTTCTGATTGAATATATGTTTATTCTTTCTGGTCCAAACTGTTGATATGAGTCCTAATTTCCTTTACTCCACTGTTGGTTCCCTGTATATTTTGCTTTATTTCACTTTGCATAGGCTTCACTTTTTCCTCTATTTTGTAAGCACACTCAACCATTTCTGTGAGCATCCTGATTACCAGTGTGTTGAACTGTGCATATCTGATAGGTTGGCTATCTCTTTGTCACTTAATTGTTTTTTTTTCAGGGGCCATGATCTGTCTTTGATTTGAGCCACTTTTTTTTTGTCTCAGTGCACTTTTTGTGTATTAAGGGGTAGAGCTTTACATATTGCTAGAGCCAGGCAACCCACATTGCTGCGTTGTGATGTATGTGGAGGAAGGGCTCGAGAGGGAATAGTGCTGCTTGCTGGGCTTTTGGCTGGCTTTAGTCACTTCCTCGCTACCCACAAGCAAATTGGGCCCTTCTGGTGCTGATTCCCCAGTGGGTGGGTTTGTGTAAGTTCTAGGACCCCGTACAGGGTCTCTCCAACAAACTCCTGTGAGGCTGGGAGTTCCTCCCACCGCTGCAATCCCCAAAGGTTTTTTCAGTCAGATTCTGAGGCTTTATTTATTTACCTGTACTGGAACCCTGAGTTGCACAGTCTGTCTCATTCCCCACTTGTTCTTCCTGGTTTATCTGCACACAAATGGGGGACTGCAAGGTCCACCAGCTGCCACCTTTCTGGGAGTCCTCTCTGGCCAGCTGCCCATCTCCATCCTTCCTACTGGTCTAGATGAATGTTTCTTCTTTAACTCCTTGGTTGTTGGACTTCTATGCAGTTCAATTTTCTGGCAGTTCTGATTGTTTTTTGTTTCTAAATTTGTTGTCCATCTTTTGGTTGTGGGAGAAGGCACAGTGTATCTACTACGTACCCCTCCATCTTTGGAAGTTTGTACCTTTTGGTTACCTTTACCCATTTGTCCTGCCTTTAACACACACAAGTCTGGTTTCTGCATTTCTAAGCTTAGGTTTTTCTTTTCTTTTTTTTTTAGATCCACATGTGAGAGCTTGCTGTTTTTGTCATTTGTTTTTGTTGTTTTCTCTCTGTCTTATTTCACTTACCATAATGTCCTCAAGTTCTATTCATGCTGCCACAAATGGCAAGATTTCATTATTTTTTTATGGATGAATAATTTGTATATGTTGTGTGTCTGTCTCACATTTTCTTTACTCATTCATCCATAGAAGGACACTTAGGTTGTTTCTATATCTTGATTACTATAAATAATGCAGATGAACATTGGGGTACGTGTCTTTTTGAGTTAGTGTGTTTTTCTTGTTTGTTTTAATAAATACCCAGAAGTGAATTTTACACATGGTAAACCACATTTTACACATGGCAAAAATGTGGTCTTCTTGTGTGACATCTTTCACTTAACATAATGTTTTAAGGTTTGTCCATGTTGTAGCATCTATCAGTACCTCATTCCTTTTCGTGGCCAAAAAAAAAAAAGTTCCATTGAGTGGTTATACCACATTTTCTTCATCCCTTCATCTTTTCTTAGACATTTGAGTGTTTCCACTTTTTGGCATCTGTTGGATAATTCTGCTGTGAACATTGATGTATATGTTTTTCCATGTGTTTTAGGCATGTGTTTTCATTTACTAGGTCATATGGTAACTTCATGTTTAATATTTTGAGGAACTGCCACACTTTTTCTAAAGTACCTTTACCATTTTACCTTACCAGTATCATTGTTTGAGGTTTCCCAGTCTCTCCACATCCTCACCAACACTTATTATTGTCCATCTTTTTTATTATAGCAATCCCAGTGGTAATGATTTGTGTCTTCTTTCATCTGCTGGGATACTGTGTCTAAGCTGTCCTATGTGTTTGAAGTAATTTTTCATCGTAGCATATCCTGGGTTTTTCTTAGATTTTAGTTTGAGGTTCACTTGTAAGAATTCTTTCTTTGTTTCTCTCTCTCTCTCTCTCTCTCTCTCTCTCTTTCTTTCTTTCTTCCTTCCTTCCTTCCTCCCTCCCTCCCTCCCTCCCTCCCTTTTTTCTTTGATAAATGCACTTTATTAATTATTTACATATTTAAGCTCTCACATCAGACTTTTTTCAAGCTGGTGGACACTGACAAATTGTTTCTCTCACAGAACTATAACCACGCATTCCCAGACAGTATAAATATATGGTTGAACTAACATTAATAAATATCACCATTTTATCAATTATATAATAAATTATCAAGTGTACAAATCTTAAGTTACACAGCTTAAAGGGCATATAAAATACTAGATTTCTGCTCAGTTCATTAGCAGAACCCTCCTCTCCCTCCATCTTCTTCTTTCCTCATTTTTTTCAAGAGAAGGTGAGAAGGGAAAAAACCACACTTCAAACAAAAATAAGTTGGTAAACAACTTCAGAATGTATGAAAAGAAATACAAGAATTTCAGAATTTTTATGATTAATAATTGTTTTAGCTACAACAAAGCATCTCTGTTACAGAATAGAGGTGGGGGGGAGGCAATATTTGGCCCACCCAGGGACACCAAAAACTGTTACAGAACAACAGGGGCCCCTCCCAAGGATGGTATACTAATACTCTCCTGACCACCTACTGGGATCATCTGTCTGCCACCAGAGAAAAGACATCTCTCAATGCCTGAGACTTGTGAAAAGGAAAGGAAAGGTTTATTTAAAGGTATACAGACTTAAAGTAGTGATCCAATGTCCCCATTAAAATATCAAAGTCTTTTAGGATAACCACAGATGCTCACAGCCCTTCCTTCTCCCACTGCCCTAATTCGGGATACTGTAACGCAGGAAAAGAAGCACAGGTCCACGTTTCAGGCCGCTGGCACCATCCAGTGTGTCGCCGTCCAGGCAGGATCTCTAATTACTCCAGAGCCATGTGGCACCTTCTCATGGTCTACTGGCAAAGAGTTCTTTGTACCCATTTTCCAGGCAAAGTCTCTTCTTTCCTTCGCCAGAGCTGCAGAGAGGATAGGGTTGCCATTCTGGCAAAACCGCATGGTTCTTTCCTTCACATGGCTGCCGGGGTGTCCGTTCTGGCAAGGCCGAGTGGTATTCCCCTTCACATGGCTGTGGAGGTCCCCACTCTAGCAAAGCCATGTGGTACTCCTCCAATGGCTGCTGGGATTCCCAATCTGGTAAAACCACATGGCTCTCCCTCAATGGCTGTCATTTCTGGGTTTAAATCCACATGCCAGTCTTCCTCTGTACCCCCATTTCCAACTACTCCCACAATTGGCTACATCTGCCAGCGTTACTGTATATTCTAAGTTTACTGAGCTGCCATCATGAGACTGGGCAGGCATGGAGCCACTCATTTCCAAGCTCTCTTGCAGGCACTATAACTCAGAGGACCTGTCCCCAGTTACGTCTTGGGTGGAAGTCACTTCCGTCCCCCTGGCTCAGCATGGCCACAGCTATTTAACATATCTATGAAACCAGTTAAAGGTTATAAATATGTTAAATGACCATGCCAGAGGTTAGCTGCAAAGCTGTTGCTGTACAAAACAGCTTTCAATGGCCCTGCTCCATTTGTCCCTTCCCCCAACTTACATCTATTGGGGGGGGGCATCTTATATGTTTTTCTAATATTCCCTGGACACCCTGAGTTCTGGACCCCATTCCAAATCCCTTTTTGCCCCCCCCCCCTTTTGGCTGCACCCTGTTTCATCTCTACCTTTACCTTTCAAAAATATTTACCGAAGAGCATACTCTGGTATTCCACACAAGACAAAGGCAGCATTTTACTAAAAGTGCTTAATAGCCCCCTAGACCCTCCATAAAGAATGTATTTTTTATTTTGAAAATATGAATGTTTCTTTATGTTTGAAATTCCAAGTGAACTTTTCTTTTGACTCTTAAGATTTCTGTTTTACATTAGTTTGATGAGTTTCAAGCTGTTAAAACTTTAAATCGTTAAAAGCATGTATTACATATTGTGGCATAGCAAGTAAGACAAAACGCCTGTTCGCCTATTAGTGTAACTGAAGGGAAATTATAATGAACACTGACAGTGTTTTGAAGAATTGTTAGTGCATTGTTGCTACAAAATTGAGGAACTCCAATTATGGATGGACAAGAGTAACCAAAGATTGTAAGTTCAATACAATGTTTCTATTCTTACTCTTACCAGTAAGGTGCAAGGTATAAGAAACTAAGTTTTTAAAAATTGAAACTTAGCACTTTTGTGTACATGATATCAGCCGTTCTTTACATCAGCCAAGAGACATAAGTGGGATGGGTGCTCTTTATTGGCCATCATACCTATACCCATATCCATAACTTAAGATTTCAGCACAAACTCATAACTATGTTGCTTTGTCTTAAATTATTTCAAAAAGTATTTGTTAGCAATAGTGTTTTCATAGAACTTCAATTCGCTAAGTTTCTGCATAATTATTTTTAGTTCCCATTTGTTCCCTCTGTTATTTTCTTTAGGTTATCATATAGACCAGAGCAATGAGGTCTTTAAACATCAACTATATACTTTTTTCTGAAATGCACAGAGAATTGCCTTGGTTATTCCTTTTACGTTTGGTTACATTTTAAAATAAGAGTTCACTCCCTACCCCCAACATTGAGTTTTGAAACATTTCAAATCTACAAAAAAAAGTTGAGTTGTATATTTAATGCCTTTATTCACCAATTACCAATTATTGTTTTGCCACATTTGCTTTGTGTAAGTATAGACAAATGCTTTATTTTCCTAAATTATTTGCAAGAAGGTTGGAGACATGAGAATTCATCTCTTTGTAATTCAGCTTGCATCTTAAAAAAAATAAAGGCATACTCCTGTATATCCATAATACTATTATAACACCTAAGAAAATGCCTAGGAGTGGATTGCTTGATTGGATGGTTTGTTTGTGTGGTTTTTAAAATTAGTTTTTCTTTTTTGTTTTGTTTCTTTAATTTTTTTGCCTTTTAATTTATTTTTAATTATTTATTTATTTATTTGGATGGTACATTTATGTTTAACCTTTTAAGAAAGTACCAGACTGAACTAGAAAGCATTATGCTAAGTGAAATAAGCCAGGCAGTGAAAGACAAATACTATATGATCTCACCTATAAGTGGAACCTAATCAACAAAACCAGCAAAAATATAACTAGAGACATTGAAATAAAGAACAAATTGACAGTAACCAGCGGGGAGTCGGGAGGGGATGATGGGGGAAAGAAGAGGAAGGATCTTCAAGGAACATGTGGACAAAGCCAAAGGGGAGTAGGATTGAGGGTGTGAGGTGGAGTTGAATGGAGTAGGGGAGAGTGTTGGGGACAAGTGGAGATAACTGTACTTGAACAACAATTTAAAAAAAAATAAAAGAAAGTGCAAAACTGTTTTCCAAAGTGCATGTTTTGGATTCCCAGCAGTGATTTTTGAGGGTTCCAGTTTCTCTGCATCTCTATCAACAGTTGTATTACTATTATTGTTATTATCATCATCATCATTATTATAATTCTGATGGGTATAAGATGGCATCTCATTGTGGTTTTAATTTTCATTTCCTTAATGACTGATGGTGTTTGAGTATCCTTTTCATGTGCTTATTATCCATTAACATATTTTCTTAAGCAAATCTTTTGCCTATTTTTTAAAAAGTGGGTTTTCTCCTTATTGAGTCAGGAGTTCTTTGTGTGTTCTGGATACAAGTTGTTTATTAGATATGTGATTTGCAAAGATTTTCTCACAGACTGCTATGCATTTTATTGTGATGATGTTAACCGTGAACCATACTTAATTTTTATTCTAATTTGCTTTTTGTGGGGTTTGGAATAATAGCTAAATTTCTGTTCTTAATTCTTCCATATATGCCTAGCAGTGAAGCAGAGTCAGGAGTTTATGGCAGTGATAGTCACCTTCCTCTTTATTCTGCAATTAAGTGGTGAGAAGCTATTCCTTTCTCAACCACAAAAAAGAAATAGAAATACATGATAGGTATTGGGGTCCTTTAACAGTTGCAAAAGCCAGAAATCCAATTTAGCCTACCTTAAGCAAAACAAAATTTTGCTATTTTTCTCTCCCTTCCTCAGTTCTGCTTCTTTTTTCATCCTGACACACTCTTCATGTAGTGACCACCTTCCTCTCCAGATTTCAGTTCTTCTCAAAACAACACGAAGAGCCAATGTTTCACTAACCTACCTGAAGAGCCCAGGAAATGGAATATTCTGGGTGACCTGGGTCTCTGGCTCTGCTTTTGAGGAAGGTGGAACAGCCTGATTTATCGTCCCATTATAATTCAGTATGGAGCCTGACTAAGTGTGTCTCAGTTGGTTGGGCATCATCCTGCAAACAAAAAGGTTGCTGGTTTGATTCCTGGTCAGAGCACATGCCTGGATTGCAGGTCAGTTTCAGTCCCCAGGTGGGACATGTACAGAAGGCAGCTGATAGATGGTTCTCTCTCACATCCATGATTCTCTCCCCCTTGCTTCTCCTCTCTCTAAAACTAACTAACTAATTAATTAATAATGCAGTAAGAAGAGGAGGTTCCCTCTGGAGGAAGAGGTACTGTCCAGACAGATAAGTCCACTCCTTTAGGGATATTGTGCTAGGGGTGTTGTGTCTTTTTTGTCCACTTTTATGAGAGTAAACCAAAAGTAATGAATAGAAGGTTAATACAGGGTGGAGCAAAAGTAGCTTTACAGTTTATATGGAAAAGAATACAATAATAAAAAATAATACAAAAATAAACTGTTTTGCATACTTACAACTGTAAACCTACTCTTGGTAAAAAATCACATTGGTTACCTGTTAATCTGCTACACAGTTATCAAATTATCATTGTTAATGTAGGTTGTCAGCCCTTTACCTCTATGGGAGGTGGGAAGAGGTATGTAGAATGCTTTAAATTAAACCAAAGATCACAGGAGTTTGCTTAAATAAGAAAAAGTGCTACTAGTGAAGACTAATTTTAATTTCTCTTGAGCATTCCTTTATTTCCCTGAATGGGGGTATACTGTCTGTCTCAGGTTCCTACATTCCTGCAGATTGCTGAAATCAATTATTTTTATAGTTTTCTTCCCCTCCTCTTTCATTTATTTGAACTCTTAAACTGTCAGTGTCCATATTTTATATGATTCATCTTTGAAATGCTTTTTCTAAAGTAAGGATAGTTCCCAGTTCTTTTTTATGACATTGGGTATATGATGTGTATGCTGATGGTAATGACACTGTTGATGTAATTGTGATTTTCCTGCTCAAAAAAGGAATAATTTTTTAAGATATATTTTATTGATTATGCTATTGCAGTCATCCCATTTTCCCCCTCATTCCCCTCTCCCTGCACACCCTCTCCCATCCATATTCCCCCCTTTAGTTCATGTCCATTTGTCATAAGTTCTTTAGCTTCTACATTTCCCATACTATTCTTGCCCTCCCCCTGTCTATTTTCTACCTATCATCTATGCTACTTATTCTCTGTACCTTTTCCCCCCTTTCCTCCTCCCACTCCCCTGTTGATAACCCTCCATGTGATCTCCATTTCTCAGATGGAGATCTCAGTTGGAGAACCACATATCTGTGGTTCTGGTCCTGCTCTAGGTGTTTGCTTAGTTTGTCTTTGCTTTTGTTTCAGGTGTGGTTGTTAATAATTGTGTTTGCTGTCATTTTACTGTACATGTTTTTTATCTTCTTTTTCTTAGGTAAGTCCCTTTAACATTTTATATAATAAGGGCTTGGTGATGATGAACTCCTTTAACTTGACCTTATCCAAGAAGCACTTTAGCTGCCCTTCCAATCTAAGTGAAAGCTTTGTTGGATAGTGTAAGTAATCTTGGATATAGGTCCTTGCCTTTCATGACTTGGAATACTTCTTTCCAGCCCCTTCTTGCCTGCAAGGTCTCTCTTGGGAAATCAGCTGACATTCTTATGGGAACTCCTTTGTAGGTAACTGTCTCCTTTTCTCTTGTTGCTTTTAAGAGTCTCTCCTTATCTTTCATCTGGGCAATGTAATTATGATGTGCCTTGGTGTGTTTCTCTCTGGGTCCACCTTCTTTGGGACTCTCTGAGCTTCCTGGAAGTCCATTTCCTTTGCCAGGTTGGGGAAGTTCTTCATTATTTGTTCGGATAACTCTTCCACTTGTTGCTCTTCCTCTTGTTCTTCTGGTACCCCTATAATTCAGATGTTGGAACCTTAAAAGATGTCCTGAAGGTTCCTATGCCTCTCCTCATTTTTTTGAATTCTTGTTTCTTCATTGTCTTCTGGTTGAATGTTTGTTCCTTCCTTCTGGTCCACTCCATTGATTTGAGTCCCAGTTTCCTTCCCATCACTATTGGATCCCTTTGCATTTTCCATCATTTCACTTAGCATAGCCTTCATTTTTTCATCTAATTTGTGACCAAATTCAACCAATTCTGTGAGCATCCTGATCACCAGTGCTTTGAACTGTGTGTCTGATAGGATGGCTGTCTCTTGGTCGCTTAGTTTTATTTACTGTGGAGCTTTGATCTGTTCTTCCATTTGGGCCTTTTTTTTTTTTCCTTTTTCTTCATGGGCCTGTTACGTAGTGAGGGATGGAGCCTTAGGTATTCACCAGGGCCAGGTAACCCAGTCACTGGGTTGTGATTCTGTATGTGAGGGCGGGGTCCAAGAGGGAACAGTGGTGCTTGCTCTGCTGTCCATCGGATCTCAGTTCCCTCTGTTGCTTCCCTCAAGCAAACTGGACCTTTGTAGTGCTGATTCCTGTGTGGGTGGGTTTGTGTGCATTCTAGGACCCTGTGGGTCTCTCCAACAACTCTCCTGTGGACTAGGAGTCTTTCCCTGTGCCTCAGCCCCATAGGTGTTTTCAGTCAGTGTTTTGAGGCTTTATTTCCCAGTGCTGGGACCCTGGGTTGCCTGGTCTGTCTCGTTCCCCAGCCCTGCCTGGTTTATCTGCCTGGTTTATCCGTGTGAGAATGTGGGACCACCGCCCAATCAGCCAGCCGCCTGATGCACAGTGACTCACGTCACAGTCGCCGCCTTGCTGGGTCTGCCCATTGCCACCCTGTGCCCAGGGTCTGCCCCCAGCTGTCTTGCGTGCCTGGTACACCTTGCGCACCCAGTGCCACCACTTTTTGTGTCACGATCCCTCTCTGCCCCGCTGCCTGACTTCGTTCTACTGGTCTGAATGAATGTGTCTGTCTTTTAACTTCTTGGTAGGCTGACTTCCATACAGCTCAGTTTTCTGTCATTTCTGGGTGTTGTTTCTAAATTGTTGTTGTCCTTGTTTTGGTTGTGCAAGGAGGCACACTGTGTCTACCTACTCCTCCATCTTGGCCAGAAGTCAAAAAAGGAATAATTTTTATTACCTTAACTGTTTCTTATCTAAACTCTTAATAGACAGATATAGCTGATATGTAAATACTGGCATGAAATCGAACCAGTAACTTTGGATACCACGTGGCATTTTTGAGTTGTTTCCATACTCTTTCAGTACTCTTAAGAATGTATTTTCAGCATGAAAATGAAACTACTCGTTTTAGATTATCTATATAAAATGCAATATCTCTCATATAGTTAGAATGGTCCTTAAAGGTTGTCTAGTATATTCTTTTACCCTTTATAAAAATCTCAAAATTACCTAACCACTAGCCATTGCTTAAACACTTGTAACAATTTTATGTAAATTTGTGCAATTTTTTTGATGTCTTAATTTAAAAGTCCATCCTTGTTTTGAACTGAAGTCTCTTGTCCTGTGACTTCTCTTTGTTCCCTGTTTGCTCTCTGGAGAAACACTTAGTACCTGAACATATTTTTGAGTATTTGTCAAATGCTGCATCCGTTGACAGAATTTAGAGTAGTCGTTTTATCTGTATCTTTTTTCAAGTGATTGAAGATGACAGATAACTTTCTTGATGGCTTCTCAAAATGTCTGCCTGTTAAGTTATTGCCTTACCATCCTGATTACAGCCTTTTAAATTAATACAATAACAGTCACTTCTTTGTAGGTCAAATTTTACAACTTAAAATATGAAACAAACTTAGAGAAGAGGAAATTACTAGAATCTGTGGATTTTCTTCTGTGGCCAGGCTTTAAGCTAAGTGATTTTAGACTCATTATTTTTATTTAATCATTCAAACACAACTTTATGAGGTAAATTAGGGAAGTTAAGGCTACAGCATTAAGAATTATGAAGTAAGATTTTAAAACATACAAATAATGAAAAACAACATACTGTATTTTGCCATGTATAATGTGCACTTATTTGCCCAAGTTTTTGAGGGAAAAATAAGAGTATACATTAACTGAAATATCTTATATCTGTTATGTTTTGTAGTTATTTGTCACATAAAATTTCTTGTACTATAATGTTCAAAAATAAATGCTAAAATTTTGTATAGTACAAAACCAAGTATCTAAATATAAATAAATAATTGAAATAAAAAATTAAAACAAAAGTTTTTTTTTCCTGAAAGTTTGGGCCAAAAATGTGGGTACATGACACTAATCCTGGCTCCTGGGGTCCATGGCATTATGGATGAGATGTGACAAATTCACATGGACTTCTGAGTCCTGTAGAGGAAAAGGGACAGTGCATCTTCTCTCTCAAGAGGAGAAAAGCCTCAGAGTGCCTTGACCCTTGCCTGGACAGGCTTTTATTGGGTTCAGTTTTCACAGGAATACAGGGTGCATATGTAAAGCTCATCAGTCATTTTCAGGCATAAATGATTAAGCAATAGATAACATTCAAAGAACTCTGAGAGCTTATTCTGAGTCAGGGTCAGATAGTTAAAGGGCCATAAAACTTTGGGGAAAAAAAACTCACTTCCTGCTGGGACCTTTATCATTTAAATTGAGGGTATTAGCAAAGTAGGTTTCATAAGATTTTATGCATTCTTTCTTAAGTCTGATTGCCTTAGACTTAGGGAAACCCACCCTTTCCAGCACAGGGCCACACCTACCTCCAGCATTGTTTCAGGCTCAAGGCATTGTTTCAGGCTTAAATGAGGCAGGGGAAGTAAGGCAGCCAAGAGAGGAGGAGACTTCTTGAAGACAGAATGAGGACTCAGGCTGTGTCAAAGCCCAGGGACGAGGGTCCATCAACCCCCATTTTCTATAGCTCCCAAAGTCCTGTAGGATAGTAAACTTATCTATATTTTTAGTGAAATTCTAGTAAATTCATATAAAAAACAGTTTGTGTCATTACAGTGTATGTCACCATTTGACATATTTGTGCAAAAGGTTGGAAACCCAATTTCTGCTTATAAATTTGTGCTATTTCCTTACATTGATAGATTAAGAAATATACAGGTAGAATTTTCAGTAACTTTCCGAGACCTTAAAAATGTTAAGTTCTCTTTCATTTGAAATATTGAGACTATAAATGTAACATTGTTTGAGTTTAGAATTCAGGGCTCATTTTTTCAACTTAAATGTCATTATGACATATTATCAAATACATGAAAATGCTTAGGCACATTTTCTTTTTGTAGATTATTTTTATAATATTAGTCAATAAATATATGTTTTAAGTCTGTGTCACAGTGTGGAGGTGCTGTAGCTGTGCTCAGGAAAAAAAACCACATTTCCTTTTAAGGCAGCCATATGAAACTGATTTTGAGATCAGACTTTTTACTATGTTTTCTTCATCCCCAGAGCGGAACATATTGGCAGTAGTGGTTTTGTAAATGAAACGAGAAAGGAAAGAATAATGGTAATTGGGGTATTTTTTAAAGTACTTTATATATTTATTTTTAGAGGCTCCCTCTAAAGGGGAGGGAAGGAGAAAGAGAGGGAGAGAAGTATCAATGTGTGGTTACCTCTTGAGTGCCCTCTACTGGGGCCCTGGTCTGCAACCCAGGCATGCACCCTACCTGGGAATCGAACTGGCAACCATTGGGTTCGCAGCCCATGCTTGATCCACTGAGCTATACCAGCCAGGGTTATTGAGGTATTTTTTAACCCTTAGAAATTATAGCTTGTCAGGACTTCTAGCCAAGATGGAGGTGTAGGTAGATAACACTTTGCCTCCTTGCACAACCAAAAGAAGGACAACAACAATTTAAAAACAAACAACCAGAACTGACAGGAAATCTAACTGTGTAGAAGTCCAACAACCAAGGAGCTAAAGAAAACACATTCATCCAGACCAGTAGGAGGGGTGGAGAGGACTCGCTGCAAGGCAGGCGGCAGGTGATAGATTGTGGAAGGGGGCGTGGCGCACAAGGTGGCTGGCGGACTGAGCCATTCCACATTTGCGTACAAATAAACTGGGTAGCAGGACAGACCACACAACCCAGGGTTCCATTGCTGGGAAATAAAGCCTCAAACCACTGCTTGAAAACACTTGTGGGGGGTTGAGAAGCTGGGAGAAACTCCCAGCCTCAATGGAGAGTTCATTGGAGAGACCCACAGGGTCCTAGACCGTACACAAGCCAACCCACACGGGAATCAGCACCAGAAAGGCCCAATTTGCTTGTGGGAAGTAGGGGAAGTGATTGAAATCTGGCAGAGAGTAGAGCAAGCACCATTGTTCCCTCTTGGACCCCTGCCCCACATATAGCATCACAGCCCAACCAGGTCTGTTACCTAAGGTTCTGCCCCTCACTATGTAACAGGCACATAAAGACAAAAAATTTGCCCAAACGAAAGAACAAATCAGAGCTCCAGAACAAATACAACTAAGTGATGAAGAGATAGCCACCCTATCAGATGCATAGTTCCAAACACTGGTAATCAGGATGCTCACAGAATTGGTTGAAGTTGGTCGCAAATTAAATGAACAAATAAAGGCTATGCTAAGTGAAATAAAGAAAAATGTATAGGGAACCAATAGTGATGGGAAGGAAACTGGAACTCAAATCAGTAGTGTGGACCAAAAGGAAGAAAGAAACACCCAGTCAGAAAAGAATGAAGAAGCAAGAATTTTAAAAAATGAGGAGAGGTTTAGGAACCTCCAGGACATATTTAAAGGCTCCATCATCCGAATTATAGGGTTACCAGAAGGGGAAGAGGAAGAGCAACAAGTGGAAAAGTTGTTGAAACAAATAATAAAAGAGAACTTCTCCAGTCTGGCAAAGAAAATAGGTTTCCAGGAAGTCCAGGTAGCTCAGAGTCCCAAAGAAGGTGGAGCCAAGATTACATTAGGCAAGATATTGTAATTATCTTTCACTTAAGATGAAAGATAAAAAGAGAATCTTAAAAGCAGCAAGAGAAAAACAGTTACCTACAAAGGAGTTCCCATCAGACTGTCAGCTGATTTCTCAAAAGAGACCTTGCAGGCAAGAAGGGGCTAGAAAGAAGTATTCCAAGTCATGGGGGACTTCCGCCAAGATGGAGGTTTAGGTGGATATGCCGTGCCTCCTCACACAACCAAGTTTAGGGACAACTAAATATTAGCATCAGAAAACACAACCAGAACACGGAAAACTGAACTTTTCGGAAGTCCGCTAACAACAAATTCTTCAGCCCGACCGGTAAGGGGCGAAACCGGCGTCTGGTGAGGAGCTGCAAGGGAGGGCTCGGTCGGACCGGGCGCGGAATCCAGACGCACGAATCCAGACGCACGGGTTCCAAACCCAGGATTGGACCTAGTGAGCGACCGAGCAACCCACCGGGTGAGCGACTGCAGAGGAGGCAGTGGGGAGGCGGTGCATCGAGTTGACTGCGGTTGCCTAATTGCGTGCGAGCGAGGGAGTGGGCGGTTGGACCGGCCGCAGCGGCGATAGAGGGCCCCGCCATTTCCCCGCTCTGACCACGCCCCCACATACAGCGTCACAACCCAGCGACCTGGGAATCCAAGGCGCAGTTTCTCACATTTAAAGGGCCAGAACAGACCAAAAATGTCGCAGGAAGACCTCAAAGCCCCAGAGATAAATCTAAGCGACGAAGAAATAGCAAAACTCTCAGACGCACAGTTTAAAACACTGGTCATCAGCTTCCCTCACAGATCTGGTTGATTATAGACACAAATTAGAGAAACATATGAAGGCTAAATTAAGGGAAATGAATGGAATTCCACAGGAAACCCATAGAGATGAAAAGGAAACTGGGACTCAAATCAATGGAGTGGACCAGAAGAAACCAAATAATGGCCAAACAGAAAAGAGTCAAGGAGCAAGGATTCAAAGAAATGAGGAGAGTCTTAGGAACCTCCAGGACATCTTTAAACGCTCCAATATCCGAATTATAGGGGTACCAGAAGGGGGAAAGACACAACCACCAGTGGAAAAACTATTTGAACAAATAATAAAAGAAAATTTCCCCAATCTGGCAAAGGAAATAGACTTCCAAGAAATCCGAGAAGCCCAGAGAGTACCAAAAAAGTTGGACTCAAGAAGAAACACACCAAGGCATATCATAATTACATTAGCCAAAATTAAAATGAAGGAGAGAATCCTAGAAGCAGCAAGAGCTAAGGGGACAATCACCTACAAAGGAGTCCCCATCAGACTGTCAGCAGATTTCTCAAAAGAGACCTTACAGGCAAGAAGGGGCTGGAAAGAAATATTCCAAATCATGAAATCTAAAGACCTACAACCAAGATTGCTCTATCCAGCAAAACTTTCATTTAGAATGGAAGGACAGATAAGGTGCTTCAAAGACAAGGACCCATATCCAAGATTGATCTATTCTGCAAAGCTTTCATTTAGAATGGAAGAGCAGGTAAAGTGCTTCTCGGATAAGATCAAGTTCAAGGAGTTCATCAACACCAAGCCCTTATTATATGGAATGTTAAAGGGACTTATCTAAGAAAAAAAGATAAAAAATACATACAGTCAAATGACAACAAACTCAGTTATTAACAACCACACCTGAAACAAAAACAAACTAAGCAAACAACTAGAACAGGAACAGAGCCACAGAAATGGAGATCACATGGAGGGTTATCAACAGGGGAGTGGTTCAGGGAGAGGGTGGGAAAAGGTACAGAGAATAAGTAGCATAGATGATAGGTAGAAAATAGACAGGGGGAGGGTAAGAATAGTAAGGGAAATGTAGAAGCCAAAGAACTTAAGTTTGACACATAGTAAAAAAAGAATGCTTTATAAAAATTATAGCTTGTTTTGTTTGCTCTCTTTAATATTTGAAGCTCATAGACATCCATTTAGTTAGTAGAGTACAGTGTTTTGAATAGGAGGTTATAACATTTTGGGGGAGACCTTATAATGTAGTAAGCATAGCTCTTGCTTAATAAATTGTTCGTTGAGTGAATAAGCACATACTAAGTGTCAGGCATTCACTGTGCTAGATACATACAGGCAACAGGACATAACTTAGGCTTAATAAACAGAGAAAGCCTTCTAGGAAGTGACCACAAGGAGATTGAACAGGAGTTTTGTTAAAGCACAGATGGCAAACACAGTGCCTGTGGGCTGAATCCAGCCCTCCACTTTTTTTTTATCTGGCCCATCACCTTATTTCTACCCTGGCAGCACTGACCCCCTTGCCCCTAGTTAGGGAGTAGTTACATTTATACAGTCCTAAAATTACGTTCTGCCCTTTGAAAGCAACCACAAGGCTGATGTGGTGGCCCCCAGTGAAAATGAGCTTGACACTCCTGGGTTAAGGAGATGGATATAGTTGGGTTGGATGTTGAGTATTCAGGACCAGGACTAAAATTCATGCATTGATTATAGTGACATTCCTGAGGGGTATGGAGGAGCAAGAAAAGAGCCTGAAAGGAGAGGGTAGTGAGAGCTATAGGCACATCATAAAGTGCCTTATCTCAGGCCCTCAGTGAGCCATTGAAAAAAATTGAGAAGCATGCTGATCACTGTTGCCTTTTGACTGTTCTCTGTATCAGTGCTTCTGAAATTACCTCTGGTGAAGGACTGTTTTTTAAAATCTCTATACTTAGCAGCTGATACTTCTTTAAAATATAATAAAAATTAATTACTAGGAAAATGAAATAGTAAAAAGATAGAAAACAAGCCCATTTAAAAATTGAACAAAATTATTGTCACGTTTCTCTGTATGTTTTAGTACAATGCTATCAAATTTTTTTTTCATGAACTTGTGTATACTTTGAGTACCTTTGCTACAGAAGAGTTAACTATTTTTGATCATGTACCCATCAGTTCAGGATTCTAGAAACTGCCATGTATGTATTGAATTTTAAATCATGTGCATGTGTACATTATAAACCACAAAATATAAATTAGAAAATAAGGGGTTTTATAAGCTATTTTAAAATTTTGCCCTGGCCAGGTGGCTCAGTTGATTGGAGCATCGTCCCACGCACCAAAAGATTGCGGGTTCAATTATCAGTGAAAACACATAGCTAGGTTACAGGTTAAATCCCCAGTTGGGGTGCATAAGGAACATAAACAATTGATGTTTCTCTCTCCCTCCCCTCCTTCTCTGCCTCTCCTTCTCCCTTTTCTCTCTAAAATCAATAACCATATCTTTGAATGGGGATTAAAATAAATAAAATTAATAAAATTTTATTTTTAATGGTGTAAAAACATTTTGTTTGCACTAAATAACTTTAATGAGTAGTATAATTAAATGTACTTTATTATAACTTTTGAAAGTCTTGGCTCATTCATACAACAAGTAATTAGTATGTTAAATCATCACATTGTGCACATTATTAAATATATGTAGTTTTTCTTTGTCAGTTATATTTCATTAGGTTGTAAAAATTAAAAATAAATATAACAGTTACCTACATCTTGTTCCAGGAGCTAGGGATATGTACACTGTAAAGTATACAAAAATGCCTGCATGTATAGAGTGTTCATTGTAGTGGAGGTTAACTCATTGTAATATGAGGGCCTTATTACAGTGGTTACCAAGGAGGCTTTGGTTTTAGGTTCAGTCTGTTTTATATTTGTTTTAATAGCTGTCATAGCTGAAATAGATGTCTCATAAAGATATATAGATCAAAATGGGAGAATTAGCTATTGGTTATGTTTCTTTAGTGATAGTACTCAGTTTCAATTTTATCTAACAACAGATTTTTAAATGAAATTTATCTCATTTTTATTTTCCTTGTCAGTCTTTTTTTTTTTTTTCAGATTCATCAAAATGTGTTCCTTTTTTATGAGTGTGCTTTTAATAAGTGTTTTGAAAATCCAGTGACACTGTAGATTTTTAAAAGTTCAAAATTAATATTCAGGTTGATGTTTTGGCAAGATTATCTTCCAAAGTGAGTGCATTTTACACATTTACATGTATAACAGTAAAAGCTTGCCAACTCCATTAGTGAATGATCTTTCCATTGACTAATGCCACACTGCCTGAATTATTGTAGCTTTATAACGTCTTTTCTTTTTAAATCCTCACCTGAGGACATTTTTTGCATTGCTTTTAGAGAGAGAGAGGAAGGAAGATAAACATCATGTGAGAAAGAGGCACTGAATGATTCGCCTCTGGTATGCGCCCTTACCAAGAATTGAACCTGTGACATTTTGGTTTATGGGGTGATACTCCAACCAGCTGAGCCATGTTGGCCAGAGCAACTGTACCTTTATAACATCCTGATAGTCAATAGTGTAGGAGTCAGAAGACTTTTTTTTTTAAAGAGAATTTGTTTATTTATTTTTAGAGAGAGGGGAAGGAAGGGAAAGAAATAGTGATGTGCAGAGAAACATCCCTCTGTTGGTTGCCTCTCAGAACTGCCGGCAGGCATGTTCCCTGACCAGGAATTGAACTGCTGGGCCTTCGGTTCACAGGCTAGCGCTCAATCCACTGAGCTTTACCAGCCAGGGCAGCAAACTTTTTTTTTGAAGGGCCAAAATATTGGATATTAAATGTTGTAGGCTTTGCAAGATAGATCGTCTCTGTTATAACCAAGTACTCACCTCAGCTGTTGTAAATAGAAAGCAGCTGTAGACAATACATAAGCAGATGGCATGGTTATGTCCCAACAAAACTTTATTTACAGATGAGGAATTTTTGCTATGAACATAAAACTGTTCTAAAAAAATAAAGTATTAAAAAATGCAGACAGAAGGAACAACATAACTTCGTATTGTTCCTGCCAAATATGCATAATCTGAATATAATCATCAGACAAAAATTCTTTGAAGAGACATTCTACAAAATAATTGACTGATAATTTTTCAAAATTGTCAAGTTTTTGAAAGTCAAAATATGGGGCAGTCTTCCAGACTGAATAAGACCAAAAAGATGCCATAACTAAATACAACACATTATTCTAACCCAGTCATGGATAAGGTCTGAAGATTCTGTGGTAGGAATGTATTAATGTTTATTTCCTAATGATGATAGCAGTAGATTGTTTGTTTGTTGGAAATAAACACAAAAGTGTTCAGGTGAGATGGAGCATCATATCAGTAACTTACTCCCATATGGCTAAGGGAGGAAAGTTTTTTGTATTGTACTGTAATTTTTCTGTAAATTTGAGAGTGTTTCAACAATTCTTTTAAAATGTGTATTATAAAAAATTAAATCAACTTACAGAAAAAAAATACAGGCAACCTAGTTTGTCAACCTCTGTAGTACTTTGATTCTGTTCTTCAAAATCATCTTGGATGTTCTTGGCATTAGCATTTTTGTACAAATTTTAAAATTGGCTAATTAATTTTTACAAAATAGTGCTGGGATTTTTATTGTGACTGCATTGAATTTATTGGTAAATTCAGTGGGGACGATAAACATTTTTATAGTAATAAGTGTTCCAACCTATAACCATGACCTATAATATTGTTTAAGTAGTCTTTAAAATTTCTCTGCATTATTTTAAGGTTTTTTTATGTAAAATCACCATCTTCCAAAATGCCCACCAAATATCTTTGCCTGTTGCTTTCCTTACGCATTGAATAGGACCAACCAAATGACATTGTGTGACTTCCAAGACTAAGTCATAAAAGACATTGCAGCTTCTGCTTTGTTCACTTGGATCACTCGGAAGGAAGCCAGCTGTCATCAGAGGCCTCTTGCCACAATAGCTATTGTTAGTGAGCCATCTTGGAAGCAGATCCTCCAACTCTGTTTAAGCCTTCGGTTAGCTGCGGTCTACCATCAGTGTGGAAGAAACATCAATGTGTGGTTGCCTCTTACACACCCTGCAACCCAGGCCTGTGCCCTGACTGGGAATAGAACTGGCAACCTATTGGTTCACAGACCAGCACTCAGTCCACTGACCCACACCAGCCATGGCATGCCAACGTCTTTTGGCTGCACCCTCATGAGAGTCCCTGAACTCTCTTAGCCTTTTGGCTAAGCTTCTCAAATTAAAATAAATGTTATTTTAAACCACGAAGTTTTAGGGTAGTTGGTTATGCAGCAATCGATAATGAATACAGTCATGTACATATTTAAAATTTTTTTTTTAATTTTCTGTAATTTCTTGGTTCCACCCTTTTTGTGGTAAAATATACATAATATTTACTATCTTGATCATTTTCTTTGAACAGCAATACATAGTTTATTTTTCACAGTGGGCTTTTTTTAGTATTTTTAATTTTTAATGTATTTTTTAATAATTTTTTACTGTTGTTTGAATACGGTTGTCTATACCACTTTCCTCCATCCAACCCACCTCCCACCTCCCACCTCCCACCTCCCACCTCCCACCTCCCACCACCCACCTCCCACCTCCAATCTTCAATTCTACCCCTCTTTGGCTTTGTCCATGAGTCCAATATACATGTTCCTTGACAACACTTCTTCTTTCCCCTGTTATCTCCCTTCTCCCTCCCCTCTGGTTACTGGTAGTTTGTTCTTTATTTCTCTCTTTTTTTTAAATATATTTTATTGATTATGCCATTATAGTTCTATTCCCCCCTTCATCCCCCTCCACCCTACACACCTCCTCCTCCACCATTCCCCCCTTTAGTTTATGACCACATGTCTCAAGTAGAATCTATATTTCCCCTACTATTCTTGCCCTCCCCCCTATCTATTTTCTACCTACCATCTATGCTACTTATTTTCTGTACCTTCTCCCCCCTTCTCCTCCTCCCACTCCCCTGTTGCTAACCCTCCATGTGATCTCTATTTCTATGGTTCACTCCTGATCTAGCTGTCCTCTTAATTTGCTTTTGTTTTAGGTGTGGTTGTTAATAACTGTGAGTTTGCTGTCTTTCACTGTTCATATTTTTTGTCTTCTTTTTCTTCAGTAAGTCCCTTTAACATTTCATATAATAAGGGCTTGGTGATGATGAACTCCTTGAATTTGATCTTGTCAGAGAAGCACTTTATCTGTCCTTCCATTCTAAATGATAGCTTTGCTGGATAGAGCAATCTTGGTTGTAGGTCTTTGGATTCATGACTTGGAATAGTTCTTTCCAGCCCCTTCTTGCCTGTAAGTAAAAAAAATTGTAGATAACTAAAAAGTGTGGAGGTGTTCTGGTTCTGGATACTTAGCTTTAAATACCATAACAATTCTGATTATTTCCTACTATAGTTCCGTAGTCTTTTATCTAAAACCTTCCAGGTCTGATGTGTTTTAGGATTCAGAATTCTTAGAATTTAAGAAAGATAATTTCATGCATATACTAAATATTACATAATTTGGTGCAGTACCCTTTAATCAAATACCATTTCTGTGGTAAAATTTGTGACTATACTATATGGAATAAATAAATAATGCAAATACAAGGTCTGTCCAGAAAGTATTCAGCCATGTAATATGAAAAATACATTTATTGAAGAAGATAAAAGAAACATTGTACATAGGACAATGATGCCTCAGTTCCTTTCAAAGTAGGCACCTTGGAATCTCACATAGTTCTCCCAGTGTCATTAGCAACTGCAGTATGATGTTCCTTCTGCTCTGGTAGCAGAAGCCACAGAATAGATTTTGCCATGACACATTTCATGCCAAAATCCTGCATAAGAATCTTGGACACAGTAATATTTGGAATCCCCAGATCACCTTCTAATTCTCACACTGTGAGTCACTGTTCTTTGTTGATTGCAGCCCATACATGTTCAACATTCTCAGGTGTTCTGCTCGTTGCAGATCTTCCAGATCGTCAGTCACTTTGAACAGATTCTCGACCATCTTTGAAGTGTTTGTGCCACACTTTTATTTGCACGACACTCTTTGCATCATTCTCGAAGGCTTTCTGAATCATCTGAATAGTTTCTGTGGAGGAGTGTTCAAGCTGAAGGCAAAATTTGATGCAGATTCATGGCTCTCCTCGCTCAGTCATTTTGAATACAATGGCCACACAGTACACATGCTCACTCAGCAGCATCTACTGCCCCCACTGATTAGTACAGTGAAGTCATCATTGCTAATGCATGAGCATTATAGTCCACTCTCCTTGGCTGCCAGGTTACATCGATGTTACGCAAACCAGTCTCATTATATTAATAATGGCTGGACTTTTTCTGCACAGCCCTCATAGTCTTTCGTGTATTCAGGTCAGATTTGCCTTAAATTGGTTTGCACCAGGATGACTTGGAAAAAAAACTTCAATTTTCAGATCTATTTGTATTTTAATACTGTAGTTAACTATTGGGTAACACACTAATGAGGTTTATCATTTACAATATATGTTAGTATGGCTGGTCTCATTGTCCCTCTTCTTTTGTAAAAGAATTCCCAAGTGTTGGCAGGGCATGCATGCAACTGCTGCCCAGAATAAGGACTGCATATCCCAATTTTTCTTATAGGTAATTGTGGCTAGGTGACTAATTTCTGACCAGTGAAATCAAGTAGTGATGATATGTGAAACTTTCAGGAAGGGCTCTTAAAGTAAGAGTAGGGTTGAATGCCTTAAACTTACTTTGTAATGACTGTTGAAATTCATATTGTACCGTGAGGACAGATAACCACTAAAAAACTGGAAGGATGCTGGTTGCTAGATAATTTTGGAGCCACATTATTAGCTCCGGATTGCCTATCTCCATACACCTATATTATCACAGAAATTAATTTCTGTATTTTAACTTAATTTGGGGTTTTCTCTCATTAGCAGCCAGACCTAATACAGAATTACTCATAGATCTATAAATTCATATTACAAGTAGTCTTCCATTTCAGCTTGGCCTACTTCTCAGATCTGATTACTTTGTAATTGTTTTCTTCCATTACACTGATGAAAAACTTGTACTAGGAGTGAAATAAGTTAAAGCTCTGCCATTGTCTTCTTGCTTACCTGCCCTTGATTGAATCTGTTCAGTTTGTGATTTCTTAAATTCTCCATTTTTTTTGTAAAGTTGTTGTGGATGAAACTTAGGTAATTATTTATAAATCACCCACCTAAATATTGTAAATGAAAATACACTAATATTCTGAAAGTAGATGAACAATTAGTGGAGCACTATTTTCCACCACTTGTAACACTCACTGTCTTCCCTCTTGAACTCCACATTTGATCGAGACCCAGTGAGGATGTCAGTCTCAATCCATACATTGCCTATTAATAAAGTTTAATTTATTTCATTTTTTAAGATTAGAAACATGTAAATACAAGTTCTAATATTTTCCCGTACTCCAGTGGCTTATTTTATATTCATCCTGGGGTGTATATTAAGCCTGTTCTCAAGATCCCTGTTCCAGGAAATGTATCGGAAATGGTCAAGTTTTTAGGTTAGGATAATGTGACTGTTGGAATAATTCAGGCTGTTAACGATGATGTCCTAAATCGAGTTGAGGTTTGAGAAAGAAGCTGGATTTTAAATGCTAAGGAGGTAGGATATATAGGATGTAAGTGTGAATTGTACAAGAAAAGTTAAGGAAGAGGCATCAAGAAATAACTGAAATAATTGAAGTTCCCAGTGTGGGTCCCTGAGGCTGAGTGGGTGATGATGATGCCATTCATTGAAATGGGGAATGTGGGAGAAAGAACATGCTGTTTAAATCATTTTGAGTTTTAGTATCTTGTGAATATCCAAGATACAGTGAGTAGTAGTTGGAAAGAGATGGACTCTATTCACATCTCCACTCAGCTGATAGTTAGTATTGAAAATACATTATCCCTTGTATAGTCTTATGAGCTTGTGTTTTCATCTATCTGATGCCTGCCTTATAGGATCATTTTGATAAATAAATACTATGAAGTATTAGAACATGGTAAGCATCTATAAATTTTCATTTTCTTTAAAAATAATCAGTAATATAGATTTGTTTGTATTATGAAACATAACTGAGTTTATGAACAGGTTCTTCCTAGTAGGACATCTGCACAGCTTCTGCCATTATGGAGCTTATTCTGTGAATTCTGTAACTGTCCTTTATATTGCTGAGTGACTCAGCTATGAAGATGATTTTTGGAAATACACTAGAGGTAAAAGCCCAACTAGTTTCCTCTCTGATCAGAAGATCACTTTGGTATCTGTGGCTATCCCAGATATGTTGTGCCCTTGTAACCAAAACTTTTGGTATATGGTACATTGGAAATGATGTAGGTTTGGAGTTTCATAGATCTGTATTTGAATTCTAGCTCAGCCATTAATTAGCTGTGTGATCTTGGACACATTATGTAACTTTGGGAGGCTCATTTACATGGTCTATTACAAAAATGTAAACAAAGAACGAAAATTCCTACCTACCTTCAAGTGTTATTGTTGAATACTGGAAGTAACTTTTTAAATATCTAACATAAAGCCTTGAACATTTTAAGTGTTTGTTTCACTTCTGTGTCACCAAATCATCAGCTGGTATGACCTGTAAAAGAGGACTTTTTTTCCAGGAAGTCAGACTTGTACTTTCCTGTCACCATAATCTTTTAAAAGGCTGTGGTCAGATTCCTCTGTGTTTGGGGAGCATGTGTCATCTTATAAGCTTCTAAAGCCATATGCAAAATTTTGTAAGTTTGTAGATTTTATAGGGGTCCAAGTTTCTTGATTCAGTTCTTATTTTACAGATGTGAAAATTATGGTCATTGAAGGTTAGTAAGTCAGAAAAACTAAAGTCTTTAGAGGCTAGTATGTGGTAGAATCTAGGTCTACTTACTCACATTCTAGTCTTCTTTCTGCTGTAAGTCAGGGAAGTTGATTATGTTTAAAAAACACTGTGAAATGGGAAATGAAAAAAGTTAATGTACAGTTTGTTTTGCCAATAAGGTTTTCATCAACTTGGAAAATATTTTTTTTTGTCTCTTCACAGTTAACTCATTCATTCAACCAACAAATATTTCTTAAGGACTTACTATGAGACAGGCACTATCTAAGGATAGTGCCTGCTATGAGATATAATAGTAAACAGAAAAATTTCTGCCCTTGTATCATATTATGGATACTGTTTTTTTTTCTTCTGTTCTTTCTTTTTCTTTTCTTTTTTCTGTTATTTTTTTCTGGGAATATAGCAGTAATACTGTTGCTGAAATGAATAATTTTCTTTTTCTGAAATGTAATCATTGATGCTTGAAGATAGAATTTTAGTACTATAAATAGGCTCTAGTAATTAATGTGAGATTTAGAAGAAATAGAGTGGACTATTAAGTGTGCCTAAATGAATTTTGCAGTAACTGGATTTTTGGTTTTGCTCTACTTAATGCACATTAATTCAGAACTTGTATTCTGTTATGAATTTAATAGTCTTTTGGAGTGACCAGCAACTTTGATGTTTGCACTAGGATTTTATTGGTATGAAAGAGAGATAGAAGGAGGTTCAGTAGTACACATATAACTAATTTATTTGAAATGTATCTTAAAGAAATGTTCTAGTTTTTTCAAATGCCTTTTTAAAACTAATCACAGATGATTAGCGAAAATGCAGAGTATCATTCCTTCTTCTTGCGTGTCACCTACATAAACAGTTTTGTACAATGAGAAATACTAATTTGTACCCTCCTACGAAGGTGTGTCTGTGGTTCCCTGTCTTTGGACAGGTAAGAATTGGAAGCAAAGAAATGTGGACGTGGAGAAGTCTAGGGCCAGCTTGTTTCCCGAAGACTCAAGGTCAACCATCCCACATAGGGGAAAAAAAGAAATACTAATTTGTTTAACATTCCATGTTAATATACTATTGTGTCCAGCTTCATTGCATATAACGTAAACCTAGTCCATCAGCTCATGTGTCTGTAGAGTGTTTTTTATTCATTAAAGGCATGTTTTAATTTAATGTAAATAAAAAGCAATTTCTGCCCTGATGAATCTTAAATTCTACAGACAGGAGTACTAAAGGAGGTGAGGGAGTGAGCCTTGTGTTGATCTTCTACTAGAAGGAGTGAGAAATAATTTAGGACTTTAGACCGTGTAAGGCTTTTATTCTTAGTAATATGGGAAGTCTTCTGTATATTTTTTTAAGATTTAAAAAAAATTCATCTTTAGAGGAGAAGGGAAGGAGAGAGGGAGAGAAATATCAATGTATGGTTGCCTCTCGTGGGTCCCCTGCTGAGAACTGGCCTGCAACTCAGGCATGTGCCCTGACTGGGAATTGAACTACGACCCTTTGAATTGAATAGGCCCTCAATCCACTGAGCTACACCAGCCAGGGCCTTTTATATATTTTGAGGGTGGAGCTTACAAATTTGCCAGCAAATCAGATGTTATATGTGAGAGAGTAGTCAAGAATGACTCCAGGGTTTTGGCCGGGGCAACTTGAAGAGTGGATTTGCTGTTTACTGATAAAGGGAAAGCTGAGGGGCAGGTTGAGGTAAGGTGAAATTAGGAGTTGAGTTTTGGACAATTTACATTTTAGACAGCTAAGTTTGAAGTACTTGTTAGACAACCAGTTAAAGTTGAGTAGGCTGACTATGAGGCTGGTGTTGAGGGGAAAGATAAAATCTGGGCATATTAATTTTGGTGTTATCCCATGTAGAAGTATACTGAGATATCAAGGGAATGGATATAGATAGAAAAAAAGAGTTCCAAGCAAAATCCTGAAAGACACCAACGTTTAGAATGAGAGAAAGATGGAAAAGAAGCAACCATAGAGATTTGAGAAAAACCAAGTTATTGTGGTATTCTGGAAATCAAATAAAGTATTTTAAGAAAGA
Organism: Artibeus jamaicensis; assembly: GCF_021234435.1. NCBI lineage: Eukaryota > Metazoa > Chordata > Mammalia > Chiroptera > Phyllostomidae > Artibeus > Artibeus jamaicensis. The sequence goes on along the minus strand of NW_026521717.1, from coordinate 13,700,961 downwards.
GGGAGGGGTTATCTTGGTCAGCTGCTGCTAATTGAAGTAAAATGAAGATTGAGAATTGGTTACTGGATTTAGCAGTGTGGGATCATTGAGGACCTTAACAAAAAGCCTGGTAAGAGTAGGCTTAGAAGAGAAGAGAAGCAGAATTAGGCACTGTAAGTTCCAGAAATGGAAGCACAGTTCAAAATTTTTGTTTTGTTTTTTAAGATAGAAGAAATAACAAGTTTGTAGCTAGTAGAAATGATGGTGTGTGGAGGATTTCCAGAGCAGTATCTTTTGAGTCGGCTAGAGGGAATGGGATCTACTATGTGAGTGAAACATTGCTCTTACTAGATCTTGATCAGTTTCGTCTATAGCAATGGCTGGCAAACCACAGTTCCAGATCCCAGTTCAGCCTACTGCCTGTTTTTGGAACACTATCACTCACATTTCTTTAGATATTGACTGTGGCTGCTTTCAAACTACAGTAACAGAGTTGCCTAGGCAACTGCTCGACTTTGAGAGAAGCCTAAAATATTAACTCTCTCTTTACAGAGGGAGTTTGCAAACTATTGATTTACAGTAACTAAAAGAGGAAATGGGGTGACATATGAGTAGGAGACGGGGGAAGAAGTAAAAGGCAAATCTAGGGAACTGAACATTTCGAAAAGGTATTCAAATACAATTTTTGTTTGAGTTACATAAAGAAAACTGAACCTGAGATTTAGAGCAAAATGAGTTATAGCCAAGGTGCTTTTTCCGAAGGTAGATTCTTGAAGGGGTCCTAGTCTCCAAAGCTGTAAGCTACCCACATAGTCAGCCCTTGATATGTTACATATTACCCCAATTTTAGCAGCTTAAAACAACAAACATTTATTGTTACAGTTTCTGTGGATCAAGAATTGCAAGCAGCTTAGCTATATGGTGTCAACTCAGTCTCATGAAGCTGCAGTCATCTGATTGCACCTGACTACCATCATCTGAGACTTGGGCTAGGAGTATTGGCTTCCTATCTTACATGTTTGCCGGCAGGAGCCCTCGATTTCTTGCCCCATGGGCTTACTCAGATTGTTTCCCTTGTAGAGACTGAGAGTGAGAGTGCCCAGCATAGAAGCCTCAGCCTTTTGTAACCTAGCCCTGAAAGTAACATGCCTCTACTTCTGCTGTTACTAATATATTGATCACACAGATCAAAGCTGCTACAGTACAGGAAGAGACTACATAAGGGTGTGGATACCAGAAAGATGGGGCTTTTGGAGAACCATCTTGGAGGCTGGCCACTACAGGCCTGCTACAAAATTCTCTATACTACCTTGTATACTTTCAGTTTTGCCATGTGACCAATATTTTCATAATTGGCCCACAGCAGCCATTTGTGACAGTCTAATTTTATTAAAGCCCAACCACAACCACTGTTTTAAGTATTTTTTCCCTAGTTATACAATTAATATTCATGGTAGAAAACTGGAATACCTATAAGCAAAAAGCCCTAGAAATTAAACATTCTTATGTTCCTCTTTAGATTACTTACTCTTATTGAAATTTTGTTTAGCTATCTAATGTTTTTCCTGTTTGTACTAATGCACATCTATTTGAGAAGTTCATACATAAATACTGTTTGTGAGTTGTTTTCACATATTTTGTGTGCATTTTTCACTGTCATTCACTACTTGATGTATGTTATTTATTTTTTTTAAGATTTTATTTATTTCTTTTTAGAAAGGGGGTAATGGAGGGAGAAAAAGAGGGAAGGAAACATCAATGTGTGGTTGCCTCTCCTGCACCCCCAACAGGGGACCCGGCCTGCAGCCCAGGCTTATGCCCTGACTAGGAATTGAACCAGTTGGTCAGAGGCCGCCTGGCACTCAATCCTCTGAGCCAAACTAGCCAGAGGATGCGTTTTTAAATAATTGCTTTATAATTCCATTGTATGGTCATCTATAGTTTAATCTGTTTTTTAGCACAAATAATGTTACCGGAAATAGTTTTGCCATTAATTCTCTATGTACAACCATAATTGTGTTAGCCTTTAAAAAATATTATTTCTTACTAATAACTCACAAGTTCAGCAAGAGCAGTAACTGGTAAATACAAGATTTGTAACATTTATATTTGTTTTCAACTAAGACTGTTGTGGGGGTGCTTCTTTGTTGAGTGTTCATAGACTTTATTAGGTTCTCAAAGGAGACTGGGATATTCATGTCCTCAGTTAATTTGCAAATATAGTTCAGCTACTTATAAACATATCTTACATAAATGTACTGTGTTGTATAGAAGGACATAGCACATCCAATGTACTTGAAACTCTTAAGCTTCAAAATACACATATAAGAAGCAAAAAAAAGTTTTACAGAGATTTGCCACTCACTCTATAGTGATTTTAGTAAATGACCTTATCAGAAGATCAAGCTTCTAGTCAAATGTTATATAATATTGACATAGTTGTATTAATTTACTGAGGAAATTGTGTGAAGTATTAAATATTAGCTTAACTTAGCAAAATTATCTGACAATTCTATTTAATTTTTTCAGGAGCTTTTTAAAAACATTAGTCTAATAAAAGCAAACTTAGCTTTTGAGACCAGTGTTCAGTTTGTCCATAATGCATGATACATTGTAATTCCGGGTAATAAAACACAGCACTATCAGATGTGGGAGCGGTCTGTTTTATTTGCCAGCTCTACTTTCCCTGCCCATCTCCTCAATCAACAATTCCTAACAGGGATTCTTGTTCTTCCTGGGGGAATGTCGAAGAATTCTACCCAGACTGATTGCCTGTTTCCAAAGTTATTTTCTAGAGATGAAATTTTTTTCCAAATGCATATGTCTATACCAGTTATTTGCTAGGTACTATGCTACATGCTGGGTTACAGAACTGAAAAAAGTTCTTTGCTGTTGAACAGCTCCCAGTAATTAACATAGTGAGAAACACTAATAGATGTTTTACTGGATTGCCCTAGAACCACCAAGGAGTTGGCCACTCAGACCTGGAAAGCAGTTAGAAGGCTGGAAATGCTACACAGAAGAGGTTCTGTTTAAATAGTTTTCTTTACCTTTATGTACACATACATTCACATCACCAAAAGTTAATTGAAAATGCTTTGATCGAATTGTGTGGATCAAGAACTTCTTTCACTATGGATTTAAAATGATATTAAGTATGCATTAAATTTGTAATCTTAAAAATAACTATAATATATATTTATAGAGTAAGAATAAATTTAAATTTAATCAGCTCAGTCTGTTTGAGTTTTTTGATGGGAGCTTACAGATAGGTCATTCCATTTTTTATTATAATAAGTAATCAGAAAGATTCTGCCAGTGAGCCAAAATCTGTCTCTTTCTCTTTTTCTCCAGTTATTTTAATTTTAAATTCTAAAAATTTTCTCCCAGTCTGTGGCATGCCAGTCCCTACAAGGGCCATTGATCTTTCTTGGTACTGTTGTTCAACTGTCTACAAATCCATGTTACTTGTTACCATTTAAGCCAATCTTCCTTATATTGTCCACAGATATTTCATTATTAGAAATTCAAAAATGCATTGGGATCAAGGTATATAATGTTTCAGGGGAGAAGAACAAAAAAGGAAATGAGAGGGAGATGGTATTAAGGAATTCAAATTTTAACCTAAGCTCAATACATAGTCTTTGAAGAATTTTAAATAAGCCATGTCAAAGTAATTTTACTTCTTATGGTGATAGGTTGCATTAACATAAATGACAGGCAACATTAATAATGTTCCTTTGGTATTTTAGTATATAGTTTTGGGGAGCATCAAGGTCAAAACCCCTATTCTGATATCTTAAATTTGTTCCCATGCTTTGTGCATTATATTTGCATCTTGTCAACTGAAATGTAGCTAGCAACTCAAAGTTCAGAACTACCTGAATTTTCTTTATTTTATTTCTTGGGTTTATGAGAATGACAACTCTATTTAGGCCTAGAAATTTAGTTTCCTGGAATTAAATACAGGCCTTATCTATTCATGCTTTCTGTTTCTTAATATGAAATTTTGTAAAATAGCATATAAGAGCTTTACTCTTTTATCTTTCTTCTCTTCAAACCTTTAAAGTCAGGGTTCACTAATTTGAGATCAGATGACTCTCAGTGAGGCCACTACTGATCCTTGAGGACAGGAAGAACCCAAAAAGGAAAAAAGGTGACTTATGAGAAAGCCAACTAACTCTCTGGCAACCATGCTTTGTTATTAAATAGAGTCTATTGTAACAAGTCTCTTTGTCGTCATAAAGTGCCTGTCACTATGAAACCAAGACTGTGTTTTTTAATTCCTGGCATAACATAACAGTACTAGATCTCATTTGAGGCCAGTCCCTCAGAAGGTTAGTTAAACTCAGTCCTCCAGTATGATGTATTGGTGAATGTGGAATCCTATTAAGTGGTACCAGTTATTCAGTAAAACAGACATGCTCAGCCCATCCCTTGAACTTAACCCCAGATTTAGGAGTAGAGTGAAAGAATGACATGACAGTAAGGGATATTGGCTTCAAAAGTTATTTGCAAGTACACAGTGGTGTCACATCGAATCCAAGTAGACTGTCACAGGTGCACAGAATCTGCTGGACATACCATCTTGGGTCAGTTCCAGTTTTAACTCTACCACAACTTTCTGTGGAATCTCTTTCAAGTGACTTAACTCTTCTCAACCCCAGGGGCTTACTTACTCATACAAAAAATGCAACAATTGTATTGTTTTAAGACTACCTTCTGTGGTTCTTTAGTTGCATCATATTTATTTGACTTAAAAAATTCCTTGCTGTGAAACTTCTAGTTAAAAATAAAAGTAGCTTGTTAAAATCATATTACATATAAAATTGGAAGGAATAGACTAATATACTTAAGGCTTGTATTCGATGAGGTCCCCAGGAAAATCACACATTCCATAGGACCTGGACCTTACAAATACCAATATTATCTCTTTGATCATGAAATTGTCCTCTATATTAGTAAAAGTCTATATAAGCCTCAAATGATAATGAGATGCTATAACTTTGCTTCTGACCACTAGTTGAACTTAAGTGCACATGTTTAATGTTTTAATTTTAAATGTTGGAAAAGGTTGGAAGTTTATCTGTGCATGGGCCTGCTGTCCAGCCTATGATTCTTGACCATTCTTGATGAGCCATGACCGTACCGAATAAGCAAGCCCCTGGAAAGGTAGAGAGCACTTTCTGGGGCCCCTGGAAAGGGAGAGAGTGAGCGCTTTTTTGCTCACTCTCTCCCACTCCCTGTCACCCCCACCTCCTTCTTCCTTACATGACTTAAAGTAATAGGACATACATTCTAGTCCATATTCTTGCTGTTAGTCATGTTGGAAATAACTGAGGAGGGGTGTCGCTTCCTTGACCCCATAGAAACTTGCTGTATGTGGGATTGTTTCAAATTAATGTTCTCCAGTGTTTCCTCCTGCTGTAGTCAATCCATCTATGACCCCAATGGTCTTTATCTCCTATATAACAATATTTTAATCTGTGGCATCCTCTCTGACTCAGCTCCTCACTTTTACCAACTTCCTGTCTATCCCTGTCACCTCCCTGTACAAAGTACATGATATTTTTGCCTAGTGTTATCAAACTTCGATCAGCAGGTATAAAGAGTTTAATGCCTGGTACAAAGTAGTACATTCAGTAAATGTTAGTTGTTTTTAATCCTTGGCCACTTTCTATTCGATGAACCATATGAAATTGCTGTTTTTACATATTTAAAAAAAACTCATGTTGTCAACTTCATATGGTTCAATTTTATGGATATAGAATGATGGTTCTTAACAAGGATGCACATTAGAATTATGTAGGCAGCTTTTTACAAAGTATATGTATACACTCCTCATCCTAGCCTGGTGAATCAGGATCTTCATGAATGGGTCCTGTGTAAATACATTTTATAAAGGCTCCCCAGATGATTCTAATTCACACTCCTGCTTAGAAACATCTTTGAGGAAAGTGTCCCTTCCAGTTTCTTACAATGTAAAAGTTCTTTTCCAGAAATATGTTCTTGATACAGTCATTAGGCAGTTCATGAACTGAAACTTCAGTTTTATGACTCCACAAATTACTATCACTTTTAACTTTAAAACATGTTCAAATCTCAAATTAAGATTTATCGATACTTCATTTGGGGCAGGAAAATCTAGAGTACTACAAGATATTTTCATGATTTTAAGATAATTTTAAAGTCATTTTTCTTCTAGTTTGTAACTTATCTCTCATATAACTAAAATTTAGGATTTTGTACTTTTCAAATACACTTTTGCTCTTTCATGAAAAAGGGATAGTAGTAAGCAGACCGCAGTTCAGGATTAATTTAACATTAACTGCATTTAACAATGCAGATAATGTACATGTTTGTAATTTTAATATAGGCAAGAAAAAATGGAGGGAGTTTCTTTTAACAGTAGCTGTCTCCCTTCACTGATGGTAATTTGTGTGTTGTGCTCTTATCATTAACTAGTTTTGAAATGTGGGTAAGTGGGTTGTAGAAAGCTCCTAATTATGCACAAAATTTTTCTCTTAGTTTCATGGCAACTGTAGACAAGAATATTAAAACCAAGGAAAGAGCCCTGGCTGGTGTGGCTCAGTGGGTTAACTGCCAGCCTGTGAACCAAAGGATCCCTGGGTTGGATTCCTAGTCAGGGCACACGCCTGGGATGTAGGCCAAGTCCCCAGTAGGGAGCACACAAGAGGCAACCACACATTGATGCTTCTCTCCCCCTCTTTCTTTCTCCATTCCCCTCCCTCTAAAAATAAATAAATAAATAAAATCTTTTTTTTAACCCAAAAAAGAGAATTCTGAAATTTTTTCTATCTCCCACTATTATGTTTACTCTAATTTGAATTTCCTCTTTTTTTAGCTTTTATATCTAATTTGCATTACTTAAAAAGGAAGGTATAATATACTTCTTTAAAATACAGAGAATGTTAGTGTACAAAAATGACTCAAATTTGTGAAGCATTTCATTAGCAATGCATGGATGCACTAACAGTGGGCGGCCTTAGGTGTTTAACTCAGAAAAATATTTTATCAGGAAGGAATATGGAATTTTATCTGTCAACTGACAGTCATTGATGCCAATTCAGTGCTAACAGGAATCCCCAATTTGGAATGCAATGAAGAAGGAAACTTTCAGTGTAAAATGGCTCAATTGTGATACAGCATAGCCTTGCAAACAACAGGGGTGTGGACAGCACAGTAGTGAGGCAGCCTAGGGGCTAGGCAGCTCAGCTCTGCTTTGGTCTGCTCTAGCAGACAACTTTGGTGTTTCAGCTCCAGCCAGGGAAACAGTCTTAAATTTTTTATTGAAAGGGAAAGTTCACTCCCAAAGCCAGTCAGGGGCAGACTTAAATGGACAGAAGTCCTTGTTCCTGGTCCCTGATTGGTCCATCCTTATGCAAATGAGAACTCCAAATCCTTGAAGTTTGGTTGGTCCAAAGGCATTGTTATGATTGGTCAGAATGGAGCTGCTCTAATTGGTAGTAAAGGTGTTTATCATGGGGGAAATACAAATGTGCTTCTCCAGTTAGAGAGGAAGGCCCCAGGCCTCTTGGTTGAAACAGCATTCCAGAAACTCCTCTATAAAGACTGGCACAGATGGCAGAAACATAGTGTAGGAAGATAGTGTGGGCTTCTCTGAAGTACAGGAAGAAGCCCCTGTGTACAAATGGCTGCTAGGCTCTTTTTTTTTTTAACCTAGTTAAGCCACCAGGTAGGTATCTTCCTTCTCAGAGTCCACATGTCAGATGCCTTCTTTTGTGTTGATTACATGGCTTTTGTCATCGGGGCTATATATGTGATTATATTATTGCATTCTTAAGCTATTATTTTCTGGGATAAAACAGGTAACTGTAATGGATTAATTCTGTTGCTAAGATAAAATTCAGTTTATGTTTTATGAAATTACCATGTGAATATATGCAATAGTAATATTGCCTTTTGCTGGGTATGATTATTGCTCCTTTGGTACCACTGACTTTTATTGCCCAAATTAAATGATTGGGGTAGCTCTTCTGTGCTACCTATGAGAATGGCCTTTTTATGTTTAAAAGAAATTGCCTCAGCGGAGGGACTGAGCAAAAAGGAAAAAGGACTCATGGACATGGTCAACAGGGTGGTGATTGCTGAGAGGAGGAGGGTATAAGAGGACTAAATGGTAATGGGAAAAAATACAATAAAGATTAAATTTAAAAAAAATAAAAGAAATTGCCTCTAAAACTGTGTGTCCCTAAGCTTTATAGAAAGGTCATTCTTATCAGTTTTTTCCATAATGGTAGTAAAGTTTAGATAGTGAATGCTTAGGATCTGGATTTTTTTGAAATCTTGGCTCCAGACCAACAATGTGATTTGGAGCATTTAAAAAAAAAAAAAAAAACTCTGTATGGCTCAATTTTATCATCTCTAAAATATGGATAGTAGTTATACATGTAAAGTTGTGAAATAATCAAGTAGTTGAAAAAGTGTGTGACAGAGCAGACACTCAATAAAGGAAAGCATTATTTTTCTCCAGTATTACTGTCCTGTTTCCAGGTATTATTTTCTTAGTCTCCTTTTCCTTTTTTCCTGCTTTTCTTGGAATTTTTCTTGCAGCTTCCTGAACCATTTGATTGGTTGAATGTCTTGTGTAAGATAGTACTGTAAAATATAGAAATTCAAAATAATAACACTGAGCGATAGGGACACTGGGTGACTTTTCCCCCTCTTTACTCTCCAAATTAGTCATATATATGATGAATACATGTTACTTCTATAATCATGAAAAGTTACTGAGGGAAGGAAGGAAGGGCTTAAGTCCCATGCCTGTACGAATCGTATGCAGGGGGAAGGGTGAGAATAGTGATCAAAGATAATGATAAGATTAGGAGTTCTCAGTGGCATTCAAGATAGCCCTTGGAAATGAACCTGCGGTAAACAAATTTGCAGTTAATTTAATTGATAATATTCAAGTTGTATAATTATAGATATTCTTATGTTATCAGAGGAAGTTTTTAATTTAAAAAGTGATGTTTCTACCCTGGCCAGGTTGCTTAGTTGGTTGGAGCATCATTCTATATACCAAAAAAGTTGCAGGTTCAATCCCTGGTCAGGGCATGGACCTAGGTTGTGGACTCGATCCCCAGTCAGGCACATATGGGAAGCCACTGATAAATGTTTTTCTCTCACATCAGTGTTTCTCTCTCTCCCTTCCTCTCTCTAAAATCAATAAACATATCCTTGGGTGAGTACTAAAAAAATTCTTTTGCATGCTGTTTCTTATGTATTTTGTTATGTCATACTTACAATAAGCATCTTTTTATAATGCATACCAAGTCAGGAAACTGATTTATTCTTAAAACTGGTACTGAACAATTGTATTCTTTAAAACTCAGGCTAATTTTAATTAAACATCTTTATTTGAGATTCACATAGTTTCTAAATTTGAAATATTTGGGGATTCCAAATCAGTTAAACTTAGGATTTTAACTCTTTTATAGTGAAAGCCAATAGTCTGAATTCATGCATCAAACTCATCTGTGTATCCAACTCCCTGTGAAATGACAGAAGGAAGAAATTTACAGACAGAAATTTGTAAATCCATAACAGCAATGAGAATGAGAACAGATGGAGTGACCATCAGCAAAAGCAGAGACTTTGTTACAGACTCCAGAAGACTAAACAGATGGCTTTGATGGATGAACCAGGGAGGGGGAAGCCTCTGCCCAGCATACCCAAGAGGGAAGGCAGCAAGTGGAATCTCTTCTTCTCTCTCAAGTCCTGAAGCTCAAGTCATTACAAACAGAGAGCAGAATAAATGATAATTAAACTAGGATATATTAAGAGCTAGCTGGATAGCCTACCCACACACCCAACCCATACAAAGATTGCTGTGGGGGCGACTTCTTTGCGAGTTCCCCCGTGTGCCACAGACGAAAATGAATATGGCCAAGACATGAATTGGTCTGTTTGGGGAGGTGAAGTGGGCTGTGGCCAGTTTCTCAGGGGAGACAAAGGCCAGCAGCAGCCAGTTTCTCCGAGGACAAAAAGGCCGAGAGCCCCCTGCTCCAGGGCTTTTATTGGGTTGTAATACACAGGAATACAGGGCAGCAAGGATCAAACAGTAGATAACATTTCAAAGATATCTGAGGGCTTCAGAGTCTGAGTCAGTGTCTGTCAGGAAGAGAGTTGCAGAAACTTTGGGAGACATACTCATTTCTTCTAGGACCCTTATCATATGAATGAAAACACTCTTAGCAGAGCAGATTTCACAGATTTATCAGTAAGTCTTTGTGATGCCAGATTTTTCCCCAGGACATGCTCTAGCAAGTCAAGGAGCTTCATCTCTCCCCATCAGGTATTCAGGCTTAAGGGGATTAGAGCCAAGAAGCACTTCTCCCAGACAACATGGGGACTCAGGCTTTGACAAAGCGGGGTGAGGGGTGGCGAGAGTCCATTGCTCTTTGTTTCAGCCCCATCCCCCCCCAGTCCTTCCATGAAGGCCTCCCAGGTGATCGAGTCTGGCTTTGGTTGCCCCTGCTGTGAGAGGGTCTTACCTGTCAGTGACTTCTGACCAAACTTTGGGGGCAGGGAGAGGAAACTGAGGCAGTGTTTGCTACCAGAGACAGGCTTTGTCTCCTGTGGCTGTCACTCCAAAGGTCATCCCTCACCCTTAGCCACAAGGGGTAGAGATACAATTCCTAAAAACCAGGCAGAGTGGTCTACAACAGATTGCAGCATTGGTTCTCATGTTAATTTTGGAAGTCTGCTTTAAAAAAACTCTCCTTAAGCTCTCAACCTGAGGATTAGGAGTTATAATGAAAGAGAGGGTATCTCCTCATTTTGGTAATTGGAGAAAAATGTAACCTGTCAACCTATACCTTGCCCATGAACCCTGAAGTGAACGTGTCTCTCTTTTTCTTTTTTTTACTGTGTTTCTTAACATGACAGTGAACATAGTCTGTTGCATCTCCTGATCTGGTATAGGAAGCAGATCTACCCAACAACAGAGGAAACCTGCTAGAAGTGGACTGGGAAAGTGTGCGGGGGGCTCTGCCTTCAGAGCTCCCCTTGACCACCATAGATAAGAATGATTCTAAGACATGATCTGCTTGGGAAGGAAAGGCTGACCAGTCTCTCAGAGGTAAAAGGTGTTTTAGCCTCTCTCTTAATGGGCTTTTATTGAGTTTGGCTTGCAAGATGCATACTAAAGAAAGGAGATATGGTTTACAGGTAACATTTCTGGAATCATGCGGTCTTTTGAGTCAGGGTCTGGTAGACAGGGTGATGCAAGTCGGCTGTAAAACCTTGGGAAAAAAACTTATTTTGTGTTTGGACCTTTAACATTTAAATTGAGGACATTCTTAGCAAAGCAGGTTTCACAGGACTTTATTCTTTCTTAGGCCTGATCGCCCCTGTCCGTGAACTGCTAGTTCCAGCATAGGGCTGCACCTCCCCCCTTCAGCATTGTTTTAGGCCTGAATCAGAAGGGGAGAGCTAGGCAACCAGGAGATTAGGAGACTTTTTTACAGATAGAATGAGGACTCAGGCTATAATAAAGCCAGGGGGTGAGGGTTTTTTGTCCCTTTTCCACAATCCCCTAAGTCCTTCCCTCGTGGCCCCTTTGGTACTGTGCCTGTCCTTAGGTTGTTCCTTTCTTGAGGAATCTTACCCATCATTGACTACCCAGCCATCCTCCAGGAGCCAAGCAGGGTGAAGTAAAGGGGGCAGAGGCTGCACCGTTGCCAAGAGGATAAGTTTTGTCTTCTTAGTGGCTTATGGTCCCAAGATCCCCTAGCCATGGGGCCTTTTCACATGCCAGCAGGGTTACAGCTTCTGAAACCAGGCAGGACAGTTCCCAACAGGAAAGCAAGAGGAAAGAAAGCCTAGCCAATAGTGACCTGAAATTATACAACATACTATTGCCAAATTAGTGTTGTAAATGTTTTGAATTAACAATTCACAAAATAAATAAATACATGGAAAAAAGTTTACCCTCTTCATGTAATCAAATAAAAAATTGTATTTTTAAAAAAGACTACCCATTGCTAATTGGAGTATGGTGAGCAATTGTATGGTACTTTTAAAAAGCAGTTGGACAGGGACTTCCGCCAAGATGGAGGCATAGGTGGATGTGCCATGCCTTCTCACACAACCAAGATTAGAGAAAGCTAAATATTAGCAACAGAAAACACAGCCAGAACACGGAAAATTGAACTTTTTGGAAGTCCGTTAACAACAAATTCTTCAGCCTGACCGGTAAGGGGTGAAACCAGCGGCTGGCGGAGCAGGGTTGCACAGGAGGACTCGGTCAGACGGACTCAGGCCTGCGGAATCCAGGCGCAGGGTCGGACCTAGTGAGCGACCGAGCGAGCGACCAGGTGAGCGACCGCAGGGGAGACAGCAGGGCTGCGTGTTAACTGAGGTCGCGCATTTGTGCGCAGGTGGACAGGCGAGGGAGTGGGCGGTTGGACCGAGCCGGCAGGTCCCCACGGCAAGCAGCAGTGGAGGGCGCTGCCATTTCCCTGCTCTGACCCCACCTCCACATACAGCATCATAACCCAGCGACTCTGAGTGGCCTGGCCCAGGTGAACCACCTAAGGCGCTGCTCCTCCGCACCCAGCTGTGAGAAGAGGCAGAGGGGGCCGCCATTTCCCCGCTCTGACCATGCACCCACATACAGCATCACAACCCAGGGACCTGGGAATCCAAGGCGCCGCTTCTCACACTTAAAGGGCCCGAACAGACCAAGAATGGCGCAGGAGGATCTCAGAGCCCCAGAGCCCATAGATCTAAGCGATGAAGAAATAGCAAAACTCACAGACGCACAGTTTAAAACATTGGTGATCAGGATCCTCACAGAACTGGTTGATTATACCGACAAATTAGACAAATATATGAAGGCGAAACTAATGGAAATGAATGGAATTGCACAGGACACCAATAGCAATGAAAAGGAAACTGGGACTCAAATCAATGGAGTGGACCAGAAGAAAGCAAATAATGGCCAAACAGAAAAGAGTCAAGAAGCAAGAATTCAAAGAAATGAGGAGAGTCTTAGGAACCTCCAGGACATCTTTAAACGCTCCAACATCCGAATTATAGGGGTACCAGAAGGGGGAAAGGCACAGCCACCAGTGGAAAACTTATTTGAACAAATAATAAAGGAGACCTTCCCCAATTTGGCAAAGGAAATAGACTTCCAGGAAATCCAGGAAGCTCAGAGAGTCCCAAAGAAGTTGGACCCAAGAAGGAACACACCAAGGCACATCATAATTACATTAGCCAAGATTAAAATGAAGGAGAGAATCCTAGAAGCAGCAAGAGCTAAGGGGACAATCACCTATAAAGGAGTCCCCATCAGACTGTCAGTGGATTTCTCCAAAGAGACCTTACAGGCAAGAAGGGGCTGGAAAGAGGTATTACAAGTCATGAAATCTAAAGACCTACATCCAAGATTGCTCTATCCAGCAAAACTTTCATTTAAAATGGAAGGGCAGATAAAGTGCTTCTCAGATAAGATCAAATTCAAGGAGTTCATCATCACCAAGCCCTTATTATAGGAAATGTTAAAGGGACTTATCTAAGAAAAAAAAAGTTAAAGAAACATGAACAGTGAAAGGACAACAAACTCACAGTTATTAACAACCACACCTAAAACGAAAGCAAACTAAAAGGACAGCTAGATCAGGAGTGGAAACATAGAAATGAAGACCACATGGAGGGTTAGCAACAGGGGAGTGGGAGGAGGAGATGGGGGGAGAAGGTACAGAAAATAAGTAGCATAGACAGTAGATAGAAAATAGATGGGAGGGCAAGAATAGTATGGGAAATATAGAATCTAAAGGACTTGAGACACATGGTCATAAACTAAAGGGGGGGTAATGGTGGGGATGAGGGGTAGGGTGGAGGGGAAGTAGAACAACTGTAACAGCATAATCAATAAAAAAAATTTTTAAAAAAAAGCAGTTGGACAGTGTACCTACTAAACCTTAATCCATTCGTTCATTTTTATTTCTTAGAATCTACCTCAAAGTGATAAAAATCGAGGGCCTACAACCTAGATTACTCTATCCAGAAAAGCTATCATTTAGAATGGAAGGACAGATAAAGTGTTTCTCAGACGAGGTAAAGCTAAAGGACTTCATCATCACCAAGCCATTATTACATGAAGTGTTAATATCACTTATCTGAGGAAAAGAAGATGACCAAAATTATGAATATTAAAATGGCAACAAATTTACAACTGTCAACAACTGAATTGAAAATAACAAATTTAACAAACAACCAGAACCAGGAATAGAATCATAAATCCAGAGATCATTTGGAGGGTTATCAGCTGAGAGGGGGAAGGGGGAGAATGGGGGAAAAGGTGCAGGGAATAAGAAGCATAAATGGTAGGTAGAAAACAGTCAGTGGGAGGTTAAGAATAGTACAGGAAATTGAGAAGCCAAAGAACTTAAATGCACACCCTGTGGGCTTGAACTAATGGGGGGCATTGCTGGAGAGAATTTGGGTACTGGATGAAGTGGGGCAAGGGGGGGGAAATTGGGACAACTGTAATATAATAAATAAAATATACTTTAAAATAAAAAAGAATGCTCATTGCTAATAGTGTTGTTAACAATTGTGTGACACTTTTGAAAAGCAGTTGGACAGTGTACCTAATAAACCTTAAACAATCCATTCATTCATTTTCATTTTCATTTCTTGGAATCAACCTCAGGGAAAACATTTTAAATGTAAGATAGGAAGTCATCTATTATAATATTGAAAAATTCTAAACAGTTACTTTCTTATAGGATTGGGTAAATAATTTAACTTATGTATGGGCTGAAATATTAGCCATGAAAAAAGCGCAGCAGTGAAGTCAACAACATAGAAAAGCAGTTATCACTTAAATGTTACTCAACTGAGTCTACAAGTACCATGATGCTACTTGCAGATCTCTGCAGTTAAATGTATGACATTGTTCAGTTGAAGGACATGGAGAAGGACATTTTTTTGTAGCTCAGTAATCAGGAGCTGCTCTGGTGGTTCTCTTGTGTGAACTGGCTTGAAGATTATAAGTGGGGTCATAGTTGATTGTTTCTTGTTATATTTTTTTCTTGGTTCTCTCCACTGATTAAGTAATAAATTTTGTAAATGAATTTCTTTTGGTTCTTAAGACTGTTTATATCCCTGGTTAACTTTTAAAAACTACTTGAAATTATTTACCACTTCAGGTTTTTTTTTCAGGTATATAATCTCTATACCATGTCTTAATGTAAAATGACATATGCTGATTTCTTTAAACATTTTTTAATTTCTAATTACAATCGACTACTGTATTAGTTTCAAGTGTACAATACAGTGATCATGTATCCATATAACAAGCGAAGTTATCACTAAGGCAAGTGTAGTACCTATCTGACACCACATATAGACGTTACAACATTATTAACCATATTCCCTGTGCTATATGCCCCACATATTCATGATTTTTGTAACTACCAATTTGTACTTCCTAATCCCTTCCACTTTTTCACCCAGCTCCCCAGCCCCATTGCTATCCAGCAACCATCAAAATGTTCTCTGTATCGATGAGTTTATTTTTGTTTTGTTTGCTCATTTATTTTGTTCTTTAGGTCCCACATATATGTGAAATCATATGATTTAAAGAAAAGGAAAGCAATTATCACTTAAATGGAAAAGAATGCAAAAGATAAACTTGTGTATTAAAACTTTAATAACCCTCTTCTTCCCACATCTCTGTATTTGACTGTAAGATCCTTGAAGTCAGTGATCCTGAGTTGTTCATCTACATACCCACCCACCACACCCTCCCAGTACATAGCACACTATCTGACTTTCAGTGAATACATGTTGACTGAGAAAATGGACATAGGAAAAAGAAACACAGAGAAAATCCAGAAGCAAACCAAGATTAGAGAAACTACTATACAAAGAGAGGGCTAACTTACTAATGATACAGTGATCCTGCACCTATCACAGGAGTTATGTTCCAGAGATCCCCACAATAGGTGAAAATCGTGAAGTAGTGGTGTTATATTTATTTTATTATTTATATATATTTTGAGGATTTATAAACCGTTACCACACTCCTATAAACCTTTTCCACTCTCTTACTAACCTTTCCCACACTCTTACAAATACTTCATATGCTCCTAAACACTTTCTATACTCTTAAACCTACATAATTTTACCAACATATAAAATTCTATATGGGTACTCACCAGTGAAGTATACTACAACTTGAATGATGAAGATCATGAATTATGTAGCTGTGCAGTACTGATGGCAGTGAAGGTGATGACAATGAGATGAATGTACGGCACAGCCAAGAAGAGCATTACAGCTCTTCTGAAGGCACCACTTCATCAGGCGCTTCATCCGGTGGTGCAGTATCTTAACCCTGGGCCGTAACTTCTATTTCTGCTAAAGATGTAAGTGTAACTGATCTCCTCGTCCAAGTGATGAACATAGTTATAGGGAGTTGCTGGTGCTGCTTTTTATACACAGAGGCAACTTCTCCATGGAGAGAAATGGCTTTGAGTCCAAAACGTCTCTGAAATTTGTCACACCAGCCCTTGCTGGCACTGAATTGGGTTGGTCTGGTGGGAGAAGCACTCAATGGTCCTGCTTCTGCTTCATCGACCTCATCATCCTAGTCACTGTTGTGAACGTCCGTGCTTTCCACAAAACTATCGTAAAGTTTCTTGTTCTTCATCCGGATGGTGTTGGTATCCAACAAGATATTATTCTTCCTGCAGTCATTTATCCCCAGGGCCAATGCAGACTCCATCCTTACAATGGCTTTAGTGCAGGAAGTGACCACCCCCTTTGCAGTCTTGTTAAAAGTCATTGTTGCCGTAGACCTAATATTCTTCTACTCTTTCTTTATGTAGCAAACAGTAGATTCGTTGATCCCGTAAGGGCGGCCTATAGCTGCGTAGCTTTTGCTTTCCTTTAACATGTCGAAAAGTTTCACCTTTTCTTTGATGGTAAGCATATTCCTCTGGCACTTGGGTTCACTGCCAGAAGCCTTAGAAGGCGCAGAACATTTGAGTGGCATCATAGGACTTGAAATAAATTCAAACTTTTATGAAAATTTCACCAAAACACAACACCACAGAGCAACATTACACACAGCAATCAGAGTTCAATGTGAAGTGGACAAGGAGAGATGCTGAACGTATGGGCACAGTGCGGCAGAGCAAACAGCTCAGTGCTACGGCCCAAGATACAGAATGCGGTGTTGTGGTTGGTCACCTTCCATTCCATCAGCCAATAGTGTGCTGTGTACAATCTCACATTGACAAACTTTTGCAAGTGGTAGTGGCGTAGTGCATTTCCATTGTGTGCAGTACGGTATTCATCCACTGATGAAATACATACTGTATTTTGATTTAATATTCTCTTAATATGTTTGAATTAACATTT
This sequence comes from Artibeus jamaicensis, assembly GCF_021234435.1. Taxonomy (NCBI): domain Eukaryota; kingdom Metazoa; phylum Chordata; class Mammalia; order Chiroptera; family Phyllostomidae; genus Artibeus; species Artibeus jamaicensis. The sequence goes on along the minus strand of NW_026521717.1, from coordinate 13,683,561 downwards.
TTATATTTTTATATTCTAAATTTTTAGACAAAAATAATTAAAATCATAAATATTATATAAATACCTATATACTGCAAAATCCCGCGATGTAGCAAAAATTCTGATACAAAATTAGATTTTTTTTTTAAAAAACCTGTGATATAGTGAAGTTTCAATAAGTGAACCACAATAAAGCAAGGGATGACTGTACATGCACTAAAAGGTGAGATTTAACAGATTTCTTCATGTATATGTAGGTCCTTTTAAAAACTTCATTTGTGAGACTTCCGCCAAGATGGAGGCGTAGGTGGAAGCACTGTGCCTTCTCATACAACCAAGTTTAAAAAACAAAGTTTTAGCAACAAAAACGCAGCCAAACCATAGAAAATTGAACTATATGGAAGTCTGACAACAATGAACCCTTCAGCCAAACTGGTAAGAGGGGCAGAGCCAGCAGCAGAGCTGGGTCGGGTAGAAAAGATTAACCTGACCGGCCTGGACGTGCACCCAGGCATGCAGGCAGTGGGCGGATCCCAGGTGTGCAGAATCGGGGGACACACTGAGGGCTGATCACCCATGGTCACACATTCACGCACAGATAAACTGGTGAAGGAGCAAGCAGTGAGATGGACCTGGCAGGCCCCAGTAGCTGGAAGCAGCAGAGGGGACCGCCATTGTCCCTCTCTGACCCCGTCCCCACATACAGAGTCACAAACCAGTGAGCTGGGTGGCCCCGCCCTCATGAACACCTAAGGCTTTGCTCCTCATACCTAACAGGCACGAATAGATAAAAACGTGGCTCAAGAACAGTTCAGAGCCCCAGAGCCGATAAATCTAAGCAACCAAGAAATAGCCAACCTAACAGATGCACAGTTCAAAACACTGGTGATCAGGATGCTCACAAAACTGGATGATTTTAGTCACAGATTAGAGGAACATATGAAGGCTAAACTAATTGAAATGAAGGGAAATGCACAGGAAACCAATAGTAATGGAAAGGAAACTAGGACTCAAAGGAGCAGAAAGAGACGGAAAAATGCCCAAACAGAAAAGGATGAAGAAACAGGAATTCAAAAAATTGAGGAGAGGCTTAGGAACCTTCAGGACATCTTTAAACGTTCCAACATCCAAATTATAGGGGTACCAGAAGAGGGAGAGGAACAGCCACTAGTGGAAAACTTATGTGAACAAATAATAAAGGAGAATTTCCCCAATCTGGCAAAGGGAATAGACTTCCAGGAAATCCAGGAAGCTCAGAGAGTCCCAAAGAAGTTGGACCCAAGAAGGAACACACCAAGGCACATCATAATTACATTAGCCAAGATTAAAATGAAGGAGAGGCCTGGCTGGCGTAGCTCAGTGGATTGAGCACGGGCCTGTGAACCAGAGTATCACGGTTCGATTCCCAGTCAGGGCACATGCCTGGGTTGCAGGCCAGTTCCCAGCTGGGGAAGCATAAGAGGCAACCATACATTGATATTTCTCTCCCACTCTTTCTCCTTCCCTTCTCCTCTCGATAAATAAATAAATAAATAAATAAATAAATAAATAAATAAATAAATAAATAAATAAATAAGAAGGAGAGAATCCTAGAAGCAGCAAGAGCTAAGGGGACAGTCACCTACAAAGGAGCTCCTATTAGACTGTCAGCAGATTTCTCAAAAGAGACCTTACAGGCAAGAAGGGGCTGGAAAGAAGTATTCCAAGTCATGAAATCCAAACACCTACAACCAAGATTGCTCTGTCTAGCAAAGCTATCATTTAGAATGGAAGGGCTGCTAAAGTGCTTCTCAGATAAGATCAAATTCAAGGAATTCATCATCACCAAGCCCTTATTATAGGAAATGTTAAAGGGACTTACCTAAGAAAAAGAAGACAAAAAACGATGAACAGTGAAAGGACAGCAAACTCACAGTTATTAACAACCATACCTAAAACAAAAGCAAACTAAGAGGACAGCTAGATCAGGAGCAGAACCATAGAAATGAAGACCACATGGAGGGTTAGCAACAGGGGAGTGGGAGGAGGAGAAGGGGGGAGAAGGTACAGAAAATAAGTAGCATAGATGGTAGGTAGAAAATAGATGGGGGGCAAGAATAGTATGGGAAATATAGAATCTAAAGAACTTGAGACACGTGGACATAAACTAAAGGGGGGAATGGTGGGGGAGGGGTGTGCAGGGTGGAGGGGAATGAAGGGGGAAATCGAACAACTGTAATGGCATAATCAATAAAATATTTTTAATGAATAAATAAAAACTTTATTGGCTAATGACTATTAAATTTTTCGTCACTATTTTAATATGTGCGTTAATAAGCTTTATTCAGTTAAATAATTTTTAAGCTGGATTATTCGAGCATGGTTAATTAAGTTTTTGCATTTTTTAAATTAGCAAAGGTTTCACAGACAGCATCAAGTTCATAAATGTCAGTAGGAAAAATTAACAGTGTATATATGCATTATTTATAGCTCATATGTGGTAGAACCAAAAGCAGAATATAAATTATACTTTTTTATTCGATATATTAAGCATCTAGGCTTTGATTATTTCTTTACCAAATTTTGTAACTGTTAAATTCAGTAAATGGTTGTTTGTGTATTTAATTTTCAGGTAGGTATACATTCACATGATTTAAAACTCAAGATACTGATATGTCTCCTTCCAGGGTTAATTTAGGAAAAGAGGAAGCAAAACGTATATTCTTTACAATTAAGAATTATTAAATGTTTTTCTAAACTATATAATCTTATTTTCAAAGCACATTTAGGGGTTCAAAGACAAATGTTAAAATAGCTGTAAATAATAATTTATTGTTCTTTTCCATCTTTTAGGTTCTGTCCTGTTACTTATTTCTCAACATTGCTGAAATTAAGTCATAGTGTGGCAGCAAAACCACTGGGGCTGGAACTAAGAAAGCTGTTTGTCTTCAGGCTATACTGTACTCAAATTTTTTAAAAATATTTTGAGTTATTAAAAGATTAATATTCATTTCCATCATTTCCTTGCACCAATTCTTCTCACTACCCACATCCCCTAATACAAGCTGCTTTTTCCTCTTCCTTTCTTTTCCAAAGAAAGTTGGGTAATTTGCTTGAATTTTCTCTTTCCTTCCTTCACACCTCACATGTAATCTGTCTTCAGATTTGGTTGATTATTTTTCCATACTATTTCTTGACTCCTTCCACATTTTCTCCTTAATCCAAACTCAAGTCATAGTTGCCCTGGAGCCTTCTGATTGTTCTCCCTGCCATCTGAGTCATAGTCTCGCATTTAAAAATTGGTGGTTCTCCATTCTTCTGAGGATAAAAATCTAAATTCCTGGCATGTACAGTTTTGTTTCTGGCCCTTTTTATTTAGCTTTATCTATCACCATTATCCCAGGTTCACTTGGTCTGCTTATGTTTTATCTTTCAAATCTCAGCCATCACATTCTCCTGTGTTCTAGAAAATTTTTGTTAGTTTTAACTGTTGAGGGCTTTACCTTTCTGATGCTGGTAATAATTTTGCACTGACTGGAGGCTGAATATATTGCATAATAATATAGGGCATTCTAAAAAGATGCCTGAATGTTTATATTACCTATACTTACTATGTGTATTTGAATAGCATCTTACATATGCTATTTTATTCATTTTAACGTTATGTTTACAAACATACTCAGACCCAAGCAGATAAAGTCCTTTGAGCCTTTGTGATTTTATTTGCCCATGGTCTGATGTCTGACAGCATGTCTGGCAAGTCTTATAAATTTTATTTTGTAGACAAGACAAATTTTAAGGCACCAGTAAACTATTGTACCCTGAAGACAAAATATTACCTTCCTTAGTTCATCCTTCATTATAATTTTGTGTTTTTCTTATACAGTGTGGTTTGGCTAATTAGAAAATATTAAGTTGTTACATTTCAAAAGTGAAACATTGCCTCTGGGACTTTCTAACTTTGAGTGTTGTTCGTATACAGCTAACTACATACTTTAAAATGGTGGAAATTGCTCAATGTCTTGATTGTGGTGGTGATTACAGGACTGGGTACATTTATCCAAATTCATGAAAAAGATGATTTTATTGTATGTAGATGAACCTGCCTTTAAAGAAAAAGTTAAAGCCAATTTTCAACATCAGAAATTCTCTTAATAGGTATTAAAGATAAAGGAGACTTAGGTGATAGATCAGATGACTTCTAGGTCTTTTAACTATTTTATTATTATTGTGGAGAAAGTTTTATATATAATAATTAATATTATGTATATTATTATCAGAGTTTTGTCCTTTGCCAGTCTTGCCCCAAGGGCCGGATATATCTTTATTTATTTGAGCCACCCTTAATGTTACCTAATATCATTATCTTCATGTATATCAGGTAGTTTGTATTAATTTTATCAGGTAGTTTGTGTTAATTTTATGTTATGTACTCTTTATTATATTTACTTTACATAATATACTGACTATAATACGTATTTCACATATAGTATATTGATTATAATGTATTATATTGATTATTTACCCTTTGAAATCTATTTATAGCAATTTTTCAGTTGATTCTTTTGGTCTAAGTATGAAATTGTATAACCAGATGATAATGCTCATTTACCTCCTTTTTCTAATGTCAGCAGATACTCCTTCTAGCACAAGGCTAAGTAAGAGTAATGACAGTGGGTATTCTTATTTTATCTCAGACATTAATGGAAATGCTTTTATTTTATCATTAAGTATGATGATATTTTTATGGTTTGGTTTTTAAGATAGCCAATTTCTGTGTTTATTAAGTGAATGCCAGTAAATTTCTACCTTTCTGAGGGCTTTTATAAGCAATGGACTTTGAATTTTATCAAATATCATTCCAGATCCTGTACAGATAATCATGATTTTTCTATTAAAACAGAATTTTATTGAATTCCTTAAATATAAAGCCATTCCAGCATATCTGATTGAATTGCAGCTGGTCACTTTGTTTTATTTAGAATTTTTGTACCATATTTACATGATAGGTCAATCAACTTACTTTCTCTTTAGTCTCTCTTTGTTAGAACTTCTAGCTCTCTGAAAAGAATTTGGAAGCTTTCTCTATGCTCTGGAACATTAAGTAGTATTGATAATACCAGTTCTGTAAATGTTAGAAAAATATATCAGTGATATAACCTGTGCCTGCTAGTAAACCTAAATAGTCCTAAATCCTTTTCAGTACAGAGTTGTGCATGTCATTTTGTTGGTCAAGTATATTTTAGCTCTTCTAAAATTATTCATTTTATACTTGATTCTTGAAGAACTCAGAATTTACTGAGCCATAAATTTTGGGGGTTTTTTAATTAAGAAGATATCCTTAATACAGATAAGGAGTGTCATGTGTGAGTTGTTTATATGAAGTGCTTTACATTTTGAAACTGAGTCACCAATTTGGCCCCTACCTCCTTGTGATTAGCAATGGTTTGTAATGATTTGATAGGGACTAAACTTACAGTTAGCATAAACCTTTAACGAACTGCTCAAATTGGACGGTAGGGAATTGCTTTATTTAATCTTTTTTTAGCAAGGAATCTGTCAGTAAGAACTTATACCAGCTAATATTTTTATTAGACTAAAAGTTTAAAAGTAAATGTCTTTTTGAAAATTTTTATTTATTTTTAGAGAAAGGGGAAGGGAGAGAAACATCAATGTGTAGTTGCCTCTCATGTGCCCCCCACCAGGGACATGGCCTGCAACCCAGGCATGTGCCCTGACTGGGAATCAAATCAGTGACCCTTTGGTTTGCAGCCCACACTCAATCCACTGAGGTATACCAGCCAGGGCTAAACGTAAGGGTCTTTATTATGAAAGTCTAAAGCAGACAATGAACTCTGGAAATACAGCGGTCATTGGGTTTTTTGTTTTTGGTGGGCAGGAGAGTATTTGATATCATCCTTGGGTAGGTATTTATCAAGTATTGGAGAACTAAGTTATTTGTTAGAAAAAAATCTTTTTAAGATTTTATTTACTAATTTTTTTAGGCAAGTGAAGGGAGAGAATAAGAGAGGGAGAGAAACATTAATGTATAGTTGCCTCTCACAAACATCCTTCAGGGAACTTGGCCCACAACCCAGACTTGTGCACTAGACCAGGAATTCAACTGGCTACCTTTTGATTTGTAGGCCAGCACTCAACCACTGAACCACACCAGCCAGGGCTGTCAGAAAATTTCTTAAAATTTCAAATAGAGAGCTTAGTGTCTGGATTGAAAATTTGTGATCTGAAGTGCCTTGACTCCCTTTCTATATGTGATGGACTGAATAATGGCCTAATAGGATACCCACATCTGAATCCCCAGAATCTGTGAATGTTACCTTCTGTGGTATAGGGGACTTTGCTGATGTGATTGAGATGGGATGATTATTTTGGATTATCTGTGTGGACTTTAAATGTAATCACAAATGTCCTTCAAAGAAGGAGATAGAAGAGAAGACTATATGACCACAGAGATTATAGCAATGCAGCCAAGGGCTAAGGAAAGTCAGCCTGTAGAGGTGGAAAAGGCAAGGAACAGATTCTCCCATGGAGCCTCTAGAAGGAATTCGCCCTACTGACACCTTGAGTTAGCCCCTTAAGATTCATTTTGGACTTCTGGCACCCAGAACTGTAAGACAATACATTTGTTTTCTTTCAGACCACTACAACTTTGTGGTAACTTTTTATACCAGCAACAGGAAACTAATTGGATACCCATTAACTAAGCATATGAGGGCAGGGACCTAGGCCTGTGGAATTCAGCTCCACATCTGCAACAACGAGAATAGTGCCTTACATAATAAGGTATATTTGTTAAGGAAGGAAGGAGGGAGAGAGGAAAAAATCAGGTAATTCAAAATCTAAATGAACACTGTGAGCATGGTGTAGGTGTTTAGTTTCTGGATGAAGTAGAGAAAAACAGTAAGTTTAAAAAGTTGAAGCCCACCCATAATCATATAAATTCTATAGTATATTCTAGGTATTGGTATTCTATAGATACCAATTTTAAAAATTGAACAGTAAAAGGTAGAAAATAATAATTGAGGAACCAAATAAGCCAAACAGTTTGAAATTCAAGAATACCTATGTCTTTTCTTGAAGCGGGAAAATATAAATGCATGCACGAATAGAGAAGTCATATTTTAATTAAAGTTCAGGTTTGGTCCCCGAGGAGACTTCTGGCCAAGATGGAGGCATAGGTAGAAACCCTTCACTTCCTCACACAACCAAAAGGAGGATAACAGCCAATCTAAAATCGATAAACAACCAGAAGTGCCAGAAAATCAAGCTGCATGGAACTCCAACAACCAAGGAATTAAAGAAACAGTCAACCAAAAGAACCAGACCAGTAAGAACCTGTGGTGAGGTTGTGGACCAGGCAGGCAGGGCCAGCTTAGAGAACCCTCAACGAGATGGTAGACCAGGCAGGCGGGGCTGGCTGAACTGGAAAAGAGACTCAGAGCTGACTGGACTATGGCGGTTGCCTCAGTGGGAGAAACTCCAAGTCTCATACGAGAGTTCATTGGAAAGTAGGCTAGAGCCAAGCAGGCAAGCTGCATTGTTCCCTCTCTGGGCCCTGCCCTGGTGAATACCTAAGGCCCCGCCCCCTTACAACTTAACAGGTGTGCCAAGACAAAGAAATATGGCCCAAACGAAAGAACAGAGCAAAACTTTGGAAAGAGAACTAAGTGATGATGGGAGTGCCAACCTATCTGATGGAGAATTTGAAGCCCTAATAATCAAAATGCTTGCAGAACTGATTGAGCTTGGTCAAAAAATGAAAGATATCCAAAATGAAGTAAAGCAAAATATTCAGGGAACCAATAGTGACAGGAAGGAAACCAGGACTCCAAGCAATGATATGGAACAAAAGGAAAAAATAAATATCTAACAGGAGCAGAATGAAGAAACAAGAATTCAAAAAAAGTGAAGAGAGTCTTACAAATCTCTGGGACAACCTGAAACACTCCAATATCCGAATTAGAGGGATGTCAGAAGGAGAACAATAGCAGCAAGAAATTGAAGACTTATTTGAACAAATAATAAAGGAAAACTTGCCCAATCTGGTGAAGGAAATAGACTTTCAGGAAGCCCAGAGAGTCCCAGATTTTGGACCCAAAGAAGAACAGACCAAGGCACATCATTAAGTTACCCAAGATTAAAGGTAAAGAGAGAAAATCTTAAAAGCAGCAAAAAGAAAGGAGACAGTTACCTGCACAGGAGTGCCCATAAGACTGTCAGCTTATTTCTCAAAAGAAACTTTGCAGAAAAGAAGGGGTTGGAAAGAAGTATTCGAAGTCATGAAAGGCAAGGACCTACATCCAAGATTACTCTATCCTGCAAAGCTTTCATTTAGAATGGAAGAGCAGCTAAAGTGCTTCCCAGATAAGGTCAAGTTAAAGGAGTTCATCATCACCAAGCCCATATTATATGAAATGTTAAAGGGACTTATTTAAGAAAAGGGAAGATAAAAAATATGAACAATAAAATGACAACTCACAACTATCAACAAATGAACCTAACAGAAAAGCAACAAAACAAAAACTAAGGGAACAACTAGAACAGGAACAGAATCAGAGAAATGGACATCATATGGAAGGATTTCAGTGGGGCGGGGGAAGGGAGGAATGGGGGGGAAGGTACAGCGAAGAAAAAGCATAATTGATAGGTATAAAATAGACGGGGAGAAGTTAAGAATGGGATAGGAAACAGAGGACTCAAACAACTTATATGTGCAACCCATGGACATGAACTAAGAGGGTGGAATGCTGGAGGGTTGCGGGATGCAGGATGGAGTGGGGATAAGGGGGGGAAATTGGAAAAACTGTAATAGTGTAATAATGAAATATACTTAAAAATAAATAAAATTCAGGTTCAATCATTCAATTTCTAGTTTATATATAGTAACAAGAAGGTAGTTAATTGTACTTTTTCTCAAGTGAATGCAAGAAATAGGCTTGCATTATTGGCTTATTTTATGATTGATTTTATTTTTAAAGCGAATTATGTATTCATGTGATACAAAAATAAAAATGTTATAAAGTAAAAATTCTCTATTCCATATCTGTCCAACAGTGACTTCTTTTCTGTCCTCACAGGAACCTTGTGTTAACATTTTTTTATATTCTTTCGATATATAAACAAGTAAATTATTCTTTTTAAAAATAATTTTAGAGCATGGGGAGAGGGAAACATTGATTTGTTGTTGCACTTATTTATGCATTCATTGGTTGTTTCTTAATTGCCCTGACCAGGGAACAAAGCCACAACCCTGGCATATTAAGATGACACTCTACCCAACTGAGCTACCTGGCCAAGACCAACAACTAAATGCTTAACCCTTTTTTCTCTTCTTTGTATGTAGTTCATAACATACAAGGTACATTCTTCAACATCTCAGGGTTTGGGGTTTTGGGGGTTTTTTCTACTTTAAACGGTATGGTTGAGCTGCCTCCAAATAAATGGGTAAAGGTTGTCCTGCCATGTATCTACCTTGCACCTGTACTGCAGTGAATGAATGTACCTGTTTCTCTACACCAGGTATTGACAAACTTTCTGTAAACATTTAGATTTGTGATCCCCTACATTCTGTTTCACATTCTTCTTGGTTTTGTTTACAACCCTTGAAAAACATAAAACCATTCTAAAAAAGCCTGCCAAGGGGACTATAGCTTGCTGACCTTTACAAACATTATCAATATGAGGAATAAAATAGTGGTGTCTCAATATAATTTTATTTGTGTTTCTCTTATCAGCATGGATGCGCATATTTGGAGCCATTTATATTTCTTCTTCTGTAACTATATTTTTTGCACATTTCCCTGTAATTGGTGATCTTATTTATAGTAAATTTTTGTGCAGGGAAATTACCTCTTACCTTTAAAGTGAATTGGAAGTATTTTTTTCAGTTTTAACTTTTTACTTTGCTAATTAAAGATTTTGCTAAGTAAAACTTTATTGACTTGTAAAATTTATCAAACTTCTTATGACTTTTTTATTTTACATTTTTTATGTAACTTTTATGTCTTTCCATTCTTTTGTATTGGTGTGAGGAGACTAGATATTTTAGGTGATTATCATATAAACATCTCTTATAACAGTATAAAAAGCATCCAAACAAAAGACCTTGTCTATCCATGGCACCATTCATCTTCAGAGTTAAAGTCCATTTCCATGCCTCCTGTTTTCCCTTCAACCCACCCCATTCAGTTCCTACCTCATTGGTGAAATGACTCTTCTCAAGGTCACTAGCAGTCTCCATCTTGCCAAATCTAGTAATAATTTCTCTGTTCATCCCTTATCATAGTTCATCTCATTCTCAGCAGGATTGGACAGTTAATTTCTGTGACTATGTAATCACTGGATTTCCTCCTACATGGCCACTCCTCCTGGACCAGACTCTTGGGTTGTCTCTGGTATCTGTCCTCTGCTGCCTTTGCTTACCCATCTTCATCATACTCCCAAGGAGGTCATTCAGTTTTTGTGACTTTAAATACCATCTGTAAACTGACATTCAAATTTTTGTCTCCACCTCTTCCTTCACCCTTGAACTCCAGACTGGAACATTCATTTTCCTGTGCAGTAACTCCAACTGGATATCTAATACACAGCAGAACTTAGTATTTCTTTTTTTTTTTTTAGAGATGCCAATGGCTACCTCGCCTCCATTTATTTATTTTTTTAATTAAATTTTATTTAGTTACTTTTCAAGTACATTATTTTTATCTATTTCTCCGATCCCACCCCACCCTCCCCAGTCTCCCTCCTCCCTCCCATTCCACACCCCCCCCAGTCCTCATCCCTGTGTCTTTCATACTTGTTCCTCAAAATCCCTCCCCCTTTTTCCCCTTAAATTCCCTTCTCTCTCCCCTCTGGTCGCTGTCCCCTTGTTCTCTATTTCAGTGTCTTTGTTTTTATTCTGCTTGCTTGTTTGTTTTATTCTTTAGCTTCCTGTCAAAGGTGAGATCATATGGTATTTGTCCTTCAATGCCTGGCCTATTTCACTCAGCATAATGCTTTCCAGTTCCGGATGGAACTACCTTTTGTTGTTGCAAAAGGTAGTAGCTCCTTCTTTCTCTCTGCTGCATAGAATTCCATTGTGTGTATGTACCACAGTTTTTGGATCCATTCATTTACTGATGGGCATCTAGGTTGCTTCCAACTCTTGGCTATTGTAAATTGTGCTGCTATGAACATTGTGGTGCATAGGTTTTTTGAAATTGATGTTTTAGGATTCTTGGGGTATAATCCTAGCAGTGGAATTGCTGGGTCAAAAGGCAGGTCAATTTTTATTTTTCTGAGAAAATTCCATACTGTTTTCCATAATGGTTGTACCAGTCTGCAATCCCACCAACAGTGAACTAAGGTCCCCTTTTCCCCACACCCTCTCCAACATTTGTTGTTTGTTGCTTTGTCTATTATAGCCATCCTGACTGGTGTAAAGTGGTATCTCATTGTGGTTTGAATTTGCATCTCTCTGATAGCTAATGATATTGAGCATCTCTTCATGTGTCTCTGAATGTTCTGTATGTCCTCCTTGGAGAAGTGTCTGTTCAAGTCCTTTTCCCATTTTCTAATTGGGTTGGGTGTCTTCTTAGAGTGGAGTTGTAAGTTCTTTGTATATTTTGGAGATTAAACCTTTGTCTGAGGTATCATTGGCAAATATGTTTTCCCATACAGTTGGTTGTCTTGCTAATTTAATACTGTTTTCTTTAGCCACGCAGAAGCTTTTAATTTTGATGAGATCCCATTTGTTTATTCTTTCCTTTATTTCCCTTGCTCTAGGGGACATATCCGTAAAAAAGTTGCTGTGTGCAATATCTGAGATTTTCTTGCCAATGTTCTCCTCTAGGACTTTAATGGTTTCATGGCTTATATTTAAGTCTTTTATCCACCTTGAATTTATTTTGGTGTATGGTGTAAGTCGGTGCTCAAGTTTCATTTTTTTTGCACGTAGCTGTCCAGTTCTCCCAACACCATTTGCTGAAGAGGCCATCTTTACTCCATTTTATGTTACTGCCCCCTTTGTCAAATATTAATTGACTGTAGAGAGTTGGGTTGATTTCTGGGCTCTCTGTTTTGCTCCATTGGTCTATGTGCTTGTTTTTATGCCAGTACCAGGCTGTTTTGATTACAGTGGCTTTGTAATACAGTTTGATATCAGGTATTGTGATCCCTCCTACTTTGTTCTTCTTTCTCAAAAGAGCAGCTGCTATTGGGGCTCGTTTATGATTCCATATAAATTTTTGAAGTGTTTGTTCTGTGCCTGTGAAATACGCCATTGGTACTTTAATAGGTATTGCATTGAATCTGTATATTGCTTTGGGTAGTATGGACATTTTGATGATGTTAATTCTTCCAATCCATGAACAAGGTATATGTTTCCATTTGTTTGTGTCTTCCATGATTTCTTTCTTCAGTGCTGTGTAGTTTTCTGCATACAGGTCTTTTACCTCCTTGGTTAGGTTTATTCCCAGATATTTTATTTTTCTTTTTGCTATATCGAATGGGATTTTTTCCTTGATTTCTGCTTCTGCTGATTCATTGTTGGTATACAAAAATGCCTTTGATTTCTGGATATTGACTTTGTATCCTGCTCTTTTGCCAAATTCATTAATTAGTTTGAGCAGTTTTGGGGTAGAGTCTATAGGATTTTCCATGTACACTATCATGTCATCTGCAAACAGGGACAGTTTTGTTTCCTCCTTTCCTATTTGGATGCCTTTCATTTCCTTTTTCTGCCTGATCGCTGTGGCCAAAACTTCTAATACTATATTGAATAGAAGTGGTAAAAGTGGACATCCTTGTCTTGTTCCTGATCTTAGTGGAAAAGCTTTTAGTTTTTGCCCATTGAGTATGATATTGGCTGTAGGTCTCTCATATATGGACTTTATTATATTGAGGAATGTTCCCTCTATTCCCACGTTGCTGAGTGTTTTTTATCATAAATGGGTGTTGTACCTTATCAAAAACTTTTTCCGCGTCTATTGATACGATCATGTGGTTTTTGCCTTTGCTTTTGTTTATGTGATGAATTACACTTACTGTTTTGCAAATGTTGAACCATCCTTGCATCCCTGGGATGAATCCCACTTGGTCATGGTGTATAATCTTTTGGATATATTGTTGGATGCGATTTGCCAATATTTTGTTGAGTATTTTAGCATCTATGTTCATCAGCGATATTGGCCTGAAGTTTTCTTTCTTTGTTGTATCTCTATCTGGTTTTGGAATTAGGATGATGCTGGCTTCATAAAAGGAGTTTGGGATTTTTTGGAATAATCTGTGAAGAATGGGGGTTAGCTCTTCCTTAAATGCTTTGTAGAATTCTCCTGTGAATCCATCTGGTCCGGGGCTTTTGTGTGATGGGAGTTTTTTGATTACTGCTTCAATTTCATCTGCTGTTATTGGTGTGTTCAGATTTTCTGCTTCTTCTTCATTGAGTTTTGGAAGATTATATTTTTCTAGAAATGTGTACATTTCTCCTAGGTTCTCAAATTTCTTGGCATACAGTTCTTCATAGTAATTTCTTAAATCCTTTCTATTTCTGTGGTATCAGTTGTAATCTCTCCTCTTTCATTTGTGATTGTGTTTATTTGTGTTCGTTCCCTTCTTTTCTTGATGAGCCTACTTAAAGGCTTGTCTATTTTGTTTATCTTTTCAAAGAACCAACTCCTGGATTCATTGATCCTTAGAATTGTACTTTTAGTCTCTATGTCATTTAGTTCTGCTCTGATCTTAGTTATTTCCTTCCTTCTACTTGCTTTGGGCTGCTTTTGTTGTTGTTCCTCGAGTTCTTGCAGGCGTAGAGTAAGGTCATTTGTTTGAAATATTTCTGTTTTCTTTAGGTATGCCTGTATTGCTATAAACTTCCCTCTCAGGACTGCCTTCGCTGTGTCCCATAAGTTTTGGGTTGTTGTGAGATCATTTTCATTTGTTTCCAGAAACTTTTTGATTTCTTCCCTAATTTCATTCTTGACCCATTCATTGTTTAATAGCATACCATTCAGTCTCCATGTTTTTGGGTGCTTTGGGTTTTTTCCTTTGGGGTTGGTTTCCAGTTTCAGTCCCTTGTGGTCAGAGAAAATGCTTGGTATGATTTCAATATTCTTGAATTTGTTGAGGCTTGTTTTGTGTCCTGTCATGTGGTCTATCTTTGAGAATGTTCCATGTGCATTTGAAAAGAATGTGTATTTAGCTTCTTTGGGGTGAAGAGCTCTGTATATATCAGTTAGGTCCATTTCATCAAGGGTGTTGTTTAATGCCGCAATGTCTTTGTTGATACTTTGATTGGAAGATCTGTCCATTTTTGATAGTGGGGTGTTAAAATCCCCCACTATAATTGTGTTGCTGTCTATATCTTTCTTGAATTATTCTAAGATTTTCCTTATATATTTTGGTGCTCCTATGTTGGGTGCATATATATTTATGATGTAAATGTCTTCTTGGTGGATTCGTCCCTTGAGTATTATGAAGTGACCTTCTGGGTCACTCTTTATGGCTCTTTTTTTTGAAGTCTATTTTGTCTGATATGAGAATTGCTACCCCAGCTTTTTGTTCTTGTCCATTTGCTTGGAAAATTTGTTTCCAGCCTTTCACTTTTAGTCTGTGATGGTCTTTTGTCCTGAGGTGGGTCTCTTGTAGGCAGCATATGTGTGGGTCATACTTTCTTATCCATGCAGCTATTCTGTGTCTTTTGATTGGAGCATTTAATCCATTTACATTTAAGGTTATTATTGATAGGTACTTATTCATTGCCATTTTTGTACCTGTGTTCCTCTCTGTCTGTCTCTCTTCCTTCCTTTCCTTAAAGCAGACCTTTTAGTATTTCTTGTAGAGCTGGCTTGGTGACAGCAAATTCTTTTAGACTTCTTTTGTCTTGGAAGCTCTTTATTTGGCCTTCTATCTTGATTGAGAGCCTTGCTGGGCAAAGTAGCCTTGGTTGTAGGCCTCTGGTTCTCATTACTTGGAATATTTCTTGCCATTCTCTTCTTGCTTGGAGTGTTTCCATTGAGAAGTCAGTGGCTAACCTTATTGTGGCTCCCTTGTATGTTATTTCTTTTTTCTCCCTTGCTGCCTGTAAGATTCTCTCTTTGTTTCGGAATTTTGCCATTTTAATGATGATGTGTCTTGAAGTGGCTCTCTTTGGGTTCGTCTTGAATGGGACTCTGTGTGATTCCTGGATTTGTGTGACTTTTTCTTTTATCAAATTAGGGAAATTTTCTCTCATTACTCTTTCAAATATGTTTTCTATCCCTTGTTCTTCTTCTCCTTCTGGTATTCCTATTATTCGGATATTATTACGTTTCATATTGTCTTGCATTTCTCTTAATCTCTCTTCATTCTTTCTGAGCCTCTTTACCCTTTCCTGTTCTTTCTGTGAGATGCTTTCTACTTTGTCCTCCAAGTCACTAATCCGATCTTCTGTTTCATCCACCCTATTTTTAATGCTTTCCACTGTGTTTTTTAATTCAGAAATTGTATTCTTCATTTCCTCTTGATCCTTGCTAATAATTTCCATTTCCTTTTTCATGTTGATATAGTTCACAGTGAGATCATTGTAGCTTCCCTGTAGTTTCTGGTAGCTGATTGTGAGCTCTTTGAACTTCCTGGTAACCAGTGCTTTGAATTCAGTATCTGATAGTTTACTTGCCTGTATTTCATCTAACATTCTTTCTGAGGATTCCTCCTTTCCTTTCATTTGGGGATTGTTTCTTTGTCTTCCCATTGTTTGTGAGACTCTTCTTGTTAGCCTCAGCTTCTTAGATTAATCTGTTTTGACACCCTGGGTTTATAGTATGAACTTTTGTGGTGGAATGCCTGTGAATTTCAATGGTGCAGCCTCTTTTGGTTATCCTGTTGTTCTCTGCTTCCACCTACTCAAATATGCAGCAACTTTTGGCTTCTCTCCTACAACAATGTGCAATTTGTCTCTTTGACTCTACTATTGGGAGGCCTCTTCTATGGGTCCAGCTCTGGTCTTTTCATATTTTCAAGTTGATTGTGTCTCTTGTGGGTAAAAGAAAGAAATGACAAGGAAAGAAATAAAAGGAAGAAAGAAAAAAATGGTAGGGGAATGGAAGAAAGAGCAATAAGTTTAGAAAGAAAAGAAAAAGAAATAAAACAAAATCCGGGAAAAGAGGACAAAAGTATGGAGAGATGAAACAGTAATAAAGTTTAAAAGAAATAACAGATTACTTTAAAAAAGCAAAATGATAAAGAAAAGGAATGGAGAAGGAAGCAAGGTAAAAAAAAAAAAAAGAAAGAAGAAAAATAAAATAAAGTAAAAAAAACAAAAACGCAGAAACAAAAATAATCTCTCAAAAACAACCTCAGAAAAGGAAATGTCACTTGTTTGCTTCAAAGTAGCCGAACCGGTTTTTCTGGTTGCAGTTGGCTGAGGGTCGATTGTTGTGATTTTTTCAGCCAGCCCCTCTCAGGATCCAGACACTAGGCGCCTCTCCCTGAGCTCCCTACAATGGGGAACTAGTCTCGCAGCGCTCCCCTCCCAGGGGTTACAGCCATAGTCTGGTTTGCTGTGCCTGCAGGCACCTGCACCGGCCCAGTTGCCTGGCTCCCTCAGGATTGAGCACAGGCCTGCCCCCGTTCAGTTGGGAAGCCCCAGACCCTCTGCCCAATCCTGGGTTTGCTGCCAAGCTGGGTGTGAAGCAAACCAGGCTGCCGTGTCTACTGGATTCAGAGCCCCAGGTTGCACCTCTGAGTTCTCCTGGGCTGGCAACCACAGAGTCCTTGGTTGGGGCCCTTTGTCCTCTGCACCCTCTCTGTAAACTCTATCAATCAAGTCTCTCCTGGCCCCCCACCTTGCTTGGCCAGAAAGGGAGGGGGTTGAGGGTCTCAGCTCTTTTCCCAGGACCCCTCAGCGCCTGGGGCTTCCAGATAGTCTGAGAGGGGTAGACTGGAAGCCGGGAGCCGATCTGAGGACTGGGCGCAGACCTAGAAACTCCGTGTGCACATCATGGCTCGCTGCGTGGTGTTTATCCCTTCTGCTCCTGTGTTTGTCTGGGTCCCCTGGCCAACCTCTGGCAAAAAAAAAACCTAGGGATGTAGCAGCACCACACCGGGCGCTGGACCCAGAACTGTGTGCAGGCTGAAATCTCCTCTGCTCCCCTCTGGTTGGGTCTCTTGGCAGGTCCCCGGCCCAAAAATCCTAGGGAGGGAGCTTTCCGGGCGCTGAACGGGTGCCTTGGCGCCCTCAGGCACTTGCCCAGACACACTGCATGTGGAGCGACTAGTTCCCCAAATTGCACGCAGGCTGAAATTTCTTCCACACTTCTTTGCCTGGGCCACTCGGCCTGCCCAGCAGAAAAATCCCAGGGAGGGAGCCGTCCGGGCGCTGAAAGCTGTCCCAGGCGCCTTTAGGCACTCTCCCAGACACAGTTCCCACCAGGCGCTGGACCTCCGAGCTATGCACAGACTGAAATCACCTCTGCTCCCCTCTGGTTGGGCCACTTGGCAGGCCCCCGGCCCAAAAATCCCAGGGAGGGAGCTGTCTGGGCGCTGAAGGCTGTCCCATGAGCCGTTGGGCTCTCGCCACTGGGCGCTGGTTCCCCTACCCTGCACCGGCTGTTTCTCCCTGCTCCGTCCCAGAGACTACTGTACCGCTGTTGCCCCCCTACTGTCTGGTTCCTCCGTGACCGATGAGGTTTCTGGTCTCTTATTTTATATATGCTTGGCAACTGCTGGCTTGCTGGTCTCACCTCCTCCGATCGGATAGGTTTCTCTCTCTTTTGTACTAGGAACTGGTATCTGCTCCGTCCTAGTCCACCGCCATCTTGAAAACCCCCCCTCTTAGTATTTCTTTCCCTCATCTTTCTCCATCTTAGGAAATAGTACCACCACTACACATTGAGATATTTTTAGAAATTACTCTTGTTTTTCCCCATCTAGTCAGTCAAGTCCTGCCTACTGTGTCTCCAAAAGTATCCCAAACATCATAGTGGTTAGAAGAGTCAGGCTGCTCCAGTTTGAAACCTGGCTCAGCCTTGAGGAAGACATCTTCTGTGACCCAGATTCCTCATCTTTCAAAAAAAAAGTTAAAATAGTACACATCTCATAGGCTTGTTCACACATGAAAGGTGGTGCCCAACTATGTTAATAGTATAAGGTGCTCTCAGAACAGTGCCTAACAATTAATGAAGACTTAGTAAAAGTTTGCTGTGGCCATCCCGGAATAGGTGGTATTGGTACTTACACCAGTACTTGTTAGTAGTGCCATTTCTGCTGCTGCTGCTACTACTACTGGTGCCACTGCCCCTGCCCAAGCCTCTGTCTTGCATGGACTATGGGATAGCCTTCTGTGCTTTCAGTTCTTGCATTTCTAGCATCCATCCATATACCAGCTGTGATAATCATTTTAAAATAAAAATGAAATTATGTCCTGGCTGGTGTAGCTCAGTGGATTGAGCGCAGGCCTGCGAACCAGACAATCTCGGTTCAATTCCCAGTCAGGGCACATGCCTGGGTTGCAGACCAGTTCCCTGCAGGCCAGTTCCCAGCAGGGGACGCACGAAAGGCAACCATACATTGATGTTTCTCTCCCTCTCTCCTTCCCCCCTTCCCCTCTAAAGATAAATAAATAAAATCTTTTAAAAAATGCTTTAAAAAATGAAATTATGCCAGTATTCTGCTTTAATACTCTCCAGGGGCTTTTCATTATAATGGTAATAAAACTATAACATCTTTCCACAGCCTTGAAGGCTTTTTATGATTTGGCCTCTCATCTCTCAGTCTTACCTCCTGTTATTCCCAAGGCTCCATCTACTCTGGCTTTCTGGTCCCTAGAACATGTCAAATCCTCTTCCATATTAGTTCTTTGCATTTATTATTCCCTGTGTCTGGAATGTTCTTTCTCTTAGAATTGATTTCTTCATAAAACTCAGACCTTAGCTCAGATGTCGTCTTTTCAAAGGGGTCATCCTTGATGTTCCTAGTTATCCTCCCCACACTTTTTATCCTAGTGCCCCTTACTTGTTTTGTTGCACTTAGGATAAAAAATGGAATTTTCTTATTTTTGCATTTGTCTGACATTCCAGGTAGGTAGGGCTTTTGCTTCTTTACCATCAAAGCAACATGTAGGCTAAGGGTTGGGAGCTAAACTGCAGAATGCCAAGTTTTTAAAATGCGAGGAGTATACTTTTGGAAGGAGCTTCTTTTTCTGAATAGCCTCTTGAAAATACGGGATGTGCAACTCATAATTATTAGGGAATAGTTACACTTTGGAAAAATGTCTTTGGGACCCTCTGCCTTTTCTAAGTCACAGACTGTATTTTAAATTGTTCTTTAAAGAAAGATGTTTCAGCCCAGTTTATGTAACTGCTAAATGTTTTGCTTTAAAAATGTGTACACACACAACTTTAGAGTATTAAATGATGTGGTAACACCCTGAGCTCATGTAGTACCCACTGTTTTAAATATGTAACTAGTTACATAGCCACGAAATGATTACAGCTTCTGAGTAAGCATCATGATAGTGAGAAAGAAGTCATTTCCTGATTTATGTAGGCACACCAGCAACAGCATGCTCCATAAATTTGTTTAGGTTTGGTATTTTTCAGACATTTAATTACTTAATTGAAGTATACTATTTTCACTATTTCTGAGCAGTGATATCATTCTGAATTTATTGATCATGTCCTTGTATCCAGGAAAAAGAGGGTTCAATTCCTGTTTGTTTTTTTTTTAGTTGAATTGAACTTCTAGCTTCCAAGTCTGAATTCTTTACCATACAGTTCACAGTTCAAGATGCTTCTGCTAAAATTATTATTATAATGAGAAGAACAATATAAAAATTGCATGTCTAGTGTGATCTCAGTTATGCTCTCTATGTATTAAAAGCAGCCTCTAAGGATGTTAACATGTTCATGTTGTTAAATGAACAGCAAGATTGTTTGGGCCTATTTTCTTAATACTTTTTTGTACTGGGCAGTTGTGCATAGGGAAATGATTTCTGGGTGCAGCCTGAAGCAATGTCCAGGTCTTAATGCCCTGTACAGACAGTGTGTGAGGCACAGACCCCAGGCAGACTGTCTGCTCAGACTTGTGATCGAATGTCTCGTAGCAAGAGCTACTTTGCATCAGTACAGCCTAAAACACTCCCCAAGGTTAAATCAGACTTTGAACATCTGTTTATTTGTTCATTTAACACATGAACTGAATGGTTGATTTTGCTGAGCCATGTTAGTTACCGAAAGTATAAAATAAGTCAAAAATACATGGCTCCTGCCCTCTGGTTACTTGTAGTATATTGGAGAAGAAGACCTATATTAAACAACTAATGACTGAAGCAGTTTCAACTTGATGATGGTTATGATGGAAAAGTATCAGATGTAATAAGGAGAGCAGGGGGCAGGGGAGAGCCTAACTTAGGTGGAGTTTCAGATAACGCTGAGACCCCAAAACTGAGAGGAGTTAGCTAGAATAAGAATATGCCAACTGGAAGAAACTGCGTAACAAGGCCAAGAGATGGAGAAGAGCATAGGAAGAACTAAGGGAGACCAGCATCTGTCTGATGCAGCCAAGCTGGGAGAGATTGACACAAGATAGGGAGGTAGGCAGGATGGAGTGTTGTCCTGTGAGCTACAACTTGGGAAAACTATTATCTGTGGCCAAAATAAGTCAAAGAGATACTGAGAAGGAAGGGTACAGTCCCCTGGATCTTATAACAAAAGATCTCTTTGCTTGGGTCTTTACAGACACAGTATTTCTTGTGACTTCATGGCCTCCACTTCTAAGGCCTAGCACCGTGGCCAGTGGTAACTGGGTGCCTTTAATATACCTCACCACTTTTGCTCCTGGAGGAACCTGGCCTTTCAACACTGAGCACATACATGTAGTAAACAAATGATGCATGTTGCGAGGAAAGGGAGGGCACATGAGATCCAGGACTTCAGACATTTGTTTATTGGCCATTCAGCCCAAGGTACATGGATGTTCCAGAGATAGGGTATTTGAGAATTGGGATAGATGGTGTTGGATTCTATTGATAATTCTACTACCAAGTTGTTGGAATGCAGTTTCTTCTTTTCTAAACTGAAAGTAAGTAAGCCTTTCAATTGACAATTTTTTTGTTGTTGTTTAGTTTCTTACTGAAATTAGAAGAAACGTCTCTATAATTACTGCCAGTAGAGGTTAATATGAAAACAAAGTGATCAGAATTTAACCAGTATTCATAATCTGTGTGATTATATGCTCATACAACTCTATTATCATCAATGTGGTTGCATTGGGAAATTCCTACTTTTGGTCATAGCTCATTATTGAAAACTATTATAAGAGAAATGCTTTTGAGTTACATATTTGCTTTATTGCCATGGTGTTCTCTGATATGATTCTTCCCTTAAATGAGTATACTTCATTTGCCATCTTTAAAATCACCACAGGACAAAAACTAGCATCTTGAAGCATAAGGACATCATGAATGTACTAAGCATTACTTATTCTCTCATTCCTTTTAGATTCTTCTTGATCCTTTGGTGAGAACTCGGTGATATAAGATGGCCACAAATAAGCCCAAGGGTCAGAATTCTTTGGCTTTACACAAAGTCATCATGGTGGGCAGTGGTGGTGTTGGCAAGTCCGCCCTGACTCTACAGTTCATGTATGATGAGGTATGTGCTGATTTTATAATGGATATCAAAAGTTGGGGCTTCCAGAGAGTATTTCTCTACCATAGTTTTGGTGCTATTTTGGATAAACTTGCATTTTTTAAAGCTATTCATCATTTTTTATTTTTAAATTTAGAGCCACATTTACAGCCACATTTACAAACAACTTGATATAACCTGTAACTCAAGGTTTGTTAAAAAAAAAAAAAACCTTATACTTTAAAAAACAAAACAAAACTGCAAATACTACCTATTTCTTAGCAATCTAACCTGGCTTATTAATTTTTAGTGTTTCCATGGCAATTCTCACCTTAAATTAATAGAACCAGTGGGTATAGTACCTAATTGAGACTTGAGGTTAACATACATAAGGTGTCCTTTAATAACTTCAGTGAAAATATTGTTTATTGTGTATTTTGGCATGGCACTGTATTCACTATTAAACAGGTAAAGGCTTTATCCCTAAAATATAATTGCTAGACAGGTTAACAGATGTGTGTCTATCATGTATTTATATCTGACCTTATTAACCCAGATTCTTTCCATAGAAGACTCTTATCAATTCTAAATGATTTAGGAGTTGGTAATCTAATTTAAGCATTTATCCTTAATTCTTCTTCCTCCCCGTAGAAGCAGGGTTTTGCCATTACTCTTTCTTACCTCATCCTTGTAATAGTCCTGTATGATAGGTAGTGGTATCGCCCTTTTACAGATTAGGAAACAAACCCTCAGAAAGGTTATCCAGTCTGTTACCACCCGATGTTTCCTTCTATTGCTTCCTTCTATAACATTTTTTTTAATACACACAAAATTCTCAAATCCATGAGTTGTCCCACTTGGTGACTATAATAAAAATGTGGCCCTGGCTGGTGTAGCTCAGTGGATTGAGCGCAGGCCTGTGAGCCAAGAGATTGCAGTTCAGTTCCCAGTCAGGGCACATGCCTGGGTTGTGCAGGCCAATTTCCAGCATGGGTCCCACTAGAGGCAACCATACATTGATATTTCTCTCCCTCTCTCCTTCCCTTCCTCTCTAAAGATAAATAAATAAAATCTTTTTAAAAAATGTGGACAGAGGGAAAATTGAAATAGTGCTTTAAATGAAATTACTAATTTATCTGTTCAATTCTGTTGTCCATACTGTTCATTTACATATTATAACTACCCTTTCATTGTTTTAAATCAAAGTGTACAGATTATTTACTTTTGTCAAATGGTAAGAATAATGGTTTCTTTTTTTAAAAATTAAGGCTTATAAGACATTTTTCCACAAAGTACTTTTTGTAGCATCTTAGCTAACAGTGTCTTTTCCTTTTTTAAATTATTGCCATATTTGCCCTGGCTGGTGTAGCTCAGTGGATTGAGCGCAGGCCTGCAAACCAGACAGTCGTGGTTCAATTCCCAGTAAGGGCACATGCCTGGGTTGCAGGCCAGTTCCCTGTAGGCCAGTTCCCAGCAGGGGACGCACGAAAGGCAACCTTACATTGATGTTTCTCTCCCTCTCTCCTTCCCCCCTTCCCCTCTAAAGATAAATAAATAAAATCTGATTAAAAAAATTATTGCCGTCTTTTAAAAAACTTAAAAATTTATTTTTCAATTATAGTTGATGCACAATATTATATTAGTTTCACATGTACACCATAGTGATTAGACATTTAAATAACTTACAGAGTGATCACCCTGATAAGTCTGGTACCCATCTGACACCATACATAGTTGTTAAAATATTATTGACTATATGTTTCCTATACTGTACTTTATCTCCCTGTAACTATTTTTATAACTGGCAATTTGTACTCCTTAATCTCTTTTACATTTGTACCCATTCCACAAACCCCCCTCCAATCTAGAGACCATCAATTTGTTCTGTGTATAGCTATGAGTTTGTATCCGTATTGTTTGTTCATTTATTTTGTTTTTTAGATTTCACATAAGTAAACTCGTATGGTATTTGTCTTTCCCTGTCTGACTTCACTTTTCGTCCTACCCTCTAGGTCTATCCACGTTGTCCCAAATAGCAGGGTTTCATTCTCTTTTATGGCTGAGTCATATTCCTTTGTATATATGTAACATATTTTTATCCATTCATCTATCAGTAGACATCTAAGTTGCTTTCATATCTTGGCTATTGTAAATAATGCTACAGTAAACATAGGGTGCATATGTTTATTCAAATTAGTAGTTAATATTTCTTCAGATAAATACCCAGAAGTGGAATTGTTGGGATATATGGTCGTTCTATTTTTAATTTTTTGAGGAACCACCTCCTTACTGTTTTCCACAGTGGCTGCCCCAATTTAGAGTCCTGCCAATAGTGCATGAGAGCTCTCTTTTCTGTACATTCATGTCAACCCTTGTTCATTGATTTATTGGTTATTTTCTTGTGGTTTTAATTTGCATTTCTTGATGATTGGTAACACTGAACGTGTTTTCTTATGTGTACTGGCCATCTATCTGTATGTCCTCTTTGGAGAAATGTTTATTCAGGTCCCCTGCCCATTTTTAAATTGGATTGTTTGGGGATTTTGGTATGAAGTTGTATGTGTTTTTTATGAATTTTTGATGTTAACCCCTTATTGTATATATCAGTAGCAAATATCTTCTCCCATTTGCCAAGTTGTCTTTGTGTTTTGTTGGTTTCCTACACTGTGAAAAAACTCTAGTTTGACACAGTTGCATTTGTTTTTGTTTTTTGTTTCCCTTGCTTGAGGAGACATATACCCCCCAAAAAGTATTGCTAAGACTGATGTCAAAAAATTCAGTGTATATGTTTTCTTCTAAGAATGTTATGGTTTTGGTTTTCATATTTCAGTCTTTAATTCACTTGAGGGGTTTTTGTGTATGGTTTAAGAAAGCAGTATAGTTTCAGTTTTTTGCATGCATTTGTCCTAACACCATTTATTGAGTACACTGTCTTTACTACATTAAATAATCTTGCCTCCTTTCTCATGTATTAGCTGACCATAGAGGCATGGGCTTATTTCTGGGCTCTCTATTCTGTTCCATTGATCTATGTGTCTGTTTTTATGCCAGTACCATGTTTTGATTATTGTAGCCTTACAGTATAGTCTGATAGCAGGTAGTGTGATACCTCCAACTTTGTTGTTCTTTCTCTATTTCTTTGGTTATACTGGCTCTTTTGAGAATACTTACAAATTTTAGGGTTATTTGTTCTAGTTCTGTGAAAAAATGCCATTGATATTTTGATAGCATTTACAATAGAATATGTAGATTGCTTTGGATAGTATGGATATTCGAACAATGTTAATTCTCTCCCTATCCATGAGTGTGGTATATCCTTTCATTTGTATTCTACTATTTTACTGAATTTATTTATCAGTCTAGTAGTTTTTTTGGTTGACTCACATTCTTTATATGTAGTATTGTGTCATCTGCCAATAATGACAGTTTTACTTTTTACTTTCCAATTTGGATGTCTTCCCTGCCCCCCTCCCCCAATCTGATTGCTGTGGCTAGGACTCCCAATACTATGTTGAAAAAAAGTGGTGAAAGTGAACATTCTTGTCTTGTTCCTGGTCTTAAAAAGCTTTCAACTTTTCCCATTCAGTATGATGGTAGCTGTGGGTTTGTCGTGTATGACCTTGATTATGTGGAGATCTGTTCTCCACTATCCCCACTTTGCTGAGAATTTTTATGCTGAATGGATGTTGGAGTCTGTCAGATGCTTTTTCTGCATCTACTGATATGAGCATATAATTTTTAACCTTCATTTTATTTATGTGGTGTTCTATCTGTCTTATTGACTTGTTAATATTAAAACAGCCTTGCATCTGGGAATAAATTCCACTTGATCATAGTGTATGATCTTTAATGTATTATTAAATTCAGCTTGCTAAAATATTGTTGAGGATTTTTCTGTATGTTCATCAGGGATATTGGCCTATAGTTTTCATTTTTTCTTTTTCTTTTTTAAATTTTAAATAGTGATTTTGTTGGTTTTGTTATCAGGGCAGTGCTGGCCTTGTAAAATGAGTTTAGGAGCCTTTCCTCTTCAGTTTTTTAGAATAGGTTGAAAAAGATAGGTGTTAATTCTTCTTAGAATGTTTGCTTATAATAATTTGGTCCAAGACTTTTGCTTGCTAGGAGGTTTATGATTACTGACTTGATTTCGTCAGTATTTATGAGGCTGTTCACATTTTCTGTTTCTTCCTCATCAGTTAGTTTTTGGAGGATTGTATGTTTCTAGGAATTTTCCATTTCTTCCAGTTTGTCCAATTCTTAATATTTTCTTAAATTCTTTTGGATTTCTGTGGTGTCCGTTGTTAGGTCTGTTTTATTTCTGATTGTAATTATTTCAGTCTTTGTGATGAGTCTGGCTAAAGGTTTATCAGTTTTGTTCCAGTTTTCAGAGAACCCGCTTCTGCTTTCATTGATCTTTAAAATTTTTTACACTCTTTAAGTTTTTTACTGCTGTGGTTTTATCGTTTCCTTCCATTTTGGGCTTTATTTCTTTTTCTAGTTCCTTTAGGTTTAAGGGTAGGTTGTTTATTTAAAATATTTCATGCGTCCTTTTTAAAAATTTTTATTTATCGATTTTAGAGAGAGAGAAGGGAGAGAGACATCGATTTGTTGTTCCACTATTTCATGCATTCATTGGTTGATCCTTGTGTGTGCCCTGACGGGGAATCCAACCCACAACCTTGGCATATGGGCACAGTGCTCCAACCAACCAAGCGACCTGGCCAGGGCTTTCTTGGCTTCTTGAGGTAGGCCTATATTGCTATAATTTACCCTCTACAACTGCTTTGGCTGTGCCCCATAGATTTGAGGTTGTTATGTTTTTATTTTCACTTGTTTCAATGTATCTTTTGATTTCTTCCTTGATCTTATTATTGACTTATTCATTATTTAGTAGCAAATTATTTAGTCTCCACCTGAGTGTTTTGCAGTTTCTTCTTGTAATTGATTTCTAATTTTATACTACTGTGGTCAGAGAAGATGCTTGATATGAGTTCTATCTTAACCTTGAGACTTGTTTTGTCGTGTGACATATGATCTGTTCTGGAAAATATTCTATGTGTACTTGAATATAAATTCTGCCTTGTTTGGGTGAGATGCTCCAAAAATATCAGTTAAATTCCTAGTTGATTTTGTACGTGGATGTTCAACCCATTGTTGTCAGTAGGGTGTTAAAGTTCCCTACTGTTACTATCTTACTGTTGTTCTCTCCATTTATGTACATCAGTGTTTGCTTTATATATTTACATGCTTCTTTATTAGTTAAATAGATGTTTTGACAAGAGTTTTGTCCTCTTTTTGGATTGATCCCTTTATCATTATGAAACACTATTCTTTGTCTCATTTTATAGCCTTTGTCTGAAAGTCTGTTTTTTCTGATATAAATATTCTTACTCCAGCTTTTTTTTCCTGTCATTTGCATGATGAAATATCTTTTCTATCCTTTTACTTTAGTCTACATGTGTCTTAATCTGAAATGGGTCTTTTATGGGTAGCATGTGTTGGGTCTTGTTTTCTTAATGTATTTAGCCACCCTGTGTCTTTTGACTAGAGCATTTAACTTACTTACATTTTAAGTAATTATTGATAGTTTTGTAGTTATTGCCATTTTAGTATTCATATCTTTGATCTTTTTTTTCTTTTAAAGAAGAAGTTCCTTTAACATGTCTTGTAATCCTGGCTTGTGTTAGTGAACTCCTTTTTTTCTTTTCCTTTTTTTTTTAACAATGGGTGGAGGTTTCTTTTTAAAAAATATTTATTAGAGAGAGGGGCAGGGAGAGAGAACCGTCAGTGTGTGATTGGTTGCCTTTCTCGCACTCCCAACCAGCAATCCTTCAATTTGCAGGATCCTTCAATGCACTGAGCCACAGCAGCCAGGACATTTAGCTTTTTCTTACCTAGAAGCTCTTTGTCTGCTTTGATTCTAAATGACAACCTTATTAGAGTAATCTTAGTTGTAGGTCCTTGTTTTTTATCACTTTGAATATTTTGTGCCAATCCCTTCTGGCCTGCAAAGGTTCTGTTGAGAAATCAAATGAAAGTCTTACGGGAGCTCCCTAGTAGGTAACTGTCTTTCTCTTGCAGCTTTTAAGATTCTTAGTCTTTAACCTTAGGTATTTTAATTATGATGTGTCTTAGTATGGCCTTTGCAGGTTCATCTTGTTTTGGACTTATATGTGTTATTTTCCTCACCAGGTTAGGGAAGTTTTCAGTCATTATTTCTTTTAATAGGTTTCCAGTTCTTTGCTGTCTGTCTTCTCCTTCTGGTACCGATGATGCAAATGTTATGCTTGATGTTGTCCTGGAGGTCATTTAAACTCTTCTTTTTTATTATTCTTTTTACTTTTTTGCAGTTATGATTGGATGTTTTCTTCTACCTTGTCTTTCACATTGCTGATTCCGCCCTCTGCTTCATCTATCTAATCTCCTATTGACTCCCTCTAATACATTCCTCATTTCATTTATTGTATTCTTCATTTCTGACTGGTTCTTTCTCTTTTATGGTTTCTATTTCTTTGTATAAATTCTCTCTGAGTTCATTTACTCTTTCCCTAGGTTTATTGAGCATTCTTCTACCCAGTGTTTTGTACTCTGTATCTGGTAGATTGTCTCCATTTTATTTAGTTCCTTTTCTGGTGTTCTGTCCTGTTCTTTCATCTGGGAAATTTTTTTGTCTCTTTATTTTGGCTATCTCTGTATGTTTGTGTCTGTTTGCTAGGTAGATCTTGCTGTGTCTCCTGGTCTTGACATAGTGACCTTTTATGTGGAAGTTGTTCTATGGGGCTAGTGGTGCAGTCTCTCTGGTTACCTGTACCTGGTGCTTCAGGAATGTCCCCTATGTGGATTATGTGTGCCCACCTGCTGTAGTTGGGGCTCGCTGTTGCACATCAGTGGGTGGGGTTGATGCCCAGGCTGACAGGCTGTGAGGGTAGGCTGTGAGGGTAGCCATGACTACAGCTGTCATGCTGTTGTGTCTTGACTGACACTTGGAGCGGGAGTTACTCTAGTGGGGCACTGGTGCCGGACTCCAGGTGAGTCTGGCCTTTGGGTTCGTCATTTGCAGAGCTTGGCAGGGTAATGGTGTGGTATGGTCTGACACTGGTTACTGGGTATGTTGGGTATGAAGCCTTCTGGAAAGGGCTCTGGTGCACAGCCAAGGTCAGCTGCTTCTTAGATCATGCTTGGAGCCTCCAGGTAGAAGCTTCAAAATGATCTGCATCTGGTTGCTTTTGGTTGTACTGGATTTAAAGGTGCTTGGGAGAGGCCCCACTGTCTACTGAGGCTGGATGCTACTTGTTTCAGTCATGGGGCCCTTTGGTGGTCACCATAGTGCAAGTTGAGGCCAGATACCACTTTTGCCAGCTTTGTGGCTGCTTAGTTGAAGATCTGTTCCAGGCCAGCACTGGCTACTGCTTATGCCAGGCCTAGAGCCTTCTATAGAGTCAACAATGCAAGTTGAGACTGGTAACCACTTTTGCTGGGCTTGGGGCTACTTATAAGAGCTGCATCACATGCCATGGTCAGCAGCTGCTTCTTTGGGGTTTGTGATTCTTTGAGACATTTTGCAAAAGGTCAAAGCAGTAACCAAGGCAGGGTACTTCTCTGGAGGAGCCACTAGAAGAGTCTGGACCTGGGCAAGTGAGTTGAGGGGGTGGAGTCTTAGGGAATCACCAGGGTGGGGTTAGCCAGGTTAAAGGAGAGCAGAGATTTGGCTCCCACCTGTGCCTGGCCAGCTAAGTTGAAGGGGGCATTCAACAAGAACCAGTGGCTTCTGTCTTTGGAGACAATTGCCCTGACCTCTCCCTTTCCAGTCCTCTTCTGAAGTTAGCCAGTTTAGTTCCTCCCTGGATATTGCTGAAGGTTTTTGAGTTGCTGTCCCTGCACTGGAGCTCAGAGCAGCTGTTTGTGAGCAAGTGAGTCTATGTGCAGGCTTCTTAAGAGACTCACCCACCTCAGTCTCCAGTAGTTCCCTATTCTCAAACACAGTACCTGCTAGTTTCACTGCCAGATGTTATGCAGACTCTTCCAGATACTGGTTCCCTGGTCAGGGGAGCCTGGTGTGAGGCTGGGTCCACTTGCTCCTCACAGGAACCTCCACAGCCAAGATACTTGGCCTGATACTTAATCACCACACCTATTTTACAGTTTTGCCCCTCCTACCAGTGCAGACATGGGTTCTTTACATCCTTACTTTTAGGATTTGTGTGTGGCTAGCTTCAGGTGGCTGTTCTATAATTTAGTTGTAATTTTGGTATGGTAGTGGGAGGAGGTGAGCACAGAGTTTTTACCTACTGTGCCATCTTGACTGGAACCAAGCTACTCGTCTTTCAAACTAATCTTAAATGTATCTCCTTGACAATAAGGAGGTCAGAAATAAGAGTATTCTTATTTCTGACATTTGATGAATGGTAAAGCCTTCATTTAATATTCATAAATATTTAATATTTATTTAATGTTCATAAATATTTATAAAACATTAACACATAAATATAGTAGAATATTCTGTAGCTTTTTACAGTTACAAATACAGTGTTCATTTTCTAAAAATATTTTTTTTCAAATTTTATTTATTTCTTTAAAGAGAGAGGAAGGGAAGGAGAGAGGGAGAGAAACATCAGTGTGTGATTATCTCTTGTGTAGACCCCCACTGGGTATCTGCAACCCAAGCATGTGCCTTAACTGGGAATCAAATCGGCAACCCTTAGGTTCGCAGGCTAGTACTCAATCCGCTGAACCACACCAGCCAGGGCTAAAAATAATTATTTATTGAGTGTCTATTATGTACCAGGCACTATTGTGGGCTTTGGAGATATTGTGATGAGACCATTAGTCAGGGTCCTGGGGTTACATTCTAGCAGGAAGATACAGATATTGAGCAAATAAATAAGAAATATTCAAAAATGAAATATTTATAGTAACTAATAAAAACCCCACAAAAGTGTGTTCATATATATATCCACACTAACAATAATGCACTGATCAGAATATCAAGGTGAGATTTATGAAATTAGAAATAGGAATGTAAATTTGTTTATTCTCAAACTTTTGGTATTTTTCATATCTCAAAATTCAAGATTTAATGGTATAATACTTTCAGTGTTTACCTAAATATGGACTTACTTTCAAGTTATTTTCACAATTCTTCCATGAAAATTGATATTTAGAGTCACACAGAAAGGGATTCTTACACATATAATAAAATATAAGCATACTTCATTTTATTGTACTTTGTTTTACTGTACTTCATGTGTTTTATGTTTTTTACAAATTAAAGACAAAACCTTTCCACCAGAAAAAGGCTATGACTTGCTTTATTGTGGTGGTCTAGAACCAAATCTGCAATATTGCCAAGGTGTGCCTATATTTGTGAAATAGTTTTTACAGGTAGTGTTTTAAGGCAGAGAAAAGGCACACATTTCAAGCTGTAAACAGCTTAGAGGTAGTAGATCAACCCCACTTTTTGCAGATGAGGAAGCTGCCAAATTGTCTAAAATGAAAATTTAAATTGGAAGGATTGAACAAAAAGAGAGCGAGCAAGTGAGAAAAAAAAGATGCATGGACATGGACATCAATGTGGTGATTGCTGGGGGCGGGGCTAGGAGAGGAAGAGGGAGGGTATAAGGGAATAAATGGTCATGGACGGAAACTTGGGGAGGTAAATACACAATACAGTGCATAGATGAAGTGTGCTGGACTTGTGCACCTGAAACGTCTATAATTTTGTTAATCGGTGTGACCCCCAATAAATTCAATAAAAAGCAAAAGGAAATTTAAATTAATGTTGTTTTTACTATTAGGGAAAACTGAATGAAGGGTATGGGACTTCTCTGTACTACTTGGGCAATTTCATGTGACTCTACATTTCAAAATCAGAAGTTTTGGAAAGTAAAAATAATTTTTACATGAATATGCTTTTTATCTTTTCTAGTTTGTGGAGGACTATGAGCCTACCAAAGCAGACAGCTACCGGAAAAAGGTAGTGCTGGACGGAGAGGAAGTACAGATTGATATCTTGGATACAGCTGGGCAGGAGGACTATGCTGCAATTAGAGACAACTACTTCCGGAGTGGAGAAGGTTTCCTTTGTGTGTTCTCTATTACGGAAATGGAATCCTTTGCGGCCACAGCTGACTTCAGGTATGTCAGGGAGTGATGTTGCTCTGACTTATTGCATAACCGTTTCTTTCCCCAGAAACAAGTGAACAACCAGAGGTAGCATTTCACTCTGTGTCTAATTGTGGTTCTTCCCTCTTAATATCAGTGTATGGCTCTATCTACTATGTACTTATACTCAGATGCTATCCCAGTGCCCAGTGTATTAAACTTGAGTTTGTGGCAGCCTCCTTACCCAAAGTTTCTTTATGCATTATGGAAGTATTTCTCTTTGGAGTATAATACTGCTACTGCCATAATAGTTGATACTTGGATCCCATGATGGAGCTCTGATCCCGATTTTAAATCTCTCTTCATTCATTACTGTTTTCTCAGCATATGTGTAATGCTCAGCAGACACATTGCCATCTTCCTCACAATATAGTCCTCTAACAGCATGCACTGAAATTTTTAATAAAAATAATAATACCATAGATTGGCACACTAGCTTGTGTTATGTACTTCTTTTATATCACTCTTTGCTTAATCAAAATCTGTCATCAGTTTGATTTGATCGGGAGAGCAATTATCTTTATGCCTAAAAGAAACATGGCATAAATAAGTTCCTGAGCAGTCTCATAAATACTACCTACATAATCAAAAGTATTCTTTAATTATATGTCTTTATTCCTGTATTAAGCACCTACTGTGGTATGGAGGGCACAAATAAGCATGTAATATATACATCCTGTTTTTAAGATTCACTCAGCTTAGTTAAATTAAATAAGGCATGAAACCAAGAGCAAATTAGTTACAAGTAGGAGACATGAAAAGTTACCATTACAGGCGATCCAGGAGGGGAGAGGAACTGACAGGCTTTCATGAAATAGATGAGCCTGAAGGATAAGAAGGATTTCTACAGGTGAGGAAAGAAGTCATTTCAGGTGGTTGAGCAAAAAACTAAACCTGGGCTTATACAAAGTATTCCTTTTTGTATACAATTGAAGGTATCAAGAACTTAAAGGGTTCTAAGAGAACATTCTTACAAAAGATATCATTGAGAACCTTTAAAAATATAGATTTATTTGTAAAATTAAGTTTATTGGTTTCTGTAAGGAGCAATTTTGTATGTGATAAAGTGCAAAAGGTAGCAGATTCTGGTAACTTGTAATGTTAGGAGACAAACTGAAAGTTATATAAATGCCAATGATTCATTCATTCAGCAAATGTTTAAGTGCTTATTATGTCATAGCAGGTCCTATTTCAGGTAATAAAATAAATTATATCACCATAGTCACCAAAGCCAAAGTGGTATTTCAAGGAAATAAGGTATTTTTATGCCAAGAAAAAGAACCATGGGCTATTGCCATTACAGCGAATCATTCATTACCCTTCTATTGTACTTCCAATGCATTGCCTTTCCCATAAATTTCTTAATAACTGACCAGTTCTTAATAACTGACCAGTGATTATCTGAAGGGGATTTTTGAGACTGTCAGCAGTATACATGGTCTAACCTGCAAAGTACACCACAAATGTTAGCTCCTTAATTTAGTCTTCCTGGTCCTCCACCACCAAGACAGAATCCATTGTTTCTTCATCTCTGTATGCAATCTTCTTGCCCCGCTCCAATAGCACATTTAACCACTCTTATAGTGAGCTTGATTTATATGTGTTTTTCCTGACTCGGTAAAAAGTCTTGATTGCAGAACCCATTTCTTTCTTCTTCTTCTTTTTTTTTTTTTTTTTTTTTTTTAAGATTTTATTTATTTATTTCTAGAAAGAGGAGAAGGGAAGGAGAAATAGAGAGAAACTTCAATGTGTGGTTGCTTCTCACACATTCCTTACTGGGGACCTGGACTGCAACCCAGGCATGTGCCCTGACTGGGAATCAAACTGTGACCCTTTGGTTTGAATGCCTGTGCTCAATCCACTGAGCTACACCAGCCAGGCAGAACCCATTTTTTATCCATCTCAGTGTTTCTAGTACCCATATTTGGCACAATTGCTAGCATATAACATACAATGCTTAGTAAACATTAGGTAGAAATGTTAGAAGACTCTTACTTTTTTTGATTCTCACTTTCCTTACGTAGCAAATGAAGAAGCTGGACCACTTTGTAAAGTTACTTTCCTATTCTAAAATTCTGTGGCAGCATCTCTAACTCAATTTGAAGGGAACACCACATTAAGCAAATGTGTATGAATGTTCTAGACATGGCATTACCTTTCTTTGACATCCAGGAAAGTAGCTAATAAAACCCCAACTTACTTTTCTTCCCAGTTTATTAACTTAAAGAATATTGTGTTCTCACCTCTGAACCCAGTAGGTCCAAGTTTCCCATGGCCATGTTTCTGATAGCATTAATCATGTTGTAATTTCAGTAATAGTTCTTCTGAAGTACCTGACTCATGGTAGCTTAGTAGGTAGTTATTAAGAAATAAATCAGTGATTATATATAATATGACCAGAAGTGCTAAAGTCACAAAAAAGAGTCAATCTTATATTCCTGGTGGTTAGTGTGACTTAGTGATAAGTCAGGAATTATTAACATCTTAGTTTAGGCCGTTGGTCACAAAGGAAACTGGGTAAGAAAGTAATAGCGAATGTGTTACCAGCACTGGGAAAGATTGTGTTTGGCCAAAATCCTCTTCACAAATACATCATAAATTTAATAGCAATAATGCTGAGTGTTGACATGCTTTTTGCAAGAAATCATGTGAGTAGTAGGAAATATAGTTCTCTGTACAACTGTACATCTTAGCCTGTGTCACCCTAATATGATGCTCCATTAACATTTTTCCTTTCTAAAAGAATATGTAAGGTTAATACAAATCAGTGAAGGATGGGGTGACTATAGGTGTGGTCCATATTTTATTATTAGAAAAACAACATTACCTAATACAGTGCTTACCATGTGCCATATGCTTTCTGAAGCATTATTAGTGCATATAGATGAGGCAGATCTGTGAGGTATTTCACAGATTCTGAGACACATATTTCTTACTTTTTGTCATCTGCTTAACTCAGGACTGTCTCTTATATATAGTGTGACATCTTAAGTTATAATTGGAAGCAGTTTTTCTTAGTGGTGCATAAAATACATAATGCTTAAAGTTAGTGATTTCTTAAATGTGAAAAAAATTTTTTTTAAGATTTTATTTATTTATCTTTAGAGGGGAAGGGAAGGAGAGAGGGAGAGAAACATCAATGTATGGTTGCCTTCGTTGCGTCTCCTGCTGGGAACTGACCTGCAGGGAACCAGCCTGCAACCCAGGCATGTGCCCTGACTGGGAATTGAACCGTGATTGTCTGGTTGGCAGGCCCATGCTCAATCCATTAAATGTGAAAATTTTTAAAAGTATTATCCAAATTTATAAATGAAGAAACTGAAGCACATAAAGGTTTAGTGACTTGCCCCTGGTCATGCATTTAGAGATGGCAAAGCAGTTAAAGCCCAAGAGATCTGCTCCCTATTCTTGATTTTAACAACTCTGCAGTGCTGGCTCCCATTAAACGAGTGATTGGTCTTCTGTAACACCACACGGCCTTTCCATTTCATGCTGTTAAAATGGAATGTGGCAAGTTTCCTTTTTAACATACAGCCCTTTTCACTACCATGTATTTTTTAATGTATTAAACATTTTTATGTAGGGCATTGTTCTTAAACTATATAATTAAAGTATTCTATGCCATCATATTATAATATCACTAGTTACTTTGTTGGTATCAATTCTAAGTCTCAGTTGAACAAAACTAATTGAAAACATTTTTTCAGAAGAGTAAAATTTTCTTTATATGATCAGCTTTCTTCCTCTACATCTCTTTTACCTCATCTTCTCCCACAGGTTTGCTCTGATAACTATAAATATAATAAAAAGATTTCCCTCTGCCCATTTGTAACTTTGCCATGTAGGGGAAATATTCCTGTCACGTCAAGACCCACCATAATGCCCAGTGGACACCTTGGTGTTCGTTCCATATCAGAGGTAGGGGTCTCTTGTGAAATGGTTTTTGGGAACTAAACCTTCTTGAAAAGGGTTTGTTTCTATAGGTATTCCATTATGGGGAGCCCCCATAATATTTAGTGTAGAAGTTGTATGTGGGCCCTGGAGTTAGATTTCTCAGATTCGGATCTTAGTTCTACTTAACACTGACTCTAAGCAAGTTACATAATTTCTCTGTGCCTCATATTTCTTATCTCTAGTAGGATGACAGACAGTATTAGCTAATACTAATTTCATGGGTTTAGGGTAAGGATTAAATGAGATAATGAGTATAAATCACTTAAAACATTTAAACCACCTCCTACATTATGAGTACTCAAAATTGTTAGCAGCAGTGGAGGTAGTGGCAGTTTTCAGCAAACACTAAGAGGCACAAAATACACTAATTTCAAAAGGAGCCCTGACGAAGATTTATACTCAGTCTCAAACATCATGGTAAGATTTCTATGAAGTCAGATGTACTTTGCTGATCTGTCATTCTAATAATCCACTTAATTTTCTCAGTCTAAAGTATTTCTGTATTTTTCAACATCTCTTAATTTCAAAGGAGAGGCATCTGTAAGATAGTAAATTTAAATCTTACAATTTTTTGTTGATTTGACAAGAAAACATCATTATGTAATGCATTAGTAATAATGAGTAACAACAGCTAACATTTATTGAATATTTACTGTGTGCTAGGCACAATTCTAAGCAGTTTGTTTAATCCTCACAGCAGTTGTATAAAGAAAGTATTGTAGTTCCATTTTACAGATGAGGAAACAGGCAAAAAAGACTTTGCTCAGAGTCACATGACTAAAAAAGGCAGAGCCATGATACCTTTAAAATTGGGGACACGTTCACAGCATTAAACTTATCTCTACATGCAAAATCTATACTCAAGAGCTGACTTCCAGATATTTCTGGCATGTGTGGGGCTTTAAAAACATTTAATTGGCCCTTTGATATGATGTAATAAGAATGGCATACTCTCCATTTTTGTCCTCCTAAAAATCCCATGGCCCCAGCTTAATCATGAGAAAAACATCAGACAAATCCCAACTGAGACATTTTTCTACAAATTACCTGACCAGCACTCCTCAAAACTGTCAAGGCCATCAAAAAACAAGAAAAGACTGAGAACTGCCATAGCCAAATGGAATCTGAGGAGATAGGATGACTAAATGTCATGTATCTTAGATAGGATTCTGGAAAGCATTTTAGGGGGAAGTTGCATTTGATTCTTTTATTTCATACATCATCTGCCATATTTTATATTTTCTTTCTTGGGGTATTTTCTTCAGTGAAGTGAATGTGTAACTTAAATGATTAATAAGGAAGAAGTGTTGCCCATTTCCTACTATGGAATAAATGAGTTGATTTTTATTATATA
Organism: Artibeus jamaicensis; assembly: GCF_021234435.1. Taxonomy (NCBI): domain Eukaryota; kingdom Metazoa; phylum Chordata; class Mammalia; order Chiroptera; family Phyllostomidae; genus Artibeus; species Artibeus jamaicensis. The sequence goes on along the minus strand of NW_026521717.1, from coordinate 13,646,532 downwards.
GAAACAAATAAGTGCCAAAAACCAGATGGTATTTATTTAGTGATTTTAACACGCAGAGGTAATGTTGATGTTTCCTTATCATTTTCTCTTATCCAGGGAGCAGATTTTAAGAGTAAAAGAAGATGAGAATGTTCCATTTCTCCTGGTTGGTAACAAATCAGATTTAGAAGATAAAAGGCAGGTTTCTGTAGAAGAAGCAAAAACCAGAGCTGATCAGTGGAATGTTAACTATGTGGAAACATCTGCTAAAACACGTGCTAATGTTGACAAGGTAAAGGTGGCTCACCTTACTATATCACATGTCAAAAATAGGCTGATTTGTTTTAACTAGGCTGGCTTCATTTTGTTGAGAGATTCTGAGACTTTAACAATTTAATGCGTGTTGATTTTTATCAGCCCAAGTGCAACATGTTAGGAATTTCTTACTTCACCTTGTCCCTTGGTTTCACAAAAGGCATTACAACATGAGACACCTGTAGCAAAAATCTACTTTTGTTTAAGTGCTGATAGAATTCCTGACCTGAATTCTTGCTTTTTTTCTTTCCTCCTTATCTTGATTGGCTAGATGATTTAGAAGGAAGGACTTGTGCAAGTCCTCCGAACTGACACCTGCCTTGCCCCATTTTAAAGTGAAGATGCCTCCCAAGATGAAGGAGCCTAGATTAGATGATTTTTAAATCTCTGTACAACTCCATTCTCCACCCTCAACCTCTGTTTTTCCAAGTGAAAAGGGAAACCATCTACCCCCTTTCCTTAGGTTCTCACTTTGTTCAGATTGGCCTTTCCTGGGGAGCATTACCTCGTTCCCAGGAGCCTTCCCAGGGGCATTTCATCCTGCTGCCAGACACTATCTTCAGTATTTAGGAAGCACTGCCTGTTGGGCTGAGGCAGCACAGGTGCTTTTAGAGACCTGGGAGGGGTGGGTTTCTTTATCAGCCTCCAATCATCTAGGCCCCAACTGAGTGTCTGTCTGTAAAGCTTAATAAACCGATTTTTGGGTCTTGCCCCACAGAGATTTTGATTCATCTAGTCTGGAGTGGGATCTGAGAATTTGCATACTTCTTATCTCACAGGGAGCAGAGACTGTGGGCCTGTGAAGCTTGCTGACTAACAGCACTGTTCTAGGTGGCCTCGGGTTTTAGTGAACTCATCTGCTTGTGCTTATAGAGTCCCAGCCCTGATCCAGAAGTCATTAGGTTAAAAATATTAGACATTCTTTTGTTTATTTACTGAAGGTCTTAAAACTGTCATTACTGTTCTAAACTGATGAAATTTTTTTGATATAATAGACTAGATGGATTTAATTAATATGTTAGACCATTTCACCCCAAAGCAACTAAACAAACAGTCTAAGTGCACATAAAACACTTTGTAGGTTAGACCACATGCTGGGCCACAAAACAAGTCCCAACAAAGTCAAGAATATTGAAATTATATCAAGCATTCTCTCCCACCACAATGGTAATAGATCTAGAAATTAATTACAAGAAGAAAACTAAAAAACACACAAACATGTAGAGGCTAATTAACATGCTATTAGACAATGAGTGGGTCAACAACAAGGTCAAGGGAGAAATCAAAAATACCTTGAGACAAATGGAAATAAAAACACAACAACCCAAATCCATGGAACACAGCCAAAGCATTTCCTAGAGGGAATTTTTCTAGTCACGTCATCAGATTGCTATGGTTCAAAATACCTATACAAAATAAATGTTACAAAATTTCTACATAGTATACCAGTTTTCTCTAAAGTTATGGCAGATATTTTTAAAGTATTAAAGAAAATATGTGTTAAGGTTGTGTGTTTGGGGTTTTGAAAGGCAACATTGAACATTGTTATAACATTAGCATATATAATATCCTCATATACTTTGTTTCCTCCTGATATCTTGAGCAGGTTGTAGAACAGACTGTAAATCATACTGGAACTAAAGGGAGTGGGGAGGATGGGCAAACAGTAACTGTCCAGGCTATGAAACTGTCCTTCTAGCAGTGTTTCAGTGTCATCTGCTAGTACCAGAGGCCCTGGGAAGGTATGGTGGTGAGCATTATCAGAGCTGTTATGGGACAGTAAGAAAAAAACAACCACCCAGTGGAAGAATGGTCAAAGCCATTAAACAGGTGTGTCACAAAAAAGAAATGCAAATTACTTTTACACTTGAAAAGAGGCTTGCTTAGTCTCTCTTATAAAAAAGTGCAATTTTAAAATATGACATTTTTTTACTTATCACATTGGAAAAAAGCAACAGGTTGCTAATATACTGTTGGATAGAATATAGAAAAACAGAAACACTCATGTTTGTGGAAGGGCAGTTTGACTGATATCTACTAAAATTATGACCCCAACAATTTGAGTTCTAAAATTTTGGTTTTAAAAGCTGTTCACCCATGTCTGGTTTAGCTAGTAGATGCTGGCTGTTGTTGTGCAGGGATACCTCCTTTCCTCTCTCTGTGACCGTTTTGTGTGTGCTTTTAGGCTTTCTCTACAACAGGGCAGCAAAGTGCCTTCCAAGGACACCTGTCATACGTGAGTAAGAGCCAGGCAGAAAACACATCCCCTTTTTATGACATAGCCTCGTTTCCACCTCATTTCATTGATAGGGGTAGTCACAGATTTCCACCCAGGTTCAGGAAGAAGGATAATAGACTCCACCTCTTGATGGAGAGCAGAGGGATTCGGGAAAAGCTCACAGAAAGTATTGTTGTGGCCAGTTTTGGAAAATACAGTCTGCAGTCAATGGTCACCTCTCCAAAGCAGAATAACATTAAATGAAGCTACTTCTAAACTGAGGTACAAGTTTTTACTGAAAACCATAATTTTAGGTACTGCTACAATCTGAAGAGTAGCTACCAGATAAAGTACTTTGATGGCTAATTAAAAGTAACCTGCTGCTACTATTCAATTTCTAGAATTAGGTTATGTTTTATTCCCTGTTTGTTTCTGTTTTTTGCTGAGGAAATAATGTTACAAGAGCTAGTATTCATTATTGCTTACAAGAACCAGGCACTGTGGCAAGAGCTAACAATTTCATCTTAAACACTATGAGGCATAAATACTGTTCTCATGCTCACTTTTTAGATGAAGAAATTGAAGTGTGGAGAGAGTACCTGCCTGATTCAAGTTCACAGGGCTTGGAGTGGCCAATTCTGGTGCCCATGTTCTTTCCTCACTATTTTACTCAAAATAGTGGTTGGTGTATCCTATATAGTATGTCATCCACTACTATAAGCCTGATAGCAGATTTTCTGGGGTAGTAAGTGTCAGTATTGTTTCCTTCTGTTAAATGGGAAGGTATCACGTTTGTTGCAGAAAGCACATAGAAATTAGCTCCCCACAAGATGCCTATCCTCACCTGGATTCCATTAGACCATAGACCATTAGGTAGATGCTTCAAAGAGGCAGATTTTAAATCCACCCTGTGAAAAGATTTTTTTTTATTGTACATTTACATATGCTTACTTTGTAAAGAATAATTCATAATATGGAGGAAAAAGTGAGTCACTCTCCACCCAGATTTCACTTCTCTCCCCTTCCTGTTTGTAGATAACCACTGCTAATATGTGTATCTTCCCAGACGGTTGCCTGCATTTATACGCAGGCATACAGAATCTAAGGGAGAGTTTGTGTTGGCTTGTTTTTCCCCTGTATAACTAGTATTGTCATAGTATGTAGTATATAAACGTATAGTGTATTTATGTTTTAAATATATATATATATATAGTATTTCTGTGTATGTAGACAGTTTCTGTGGTTTGCTTTTGAAATTGTACGACAAAAAGTTCTTGTAGTTTATTCCATGTCATTCCATATAGATGCACATGGTGTTTTTAAAATCTGCAAAGTGTTCCATACTAGGCTTTTTCATAATTCAGATGTAATCCATTGAGTTTTACCTTTGAACTGTCATCACTTATAGTCCTCTTTAAAGTTTTATCTTAGAATCTGTAATGGAAAGATCAGGTTATATTATGAACAAAAATTTCCCAATTTTCTTACTAAGAAGAGTAGACTTCAGTTTTGTGGTTTCCTGTCCCTATGTTCCTCAAACAAGAGTTCTAAATATTTATTCTTATGTCCAAAGTTTACTGCTGTGATTTTGAGAAGTACCAAGCTTACCCTTTTTTCTTCTCTCTAGGTATTTTTTGATTTAATGAGGGAAATTCGAGCCAGAAAGATGGAAGATAGCAAAGAAAAAAATGGAAAAAAGAAGAGGAAAAGTTTAGCCAAAAGAATCAGAGAAAGATGCTGCATTTTATAATCAAAGCCTAAACTCCTTTCTTATCTTGACCATACTAATAAATATAATTTATAAGCATTGCCATTGAAGGCTCAATTGACTGAAATTACTTTAACATTTTGGAAATTGTGTATCACTAAAAGCATGAATTGGAACTGCACTGAAAGTCAGATTCACTCAAAACAAATTAATGTGGCTTCACCAGGAAGCAAAGTTCAACTTCTTAATTGCCTACATTATCACAGTTCTGAATGTAATATATAAGCTTGTGTTTTGAGGGCAGTCTTTCTTAAAATTGTTAAAGGGGTGCGCTGGGAAAGAAGAATGGGAGGAAAGGCTATTTTATATCATTTAAAAATGTCTTGGTTTTCTGCTGCCTTGAAAATGACAATTGTGAACATGATAGTTGTTAAACTGTACCACTTTTTAAACCATTATTATGCAAAATATAGAAGAAAAGTTATTGGCATGATTATTGATATAGTTAAATTGAGAGTAATTTATCTGTGAACCTGCATTAATTGCCTGGTGATTAACTTAGAAAAGTGGTGTAAATTTGCACATGGAAATTTTTGAATATGCCTTAATTTAGGAACTAAAAAATACCCAGTTACATAATTCCAGGTGTGTCCTCACTGGCACATGGGCCCATTGCCCCATGTGTCCTGGTGAGAGAATATACCTAGTAAGGAGTATAACTTTCATACAGAAGATTCTGGAGAAGTAACTCTCTGCTAGGAATTTGTCCAAATTTCAAATGTGTGCCATACTCTGGTTCTTCAGAATAAGGTTCCAGAGCTCCTGATTGCTTTTAATTAACTATAAACCGTGCTTTAAAATGAAGGGCCAGCATATACTTGTAAGATAATTTTAGACTATAAGGTTTCAACACCAGTTTTGTTTTTTTTAAGATGCTAGTCCCTGGAATCCCTTTCTGCAAGTGATAAGCATGTGTTAAGTTTTTTATCTCTTTGGAGCAGGAACAGGAAAAACATCAACAGTGCTAGTGCATTTTGCACTAGAATACTTTGGGGAAGTATTCATGCTTGCCACCTGTTAATTTTTGAGTTCATACTCATGAGATTTAGTTTAGCTCTATGGAAATTATTAGGAGTATTTGTAATCTGTGTTCATAATGAATAACACTGTAGCTATATTTACCTTCAAGTTAACATCAAGCAATCAAACATGAATATAGTGCAGAAAATATGTTCGGTGTACACAGGCCAGACATTAGGCCTGTATCACCATTTGGGTGGTGCAGCCACTAGAAGCATTCTAGCACGCTATTTTGGAACATAATTTCAATGGGAAATCCACCACTGACAGAGTTTTGTTTTCTTCTTGGGAATGGAGCTAAGACCGTTGATTCAGAGTTTTTCTTTCTCTCTTTCTTTCTTGCTTTTTTGTTGTTGTTGTTGTTGTTCAGTCCTAATTTCAATAAGTCAAAGATGTATTCAGGCATTGCAGGTCACAGATATGTATGTAAAGTAAACAAAAATAGGCTTTTTAGAACCTCAACTCTTTAGATAATACACCTGGCTCGTCATGTTAAATATTTGTCCTTAAAGGGTTTGAGATGTACATCTTTCATTTTGTCTTTTTCACAGGCTACACCATGTGCAGAATTAAAGGACCAATGTAACACTGGCTCCACAGGCCCAGCGTTCTCCATGTGTACTTATTGTGGTCTTATTTAACCAGGGGTCCTAACCACTAACATTGTTACTTTTCTTTGAGACCTTTTCTCTCCTGGGTACTGAGGTGCTATGAAGCCAGCTGACAAAGACACATGACATGTCTTAGGCTGATGCCACTACCCAATTGCTTTTTTTGCAATTTGAGCCATTATAAAGACCAATAAACTTCCTTTTTAAAAAAATGTTGGTGGTGTTACTTGATGTTTATGACATGTAAAATTCAGACTTATCAACTGAAGTATCTTTACCAGATATTTAAAAACAACTAAATCTTTTGAGCTATCAGTTTAGGTACCTCTTTTGTGTAACACCAGATTCCCAAAATAACAGTATTATCGTTGCTCAGGTGTAGATGGAAGAGTCCCATGTGCACAGGTCATGGAGATATTCTTACACTGTCACGAAAGTCACAGATGTGTACATTACTTTTATTATACTACTAAATTCTAGAATGGAGTGGCATCTTCTACCTATTTTCTAATCAGAATGATCCCCAGAGACTACTTAATTTCCAAATTGGGGTAGGAGTTACCACCCTGTTGCCATTTCACCAAACTTCAGGCCATTCTCTTTTTCATTCGGGGTCTGGTGAGAAATAGTGTCCTATGAACTATCAAATAGCCTATGTGTTAGAAACGGTCCAATATTAAGGACAGCCTTTCAAAAGTTCGTTCATTTTAATTTCTTAACTCATAAGCAGTGCCACAATAAGCACGTTTAAATTATAATTGCCATAATTTTAACCTCACTGTATGGGCTCATTTTTAACACCAGTAAGAAGTGTGATGTTAAATGTGTACCATTAAATGAAGTTCTCTCAAACTAAATCAAAATATCATGTCTGAAAAGTTTGTGACAAGGATATAAAACTTAAAATTTGGCAACTATGTATAACTACCTTAAAAGTAAAACTGAAGACATTTACCAAAAGTTCCTGTGAACTTTTCAGAGTAGTAATTCTTTTTTTATTTAACCCAGTATTGGAAATCTCCTTTTAGCAAATTACTTTGGAAGTCAGAAGTGTTGTGTCCGTAGAGGCCCTCATTCCTGCCTTTAGTTTTCACTGCATTCTTAGGGACTACCTACTGTAGGCACTGCTGGGAATCAAAGAGTTCAGGTGAAAGACAAACATGAGTTAGGGGCCCCATGCATAAGGAGAGGAAATGAAGATAGGTTTCTTTACTCTGGGCTAGGCCAGAGTAGCATTTTCAACCCTAACAATGGCAGCAAGCACACAGTGCATCTAATATCAAGATGCTGTGTCTATACATTTAAGTGTAATATCAATCCTTTGAAGGTGCTGTCTAACCCCTATTTTGCAGTTGGGACACAGACAAAGAGCAGTTGAATAACTTGCCCAGGCCACAAAGGTAGTAATGATTAACTGGAATTGGAAGTGAAGTATTCCTGGCTCCCAAGTCCATGCTCTATCACTGCACAGTGAAGGAGAAGCAGAGCGGAGACTAGAATTATTCAGTAGCCTGTATTAAGGTAGGATATACCAAGGCTTCCCCAAGGCTGTGGCCACTTACTGGTTGTCTTTGGAAAGTTTGCAGAGATCACTGTGAACTGAAAAGAGGCCACTCGTGCTCACAGCCTGGTTGCCAATAAAGCAAGTGCTGAGACAGAGAACCTTGTGCAGAGCTCTAATGTGGAGTAAGGCCTTAGAGTGCTTTTTCTGCAACATCAGTAAAGAGGCAGCATTCCTTTGACAGGTCAGAAGCTTTCATCCCATTTTTTTAACTGCAAAATAATTTCCTATTTCCATTCCTTTGCTCCAGCAACCATGCATGCAACTATGGTGGACAACTGCATATAGATGGATGGCAGGGCGACAAGGGAGGTTTGGTCATTTGTATTTTCAGTCTTTACCAAAACTCCATTTTGGAGCATAGGGAGTGGGGAAGCCAAAAAATGAGTCAAGTCTTGAGGGAAAGGAGCAGACTTCTGGGCTTCTACTGAAAGGGAATGCCTATATGGAAGTGTAAGGGATTCCAGGCTGCACCTCTGAGAGTTAAATCACATGCCAACTCTGTTTATGGACTAAACTTTATAACGGATACCACAGTCCTCTCACATAACACTTTTAATAGCAGTTACATTTACTGGCACAAGTACTTAATATTTCTGGGCCCCCCTGGACTATAAGTTCATTATGTTAGCTACAATATCTGCTTTTACAAATCATGTCTCCTGGGTAGCACAGGGCCTGGTACACATTAATACTCAACAAGTGTTTATTGGGGTGAAAAGGGTTGGTGCAGAGATTTAAAAATAAGTAATGCCTTCAGACCAGAAAGAAGAAAGGTTCTGTGAATAGTGTGAAACAATATAGGAAGTGCTATCAAAGTGAAAAGTCCTGAGAGATTAAAAAGTGGAGAGTCATTCATGGAGCAGTGTTATCAATTTAACTTTTATGGTGAAAAAAATTAGTTACTGACGAAAGTAGAGAGAATATTATTATACTAGATCCCCCATGCAACTTTCACCCAGTTTCAATATGTACCAACATTTTGCCAGTCGTTTTCGTTTTCTCCAATTTTTTCCTAGAGTATTTTAAAGTAACCCCAAGAAATTATATCACTTCACCCATAAATACTGTTTGAGTTGGGATCCAAATGTGGTCTACGTATTGTTATTTTATTACATGTTCAAGTCTTTTATAAGTTTTTGTGTTGGAATAATTTTAGATTTACAGAAAAGTTGCAAAGATTATGCAGAGTTGTTGCATATCTTTCTTCCAGTTACTACTAACATTAACATAACCAGGGTACACTTGTCACAGCTAATAAATGAACATTGGTACAATACAACTAGTTAACATACTTTACTAGATTTCACCAGTTTTCCAGAAACTTAGTCTTCATATCTCCTTAGGCTTCTCTGGTCAGTGACCATTGCTGATAGAGATGGACTGAAAGCATGTGGTGGCCTATGACATAGAAGACAGTAAGTGTTTGTTCTGCCCACCTTACCCTCACCAACAATGTGTCTAAACCCCACTCCTGGTAAAGACCAACCTCAGATATTCCTCTCTGTAGTTGGTGTACAACTGGGATGCAAAATGGCGGGAATTATATTCAATAAGTTTGTGTTTGATAGCCAAGGAATGGGGAAACACATCTTGGAGGGCAACTTGGCAGGATCTATTAAAATATAAAAAAGTACAGACCTGCGTTTTGACCCAGCAATTCCACTGCTAGGATTATACCCCAAGAATCCTAAAACATCAATTTCAAAGAACCCATGCACCACAATGTTCATAGCACAATTTACAATAGCCAAGAGTTGGAAGCAACCTAGGTGCCCGTCAGTAAATGAATGGATCAAAAAATTGTGGTACATATACACAGTGGAATTCTATGCAGCAGAAAGAAAGAAGGAGCTCCTACCCTTTGCAACAACATGAATGGAACTGGAAAGCATTATGCTGAGTGAAATAGGCCAGGCATTGAAAGACAAATACCATATGATCTCACCTTTAACAGGAAGCTAAACAATAAAACAAGCAAACAGAATAAAAACAAAGACACTGAAATAGAGAACAAGTGGGCAGTGACCAGCCGGGAGAGGGAAGGGAATTTAAGGGGGGAAAGGGGAGGGATTTTGAGGAACAAGTGTGAAAGACACAGGGATGAGGACTAGGGGGGAGGAAGTGGGAGGGAGGTGGGGAGATGGGACAGGGGGGGCTGGGATGGGAGAAATAGACAAAAAAAAACTGTACTTGAAAAATAAAATTTTAAAAAATAAAATAAAATATAAAAAGTACATACCTTAATCACAAAATTCCATTTATCTGTATCTCTAAAGAAACAGTTGCCCATGTTTCCAGAATCATGTACAAGGTGTGGTTCATTGTAGCACTGTTAACTGGAAGAACAGTAGGAACTACCTAGATGTCTAAGAACAGAGGAATGGCTAAACAAAATGCCATAGCTATACAATGCACTGATTACTATATAGCAGTTTAAAGGAACAGACTAGAGATGTTTATCAGCATAGAGCAGTGATTTTCAACTGTGGCACCACAAGAATTTTTAAAACAGCCCTGGCTGGTGTAGCTCAGTGGATTGAGCGCAGGCCTGCGAACCAGACAATCATGGTTCGATTCCCAGTCAGGGCACATGCTGGGGTTGCAGGCCAGATCCCAGCAGGGGACGCACGAAAGGCAACCATACATTGATGTTTCTCTCCCTCTCTCCTTCCCTTCCCCTCTAAAGATAAATAAATAGAACCTTAAAAAAAAAAAGAATTTTTAAACCTCTTTTTCCTTAGATTGTCAAATAAAAAAAATTACAATAGCCAATAGAACAATAGTCATTCAGTGTGAATGAATCGAAATTTACCTATATTTTTTGTCAGATTTGCAAAAAATATTTTTGCTGTGCTGCAGAATTTTAGCAGTTAGTTCTCATGTATCTCATAAGAAGATTGAAAATCGTCAGTATAGAGATCTCTGAAATATTTTGAGTCAAATGCATTTTACATTGTGATACAAATAATATAACCTTTCTTTTTAAGATTTTATTTATTATCTTTAGAGAGGAAGGGAAGGAGAGAAGGAGAGAAATATCAATGTATGGTTGCCTCTCGTGAGTCCCCTGCTGGGAACTGGCCTGCAACCCAGGCATGTGCCCTGACAGGGAATCGAACTGCAATCCTTTGTTTCACAGGCCTGCACTCAATCCACTGAGCTACACCAGCCAGGGCACAATATAACCTTTTTAAAAAACACATTTACAAAATGACACCATAGATATTTTATGAGTTTTTATATCTTGAGAAAAGTATTTTTAAATAGATATAACTGAAATACATAAAAATGTTACCACTGGGATAATGGTGGAATAGGAAAGAATTTGCAGCTTTAAACCATTTTTTATAAGTAGTACATGAATGCATTCATGTACTACTTACATAAATAATTTTTGACAAAGGGGTGCAGGCAATATGATGGAGGAAAGACTGTTTTCAAAAAATAATACTGAAACAACTGAACATTCACATGCAAAAAAAATCTAGGCACATACCTTATAGCCTTTACAATAATTAATTCAGAATGAACCATAGACTAAACACAAAATGCAAAACTATAAACCTCCTAGAAGATTTAGAAGATTACATAGGAGAACCATAGATGACCTTGGTTTGGTGAATTTTTAGCTGTGATGCTGAAGCCACAATCTGTGAAAGAAGGAATTGATAACCTGCACTACATTAAAATTTTAAAGTTCAGCTCTGTGAAAGACACTGTCAAGAGAATGAAAAGACAACCATGTATGGGAGAAAATGTTTTCAAAAGACATTTATCTGAAGAAAAGCCATTACGCAAAAATGCAAAGAACTCTTAAAGCTCAATGATGAGAAAGCAAATCAGTTAAAAAATGGGCCTACGACTTTAACAGACACTTCACCAAAGAAGATATACAGATGACAGATAAACATATGAAAGATATTCCCCATCATGTCATCAAGGAAATTCAAATTAAAACAATGAGGAGATACTGCTACCCATCTATTAGGATGGTCAAAATACAGAACACTGACAACACCAAGTGCTAGTGAGAATGTGGAGCAAAAAAAAAAAAAAAAAAAGATCTCTCATTTATTGCTGATAGTAATACAAAATCAAACAGCCACTTTCTTACAAAACTAACTTATGCTCTTACCATATGTTCCAGCAATAATGCTCCTTGTATTTGCCCAAAGAAGCTGAAAACATAATTATACAAAAACCTACATATGGATGTTTATAGCAGCTTTATTCATAATTGTCAAAATCTGGAAGCAACCAAGATGTCTTCCAGTAAGTGAATGTATAAATGAACTGTGGTGTATCCAGACAATGGAATATTATTTAGCACTAAAAAGAAATGAGTTATCAAGCCACTAAAGGACATGAAGAAAATTCAAATGCATATTAAGTGAAAGAAGCAATCTGAAAAAGCTACATACTGTATAATTCCAACTATTTGACATTTTGGAAAAGGTAAAACTATGGAGACAGTGAAAGGATCAGTGGTTGCCTGTGCTTAGAGGAGGGAGGAATGAATAGGCAGAGCACAGAGGACTCAAAGGGCAGTGAAACTACTCTATATGCCACTCTAGTGGTGGATGCATGTCATAAATTTGTCCAAACCCACAGAATGTGCAACACTGAGAGTGAACCCCAGTGTTAACTATGCACTCTGTGTGATAATAATAGACAGTGTAGTTCTATCAATTTAATATGTGTACAATTCTGGTGGGGAATATTCATAATGGAGGAGGGGCAGGGAGCATATGGGAAATCTCAGTAATTTTCTCTCAGTTTTGCAGCAAACCTAAAACTAAAAGGTTAAGTATTTTTTTTAATGTGGGGGTGGGAAACTTATTGTAGATGACATAATCTTGTATATTTTAAAAAATCCTAGGGAATCTATTAAAAACTATTAGAATTAATAAGCAAGTAGAGAAAGTTTACGGAGTATAATATCAATATACAAAAATCAGTTGTATTTCTATACAGCAGCAATGAACAATCTGAAAATGAAATTAAGAAAAATAATTATATATACAATAGTGAGAAAAATGAAATACTTAGGAATAAATTTAACAAAAGAAGTGCAAAACTCATAGTCCAAAAACTTTTAAAATGTTGAAAAAAGAATGACCTAAATAAATAGATATCATATGCTCATGGATTAGAAGATTTAATACTGCAAAAATGGCAATAGGTACTCCCCCAAATTATCAATATATTCAACATAATCTTATCAAAATCCCTAATGATTTTTGCAGAAATTTACTAACTGATCCTAAAATGCATATAGAAATTCAAGAGATTCTTAATGGCCAAAACAATCTTGAGAAAGAACAATGTTCTGATTTCAAAACCTATTACAAAGCTAGACTAATCAAGACTGTGAGGTACTATCACAAGAACAAATAGACAATGGAATAGAATTAAGAGTCCAGAAACAAATTCTTAACACTTATAGTTGATAGATTTTTGACGAAGTACTACAACAACTCAAAATGGTGCCATAACAACTGGATATCCACATACAATCAAATTAAATGGACTCAAAAGTGAATCTCAAAAAATTAACTGAAAATGAATCACTGACTTAAATGTAAAAGGTAAAACTACAAAACTCTTAAATTATAGAAATAAATATTTTTTAATAATTTTTTAAAATATTTTATTTATTTATCTTTAGAGGGGAAGGGAAGGAGAGAGGGAGAGAAATATCAATGTATGGTTGCCTCTCATGCGTTACCTGCTGGGAACTGGCCTGCAACCCAGGCATGTGCCCTGACTGGGAATCGAACCTCGATCCTTTGGTTCTCAGGCCCGAGCTCAGTCCCCTGAGCTACACCAGCCAGGGCTAGAAATAAATCTTTAGTACCTGAGATTAGGCAAAGAATGAAAGAGAAAAGCACATTAATTAAACTTCATCAAAATTAAAAAACATTTGTGCTTCAAAATGATGCAACCAAGAAAATACAAAGGCAACATACAGAATGGGAGAAAATATTTGGAAATCACACATCCGATGAGACATATCTAGATTATATGAAAAACTTCACAACTCAATAATAAAAAGACAAATAACCCAATTTCAAAATGGGCAAAGAATTCAAATAGACATTTTTTAAAGAAGATCTGCAAATGGTCAATAAGCACATGAAATGATGCTTAACATCTTTAGACATTAGGGAAATGCAAATCAAAGCCAACTGATCCTATTGCACACCTACTAGGATAGCTATAGTAAAAAAGATAGATAATAACAAGTCTTGGTAAGGATGTGATGAAATTAGAATCTTCATACATGGCTGGTGAGTCTGTAAAATAGTACATCTGCTTTGGAAAACAGTCTGGCAGCTCCTGAAAATGCTAAACAGTTTTCACATGACCCAGGGATTCTGCTTTTAGGTATAGAACCCCTATATGGGTTCTATACCCCAGTTCCACTGTGTGTGTGTGTGTGTGTGTGTGTGTGTGTGTGTGTGTGTGTGTGGTTCCCCCCACACCACCTGGCAATGCTTTATGATGCCAGCTGGGTGTCCTACAATTCAACACAGTTTCAATACTATCTACCAAGAGACAGCATCAGATTCCACAGGCTAATTATTCATTCCCATAAGAATGCTCTCGATTTCAGAGGCTGATCACAAGCTCAGGTAGTTACCTGTGCTTCTGCCCAACTGGCTACAAGAGTGGAGGTTCCAATGACCTCTTTCCAACTCAGAATGCCAATAGTCCAGGTCAAGCCAGCAGACCCCTCCTAGAGTTCCTAGGCCTGACAGGGTGATCTAAAATGTGAAGTACCTGGAAGGGTCAAGCTGCTCTTAGGCCTCCAGGTGACCCAAAGTTCTTTATCTTCCAAGGCTGGCTTATTAAACTCAGTTCAGCCCTGAATAGGTAAACTCAGCCCCAGCCAGCCCTGATACAAACCACAAATCTGAGGTGGTTTGCACATAGGTTCTTTCCAGACCAGTCTTTGATAAGAAGCAAAACAACTTCCAGTTCCAGAGGCCATTTGAAGACAGTGACTGACTCTTACTCACTTTTGAATTTCCTGTGCCTAGTGCCTTTTCCAGCATAAGGGATACAGCTAGTGAACGAGGACTTAAAGATCACTCTTTATAGTTGTTCCTGAAAACCCTTCCCCGCCATTATCCCCTCCTACCTCCCCTCTGGTTACTATCAGATTGTCCTTAATTTCAATGTCTCTGGTTATATTTTGCTTGCTTGTTTCTTTTATTGATTAGATTCCACTTAAAGGTGAGATCATAAAAAATGTTTAATAAAGATATATACACACACACACTCATTTTTTTTAAAAAGATTACTCTTAATCCCTGTGGATCTCAACTTAAATATATTTTTAAAAAATTTTATTTATGTTTTTTAGAGAGAGGGGAAGGGAAGGAGAAAAGAAAGGGAGAGAAACATCAATGCGTGGTTGCCTCTCACATGCCCCCTACTGGGGACCTGGCCTGCAACCCAGGCATGTGCCCTGACTGGGAATTGAACCGGTGATACTTTGGTTCACAACCCATGCTCAATCCACTGAGCTACACCAGCCAGGGGTCTGGCTGTATTTTAAAGCTTTAAAAAAATTGTTAGATCCGGTTGCACACCAGAGCAGTTAAATCATCTTTTTGGTTTTTGTTTGCTTGTTTGTTTTTAGTTAGTTTTCCTATTTTATGGTGTCTTCAATGTCATTCTTACATCTGGCTCAATGATGACTTTCTGTGGGATATTTGTTATGACGACCCTCAGTACAGGGTGGCAGCTATCATTCTTAAGGAGAATTCAGTTAAATATTACGTTAATTGGATATCCAGCTTTAGGTTCATATAAGCTTCCACAAATTTATTGTATCTAATATAATACATGCACATAGTAAACATAAGCCAAAAACATCAAAAGCTCTACACTGAAAGGGAAAAAAGCCTAATTCACACCCTGGCTCCCCAGAGGCCACCATTTGTACCAGCTTGTTTCCTCCTGGATACATTTTGTCTCTGCAGAAATCCACAGGTATGTGCTTATCTAGAAATGCATTTTGGAAGACAGAACCTTCCTGTGCTTTGATGTGCTAGTAAATGGTTCTGGGTAGAAAATTAACTTAGGGTATATTGCAGTCTATCTACCTCACAGTACATATAAGCATATTAAATATTCTGAGTGTTTCTCAAACCTATTTGAACACAGAACTCTTCTTCTTGAGTAAATTCTTAAGGACCTTTTACAGCACAGGCATTTTCTGACACTACATCTTGATGAATGCTCAGTCCTGGTATTTGTTGTCCCTTGTGACATGTCCCCTATTCATGCATCAGCTACAGCAACCTGGGCTCACAGTCTCAGAGAAAGGGCATGCAAGCAACACAAAAATGTCTGTTCTGGATTTCTGAGTTTCAAACTACATCTTTGAGACAACAAAAAGATAAGTGCTTTGAATCTCAAAAGTCAAAGCCCCAGAGGACTCAGGGCAGGCAGATTATGGCAAAAGTCATAGATTTGGATAAATGTAAGAGAATAATTATTTTCTTGCCCTAGGAGAAATTAAGACCCTCTGAACTGAAGAATGGAGAGATAAGTCAGAGGTGAAGAGGGAGACTAGGTGCCAATGACTGTCCCTGAGAAAGGGTATGCAGGACAGAATCCTCAACTCAGTCTGAAGATTTAAAAGCAAAAGAACCTGTCCTCACTTCCCCTTAGTAACTCCAAGGAGAAACCAAATCTCACAAAGAAGCCCCAAGTACAGGACAGCATGAAGTGTAGTAGTTAGAACTGGATTCCACTACAAGGGATGAAGACCCCATCATAAGGAATTTTATACACTTGGCAATTTACTTCTCTCTAAAGTAAAAGTCCAGGTTGGCTGTCCAGGGCTGGGAATATACTCCACACTGTGTCACACCTAGGCTCCTCTACGTTCTTTGGCTTTAACATCAGAATCCAAGTTCTAGGCAGCAGGATAGAGGAAGAGACAGAGACAGAGATCAAAGGAAACCCTTCTAAGAGGGGTCTATGGGATCTCCTGCCTAGTTCCATCACATTCATTTAACCAGAAGTTAGTCCAGTCACATTATTAGGGGTCAAATCATGTCCCTAAAAAGATATGTTGAAATCCTAATCCCCATGCTTGTGAATGCGACCTCATTTTGGAATAAAATCTTTGAAGATGTTATCAGCCCAAGATGAGGTCCTTAAGGGTAGTACCTCATCTGATATGACTAGTATCCTTGTAAGAAGAGGAGACATAGACACTGACACACAGGGAGAAGACACCCATGTGAAAAGAGAGGCAGAGATTGGAGTGTTACCTTTATAAGCCAATGAACTCAAGGATTGTTGACAAACTTCAGAAGCTAGAAGAGGCAAGAGAAGATTCCTACCCATGAGCCTTTAGAGAAAGAATGGTTCTGCAACACCTTGCTTTTGGACTTCTGGTCTCCAGGACTCTAGGACAATAAATTTATTTTAAAAATATTTTATTAATTATGATACTTCCACCAAAATGGAGGCATAGGTGGAAACATTGTGCCTTCTCACACAACCAAGTTTAAAGACAACACAGTTTTAGTAAAACAAATATGCAGCCATAACACAGAAAATTAAACTACTGAAGTCCAACAACAAGGCACCCTTCAGCTAGACCGGTAAGAGGGGCGGAGCCAGTGGCTGGTGGAGCAGGGTTGTGCAGGAAAACTCGGCCAGACTGACCCAGGTGAGCCCAGGCACGCAGTCGGCGGTTGGGTTGTGACGGGTGGACCCACTGAGGTCCCAAGGCGGCAGGCTGCCCGAGGTCACACATTTGAGTGCAGATAAACCAGTGAAGGAGCAAGCAGTGAGACAGACTGAGCAGGCCCCAGAGACGGGAAGCAGCTGAGGGGACTGCTATTGCCTGGCTCTGCCCCCGCCCCCACATACAGCATCACAACCCAGCGACTTGGGCGCCCCCGCCCAGGTGAACACCTAAGGCTCCGCTCCTCGTACTTAATGGGTAGAAACAGACCAAACATAGCTCAAGAAGAACGCAGTCCCAGAGCCGATAATTCTAAGCGACAAAGAAATAGCCAAACTTTCAGATGCACAGTTCAGAACACTGGTGATCAAGATGCTCATAGAACTGGTTGATTTTAGTCACAAATTAGAGGAACATATGAAGGCTAAACTAATTGAAATAAAGAGAAATGCACAGGAAACCAATAGTGATGGAAAGGAAACTGGGACTCAAATCAAGGGAGTGGACCAGAAGGAAGAAAAAAATGACCAAACAAAAAAATATGAAGAAACAAGAATTCAACAAAATAAGGAGAGGCTTAGGAACCTCCAGGACATCTTTAAATGTCCCAGCATCCGAATTATAGGGGTACCAGAGGGGAAGAGGAACAGCCACAAGTGGAAACCCTATTTGAACAAATAATAAAGGAGAACTTCCCCAATCTGGCAAAGGAAATACACTTCCAGGAAATCCAGGAAGCTCAGAGAGTCCCAAACAAGGTGGACCCAAGAAGAAACACACCAAGGCACATCATAATTACATTAGCCAAGATGAAAGTGAAGGAGAGAATCCTAGAAGCAGCAAGAGCTAAGGGGACAGTCACCTACAAAGGAGTTCCCATCAGACTGTCAGCAGATTTCTCAAAAGAGACCTTACAGGCAAGAAGGGGCTGGAAAGAAATATTCCAACTCATGAAATCCAAACACCTACATCCAAGATTGCTCTATCCAGCAAAGCTTTCATTTAGAATGGAAGGGCAGACAAAGTGCTTCTCAGATAAGATAAAATTCAAGGAGTTCATCATCACCAAGCCCTTATTATAGGAAATGTTAAAGGGACTTACCTAAGAAAAAGAAGACAAAAAAAGATGAACAGTGAAAGGACAGCAAACTCACAGTTATTAACGACCATACCTAAAACAAAAGCAAACTAAGAGGACAGCCAGATCAGGAGCGGTACCATAGAAATGAAGATCTTATGGAGAGTTAGCAACAGGGGAGTGGGAGGAGGAGAAGGGGGGAGAAGGTACAGAAAATAAGTAGCATAGATGGTAGGTAGAAAATAGATAGGGGGGAGGGCAAGAATAGTATGGGAAATATAGAATCTAAAGAACTTGAGACACATGTATATAAACTAAAGGGGGTGGAATGGTAGGGGAGGGGTGTGCAGGGTGGAGGGGAATGAAGGGGGAAATCGAACAACTGTAATGGCATAATCAATAAAATTAAAAATTAAAAAATATATATTTCATTGATTGTTCCATGACAGTTGTCCCATTTCCCATCTTTATTCTCCTCCACGCTGCATGCCCCCTCCCACCCGCATTCCCCCTCTTTAGTTCATGTCCATAGATCATACCTATAAGTACTTTGGCTTCCCCATTTCCCTTACTATTCTTAACCTCCCCCTGTCTATTTTATATCTACCATTTATGCTACTTATTCTCTGTACCTTTTCTCCCTCTTCCCCCTCCAACTCCCCCATCTATAACCTTCCATGTAATCTCCATTTATGTTATTCTGTTCCGTTCTACTTGTTTGCTTAATTTGTTTTTGTTTTTGTTTTTAGGTTCAGTTGTTAGTAGTTGTGAGTTTGTTGTCATTTTACTGTTCATAATTTTTATCTTCTTTTTCTTAGATAAGTCCCTTTAACATTTAATATAATAAGGATTTGGTAATGATGAACTCCTTTAACTTGACCTTATCTGGGAAGCACTTTAGCTGCCCTTCCATTCTAAATGGTAGCTTTGCTGGATAGAACAATCTTGGATGTAGGCCCTTGCCTTTCATGACTTGCAACACTTCTTTCTAGCCCCTTCTTGACTGCAAGGTATCTTTTAAGAAATCAGCTGATAGTCTTATGGGAACTCCTTTGCAGGTAACTGTCTCCTTGTCTCTTGCAGCTTTTAAGATTCTCTCCTTATTTTTATTTTTATTTTTAAAAATTTTATTTATGTATTTTTTGAGAGAGGGGAAGGGAAGGAGAAAGAGTGGGAGAGAAATATCAATGTATGGTTGCCTCTTGTGTGTCCCCTGCTGGGAACTGGCCTGCAACTTAGGCATGTGCCCTGACTGGGAATCGAACCGCGATACTCTGGTTCGCAGGCCCGCGCTCAATCCACTGAGCTACGCCAGCCAGGGCTTCTCTCCTTATTTTTAATCTTGGGTAATGTAATTATGATGTGCCTTGGTGTGTTACTCCTTGGGTCCAAGTTCTTTGGCATTCTGTGAGCTTCCTGGACTTCCTAGAAGTCTATTTTCTTTGCCAGATTGGGGAAGTTCTACTCCATTATTTGTTTAATTAAGTTTTCAATTTCTTGGTCTTCCTCTTCTCCTTCTGGCACCCATATGATTTGGATGTTGGAACATTTAAAGTTGTCCTGGAGGTTCCTAAACCTGCCCTCATTTTTTTGCTCCAAACCATTGATGTGAGTCTTGGTTTTCTTCCTGTCACTGTTGGTTCCCTGTACATTTTTATTTCACTTTTCCTAGCTTTCATTTTTTGCTCTAATTTGGGACCATATTCAACCAATTTTTTGAATGTCCTGATCACCAGTGTTTTGAACTCTACATCTGATAGGTTGGCTATCTCTTTGTTGCTTGGTTGTATTTTTTCTAGAGCTTTTACATGTGCTTTCACTTGGGCCATTCTTTTTTTGTCTCCACATGAGTGTTACATAGAAAGAGGCAGAGCCTTAGGTGTTCACAGAGGTAGGGTAACTACAGTGCTGCATTGTGATGCTGTATGCGAGGGAGGGGTCTAAAAGGGAAGAATGCCACTTACTCTTCTCTCTGCTGGTTTCCAGTAACATTCCCCTCTACCCACAAGCAAATTGGGCCCTTCCAGTGCTGATTCTCAGTGGGTGGGTTTGTATACATTCTAGGACCCTTTGGATCTCTCCAATGAACTGTCCTGTGAGGCTAGGAGTTCCTCCCACTGCTGCCTCAACCCCCATAGATGTTTTCAGTCAATGGCTTTGAGGCTTTATTTCTCCTCACTGGAGACCTGGGTTGTGCAGTCTGAATCACTCCCCAGTTGTTCCTCCCGATTTATCTGCACAGAAATGTGAGACCACCCAGTGGGCAAGCTACTGCCTCACTGGATCCACTACTCGCCATCTTGCCATAAGTCCTCTCCACCTGGACTCTTGTCTCTGCCCCTTCTACAGGCCTGGATGAATGTTTCTTCTTTAACTCCTTGGTTGTCAGACTTCCATACAGTTCTATTTTCTGTCAGTTCTGGTTGTTTTTTTGTTTTTAAATTTGTTGTTGTAGGACAATACATTTCTGTTGTTTTAAGCCACCCAGTTTGTGGGGCAGAGTGACCATTTTTGAGTGATTAAGCTTTTCACTCAAGTGGGATAATGACGTGAAGAAAGTTGTAATCTGGGAAGACTGTCTACCCAGGATGCCATCACAACACTTAATAGCAGTATAGAAGCCAGTGGAACCAGATCGTGAAGACCTTAAATGGTAGTATTCGGAGTCTTCTGAAGGTAAATATGCCCATAATGAGATGTCCTTGTTTGTTATCTAAGAGGCACTTGAGTCAAGTTCGTGCCTAGAAGGAAGGCCAACAGACCTTTCTATCCTCATTCAGTCCATGTGTTATATAAATGAGCCAAAGATGCCCTTCATAGGTTGTTGATTTCCTCACTGTGAGCTAACTAAGACCCATTAACTCAAAACCTGCCAGTGTGCAACTCAAATATTTACACATCCATTTACTTCAAAAATTAGTCCTCCAATACAGATTTTTAGCCATTTAGAGCTTTCCTGTTTTGTATACCCTGTGAAAAGAGTCTCACCTCATGTCTGCCAACCATAAATATAGAGCCTAGTAGTTATAAGACCCCAAGCTGCCCTTCAACCCATACTCTCCTCACTGTGCTGCTGAGAAACTAACTTGTCCCAGAGATGTAAACTTCTCTCCAAGGCCCCTGTCTCCTCGGAACCCCCTTACCCTTCTCCTCTTCTAAATGATGCCAGTGCTCTGATATTCTCATGCTATGGAGGACTTCCTTTCCCATCAAACTTGTTCAAGCACAAAGTTGCTTAATCTTGTGTGTTTCTACCTCTTGTAGGCATATCTTTTCTTTGACCAGCCCCCAGATCTTTCTAATCTTAACACCATGTCCCTGTCCATGCCCCACGTACTCCTTCCTGGGACTGCAGCTCAGATAAGGGCTGAGGAGCCTCCCCAAACCCAGCTCTGTTCTTCTGGGTGGATCCTTTGATCCATCTGAGACAGCAGAAGAGGGAATATGCTGAGAAGAGAGGGTGGGATGGATACCTCACAGGAACCTGAGGAAATAGCCCTAAGGCCCCAACTTCTAGCACTGGGAAGGGGCAGTTTTGGGAAAATGGTCAGGGTGTTATAAAGAAAAGATACCCACTTAGTAAAATAATCCAGACAGAGAAAGACAAATACTGCATGATAAAACTTGTATATGGCATCTTTTTAAAACAAAATCAAACTCATAGAAACAGAGAGTGGCAATGTGGTTGCCAGGGGCTAGAGGTGGAGGAAATATGGAAAAGTTGATAAAGGGATACAAAATTATAAGGTGAATAAGAGTATCTAATGTAAAACATGGTGGCTATAGTTGAAAACTCTATAATTGAAATTTTAAAGAGGGTAAAAAAGACAAATATATGAGGGGATAGATGTGTTTTTTTTTAAAAAAGATTTTACTTATTTATCTCCAGAGAGGAAGGGAAGGAGAGAAGGAGAGAAACATCAATGTGTGTTTGCCTCTCGTGAGTCCCCTGCTGGGACCTGGCCTGCAACCCAGGCATGTGCCCCAACTTGGAATCGAACCGCAATCATGTGGTATACAGGCCCGCACTCAATCCACTGAGCTATGCCAGCCAGGGCTAGATGTGTTAATTAACTAGATGGGGGCTTCTTTTCACAGTGTATATTTGTCAAATCACCATGATCTACACTTTAAATATCTTTCAATTTTATGTGTCAATTATGGCTCAATGAAGCTGAAGTTTAGGGTCATATCTGGCATAAACTGGTCACTGTATTCAACACAAATGATTTCCTTCAGAACAGAGGCTGCATTGTAGTCTAGAATTCAGGTTCAGATGCATCCTACAATGCAGTCTCCTTGAGGACTGGAATCTTGTCTTATTCAGTACTGTATCTCTAGTACTTGGTATAGGCCTGGCTCATAGTTGGTTCCTTAATACCAGCTAAGAAGGGAAAGAAAGGAGGACTGACCTCCACTCACAGACTCTCTACCAAGCTGGGCCGAGCCAGGTTCAATGTCCAGCTGAGGAATAACACCTAGACCTTCTGGGTCCAAAGAATATTAGATAAAGACACTCCCCTCCCCACTGTCCCACTCCCCCATAGACGCCAGGGAATAAATGCCTGCCATGTAGGAATGTCAAACTGGCTTCTGTGGCAACAGACCCACATTTTTCACTGTCTGCTGACCATCTCCAGCAGGACAAGTGGAGAAAGCCTGGCATTCAGACTCGCTGCAATTGCACTCTACCCAACCCTCCCCTCTCCCCACAAACACACCTCAGTTGGTTAAATAGACTTCTCTGTTTTCCAGAGTGGCATTTCCCTCCTCAGGAGGCTGCCTGAGGCCCACTCCTCCTTCCCTGGGCAGACACAGCACAGCCTCTCCACAAGTCTCCCCTTCCACCCTGTCCTGTCCAGTCGTCACCACTCCTAGAGCATACCACTGCACCAGCTTTGAAACAGGATTCAGGAAGAGGAGCAGGTGGGGTCATGGGAGAAGGGAATTTGGAGAGGTCATTAGAGAAACAGACACTTAAGAAAGGAAACTGTGCCTTTCTACTGCATCCTACTAGTTCCCCCCCTTTACCCCCGCGGCGCCGGCGGGACGAGCCGCGTGACCTGCCGGCATCCAGGAAGCAGTTTCCATGGCAACTGCTCTAGGAGAGGAGATCCCCAGGCAGAAACAACTACCTAGAGGTGCCTGGGAACCAGTAACTGGAGCCTCCTTGCAGGCCACTCTCCTAGGGAGGTGATGCAAGAGAGGCGCCCAGCCCTGGTCAGGTCTACAGTCCAGTGGTCTCTTTAGCTTTGTGCTTGCATCAGGACCTAGGATTAGTCTCTCTTTCTCTGGGCATGTTTTTTCTCGTGCAGAACTGGAGAAAAGAGACTGTCGACAATGGTCAGCGAGCAGCTTCTGCTTCAAAATGAGAGGCTCTTCACAAGAAGCTTAGGTTCTAGACCAGCATTGCCTCTGGTTTCATTTATAAAATGATGATATTGAGGCTTGGAACCAAGAGTGGGAGCACAGAGACATTAGAGTTCCTATAGGCCTGTGTTTCCAAGCTTTGCGTGGCTGGAGATGAAGGGACTTGCCACAGATCCCACAGTTAGGAAGTGGCTAGGTCAGAACTTAAATCATTTCTAGCCTCTAATCAGTATAATCAACAAGGCACTGAATGATGTTTAGAGCCTGGTTTCCTCATTTCTGGACTGAGGCCTGAGAACTGAGTTTTAGTGAAGTGTTCCTAGAATTATTTTAAATCACAGAAGTTGCTAATAACAGCACTTAATAAATGGTCATTATAATGTCTTCAATTAATTTTTGGTAAAGAAAGTGAGTCTTACTAAATATGTATTCTGTGTTGGGTTCCCCATTATTATTCTGTTAACTGTTTCCTCCTGTGGCTAGTCTGGCTTCCCTTGCCTTTCCTCCTCACCTACCCTCTTCTACTTGTTTGATTACCAAGGACTCAGCTTGCTTCCCTGTCATCCTAAGTCACCTTATTACAGGGACAGGGGGCCTGTCCATGAGTGGGTCTGCCTAGGACCAGTTGGTAGTATGTGGGGCCCTTGACTTTCTGTAAGAAAGATTTCACAACATGAGTCCAGGTGATACTTTTATTAAAGCTGGGGTCAGTAAAACAAGGAAGGGCTTAGCATAGAAGAAGCAACAGGAGAGCCTAGGCTGGGCTGCCTAAGCTCACTGGGAAGTCAAAGAAAAGGGGATTTTGGGGACAGGGTCAGGGGATTGGCTTGGGACAAGCTTTGAGCTTCCCATTGCGTAAGAGTTTAGGAGATGTGGGCCTGTGGGAATAGAAGTCAGGTGAGGTGGGGGGAGAGAAAGGAAATGGCACTGGCTGCTCCCCAGAGGGAGAGCCACAAGCTAGGTCCTTTGTCTTGAGAGTTTTCTCTTTCTTATAGGCAGGAATCTTAGGGTAGATCTCTGGGTAAGGTTCAGTAGAATATTCATCAGTTCTCCAGGTGTGCCCTTTTGGGTCATGGTCTCCACTGATAGGTTAGTGATAGGGCAGCGGGTCTATAGTCCCTGCAGTTGGTCCTGGTGTCCTCCACCTGGTTTGCTGCTTTTCTGGGCCTGGTTCTGAAATACAACTGAGGCTTAAATGTTATCTCCAGGGAGGGGACATTTTGTATCTGGCTGTAATTGCTCAGCCAGTTTGTTCAGCTATGTGTTTCAGTTTCACTACTACACTTGCCAAAGACTTTTCTTAGCTTCTTACTATCCTGTCTCAACTTCACTCTTGCCTCACTGAGGTCTATACCCCATCCAGCTGTAGAATAGGACCCTATATCCTAGGTTCCTTCTGTCTTCACTATCCCCAAACACAAGGCCACAGAACTTTGCCACAATTAAGGGTTTTGTCATTTTTACTATAGGAGCACAGTTGAATGTAAGAAAAATAAGAAACTAGGGGCAATTACAAAGCTTAAGGAAATGATGCCAAGATGCAATGTGACTCCTCTGCCAGGCACTTAAATATTGTCATTCTCTTGGGTACTGGTCTAAGCTCACTTCTCACCTCAAGTGCCATCTCTGCAGATAGTTTCAAAATCTCTATGGCTAGCTCAGATATTTTCTGACCTGTGAACTTAACCATATTGTATAGTGTCCTCATTCTTTCATCCAAAGAAATGGGTCTTTACACTTCTCTGAATGGGTCTCAGAAGGAATAAAGCAGTTAAAGACAAGTCCCCACTTCTAATCTAACAGCCTGGAGGATGGTGGACAAACCTGCCCACCTCTTCCAGGAATGGGAGGAATGTTCTGTGAGAGAACCAAGACCCCAAATATACACTTTACTTGTTTGAATGAAGCTTTGAGACCCACTAGATAATATGTTTCCTACTTCAGGGAAGAACTGAAAGTGGACCCCAGAGCAGTAAGGCCTTGCTCCAAGAGGGCTCCATGTGGGTAGGCTAGAGAAACCTTTCAATACTGCCTCTCTTCCTTTCTCACTCCTCTACTTAATTTAGGCCTTCTAGAACCCCAGGCTCACAAAACTTTTTATGAAAGATACACAGCTTAATCTCTTCACACTCATCCCTTATGGCTCCCTTTCTTCTCAAAATGTACCTTGAAGTTTTTGCACATGCTGTTCCCTCCATCTAGAGCACACCCTGCTCCTCTTTCCAACCCTGCCACCAACAATTTTACCAGGTAATTTGCTACTCATCCTCTGATATCACCTTTGATGTCACTTCCTCTAGGAAGCCATCCTGAAACTCAAAATTGGTTAAATATTTTTTACAGATACACATGAAAGGGTGTAGAAATGAAAGGGACACAATGTCTAGGATTTGAAGAAAGAAAGAAAGAAAGAAAGAAAGAAAGAAAGAAAGAAAGAAAGAAAGAAAGAAAGAAAGAAAGAAAGAAAGAAAGGGAGGGAGGGAGGAAGGAAGGAAGGAAGGAAGGAAGAAAGAAAGAAAGAAAGAAAGAAAGAAAGAAAGAAAGAAAGAAAGAAAGAAAGAAAGAAAGAAAGAAAGAAAGAAAGAAAGAAAGAAAGAAAGAAAGAAAGAAAGAAAGAGAAGAAAGAAAGAGGAAGGAAGGAAGAAAGAAATCAGTGTGGCCACATTTTGATACTTATTTTAAAAATTGTTATAAGAGAATTTATCATACTATTATTTCTACATTTCCATGTGTTTGAAATTTTACCAATTAAAGAAGAAGAGAAAAAGCATTGATACACACACACACAAAATCTTGTGTAGGAGTGACAAGGCCAAACAAACCCAGACACTTCCACTTTTGCCCCTGGCCAATGTCCTGTTCTTTGTCTTATAAGTGATTAGCTAAAATTAGAACAGTTTGTCCTCTTGAAATCAGCTAGACACAGAGATAAACATTTCCTGTTTAGCTGACTGAGACTTTTCCTCATTGCAAAACAATCCCAAAAGCCCTGGTGGGTAGCAAGGTTGGCTGGAGTGTGGTCTGTACACCAAAATGCTGCAGGTTCAATCCCTGGTCAGGGCACATGCAGGAAGCAATGATTTATGTTTGTTTCTCTCTCACATCAATATCTGTCTGTCTGTCTGTCTGTCTGTCTGTCTCTCTCTCTCTCTCTGTCTCAAAAATCAATGAAAACAGCCTTGACAGATTGCCTCAGTTGGTTGGGCATCATCCTGCAAACTGAAAGGTCATTGGTTTGATTCTCACTCAGGGCACTTGCCTGGGTTACAGTTGGGGATGCGTGAGAGGCACCCAGCTAATTGGTATTTCTGCCACACATCCATGTGTCTCTACCCCCCTTTCCCCCCTTCCCTTCACTACAAAAATAAATAAATAAAATATTTAAAATCAATAAATATATATCCTTGGGTAAAGTTTTTTTAAACTATATTAAAAAAAATCCCAACACTAAATTCCCCATACCTGTAACTTGTGTACTCCCTATAAATGACTAAGGCAAAACCACGCTGCCTAGACTTTTTGATCTTCAGATTTAGGGGATCTTCCTAATCCAATGCATGGAATAAAATCAGTTTACTTACTTACTGTCTGGATTTTGACTTTGACAGGAGTCCTTTTTATGGTTTCCACAGAATTCCTCTCCACCATAGATACCATGCTGACCTGTAATTGTCTGTTTGTTTGTCTATCTGTCTGTCTTCCTCCAGAACAAGCATAATACCTACCATAAAGTACATGCTCAATAAGCATTTATTAAATTTTTAAAAATAGCCAATCTGTGACTCTTCTTTCTGGTAATAATCATCTAGCAGTCAGCATTATCTTATATTCATGTCCTCCTCCTTTGAAGGAATAAAATATACTATATGTTTACTACAGAATGCTTATCTTTCTATTCTCACAACATAACAGGTGCAGCAAGACAAATAAATATGGCCCAATCAAAGAACCGATCACAGCTTCAAAACTAGAACTGAGTGATGAAGACACAGCCACCTATCAGATGCAGAGTTCAAAACACTGTTAATCAGGATGCTCACAGAAATGGCTGAGTATGGTCACACAGTAGAGGAAGAAGTGAAGGCTATGAAAAGTGAAATAGAGGAAAATGTACAGGGAACCAACAGTGATGGGAAGAAAAGCAGGACTCAAATCAATGATTTGGGCAGAAGGAAGAAAGAAACATTCAAGCAGAACAGAATGAAGAAACAAGAATTCAAAAAAAAAAAATGAGGACAGGCTTAGGAACCTCCAGGACAACTTTAAATGCTCCAGCATCCAAATCATAGGGGTGCCAGAAGGAGAAGAGGAAGAGCAAGACATTGAAAAGTTATTTGGAAAGTTAACGAAGGAGACCTTCCCCAGCCTGGCAAAGGAAATAGACTTCCAGGAAGTCCAGGAAGCCCAGAGAGTCCCAACCAAGTTGGACCCAAGGAAGCACACACCAAGGCACATCATAATTACATTACCCAAGATTAAAGATGGGGAGAGAATCTTAAAAGCTGCAAGAGACAAGGAGACAGTAACCTACAGAGGAGTTCCCATAAGAATATCAGCTGATTTCTCAAAAGAAACCTTGCAGGCAAGAAGGGGCTGAAAGAAGTATTTCAAGTCATGAAAGGCAAGGGCCTATATCTAAGATTACTCTATCCAGCAAAGCTACCATTTAGAATGGAAGGGCAGCTAAAGTGCTTCTCAGATAAGAAGAAGTTAAAGGAGTTCATCATCACCAAGTCCTTATTATAGGAAATGTTCAAGGGACTTATCTAAGAAAAAGAAGATAAAAACTATGAACAGGAAAATGACAACAAACTCACAACTATCAACAACCAAACCTAAAAAAAACAACAACTAAGCAAACAAGTAGAACAGGAACAGAATCACATAGATGGACACCACATATAGGGTCATCAGTGGAGAGGGGATTGGGGAGAATGGAGGAAATGGTACAGGAAATAAGAAGCATAAATGGTAGGTACAAAATAGATGGGGTGAGGTTAAGAATGGTAAGGGAAACTGAGAAGCCAAAGAACTTATATGTACAACCCATGGACACAAACTAAGCAGGGTGGGGAATGCTGGTGGGAGGGGTGGTACAGGGTGGAGGGAAATAAAGGGGAGAAAAGATTGGGGCAACGGTAATATTATAATCAATAAAATATATTTTTAAAAAGAAATAGAAAAATGCAAACCCCCAGAACCTTTCTCATGCACCCTCTGAAACTACTTGCTCTCATCTTCCTAGATGTGAACACTTCTGACATTTAACACCATAGGTTGATTTTTACTATCTTTTTGCTTTATATAAATGGAATGATACAGTGGGTTTTCAGTTATGCCTGATTTCTTTTCCTCAATATTAACTTTTTGAACTTATTCATGTTGTTGAATAGCTTTTTGGGGGGCTGTTTTCTAGTAAATTCTAACACTGAATTTCTAAAATGTAAATATTCAAGTATAACCATCACACCAGAATCCTCTCTTGTGCCCCTCTATTAACCTAAAAATAAAAGACCAAAGTAAAAAGCATTTAATTTGAGATCCAAAAGAATAGCTATTCAAGAAGCACTGATTTAGGCAGAAACCCAAATAGTGTTTCCATTAAGAGGCAAAGGCAAGTAGTATTTATGAGAAAGGGAAGGGGAATAAATTTATTATTATTATTATTAAATACTTTTGAATTTTACTGTTGTTTAAGTACAGTTTTCTGCCTGGGGAATAATTTCATGAATAGAAGGAAGATGTTTCCATGGTTATTAGTAAACTAAGGAAGGAATGTCTGTAAGTACAGATAAAATAATAATAGTGATACTAACTCTAAAAAGAGTTTTTAACTTTCAGTCCCATAGTCATAACAAACAGTTGTTCAGAATACAATGCAGCTTTAGGCCCAGTCCAAAGGTTATTTTGCCAAGCTTTAACATTCCAAAAGTTTGAGGGGTAAGATATGCAAGACATTTACATGCAAGCTGCCTCTGGGATGGCAGCTTTGACTCCATTTTGAAATGGCTTAGTTTATATTATTTTCCACACCCCAAAGGTAACTTCTCTTTCAGCTTTTATCACCTCAATTTTTGAGTTCTCTATGTAAATAAATCATATAGTATGTACTCTTTGAAGATTAGCTTATTTCACTCATTGTTGCATCTATCAAATTCATCCTCATTGTTGGGTGTAGCAGGGGTTCATTCCTTACTGCTGCATCATTATATGAATATACAACAATTTATTTATTAATTCTATTGTTGATAAGCATGTAGATATTTTCTAATTTTGGGCTATTGTCAATAATGCCACTATGAACATTCTTGTGCATGTCTTTTAGTGTTTGGAGGGGGGCAAGTCCCCCTTTCATTATTTTCCTTTTTAGAGTTGGTGAGCTATCTTTGTATGTTATTCCTCCACACAGTTGGGTTTTAGTATCATTTGGTAAAAAACTCCGGAAGGTTAAGGTTAGCATTTTGACTTGGATACTGCAAAACACATAGGTTAATTTAATATCTTAATTTAGAGAATTGTCATTGTTTACTAAAATCCTTATGTCTCTTGACAAAGTATAGTTTTTTAATGTCATTTTTACACATTTCTTTTCAAGTTATTCCTTGCTAGCTTATGTTTTTGGTTGCTTTTGTGAATAGAATCTTCTTCCATGGAGGTTTTAAATGACACTGCAAAAAAAGAAATAATTACTGTTCACAAATTCAGTATCTTACAGAAATTTTGTCTATAAACAATTATTTAGAATGTTCATATTTGCATAGTAACACATCCCTTTGACTTTTAATTTCAGGGTGGAGCTAAGATAACCTAGAATTTGGGAAAAATCTAAAATTGCATGGTGGTGTTGGAAGCTTTCCCAGTTCTGGTGTCACTGCAAAAGTTTCTATGTGAGCTATCAGGGAAAAACACCTAAATTCTGGGTCATTTCATGGGTACTTTTGTGCTAGGTACTACTAAGTGCTGAGGAGATAGTTGTAACCAGACAGATGATCTCAAAAAGCATGTACAGAGATTTTAGTCTCCTATAGGGAAAGATTCAGGAGATAATCTAGTAAGGGCAAGAACATTCCAACCATGGGAACCACATAGGAAATGGTCCTGAGGTGGGAGGAAGCTTAGCACATGCAGGGAAGGAAAAAGACAGAAAAGATGCATGTGGCCTGGGTGTAGTGAGTGAGGGGTGTATCCTGAGATTAGTCCTGAGTTATGTGTGGGGATGCACATGTAGGTTATCTGCTAGACAATGCTCTTTTCTTTTGACTAGAGAGAAGCCACACTTGGGATCCTATAAACTAAGCGCTGGAGATCTATGATCAGATGGCATTGTAACAACCATTTAGGAAAGCACTGCCCTGACCAGAGAGACCGAGGTAAGTGGCCCTGGTACACCAGGTTGGAGGCTGGAAGCAGACGGTGGGGTGGCCCTGGCTCAGAGGTGGCATGGGTGTAGGCAGATTGAATCAGAGGCCCAGATCTGCCTCCATCTTGCTGTGGGAATGAGGACCAGTCACCTAACTCTCCCTGGGTCCACTATTGAGCTGAATATCTGGCCTTTCAAGTTCCTGCTACTAAAGTAAAATAAAATTACTAGTAAAATGACCATCTAAAGATAAATATATGAAAAGTACTTTTTGTAACATCATAATTTCAGATTCATTTTATCTTCATTTTAAATGACATTTAATAAAAAACACCTTATAACACTCCAGCTCTTGCTTTCTCCCTCTGTTAAGCATTTAAGGATCTGATATGTATGCACACACAAGAGACCGCTTCTTTGAGGGACCATTTAGTAATATGGGGATCCTTTTGTCATGGGAATAACTTCACCCTCTGATTTGATACAGTAAGATAGTAAATGATAAGCATTCTACTTATTGGTGTCAAAGACTGCCCAGCAAGGGAGGGGGTATGTTTATATACACACAATTCCTTCTATTAACACTCTGCTGTCTCCTGTGTTTCTGTGACAGACATCTAGTAATTTCAAGCACTCTCCTCCCAGAAAGCCATCATGTGGCCCCAAAGAAATAAATGCCTGAAAATGCATTCTGATTTCTTCAGGTCTAGATGACAGAGTAAGTAAATCCTCCCACAAAATTATAATGAAATTATACAACCATCATTGAGCGCTGCCTGTTGTCTTGCTGAACAAAAGTCCTGTAACTAAGGATGTACAGAAGAAGCCATATTGGCTGGTCCCACACCCATATGAGCTGTTAAAAATCAGGAGAGATATCTTGACTGTTCAGGTCCCCGTGAAGAGTGAGGAGTCCCAATGCCACACCAGATGCCCCAGCCCAGGGTTCCAGTGCCAGGAACAGAAGTTCCCATGACGTCTGGCTGTAAAAACCAGTGGGGATTGTGGTTGAGTGAGACAGAAGGTTTCTGGAGTCCTAGGCATTCTTCTTAAAGGGTCCACTCATGGACTTACTCAGACTCACTCCCTCTGAGCTCCAGCATTGGGACAGCAGCTTGAAAGGTGCCAGGGGCAAATAGGGAGGAATTGAATTGTTTAGATTCAGTGCTAGAGAAGGAGGATCAGATTTCTCCTATAGGAAAGTGCTGTCAGAGGCCGTTGTTCCTTTTCTGAGCCCTCCCACTGTAGGTACAGGCAGGTGCCATATCTGAATCTCCATCCACCTGGCTGGCATGGTTCACCCTTCCCTGGTGATTCCTTAGATGCTGCCCTGCCCAACTTTGGGGCCCCACCCAAGCCATTTCCAGTGGCATTTTCCAGATAAAAGGCCCACCTGAACTCATGATTTAGAGTTTTCTAAAACCTTTCAAATGTCCAAACCCCTTAAACAAGTAGCATCTGGCTTCAGTTTGCCACTACCTCTTGCTAAGCAGCCCAAAGCAAAGCACTAGCAGCAGCTGGCCTCAATTCATAGTTGGATTTTCCAAGCCCAGCACAGGTGGCAACCGTCTGTAGCTCAATTTGTAGCTCATGCTGGGAACCTACCAGCAGGCCACAGGTTGCATCTGACCTTCCCCCTTCCCTGTACCATGGGAAGCTCCAGAGACAGTCCACCCAGTGGGCAGCTGCTGACCATGCTAGAGCACCACCCAACCACCTCCATAAGAAATACACACAAGGGTGGATTTGGCAGGCACCAAACAGCTTTTCTGAAGCAAGTTCTGCTCCATGAGGTGGGCCCCTGCACAGCAGCACTTTCACTGTTGCAGCTAGTCCTTGCAACTCACTGGCCTAGGGAGTCAATCTTGCCTATTGACATGCCAACAGCAATCAAGGCTCAACTATAACAGAAGGCCACACACAGCTGATATAAGGAGCATACCAAAAGTACTTTGCTTAGGTGACAAGGAAGATTGTACCACTGGGCCCTACATGATGCCTACTACATAAGACCACTTTATCAAGGCCAGGAGACCTAGCATATCTACCTAATTCATAGCAACAAACACCAGAGCCAGCTAAAATGAGGAAACAAAGAAACATGTCCCAAATGAAAGAATTGGACAAAACTCCAGGAAAAAAATTTATACAAATGGAAATAAGCAATCTATCAGCTTCAAAGTTCAAAACAGTAGTTATAAGGATGCTCAATAAACTTAGGGGAAGAATAGATCAATTCAGTCAGAACTTCAACAAAAAGATAGAAAGTGTAAAAAAGTGGAGACAGAAAACATATAAAAGGACCAGTCAGAATTGAAGAATACAATAACTCAAGAGTACACTAGAAGGCATCAACAGTAAGTTAGATGAAACAGAGGGCTAAATTAGCAATTTATAAGACAAGGTAGCAGAAAAACACCCAATCAAAACAGGAAAAAAAGAGTCTTAAAAAATGAGGATAGTTTAAGGGGTCTCTGGGGCAATATCAAGGGTATCAACATTCACATTATGGAAGTGCTGGAAAGAGACAAGACAGAATAAGGAATTAAAAACCTATTTGACAAAAAATAATGACAGAAAACTTGCCTAACTTGGAGAAGAAAATAGACACTTAAGTCCAAGAAGCACAAAGAGTCTCACCGAGATGAACGAACCCAAAGAGGCCCACACCAAGACACATCATAATGAAAATGCAAAAAGGTAAAGACAAAGAGAGAATCACCAAAGCAACAACAAAAAGGCAGTTAGTTACCTACAAGGAAGCTGGCATGAGACTGTCAGCTGATTTCTCAAAAGAAACTTGCAAGCTAGAAGGAATTGGCACAAAATATTCAAAGTGGTGAAAAGCAAGGACCTATAACCATGATTACCCAGCAAGGCTATCATTTAGAATTGAAAGACAGATAAAACCTTTCCAAACAAGAAAAATCTGAAGGAGTTCATCACCACCCAACCAGTATTACAAGAAATGTTAGGAGACTTCCGCCAAGATGGAGAGGTAGGTGGAGGGTCCACCTCGCCTCTGTGCACAACCAAATCTAAGAACAACTATTTTTAACAGCAGTCACAACCAAGCCACACGGAAAATCGACAATACGGAGTCCAAAGGACAACTAGATACTCGGCTGGACCGGTACGAGGAGCGAGGCCAGCAGCGGAGCAGGTTAGCAAGAAAAAATTCCCGGGGCGGTGCGCGGAGCGCCAGCGAGCTGGCTGCCGGAGCGCACAGGGAAGAGGCGTGGTGGGTCGGTCGGTCGCACGCATTTACGTGCGGAGAAACCAGTGAGAAGGGAAACTCGCGCGGTGCAGCAGGCTCGCAAAATTAGGATCGGATAAGCAAGCCCGAGGCGTTTGAGTGTCTGGATGCGCTGGGCTAGCGGAGAGGAACGCCATAGCTCCCTCTCTGACCCCGCCCCCACACACAGCGTCACAAACCAGCGACCTGGGTCGCCCCGTCCTGGTAAACAACTAAGGCTTCGCTCCGCTCACTTAACAGCACGAATAAACCAAAAATGGCTCTAGAACAACTCAGAGCCCCAGAACCGATAGACCTAAGTGATGAAGAAATAGCCAGTCTTTCAGATGCACAGTTCAAAACACTGGTTATAAAGATCCTTACAGAAGTGGTGGATTTTAGTCACAAATTAGAGAAACATATGGAAGCTAAATTAATTGAAATGAATGCTGATACAAAAAATACCAATAGTAATGGAAAGAAAATTGGGACTCAAATCAAGGGAGAGGACCAGATGGAAGAAAAAAATGATCAAACAGAAAGGAATGAAGAAATAAGAATTCAGAAAAATGAGGAGAGGCTTAGGAACCTCCAGGACATCTTTAAATGTTCCAACATCCGAATTATAGGGGTACCAGAAGGGGGAAAGGCACAACCACCAGTTGAAAAATTATTTGAACAAATAATAAAGGAGAATTTCCCCAAGATGGCAAAGGAAATAGACTTCCGAGAAATCCAGGAAGCTCAGAGAGTCCCAAAGAAGGTGGACCCAAGAAGGAACACACCAAGGCACATCATAATTACATTAGCCAAGATTAAAATGAAGGAGAGAATCCTAGAAGCAGCAAGAGCTAAGGGGACAGTCACCTACAAAGGAGTTCCCATAAGACTGTCAGCTGATTTCTCAAAAGAGACCTTACAGGCAAGAAGGGGCTGGACAGAGGTATTCCAAGTCATGAAAACCAAAGATCTACAACCAAGATTGCTCTACCCAGCAAAACTTTCATTTAGAATGGAAGGACAGATAAAGTGCTTCTCAGATAAGACCAAATTCAAGGAGTTCATCATCACCAAGCCCTTACTATATGAAATGTTAAAGGGACTTACCTAAGAAAAAGAAGATAAAAAAGATGAACAGTGAAAGGACAGCAAACTCACAGTTATTAAGAACCACACCTAAAACAAAAGCAAACTAAGAGGATAGCTAGATCAGGAGCAGAACCATAGAAATGAAGATCACATGGAGGGTTAGCAACAGGGGAGTGGGAGGAGGGGAAGGGGGGGAGAAGGTACAGAAAATAAGTAGTATAGACAGTAGATAGAAAATAGGGGGGAGGGTAAGAATAGTAGGGGAAATACAGAATCTAAAGAATTTGAGACACATGTTCATGAACTAAAGGGGGAAATGGTGGGGGAGGGGTATGCAGGGTGGAGGGGAAGGGAGGGGGGAATAGAGCAAATGTAATGGCATAATCAATAAAAAAATAAAGTCAAAAAAAATAAAAATATTTAATAAAAATTAAAAAAAAGAAATGTTAAAGGGTCTTCTTTAAGAAGAGGAGAAAACAATTAAAAATATAAATAATGAAATGGCAATAAATACATATCTATCGACAAGTAGTTTAAATGTAAATTGGTTAAATGCTCCAATCAATTGGTTGGAGTTGATTGGACCAAATCAACTCCATGGACCAAAAGGTCAAGGGTTCAGTTCCTGGTCTGGCTGCTTACAAAAAGGCAACCAATTGATGTCTGTCTGTCTGTCTGTCTCTCTCTCTCTGTTTCTCCTCTTTCTTCTCTCACTAAAAGCAATGAAAAAATGTCCTCAGGTGAGGATAAAAATATTTATATTTAAGACTTACATATGCTGTCTATAAGAGACTCACTTTAGATCAAAATATATATACAGACTGAAAGTAAAGGGATAGAAAAACACATTTTATGAGAATGGAAACAAACAAACAAAAGCTGGGGTAGCAATCCTTTGTACCAGGTAAAATAGACTTTAAAGCAAAGGCTATAATAAGGGACAAAGAAGAACCCAGCAATTCCACTTCTGGGTATTTATTCAGAGAAAGTCAAAACACTAATTCAAAAAGACATATGCATTCACATGTTCATTCCAACATTATTTACAATAGTCAAGATATGGAAACAACCTAAGTACTCATCAGTAGAAGAATGGTTAAAGAAGATGTGGTACATATATACAGTGAAATATAATTCAGCCATAAAAAAGAATGAAATCTTGCAATTTGTGACAACATGGATGGACCTAGAGGGTATAGTGCTCAGTGAAATAAGACACAAAGATAAATACCATATGATTTCACTTATATGCGGAATCTAAAGCACAAAATAAATGAACAATCCAAACAGTAACAGACTCATAGATACAGAAAACATTTTGACAGTTGCCAGAGGGGAGAGAGGGTTGGGCGAAAAGGTAAAATATTAAGAAGCACAGATTGAAAGTTACAAATAGTCATGAGGGTATAAAGTACAGCATAGGGAATAGTCAATTATATATGTAATAATTATGTATGGTGCTAGAAAAGGTGCTAGATTTATTGGGGGATCACTTCCTAAGGTACATAAATGTCTAATCACTGTTATACATTTGAATTTTATATAACATTGTACATTACCTGTAATTGAAAAATAAAAAATTATTAAAAGAAAATCCTTTCAAACCCAAGTGCTAAACAGATTGGGGTGCTAAACAATTTGGCTGATTTCCTGGGGTCCCTGACCATCTGGAGAAACAGGAGATAATAAAGGTCATTGAGAGGTAGACCTTTGAGAAAGTGCCAAAAATGAGGAAATAACTAAGGCAGCTGGAGGTCAGATTAGATCTTTAAAATGTGTTGTTGTTTTTTAAGCTAAACTGGCCTTCCCACAGTTCAAAATTTGGCACTACAGTGCCCATAAACTCATAATGGAGTTACATCCCAATAAATTCATCGTAAGTTGATAAGTCAAAAAAAGCATTTAATATCAAACATCATAGCTTAGCCTAGGCTATCTTAAACATGCTCAGAACATTTATATCATCTACAGTTGGGCAAAATAACTTAACACAATGAATATATTGATGAGTATGGGTTGTTTGAACTCGTGACCACATGGCTGACTCAGATCTGTGACTCTGCTGCCCAGCATTGTGAGAGGGTATCCTACCACATATCACTAGCCTGGAAAAAGTTCAAAATTCAAAATTCCAAGTACAGTTTATACAAATGTGTATCGATTTCACAACACTGTAAAGTTAAAAAATTATAAGTTGAACCATCATAAGTCAGGGATGGCTATAGACTCTATGGAAAATAGTTATCTGCCTCAGTCATGAAACCCTTTCACACCCCTGCCCCCACTTCTTCCCCCTACAGTGTCCAGCTTCTACCTGGGCCCAGTCTGGCCAAACCCAGCTCCTGAATGCAAGTGACCCAAGCAACCATGTGGCTCAGATAGAATGACTACATCTCCTCCCCGTTTGCTGGTGTCACTCCCTATTTATGCCTGTTGTCCTGATGTCATTACTAATACTGTCCCTTTCATTCTCCAAGGTGCCCCAGTGTGAGTGATAAATTATATGGTCTCCTTATTGAGAATTTGACTGGGGTCTATTACCTCAGCCTTGGTTTGGAGAACCAGAATTCAGGGACATTGCACTGGTCCCAACAGTTAAAAATGAATAGTGCAGAGAGTATTGAAACTGTTCAGCCAACTGTAAGAAGATCCAGGAGGCAAAGAGACAAAGATGCTCTGCTTCACCTCCATGTCCCAGTCACCATGTTTGCTGAACATCCAAACTGCTGCTCCACATACTAGGAAACCAGGTGCATGAAGCACTGACTGTAGCCCATGAAAATCAGACATTCATTTCCTCTAAGAAGCATTTACTGACACCCCTCCTTAGGTCCAGGAACAGACACAGAAACTGGATTCCAAAAAGGATTTCAGCAGTGTAAATAAAGACATAATGCAGTGAGGTACATGCTGTAAGGTGAGCTCAAGGTGCCACAAGAGCCCAGAAAAAGAACTGGCTCACTCTTCCTGGAAAGTGGGTAGGGTGGGTACAAGGAAAGCTTTCACAAAGGAGCTGTTTCAGCCTGGCTCTGCAGGAAACAGGCTGTATCAGATATCTCCCTGTGAGAGACAGAGAATTCTCAGCTTTCACAAACCAAGCAGCCACAATTAGTAGTATGTATGAACCAGCAGCAGGACCCAGGCAGGCAGATGAATAAGAGGATATAGTCTTGGAGGGTCAGGCTTGTGCTTCTTTCAGACTTCCCTCTCAGGAATAGCTTGAACCAGGACCTGAGTGAGCTCAGGCTGGGTCTAAAGATCAGTGGCCTCTAGGTGGACTTCAGGAGGGAAGGATGGGTCTGAGAACCAGTCAGGCTCTGATAAGGTCTATACGACATTAGATAAACTTGCAGGGGAGAGAAGTGGAAATATAGACAGAGTGTGGCCATACAGGAAAGCAGAAAAAATAGGCAGACCCCAAGGCACTAGTTTGTGTATGACTATAGAGAAAGATTTAGAAACAGGGCTGTCCTGGCTCACCCCTGCAACACTGTCCACCCTCCATGATTTTTGCAACTACAGGCCGTGCTCAGTAGTGTGGATCTAAACACTGAGGATGCCATTAGATGTTAGGGTCTGCTTCAGACAACCCAGTGATTCTCAATCTTCAGCATCATCTGGGGAAGGTTGGTAAAACACAGATTGTCAACAAACAGAAAGTTGGGCTGGCTGCCCACCACCACCTATAGGCAAATTTCAGAGGCAGAGGTTTGGTGAAAAGGGAAAGAGATCTTTTATTCAAAATCTACACAATCTGGGAGGCTTCTCCCTCCAAGCCCATCCCCTCCGGAAAACCCCGCCACTCTGTCAGACCAGTCCAAAGCTGTGCCTGGAATTCCTTCTCCCATTTAAAAAATACCGCCCTTTGCGAACTGCAGGCAACTGCAGCACAATCAACCAGGCAGCTCAGCTTTTTTCCCCTGCCACTGTCTGGCTCAGATCCCATTCTGGAGTCTGCGTGTGGGGCCTGTGCTACCATGCTGCCACTGCTACTTCTTGTACCAGGGTCTTGGGGCTACTGCCAATCACTGTGGCTGTCTGTATGGGGACTCCATCGTGTGTGCCCCAGAGCCTGGTGCCCACAGCCCAGCCACATGGCTTCCAGGGCCTGCTGGTCTTGCAAAAGCACTTGGCCCAAATGTCTATGTTAGTGGGTGCCACAGGAAGAAGGGGTGCATTGTCCCCTTTCCTTCATTTAAATCTCTCAGCCCAAACTTCCATGCACTCTGGAAGGGCCCAGCTTTCCCAGCCAACCCTGTCCTTTTCCCAGGCTAGACTGACAGGACAGCACCTTCCCCTGCTACCATGTTGACCTTTACAGTACCAGTGCAGCTCTATCCTCTGGGACTGAAAGAGAGTAGGAGGGCTTTACCCTTTGTTAATCACTCTCACTATCCTTGTGCACAGTCTGTGCAAGTCCTCCTGCACTTCTTTGTCTGGGGCTGGGGAAATCTGTCCTCACCTGCTCTGGCAGTGTCACTTCACCAGTGCTGCTCTGTGGCCTCCTCCCTCACTCTGGGCACTATGGTGGTATCAGAATTACTGGGCTCCACTCTGGGATTTTTGAGTCCATAAGTCTGGGGTCCTCCAAATTGCACTTTTAACAAGTTTCCAGTGATATGATTCTCATGCTTTGAGAATCATGTAAGTAACTCATACCTGGTCTTGTTTTGACCTAGGCTCTGGAGAGGCTGCCTGGGAATTTGCAAACAAAAATCCTTGGGTGTGGGGTGTGATTCCCCAGAGTAATTCTGAGTCTCCAATAAGACCTTAGATGTGCAGCCCTTTGTAAACAGGCAAGATTCAATGTCAGTTATTATTGTAGCTGTAAAACGTGCTTGCTTTTCCTAAAATAATTATGGCTGTGACCTAAAAGTCACACCTACACCACAATCCCTTGGGATGCTTATTTTGTGGATCTGAATGTTGGGTTGGGGCCCATCATTACATTTACATTTTCAACACATCTTGGGTGATTCTTATGTACCACAAGGAATTTAGGAGCCAAAAATTTGTGTTGAGGAATGAGGAGGAGATGGAAAAAAGTCATTCTTCAGTTTTCTAGTTTGCTGTTGGGCCACTAAGATATTTCTCCTCCTACTGTACTCCCTGTCTCCTTGCTGCCAACAGCACTGGGGGAACCTCACTTCTCCATAAGGCCATGGCTCACCAGCCTTACTTTTCTAGCAGACTACTTCTGGGCTGCCATTCTCCCAGCTGCACACCAGGTGTCACCTCCTGGCAACAGTTTTGTCACTCCTTTTCTCCAACTGGGTTAATCAGATCCTCCCACATAAGTGTTCAGAACCTTTTTTAATATCAGAAAAAAAGTGTGATTCTCTTACATTTAAGAAATTTAATGTCTCTTTAAATATTGCAACTGCTTGTAATTTTGCTGTTCTAGTGTTTTGGAATGAGGTACCAGAAAAAGCGGTTCAGGCATTTAGTTTGTAAAAGTGAAATGCAGGTTGAGTGGTCTCTTCTTCCTTGAGCGGAGTCATTTCTCTGAGAGAATGACATCTCCTGGATGGGTGTGGCTTAGAACACAGCATTCTGCTGTAGTCTCTGGTGGATGTTTGAGGGGTAGACCTGTGTGCAGTTAGTGGATTATTCCTGTGGCTCACTTCAGCAGGGTGCAACTTGCTATGTTCACCTAGAATGTCTTGCAGAAGAAATCACGCAGAAACAAATGTAAAATTTCCACCCATGTACAATTAATACTGCAACAACTTAGTGTTTTCTTATAGCACAAATGACTGTACTGCTATGAGACTATACTGTAATCATTAAGAATGCACTGATATGGAAATAGCTCTGAAATAAATTGTGGGGTAAAAAAAAAACAAGGTGCAAAAAAAAAGTGCCACATCTTTGTAGTCTGGCAGGGAGTGTTTGTGAATTCAGAATACCTAACAACATGAGCTTTCTGTTGAATTGTTTGATCACTGCATCACAGCATCCTGGAGTTGGAAAATGTATTAGAGTTGTTCTTCCCAACTGTAATGTGTATATCCAGCAGATGGTGATTATTAAAAGATAAACTAAGATAACATTAAAATCTGAACAGCTTACTTGACCCCAAATCAATTTGAATCTGGCAGTGACAAAAAGTAACAGCAAAGAGCCCTCCATCAACAGGTGCAAGAAGAAAGATTTTTATAGAGAAGATGCAAAACCAAATCCAGTAAATTATTTGATTGGCTATAGCTTCAGTGTTGCCTTATTTGGAAAAGCCTAGTTGGCTGTTTGTTCTTAAATTTTCTTTTCTGAGTTTCAAGTGCATTGACTCGGGCTTAAGTTTGGTGTTTACATAGGCTACCAAAGCATTAGAACCACCTTGTTTTGTATTTTACATTAGGACTTACTCTTGCTGCGGGCAAATGTATAATGACATGTATCCATTATCATATCCTCTCACTGATCTAAAAATCCTGTGCTCCATTTATTCATTCCTTCCTCCTCTTTAATCCCTGGCAACCACTAATCTTTTTTATTGTTTCCAAAGTTTTGCCTTTTCCAGAATGCCATATAGTTGGAATCATACTTAGGAATGTGCACTTAAGTTTCATGTCCTTTCATGGCCCGATAGCTAATTTTTTCAAATGCTAAATATTATTAAATTGTCTGGATGTACCACAGTTTATTTATCAATTTACCTATGGAAGATTCGAGAACTTTTTTATCTTCCCAAAAGGAAACTCCATACCCATTAAGTACTCACTCCCCATTCTCTTCTCTCCCCAGCTCCTGGTATCTACTAATCTACTTTTGGTCTCCATTTCAAATGTCTAGAATAGGCAAATCCTTATGTGTATTGCCCCACCCTGGTAAATACCTAAGAATTTCATTAATTCTTTTACCTTCCTTACACTTCAGTCTTAATTCATTTTCAACTTCTCCTCATCCCTAGATGTTCAATCTCTTCTGCTGCAAAGTATAACACTGTATTAATTTCCCTTGGAGTATCTAAGAACTATTCGTAATTTGTGACATTAACTTTTCTCAAGTGGAAGCTTTCTAAGATGCTGTATTAGTTTCCTAGGGCTGTTGTAACAACTACCAAAACCTGAGTGGCTTAGAACAACAATTTAGTCTCTTTCCATTCTAAAGGCCAGAAGTCTGAAATCGAAGAAATGGCTGGGTCATGCTGTCTCTGAAATCTGCAGGGGAGGAACTTTTTTACTTCTTCTAGCTTCTGGTATGTGCTGACAAACCTTAGCCTTCCTCAACTCTCAGCTACATGGCTCCAATCCTATCTCCTTGGTGACATGACCTTCTTCTCTCCTGTCTGTGTCTTTATCTGTCTCCAAATCTCCCTCTCCTTATAAGGACATCAATCTTTGAATTTATTCTATTTCCAAATAAGGTCACAATCACAAGTTATGGATGAACATGAATTTTCAAATAAGGGTAAAGGGTACTGTTCAACCCAATATAGGTAGTTTTTCATTTGAATTGGATTTATTCTTTTTACCTTGCTCCAAATAAATGGGAGTCAAAGATTTGAATGGATGTTGCCAACCATCTAGCACCAATTTAAAAAAAAATGGAAAAGGATACTCTTCTCACACATGAATTGGCACATCAAATTATTCAGGTACTCTGCTCCCCTATAGAAATGAAACCTTTAGGAACTTCCAGCCAAGATGGAGGCATAGGTAGATACACTTTATCTCCTCGTACAACCAAAAAAGGACAACAACAAATTTAAAAATAAAAAATAACCAGAACTGCCAGAAAAATTGTACTGTGTGGAAGTCTGACAACCAGGAGGTGAAGAAGAAACATTCAACCAGACTTGTAGGAAGAGAAAAGAAGGGGAGCCAGGTCAGAGAGGACACATGGCAAGATGGCAGCTGATGGACCTGGTGGTCCCACATTTGTGTGCAAATAAAGCAGAAAAAAACAACTGAAGAGCAAGACAGAACACACAACCCAGGTTTCCAGCCTGGGGAAAAAGCCTCAAAAGCCTCTGGCTTCAAAAGACTGTGGGAGTTGTGGCAGTGGGAGAAACTCCCAGCCTCACAGAGGAGTTCACTGGGGAGACCCATGGGGTTCTGGAGTGTGCACAGGCCCACTCACCAGGGAATCAGCACCAGAAAGGCCTAATTTGCTTGTGAGTAGCAGGGGAAGTGACTAAAAGCCAGTGGTCAGCCCAGCAAGTGGTATTGCTCCCCCTTGAACCCCTCCTCCATTTATAGCACCACAACGCAATGGTGTGGGTTGTTTCACCTGGTGAATACCTAGGGCTCTGTCCCTTACAACATAACAGGCATGCCAAGACAAATAAATATGGCCCAGTCAGAGAACCAATCACAGCTTCAAAACTAGAACTGAGTGATGAAGACACAGCCACCTATCAGATGCAGAGTTCAAAACACTGTTAATCAGGATGCTCACAGAAATGGCTGAGTATGGTCACACAGTAGAGGAAGAAGTGAAGGCTATGAAAAGTGAAATAGAGGAAAATGTACAGGGAACCAACAGTGATGGGAAGAAAAGCAGGACTCAAATCAATGATTTGGGCAGAAGGAAGAAAGAAACATTCAAGCAGAACAGAATGAAGAAACAAGAATTCAAAAAAAAAAAAATGAGGACAGGCTTAGGAACCTCCAGGACAACTTTAAATGCTCCAGCATCCAAATCATAGGGGTGCCAGAAGGAGAAGAGGAAGAGCAAGACATTGAAAAGTTATTTGGAAAGCTAATGAAGGAGACCTTCCCCAGCCTGGCAAAGGAAATAGACTTCCAGGAAGTCCAGGAAGCCCAGAGAGTCCCAACCAAGTTGGACCCAAGGAAGCACACACCAAGGCACATCATAATTACATTACCCAAGATTAAAGATGAGGAGAGAATCTTAAAAGCTGCAAGAGACAAGGAGACAGTAACCTACAGAGGAGTTCCCATAAGACTATCAGCTGATTTCTCAAAAGAAACCTTGCAGGCAAGAAGGGGCTGAAAGAAGTATTTCAAGTCATGAAAGGCAAGGGCCTATATCTAAGATTACTCTATCCAGCAAAGTTACCATTTAGAATGGAAGGGCAGCTAAAGTGCTTCTCAGATAAGGAGAAGTTAAAGGAGTTCATCATCACCAAGTCCTTATTATAGGAAATGTTCAAGGGACTTATCTAAGAAAAAGAAGATAAAAACTATGAACAGGAAAATGACAACGAACTCACAACTATCAACAACCAAACCTAAAAAAAACAACAACTAAGCAAACAAGTAGAACAGGAACAGAATCACATAGATGGACACCACATATAGGGTCATCAGTGGGGAGGGGGTTGGGGAGAATGGGGGAAATGGTACAGGAAATAAGAAGCATAAATGGTAGGTACAAAATAGACGGGGTGAGGTTAAGAATGGTAAGGGAAATTGAGAAGCCAAAGAACTTATATGTACAACCCATGGACACAAACTAAGCAGGGTGGGGAATGCTGGTGGGAGGGGTGGTGCAGGGTGGAGGGAAATAAAGGGGAGAAAAGACTGGGACAACTGTAATAGTGTAATCAATAAAATATATTTTAAAAATACATCTTTTAAGATTTAGCCTTCCTTA
The DNA here is from genome assembly GCF_021234435.1 of Artibeus jamaicensis. Taxonomy (NCBI): domain Eukaryota; kingdom Metazoa; phylum Chordata; class Mammalia; order Chiroptera; family Phyllostomidae; genus Artibeus; species Artibeus jamaicensis. The sequence continues at coordinate 13,601,649 of NW_026521717.1, read as the reverse complement.
CTTGTATATTTCCAAATGTAGTTTGGCTCGGTTTATTATCAATTGAGCCCCAGGAAGGCTAAGTAATTTCCTAACTTCACACAGTTTATCAATCACCTGAAAATATTTATTAATTCTCTTCTACATGTAACCCTCTATGCTGAGTGGGATAGGGGTCAGACTAGAATCTTTGACTCCAGATTCTTTGTCTCCTGCTTTTTCCTGTCTAATGTACTACTATTTTATTTCACAGCCTCAAATCACTTGCCTCTGAATATCAGACATAGATGGCCTTTTTCACTGTGTTGACTAATAGTGAAAAGCAATCATTGTGATTTTGTTGGTGCCTCAGCACCAGTCAAAGCAGTTGCACAAAGCTGTACTAGTAGACATTTCATTCTTCATCTCCATGCACTGGTAACTTTTTAAAAAGTCAGTGTCATTTGAGAACATTCCTTTTGTTTGTTTCATTTGATTTTTCTGATTTTTTAAAATTTATTTAATTATTGTTCAAGTACAGTTTTCTGTTTTTTACTCCCATCCCAGCCCACCTCCCCAGTACTCCCCACCTCCCTCGCATTTTCACCCCCCTTAGTTGTTGTCCATGTGTCCTTTATACTAGTTCCTGTAAATCCTTCCCCCTTTCCCCCTGAAATTCCCTCCCCTCTCCCCTCTGGTCACTGTCCCCTTGTTCTCTATTTCAGTGTCTTTGTTTTTATTTTGCTTGCTTGTTTGTTTTGTTGTTTAGCTTCCTGTTAAAGGTGAGATCATATGGTATTTGTCTTTCAACACCTGGCTTATTTCACTCAGCATAATGCTTTCCAGTTCCATCCATGCTGTTGCAAAGGGTAGTAGCTCCTTCTTTCTCTTTGCTGCATAGAATTCCATTGTGTATATGTACCACAATTTTTTGATCCATTCATTTACTGACGGGCACCTAGGTTGCTTCCAACTCTTAGCTATTGTAAATTGTGCTGCTATGAACATTGTGGTGCATAGGTTCTTTTGGATTGGTGTTTCAGGGTTCTTAGGATATAATCCCAGCAGTGGAATTGCTGGATTAAAAGGAAGGTCCATTTTTAGTTTTCTCAGAAAATTCCATACTATTTTCCACAATGGTTATACCAGTCTGCAATCCCACCAACAATGGATTAGATTAGGGTCCCCTCTTCTCCACAACCTCTCCAGCACTTGGTGTTTGTTTCTTTGTTTATGATGGCCATTCTGACCGGTGTAAAGTGGTATCTCATTGTGGTTTTAATTTGCATCTCTCTGATAGCTAGTGATATTGAGCATCTTTTCATGTGTCCCTGGATCTTCTGTATGTCCTCCTTGGAGAAATGTCTGTTCAAGCCCTTTGCCCACTTTTTAATTGGGTTGCTTGTCTTCTTAGAGTGGAATCATGTAAGTTCTTTGTATATTTTGGAGATTAAACCCCTGTCTGAGGTATCATTGGCAAATATGTTTTCCTTGTATCTCTTTTTATTTTAATACTCAGAGCAAGGGACATAAAAGAAAGAATAAACAAATGGGATCTCATCAAAATTAAAAGCTGTGCACGGCTAATGATTTTTCTGATTTTTGAGGAGTGTATGATGGGTACTTTCAGTCCCAATCAGAAGCAGCTCCATTGGGTCCCAGAACATTTTCTCTGGTACAGTTTGTCAACAGCCAATCCCATTCACCTTGCCCCTCAGCCCACAAGGGAATAAAGTGATAACAAACATCATCTTTCACCTAATAATACCTCCAGGGGACATATCTAAACCCTTCTCCCCACTCCTTGTCTCTGGCCAAAGAGCATTATTTAAAAAATTTTTTTTTAATTTTTAGAGAGAGGAAGAGAGAGAGGGGGGAAGTGAGGAAGAAAGAGAGGGAGAGAAACATCAGTGCCTCTCACGCTCCCCCTACTGGGGACCTGGCCCACAACCCAGGCATGTGCCACGCATGTGCCCTGACTGGGAATCGAACCGGCAACCCTTTGGTTCTCAAGCCAGCACTCAATCCACTGAGCCACATCAGCCAGAGTGCAAAAAGCATTCTTGATAAAGCTATAAAATATCATCAATTCAACCAGATCTTGATCCTTGCATATACATCTTTTTAACATTTTGTGTATGAAATAATTACCCATAGAGCACTTTTGCTGCTTACTGAAGTACAATGGTTGTCTAAGAAAGGCCCTTGAGTCATTGTTTGAGTTGCAAACTGAACTAGTTACATTTTTCATGGAACACCATTTTTACTTTTTGCAACAATACCTAGCAGACAAACTAGAGTATTTGGCAGGTGTTTTTCCTGCTACTAGAGTAGCAGACAAGCTTTATTCTTACTTGAGTGTTTGGCAGGTGTTTTTTAAAAAATGAATGAAGTGTACATGTCACTTTAAAAAAAAACATTGTTAGCATTTGTTGCAAATGATAAAATTTGAGCTTTCAGGTGAAAATTAGAATTTTGGAAAACTTGTACCCACCACTATAGTGGATGGGACTAAAGTGAGGGTTTCCTCATGTAGACCAGATTTTATGTGTTCTGAATTTTTTGTTGGCACAAAGGGAGGGAGCTTGTGAGCTTCCTTATTTCCTTCCCAGATATAGGGCAAGAGGAAAAGGTGAGTAGAGTTGAAAGTTGTCAGCATTCAAATACCAGAAATGGAGTCAAGTTCGCTGTTAAAATTCACCCCTGATATTTGACTGGTGACTGAAATGTGCCATGTTTCATGTAATTAAATTTGGATTTATAACAAATAAGCCATTACCCTGCTCTATGAAACCTGTAGCCTGAGACAGGTTAGGGAGTTCTGTTGAATGCCTTCTTTAACAGCTCAGCACTGTGTATTTCGCAAAGTGAAATGTGTGCCTTGGTTACTGTCAATAATGTTTGAAACTGAAAAGAAAAGAAGTGTCTTGGTGAGCCCTCACATTGTGGTTTCGTTACGTGCAAAAATGTGTGACCTCGGTTTATATTTTGGGTATCTGTGAGGCAACAGATTCCCAGAATTCTTTTCTCATAAGTAAGCACCCTTGGATAAAAAATTGTTGCTACCATTGGTTGGACCCAAGTATCTGTAAAAATGTGCAGATAGGGCTGATTGTTGGCCAAAGGCCAGTGCGAAGTGCACTCACCGAAGTGTAGTTAATTGTGCTGATTCTTGTGTCCTATCTCAATTAGCAATGTCCCAGTGCAGGGATGAAAGGAGCAGATCTCCAGCAACCACCAGCATGTGTACTGATGTCAACGCTGTCTGAAGAGTGAAAACTTCAACTCTATTCACTCCATCAATGCTCAGGCACTCCCCGGGTAGCCAAGGGGTCTGAAGAGGGTAGTATCATGACCCAGAGATGATTTTAAAAGGACCTCAATCTCATTCTCTAGGCCCTAAACACCAGTTATTGAAACTTCCAACTTTAGTTGGTTATATCTATAACAGGTTTGGTAGGACACAGCAAAGGCAGCACAGAGCAAGACTGTTCAAAGTACAAGCTCTCCACCAGCCACCACTACAGCAAAAAGCACTCTGCTGCCTGTTACCAAGCAGCTCAAAATACATGATTGATAATAGGCAGCAGAGCCAGTTAGCAAGCCAAAGCAAGAGAAGAAAGACCCTTGGTGGTAGTCACCTCCTAGACATCCTGTTCATTGTTGGTTTCATCCTGCCTCCTTGGGGTGACCAGAATAGTTATTACTATGAAAAGTAATAAATAAGTATTTTTTTAATTCTCAGTTTTAATTTCTAATACAGTAATGTCAATAGATATATCCCACATAAACAAAAACTATTAGGGGTCCTCTATATATTTTAAGGGTACAAAAGATCCTGAAAGCAAAGAGTAAGAATCACCAGCATATATATTTATAAAACTGAAAAAAAAGCCTCATAATACAATAGTTATCCTTAAATCATGTGATATACCCTAATGTCTTTCTTCTCTATCCTATTTTATTTTACCCTTCAAAAAGTGCTGCTCATGCCCACAAATGTTTCCTTAGTTGTAACTTGAAAACACTGAAGTAAAGCATGAGGATAGTAAATATAACTTGGAGGGAAAACTTATTATTTAAATTAAACATGATAATTGTTGAAGAGAGGTGTCTAAGGTCACATTGTACCTTAGGATGGTATTCTCACTTATAAGCAGAGTTGAATTTAGTATGAAGTTAATAAAACTGAGGCTCTAAGACCCCCTCCTTTGCACAGGCTTCTTCTGGGGTCCTGTACCTATTTTTTTATGGGTAATTTGAGATTTGAGATTCCTTAATTAATTAATTAATTTTTATTGTTGTTCAAACACAGTTGTCTCCATTTTCCCACCACCACTTTCCCCTGCCCCACCCACCTCCACCTCCTACCCTCCATCTTTCCCTCCTTTGGCTTTGTTCATGGGTCCTTTATACATGTTCCTTGACCACTCTTTCCTTTCTTTCCCCTGTTATCTCCCTGCCCCCCTCTCCTCTGCTTATTGTCAGTTTGTTCTTTATTTCAATGTCTCTGGTTATATTTTGCATACTTGTTTGTTTTGTTGTCTAGGTGAATCTCATCTTATAGGTGAGATCATATGTTATTTGTCTTTCACCAGCTGGCTTACTTCACTTAGCATAATGCTCTCCAGTTTCATCCATGTTGTAGGAACTCCTTCTTTCCACTGCATAGTATTCCATTATATAAATACATTGTACCACCATTCTTTGATCCACTCATTTACTGATGGCCACCTAGATTGCTTCCAGTACTTGTCTATTGTAAATTGTGCTTCTATGAACATTGGGGTGCATAGGTTCTTTTGAATTATTGTTTCAGGATTCTTAGGGTATAATCCCAGCACTGGAATTGCTCGGTAAAAACACAGTTGCATTTTTAGATTTTTGACAAAATTCCATACTTTTTTTCCACAGTGGCTGCACCAGTCTGCATTCCTACCAACAATGTACCAGGGTTCCATTTTCTCTACAACCTCACCAGCATTTGTTGTTTGTTGATTTGTTTATGCTGGCCATTCTGACCGGTTTGAGGTAGTATCTTATTGTGGTTTTAATTCCATCTCTCTCATAGCTAGTGATGCTGAGCATCCTTTCAAATGCCTCTGGGCCCTCTGTCTGTCCTTCTTGAATAAGTGTCTGTTCAGGTCCTTTGCCCACTTTTTAATTGGATTGTTTGTCTTCCTGGAGTGGAATTGTGTGAGTTATTTATGTATTTTGGAGCTCAAAGCCTTGTCTGAGATGTCATTGGCAAATATGTTTTCCTATATGTTTGGTTCCCTTTTTATTTTACCAGTGTTTTCTTTAGCCATGAAAAATGGTTTTATTTTGATGCAGTCTCATTTGTTTATTCTTTCCTTTATGTCCCTTGCTGTAGTTGACATATCAGTGAAAATATTGCTGCATGGAATATCTGAGATTTTTCTTCCTATGTTCTCCTATATGGTATATCAACTTTTATGGTATCATGACTTATATTTAAGTCTTTTATTCATCTTGAGTTTATTTTTGTGTATGGTATAAGTTGATGGTTGAATTTCATTTTTTTGCATGTAGCTGTCCAGATCCCCAACACATTTGGTTGAAGAGGCTATTTTTACTCCATTGTATGCTTCTGCCCCCTTTGTCAAATACTAATTGACCATAGAGACTTGGGTTTATTTCTGGGCTTTCTATTCTGTTCTTTTGGTCTATGTGTCTGTTCTTATGCCAGTACCAGACTGTTTTGATTACTGTGGCCTTGTAATATATTTTGATGTTAGGTATGGTGATCCCTACTACTTTCTTATTGTTTCTCAAAATTGCTGAGGCTATTTGAGGTCATTTATGGTTTCATGTAAATTTTTGAAACGTTAATTCTATGTCTGTGAAATACACCATTGGTATTTTGATAAGGATTGCATTGAATCTATAGATTGCTTTGGGTAATATGGACATTTTAATGATGTTAATTCTTCTAATTCATGAATATGATATATGCTTCCATTTATTTGTGTCTTTCTTAATTTCTTTCTTCAACGTTGTGTAGTTTTCAGAGTACAGGTCTTTTACCTTCTTGGTTAGGTTTACTCCTAAGTATTTTATTCTTCTTGTTGCTAGAGTAACTAGAATTTTTCTCCTGATTTCTGTTTAAGGTATTTTATTGTTGGTTTACAAAAATGTCATTGATTTCTGAATGTTCATTTTGTTTCCACTACTTTTCCAAAATCATTTATTAGGTCAAGTAGTATTTTGGTGGAGTCTGTAGGGTTTTCTGTGTACAATATCATGTCATCTGCAAACAGTGACAGATTTACTTTCTCCTTTCCATTTTGGATGCCTTTTATATTTTTTTTCTTGTCTGATCACTGTGGTTAAAACTTCCAATATTATGTTTAATAAAAGTAGCGAAAATGGACACCCTTGTCTTGTGCCTAATTTTAGAGGGAAAGCTTTTAATTTTTGCCTGTTGAGTATGATGTTGGCTGTGGGTTTCTTGTGTATGGCCTTTATTATGTTGAGGCATATTCCACCGAACCACACCATCCAGGGCCTATGTTGAAGCATATTCCCTCTATTCCCAATTTGCTAAGTGTTTTTATCATAAGTGGGTGCGGTACTTTATCAAATGCTTTTTAGCATTGATTGCTATGATCAGGTAGTTTTTGTCTTTCATATTGTTTATGTGATGTATTACATTTATTGATTTGCAAATATTGTACCATCTTGCATCCCTGAGATGAATCCCACTTGATCATGGTATATGATCTCTTTAATGTATAGGTGGAACCAGTTTGTGAATATTTTGTTGAGGATTTTAGCATCTATGTTCATCAGCAATATTGGCCTATAGTTTTCTTTCCTTGTTGTGTCTTCATCTGGTTTTGGAATAAAATAATACTGGCCTGATAAAAAGTTTGGGAGCCTTCCTTGTTCTTGGATTTTTTGGAATAGTTTGAGAGGAATTGGGGTTACCTCTTCCCTAAATGTTTGGTAAAATTCAGCTGTGAATCTGTCCAGCTCAGGGCTTTTGTGTTCTAGGAGGGTTTTTTTTAATTATTAATTACTCAACTTCACTAGCTGATATATGTCTATTCAGGCTTTCTGCTTCTTGACTCAGTTTAGGAGGATTATATGTTTCTAGAATTTGTCCATTTCATCCAGGTTTTCTTGGCACATAGTTGTTCTTGGTAATTTCTTTTTTTGAAGTATATTTTATTAATTATGCTATTAGAGTTGTCTCACTTTTTTTTCTGCCTTTATCCCCTTCCTCCCTGCTCCACACCTCCACACTCTCTTGCATCCTCCCCCTCCTTACTTCATGTCCATGGGTAGTACGTATAAGATCTTTGGCTTCTCCATTTCCTGTACTGTTCTTAACCCCCCTGTCTATTTTGTGCATACCTATTACACTTTTTTTACCTTGTACCTTCTTGCCCCTTTCCCCCTCCCCCACACCACTGATTACCCTCCATGATATTTCCATTTCTGTGATTCTGTTCCTGTTCTAGTTGTTTGCTTAGTTTTTGTTTTTGTTTTTCAGGTTCAGTTGTTGATAGTTGTGAGTTTATTGTGATTTTACTGTTCATAGTTTTAGATTATCTTCTTTTTCTTAGATAACTCCCTTTAACATTTTATATAATGTGGGTTTGGTGATGATGAACTCCTTTAATTTTATGTTATCTTGGAAGTACTTTATCTGCCCTTCCATTTTGAATGATAGCTTTGCTGGACAGGGTAATCTTGAATGCAGGTCCTTGCCTTTCATGACTTTGAATACTTCTTTCTAGCCCCTTCTTGCCTGCAAGGTTTCTTTTGAGAAATCAGCTAGTGTTATGGAAACTCCTTTGTAGGTAAGTTCTTCTTTCCTCAGGCTGCTTCTAAAATTCTCTCCTTTAACATTTCATATAATAAGGGCTTGGTGATGATGAACTCCTTGAATTTGATCTTATCTGAGAAGCACTTTATCTGTCCTTCCATTCTAAATGAAAACTTTGCTGGATAGAGCAATCTTGGTTGTAGGTCTTTGGATTTCATGAGTTGGAATATTTCTTTCCAGCCCCTTCTTGCCTGTAAGGTCTCTTTTGAGAAATCTGCTGACAGTCTGATGGGAACTCCTTTGTAGGTGACTGTCCCCCCTCTTGCTGCTTCTAGGATTCTCTCCTTCACTTTCATCTTGGCTAATATGAAATGTTAAAGGGACTTACCTAAGAAAAAGATGATAAAAAAGTTGAACAGTGAAAGGACAGCAAACTCACAGTTATTAACAACCACATCTAAAACAAAAGCCAAGTAAAAGGACAGCTAGATCAGGAGTGGAAACATAGAAATGAAGATCTCAAGGAGGGTTAGCAACAGGGGAGTGGGAGGAGGAGAAGGGGGGAGAAGGTACAGAAAATAAGTAACATAGACAGTAGATAGAAAATAGATGGGGGGCAAGAATAGCATGGGAAATATAGAATCTAAAGGACTTGAGACACATGGTCATAAACTAAAGGGGGGGTAATGGTGGGGACGGGGGGGTAGGGTGGAGGGGAATGAAGGGGGGGAATAGAACAACTGTAACAGCATAATCAATAAAAAATTTAAAAACAGAAAATAAAAAAAATAAAATTCTCTCCTTATCTTTAATTTTGGATAATGTAATTATGATACATCTTGGTGTTCCTCCTTGGGTCTGATTTCTTTGAGACTCTTGGGCTTCCTGGACTCTTTGGAAGTCTATTTCTTTAGTCCAATTGGGAAGTTTTCTTTCCATATTTATTCAAATAAGTTTTAAATTCTCTTCCTCTTCTCCTTCTGGCACACCCATGATTTGGATGTTAGAACACCCAAAGTTGTCCCATAGGTTTCTAAGTCTCTTTTTTTTATTTATTTTTGAATTCTTGTTTCTTCATTCTGTTGCAGTTGGATGCTTATTTCATCCTTTTGTTCCAAATTGTTGAGTTGAATCCTGGTGTACTTCCCTTCACTGTTGGTTCTCTGTATATCTTCTTTTATTTCACTTTGTGTAGCCTTCATTTCTTCCTTTATTTTGCGACCAAGCTCAATCAATTCTGTGAGTATCCTGATTAATGGTGTTTTGAACTCTGCATCAAATAGGTTGTCTATCTCCTTGTTACTTAGTTATTTTTCTGGAGTTTTCATCTGTTCTTTCATTTGGACTATATATCTTTGTCTTGGTGCATATGTTACATAGTAAGGGGTGGAGCCTTAGGTGTACATCAGGTCAGGACAATGCTCTTTGTTGTACTGTGGCATTGTCTGGCGGTGTGGGGTCAGAGAGGGAACAAGCCCTCTTACTCAACTCTTGTCCCACTTTCCATCACTTTCCTTCCTTTCCCACAAGCAGATTGTGCCCTTTCAGGTGCTGATTCACATGTGAGTGGCTTTGTGTACATTTCGGGACCTTGTGGATCTCTCTGACAAACTCTCCTGTGAGGGTAGGAGTTTCTCCCACTGCTGCAACCCTCACAGATTTATTATAGCCAGTGGCTTTAAATCTTCTAGTTTCCTGCATTGAAACCCTGGATTTCTTGGTCTGTCTCACACCCCCATTATTCCTCCCAGTTTATCTGTGCATGAATGTGGGATCACTAGTGCAGTCTGCTGCTTCGCCTTACTGTGCATCCTCCCTTCCCCACCTGCCAATCTCTGCCCCTCCCATCAGTCTGGATGAATGTATCTTTAACTCCTTGGTTGTTGGACTTCTATGCAAATCACTTTCTGGCAGTTCTGGTTGTTCTTTGTTTTTAAATTGGTTGTTACCCTTCTTTTGGTTCTGTGAGAAAGCAGTGTTTCTGTCTATGCCTCCATCTTGGCTGGTAGCTGTTCATGGTAATTTCTTATGACCCTTTGAACTTTTTTTTTTTTAATTTATTTTTCTTTAGAGGGGAAGGGAAGGAGAGAAGGAGAGAAATATCAATGTATGGTTGCCTCTCGTGAGTCCCCTGCTGGGAACTGGCCTGCAACCCAGGAATGTGCCCTGACTGGGAATCGAACCGCAATCATGTGGTTTGCAGGCCCGCGCTCAATCCACTGAGCTACACCAGCCAGGGCTTGACCCTTTGAACTTTTGTGTTATCAGTTATAATTTCACATCTTTTGTTCCTGATTTTTATTATCTGGGTTACCTCTCTTTTTCTTGTGATGAGCCTTGTAAATATTTGTTGATTTTGTTTATCTTTTCAAAGAACCAGCTCCTGGATTTATTGATTTTTTGGATTGTTCTTTTAGTCTCTGCATCATTTAATTCTACTCTGATCTTGATTGTTTCCTTCCTTCTACTTGCTCTGGGCTTTGTTTGTTGTTGTCCCTCTGGTTCTTGTAGATGTAGGATTAGGATGTTTATTTGAAACTTTTCTATGTAGGCCTGATTGCTATGCACTTTCCTCTCAGGACTGCCTTCACTGTGTCCTATAGGTTTTGGCTTGTTATGTGCTCATTTTCATTTGTTTCCAGAAACTTTTTGATTTCTTCCTTGATCTCATTGTTTACCCACTCATTGTTTAATAACATGTTATTCAGTCTCCAGGTACCCATGTATTTGAATGTTTTTGAGGTTTTTTTCCCTGGTTGGTTTCTAGTTTCAAGCCGTTTTGGTCCAAGCAGATGCTTGATATGATTTCAATTATCTTGAATTTGTTGAGGCTTGTTTTGTGTCTTATCATGAGGTCTATCTTTGAAAACATTCTGTATGCATTTTAAAAGAATATATTATTGCTTCATCATAAAATGTTCTGTATATATCAGTTAAATTCATTGGATCTTAGGTGTCATTCAGTGGCACAATATCCTTGTTGATTCTTTGTTTGGAAGATCTGTTCATTGTTCACAGTGGGGTGTTACAATTCCCTTCTATAAGTATGTTGCTGTAGATATCTTTCTTAAAGTCCTCTAAGATTTTTCTTATATATTTGGGTGCTCCTATCTTGGGGACCTATATATTTACAATGTTTATACTTTTCTGTTGAATTCTTCCCTTTAGAATTATGAAGTGATTTTCCTAGTCTCTCTTTATGGCCTTTGTTTTCTTTTATTTATATTTATTTTTAGAGATAGGGGAAGGAATGGAGAAGAAAAGGAGAGAAACATCAACATGTGGTTGTCTCCCATGTGCCCCCTACTGGGGACATGGGTCACAAACCCAAGCATGTGCCATGCCTGAGAATCGAACTGGTGATGCTTTTGTTTGCAGGCTGGCACTCAATCCACTGAGCAACACCAGCCAGGGTTGGCCTTTGTTTTGAAGTCTATTTGATCTGACATAAGTATTCTACCCCTGCATTTTTTTCCACCTATTTGCTTGGAATACTTTTTTCCAACCTCTCACTTTCAGTCTGTGTAGGTCTTTTGTTCGAGGTGGGACTCTTGTAGACAGCATATATGCGGGTCATGTTTTCTTATCCATTCAGCTACCTTTTGTCTTTTGATTGGAACATTTAATCCACTTATATTTAAGTTTATTATTGATAGGTACTTATTCACTGACATTTTTCCTTTTGTACCTGTGTTCCTCACTCTTTCACTCTATACCTTCATCTTGTTAAGGTAGTTCCTTTAGCATGTCTTGCAGTGCTGTGTTGGCAGAATTGTATTCTTTTAAACTTCTTTTGTTTGGCAAACTCCTTATTTCACCTTCCATTTTAAATGACAGCCTTGCTGGGTAGAATAGTTTTGATTGAAAGCTTTTGCTTTTCATTACTTGGAATATTTCTTGCCATTACTTTGTTAGTTTGTAGTGTTTCTGTTGAGAAATCAGCTGCTAGTCTTATCAGAGCTCCCTTGTTACTATCTATTTCTCCCTTGTTGCTTTTAAGATTCTCTCTTTGTCTTTAAAATTTGGCATTTTCATTATGATGTGTCTTGGAGTAGGCCTCTTTGGGTTCATCTTGATTGAGACCCTCTAGGCTTCCTGAACTTTCATGGCTTTTCCCCGCTCCAGATTAGGGAAGTTTTCTGTTATTATTTTTTCAAACAGGGTTTCTATCCCTTGCTCCTTTTCTTCTCCTTCTGGTACTCCTATGATGCAAATGTTGTTACATTTCATGTTGTCCTGAAGTTCCATTAAACCATCCTCATACTTTTTGAGTCTATTTTCATTTTGTTGCTCTACCCGGGTATTTCTTTCTACCTTGTCTTCCAGCTTGCTAATTTGATTCATGCATCCTGTGTTTAATTCCTTCCAGTATTTTTTATTTCAGAAATTATATTCTTCATTTCTTCCTCATTTTGTTTAGAGTTTCTGTTCCCTTTTTTAATGCTGTTGCAATTTCCATTCAGTTCCTTGTAGTAGTCATTGAGTCCCTTGAGCATCCTTATAACCATTTTTTTTTAATTCTATGTCTGGTAGATTGCTTGCCTCAATTTCATTTAGGTCTTTTACTGGGAATTCTTCCATTCCTTTTGCTTGAGGTTCTTTGTTTGTCTCCCCATTTTAGGTGACTCTTTTTGTTTGTTTCTGCATCTCAGGATTCTCTGGTTTTCCTGCCTGTCTTTTTGGGGTGGACTTCTGTGGTAGGAGTTTTTTGGAGCTCGGTGGTATGGTCTCTTTGCTCTTCTTGTCTGAATGCTCTAGAGTTGCACTTTCTTCTGTTTGTGTGGGCTTTCTTGTTGTACTTTGGCTTTACTTGTTGATGGCCTATTTGTTGGTATATTCTGCTCTCTGGTGGGATTACTGCTAGTTACAACTCTCACCTTGTCCTTTATGCTGTTATATGGGTTTGGTTAACAAAGCAGTATTAACAGACAAGCAAACCTATGCCAGCCAAAACAACCCCCTTTCCAGATCATCAATCTCAACCACAATTGGGCAAAGATTAGTAAAGATGAAGAGAGTTTACACATATTATTAAATATGACAAAGGGAATATGAGATGACTAAAAGGGGAAAATGTTATTGAGTGGGAAGAGGGAGGGGAATTGATAAGAGTAGGGATAGAATTCACACAAAGAAAGAGAGGTAAGAAATTTAAAATGTAAGTAAAACATTGCCCTTCCCATGGAAGGGCAATGGGAACAATGGGGTAAGAAAAAGGAATAGTATATTCTGAGGTTTGAATTAAAATTAAAAATGTATTGGACCAACAGAAGCAAAACTGTAGAAAAAACACAGCAGGTTCAATAGCAACAATAGCTGAATGAAGTTTAGTAAAGGTGGAATGGGGAAAAGAATGTTGTACAAAAGCAAAAAATTAATATGAGAGGTCTACAGTAAAGAAAAGTGATTTTGAGAAGATAGGGGTAACAAACTAATAAGAGTAAGGATAAAGCCCAGGCTGAGAGAGGGGAAAATGGAATAAAATTCCTCACTCAACTGATCAGGGACAGGGGGAAGGCAAAATGCAGTGAGGCAGAGGGAGAGTATTCTGTGGAATTTAAAGAACAAACAAATAGTGAACAAATTGCAGTTCTTTTGGAGAAGTACAGCAATAACCATGATATTTTGCCCAACTAGCCATTGTTTATAAAATGTGGAAAGGAAATAAGACTCTTATAAGAGGGGGAAAATGATGTGAGATGATTTAAGAGAGAAGAGTAGTTATGCAAGGTTAGATGTGGGAGATATAGTGAGAGTAAGGGATAGGAACATGACCTACTGTGAGAAAAAATGAAGTTAACAACAATAGTAATAAAGCTCAGGAGGATGGCAAAATGGATTAAGACCAGGGAAGGGTGTTGTGTGGGGTTTGAAATAACAATAATAGGAAAAAATATATAATCTGAATAAAAAGTAAAAGACCAAGAGTAGTGAGTTATTTGAAATACAAGTAAAGTGAAAGAAGAAAAATCAAAATGCTATATGAAAGGGAGCAAAAAAAGAAAAACTACCAAAACTAAGAAAAGTAAGAGAAATTTAAAAATCACACAAGTTTGCTGAAGAGCAAGGTGAAATTTGTCTCAGCTGTTGGTGTTCACCTTCTGACTTTTTTCTGGATCCATCTCTGGTTTTCTCTCAGCTCCAGGTGGGTTATCCAGCTTCTGACAACACTGCCTATATCTCCTCCCCTGACTCTAGAGGGAGCTTTTGTTACAATGGAGAGAATGAGGTCTCTGTCTCACCTTGGGAGGCACTATTCAGTCTTCTGGGAAAATTGTGGGTGCCTTCCCCCTGCTCCTATACCACCCATTTTAGTCTGTCACAGTTTATTTTTAACAATATACAGTTTCTGCTTAAATTGCTGTTCATTTCATGGGGTTAAGAAACCACCTGTGTAAGAGTGTCAGCTCTCTCCGAGAGCCAAGTCTGGGCAGTGCCCTAAATCCCCCTTGTTGTACCTTTTCTTAACTTCCTGTTTTGATGGCCTCAGTGAAATAGAACCCTAGGACCCAATGTACTTTGTCTCCCTGTGGGGAGCTCAAGATGGGCCCTTTTAGCCATGCCTAATTCTAAATCATTTTTTCCCCAGATTATAAGCTGCAATGTTTTAAAATAAAAGTTGTGGATGCTGGGAAGAAGGCGACGGAGTAGGACGGAACTGATTCTAGCTCCCGTACTCATGGGTGAAAATCCTGGCAGATCTATAAAGAAACAGCATAATAAACCATCGGTTACCCAGCATTTATGAAATTAAAAGACCAGAGATTGTGACTGACGCTGAAACACCAGACAGCAGCAGAGTCAGCTATTGGAGCTGGGACACACGTGGCCCCTGTGCCGCCACCATAGAAACAGGCCTAGGATCCGGGGAGTCAGGTAGGGGAGCCGGAACACTGCAAACCCCTGTGATAGCCCTGGGTAGCAGAGGAGTCACCTAAGGGAGCCAGGACATTCTCAGCCCCTGTGCCGCTGTTATAGAAATGGGTCTGGGCGCCGGGGAGTCAGCTAGGGGAGCCGGGACACTAGAGGCCCATGTCCCACTGCCATAGAGAGGGGCCTGGGTGCCAAGGAGTCAGCTACTGGAGCCAGACACTCCAAACCCCTGTAACGGGCCTGGGCGCCAAGGAGTCAGCTACTGGAGCCAGACACTCCAAACCCCTGTAACGGGCCTGGGCACCAGAGGAATTAGCCACGGAAGCCAGGACATTCTTGGCCCCTGTGCCGCTGCTGTAGTAATGGGCCTGGGCACTGGAGGAGCTACTACAGCCAGGACATTCAGCAGTGGTAGATGACCAGCACAAGGACCAGCGTGAGTAGGTGGAGACGGAGAACATCAAGAAACTTCAAGGAGTCTGCACAACTGAACCTCACAGGTATCATACCACAGAAGTGCACACCATAAACCCAGGGTGTCAGAACAGATCAATTTTAGAAGCTGAGACTAACAAGAAGAGTCTCAAACAATGGGAAGACAAAGAAACAATCCCCAAATGAAAGAAAAAGCAGAAACTTCAGAAAGAATGTTAGATGAAATAGAGGCAAGTCAACTATCAGATAGTGAATTCAAAGCACTGGTTATTACAAAGTTCAAAGAGCTCACAATGAGCTATCAGAAACTACAGGGGAACTACAATGATCTCTCTGCAAACTACATCAACATGAAATAGGAAATAGAAAATATCAGCAAAGGACAAGAGGAAATGAAGAATACAATTTCCTAATTGAAGAACACAGTAGAAAGTTTCAAAAGTACGATAGATGAAGCAGAGGATAGGATTAGTGAGTTGGAGGACAAGGTAGAAAGCATCAAACAGAAAGAGAAAGAAAATGAAAAGAGGCTCAGAAAGAATGAAGAGAGATTAAGAGGAATGCAAGACAATATGAAACGTAATAATATCTAAATAGGAATACCAGAAGGAGAAGAAGAACAAGGGATAGAAAATGTATTTGAATGAGTAATGAGAGAAAATTTTCCTAATTTGATGTGAGAAAAAGTCACACAAATCCAGGAATCACAGAGAGTCCCAATCAAGAGGAACCCAAGGAGGCCCACTTCAAGACACATCATCATTAAAATGGCAAAATTCCAAGACAAACAGAGAATCTTAAAGGCAGCAAGGGAGAAAATAGAAATGACATACAAGGGAGCCCCAATAAGGTTAGCTACTGACTTCTCAATGGAAACACTTCAAGCAAGAAGAGAATGGCAAGAAATATTCCAAGTAATGAGAACCAGAGGCCTACAACCAAGGCTACTTTACCCAGCAAGGCTCTCAATCAAGATAGATGGCCAAATAAAGAGCTTCCAAGACAAAAGAAGCCTAAAAGAATACACCTCCACCAAACCAGCTCTACAAGAAATACTAAAAGGACTGCTTTAAGGGAAAGAAGGAAAACAGGGAGACAGAGAGGAACACAGGTACAAAAATGGCAATGAATAAGTACCTATCAATAATAACCTTAAACGTAAATGAATTAAATGCTCCAATCAAAAGACACAGAATAGCTGAATGGATAAGAAAGCATGACCTTCACATATGTTGCCTACAAAAGACCCACCTCAGGACGAAAGATCATCACAGACTAAAAGTGAAAGGCTGGAAACAAGTTTTCCAGGCAAACGGACAAGAAAAAAAAGCTGGGGTAGCAATTCTCATATTAGACAAAATAGACTTCAAAAAGAGGACGATAAAGAGAGACCCAGAAGGTCACTTCATAATACTCAAGGGAAGAATCCACCAAGAAGACATTAACATCGTAAATATATATGCACCCAACACAGGGGCACCAAAATATATAAAGGAAATCTTAGAGGACTTCAAGAAAGATATTGACAGCAACACAATTATAGTAGGAGATTTTAACAACCCACTATCAAAAATGGACAGATCTTCCAAACAAATTATCAACAAAGATATTGTAGCATTAAACAACACCCTAGATGAAATGGACTTAACTGATATATATAGAGCCCTTCATCCCAAAGAAGCTAAATACACATTCTTTTCAAATGCACATGGAACATTTTCAAAGATAGACCACATGATAGGACACAAAAGGAGCCTCAACAAATTCACAAAAATTTAAATCATACCAAGCATCTTCTCTGACCACAAGGGACTGAAATTGGAAACCAACCCCAAAGGAAAAAACCCAAAGCACCCAAAAACATGGAGACTGAATGGTATGCTACTAAACAATGAATGGGTCAAGAACGAAATTAGGGAAGAAATCAAAACGTTTCTGGAAACAAATGAAAATGATCTCACAACAACCCAAAACTTATGGGACACAGCAAAGGCAGTCCTGAGAGGGAAGTTTATAGCAATACAGGCCTACCTAAAGAAGATAGAAACATTTCAAACAAACAACCTAACCCTACACCTACAAGAACTCGAGGAACAACAACAAAGACAACCCAGAGCAAGCAGAAGGGAGGAAATAACCAAGATTAGAGCAGAACTTAATGACATAGAGACTAAAAGCACAATTATAAAGATCAATGAATCCAGGAGTTGGTTTTTTGAAAAGATAAACAAAATAGACAAGCCTTTAAGTAGGCTCATCAAGAAAAGAAGAGAGAGGACACAAATAAACACAATCAGAAATGAAATAGGAGAGATTACAACTGATACCACAGAAATAGAAGAGATTGTAAGAAATTACTATGAAGAACTGTACGCCAAGAAATTTGAAAACCTAGGGGAAATGGACACATTTCTAGAAAAATACAATCTTCCAAAACTCAGTGAAAAAGAAGTAGAACACCTGAATAGACCAATAACAGCAAAAGAAATTGAAGCAGTAATCAAAAAACTCCCATCACACAAAACCCCTGGACCAGATGGATTCACAGGAGAATTCTACAAAGCATTTAAGTAAGAGCTAACCCCTATTCTTCACAGACTATTCCAAAAAATCCAGAAGGAAGGAAAACCCCAAATTCTTTTTATGAAGCCAGCATCACCCTAATCCCAAAACCAGATAGAGACACAACAAAGAAAGAAAACTTCAGGCCAATATCGCTGATAAACATAGACGCTAAAATCCTCAACAAAATATTGGCAAATCGCATCCAACAATATATCAAAAAGATCATACACCATGACCAAGTGGGATTCATCCCAGGGATGCAAGGATGGTTCAATATTCGCAAATCAGTAAATGTAATACATCACATAAACAAAAGCAAAGACAAAAACCACGTGATCATATCAATAGATGCGGAAAAAGCTTTTGATAAGGTACAACACCCATTTATGATAAAAACACTCAGCAAAGTGGGAATAGAGGGAGCATTCCCCAATATAATAAAAGCCATATATGAGAGACCTACAGCCAACATCATACTCAATGGGCAAAAATTAAAAGCTTTTCCACTAAGATCAGGAACAAGACAAGGATGTCCATTTTCACCACTTCTATTCAATGTAGTATTGGAAGTTTTAGCCACAGTGATTAGGTAAGAAAAGGAAATAAAAGGTATTCAAATAGGAAAGTAGGAACCAAAACTGTCACTGTTTGCAGATGACATGATAGTGTACATGGAAAATCCTATAGACTCTACTAAAAAACTACTCGAACTAATTAATGAATTTGGCAAAACAGCAGGATACAAAGTCAATATCCAGAATCAAAGGCATTTCTGTATACCAACAGTGAATCAGCAGAAGCAGAAATCAAGAAAAAAAATCCCATTCGATATTGCAAAAAGAAAAATAAAATATCTGGGACTAAACCTAACCAAAGATGTAAAAGACCTATATGCAGAAAACTACACAGCCCTGAAGAAAGAAATCAAGGAAGACACAAACAAATGGAAACATATACCATGTTCATGGATTGGAAGAATTAACATCACCAAAATTCCCATACTACCCAAAGCAATTTACACATTCAATGCAATACCTATTAAAGTACCAATGGCATATTTCACAGACATAGAACAAACACTTCACAAATTTATATGGAACCATAAACAAGCCCGGATAGCAGCTGCACTTTTGAGAAAGAAGAACAAAGTAGGAGGGATCACAATACCTAATATCAAACTGTATTAAAAAGCCACTGTAATCAAAACAGCCTGGTACTGGCATAAAAATAGGTACATAGACCAATGGAACAGAACAGAGAGCCCAGAAATCAACCCAACTCTCTACAGTCAATTAGTATTAGACAAAGGGGGCAGTAACATAAAATGGAGTAAAGATTGCCTCTTCAACAAATGGTGTTGGGAGAACTGGACAGCTACATGCAAAAAAATGAAATTTGAGCACCAACTTACACCATATACCAAAATAAATTCAAGATGGATAAAAGACTTAAATATAAGCTGTGACTCCATTAAAGTCCTAGAGGAGAACATTGGCAGGAAAATCTCAGATATTTCACGCAGCAACTTCTTTACTGATATGTCCCCTAGAGCAAGGAATATAAAGGAAAGAATAAACAAATGGGGTCTCATCAAAATAAAAAGCTTCTGCGTGGCTCAAGAAAACAGTATTAAATTAGCTAGACAACCAACTGTATGGGAAAACATATTTGCCAATGATACCTCAGACAAAGGTTTAATCTCCAAAATATACAAAGAACTTACACGACTCCACTCTAAGAAGACACCCAACCCAATTAAAAAATGGGAAAAGGACTTGAACAGACACTTCTCCAAAGAGGACATACAGAATATCCAGAGACACATGGAGAGATGCTCAATATCGTTAGCTATTAGAGAGATGCAAATTCAAACCACAATGAGATACCACTTTACACCAGTCAGGATGGCTATCATAAACAAAGCAACAAACAACAAATGTTGGAGAGGTTATGGGGAAAAGGGGTCCTTAGTTCACTGTTGGTGGGATTGCAGACTGGTACAACCATTACGAAAAACAGTATGGAATTTTCTCAGAAAAATAAAAATCGACCTGCCTTTTGACCCAACAATTCCACTGCTAGGATTATATCCTAAGAATCCTAAAACATCAATATCAAAGAACCTAAGCCCCACAATGTTTATATCAGCATAATTTACAATAGCCAAGAGTTGGAAGCAACCCAGGTGCCCATCAGTAAATGAATGGATCCAAAAATTGTGGTATATATACACAATGGAATTCTATGCAGCAGAGAGAAAGAAGGAGCTCCTACCCTTTGCAACAACATGGATGGAACTGGAAAGCATTATGCTGAGTGAAATAAGCCAGGTGTTGAAAGACAAATACCATATGATCTCACCTTTAACAGGAAGCTAAACAACAAAACAAACAAGCAAGCAGAAAAAAAAAGACACTGAAATAGAGAACAAGGGGACAGTGACCAGAGGGGAGAGGGAAGGGAAGTCAAGGGAAAAAAGGGGGAGGGATTTGGAGGAACAAATAGAAAGGACACATGGACAAGAACTAAGGGGGGTGGAAATGGGAGGGAGGTGGGGAGCAAGGGGCAGGGGAGGCTGGGATGGGAGAAATAGACAAAAAAACTGTACTTGAAAAATAACTAAATTAAATAAATAAATAAAATAAAATAAAAGTTATGCCTTCCCAGTTAGAAACAATGGTAGTACTATGAGAACACAGCTGCTGATGGCATTAGGTACCTTTAAAGAAACCCACATGAGTTTCTATCAAAGAAAAGAGAGTTGAGTCTAACAATACATGTGTACTGGGACCAGAGGTCTATCCAGAACAACTCTGTACCTTTATTCCTTAATGGCCACATGCTCTCTCACTCATGGCTTCTCTGCTTCTTTCTTGTCAGCCTGTCTACTCTGTCCTTCCTTTACAACTGGGCTTTTTTATACCCTTACCTTAGCTATAGTCCACAGTGAGCCCTTAGCTCTCACAGCTAGATTACTCTATTTAACCAAGCCACATCTTAGGTTACTGGCCAGCCTGAAATAAATCACCTTTGGATCAAGTGCACGCTAAGCCACAGCAGGGTGCATGAGAAGAGGGTTATGACATACAATCCTTAGCCTGTCAAGCCGAACAATCTGTAGACAAGGCCTTAGCTCTTAAAAAGGGTTGGACAACAGCAAGCTCGGCACACAGAAGTTATTCTGATCATTCCAACTTTGAGTTTTTGTTCTGTATTCTTAATTAGATTCTAGTTCAATATTAACTTGAATATTTTTGAAGTACCATTTTAAGATATGAATATGTGTGTGAATGTGTTTATCTTACTTCCGTTGTTTAATTTTGGAAGATGAAGAATAATTTTTATTTTTGGCATTTTCTGTTTTAAAAAACATATTTCTTTTGGATCATTTTGATTTTTCCAATTGTCTGCCATCCAGATTTCTCACTAATCACTGGAAATTTGGTTCAAGTGAATGGTTTCAAAGGAAAATGTGCTTGCTGCTCAGTTCTTCCTGCTACTCTAAAAGAATGGTTTAGACAAAAGAATCAATAAAATGTGTAAACAGGAAGCTTAACTATGATATCCTTAGCTGCTAGAGAATTTAGTTTAGTTTGGGCCTGTAAGCTGTGAGGAAGATACACAAATTCATCATGTGAGTCAGTTTCAAAATGTCTTCAAATTTCTTTGTCTTTCTGGTGAAACTCTAGTATTCTCTCTGAATGCTCAGTAAGCTGTGTGCCACTCCATGTTATTGCTTCATTTGTTGTCGATGACAAAACATGTTCTATGGCATTTTTTTTTAATCAGGAAGCAGAAGCACAACATGAAACAATGTTTACAAATTTTGAACCCTCCTGCATAATTGTAGGAAAGAAGACAGGAAAGGAAGGGAATTCATGCATAAGAAAGTTGATGATGGGACTGGCACCATTTTATTTTATGGCTGGTCTCAGCGACTACACCATTGTTAAGGTCAGGCCTTAGAAGATTTGTAGACCCAACCCTTCCTGTGGAGCAGACAACCCTGTGGGCAATGTTAAAATGGATAAAATTTCCAAGTGGATTACTAGGAATGGCAGCATCAGCATCACCTGGGAACTTACTGGGAATGCCTATCTATGGCCCCTCCCCAGACTTCTAGAATCAGAAATCCTTGGGGTTGGGTATAGTAATTGGTTTGAACAAGCCCTCCAGGTGACCCTGATGCAGGCTAGAATTTGTTTAGCGGCTCACACACACACATGCACACACTACTTGAAGTAGAATCATAAGGACCTGTAATCCACAACACACTACTGTCCTACTTTTAGGGCTTTGTTCATGTTATTCTTCTAACCATAATATTCTTTCTACCTTCATGTCTGACTGTTGGAACTGCATCCTTTTTTCAAAATCAAACTGCTACTGGTCCAAAAGTCTGTGTGACTGACACTTCAAAGGCCAAAGCTCAAAATGTTAGACTCTAGAGTAAGGAAAGTTTTATTTACTGAGAAGGTGCCATTTGTGGTTTCTTAAAACCATCTTAAGGAACTACAATACTTAGGCTTCTTTAATGTCAAGAGAAGTGAAAAATGGGAGAGGCAAGAGGTGATTGAAAACTGCAGATATCTAGCATCAGCAGGGATCTGAGGAAGACCTCAAAATCTCTAAATCTCTTTGTTCCCAGTACTTTACCCTGTCTGATCTGAGTCCAGTCTTGAAAGGCCCCCTGCAAATTTTTGACAAACTATCATTATTTTTGTACAAATTTCTCCCTCTTCCTTGGGAAAGGCACTTTCTAGCAAGGGTTGTTCTTTTAAAAACTCATACTAATAGCAGGAGTGATTAGTCTGAAGACTGTTAGTCTGAAGACAATGCAGCCTGGAATAAGATGGAATTGGAGAGACTGAGCATTTCACTCTATTATAATACCAGTTCAAAACCTACTTCCTTTAAGAAGTATGATTTTCTCCAAAATCCATCCAGCCCTCTGAAATGTGGTGTCTGTCTTTTAAAGGAAGTCCAATATAGGACGGATTTGGTTTTAAGATACTTAAAGTTAGAAGGTTGACATAACCAGGTAAAAATAATTTGGAATGAGTATAGGGAACTGCTTCGCAAGATGTGGAAATGTAGCTAAGCACCCACGTGAAAAACCAGTGGGGAGCGAGTTGGCACACAGGACCATGCCCCTGAAGAAGTTCTCCCATGGGAAATCAAGTCTGCATTATATTTAGGCTGCTTTGTGACTTGCTCTTGCTAAAACTTTCTCATCCTGAGTTCATGCAGAAAGCCCTTGCTGCATATCTTTAAAGTAACTTCCTGAAATCTATGCTAATTTGACACAGACACCAGCCTTCGGTGTCAATGGTGTTATGGATGAGACGAGATAAATTCACACGAACTACCAAGTCCTGTGTAGGAAAAGGGACTATGTGGCTATTGTCTCAAGGGGAGAGCACCTTGGAGCATCCTAGCCACTCTGAAGAGGAGAGTGCCCTGACCCTTGCCTTGACAAGCTTTTCTTGGCTTTCCAATAGCATACATCAAAGAAGGTTTTCATTCATTATACTTAGGTTTGCTTTAGGTAATTACTTTTTACAGATAGCAACAGAAGTGATGTTACTGATCACTTCTTACGATTAACAAGAAAAAATGTTGCAAATGCAGGGGAACAGTAAGAGTAACAGGTCTGGTTATACTTCAGTCCTTGGGAGAATTAGCACAGACTTCAAGAAGTTACTTTAAAGATATACAGCAAGGGCTTGCTGCCTGAACTCAGGGTGAGAGTGTTTTAGCAAGAGTAAATCACAAAGCAGCCTAGGTGTAATGCAGGCCTGATTTCCCATGGGAGAACTTCTTCAGGGGCATGGTCCTATGTGCCAACTTACCCCCCACTGGTTTTGCACGTGAGTGCTGAGCTACATTTCCGTGCCTCAAAAAGCAGTTCCCTACACTAATTCTCCCAAGGATTCTCCCAAGGAAGTATAACCAGACTTGTTACTCTTATTGTTCCCTTGCATTTGCAACATTTTTTCCTTGTTAACTGTAAGAAGTAATCAGTTACACCCCATCTATTGGTATCTGTAAAAAGTAATTACTAAAGCAAATCTAAGTATAATGAATGAAAACCTTCTTTGATGTATGCTATTGGAAAGCCAAGAAAAGCTTGTCAAGGCAAGGGTTAGGGCACTCTCCTCTTGAGAGAGTGGCCAGGCCACTCTAAGGTGCTCTCTCCTAGAGAGAGTAGCTGTGCAGTCCCTTTTCCTGTATAGGACTTGGTAGTCCGTGTGAATTTATCTCGTCTCATCCATAATGCCACAGACACTGCAGTCCATGTCAAAGGAGTGTAGGAAGCTATCTTCCATGATGACTAATTGATGCATCTAGATAGACCTTTCCTTTGATTTCTGTCAAAGCATGCGTGCTCCTGGTTCTGGGTCTAATCATTCCCTCTCCTGGAGTGTTTACTTGAGGTCAGTGGTTAAAGATCAGGGGTCAGCAAACATAGGCCATGGCCTATTTATGCACTGCTTCTGAACTAAGGATGTATTTTAAATTTTAAAATGGTTAAGAGGACTTCCACCAAGATGGAGGCATAGGTGGAGACGCCATGCTTTCTCACACAACCAAGTTTAGAGACAACAAAATGTTAGCAATAGAAAACATAGCCAGAACACAGAAAATTGAACTTTTCGGAAGTCTGATAACAACTAATTCTTCAGCCTGACTGGTAAGAGGGGCGAAGCCAGCAGCTGGTGGAGCAGGGTTGCACAGGAAAACTCTGTCAGATGGACTAAGGCACGCGGATTCCAGGCATAGGGTTGCAATGGGTGGACCCAGTGAGTGACCCAGTGAGTGACCCTGTGAGCGACCCAGAGAGTGACTGGCGACCCAGCAAGGGTGCAGGGCAGTGGGTTGACTGTGGTTGAGCATTCTTGTGTAGATAGACTGGCAAGGGAGTGAGCAGTGAGACTTGACTGAGCAGGCCCCAGCCGTAGGAGGCAGCAGAGGAGGCCGCCATTTCCCTGCTCTGACCTCGCCCCCACATACAGTGTCACAACCCAGCGACATGGGTGGCCCCGCCCTGGTGAACACCTAAGGCTCTGCTCCTCATACTTAACGGCCCGAACAGACTAAAAATGGCTCAGGAAGATGGCAAAGCCCCAGAGCCCATAACTCTAAGCGACGAAGAAATAGCAAAACATTCAGATGCACAGTCCAAAACACTGGCGATCAGTATGCTCACAGAACTGGTTGATTTTAGTCACAAATTAGAGGAACATATGAAGGCAAAACTAGTTGAAATGAAGGGAATTGCACAGAAAACCAATAGTGATGGAAAGGAAACTGGGACTCAAATCAAGGGAGTGGACCAGAAGGAAGGAAAAAATGACCAAACAGGAAAATATGAAGAAACAAGAATTCAAAAAAATGAGGAGAGACTTGGGAACCTCCAGGACATCTTTAAATGCTCTAACATCTGAATTATAGGGGTACCAGAAGGGGGAAAGGAACAGCCACCAGTGGAAAACTTATTTGAACAAATAATAAAGGAGAATTTCCCTAATCTGGCATGGGAAATAGACTTCCAGGAAGTCCAGGAAGCTCAGAGAGTCCCAAAGAAGTTGGACACAGGAAGGAACACACCAAGGCACATCATCATTATATTAGCCAAGATTAAAATGAAGGAGAGAATCCTAGAAGCAGCAAGAGATAAGGGGACAGTCACCTACAAGGGAGTTCCCATCAGACTGTCAGCTGATTTCTCAAAGATACCTTACAGGCAAGAAGGGGCTGGAAAGAGGTATTCCAAGTCATGAAATCCAAAGACCTAAAACCAAGATTACTCTATCCAGCAAAACTTTCATTTAGAATGGAAGGACAGATAAGGTGCTTCTCAGATAAGATCAAATTCAAGGAGTTTATCATCACCAAGCCCTTATTATAGGAAATGTTAAAGGGACTTATCTAAGAAAAAGAAGATAAAAGAGATGAACAGTGAAAGGACAGCAAACTCACAGTTATTAAAAACCACACCTAAAACAAAAGCAAACTAAGAGGACAGCTAGATCAGGAGCGGAAACATAGAAATGAAGATCTCATGGAGTGTTAGCAACAGGGGAGTGGGAGGAGGAGAAGAGGGGAGAAGGTATAGAAAATGAGTAGCATAGATGGTAGGTAGAAAAGAGATAGGGGGAGGGCAAGAATAGTATGGGAAATATAGAATCTAAAGAACTTGAGACACATGCTTATAAACTAAAGGGGGGAATGGTATGGGTGGGGGGTGCAAGGTGGAGGGGAATGAAGGGAGGGAATAGAACAACTGTAATGGCATAATCAATAAAATAAAAATTAAAAATTAATGGTAAATAAAATAAAATGATTAAGAAAAAATGAAAGAAAAATAATACTTTGTGACACTTATAACATACATGAAATTCAAATTTCACTGTCCATAATTAAGGGATTAGTGGAACACAGACTTACACATTCACTTAGGTTGTCTGTGGCTGCTTTCTTGCCCAAAGGGCAAAGCTGAATAGTTGCAACAGAGATTGTGTGGCCTGCAAAGCCAAAAATATTTACTATCTAGTCCTTTTCAGAAGAAGTTTGCAAAGTACTGCTCTAGATGAGGCAAGAGATAGTCAGGAAGAAGGGAAATTCAGGGTGCCCCAGGGCTAAGGTAAAGGACATCCAACACAGAGACCCTGTTCTATGACTGGTTGTTCCTGCTTTCTGGAGAAGCGCTGAATCATGGTGACTCATGAATGCACCTATGGGAAGATGCTGCGCAACCCCTGCTTCATTATAATAAATTAACATTGTGCAACCCCCTTCTCCAGTGGCCAATCAAGGAAAATAATGGGAGACCACATGAGCAGTAGCTTTAAAGTAATACAACAACTTGTACATGCACAATAAAAGCCCAACAAAACTAGTCAGGAAGTATCTGCCCTGTAAGAACAGAATCCCTCCAGCCCCTGAGGTCAATCTCTGTTCAGAGCTGGCCTGCTCCCATATTCTGTGCAGTGTACTATCACTTAATAAATCTGCTCTCTCTTTTTATGCTATAAACTTTGTGTGTTTAGTTCAATTCTTTGTCCTCGATCACCAAGAACCTGCTTACCTGTGCCCACTTGTAACAGATAACCCCATGTTTCACTTTCTAACTTTATTCGGGTCTCTGCCCAAATGTCACCTTATCAAAGTCGTATTCCTAAACCATCCTTCTTAATGGAACACATGCCTCCCACCAGCTCTTTGCATCCTTATGATGCTTTGTTTTTCTTTTCAGCACTTATCTTCAGCTGATGTTATATATCTATTTATTATAGGTCTCCCCTCCTTAGAATCCAACCTCAGGAGATCAGTGCCTTTGTTTTGGTTCATTATTACATGTCCAGATGCTTGTAAAAAATTAAGAGAATGAAAAAATACTCTCTAATAAGAATTCCCCTTAATACATTTCCTGGTGGTTAAATCATTTTACTTTTATTTTTGAAGGGGTAAAGTGTTGATTAATTATAGTCACTAGGCGATGTAACAAGATATAGAAAATTGGAGATATCACTTGCCTTATAAAATAATGAACATACCTTGTGAAATATTTTAAAATTAGAAGTCCTGGAGGCAAAGCCTTTGGACATGAAGGCTATTTATCAAAACAATTCTTCTGGTTTATAATGAGAGCATCCAGAGTTGCCAAATGGAATTTTAGAAATTTATTTTTGACCACTTGATTTTGAATACAGATTTTAGGGACTATTTTGTCCCATTATTTTTCTGTTTTATTTCAAAATTCTTCCATGTTGAATCCTGTTTTGCAGACATAGAATGTGGGCAAATGTGGGTTCCAAGATATAATTACTGTTTACTTTGGGCATGGGATTTTCTAGGAAAGTAGCCAGCATTACTCAAGAGCTTCAAATAATCTTCCCATGCCCTCCTAATACAAAGTCAGATCAGTTATTTTTGAAGAAATAATTAATCTGCTTTTCTCTCCTTTTCCTAAGGTTTGTTTTCCATAGTTTGTCTGCATAACACTTTTAAATGTCCTCTAGTTTACCTCATGTTGGGTGAAAAGAGTAGGTTTAATAGGAATATGCCCTCTTACCTTCTTCACTCAGCTAAAATATAAGTGTCCAACTGAAAGGACAGATTTTATCATTATGGTAGAAAATATATACAAATGACTTCTATCCAGAAAATCTGAATTTATGAGATTACAAAGTTTTGGTGGTTCTGTCAGGAAACTCATTGTCACTTTGGGAAGAATTATGACTTTTTGTATTAAATTTTGAAGAAATTTTCTTTAATATCATGTTTTAATCCCCAGAAAATATAAGTGACTTAGCTGTGGTTACATAGCTAGATAAGGACTGAGTGTCCTGCTTCCATCTCTGAAGGCCCATTCCTCTTCCCTGCATCCTTCAGTACCTCCCTGAAACACTGTCCTGTATTTTCCTTCTTTAAACCCACATGAAGAGAAAGATGCAGAGAAGCCATCACTATGTAGAATATAAGGGGTTTCTACAGAAACTAACCCCACAGGGTGATCTGATTATAAACTCATAACTGAGCAGTTCATGCTAGGTAATCACCCCAGGAATGTAACTTCTTTAGTAAAAGGTGTATCTTTGCCTTGTCCACTGTTCTTGTACATCTAGGTTAACACACCTTTGAAATAACCACCCACAAGAGAGCATATAATCCTGTTAACTACCCTGTAATCCAATCCCAGCCTTGCTTTCTTCCATCTTCATGTAATCTTACATTCCTTCCTTAATGTCAAATACATAAAAGAAACTGCAGGACTGTCATTCTATGGAGCATTTGATATCTTGCTTCTGGCAATTGTCATCAGTTTTGCTGAAATAAATTCTTCTGTTTCTCCAAACACAAATGAAAGTTTATTTAGAAAGTCACAGAGGTAGAAAGTGACCTTGCTGAGGTGTGTGGGCTCAGGAAACAAGTTACAGAGGTAAAACAAGTTACAGAGGTTCTCTATCTCTCTTAGGAGAGAGATAGAGCAAATGTAAGCACCTTGAGGGAAGAAGAGGGAGAAAAGTGTGGTGTGCTCTAGAGAGAGAAAGAGAATCTGGGTAGGCATGCATGTGAAATAAACTCATAACAATTCTCTACAGGTTTGGCGATTTCTTGCACCCACAACTGGGTTTCCTTCATTTAATGTTTATCTAATTGTTGATTAGGAATGAAAATAGACTAATTTAAATGGGTTGAGTTTTGTGGTTGTTTTTTGGGGGGGTTGGTTTTTTATTTTTGTTTTTGTTTTTTTGCAATTCTGACCTCTGCTGAATAGAAAATGAAAAGTTAATTATGGAAAAGAAATAGTAGGACTTTTTGAGGTTTAATGACTAGGGGGATTAAATGTGTGTACTTTAAAGTACACTAAGTAAGCACTTAAATTCAGAAAGTACTTTTCCAAATACTATTTGGATCTAAAACAAGAAATCAGTTTGTTTTGGAAAAGATATATCTGGAAAGATTTCTGTCTCTGGGCTTAAAGGAACTGTGGAGGAGATGGTGCTGAGAGCAGGAGAAGTGTGATGGGCTTAAAATCTGTCTGTTATGTTGCTAATTGATCATTCAAAAGCTTGTAGTCAGAAGAAAAACAAACTTGAGAAGAAATTCGGAACAGTAACAAACCATCACCCTATACCAAGAGTTCTCTGTAGAAAATGAAAATCCTGTCATTCAAAAAGCCAGAAAAACATTCTAACAATAAAAGTTCTTAAATTTGGGTTTGTTTTTTTAAAAGAAATTGAGAGGAAAAAATAACACCTAGGTTCTTTTAGAAAGTTCAAAATTTCTGAAGACCTATGGTTTGGAAAAACACCAAAACTTAGTTTAAGCTTGTTTACTTGAATAACATTTAGTGAAGTTATTTCAAGTACACACTTTTATTTTTTAGTATGTACTTTTCAAAAGTGGGATAAATATGAAATTCTCTGTTGCTACCTAGAGGTGTTATGAGAATTTATTATATTGAAAATAAATAAATAAAACAGGCACTAGATAGACCAAAATATCTCTCTTAAAGTGGTGTTATAAATATGAGAAGAGAAATTAAAATATTTACTTTATGAAAAGGAAAATTTGATTGAGTCTACCTATGCTCTAGTTGTTCTTTTTTTAATTCCCAAATACCTTATTCCTTTCTAGCCCATTACTTCGAAAAGTGCACATCAAATCTACATAGTAACTGAGAACAACACATGCCAAAAAAAGTGACTTGAACTTATATGTGACTTACATGAAGGAGACAAAAGGGATCATTGTTCTCATCATTTACTATGCTCTAGTTTTGATGTATCTGTCTTTCTTTTGCCAAGCATAGTAGTATTTGTTGTTTTGAGGTATATGCATATATGTGTATACATATGTGGAGTATATGTGTATGTTTGTCATCTATATGTGTATGTTTAGATATTTTTGTTGTTTTCACCCTGCTCTATTTTATAGAAATGCTATCCAAACTGTGCTTTGGGAAACCACCATTCCCCTACTCTGAGCAGCAGCCCTCACCTTGTGCTTCTAAGAGGGCCTGAATTCACCACTGGGCTCCTCCAGAGGAGTATGTGACCTAGCCTAAGATAATTAACACAACCCATTTCTCCCAACAAGAGTACTGTACTCTTGTTGGGAGAAATGGGTTATTGGGTCCAGGGAAGAACACATGACCCAAATCAGATCACTCAGGGCATAGACTCAATTCCAAGAAGTTGGAAGAGTGACTTGGTGAGTGACTTGAACCTATTTTTTTTCCAGTGGTTGTAGATAAGCATAGTGCTCATATTGCTACTGCAATAATATATTGCTGGTGGGAATGCAAAACATTACAAGTTTATGAAAGGAGATTCTGCATTATTTTAAAAAGCTGACAATAGAACACAATTCATACTCTGTGGTTTTCTTTTCCTATAAAAAGATGTTATTGGACTTCCAGCCAAAATGGAGGCATAGGTAGACATACTGTGCCTCCTCACACAACCAAAAGAAGGAAAACAACAAATTTAAAAACAAAAAACAAGCAGAACTGACAGAAAATCACATTGTATGGAATTCCAACAACCAAGGAGTTAAAGAATATTTATCCAGACTGGTAGAAGGGGTGGAGACAGACAACCTGGAGTGGAGAGGACTCACTCAGCAAGACAGTGGCTAGAGGACTGGGGCAGGCAAGGCAGATTGTGGACTGGGTGGTCCCACATTCGCGTGCAAATAAACTGGGAGGAACAACTGAGGAGTGAGATAGATCTCATATCCCAGAGTTTAAGTGTAGGGAAATAAAGCCTCAAATCCCTGATTGAGAGCAATTGTGGGGGTTGAGACAGCAGTGTGAGAAACTCCCAGCCTCACAGGAGAGTTCATTGGAACTACCAACAGGGTCCTAGAACATACACAAGCTCTCCCACCCAGGAATCAGCATCAGAGGGCCAAATTTGATTGTGGGTAGCAGGGGAAATGACTGAAAACTGGCAGAGAGCTGACCATTGTTCCCTCTCAACTCCCTCTCCTACATACAGTGTCACAATGCAGTGACGTGGGTTGCCCTGCCCTGGTAAACACCTAAGGCTCTGCCCCTTAATACATAACAAGCACACCAAGAAAAAAGAACTGGCCCAAATGAAAAAACAGATAAAAGCTCCAGAAAAAATACAACTAGGCAACGAAGAGATAGCCAACCTATCAGATGTAGAGTTCAAAACACTGGTGATAAGGATGCTCAAAGAATTGGTTGAATATTGTTGCAAATTAGATGAAAAAATGAAGGCTATGTTAAGTGAAATAAATAAAAATGTACAAGGCACTAACAGTGACAGGAAGGAAACCAGGACTCAAATCAACACTTTGGAGCAGGAGGAAGAAAGAAACATTCAAGCAGAACAGAATGAAGAAACAAGAATTTAAAAAAATGAGGAGAGGTTTAGGAACCTCCAGGACATCTTTAAACATTCCAACATTCAAATCATAGGGGTGCCAGAAAGAGAACAGAAAGACCAAGAATTTGAAAACTTAATTGAACAAATAATGAAGGATAACTTCATTATTGGAGAACTTCCCAATCTGGCAAAGGAAATAGGCTTCCAGAAAGTCCAGGAAGCTCAAAGAGTCACAAAGAAGTTGGACCCAAGGAAGCACACACCAAGGCACATCATAATTATATTACCCAAAATGAAAGATAAGAAGAGAATCTTAAAAGCAACTAGAGAAAAGGAGACAGTTACCTACAAAAGAGTTTTCATAAGAATGTCAGCTGATTTCTCAAAACTTGCAGGCAAGAAGGGTCTGGAAAGAAATATTCTAAGTCATAAAAGGCAAGGGCCTACATTCAAGATTATTCTATCCAGCAAAGCTACCATTCAGAATGGAAAGGCAGCTAAAGTGCTTCCCAGATAAGGTCAAGATAAAGGAGTTCATCATCACCAAGCCCTTATTATATGAAATGGTAAAGGGACTTATCTAAGAAAAAGAAGATAAAAAATATCAACAGCAAAATGGCAACAAACTCACAGTTATTAACAACTAAACCTAAAACAAAAATAAAAACAAACAATTGGAACAGGAACAGAATCACAGAGGTGGATGTCACATGGATGGTTATCAGAGGGGAGTAGGTCAGGAGAGAGGGGGAAAATGTACAGAGAATAAGTAGCATAAATGGTAGGTAGAAGATAGACAGGAGGAGATTAAGAATAGTATAGGAAATGTAGAAGGCAGAGAACTTATGTATATAACCCACAGACATGAACTAAAGGTGGAGAATGAGGGTGGAAGTGGGTTTGCAGGGTACAGGGGAATAAAGAGAGGGAAATGGGACAACTAAAAAAATTTTAAAAGATGCTATCAGTACATTAAAATTAAAGTAAGGTCTATAGATTAGCTGCTGATATTATGTCAAGTTCATTACTTGATTTTGATCATTGTATTTTGATCATTGTGTTGTGGTTGGTATTCTTATTTTTAGGTAATATACACTGAAGTATTTAGACATAAGTGTCATCACATCTGCAACTCATTCACCCATGTTTCAGATAAAGGTACATTATAACACACACGGATAATATATGTATAAAGTAGGGGGTGAGAAAAAGAATGCTAAGGCAAATAGGACAAGAAGTTAACCACTGGGGAATCTGGTTAAAGGGTGTGTTTCCTGGAGCAGAGGCACAGAGCTTCTAAAACTATTGGCATTTCCTAAGTGTCTTTTGTAATTCATAAAAAGGCTCCTCCTGAGTTAATGAGGTGACAGGATGGGCCCTAAAATAGTTTCAGGATGGAGCTAGTCACCAGAAAGACCAAGTGATTAGAGGATTGGATCTTTTTTTTAAATTATTTTTCTTTTTTTTAAATTTTATTTAGTTATTTTTCAAGTACAGTTTTTTGTCTATTTTTCCCATCCCAGCCTCCCCCAACCCTTGCTCCCCACCTCCCTCCCATTTCCAACCCCCTCAGTTCTCCTCCCTGTGTCCTTCCTATTTGTTCCTCCAAATCCCTCCCCCTTTTCCCCCTTAACTTCCCTTCCTTCTCCCCGCTGGTCACGATCCCCTTGTTCTCTATTTCAGTGTCTTTGTTTTTTTTTTTCTGCTTGCTTGTTTGTTTTGTTGTTTAGCTTCCTGTTAAAGGTGAGATCATATGGTATTTGTCTTTCAGCATCTGGCCTATTTCACTCAGCATAATGCTTTCCAGTTCCATCCATGTTGTTGCAAAGGGTAGGAGCTCCTTCTTTCTCTCTGCTGCATAGAATTCCATTGTGTATATGTACCACTATTTTTGGATGCATTCATTTACTGATGGGCACCTAGGTTGCTTCCAACTCTTGGCTATTGTAAATTGTGCTGCTATGAACATTGTGGTGCATAGGATCTTTGATATTGATGTTTTAGGATTCCTAGGATATAATCCAAGCAGTGGAATTGCTGGGTCAAAAGGCAGGTCGATTTTTATTTTTCTGAGAAAATTCCATACTGTTTTCCATAATGGTTGTACCAGTCTGCACTCCCACCAACAGTGAACTAAGGACCCCTTTTCCCCACAACCTCTCCAACATTTGTTGTTTGTTGCTTTGTTTATGATAGCCATCCTGACTGGTGTAAAGTGGTATCTCATTGTGGTTTTAATTTGCATCTCTCTGATAGCTAATGATATTGAGCATCTCTTCTTGTGTCTCTGGATATTCTGTATGTCCTCCTTGGAGAAGTGTCTGTTCAAGTCCTTTTCCCATTTTTTAATTGGGTTGCTTGTCTTCTTAGAGTGGAATCGTGTAAGTTCTTTGTATATTTTGGAGATTAAACCTTTGTCTGAGGTATCATTGGCAAATATGTTTTCCCATACAGTTGGTTGTCTTGTTAATTTAATACTGTTTTCTTGAGCCACGCAGAAGCTTTTTATTTTGATGAGATCCCATTTGTTTATTTTTTCCTTTATATTCCTTGTTCTAGGGGACATATCAGTAAAGAAGTTGCTGCGTGGAATATCTGAGATTTTCTTGCCAATGTTCTCTAGGACTTTAATGGTGTCATGACTTATATTTAAGTCTTTTATCCACCTTGAATTTATTTTGGTGTATGGTGTAAGTCTGTGCTCAAGTTTCATTTTTTTGCACGTAGCTGTCCAGTTCTCCCAACACCATTTGTTGAAGAGGCTATCTTTACTCCATTTTATGTTACTGCCCCCTTTGTTGAATATTAATTGACTGTAGAGAGTTGGGTTGATTTCTGGGCTCTCTGTTCTGTTCCATTGGTCTATGTGCCTGTTTTTATGCCAGTACCAGGCTGTTTTGATTACAGTGGCTTTGTAATACAGTTTGATATCAGGTATTGTGATCCCTCCTACTTTGTCCTTCTTTCTCAAAAGAGCAGCTGCTATCCGGGCTTGTTTATGGTTCCATATAAATTTGTGAAGTGTTTGTTCTATGTCTGTGAAATATGCCATTGGTACTTTAATAGGTATTGCATTGAATCTGTATATTGCTTTGGGTAGTATGGACATTTTGATGATGTTAATTCTTCCAATCCATGAACAAGGTATATGTTTTCATTTGTTTGTGTCTTCCTTAATTTCTTTCTTCAGGGCTGTGTAGTTTTCTGCATAAAGGTCTTTTACATCTTTGGTTAGGTTTATTCCCAGATATTTTATTTTTCTTTTTGCTATATCGAATGGGATTTTTTCCTTGATTCCTACTTCTGATGATTCATTGTTGGTATACAAAAATGCCTTTGATTTCTGGATATTGACTTTGTAACCAGCTGTTTTGTCAAATTCATTAATTAGTTCGAGCAGTTTTTGGGTAGAGTCTATAGGATTTTCCATGTACACTATCATGTCATCTGCCAAGAGTGACAGTTTTGCTTCCTCTTTTCCTATTTGGATGCCTTTTATTTCCTTTTCTTGCCTGATTGCTGTGGCTAAAACTTCCAATACTATATTGAATAGAAGTGGTGAAATTGGACAACCTTGTCTTGTTCCTGATCTTAGTGGAAAAGCTTTTAATTTTTTCCCATTGAGTATAATGTTGGCTGTAGGTCTCTGATATATGGCCTTTATTATTTTGAGAAATTCTCCATGTATTCCCACTTTGCTGAGTGTTTTTATCATAAATGGGTGTTGTACCTTATCAAAAGCTTTTTCTGCATCTATTGATATGATCATGTGGTTTTTGTCTTTGCTTTTGTTTATGTGATGTATTACATTTACTGATTTGCTAATATTGAACCATCCTGGCATCCCTGGGATGAATCCCACTTGGTCATGGTGTATGATCTTTTTGATATATTGTTGGATGTGATTTGCCAATATTTTGTTGAGGATTTTAGCATCTATGTTCATCAGCGATATTGGCCTGAAGTTTTCTTTCTTTGTTGTGTCTCTATCTGGTTTTGGAATTAAGATGATGCCGGCGTCATAAAAAGAATTTGGGAGTTTTCCATCCTTCTGGATTTTTTGAAATAGTCTGTGGAGAATAGGGGTTAGCTCTTCCTTAAATGGTTTGTAGAATTCTCCTGTGAAACCATCTGGTCCAGGGCTTTTGTGTGATGGGAGTTTTTTGATTACTGCTTCAATTTCTTTTGCTGTTATTGGTGTATTTAGATTTTCTGCTTCTTTTTCACTGAGTTTTGGAAGATTGTATTTTTCTAGAAATGTGTCCATTTCCCCTAGGTTTTCAAATTTCTTGGCATACAGTTCTTCATAGTAATTTCTTACAATCCCTTCTATTTCTGTGGTATCAGTTGTAATCTCTCCTTTTTCATTTCTGATTGTGTTTATTTGAGTCCTCTCTTTTCTTTTCTTGATGAGCCTACTTAAAGGCTTGTCTATTTTGTTTATCTTCTCAAAGAACCAACTCCTGGATTCATTGATCCTTAGGATTGTGCTTTTAGTTTCTATGTCATTTAATTCTGCTCTAATCTTGGTTATTTCCTTCCTTCTGCTTGCTCTGGGCTGTCTTTGTTGTTGTTCCTTGAATTCTTGCAGGCGTAGGGTTAGGTTGTTTGTTTGAAATGTTTCTATCTTCTTTAGGTAGGCCTGTATTGCTATAAACTTCCCTCTCAGCACTGCCTTCACTGTGTCCCATAAGTTTTGGGTTGTTGTGAGATCATTTTCATTTGTTTCCAGAAACGTTTTGATTTCTTCCGTAATTTCATTCTTAACCCATTTGTTGTTTAATAGCATACCATTCAGTCTCCATGATTTTGGGTGCTTTGGGTTTTTTTCTTTGGGGTTGATTTCTAATTTCAGTCCCTTGTGGTCAGAGAAGATGCTTGGTATGATTTCAATTTTCTTGAATTTTTGATGCTCATTTTGTGTCCTATCATGTGGTCTATCTTTGAAAATGTTCCATGTGCATTTGAAAAGAATGTGTATTTAGCTTCTTTGGGATGAAGGACTCTATATATATATCACTTAAGTCCATTTCATCTAGGGTGTTGTTTAATGCTACAATATCTTTGTTGCTAATTTGTTTGGAAGATCTGTCCATTTTTGATAGTGGGGTATTCAAATCCCCTACCATAATTGTGTTGCTGTGAATATCTTTCTTGAAGTCCTCTAAGATTTTCTTGATATATTTGGGTGCCCCTATTTTTGATGCATATATGTTTACAATGGTAATGTCTTCTTGGTGGATTCTTCCCTTGAGTATTATGAAGTGACCTTCTGGGTCTCTCTTTATGGTCCTCCTTTTGAAGTCTATTTTGTCTGATATGAGAATTGCTACCCCAGCTTTTTTTTCTTGTCCGTTTGCTTGGAAAATTTGTTTCCAGCCTTTCACTTTTAGTCTGTGATGGTCTTTTGTCCTGAGGTGGGTCTCTTGTAGGCAGCATATATGTGGGTCATTCTTTCTTATCCATTGAGCTATTTTGTGTCTTTTGATTGGAGCATTTAATCCATTTACATTTAAGGTTAATATTGATAGGTACTTATTCATTGCCATTTTTGTACCTGTGTTCCTCTCTGTCTCCCTCTTATCCTTCCTTCCCTTAAAGCAGTCCGTTTAGTATTTCTTGTAGAGCTGGTTTGGTGGAGGCGTATTCTTTTAGGCTTCTTTTGTCTTGGAAGCTCTTTATTTGGCCATCTATCTTGATTGAGAGCCTTGCTGGGTAAAGTAGCCTTGGTTGTAGGCCTCTGGTTCTCATTACTTGGAATATTTCTTGCCATTCTCTTCTTGCTTGAAGTGTTTCCATTGAGAAGTCAGTAGCTAACCTTATTGGGGCTCCCTTGTATGTCATTTCTATTTTCTCCCTTGCTGCCTTTAAGATTTTCTCTTTGTCTTGGAATTTTGCCATTTTGATGATGATGTGTCTTGAAGTGGGCCTCCTTGGGTTCCTCTTGGTCGGGACTCTGTGATTCCTGGATTTGTGAGACTTTTTCTCTTATCAAATTAGGAAAATTTTCTCTCATTACTCGTTCAAATACGTTTTCTATCCCTTGTTCTTCTTCTTCTCCTTCTGGTATTCCTATTATTCGGATATTATTACGTTTCATATTGTCTTGCATTTCTCTTAATCCCTCTGCATTCTTTCTGAGGTTCTTTTCATTTTCTTGCTCTTTCTGTGAGATGCTTTCTACCTTGTCCTCCAACTCACTAATCCTATCCTCTGCTTCATCTATCCTACTTTTGAAACTTTCTACTGTGTTCTTCAATTTGGAAATTGTATTCTTCATTTCCTCTTGTCTCTTATTGATAGTTTCCATTTCCTTTTTCATTTTGATGTAATTTGCAGAGAGATCATTGTAGTTCCCCTGTAGTTTTTGGTAGTTCACTGTGAGCTCTTTGAACTTCATAATAACCAGTGCTTTGAATTCACTATCTGATAGTTGATCAGCTTCTATTTCATCT
This sequence comes from Artibeus jamaicensis, assembly GCF_021234435.1. Taxonomy (NCBI): domain Eukaryota; kingdom Metazoa; phylum Chordata; class Mammalia; order Chiroptera; family Phyllostomidae; genus Artibeus; species Artibeus jamaicensis. Next base: position 13,563,700 of record NW_026521717.1, on the reverse strand, counting down.
AACATTCTTTCTGAAGTTTCTGCTTTTTCTTTCATTTGGGGATTGTTTCTTTTTCTTCCCATTGTTTGAGACTCTTCTTGTTAGTCTGCTTCTAAAATTGATCTGTTCTGAAACCCTGGTTTTATGGTGTGCACTTCTGTGGTATGATACCTGTGAAGTTCAGTTGTGCAGACTCCTTGAAGTTTCTTGATGTTCTTCGTCTGCACCTACTCTCACACTGGTCCTCGCGCTGGTCCTTGCGTTGGTCGCCTACCACTGCTGAATGTCCCGGAACTAGTAGCCGCCTCCTCAAGCACCCAGGCCCATTACTACTCAAGCACCCAGGCCCATTACTACGGCAGCGGTACAGAGGCTGGGAATCTTCCGGCTCCCGTATCTGGCTCTTTCTGCCGCCCAGGGCCGTCACAGGCGTTTGGAGTGTCCTGGTTTCCGTACCTGACTCCCCGGCCTCTAGTCCTGTCTCTATGGCAGTGGCACAGGAGCTGAGAACTTCCCGGCTCCCATAGCCGGCTCCTCTGCTGCATCACAGGAATTTGGAGAGTCCTGGCTTCCGTACTGGACTCTCTGGCGTCCAGACCCGTCGCTATGGCAGCGGCACAGGAGATGAAAACGTCCCGGCTCCCGTAGCTGGCTCCTCAGGGCCCAGGCCTGTCTCTATGGCAGCGTCACAGGGGCCTTTGGTGTCCCAGCTCCTGCAACTGACCCTTCTGTTGCCCAGGCCTGTAGCTTTGGCATCGGCACAAGGGCCGAGAATGTCCCCACTCCGGTTCCTGACTCCTCTGTTTCCGAGGACCGTCACAGGGGCTTGGAGTGTCTGGCTTCTGTACCTGACTCCCCGGCTCCCAGGCCTGTTGCTCTGGTGGCAGCACAGGGGCCGCGACTCTGCCGCCATCTGGTGTTTCAGCGTCGGTCACAATCTCTGGTCTTTTAATTTCATAAATGCTGGGTAACCGATGGTTTATTGTGCTGTTTCTCTATAGATCTGCCAGGATTTTCACCCATAAGTACAGGAGCTAGTATCAGCTCCATCTTACTCCGTCGCCATCTTCCCAGCATCCTCTAATTATTTTTCAACTACAGCATTCTGTCTTTTACTCCCATCCCAGCCCACCCCACCCCCATGCCCTCCATCTCCCTCCCATTTCCACCCTCCCTTGTTGTTGTCCATGTGTCCTTTATACTAATTCCTGTAAATCCTTCCCCTTTTTTCCCTGAAATTCCCTCCTCTCTCCCCTCCAGTCTCTGTCCCCCTTTTCTCTATTTCAGTGTCGTTTTTATTTTGCTTGCTTGTTTGTTTTGTTGTTTAGCTTCCTGTTAAAGGTGAGATCATATGGTATTTGTCTTTCACCACCTGGCTTATTTCACTCAGCATAATGCTTTCCCGTTCCATCCATGCTGTTGCAAAGGGTAGGAGCTCCTTCTTTTTTCTGCCGCATAGAATTTCATTGTGTACATGCACCATAATTTTTTGATCCATTCATTTACTGACGGGCACCTAGGTTGCTTCCAGCTCTTGGCTATTGTACGTTGAGCTGCTATGAACATTGGGGTGGATAGGTTCTTTTGGATTGGTGTTTTAGGGTTGTTAGGATTGGACCTTTTGGCTACGCCCACGTTCCCAGCTTGGGAACGTGGGGGCTGAAGATTAAATTCTATAAAAACTCTTGAACAAGTTTTGATGAGTTTCTGGGTTGGTGAAAGTATCTCTATACTGGGAGGGTGTCCAGTTCCATGGGGACAGAAGCTCCTGTCCTTGGGAACCTCAGAAACTTGCTCTATATATCTCTTCATTTGACTGTTCTTCTGTATCCTTTATAACATCCTTTTTAATAAACTGGAAATAAATGTTTCTCTGAATTCTGTGAGCTGCTCTATGAAAGTGATTGAATTTTAGGAGAAAGTTGTTGGAACCCCTAATGGCTAGTTGTTCAGAAACACAGGTGAGAATTTGGAATTGGGACAGCACCTGAAAAGGAGGGAGTGGTCCTGTAGGACTGAGGTTTTAACCAGTGGGATTTGATACTATCTCCAGGTAGATAGTGCTGGACTTTAGTTAAATTTTACCATCCGAAGCTGGTGTTGCAGAATTGCTTAAGGTATGGAAAACTACCACACACTTGGTGTCATAGTGAAGTGAAGTGTGGTGGTAGGCTGAGCTAAAGGAGAAACATAAGAAGTGTTTTCATTTACAGAGAATACACAGGAATTCTTCATATTTTCCTTGCAATACTTCTGTAAATCTGTAGTTATGTAAAAATAAAGTTTACTGAAGAACAGGAGGAGGAGGAGGAGGAAAATTGCTATTGGCAGTCATCTTCAATCCACACTAAGAAAGGCCATCTCAGAATGAATTAGAATTGGGGCAGCAGATGGTCTGGGTGACTCTGTTGGAGCCCTATGTTAAGCTTTAAATTAATTAATCACCTCTCTCCCTATATTTTTTCAGCTTACATGATTCAACTTACTGTTTTTCATAAGACTTGATTGTGAAACATATAATAATTCATCAGATTCCAGTTGGAAGCTATTACAGTTCTTTTGCTTTTTTAAATCCTTTTTTTAGCCTTTGTATTTATTCTTAAGTGAGTAATAGAACTATATGACAGAGTTCTAAGGAGGTAAACTTTATTCACAAAATATAAAAAACTAGAAGAAGGAAAGTAGCAGAAATTACTTAGAAGAACACAGTTAAGAATCACAAGGACAATGCAACAACAAAAAAACCCAAACAACCTGACTTAAAAAACCAAACAACCTGATTTAAAAATTTTCAAAGGGACTTCCAACCAAGATGGAGGTATGGGTAGACACACTGTGCCTCCTCAAACAACCAAGATAAGAACAACAACAATTTAGAAACAAAGTAACAACCGGAACTGACAGACAATTGAACTGTATGGAAGTTCAACAACCAAGGAGTTAAAATAGACACATTCATCCAGACCAGTAGGCAGGGCAGAGTTGGGTGGTAGAGCGAAGAGGGGTATGGCACAGGAAGTGGTGACACTGGGCATGCAAGGCACCCCAGGCGTGCAAGGTGGCACTGGGCAGACCCTGGACACCTAAGCGGTGACTGGCCAACCCCAGGCATGGATGGCAACAGGCAGACCCAGTGAGGCAACGATTTAGAAGCAGGTTACCATGCACAAGGTGCCTGGCTCACTGGGCAGTGGTCGTACATTTCCACACAGGTAACTGGGGAGCAAGACAGATTGTGTAACCCAGGGTCCTAGCGCTGGGAAATAAAGCCTCAAAACACAGATGGAAAATACCTGTGGGCGGGACTTCCACCAAGATGGAGGCATAGGTGGAAGCACTGCTCCTTCTCACACAACCAAGTTTAAAAACAATAAAGTTTTAGCAACAAAAACACAGCCAAACCACAGAAAATTGAACTACACAGAAGTCTGACAATAATGAACCCTTCAGCCAAACTGGTAAGAGGGGCAAAGCCAGCAGCAGAGCAGGGTCGAGCAAGAAAGATCCACCAGACTGACCCGGGCGCATGACCCAGGTGTGCCAGCAGCTGTGGGCGGATCCCAGGTATGGAGAAGCGGGCAGATTCACTGAGGGCACAAGGCATTGGACCCACTGAGGGCTGATCGTGGTCACACATTTGCATGCAGATAAACTGGTGAAGGAGCAAGCAGTGAGATGGACCTGGCAGGACCCAGTGGCAGGAAGTGGCAGACGGAACCGCTGTCGTTCCTCTCTGACCCCGCCCCCACATACAGAATCATACAACCCAGTGACCAGGGTGGCCCCGCCCTGGTGAACAACTAAGGCTCTGCTCCTTATATGTAACAGGCAGGAACAGATCAAAACATGGCTCAAGAACAACTCAGAGCCCCAGAGCCAATAAATCTAAGCGATGAAGAAATAGCCAACCCTCAGATGCACAGTTCAAAACACTGATGATCGGGATGCTCACAGAACTGGTTGATTTTAGTCACAAATTAGAGGAACATATGAAGGCTAAACTAATTGAAATGAAGGGAAATACACAGGAAACCACCAATAGTAATGGAAAGGAAACTGGGACTCAAATAAAAGGAGTGGACCAGAAAGAGGAAAAAAATGACTAAACAGAAAAGAATGAAGAAACAAGAATTCAACAAAATGAGGAGAGGCTTAGGAACCTCCAGGACATCTTTAAACGTTCCAACATCCGAATTATAGGGGTACCAGAAGGGGAAGAGGAACAGCCACAAGTGGAAAGCTTATTTCAACAAATAATAAAGGAGAACTTCCCCAATCTGGCAAAGAAAATAGACTTCCAGGAAATCCAGGAAGCTCAGAGAGTCCCAAAGAAGTTGGACACAAGAAGGAACACACCAAAGCACATCATAATTATATTAGTCAAGATTGAAATGAAGGAGAGAATCCTAGAAGCAGCAAGAGATAAAGGAACAGTAACCTACAAAGGAGTTCCCATCAGACTGTCAGCTGATTTCTCAAAAGAGACCTTACAGGCAAGAAGGGGCTGGAAAGAAGTATTCCAACTCACGAAATCCAAACACCTACATCCAAGATTGCTCTACCCAGCAAAGCTTTCATTTAGAATGGAAGGACAGATAAAGTGCTTCTCAGATAAGATCAAATTCAAGGAGTTCATCATCACCAAGCCCTTATTATAGGAAATGTTAAAGGGACTTACCTAAGAAAAAGAAGATAAAAAAGATGAACAGTGAAAGGACAGCAACCTCACAGTTATTAACAACCACACCTGAAACAAAAGCAAACTAAGAGGACAGATAGATCAGGAGCAGAACCATAGAAATGGAGATCACATGGAGGGATAGCAACATGGGAGTGGGAGGAGGAGAAGGGGGGAGAAGGTACAGAAAATAAGTAGCATATACAGTAGATAGAAAATGGATGGGGGGGCAAGAATAGCATGGGAAATATAGAATCTAAAGGAATTGAGACACATGGTCATAAACTAAAGGGGGGTAATGGTGGGGATGGGGGGTAGGGTGGAGGGGAATGAAGGGGGGAATAGAACAACTGTAATGGCATAATTAATTATATATATATATAATTTTCTTTATATATATATAAAGAAAATACCTGTGGGGGTTTAGGCACAGGGAGAGACTCCTAGTCTCACAGGAGAGTTCATTGGAGAGATACACCTTGGGTCCTAGAATGCACACAAGCCCACCCACCTGAAAATCAGCACCAGAAAGGCCCAGTTTGTTTGGGTGAAGCAGCAGAAGGAACTGAGGTGCAATAGAGAGAGGAGCAAAGCGCCATTGTTTCCTCTCGACCCCGCCCCCACATACAGCGTCACAACCCAGTGACTTGGGTTGCCCCACCCTGGTGAATACCTAAGGCTCTGCCTTTCATACATTACAGGCTCAAACAGACCAAAACATCATGGCTCAAGCAGAAGAACAGCACAAAGCCCCAGAGCCAATACTTCTAAGTGACCAAGAGATAACCAACCTGTCAGATGCACAGTTCAAAACACTGGTGATCAGGATGCTCACAGAACTGGTTGATTTTAGTCACAAATTAGATGAACAAATGAAGGCTACACAAAGTGAAATGAAGCAAAATGCACAGGAAACCAATAGTGATGGGAAGGAAACTGGGAATCAAATCAATGGAGTGGACCAGAAGAAACAAAAAAACAACCAAACAGATAAGAATGAAGACACAAGAATTCAAAAAAATCGAAGACAGGCTTAGGAACCTCCAGGACATCTTTAAACATTCCAACATCCAAATTATAGGGGTACCAGAAGGGGAAGAGGAAGAACAACAAGTGGAAAACTTATCTGAACAAATAATAAAGGAGAACTTCCCCAATCTGGCAAAGGAAATAGACTTCCAGGAAGTCCAGGAAGCTCAGAGAGTCCCAAAGAAAGTGTACCCAAAGAGGAAGACACCAAAGCACATCATAATTACATTAGCCAAGATTAAAATGAAGGAGAGAATCCTAGAAGCAGCAAGAGATAAGAAGACAGTCACCTACAAAGGAGTTCCCATAAGACTGTCAGTTGATTTCTCAAAAGAGACCTTGCAGGCAAAAGGGCCTGGAAAGAAGTATTCCAAGTCATGAAAGACAAGGACCTACATCCAAGATTGATCTATCCAGCAAAGCTTTCATTTAGAATGGAAGGACAGATAAAGTGCTTCTTAGATAAAGTCAAGTTGAAGGAGTTCATCATCACCAAGCCCTTATTATATGAAATATTAAAGGGACTTATCTAAGAAAAAGAAGATAAAAAACACTATAGTAAAATGACAGCAAACTCACAATTACTAACAACCACACCTAAAATAAAAACAAACTAAGGGAACAACTACAACAGGATCAGAACCACAGAAATGGAGATCACATGGAGGGGTAGCAATAGGGAAGTGGGAGGGGGAGAAGGGGGGAAGGTACAGAAAATAAGTAGCATAGGTGGCAGGCAGAAAATAGACAGGGGGAAGGCAAGAATAGTATGGAAAATGTAGAAGCTAAAGAACTTAAGACATATGGACATGAACTAAAGGGAGGGAATGTGGATGGGAGAGGGAGTGCAGGGTGGAGAGAAATGAAGGGGGGAAATGGGACAACTGTAATAGCATAGTCAATAAAATATATTTTTAAAAATTTAAGAAATGAAAAAATAAATAAAAAATTTCAAGAGACTTGAATAGATATTTCTCTAAAGAAGACATACAGTCTGGGTCTGTTGGCTTTTAAAATGTAAATAAATACTATTATATTGCTCTTTTCATTTGCAATTTGCCTTTGGTCCCTCAAAATATTGACCTAGTTTGTTAATTATATTACTATATGGTATTTGTTTAAATTTAAACATTAAATTTATTCATTTCTATATTGATGGATATTTTTAAACAATGCTAAAAGAAACTTATTTTTTGGTTTTTATATTTTTAAAGATATGAATAAAAGTAAGCTGAAGCAAAAACGGAAACATAAATATATGTACGTTCACAGATATATGAAAGATGCTCAACATCACTAATTATTAGGGAAATGCACATCAAAACCACAGAAAGATATCTCATACCTATGAGGATGACTACTGTTAAAAAATATAACAGCAAAAAACATGCTGATAAGGATGTGGAGAAATTGGAACTCCTATGCACTATTGGTGGGAGTGTAAAATGATGCTACCACAATAGAAAACAGTGGTTCCTCAAAAAATTAAACAAAAGCACCATATGAGCCACTATATCCACAAAATAACTAAAACAGTATCTCAAAGAGCTGTTTATACAACCATGTTCAGAGCATTAGTTGCAATAGCCAAAAAGTGGCAGCACCTCAAATGTCCATCTGTGGATGAATGGATAAACAAAATGTGGTTAAGCAAACAAATATTATTCAACCATAACAAGGAAGAAAATTCTAAAATTTTGAATATTTTGTGCCACTCTTCTGTCCTGCAAAGTTTCTTCTGTGAAATCAGCTGAGAGTCTTATGGAAGCTCCTTTGTAGGTAAGTCACTGCCTTTCTCTTGCTGCTTTTAAGATTCTCTCTTAGTCTTTAACTTTTTGCATCTTTTTTTTAATTTTATTTAGTTATTTTTCAAGTACAGTTTTTTTTTAAATTTTTTTTATTGATTATGCTGTTACAGTTGTTCTATTCCCCCTTTATTCCCCTCCACCCTACCCCCCATCCCCACCATCACCCCCCCTTTAGTTTATGACCATGTGTCTCAAGTCCTTTAGATTCTATATTTCCCATGCTATTCTTGCCCCCCCATCTATTTTCTATCTACTGTCTATGCTACTTATTTTCTGTACCTTCTCCCCCCTTCTCCTCCTCCCACTCCCCTGTTGCTAACCCTCCTTGAGATCTTCATTTCTATGTTTCCACTCCTGATCTAGCTGTCCTTTTAGTTTGCTTTCGTTTTAGGTGTGGTTGTTAATAACTGTGAGTTTGTTGTCCTTTCACTGTTCATGTTTCTTTAACTTCTTTTTCTTAGATAAGTTCCTTTAACATTTCATATAATAAGGGCTTGGTGATGATGAACTCCTTGAATTTGATCTTATCTGAGAAGCACCTTATCTGTCCTTCCATTTTAAATGAAAGTTTTGCTGGATAGAGCAATCTTGGTTGTAGGTCTTTGGATTTCATGACTTGGAATACCTCTTTCCAGCCCCTTCTTGCCTGTAAGGTCTCTTTTGAGAAATCCGCTGACAGTCTGATGGGGACTCCTTTGTAGGTGACTGTCCCCTTAGCTCTTGCTGCTTCTAGGATTCTCTCCTTCATTTTAATCTTGGCTAATGTAATTACGATGTGCCTTGGTGTGTTCCTTCTTGGGTCCAACTTCTTTGGGACTCTCTGAGCTTCCTGGATTTCCTGGAAGTCTATTTCCTTTGCCAGATTGGGGAAATTCTCCTTTATTATTTGTTCAAATAAGTTTTCCACTGGTGGCTGTTCCTTTCCCCCTTCTGGTACCCCTATAATTCGGATGTTGGAGCGTTTAAAGATGTCCTGGAGGTTCCTAAGACTCTCCTCATTTCTTTGAATTCTTGCTTCTTGACTCTTTTCTGTTTGGCCATTATTTGCTTTCTTCTGGTCCACTCCATTGATTTGAGTCCCAGTTTCCTTTTCATTGCTATTGGTGTCCTGTGCAATTCCATTCATTTCAATTAGTTTCACCTTCATATATTTGTCTAATTTGTCGGTATAATCAACCAGTTCTGTGAGGATCCTGATCACCAATTTTTTAAACTGTGCGTCTGTGAGTTTTGCTATTTCTTCATCGCTTAGATTTATTTCTGGGGCTCTGAGATCCTCCTGTGCCATTCTTGGTCTGTTCGGGCCCTTTAAGTGTGAGAAGCGGTGGCTTGGATTCCCAGGTCGCTGGGTTGTGACGCTGTATGTGGGGGTGTGGCCAGAGCGGGGGAAATGGCGACCCCCTCTGCCGCTTCTCACCGCTGGGTGCGGAGGAGCAGTGCCTTAGGTGGTTCACCTGGGCTGGGCCACTCAGAGTGGCTGGGTTATGACGCTGTATGTGGAGGTGGGGTCAGAGCAGGGAAATGGCAGCGCCCTCCACTGCCGCTTGCCGTGGGGACCTGCCGGCCCAGTCCAACCGCCCACTCCCTCGCCTGTCCACCCTCGCACAAATGTGAGACCTCAGTCAACACGCAGCCCCGGCCCGGCTGTCTCCCCTGAGGTCGCTCGCCTGGTTGCTCGCTGGGTCGCTCACTAGGTCTGACCCTGCGCCTGGATTCCGTGGGCCCGAGTGTGTTTGGCCGAGTCCTCCTGTGCAACCCTGCTCCGCCAGCCGCTGGTTTCGCCCCTTACCGGTCAGGCTGAAGAATTTGTTGTTAACGGACTTCCGAAAAGTTCAATTTTCCGTGTTCTGGCTGTGTTTTCTGTTGCTAATATTTAGTTTTCTCTAATCTTAGTTGTGGGAGAAGGCACGGCACATCCACCTATGCCTCCATCTTGGCGGAAGTCCAACTTTTTGCATCTTAATTATCATGCGTCTAGGTGTGAGCCTCTTCGGGTTCATCTTGTTTGGACTCAGTGCTTCTCGGATTTGTGTTTTTGGACTCTTGTGTCTATTTCCTTCACCAGGTTAAGGAAGTTTTTCATCATTATTTTTTTCAAATACATTTCAATTTCTTCTTCGCTCTCTTCTCCTTCCAGCACCCCCATGATGTGAATATTGGTATACTTGAAGTTGTCCCAGAGTCCCCTTAAACTATTAACATTTTTTAAAGATTCTTGTTTCTTTTTACTTTTCAGATTGGGTGTTTTCTGGTACCTTATCTTCCAAGATGCTAATTTGATCCTCTGTTTCATCTACTCTATTGTTGATTCCTTGTAATCGAGGTCTGTCTGCAAGGTATCCAGCCATGCAATAAAAAAATAAACATTTACTGAAAAAGATACAAGCTAAAAAAACATTGTACATAGGACAATGATGCCCCAGTCCCCTTCAAAGTAGGCACCTTGGGACCCCACACAGTTCTCTCAGTTACCATTAGCTGCCCTGTCATATTTTCCTGAATCTCATCAACAGTCTGAAGGTGATTTTAGTTTTGTGTAAAGTCAGAAGTCACAAAATACCAAATCTGGGTTGTATGGGGCTGAGTACCTGGGTGATTTGATGTTTTGCCAAAAACTATGCATAAGATGAAACACATGAGTGGGTGCATTGTCGTGATGAAGCTGCCAATTGCCAGTTGCCCATTGCTGTGGCCTTGTGAATTATCCAGATAGTTTCTACGAAGAAATGTTGAAGCTTAACACAAAATCTGATGCAGATTCATTGCTCTACCCACTCAGTCACTTTGAACACAATGGCCACACAGTACACATGCTCACTCAGTGATGTCTACTACCCCCACAGACTAGTACAGTGAAGTCGTCATTGTTCACACATGCTCTTCCAGTCCACTCTTCTTGGCTGCCAGGTTACATCAATGTTGCTCAAACTGTTCTTGTTATGTTAACAATGGCTGGACTTTTTTCAGATAGATCTTTTCATATATTCTTCATTTCAGTTATTGTATTCATTTATAAGTGATACTTTTTTGTTTCCTATCTTCATTTTTATGTTTCCTATCTCTTTGTTGAAGTTCTCACTAAGTTCATTTACTCTTCAAATGAATGAAGAGGTCATTTACTCTTCATTATAAGTTAATTGAGCATCCTTATAATCAATATTTTGAACTCTTCATCTGGTAAATTGCTTGTCTCCATTTTGTTCAGTTCTTTTTCTTGAGTTTTGCTTTGTTTTTGCATTTTGGACATTTTTTTGTCTCCTTATTTTGGATGCCTCCTTGTGGTTGTTTCTATGTATTAGGTAGCTCTGTCATGTCCCCTAGTTTTGGTAGAGCTGCTACAGTTGTCTCCCAGTCCATGGAGAGAGGCCTCATGTAGTAAGTGTCCCATAGGGCCCAATGGCTCTGCCTTTCTGGTCACCAAAACTGGGCATTTAGTGTGGGCAACCTGTGTGAGCTGTGTTTACCCTCCTGTTATAGTCAAACATTGTTTCCTATTTGTACATCAGTGGGAAGAATTTACCCCAGGGTGATCAGCCACAAAGACTGGCCTTGACCACAATGGAGGAACTTCTGTTCAGGGACTGACCTCACAGAGCAGAACTGCTTTAGCAGGGTTCTGTTGCCCAATGAGTCTGCCCTTTAGGTATATCGCTTATGTAAGTGCTTGGGTGGTATTTTGGCATAGTCTGAAGCTATCTACTGGCTGTGCTGGTTCTGGGGCCTACTGGTAGGTGCCAACCAAAGTCATCAACCACCTGTGCTCTGTTGGAGGCCACCAGCATGAGCTACAAAGTGATCTGGGCTTGAAAGTGCCTGGGAGAATCCAAGCTGTGAACTGGCACCAGCTGCCACTAGTGTCAGGTCTGGGGGCCAATTAGAGGAATCATGGGGTATGCCAAGGCCAGATGCTGCTTGTGTGGGGTTTGTGAACCTTTGAGAGATTTTAGAAAAGTTTGAAGCATGAGCCAAGACAGACCATTTATATGGAAAAGCCACTGAAAATGGCTTGAGTGGGCCCACAGTTTGGGTGAGGCTGGGCCTCAGGGAATAACCTGTGTGGGTGAACACTATTATCCAGGTTGATAGAGGCTCAGATGTGCTGCCTGCCTGCCTGCCTGCCTGCCTGCCTGCTCTGTGGAGGGAGGGCTCAGCAAAAGATCACTGGCCTCTGCCAGCATTTCTGTCTGGGAGAAAGCTGCCTTTCCTGCTCTCACCCTGAATCCAAACAATTCAGTTCCTCCCTATATATGCCTGGCATCATTCAAGCTGCTACTCCAGTGTTGGAACTCAGAGTGAGTCCAAGTATGTCCATAAGTGGGCCCTTTAAGAGGAACATCTAGGACTCTAGAAGCCTTCCATCTCAGTCAGCCACAATCTCTGCTGATTTTCATAACCAGATGTTATGGGTGAGGCTTCTCTTCCTGGCACACTAACCCTGTGCTGGAGGGCCTGGTATGGACTGGGACCCTTTGCTCCCCAGGGAGTCCTCTGCAACCAACATATGCCTCCTTATTTTTAACCACCATACATTCATGTGGTACCAGCCTGTTCCACGTCTTGGCCCCTCCTACCACTGTCAATGCAGTTTCTTCTGTATATCCTCAGTTGTAGAACTTCCATTCAGCTAGATTTCTGAATGATAGTAGTTCTGTTGTTTAATTGTAATTTTGATGTGGTTGTGGGAAGATGCAAGTACAGTGTTTACCAACTCTGCCATCTTGATAGGAAACCTGTACCTTGGATTTTAGATATGATCATTGCTTTCTATAAAGCAAGGTCAGGGCAGAGAAGATCCAGGAAACGGTTGGTATTCTGCCTAAAAAATGCCTCCATAAGAGCCAACAGTGGGGTTTTAAGTGAGGCAGATGAGGAGAATGTTTGCAAGAGTGGCAATGGGAATTCCTAAGTTAAAGAAGTGAGGAGGTACTCTCCAAGGGACATAGGTAAAACCCAAGGCACCTATAAATATGAATATCTCCTATAAATAAATAGAAGAAGTTTAGACAGGGCTTATATGTGCTGAGGATATAATGTTTTACATATATTAACTTAGTTAAACCCCCCATCATGTGAGTGAACTGAGGCAAAAAGCAGTTAAGTAACACTCAAGTTTGCCCAGTTGGTAAGTGGGGGGCTGGCCTGATATAAGTGACCAAACCCTGGACTTGATGGTGCTTGTGTGACCCTGTTTTGAAGGTAGCACAAAAAGTCAGGGTTACCAAATTTTGATTGACCTTTCTTCCCCTGAAAATTAGATCACTCTTACAAACCCCCTGGTTTACTCAGCCAGGATACTATGGATAACCGACACATTTTTTTCCTTCAAGTCCAGCCCCTGGACCCCTCTTGGCTTATCCATTGTCTGTTCTTAGATTGGATGTCCTATCTCTGTCCCAGATAGCAGTCAGTGTTCAATCAGAGAAAAAACCCCACCACAACCAGGAGTGCTGTATAATAGGGGACTTATGATAGGCACTAAACCATTTGGGGAGCTGGTTAAATAGTCTAGTAAGACTGGTCCTGAAGGCTGCAGGGCGGGGACTCTGGAAGTGAAGTTGAAGAGGGATATGAAGGGGGAGGGGGCAAGGACAAAGTGGAACCCACAAGCATGAAGAGAGAATCAACGAACAGATTGCAACCCACATATGTCTTTCAAAAAGCCTCCAAATTTAAGGAAATGGGTGTCCCATCAGAAAAGCCAGAGCCTACCACAATGGAACCAAACACACGCTTGGCCCAGGACTCAGAAGATGAAAGAGGCTTCAGTGAGAACTGGAGTGGCAGTGAGTCCAGTGGCTGTCCATGCCAACAAGGTAGCCAGCAGATGAGAGCAACAGGAAGATGAGCTGTGACAGTGCCTCACACCCTGCATCAATCCACATAGAAGAAATTTTGCAGCTATTTCACTTCTGCCTTCCAACTTCCATACTAGATGTCTCCTGCAGCCCATGCCAACCAGGAACTTCAGGGAGGGGAATTACAGGAAACGTAGTTCCAGTGTAACTACATTACTACAATCCAAACTCACATACTTAGAATGAGGACAACCTATAGCTGGGGAAGCTCCACCATTCTTTCACTGGCTTTCAAAATCTAAGGGGAAAAAAATCCCCTGTCCAGGAAATTTCTCTTTAATACTTACTTTGTGTTTTATTTTTTAAATTAAAAATAAATCCCCCCGATGTAGTGTGTCATTTTTTGTTTTGTTTTGTTTTCAATTACAGTTCTTGTTCAATATTATTTTGTATTAGTTTCAGGGTTACAGCATAGTGGTTAGATAATAAAATAATTTCCTCTTGATATTTCCAGTACCCACCTGGCACCATACATAGTTATTGCAATGTTATTTACTATATTCCTTATGTTGTCATCCCCATGACTATTTTGTAACTGCCAATTTGTACTCCTTTAATTCCTTCACCTTTTTCATCTAGTTGCCCAAACTCCCTCCCCTCAGGCAACCATCAGACTGTTTTCTGTGTCTATGAATCTGTTTCAGTTTTGTTTATTTGTTTATTTTGTTCATCACTCTATTCATAAGGACTGTAAAATCATAAGGTATTTCTATTTCTTAAACAGGTTCATCCATGCTGTAACAAATAGTAAAATTTTATTCTTTTTTTATGGCTGACTAATACTCCATTATATATGTTTTTTTAATCCACTTGGCTATTGATGGACATATGGATTGCTTCCATAGCTTGGCTACTGTAAATAATACTTCAATGAACATATGGGTGCATATATTCTTTCAAATTATGTTTTGAGTTTCTTTGGATATATTCGCAGAAGTAGAATCACTGGGTCATAAGGCAGTTCCATTTTTAAGTTTTTGAGGACTCTCAATGCTGTTTTTCACAGTGGCTGCCCCAATCGGCATGAATGCACAAGGGCTCCCTTTTTTCACATCCTCACCCACATGTATTTGTTGATTTAGTGATGACAACTGTTTTGACAGGTGTAGGTGATATATCACTGTGAGAGCCAAACAACTTGGTCTCTGATACCCCTTGAGTTTGCCCTAAAGAGCCCTTCAAGAAGGTATACACCACAAGCCCAGCATCTGACTCTTCTATAGGGCATGGGCTTGGCTCGGTGAGGTGACAGGGTGTTGAGAGGATGTAGTTAGTGCATTGCCCCAGGCTGATGCTGTTTGGAGGGTAATGCTAGACCCAGGAATGATGGCATCTGCTGGCATGGGAGAGGGACCTAGTGCAGGACCCCTGAGGCTCTCCCTTTAGTTCTCTCCCATGAGCCACACAACCCAGTTTGTTCTTCCACAGTTCCTGTCCACTCAGATCTGCTTTCCCTCTGCCAGAGCCCGGGATAAGTGGCTGCAAACAAGAATTTGTGTACTGGCCCTTTAAGAGGGTTTCTGACTTTCCAGCAGACTACCATCTCTCCCTGTCAGATAGAATCCCTGATGATTTTCACAGCCAGATGTTATGTGGACATCTCTTTCCAGCTCTGGTGTGCTGGGCTAGGGAGCCTTGCATGAACTGCATGCTCCTCAGGGGAGACCTTTGCTCCTGAGGTATTCCTTTGCATTCTCAACTGCTGCATGTAGGTGCAGGGGCCCTTTCTACTTGTGTTGGTGTGGCTTCTTCTGTAAATCCTTGCCTCTAAGACTTCTGTTCAGCTAGTCTTTAGTCAGTTACTCAGGTTGATTGTTCTATAATTTACTTGTAATTCCAGTTTGAACCTGGGAAGAGGTGAGTGTAAGTTCCATCTACTCTGCCACCATCTTGAATTCCCTTTGTGTTTTATTTAGAGTCTCTGGGCTGGACACCTGGGTGGATCCTTTAATATCACCCACACCCTGTAAACGTGAGCCTTTCTTTCCAGATGCAGGTTGTTATCACAATCAAGAGTCAATTATGATGAACGGAGAATCCCTGACAGTCATCAGGGATTTTGATGAGTTTGGGAAGTGCAGCTAATTTTTTTAGGATCTTAATTATATAAGTATTATATTTCAAGATATATGTTTCTTTAAGCTCTGGATAGTGTCTTTTGAATATGCCACAGCTACATGGCATAACATAAATGACAGTGTAATTATGTCTCCCAATCTGACCTCCAGAGTAGGTCTAGGTGCAGGGCTGCTTTTATTTATTTATTTATTTATTTATTTATTTATTTATTTATTTAATTTATTTTTTTTTAAATTTTATTTAGTTATTTTTCAAGTACAGTTTTTTGTCTATTTTTCCCATCCCAGCCTCCCCCGCCCCTTGCTCCCCACCTCCCTCCCATTTCCACCCCCCTTAGTTCTCCTCCCTGTGTCCTTCCTATTTGTTCCTCCAAATCCCTCCCCCATTTTCCCCTTAACTTCCCTTCCTACTCCCCTCTGGTCACTATCCCTTGTTCTCTATTTCAGTGTCTTTGGTTTTTGTTTGTTTTTTTTTCTGCTTGTTTGTTTGTTTTGTTGTTTAGCTTCCTGTTAAAGGTGAGATCATATGGTATTTGTCTTTCAACCCCTGGCTTATTTCACTCAGCATAATGCTTTCCAGTTCCATCCATGTTGTTGCAAATGGTAGGAGCTCCTTCTTTCTCTCTGCAGCATAGAATTCCATTGTGTATATGTACCACAATTTTTGGATCCATTCATTTACTGATGGGCACCTAGGTTGCTTCCAACTCTTGGCTATTGTAAATTGTGCTGCTATGAACATTGTGGTGCATAGGTTCTTTGATATTGATGTTTTAGGATTCTTAGGATATAATCCCAGCAATGGAATTGCTGGGTCAAAAGGCAGGTCGATTTTTATTTTTCTGAGAAAATTCCATACTGTTTTCCATAATGGTTGTACCAGTCTGCACTCCCACCAACAGTGAACTAAGGACCCCTTTTCCCCACAACCCCTCCAACATTTGTTGTTTGTTGCTTTGTTTATGATAGCCATCCTGACTGGTGTAAAGTGGTATCTCATTGTGGTTTTAATTTGCATCTCTCTGATAGCTAATGATATTGAGCATCTCTTCATGTGTCTCTGAATGTTCTGTATGTCCTCCTTGGAGAAGTGTTTGCTCAAGTCCTTTCCCCATTTTCTAATTGGGTTGCTTGTCTTCTTAGAGTGGAGTCGTGTAAGTTCTTTGTATATTTTAGAGATTAAACCTTTGTCTGAGGTATCATTGGCAAATATGTTTTTCCATACAGTTGGTTGTCTTGCTAATTTAATACTGTTTTCTTTAGCCATGCAGAAGCTTTTAATTTTGATGAGATCCCATTTGTTTATTCTTTCCTTTACATTCCTTACTCTAGGGGACATATCAGTAAAGAAGTTGCTGCGTGGAATATCTGAGATTTTCTTGCCAATGTTCTCCTCTAGGACTTTAATGGTGTTATGACTTACATTTAAGTCTTTTATCCACCTTGAATTTATTTTGGTGTATGGTGTAAGTCTGTGCTCAAGTTTCATTTTTTTGCATGTAGCTGTCCAGTTCTCCCAACACCATTTGTTGAAGAGGCTATCGTTACTCCATTTTATGTTACTGCCCCCTTTGTCAAATATTAATTGACTGTAGAGAGTTGGGTTGATTTCTGGGCTCTCTGTTCTGTTCCATTGGTCTATGTGCCTGTTTTTATGCCAGTACCAGGCTGTTTTGATTACAGTGGCCTTGTAATACAGTTTGATATCAGGTATTGTGATCCCTCCTACTTTGTTCTTCTTTCTCAAAAGAGCAGCTGCTATCCGGGCTTGTTTATGGTTCCATATAAATATTTGAAGTGTTTGTTCTATGTCTGTGAAATATGCCATTGGTACTTTAATAGGTATTGCATTGAATCTGTATATTGCTTTGGGTAGTATGGACATTTTGATGATGTTAATTCTTCCAATCCATGAACAAGGTATATGTTTCCATTTGTTTGTGTCTTCCTTGATTTCGTTCTTCAGGGCTGTGTAGTTTTCTGCATACAGGTTTTTTACCTCCTTAGTTAGGTTTATTCCCAGATATTTTATTTTTCTTTTTGCTATATCAAATGGGATTTTTCTCTTTATTTCTGCTTCTGCTGATTCACTGTTGGTATACAAAAATGCCTTTGATTTCTGGATATTGACTTTGTAACCAGCTGTTTTGCCAAACTCATTAATTAGTTTGAGCAGTTTTTGTGTAGAGTCTATAGGATTTTCCATGTACACTATCATGTCATCTGCAAACAGTGACAGTTTTGCTTCCTCCTTTCCTATTTGGATGCCTTTTATTTCCTTTTCTTGCCTGATTGCTGTGGCTAAAACTTCCAATACTATATTGAATAGAAGTGGTGAAAGTGGACAACCTTGTCTTGTTCCTGATCTTAGTGGAAAAGCTTTTAGTTTTTGCCCATTGAGTATGATATTGGCTGTAGGTCTCTCATATATGGCCTTTATTATTTTGAGAAATGCTCCCTGTATTCCCACTTTGCTGAGTGTTTTTTATCATAAATGGGTGTTGTACCCTATCGAAAGCTTTTTCCGCATCTATTGATATGATCATGTGATTTTTGTCTTTGCTTTTGTTTATGTGATGTATTACATTTACTGATTTGCGAATATTGAACCATCCTTACATCCCTGGGATGAATCCTACTTGATCATGGTGTATGATCCTTTTGATATATTCTTGGATGCGATTTGCCAATATTTTGTTGAGGATTTTAGCATCTATGTTCATCAGCGATATTGGCCTGAAGTTTTCTTTCTTTGTTGTGTCTCTATCTGGTTTTGGAATTAAGATGATGCTGGCTTCATAAAAAGAATTTGGGAGTTTTCCATCCTTCTGGATTTTTTGAAATAGTCTGTGGAGAATAGGGGTTAGCTCTTCCTTAAATGCTTTATAGAATTCTCCTGTGAAACCATCTGGTCCAGGGGTTTTGTGTGATGGGAGTTTTTTGATTACTGCTTCAATTTCTTTTGCTGTTATTGGTGTATTTAGATTTTCTGCTTCTTTTTCACTGAGTTTTGGAAGATTGTATTTTTCTAGAAATGTGTCCATTTCCCCTAGGTTTTCAAATTTCTTGGCATACAGTTCTTCATAGTAATTTCTTACAATCTCTTCTATTTCTGTGGTATCAGTTGTAATCTCTCCTTTTTCATTTCTGATTGTGTTTATTTGTGTCCTCTCTCTTCTTTTCTTGATGAGCCTACTTAAAGGCTTGTCTATTTTGTTTATCTTCTCAAAGAACCAACTCCTGGATTCATTGATCCTTAAAATTGTGCTTTTAGTTTCTATGTCATTTAATTCTGCTCTAATCTTGGTTATTTCCTTCCTTCTGCTTGCTCTGGGCTGTCTTTGTTGTTGTTCCTCGAGTTCTTGCAGGCGTAGGGTTAGGTTGTTTGTTTGAAATGTTTCTATTTTCTTTAGGTAGGCCTGTATTGCTATAAACTTCCCTCTCAGGACTGCCTTCGCTGTGTCCCATAAGTTTTGGGTTGTTGTGAGATCATTTTCATTTGTTTCCAGGAACTTTTTGATTTCTTCCCTAATTTCATTCTTGACCCATTCGTTGTTTAATAGCATACCATTCAGTCTCCATGTTTTGGGGTGCTTTGGGTTTTTTTCTTTGGGGTCGGTTTCTAATTTCAGTCCCTTGTGGTCAGAGAAGATGCTTGGTATGATTTCAATTTTCTTGAATTTTTTGAGGCTCATTTTGTGTCCTATCATGTGGTCTATCTTTGAAAATGTTCCATGTGCATTTGAAAAGAATGTGTATTTAGCTTCTTTGGGATGAAGGGCTCTATATATATCAGTTAAGTCCATTTCATCTAGGGTGTTGTTTAATGCCACAATATCTTTGTTGATAATTTGTTTGGAAGACCTGTCCATTTTTGATAGTGGGGTGTTCAAATCCCCTACTATGATTGTGTTGCTGTCAATATCTTTCTTGAAGTCCTCTAAGATTTTCTTGATATATTTGGGTGCCCCCTATGTTTGGTGCATATATGTTTACAATGTTAATGTCTTCTTGGTGGATTCTTCCCTTGAGTATAATGAAATGACCTTCTGGGTCTCTCTTTATAGCCTTTTTTTTGAAGTCTATTTTGTCTGATATGAGAATTGCTACCCCAGCTTTTTTTTCTTGTCCGTTTGCTTGGAGAACTTGTTTCCTGCCTTTCACTTTTAGTCTGTGATGGTCTTTTGTCCTGAGGTGAGTCTCTTGTAGGCAGCATATGTGTGGGTCATGGTTTCTTATCCATTGAGCTGCTCTGTGTCTTTTGATTGGAGAATTTAATCCATTTACGTTTAAGGTTATTATTGATAGGTACTTATTCATTACCATTTTTGTACCTGTGTTCCTCTCTGTCTCCCTGTTATCCTTCCTTCCCTTAAAGCAGTCCTTTTAGTATTTCTTGTAGAGCTGGTTTGGTGGAGGCATATTCTTTTAGACTTCTTTTTGTCTTGGAAGCTCTTTATTTGGCCATCTATCTTGATTGAGAGCCTTGCTGGGTAAAGTAGCCTTGGTTGTAGGCCTCTGGTTCTCATTACTTGAAATATTTCTTGCCATTCTCTTCTTGCTTGAAGTGTTTCCATTGAGAAGTCAGTAGCTAACCTTATTGGGGCTCCCTTGTATGTTATTTTTTTCTCCCTTGCTGCCTTTAAGATTCTCTCTTTGTCTTGGAATTTTGCCATTTTGATGATGATGTGTCTTGAAGTGGGCCTCCTTGGGTTCCTCTTGGTTGGGACTCTCTGTGATTCCTGGATTTGTGAGACTTTTTCTCTTATCAAATTAAGAAAATTTTCTCTCATTACTCGTTCAAATACGTTTTCTATCCCTTGTTCTTCTTCTTCTCCTTCTGGTATTCCTATTATTCGGATATTATTACGTTTCATATTGTCTTGCATTTCTCTTAATCCCTCTTCATTCTTTCTGAGCCTCTTTTCATTTTCTTGCTCTTTCTGTGAGATGCTTTCTACCTTGTCCTCCAACTCACTAATCCTATCCTCCGCTTCATCTATCCTACTTTGGAAACTTTCTACTGTGTACTTCAATTCGGAAATTGTATTCTTCATTTCCTCTTGTCTCTTGCTGATAGTTTCCATTTCCTTTTTGATGTTGCTGTAGTTTGCAGAGAGATCATTATAGTTCCCCTGTAGTTTCTGGTAGTTCACTGTGAGCTCTTTGAACTTCATAATAACCAGTGCTTTGAATTCACTGTCTGATAGTTGATCAGCGTCTATTTCATCTAACATTCTTTCTGAAGTTTCTGCTTTTTCTTTCATTTGGGGATTGTTTCTTTGTCTTCCCATTGTTTGAGACTCTTCTTGTTAGTCTCTGCTTCCAAAATTGATCTGTTCTGAAACACTTGTTTTATGGTGTAAACTTCTGTGGTATGATGCTTGTGAAGTTCAGTGGTGCAGACTCCTTGAAGTTTCTTGATGTTCTTAGTCTCCACCTGCACTCACGCTGGTCCTCGCGCTGGTCCCTGCGTTGGTCCCCTACCACTGCTGAATGTCCCGACTCTAGTAGCTGCCTCCTCAAGCACCCAGGCCTGTTACTACGTCAGTGGCACAGAGGCTGGGAATGTCCCGGCTCCCGTATCTGGCTCTCTCTGCCACCCAGGGCCGTCACAGGGGCTTGGAGTGTCCCGGTTTCAGTACCTGACTCCCCGGCGTCTAGTCCTGTCTCTATGGCAGTGGCACAGAGGCTTAGAAACTCCCAACTCCCGTACCTGATTCCCCAGTGTCCAATCCCTTCGCTATGGCAGCAGAATAGGGGCTGAGACAGTCCCAGATCCCGTAGAGGGATCCTCTGCCACCCAGGGCTGTCTCAGGGGTTTGGAGTGTCCAGGCTTCCGTACCTGACTCCCCGGTGTCCAGTCCCGTGGCTATGGCAGCGGCACAGGATTTGAGAGCTTCCGGGCTCCCGTAGCTGGCTCCTCTACTGCATTGCATCACAGGGGTTTGGAGAGTCCCAGCTTCCGTACCTGACTCCCCGGTGTCCAGTCCCGTCGCTATGGCAGCGGCACAGGATTTGAGAGCTTCCCGGCTCCCGTAGCTGGCTCCACTGCTGCGTCACAGGGGTTTGGAGAGTCCCGGCTTCAGTACCTGACTCCCTGGCGTGCAGTCTCGTTGCTATGGCAGTGCGCGAACTTCCCGGCTCCCATAGCTGGCTCTCAGGGTCCAGGCCTGTCTCTATGGCAGCGTCACAGGGGCCTTTGGTGTCCCAGCTCCTGCAACTGACCCTTCCGTTGCCCAGGCCTGTAGCTTTGGCATCGGCACCAGGGTGTCCCCTCTCCGGTTCCTGACTCCTCTGTCTCCCAGGACCGTCACAGGGGCTTGGAGTGTCCGGCTTCCGTACCTGACTCCCCAGCTCCCAGGCCTGTTGCTCTGGCGGCAGCACAGGGGCCTCGTGAGACCCAGCTCCAGTAGCTGACTCTGCCGCCGTCTGGTGTTTCAGTGTCGGTCACAATCTCTGGTCTTTTAATTTCATAAATGCTGGGTAACCGATGGTTTATTGTGCTGTTTCTCTGTAGATCTGCCAGGATTTTCACCCATGAGTACAGGAGCTAGTATCAGCTCCATCTTACTCCGTCGCCATCTTCCCAGCATCCCCCTTATTTAAATATTCTAACAACTGGAGGTAGTATAGCCTTGGTCAGTGGTTGTCAAACTTTGGCCTGTGCATGAACCACCTGGAGGATTGGCCAAAACTCTGCTGGTGCCCATACTCAGAGATCCTGACTCTGAAGGTCTAGTGTGGAGTCCAAGAACTTGCAGTTCTATCAAGTTTCCAAGTTTCCAGGTAATGATGGTGCTGGTCTCATGCCATACTTTGAGAACTACTGGCCTTGTGGTTAAGATCACAGGCTTCTAGGCCAGACTCCATGAGTTGGGCTCCCAATTCAACATCTGTTTACTATGTAACTTTGGCCAAATTATGCAATATCCTCATGCTTCAGTTTCTTTATGTGTAAAATGGGGATTATAATTGTTCCTACTTTGGGGGGTTACAGTGAGGATTGAATAAATTAATCCCCATAAAATATGGATACTGCATGTATCCATAAGTTACTTTATTCATAAATACTTTATCCATATAAAATATGGATACAGAATATAGTAAAACACTCCAATATTTGCTATTATTTTAATTTAGAATATGTTTTGTGAGTCACTCATTATGTAGCAAATGCATATTATAAGATATCCCAGATCCACAGATATTTCACACCCATGTTTGTCCCTTTATAGTTCTCTAATGATGATCATGGAGCTTGGAAATATCTAGCAAATGCATTATGAAAAAAGCATTATAATAAAGATATAGCAAAATATATTAATGGAAAAGCTAACTTCACCAAAGTTTGAGTTTAATTTCCTGGTTGAACAGAGAATGGCAATGCTACCCAGGAATTGTACAGGAAAGTATTGCTCTGACCCTCCTCCCTACCTGCCTTCCCACCTCCAGCAAAAGACAGCCTGTGTTGCACTTTGAACCTCTTTTTCTGGATCTCAGACTAACCTGAGCTGTGACTCTAAACAGGATCCAGTGTCCCTCTGAGTCTCAGTTTACCCTGTGTAAAATGGGGACAGTAAAATGGGGCCTCTCTGAAGTCATCAGTCTTGACAGCTGGGGGCTCCAAGTCCAGGCTGTGTCACAGCAGGTAGGGCCATCTGAGCTCCCTAGGGAACTCCAGCTGCAAGAATTCAGGATGCATAGGCCAGTGCCAGTCTGGCCAAGACCAATACAGTGTCCTCTGGACACTTACATCCTGTTTACCGATGTAAGAGATGTAAAACATTGTCTGCTACATTAAAACAAACCAGAATGTATCAGGATATTCAGCAAAGTCACATCAATTTTCAACATAAAACTGATGATGTCAACTAAATTGCATGCCTCAGAAGATTTTTTCAGGTACCACCTGTCCACTCTCTTCTGTCTTTATGGTACTTTGGTGGATACTGTGCCTTTGAGCAAGTGTTTTGTTTAATCAAAATCTAATGGGTTTTGTTCAACAGAAATTTCTTTTGGAGAGGGATGTTCTGGTGCCCTCTGGTGACTTATCCCAAGAAAGGCAAAACTCAGTCTATAACACCTTTGTTTCAACCTTTTACATCAAATAATCCAGTTTTTGCCTTTTGAGTCCTGTATTACTTGCTTTTGGATTATTGCTTTTACAGTTAACTCTGTGATCCTTCAAGTAGCAGCTATGAAATTCTGTGTTGGTAATATGGACTCCAGACAAGCTCAGAATGGAAGCACTAATAAGCTACCTTGGTGGAACTGCCAAGTCTCTGGTATTGGTGATGGCTGTCAGTCCTAGCAGGGAAAGGGAACAGTCTGCTAGGAGCCCCACATTTTCTGGGCTGGCAGTCCAGGTGGCTGGCAATCCAGGTATCTGTTGCCCTCAACCCCCCTGCCCTTTTCTCTACCTCCCACCTCCATGGTTTTACTTCAGTTCTTGTTTGAGATGGCAGTTCCTCACAGGCTGGTTCCTCTTAGGGCCCTGACATGCAGTAACTGAGGACTGAACAGCTCTTGATTCTTGTGCCTAATTCTTGTGTTGCTAGAAATACCAGTATTTCTCTAAGGACCAACTTCATCAGAATCTTCAAAAACACTGCTTATATATCCAGACTCCTTGTATCCAGCCCCAGAATTGATGTATTAGAATCTCTGAAGGTGGAGATGAGAGCTGTGCATTTTAAATATCCCTAGGCAATTGTTAGGCAAGCCAAGATTTAGATATTGCTTCATAGATCTCTGACTCATCATCATGATATCCTCTGTCCACATAACAAGTGTGGGCCACTTTCCCACCTCATTGCCAACAGAATTCTTAAATCTGCACACCAGCCAGGGTACACAAGCTGAACTTCCTGGCTCCCATCCCAGGAAACACATCATAGAGTAAATTTCCCATCTCTTTCCTGAACCCATTTTTGCTCCCATCAGGCTATTTTTTTATTTACTTATTTTTTAACTACAGCATTCTGTCTTTTACTCCCATCCCAGCCCACCCCCCCATGCCCCCCACCTCCCTCCCATTTCCACCCTCCTTAGTTGTTGTCCATGTGTCCTTTATACTAATTCCTGTAAATCCTTCCCCTTTTCCCCCTGAAATTCCCTCCCCTCTCCCCTCCAATCACTGTCCCCCTGTTCTCTATTTCAGTGTCGTTTTTATTTTGCTTGCTTGTTTGTTTTGTTGTTTAGCTTCCTGTTAAAGGTGAGATCATATGGTATTTGTCTTTCACCACCTAGCTTATTTCACTCAGCATAATGCTTTTCAGTTCCATCCATGATGTTGCAAAGAGTAGTAGCTAGTAACTCCTTCTTTCTTTCTGCTACATAGAATTCCATTGTGTAAATGTACCATAATTTTTTGATCCATTCATTTACTGATGGGCACCTAGGTTGCTTCCAGCTCTTGGCTATTATAAATTGTGCTGCTATGAACATTGGGGTGGATAGGTTCTTTTGGATTGGTGTTTTAGGGTTCTTAGGATATAGTCCCAGCAATGGAATTGCTGGGTCATAAGGCAGGTCCATTTTTAGTTTTCTTAGAAAATTCTATACTGTTTTCCATAATGGTTGTACCAGTCTGCATTCCCACCAACAGTGACCATCAGGCTATTATATTGCATCTGATATATACATATTCCTAGAACCATTTATATTTAGGGAAAATAAAAGCTACTTACCAAAACAATTATGTTGTGTTTTGGTAACTTTGCTCAGATGAGACATCCTTTGTCTTTCTTTATGTCTATCAGTCTGTCTTTCTGTCTGTGGTAGGAATGGCACTTAACAGGAATTACTTCAAAGTGAGAGTTTGTTAGTTAGAGAGAAACAGTTCAGGAACCTGAAATCCACACTAGGGTTCAGGGGTTCAGTGATGGGAAAGATAGTAAAGTCCAGCCTCTTTCCCAGGGCAAGAATCCCTTCCCTACATGTTCACTCAGGGGGCATTATCTCAGATACCAACTTCTGCAGCTGTCTGCCCTTCAACCTGTGTTCAGGTATATTTTATCTAAGCACCCAAGTGCTTCCTCACCCAGCAAGGCTCACAAAAGAGGCAAAGAACAAAATAGTCTATAAGCCCACTAACACTGGTCAGTAATGCTACAAATGCTGCTACTCACAGACTCTAGAGCAGGGCTGTCTGCCACTGTAGCCACAGACCACATGTGGTCATTGAGCTTTTGAAATGTGGCTCATATAGAGTGTGCTGTATGTGTGAAACACACACCAGATCCTGGAGACATAGTAAGATAACTCATTACTAATTATATATTTGAAATGATAATATTCTGGTTACATTGGGTTCTATAGAACATATTACTAAAATTTATTTTACTTGTCCATTTGAACTTTTCAAATTTAGCTACTAGTACACAACTTAAAATTTTTTAACATGGCTCAGACCCTATTGGTCTAAACCTGTGGTATTTGCCTAATGTTCTCTACTGTGATGAAATTTGGGGGGCTGAAACAATTCCCCAGACTATGTGATCTGTCTGGTTCTTCTTAGATCTTATCCTTCTGGCTAGCCCTATCCTATTGGCCATCGAGTTGTGTGTTACATGATAGGCCTTGTAAGAATGCCCCAGGTTGCTCATTCATTGCTATATAACTGTCACTGTTAGAAGATTCAGTCTTACATATAAGCCAAAATATGGTTCCCTGGAACAGCTTTCTATGAGAATGAATGAGTCATGGTTAATGACTAGATAGTAACAAATTTATGCCATTTATTTAACCATTTCTCTATTGCTTGGTATTTAGTTCTCTATTGCTAGTCCACTTTCAGGTTTCTAAACATTGTATTATGATAACCATCCATACACTTAAATCTTTATATATGTGTTAAACAATTTCCTTTAGATGAATTCTTAATAATATATTTAAAACTCTTGACTCCATTCTTTGTAAAGCTACATGAACAACATAAAATATATTTTACCTTCATAATTCTAATAAAAATGTAACTTTTGTTAAAAATTTTACATTAAAATGATTTAAAATAAGTAAAAAAATGATAATTTATTGTTTTTCTTTTCTGTAGTGGTATGATACTTTAACTTTGTTAATTTATTTAGAACTTAATTTCATCTCAAGCTCCTTTTCTGTTAATGGTAGAAGTTAAGTAGAATTCAATTGCTAGTTTTTACATACATGTTTTCTTTGAGAGGTGCTGTATGCATTTGCCACAAAAAGGTACCATGCAATGTGCATTTTTCTATGCCTTCAATATCGTATTTTTCTTAGTGTTTGATCTTTAATTTTACTCTTCAATCATAGTTTATATTCAATATTATTTTTATTAGTTTCAGGTGTATAGCATACTGATTAGAAAATCATATACTTTTCAAAGTTTTTCTCCTGATATTTCAAGTACCCACCAAGCACCATACATAGTTACTACAATATTATTGTCTATATTACCTATGCTGTACTCTACATCATCATGACAATTTTGTGACTACAAATTTGTAGTTCTTAATCTATTCAGCTTTACCACCCAGTCTCCTAAACTCCTACCCTCAGGCAACTATCAGTCTATTCTCTGTATCTGGGAGTCTGTTTCTATTTTGTTTGTTCATTTATTTTGCTGTTTAGATTCCATATATCATTGAAGTCATATGGTATTTGTCTTTCTCTGTCTGGTTTATTTCACTTAGCACAATACCCTGTAGTTACTGAATGGTAAGAATTCATTCTTATTCAAGGCCAGGTAATATTTTGTTGTATATATGTATCACCAATTTATTTATTTATTTATTTATTTATTTATTTACTTCCTTCCTTCCTTCTTTCTTTCTTTCCTTCTCTCTCCCTTCCTTCCTTTCCTACTTCCTTCCCTTCCTTCCTTCTTTTTTTTTTTTCTGCAAAAAGCTTTATTATTTCCATTTGGTCCAATGCATGGGAGAGGGTTCCAGGTGAGGCTCCAGGTGGGGTTTCATGGTGAGGCTCAGGCAAAAGCCAGACACCAGGGAAATACAGAGGAGCCCCTCAAGGGGCTCTAGGCTGCAAAGGCTTTCTAGCCATGCTTAAGGGTGAGCCTTTCAAAGAGGTACTCATACCTTCCAGTCTGGGGATCACCCAGCCTGTGGATGTTAGTCAGGTGGTTGCTCATCTTCTTGAGGAG
Source organism: Artibeus jamaicensis (assembly GCF_021234435.1). Lineage (NCBI taxonomy): Eukaryota > Metazoa > Chordata > Mammalia > Chiroptera > Phyllostomidae > Artibeus > Artibeus jamaicensis. The sequence continues at coordinate 13,536,134 of NW_026521717.1, read as the reverse complement.
TTTCACTTCTTCATCCAGGAAATGGTTCTCCAGGAAGTCACAGAGATGAGGATCTCTGTGGGTAGGAGCCAGGGTATGCAGATCTAAAAGGGCCTGGTTCAGGGTCTTCTCCAAGGCCAAGACTGCTTCCATGATGTCCTGAGTTTTACTCCACTCATCTTAGGAAGGCTTCGCCATGTCCTAGAGAAGAATGCAGCCACCACACTGCTTTTTCAGCTTTATGAAACACTCAGAGTCCTCACACTTCCCCTCAGCTAACTCTCGGAAGAATAAGCCTATGCCCAGCTGAGCCACAATGTCCCAGTTGAAATAGAAACCCAGAGAGATGTAGATGTAGGAGGCCCATAAATGCAGGTTGGCCAAGCAGTTGACAGCAGCCTCCACCTCGGTGGAATAATTTTGGCGAATTTGGGAGCTCATGGTTGTTTGGCAATGAAGAATTAAGGTCCAAAAAACGGTGCCAGCTGGTCTCAGAGGCTGAGGAAGGCTGAGGTGGTTTTGAAGATGGTGACTAGAAAAGAAGATAGAGGGTAGTTGGAAAGAAGGGGCATCCCTAGGTCTGTTCCATCCAAACCCTGTTGAAGCAAGAGAGAGATCCCAGGGCTGCTGAGGGCACTGTCCAATTTTTAAAGTATATTTTATTGATTATGCTATTACAGTTGTTCCATTTTTTTCTCCCCTTTACTCCCCTCCACCCTGCACACCTTTTCCCACCAGCATCCTCCCTGCTTAGTTGATGTCCATGGGTCATACAATATGTTCTTCAGCTTCTCCATTTCCTACACTATTCTTAACTTGCCCCTGTATATTTTGTGCCTACTATTTATGCTTCTTATTCCCTGTACCTTTTCCCACATTCTCCTCCAAACCCCTCCCCACTGATAACCTTTCATGTGATGTCCACCTCTGTGATTATTTATGCTCCTCTTCTAGTTATTTACTTACTTTGTTTTGATTTTTGTTCTTGTTTTTAGGTTTAGTTGTTGATAGTTCTGAGTTTGTTATCATTTTACTGTTCATAGTTTTATCCTTTTTTTTTCATAGATAAGTCCCTTTAACATTTCATACAATAAGGGCTTGGTGATGATGAACCTCTCTAACTTGACCTTGCCTTGGAAGCACTTTGTCTGCTCTTCCATTCTGAATGATAGCTTTGCTGGATAGAGTAATCTTGGATGTAGGTCCTTATCTTTCATGAATTTGAATACTTCTTTCCAGGCCCTTCTTGTCTGTAAGGTTTCTTTTGAGAAATCAGCTGACAGTCTGATAGGAACTCCTTTGTAGGTAACTGTCTCCTTTTACTGCTTTTTAGATTCTCTCCTATCTTTAATCTTGGGTAATGTAATTATGATGTGCCTTTAATCTTGGGTAATGTAATTATGGTGTGCCTATGGTGCGTGCTTCTTTGGGCCCAATCTCTTTGGGACTCTGAGCTTCCTGGACTTCCTAGAAGTCCATTTCCTTTGCCAGACTGGGGAAGTTCTCCTTCATTATGTTTTTGAATAAGTTTTTGATTTCTTGCTTTTCTTCTCTTCCTTCTGACACCCCTATGATTTGGAGGTTGGAATGTTTAAAGTTGTCCTGGTGGTTCCTAAACCTCTCTCATTTTTAAAAAAAATTTTTGTTTCTTCATTCTGTTCTGGTTGACTGTTTATTTCTTCCTTCTGCTCCAAACCATTGATTTGAGTCCTGGTTTCCTTCTTGTCACTGTTGGTTCCCTGTATATTTTCCTTTATTTCACTTTTCATAGCCTTCATTTTTTCCTCTATTTTGCAGATACTCAACCAATTTTTTTTAGGGGTGATGAAAAAGTTTATTATTATGTTTGATGGTTAAGGGGTTTACATGAATGTCAAAACTTATCTAATTATACAGTTTCAATATGGATAAATTATTGCATGTTGTTTGTACCTTATTAAAACTTGAAAAATAGGTGCAAATTAAAGGCTGGATTTCTTACCCTTTAGAAAATCAGGTTTGGCAACTGAACTGACTCCACATCTTCTCTCCTCATGAGGCAGACACTTGCCTGAGTGGCAGCAAAAATAGGTGAGCACTGAAGGGTGTTTCACTTTACTCACAGGAATGCTGACTAGGTCACAAATACTGAACTGAGATCTCCTTTCTTGTGTTTCTGCACAGTGGTGACCTTACGTGAACAGCCCAGAGGGGCCACAGAAACCCACAAAACCTTTACATTTTCTCTGACAGGACCCTTAGCTACACAAGATACATAGTTCCTGGAGGGCCTGAGAACATCTGTACCTGCTCATCCTTCTCAGCTATAGGTACTAAACATTGTGGACCTTTCAGAGGAGGTCCACAAATAAATAAAGGTAGAGCCTGCTAACCAGTTTATGGCAGTTTCCTGCACTCTATTAATCCAGTGTTCCTGTAACAACAATCATTCTCCTGGACCCTATAATCTTAAAACCAGTGACGTTATCCCACAGAATTCAGGACATCAGGGCCCATGGCTCCACTGCAGGACCCGTGGGATAGATGTCCTCTCACCAGTGCAGAGCACAACACAATAGCCCCTGTGAACAAGAAAACAAGTTCACACTGCTCTTAGAGGTTGTCACAAGGACGCCCTCTTCAGGTTGAACTCTGAACCGACAAAAGTCATGGCATCCAAGCCGCAAAATAGGAGCCCAAAGCTCTGCAGTCTTTCCTTAAAGGCTCTGAGCAGCAATGCAAACTAGGCCAAACCAGAAGAGGTATATTCTACCATCATATTATATATACACTCTGAGACACACAGTTTGGGATCCCAACCAAAGCTGTTCACCCCTGCATTCTAACAAACCCAGTTAATTTCAAAGCACCCTGAACAGTGACTAGAACCCCCAAGATTAAAGACCTTCACTGTCATACAAAAAAGAACAATGATAGGCACAGTTCCTGGGTTGGTGACTTGGAGGCTGGAAAATGCCATCACAGAAGTCACGTGAAACCAACAATACCCCTGAAAAATGTAGTCCCAACAGTGCCCTAGGCCAAAACTGGGTAAGATCCATGCACTAACTCATCAGAGAAGGAAAAACTAGGTAATGAGTTAAGTGCTCAGGTTATTAGCGAATCATTCTGCAAATGAGAGCACACTGGGGCTTACTCCCTGAACATTTTGGGATGGATAAATGTTGCACACTGTGGGCTCCAGCCAGGAGGTAGAGATGAAATGGCTTCTGTTACAAACTGCCAGTGACATAAATCTGGCCATGGCCCTGGGCAGGTAAAAAAAGGGCAATGCTATTCCCACATACCTGAAATTTATATTGATGTTTACATGTATGAGGGAGGCTCAATACAGGCAAATGGCACCTTCCTAAGGGACCTCCTCCAGTGATGGCTCACTGAAGATATAGTATATACTTGTGCAGTTAAGGCAGCTCTTCCATTTTAAATCTGTGGTATCCAATACGGCAAGTCCTTTGACTGAATGCCTTCTCATATTCACTGCACTTACAAGACCTTTCTCCACTGTCATTGTCTAGATCACAGGTAGCAAACATAAGGCCAACAAGCCAAATCCGGCTCTCTACCTTGTTGTATCCAGCCCAATACGGCAAGTCCTTTGACTGAATGCCTTCTCATATTCACTGCACTTACAAGACCTTTCTCCACTGTCATTCTCTAGATCACAGGTAGCAAACATAAGGCCAACAAGCCAAATCCGGCTCTCTACCTTGTTGTATCCAGCCCGGCACCTTGTTTCTACCAGTGGCAATGCTGAGCTCTCACTTAACTGGTACAGAGTAATTACATTTACACAGTCCTAAAATTGCATTTGGCTCTTTGTAGGCAACCTTGAGGTTGATGTGGCTCCAGGTGAAAATGAGTTTGACACCCCTGCTCTAGATGTAATGAGGCTGGATTTTGATAAATGATTTCTCACAATGCCATGCTCAAGACTTTCATCCAATGTGATCTGGTGTTTTAGGAGTCTGGGGTTAAAGGTAAATAACTTCCCACATTCCAATACTCCTAAAGCCTTTATCTCGTGTGAACTCTCTGGTGTTTAATGAGGCTAGAGCTATGGTTAAAAGATTTCCCACATTTACTACACTCATAAGGCCTTTCTCCAGTGTGAATTCTGTGTTTGATGAGACTAGAGTTTTGAGTAAAAAATTTCCCACATTCACTGCACTCATAAGGCCTTGATCCAGTGTGAACTCTCTGGTGTTTTAACAGACTGGAGCTGTAAGTAAAGAACTTCCCACATTCACTGCACTCATAAGGCCTTTCTCCAGTGTGAACTCTCTGATGCTGAAGAAGCGCAGAGCTTTGGCTAAAAGATTTCCCACATTCGCTGCATTTGTAAGGCCTTTCTCCACTATGAACTCTGCGGTGTTCAATGAGGCTGGAGTTTTGAGTAAAAGATTTTCCACATTCACTGCATGCATAGGGCCTTGATCCAGAGTGAACTCTCTGGTGTTTTATGAGACTGGAGTGGTAGGTTAAAAACTTCCCACATTCACTGCACTCATAAGGCCTTTCTCCAGTGTGAACACTCTGGTGTTGAAGAAGTGCAGAGCTTTCACTAAAGGATTTGCCACATTCATTACACTCATAAGGCCTTTCTCTGATGTGAATTCTTTGGTGTTTAATGAGGTTGGACTTGTTGCTAAATAATTTTCCACGTAAGTCACACTTATGAGGCCTTGCTCCAGTGTTAACTCTCCAGTGTTGAATGAGGCTAGAGCTTTGCCTAAAGGACTTCCCACATTCCCCACACTCATAAGGCTTTTCCCCAGTATGAACTCTCCAATGGTCATTGAGGCTATAGCTTTTGCTGTAAGACTTTCCACATTCACTGCACATGTAGCATCTTTCTCTAGTGAAAACTCTCCGGTGTTCAACAAGTGTGCATTTGCAATTGAAGTCTTTTGTGTATTCTCCAGAGTTACATATAGTTTTTCCCCTGTGAGAGGCTGCCCTACACTCAGTTCTCCTCTTTGACTTCTCCTTGGTGCATGTGGCCTGATGCTGGAGAAATCCTGAGCTGGCTAGGAAGTCCTTCACAGCCTCTCCATAGGAAAAGGGTTTCCCTGACATACAGAGAATTTGCAGTCCTTTACAACTGAGGCTCTGCCCATGTTGCTCCTGAAGTACTTCTATCCCATGTGCTGCTTCTGATGCTGAAGTTCCACACTGACATACAACTGCTTCTCCCATGCCTCTATCTTGCACAGTTTCTGCCCATGACATGTCCCTGGTGCTTGGTCAAGCGCAAAATGTCTCTCAAGTTCATACCACATATCTCACAAGGATGGGCCTTCTGGGGAGACACACCCGCCTTGGGAGTCCAGACCTGTGACATTCCTTGTAAAGAATCACGGTGCTCAGAAGGTACCTCCTCATTCTGGGCTCCATGCCAACAATCCAAGGAGGTTATAAGTGCCAAGTTCTCCAGCATCACATTGTGGTACGGATGTCTCTGAGCCTCATTAAGGAGATCCCATTCCTCCAAGGAGAAGTACATAGCCACATCCTCAAAGGTCACCCTCAGCCAGGCGCCTCCTTGAGGGCTCCACCAACAGACTCTGTGGGCGGGGCTGGGCGGGAGTGAACACCGAGGCGGTCCGGGGCACTGGCACGGGGGTTCTTGTTTTGGCCTTGCCACGAGACATACAGGCAGCGCCACCGAGTCGTACAGCTGCAATTATGCAGCAGGACCACGACTGTCTAGCTTTCTGGACCAGGCACCTCAACCCTAACTCCCTGCTCTGGAGTCTTAGAGTGCCTCAACCAATTTTATGAGAATCCTGATTACCAATGTTTTGAACTGTGCATCTGATAGATTGGCTATCTCTTTGTCACTTAATTGTATTTTTTTTTCTGGAGTTTTGATCTGTTCTTTCATTGGGCCTTTTTTTTTGTCTCAGGACACCTGTTATATAGTAAGGGGTTGAGCCTTAGGTATTCACCAGGGCAGGGCAACCTACGTCACTGAGTTGTGGCACTGTATGTGCCAAAGGGGTCCAAAAGGTAACATTGCCACTTGTTCAACTCTCTGCCAGCTTTCGGTCACTTCCTCTGCTACCCACAAAAAATTGGGCCCATCTGGGGCTGATTCCTGGGAGGGTGGTTTTGTGTACATTCTAGGGCTCTGTGGGTCTCTCCCACAACCTCTCCTGTGAGGCTGGGGGTTTCTCCAACCACCTCAACCATCACAGATTCTTTTCAGTCAAAGGTTTTGAGGTTTTATTTCCCTGCGCTGGAACCCTGTGTTGCATGATCTGTCTTGCTCCTCAGTTGTTCCTCCCAGTGTATCTGCACGCAAAAATGGGACTGCCTGCTCGGCCAGTCACCACTTCACCCTCTCCTCCAGCTGCCACCTTGCCACAAGTCTTCTCCAGCCTAGCTGTCCATCTCTGCCCATCTCCATCCCTCCTACTGGTCTGGATGAATGCTTTTTTTTTTAACTCCTTGATTGTTGGACTTCCATACAGTTTGATTTTCTGGCAGTTCAGGTTGTTTTTTGTTTTTAAATTTGTTGTTGTCCTTCTTTTGGTTGTGTGAAGAGGCACAATGTATCTATCTATACCTCCATCTTGGCTGGGAGTCTCTCCCACCTCTTATTTATTCATTCAACTATTCATGGAAACCTGGATTGCTTCCATATATTGGCTATTGTAAATAATGCTGCATTGGGCATAGGGGTGCATCTGTCTTTTCAAATTAATGTTTTGGAGTTATTAGAATAAATGGTTATGTGGTAGTTAAATTTTTAATTTTTTTTTAGGAATCTTTATATTGTTTTCCATAGTGGTGGGACTGATTTCCAATTACACAGTACACAACAGTTCCCTTTTCTTCACATCCTCACCAACACTTGTTTGTTGATTTACTGATGATATCCATTCTGACAGGTATGAGGTGATTTCTCTCTCTGGTTTTAATTTGCATCTCTCTGATGGCTAGTGATGTTGAGCATCTTTCCATATGTCTATTGCCATCTGTATGGCCTCCTTGAAGAAATGTCTATTCAGGTTCTCAGCCCATTTTAAAATCAGATTATTGGTCTTTATGGTGTTAAATAGTATGAGTTCCTTACATATTGTTGATATTAAACCTTTATAAAATATATCATTATGAAATACTTTCTTAAATTCAATAAATTATCTTTTTGGTTTTGATGATTACTTTCATTGTGCAAAACTACTTAGCCTGATGCAGTCCTATGTATTTTTTTCTTTTGCTTTCCTTGCCCAAGGGGATATATTCAATCTATCTATTTATCTATCTATCTCTGAATCTATGTACACACACACATATGCTCTCTCTATTTATATCTAAGAGTAACATCAAAAAGTTTACTCCCTGTGTTTCCTTCTAGGAATTGTATGGTTTTGAATCTTACATTTAAGTCTTTAACCTATTTTGAGTTTATTCTTGTATATGGTGTGAAAAAGTGATCCAGTTTCATTCTTCAGCAGGTGTCTGTCCAGTTTTCCCAACACCATTTATTGAAGAGACTTTCTTTACCCCATTGTGCATTTTTGCTTCCTCCAACATAGATTACTGACCATATAAGCATAGGTTTATTTCTGGGCTGTCAATTCTGTTGCATTGACCTATGTGTCTGTTTTTAGACCAGTACCAAGTTGTTTTGAATACTATAGTCTTGAAGTATACTTTGATATCAGGTAGCATGATACCTCCAATCTTGTTCTTCTTTTTTAAGATTACTTTGGCTATACATGGTCTTTTGTGATTCCATATAATATTATTAAATAATCTAAAATTATTTTCACTTCTGTGAAAAATGTTATTGGTATTTTTATAGAGATTTTATTCAATCCATATATTTCCTGGAGTAGTATGAACATTTTAGTAATGTTAATACTTCCTGTTTGTGAGCATGGTATATATTTCCATTTATTTATATCTTCTTCAATTTTTATTTTTAATGCCCTATATTTTTCCAAATACAGGTCTTTAAGTTCCTTGGGTAAATTTATTCCTAGGTATTTTTATAAAGATTTTATTTATTTATCTTTAGAGGGAAAGGGAAGGAGAGAGGAAGAGAAACATCAATGTATGGTTGCCTTTTGTGCATCCCCTGCTGAGAACTGGCCTGCAGGGAACCGGCCTGCAACCCTGGTATGTGCCCTGACTGGGAATCTAACTGCAATTGTCTGGTTCGCAGGCCCGAGCTCAATCCACTGAGCTACACCAGCCAGGGCTATTCCTATGTATTTTTTGTTGCAGTTGTAAACAGGATTGTTTTCTTAATTTCTCTTTGTTATAGTTCATTGAGATGTATAAAAATGCAACCAATTTCTAAATAAAAATTTTGTATCCACCGACTGAGTTTATCAGTTCTAATAATTTTTTGATGGAATCTTTAGGGTTCTTTCTGTGTAGTATGCTGTTACCTGCAAATAAGGACAGTTTTCTGTCTTTCTTTCCAATTTAGATGCTTTTTATTTGTTTGATTGCTTTGGTTAGGACTTCCAATACTATGTTGAATAAAGTGGCAAAGGTGGGTATTGTTGTCTTTTCCTGATCTTAAAGGAAATGCTTTTGGCTTTACAATATTGAATATAATATTCACTGCTGGGTTGTCACATATGACATTTACAATGTTGAGAAATATTCACTCTCTTCTTACTCTGATGAGTTTTTATCACAAATGATTGCTGGATTACGTAAAATGCTTTTCTGCCTCTATTAATATAATTCTATTTTTTATCCTTTATTATGTTTATGTGGTGTATCACATTAATTGACTTGAGGATTTCTAACCAAACTTGCATCTCAGGAATAAATTCCACTGGATCATCATGAAGATTATTTTTTGAATTTTTAAATGTATTTTATTGATTATGCTATTAAAATCATCCCATTTCCCTCTCTTCATTCCCTTCTACCATGCACACCCTCTCCCATCCACATTCCCTTCCTTTAGTTCACGTCCATGTGTCTTAAGTTCTTTAGCTTGTACATTTCCCATACTATTCTTGCCCTCCCCCTATTTTCTGCCTGCCATCTATGCTACTTATTCTCTGTAACTTCCCCCTCTTCTCCTCCTCCCTCTCCTCTGTTGCTACCCCTCCATATGATTTCCATTTCTGTGGCTCTGTTTCTATTGTAGTTGTTCCCTTAATTTGTTTTTATTTTAGGTGTGGCTGTTAGTAATTGTGAGTTTGCTGTCATTTTACTATAGTGTTTTTTTATCTTCTTTTCCTTAGATAAGTCACTTTAACATTCTATAAAACAGGGGATTGGTGAGGATGAACTCCTTCAACTTGACCTTATCTGAGAAGCACTTTATCTGTTCTTCCATTCTAAATGAAAGCTTTGCTGGATAGAGCAATCCTGGATGTAGGTCCTTGTCTTTCATGACTTGGAATACTTCTTTCCAGGCCCTTTTGCCTGCAAGGTCTCTTTTGAGAAATCAACTGACAGTCTGATGGGAACTCCTTTGTAGGTAACTGTCTCCTTATTTCTTGCTGCTTCTAGGATTCTCTCCTTCATTTTAATCTTGGCTAATGTAATTATGATGTGCTTTGGTGTGTTCCTCTTTGGGTAAACTTTCTTTGGCACTCTCTGAGCTTTCTGGACTTCCTGGAAGTCTATTTCCTTTGCCAGATTGGGGAAGTTCTCCTTTATTATTTGTTCAGATAAGTTTTCCACTTGTTGCTCTTCCTCTTCCCCTTCTGGTACCCCTATAATTCAGATGTTGGAATGTTTAAAGATGTCCTGGAGGTTCCTAAGCCTCTCCTCATTTTTCTGAATTCTTGTTTCTTCATTCTTATCTGTTTGGTTGTTTCTTTCTTTCTTCTGGTCCACTCCATTGATTTGAGTCCCAGTTTCCTTCCCATCACTATTGGTTTCCTGTGCATTTTGCTTCATTTCACTTCATGTAGCCTTCATTTGTTCCTTTAATTTGTGACTAAAATCAACCAGTTCTGTAAACATACTGATCACCAATGTTTTGAACTGTGCATCTGATAGGTTGGCTATCTCTTGGTCACTTAGAAGTATTGGCTCTGAGGCTTTGTGCTGTTCTTCTGCTTGAGCCATGATGTTTTGGTCTGTTTGAGCCTGTTATGTATGAGAGGCAGAGCCTTAGATGTTCACCAGGGTGGAGCAACCCAAGTCACTGGGTTGTGATGCTATATGTGGGGGTGGGGTTCGAGAGGAAACAATGGCGCTTTGCTCCTCTCTCTATTGCACCTCAGTTCCTTCTGCTGCTTCACCCAAGCAAACTGGGCCTTTCTGGTGCTGATTTTCAGGTGGGTGGGCTTGTGTACATTCTAGGACCCAAGGTGTGTCTCTCCAATGAACTCTCCTGTGAGGCTAGGAGTCTCTCCCTGTGCCTCAACCCCCACAGGTATTTTCCATCAGTGTTTTGAGGATTTATTTCCCAGCCCTAGGACTCTGGGTTGTACAATCTGTCTTGCTCCCCAGTTATCTGTGTGGAAATGTGGGACCACTGCCCAGTCAGCCAGGCACCTTGCGCAGGGTGCCCTGCTTCTAAATCGCTGCCTCACTGGGTCTGCCTGTTGCCACCCCATGCCCAGGTTCTGCCAGCTGCTGCCTGGGCACCTAGGGTCTGCCCGGTGTGGTCTTGCACTCTCAGGATACCTTGCACACCCAGTATCACCACTTCCTGTGTGGCGACCTCTCTCTGCTCGACCACCCACTCCACCCTGCTTACCAGTCTGGATGAATGTGTCTATTTTAACTCCTTGGTTGTCAGACTTCCATACAGTTCACTTTTCTGTCAGTTTTGGTTGTAATTTTGTTTCTAAATTGTTGTTGTCCTAGGACTTCCGCCAAGACGCAGGCATAGGTGGGAGCACTTTTCGTCCTTGAACAACCAAATCTAAAAACAATAAAGTTTTAACAACAATAAACATAACCAAACCACACAGAAAATTGAATACAAAGTTCGGAAACAACACACCACTCAGCTAAACTGTTGAGAGGGGTGAAACCAGCAGTGGAGCCATTTGGGCAAAAAAGATACCGGTGGTGCACAGGCAGCAGGGGGCGTGGATCCCAGGTGCAGGCTAGCTACAGGCAGACACGGGGAAGAGGCTTCGCTGGCTGTCTGCGGTCGGTTGCACATTTGCACGCAGATAAACCAGTGAAGAGGCCAGCGTTGAGACAGATCTCGCAGGCCCCAGCAACTGGCGCAGGGCAGCTGACTCCCACATTTGCGCTCGGATAAGCAGGCCGAGGGGGAGTGGTGAGGCGACTGGGCGAGTAGAGAAGACCACCATTGCTCCCTCTCTGACCCCGCCCCCACATACAGCATCACAAACCTGTGACCTGGGTGGCCCCGCCCGGGTAAACACCAAGGCGCCTTTCCTCCTACGTAACAGGCATGAACAGATCAAAACATGGCTCAAGAACAACTCAGAGCCCCAGAACCCGTAAATCTAAGTGATGAAGAAATAGCCAAACTTTCAGATGCACAGTTCAAAACACTGGTGATCAGGATGCACACAGAACTGGTTGATTTTAGTCACAAATTAGAGGAATATATGAAGGCTAAACTAATTGAAATGAATGGAAATGCACAGGAAACCAATAGTAATGGAAAGGAAACTGGGACTCAAATAAAAGGAGTGGACCAGAAAGAGGGAAAAAAATGACCAAACAGAAAAGGATGAAGAAACAAGAATTTTTAAAAAATGAGGATCTTTAAACGTTCCAACATCCAAATTATAGGGATACCAGAAGGGGAAGAGGAACAGCCACAAGTGGAACACTTCTTTGAACAAATAATAAAGGAGAATTTCCCCAATCTGGCAAAGGAAATAGACATCCAGGAAATCCAGGAAGCTCAGAGAGTCCCAAAGAAGTTGGACCCAAGAAGAAACACACCAGGGCACATCATAATTACATTAGCCAAGATTAAAATGAAAGAGAGAATTGTAGAAGCAGCAAGAGATAAGGGGACAGTCACCTACAAAGGAGTTCCCATCAGACTGTCAGCTGATTCCTCAAAAGACACCTTACAGGCAAGAAGGGGCTGGAAAGAAGTATTCCAACTCATGAAAACCAAACACCTACAACCAAGATTGCTCTATCCAGCAAAGCTTTCATTTAGAATGGAAGGACAGATAAAGTGCTTCTCAGATAAGATCAAATTCATCATCACCAAGCCCTTATTATATGAAATGTTAAAGGGACTTACCTAAGAAAAAGAAGATAAAAAAGATGCACAGTGAAAGGACAGCAAACTCACAGTTATTAAAAACCACACCTAAAACAAAAGCAAATTAAGAGGACAGCTAGATCAGGAGTGAACCATAGAAATGGAGATCACATGGAGGGTAGCAACAGGGGTGTAGGAGAAGGAGAAGGGGGGAGAAGGTACAGAAAATAAGTAGCATAAACAGTAGATAGAAAATAGATAGGGGGGAGGGCAAGAATAGTATGGGAAATATAGAATCTAAAGAACTTGAGACACGTGTTCATGAACTAAAGGGGGGAGAATAGTGGGGAAGGGATGTGCAGGGTGGAGGGGAATGGAGGAGGGAAAATAGAACAAATGTAATGGCATAATCAATAAAAAGAAAGTTAAAAATAAAATAAAATAAAATAAAGTAAGAATAAATCGTTGTTGTCCTTATTTTGGTTGTTCGAGGAGGCACAGTGTGTCTACCTATGCCTCCATCTTGACTGGAAGTCAAGAGTGTGTAGAATTTTTATAATGTATTGCTGATTTTTGGTTTATCAATATTTTGTTGAGATATTTGCATCTATGTTCATAAGGAACATTAGCCCATAATTTTTTTCTTTTTTAAGAATTTTGTCTTTGGTTTTGGAATCAGGGTAATGCTGGCCTTTAAAATGAGCTTCAGCACCTTTCCTCCACAAGAACTTTTTGGAATTGGTTAAGAAAGATAGACGTTAATTCTTCCTCAAATATTTGATAAAATTCACCCATGAAGCCAACTGGTTCAGGACTTTTGTTTTGGGAAAGGATTTTTTTTAATTATTGATTTGATTTGTTAGTATATGACAGTCTGTTCAGATTTTAGATTTCTTCTTGATTCAGTCTTGGAAGATTGTGTGTTTCTAGAAATTTATCCATTTCTTACATATTGTTAATTCATTACCATATAATTCTACACAGTATATTTCTATATTTTTCATTTCTGTGATGTCCATTGTCATTTCTCTTTCATTCCTAATTTTGTGTTTTTTCTTGATGAGTCTGATTTAAGGTTTATCTATTTTGTTTATCTTTTCAAAGAACCAGCCTTTGTTTTTATTGATCTTTTGTTTTGTTTTTGTAGACTCTGTGTTGTTTATTTCTGCTCCGATCTTCATAAGTTCTGTCCTCTACTCACTTGTGGCTTTGTTGATCGTTCTTTTTCTACTTTCTTTACATATAGGTATAGATTACTTATTTGAAATTTTTCTTATTTCTTGTGGTAAGCCTGCAATGGTACAAGTTTTCCTCTTACAAATGCTTTGGTTGTTCCATAGATTTTATTTTGAAGATTTTATTTATTTATTTATTTTTTAGAGAGGGTAAGGGGGAGAGAGAGGGGGAGAAATATCAATGTGTGGTTGCCTCTCATGTGCCCTCTATTGGGGACATGGCCCACAACCCAGGCATGTGCCTTAGACTGAGAATAGAACTGGATACCCTTTGATTCACAGGCCAGCACTCAACCACTGAGCCACACCTGCCAGGACTGTTCCATAAATTTTTAGGTCATTGTGTTTTCATTATCACTTGACTCATGTTTTCCTTTTTTTTGATTTCTTCCTAGATATCATTGTTAACCTATAAATTGGTTAGTAGTATGTTATTTAACCTCAATGTGTTTATGTATTTTTTTCAGTTTTCTTCTGGTAATTAATTTCTACTTTTATAACTTAATGGTAAGAGAAGATATTTTATATGATTTCAGTCTTCTTACATTTGTAGAGAATTGTTTTGTTGCCTAACACATGGTCTATTTTGGAAAATGTTTCAGGTACACTGGAAAAAAATTAATATTCTGCTGCTTTGGGGTAAAATGTTTTAATATATTAATTAAATCAATCTGGTCTACTCTGTCATGTAATGTGGGTGAACTTTGTTAATTTTATGTCTGCATGCTCTATTCATTGATGTAAATGAGGCGTTAGAGCCTCCTACTACTATTAAAGTTTCTCCCTTTAGGTCTGTCAATATTTTCTGTGTATATTTTTGTGCTCCTGCATCAGGTGCAAAAATGTTTATAAGGGTTATATCCTTTTGTTTGATCGACCCCATTATCATTATGAAATGCCCTTATTTGTCTTTTGTTATGGCCTTTGTTTTTTTTTCAACTTATTTATTTATTTTTAGAGGGAGGGGAAGGGGAGGAGAAAGAGAGGGAGAGAAACACCAATGTGTGGTTGCCCTTCACATGCCCCCAACTGGGGACCTGGCCCACAACCCAGGCATGTGCCCTGACTGGGAATCGAACCAGCAACCTTTTGCTTCACAGGCCCGTGCTCAGTCCACTGAGCTACACCAGCCACGGCTGGCCTTTGTTTTAAAGTCTACTTTTCTGATATAATCAGTGCTACTGCAGCTTATGTGGTATATTTCCATTTGCATAAAAAATCTTTTTTCATTCCCTTACTTTCAATCAGTGTGTGTCATTCAATCTAAAGTGGGTCTCTTGTTGGTATTATGAGTCTTGTTTTCTTATCTATTCAATCACCTTGTTCTTTCCATTAAATAATTTTTTTTTTTTGCTTTTCTTCTTAAATAAATCCCTTTAACATTCCTTCCAATACTGGTTCAGTAGTGATGAACTTCTTTAGCTTTTTTTTTTGCCTGAGAGTCTTTATCACTCTTCAATTCTATTTTTTTATATTTTTAACTACTAGCATAAATAAATACTTTATTTATTATGCTATTATAGTTGTTCTGATTTTTCCCTCTTTGCCCGCCCCGCTCAGCACCCTCCCACTGACTCAGGCAATCCCCAGCCATTGTTTATATCCATGGGTCATCCTATAAATTCTTTGGCTACTCCTTTTTCTATACTGTGTAGAACACCTCCATGTTTTCTATACTGTATAGAACACCCCCAGTGTAAACACCTCCATAGCTATTCTGTAACTACCTATGTGTACTTCTTAATCCTTTCACATTCCACCCATTCTCCCACAGGCTCCTTTCCATCTTTTTATCTTTTTTTTTAAGATTTTATTTATTTATCTTTAGAGGGAAAGGGAAGGAGAGAGGGAGAGAAACATCAATGTGTAGTTGCCTTTCGTGCGTCCTCTGCTGGGAACTGGCCTGCAGGGAACCAGCCTGCAACCCCAGTATGTGCCCTGACTGGGAATCTAACTGCAATTGTCTGGTTCGCAGGCCCGAGCTCAATCCACTGAGCTATAACAGCCAGGGCCTTTATCTTTAAACTTTGGTGTTTTAATCATGATGTGTCCTGGGGTGGGCTGCTTTGCATACATCTTGTTTATGACCCTCTGCTTCCTAGACTTGCATGTCTATTTCCTTCACCAAATTAGGGAAGTTTTCTTTCATTATTTTTTTCAAATAAAGTTCCAATTTCTAGCTCTTTCTCTTTTCCTTCTGGTACTCCCACACGCTGCTTACACCATCCTCATTTTCTTGGATTCCCTTTTCTTCTTCTTGTCCTGGTTCATGTTTTTTGCTCTCTTTCTTAATTAAGTTTTATTGATTATAATATTACAGTCATCTTGATTATTCTCCCTTTGTCCCTCCTCCACCCAGCAATTCCCCCATCATTGTTCATGTCCATGGGTCATTTATATATATTCTTTGGCTAGTCCATTTCCTATACAATACTTCACATGCCCATGGCTATTCAGTAAGTACCTATTTGTACTTCTTAATCCCCTTACCTATTCACCCAATTCCCTACCCCCCTCCCATCTGGCAACCAATGAAAGGCTCTCTGTATGCATGATTCTGTCTCTTTTCTTGTTTGCTTAGTTTGCCTTTTAGATTCAATTTTTGATAGATTTGTATTTTTGCCATTTTATTGTTCATAGTTTTGATCTTCTTCTTCTTAAATAAGTACCTTTAACATTTCATATAATAGTGGTTTGGTGATGATGAACTCCTTTAGTTTTTTCTTCTCTGAGAAGCTCTTTATTGCCCTTAAATTTTAAATGATATCTTTGCTGGGTAGAGCAACATTGACTCTAGGTCCCTGCTTTTCATGACTTTGAATGTTTCTTGCAAATACCTTCTTGCTTGCAAAGTTTCTTTTGAGAAATCAGCTGACAATCTTATGGGAATTCTCCTGTAGGTAACTAACTTCTTTCCTCTTGCTTCTTTTAAGATCCTCTCTTCTTCTTTAGCCTTTGGAGTTTTAATTATGATGTGTCTTGGAGTGGGCCTCTTTGCATTCATCTTGTTTGGGACTCTCTGTGCTTCCTGGACTTGCATGTCTATTTCCTTCACCAAATTAGGAAAGTTTTCTTTCACTATTTTTTAAAATAGGTTTCCAATTCCTTGTTGTTTCTCTTCTCTTTCTGGCACCTGTATAATGTGAATATTGGACCTCTTGAAGTTGTCCCAGAGGCTACCTTTGCTATCCTCATTTTTTTAAATTCTTTTTTCTTGGTTGTTTTTTGCTTCCTTACATTCCATATCATTGATTTGAATCTTAGCTTCATCTAGTCTACTGTTGTTTCCCTGTAAGTTGTTCTTTATTTTAGTTAATGTATTTTTTGTTTTTGACTGGATCTTTTTTATGCTTCTCAGGTTGTCACTACATTCCTCGAGCAAGCTTATAACCAGTGTTGTGAATGCTGCATGTGATAGATTGCTTAGCTCCATTTTGTTTATCTCTTTTTCTGGAGTATTGATCTGTTCTTTCATTTGTGCCATGTTTCCTTTTTTTTTAAGATTTTATTTATTTATCTTTAGAGGGGAAGGGAAGGAGAGACTGAGAGAAATATCAATGTATGGTTGCCTCTTATGCGTTCCCTGCTGGGAACTAGCCTGCATCCCAGGCATGTGCCCTGACTGGGAATCGAACCGCAATACTGTTGTTTGCAGGCCCACACTCAATCCACTGAGCTACACCAGCCAGGGGGGCCATGTTTCTTTGTCTCCTTGTTTTGACAGCTGTAGGGGCAACTTTTCCCGCAAAGTCCCCCCATCCACCACGGATGAAAGTAAACAAGACAAGACGTGATCTGCTGGAGGAGGAGAGGTGGCCAGTTTCTCCGAGGAAAAAAGGCCTCAAGCCACTTCCTCCAGGGGCTTTTATTGGGTTGTAATACACAGGTATACAGGGCAGCAAGGATCAAACAGTAGATAACATTTCAAAGAAATCTGAGAGCTTAGTCTGACTCAGAGTCTGTCAGGAAGGGATTTTTGCAGAAACTTTTAGGGTTTCCTGTTCAGACACTTAACATATGAATGAAAGCACTCTCAGCAGAGCAGATTTCACAGGTTTTTCAGGAATTCTTTGTGATGTCAGATTTTACTCCGGACACACTCTGGCAAAGCAAGGAGCTGCACCCCCCCCCATCAGGTATTCAGGCTTAAGGGGATTAGAGCCAGGAAGTGCTTCTCCCAGAGGACATGGTGGTTGGGCTATGTCACATAGCCAGGGGGCAAGAGTCCATTGCTCACTCTTTGTTGCAGCCCCCCAAGTCCTTCCATGAGGGCCTCCCAAGTGATCAAGTCTGGCTTAGGTTGTCCCCCGCTGTGAGGCGTCTTACCCATCATTGACTTATGACCATGCTTTGGGGGCAGGGAAAGGAAACTGAGGCAGCATTTGCTACCAGAGACAAGCTTAGTCTCCTGTGGGTTGCATTCTGGAGGTCTCTGGAGGTCACTCACTCATCCTTAGCCACAGGGGGTAGAGTTACAATTCCTGAAGCCAGGCATAGCGGTTCCCAACAGACAGCCTCCCTGTGTTTGTTGCTATGTATTAGGTAGCGCTGATTTGACTCCTTGTCTTGGTAGTGTGGCCTAATGTAGTAGGTGTCCTGTAGGGTCCAGTGACACAGCCTTCCCTATCACCCAAGCTGGGTACTTAAGGTGTGCCCTTCTTATGGGCTGAGTACCCTCCTCTTGTAATTGAGCTTTGGTTGCTGTTGGCAGGTCAATGGGAGGGATTTACCCAGACCAGTCAACTGCAAGGATTATCTGTGACCACTTAACACCAACCCCCACCCTCCAGAGAGGATCAACTGGGCAGGCACAGGCTGGTGATGCTCCAAATGGTCTGCAGCAGTCCACTGGATGTGGTGTTCCTGGGGTTTCCCAGGTGGTACAGGTCAAGGGCTGCCCCCAACTGTGTTTTGCTCAGAGCCACCCTGCCTGAGGTTATAAAGCAATCTGAGGTGGTTGCTACTTGTGCTGGTTCTGGAGATTCCCAAGGAAAGTCAAGCTCTGAATCAGGGCTGGGCTTGGGGCCCAGCTGAGACCAGCTGTTGTTTGTTTCATAGGGTTTAGGAAGTTATGCAGCATGAGCCAAGCTCAGCCATTCATATAGAATAGCAGCTTGGGCAGGCCTATAAGTTGGGTGGGTTGGAGTCTCTGGGGATCTCCAGGGTGTGTCAAACAGTGTTAGCCAGGTTGTTGGAGTCTCAGAAATGGCACCAGCTTGCCAGCTCAAGGGGGAATGTTTAGAAAAGTTACAATGGCCTGTGCTCACCTTGATGCCAGGCACTTCAGCCTCTCCCAGTATGCCACTGGTGACTTTCAAGCTGCTACTCCTGTGCTGGAGTTCAGAGGGAGTGAGTCTGAGTAAGTGAGTCTGTGTGTGGTTGCTTTAAGAGGAACTGCTTGGGGCTGCAGGAGTTTCTTCCACCAACTCAATCCTTACTGGTGTTTGCTGCCAGAAGTTGTGAAGACTTATCTTCCTGGCACTGGAACCCTGGGCTTCAGGGCATGGTGTGGTGTGGTGCAGAATTCCTCGATCCCAAGATATCTCTTCAGAAGTTTTTCCACCACACATGGGTGAGGGACCAGTCCATTCCACACCTGCACCCCTGCTACCAGTCTGGATGGATATGGTTTCTCTAATTCTGTAGTTACCAGACTTCCATTCAAGTCAGTTTCAGCTTGCTGTGAGTGATGGTTGATCTACACTTTAGCTGTAATTTTGATGTAATTGTGTGAAGAGGCAAGCCATGTCTGACTATGCTGCCATGTTGACTGGAAGCCTTTCTGCTTGCTTTTTAATTGGATTTTTTTAGTGTTGTATGAGTTCTTTGTAATTTTTGTATATTAACCCCTTATCAGATGTATCATTGATGACAATGTTCTCCCGTTCAGTGGGTTGTCTTTCCATTTTGTTGATGGTTTCGTTTTCTGCACAATAACTTTTAGTTCTATGTAGTCTATTTCTTTACTTTTTTCTTTTTGTTTCCCTTACAGTTTGAGATATATGCAGAAAAATATTACTGAGAGAAATGTCTGAGATTTTATTGCCTATGTTTTCTTCTACAAGTTTTGTGGTTTCAGGTCTTACATTTATGTCTTTAATCCATTTTTATTTTATTCTTGTATATAGTGTAAGAAAATTATCTAGCTTCATTCTTTTGTATGCGTATGTTTATTTTTCCCAACACCATTTACTGATAAGAGGGTCCTTACCTAATGTATGTTCTTGTCTCCTTCATCATAGATTAATTAACCATATATGCATGAATTTATTTTTGGGTTCTCTGTTTTGTTCCATTGATTTATGTTCATCTTTTATACCAGTATCATGCTGTTTGATTATTATAGCCATGTAGTATATTTTGATATCAGATAGCATAATAACTCTAAATTTGTTCTTCTTTCTCAAGGTTATTATGGCTATTTGTGGTCTATTGTGGTCCTGTATAAATTTTATAATTATTTGCTCTAAGTCTGTTAAAATGTCATTAGAATTTTGATAGGGGTTGCATTGACTTAGTAGATTGCTTTGGTAATATGGATATATTTTTTAAAGATTTTATTTATTTATCTTTAGAGGGGAAGGGAAGGAGAGAGGGAGAGAAATATCAATGTATGGTTGCCTCTTGTGAGTCCCCTGATGGGAACTGGCCTGCAACCCAGGCATGTGCCCTGAATGGGAATCGAACCATGGTTGCTTGGTTCCCAGGCCCACACTTAATCCACTGAGCTACACCAGCCAGGGCAGTAATATGGATATTTTAATGATAATTCTTTGTATCCATGAGTTCAGTATATTCTTTCATTTATTTGCATCTTCTTAAATTTCTTCTTCGATGTGTTATAATTTTATGAGCATAGGTCTTCTACCTGTGTGGTTAAATTTGTTCCTAGGTATTTTATTCTTTTTGATGCAATTATAAATGAGATTGTTTTCTTCTCTTGCTGATAGTTCATTATTGGTGTGTAAAATGTAATTATTAATGCTGTACCTTACTACTTTACTGAATTTACTTTTCAGTGTAGTAATTTTTGTTGGAATCTTTTAAAAAATATTTTATTTATTTACTTTTAGAGAGAGGGGAAGGGAGGGAGATAGCAAGGGAGAGAAACATCAATGTGTGAAAGATACAATGATCAACTGCCTCTCACATGTCTCCAGCTAGGGTCCACACTCACAACACATGCATGTGCCCTGACTTGGAACTGAACCAGCAAGCTTTCGTTTTGCAGGCCAGCACTCAATCCACTGAGCCACACCTGCGAGGGCTTTCACTGGAATCTTTGGGTTTTCTCTCTATAGTTACATGTCATCTGCAAATAATGGCAGTTTTACTTGTTCCTTTCCAATTTGGATGCTTTTTATTTCTTTTTCTTATCTGAAGTCATTGCCTATGGTTATGACTTCCAATACTAGGTTGAATAAAAGTGGAGAGAGTGGACATTCTTGTTTTGTTTCTTATCTTAAGGAAAATGCTTTTAACTTTTATACATTGAGTATGATGATAGCCATGGGTTTGTCATATATGGTCTTTATTACATTGAGGTATATTCCCTCTATCCCCATCCATTGAGAGTTTTTCTCTTAAATGTTCATTGGATTCTGTCAAATGCTTCTTCTGTATCAAGTTTATTTTGTCTGATATCATGATGCTATCTCAGTTTTTGTTGACATTTGCATAAAATATTTTTCCATCCTTTTACTTTCAGTCTGTGTGTGTCTTTCAATCTGATGTGCATCTCTTATAGACAACATATGCATGGATCCTGTTTTTTAATTTATTTAGCTACCCTATGTCTTTTGATTGAAACACTTAATTCACTTACAGTTAAAGTGGTTATTAATATGTATGCAGTTATTGTCATTTTATTATTCTTATCTTTTCCTCCCTTCTTTTTCTTAAAGAAGTACTTTAACATTTCTAATAATATTTATTTGATGGTGCACTCCTTTAGCTTTTTCTTGTCTGGGAAGCTCTTTATCTTTTCTTCAATTTTAAATGCTAGACTTGCTGGATATAGTAAACTTGGTTGTAGGTTCTTGCTTTTCATCACTTTAAATATTTCATTCCAATCTTTGGGCTTGCAATGTTTCCATAGAGAAATCAGCTGACAGTCTTATGGGAGCTCCCTTGTAATGGGTTGGCCAAATATTCTGTCTAGTTTTTTCCATAAAATAAAAGACAAATTTTTCATTTTCATCAATAACTTTATTGATTTGGATATTTTGAGTATGTCAGCTATCTCCTGCTATTGGCTTCTAGTGGGTAGTGGCCAGGGCTGTTGCTAAACATCTTCCTATGCATAAGACAGCCCCACAGAATAGATTTATTTGGCCAAAATGTAATAGTACCAAGGAACTTTGAAAACCACTTTTGATGTATTTGATCAGTCACAGCAACTTCTCCATACACTGCACAAATCTTTTTGTGTGCGTGTTTCAGTTGCATTTTTACCTTTCTTGAATTAATAAGGTGTAATATGCTGAAAATCTTCTGTACTTCTTTTATCTTCAGTATTACAATGGCTGCACAAAAATCAACTGATTTTGATAAGTCTTCTTAAATGCATACTTGGTATGACAGCTGTAGCAATACAACCCACAAAATTGTTTTGAATGATGTTAAAGACAACTAAACAATACTAGAGCCATCATACAGAAAAAAACTAAATGAAATGTTTGTCCAACCCAATAGTGTCTAACTGCCTTTCTCTTGTTGCTTTTAAGATTCACTTTTTTGTCTTTAACCTTTGGCATTTTATTTATTTATTTATTTAGTTAGTTAGTTAGTTAGTTATTTAAAATCTATTTTATTGATTATGCCATTACAGTTGTCCTATTTCCCCATCTTCATTCCCCTCCACCCTGCACACCCTCTCCCCTACCATTTCCCCCTTTAGTTTATGTCCACGTGTCTCAAGTTCTTTAGATTCTATATTTCCCATACTATTCTTGCCTTCCCCCCATCTATTTTCTACCTACATCTATGCTACATATTTTCTGTACCTTCTCCCCCCTTCTCCTCCTCCCACTCCCATGTTGCTAACCCTCCATGTGATCTCCATTTCTATGGTTCTGCTCCTGATCTAGCTGTCCTCTTAGTTTGCTTTTGTTTTAGGTGTGGTTCTTAATAACTGTGAGTTTGCTGTCCTTTCACTGTTCATCTTTTTATCTTCATTTTCTTAGATAAGTCCCTTTAACATTTCATATAATAAGGGCTTGGTGATGATGAACTCCTTGAATTTGGTCTTATCTGAGAAGCACTTTATCTGTCCTTCCATTCTAAATGAAAGCTTTGCTGGATAGAGCAATCTTGGATGTAGGTGTTTGGATTTCATGAGTTGGAATACTTCTTTCCAGCCCCTTCTTGCCTGTAAGGTGTCTTTTGAGAAATCCGCTGACAGTCTGATGGGAACTCCTTTGTAGGTGACTGTCCCCTTAGCTCTTGCTGCTTCTAGGATTCTCTCCTTCATTTTAATCTTGGCTAATGTAATGATGATGTGCCCTGGTGTGTTTCTTCTTGGGTCCAACTTCTTTGGGACTCTCTGAGCTTCCTGGATTTCCTGGAAGTCTATTTACTTTGCCAGATTGGGGAAATTCTCCTATTATTATTTGTTCAAATAAGTTTTCCACTTGTTGTTCTTCCTCCTCCTCTTCTGGTACCCCTATAATTTGGATGTTGGAATGTTTAAAGATGTCCTAAAGGTACCTAAGCCTCTCCTCATTTTTAAAAAATTCTTGTTTCTTCATCCTTTTCTGTTTGGTCATTTTTTTCTTCCTTCTGGTCCACTCCCTTGATTTGAGTTCCAGTTTCCTTCCCATCACTATTGGTTTCCTGTGCATTTCCATTCATTTCTGTTAGTTTAGCCTTCATTTGTTCCTCTAATTTGTGACTAAAATCAACCAGTTCTGTGAGCATCCTGATCACCAGTGTTTTGAACTGTGCATCTGATAGGTTGGCTATTTCTTGGTTGCTTAGAGTTATTGGCTCTGGGGCTTTGAGTTCTTCTTGAGCCATGATGTTTTTGTCTGTTTGAGCCTGTTATGTATGAGGGGCAGAGCCCTAGGTGTTCACCAGGGCAGGGCAAGTCAGTGGCTGGGTTGTGACACTGTATGTGGGGGCGGGGTCAAAGAAGGGCAATAGTGGTCCCCTCTGCTGCTCCCTGCTGCTGGGGCCTATGTGGTCTGTCTCACTCCTTCACTAGTTTATCTGTGTGAATGTGTGACTGTGGTCAGCCTGCCACCTCGCACCCTCACTGGGTCTGCCTATTGATAACTCTGTTGGGATCTGCCAATGGCTGCCTGTGCACCTGCGTTCTGTCTGGGGGATCTTTCCTGCCAGACCCCACTCTGCTGCTGGCTCCACCCCTCTTACTGATCTGGCTGAACGGTTCGTTGTTGTCAGACTTTCGTATAGTTCAATTTTATGTGTTTTGGCTGTGTTTTTGTTACTAAAACTTTGTTGTCTTTAAACTTGGTTGTGTGAGGAGGCACAGTGTTTCCTCCTACACCTCCATCTTGGCCAGAAGTCTCAACCTTTGGCATTTTAATTATAATGTATCTTGGTGTGGACCTTTTTGGGTTCATCTTCTTTGGGACTCTCTGCACTTCCTGGACTTGCATGTCTATTTACCTCACCAGGTTAGGGAAGTTTTCAGTCATTATTTTGTTAAATCAGTTTTCAATACCTTGCACTTTCTCTTCTCTTTCTGGTACCCCTATGATGCAAATGTTGTTATGCCTGCTGTTGGCCCAAAGGTTCTTTAGACTATCCCCATTTTTTAAAACTTCTTTTCCTTTTAACTCTTCCAATTGGGTGTTTTCTGTTAACTTGTCTCCAAAATTGCTGATTTGAACCTCTGTTTTAGCTAATCAGTTGTTGATTCTTTCTAGTGTATTCTTCACTTTAGTTATTGTATTCTTTTCTGAATGATTCTTTTTGATAGTTTCTATGTCCTTTACTATGCTTATTTTGAAGTTTTAAGTGAGTTTATCTATTTTTTTCCCTAAGTTCATTGAGCATCATCATTACAAGTGTTTTGAACTCTGTATCTGATAGATTGGTCTCTTCACTTTCTTTAGGTTTTTTTTCCTGCATTTTTTTTCCTAGTCTTTCATTTGGGACATGTGTGTTTGTCTCCTAATCTGTCTACTTCTTTGTGTTTGTTTATATTTATTAGGTAGATTTGCTGTCTCCAAATCTTGGAAGGGTGGCCTTATATCGTAAGTGATCTGTGGGGCCCAGTAATGTAATCTCCCTGATTACCTACCTGAGCAAGGTACTGCAGGAGTGTTCCTTGTGTGGGTTGTGTGTGCCCCCCCATTGTAGTTGAGCTATTATTGCTGTTGTAATGTCATTGGGTGAATTTGATACTCAAGCTGACTGTCAGTGAGGATTGGCCATTACCACAGTGTACAAGTTGCATGTGGGGGTTGACCCTATGGAGCAGGATTTTTGTTAATGGGCTCTGGTGACTGCTGAGTCCACTCTTTGAGTGTGTCATTTGTGGAGCTAATTGGATGGTGTTCTATTGTGGTAGAATCTGGCCAATGTGTATTTTGGTTATGGGTCCTCTTGGGAGAGGCTCCCATACAAGCCTACTTCAGCTACTCTTTGTAACCAGCTTGGCTTCTTGTTAGGAGTTACAAAGTTGGGCCTGGATAAATGGGAGAAGCCACACTGCAAATCAAGGCTGGCTGCCATCAATACTGAGTACTGGTTTACTTATAAAGATGTAAAGAATACCCCAAAGCCAGCCACCACCTGCCAGCTGTCCATAAGGCAAAAGTGCTGAAAGAGCCTCAGGCAGTATATGAGTTGGGTTGGGCAGGGTCTCGGGGATCACCAGTGTGGGGTGAGGGGTATTCACCAATTTCATGCAGATTCATTAAAATGAAAAGAGAACCAACTATATGGGAATACATATTTGCCGATGATATCTTGAACAAGGGTTTGATCTGCAAAATATATAAACAACCCACATGAGTCCACTCCAGGAAGATGAAAAGCTCAAGGAAAAAATGGACAAGAGACTTGGACAGACACTTCCCCAAAGAGGACATACAGAAAGCCCAGGGACATATGAAAAGATGTTCAGCATCACTAGACATCAGAGAGATGTGAATTCAAACCACAACGAGATACTACTTTACACTAGTCAGAATGGCCATCATAAACAAACCAACAAACAAGTGTTGGAGAGGATGCAGAGACAAAGGAACCCTAGTGCACTGTTTGTGGGAATGCAGACTTGAGCAGCCACTGTGGAAAACAGTATGGCCTTTCACCCAGCAACTCCACTGCTAGGGTTATACCCTAAGAGCCCTGAAACACCAATCCAAAAGAACCTATGCACCCCAATGTTCATAGCAGCACAATTTATAATAGCCAAGTGCTAGAAGCAATCTAGGTGCCCATCAGTAGATGAGTGGATCAAAAAACTGTGGTACATTTACACAGTGGAATTCTACACAGCAGAGAGAAAGAAGGAGCTCCTACCCTTTGTGACAGCATGAATGGAACTGGAGAGCATTATGCTAAGTGAAACAAATCAGGCGGTGAGGGACAAATACCATATGATCTCACCTTTAACTGGAACATAATCAACAAAAGAAAAAAGCAAACAAAATAGAATCAGAGACATTGAAATTAAGAACAATCTAACAATAGCCAGAGAGGAGAGGAGAGGGGACTTTGGAGAGAAGGGTTTTTAGGAACTACTATAAAGGACACATGGACAAAACCAAGGGGGAGGGTGGAAGCAAGGGAGGGAGGTGGGTTTGGCTGGGGTGAGGGGAATGGTGGGGAGAAAATGCAGACAACTGTAATTGAATGACAATAAAGTAATTTAAAAACAAAGAATACTTTGAGGAGTGTATACAAAAATAAGTTAATGCAGATTCAGATTTGGTGCCAGTGTCAAACCCAGAGCCACACAGCAAGAGACACAGGGCACACCAAAGTCAGCTGCAGTCTGCCTGGAGCCTGTGGAACTTTGAGAGTTTTTAAGACTGCAACAAAGGCCAGGTCTAGCTGGCTGCCAGTGAAAAAGCCTCTGGTGGTATGCAAGTTGGGTAGGGTGGGGTCTTAGGGAGTCATCAGGTGGAGTGAGTGATGTTCACCAGTTTAATGCAGATTCAGACTGGGGGCCCATCTATGTATGCATTACATGTGGTGGGAGAGCTTAACAAAAGAACAATGGTGGGTGTCCCTCTAGCCCTCATCCTGAAACCACACAATTTATTTTCTCTCTGTATGTCTCTTGCACCTTTTGTGTAGCTGTCTCTTCACTGGAGCTTAGGGTGACTGCCCATGAGGGAGTGAATCTACATGGGCCATTTAAGAGGATACCAGCAGCCCTCCATCTCACTTAAATGGATGAGATCCCCACTGATTTTCACAGCCAGATGTCATGTCTTCTCTTCCCAGCACTGGTGTTCAGGCTGTGGAGCCTGGTGTGGGGCTGAGAACCCTCGTTCGTCATAGGAGACTTCTGCAGCTGAGGTACCTCTCCCAATTCCCAAATGCCACACGTGGGTGTGGTACCAGCCTGTTTTGCATCTCTATGCCTCCTACCAGTCTTGATATGGCTTCTTCTTTATATACTTATTTATCAGACTTCTGTTCCGCTTGTCTTTAGATGGTTCTCTAGGTTGATTGTTCTGTAATTTAGTTATAATTTTGATATGGTTATGGGAAGTGGTGAGCACAGAATTTACCTACTCCATCATATTTACCAAAAGCCTCATCAGAATTAATCTGGTGTGATAAATTTTCATGGATAGACTGTTTCAAAAACCTGAGCCACAGTCGTCAGGTTGTGGCATTGCAATCTATCACTTTATTCTTAATTTCCTTGCTCCTCCCTTTATTTTATTTACCTGATGTGCAGGATATCATCTATTTGCCCCTCCAGATATACCTTTGACCCTTCTCCACCTTGCTTTGTGCCCTGGAGAGTGACATATATGTCTATGAACACCAATGAACCCCTTTTTTTCTGGGTACCATTTGGGTTCAGCCCATAGAAAACTCAGAAGGAGATCAGAGAGAAGGAGAAAAGTTATCCACTTTTCTCCCAACTCTTTATCTAAGAAGTCACCATGGGCTGCATTTCTCATCGGAAGGACTGGACTCAGCTTTTGAAAAGCCTTTAATTATTCTCTATTCAAAAAAAAAAAAAAAAAGAAGATTCTGGGTTACTATTGGGTCCTGACAAACCCAAACTGCCTGTCATTAACTGGGTGTTATACATCCCACAAAAACACCAAAATTGAATATGTACAGCAGATTTCTTATAAAATAGAAATATTATGGCAAGTCTCATAAGCAGATCTGGAAACACAAGTCAACTGCATAAGCAGGCAGCACAGACTCCCATGCTACTGGTCCTACTGCTTGATCACCTCTTTCTCAATTCACACCAGTGCCCTGTGAGGATTTCCATGTAGCCAGTAAACATAGGGGAAAACAGGCTGGAGTTACTGGTTGATCTGACTTTTATGTAATCACCACAGGCAATGGGCAGCTGCTACACTAGCACTCCACCAAAGGGTGGCCCAGAAAGCCAGTAATGAAGGGAAATTCTCATGAAGAAACTCTAGCTTCAGATTTACTTGTTCACTTTGTGTTGAGGAAGAGGTAGCCTGAGGTATAAAACTATAGTGACATATGAACAGTGACTTGGAAAAAATTAATTTTCGAAAATCAGTTATAAGACCTCAGTGCTCCCAGTTACATCAGTTTTTAACTCTTAGAACACCTTATCCATCGCCATGACATTCCTAAGATTAGGGGTTATATTTTATGACAAAAGAAGTGGAGCAATGGGCCTGGCCAATATGGATGCATAGGTGGAAACACTGTGCCTCCTTGCACAACCAAAATTAAAGACAACAAAGATTTAGAAGAAAAAACACAACCAGAACAGACAGAAAATTGAACTGTACAAAAGTCCGACAACAATTCAACCAGACTGGTAAGAGGGGAAAAGTCAGTGGTCAGAGGAGAGTGGAGAGGGGTCAGCAGGAAAAGGCGGTGGCCGCCAGACCTGGAAGCACAGGTGGTGCAGGTCTAGCAGACCCTGGGTGTGGGGAGGAAAGGAGCAGAGCGCACAAGGCAGTTGGCTGACTGCAGTCACACATTCACATGCAGATGAACTAGGCAAAAAAGGGCAGTGAGACAGACCATGCAACCCAGGGCCCCAGCGACGGGAAATAAAGCCTAAAAGCACTGATTGAAAAGGTGCCAAGAGAGACTCCCAGCTTTACAGGAGAGTTCATTGGAGAGACCCATAGGATCCTAGAATGTACACAAGCCCACCCACCTGGAAACCAGCACAAGAAGGGCCCAATATGCTTGTGAGAAGCAGTAGAAGGGACGGAAATCTGAGAAAGAGCAGAACACCTCTGCTCCCTCTCTGATCCCGCCTCCACATACAGCATTACAGCAAAACCGCTGGGTTTTCCTGCCCTGGTGAACACCTAAGGCTCCACCACTCATATGTAACAGGTGTGACCTGACCAAAAATTATGGCTCAAATGGAAGAACAAATCAAAGCCCCAGAGCCAATACTTTTAAGTGACCAAGAGTTAGCCAACCTATCAGATGCACAATTCAAAACACTAGTGATCAGGATGCTCACAGAACTGGTTGGTTTTAGTCACAAATTAGAGGAACAAATGAAGGCTACATGAAGTGAAATGAAGGAAAATGCACAGGAAACCAATAGTGATGGAAACAAAACTGGGACTCAGATCAATGTAGTAGACCAGAAGGAAGAAAGAAACCACCAAACAGAAAAGAATAAAGAAACAAGAATTTTAAAAAATGAAGAGAGGCTTAGGAACCTCCAGGACATCTTTAAACATTCCAACATCTGAATTATAGGGGTACCAGAAGGGGAAGAGGAATAGCCACAAGTGGAAAACTAATTTGAACAAATAATAAAGGAGAACTTCCCCAATTTGGCAAAGGAAATAGACTTCCAGGAAATCCAGGAAGGCTCAAGAGAGTCCCAAAGAAGGTGGATCCAAAGAGAAATACACCAAGGCACATCATAATTACATTAGCCAAGATTAAAATGAAGGAGAGTATTGTAGAAGCAGCAAGAGATAAGGGGACAGTCACCTACAAAGGAGTTCCCATCAGACTGTCAGCTAATTTCTCAAAAGAGACCTTATAGGCAAGAAGGAGCTGGAAAGAAGTATTTGGAGTCATGAAATCCAAGGACCTACATCCAAGATTGCTCTATCCAGCAAAGCTTTCATTTAGAATGGAAGGGCAGATAAAGCGCTTGTCAGATAAGGTCAAGTTAAAGGAGTTCATCATCACCAAGCCCTTATTATATGAAATGTTAAAGGGACTTACCTAAGAAAAAGAAGATAAAAAAGATGAACAGTGAAAGGACAGCAAACTCACAGTTATTAACAACCACACCTAAAACAAAAGCAAACTAAGTGGACAGCTAAAACAGGAGCAGAGCCACAGAAAAGGAGATCACATGAAGGGTTAGCAACAGGAGAGTAAGAGGAGGAGATGGGGGAGAGGGTACAGGGAATAAGTAGCATGGATAGTGGGGAGAAAATAGACAGGGGGAGGGCAAGGGTAGTATAGGAAATGTAGAAGCTAAAGAACTTATGACACATGGACATGAACTAAAGGGGGGGAATGATGGTGAGAGGGGGGTGTGGAGGGTTGAGGGGAATGAAGGGGAGGAAATGGGACAACTGTAATGGCATAATCAATAAAATGTATTATTTTAAAAAAGTAGAGCAATGGGCTTAGCATATATGAACATCTCTGATCTTACCCCGGGCTCCATGACACAGAAGTAGTTGGTCTGAAGGAACAGTGGAATGGTCTGCTAAAGGCTTAGTCATAACATCAGCTGGGAGTCATCACCCTGTGAGGCTGGGCTGCTGATATATAAATGAGGTATGACTTTAACCAGTCAGCAATATATGATGTTTGGTTTGGTTTTCCTTAGCCAGAATGCATGAGGCTGGGGACCAAGGTTTGGAGCTGGGAGTGGCCCCTCTAACTATTACATGAGTATAGTACTTGAAGAATTTTTGCTCTTTATCCTTGTGACCTAATCCTCTGTGGATTTAGAGATCTGAGTGCCCAAGGGAGCAATACAGAGAATGGGGCCACTATGCTGACTGGGGTCATTGGTCCTGATTGCCAGGGAAAAATTGGGTTGTCGATACACAAGGAAGGCAGAGAACTGTATCTGGAGCCCAGAAGACTTGCTGGGCGCTGCCTAGTACTCACTTGGTCACTTGTCCTAGCCGATGGGAAACTGTAGCAACAGAATAAAACAAGATCAGCTAGGACTCAAATCTCATAGAAATGAAGGTGTGAGTTATCCTACCAGGTAAATAAGCCCATACAGCTGAGGCACTATCATAGGGTAAGAGAAACATGAAGTAAATGTGAGAGAAAACATATGATTACCACCCGTTTGGACTTAGAAGCATGATGATAATGTTACATATTAATTATTTTTTCTACATCCTTTCCTCTTATCCTAGTTATCCAATATGAAGAATACTAGTGTAGCCCTGGCTGGTGTGGTTCTGTGGATTGAACAGTACCCACAGGAGAACCTGAAGTTTGTCAGTTCTATTCAGTTTGGGGCACATGCCTGGGATGCAGTTGTGGGCCAGGTCCCCAGTTGGGGGCATTCGAGAGGTAACCAATTGATGTTTCTCTCACACATTGATGTTTCTCTCCTCTCTTTCTCCCTCACTTTCCCTCCCTTTAAAAAATAAATAAAATCTTATTTAAAAAGGCCAGTAGTGTTGGCTAATGTTTTAGGTTCCAGGTTAGACATATATGTATATGTATATAATGAAATATTACTCAGCCATAGAAAAAAAATAAAATATTGCCATTTACAACAACATGGATATACCTAGAGGGTATTATGCTAAGTGTGGTATGTCAGACAAAGAAAGACAAATATCACATAATTTTACTTATAAGTAGAATATGAAAAAATAAAACAAAACAAAAAACATGAACCAGCAAAACAGAAACAAACTCACAGGAGTAGGGAACATTTTGATATAGCCTGATGGGAAGGGAGTTGGGAGGATGGGTGAAAAGAGGAAGGCATTAAGATGTACAAATTGCCTGTTTAAAAAAAAGCAATTATAGGAATATAAAGTACAGCATAGGGAATATTGTCTATAATATTATAACTACGGTGTCTGATGGGTACTAGGCTTATCAAGGTGATCACTTTGTAAGTTTATATAAAAGTCTAATTGTTATGTTACATACCTGAAACTAATATAATATTGTATGTCAACTGTAATTGAAAAAACTTTTTAATTTTTTAAAAAGATCAGTCATTGCCAGAGATTTGAGGGGAGTAAAAGAGGTTTGAATAGGTGAAGCAAAGGGAATTTTTTAGGGCAGTTAACCTGTTCCATATGATACTCTAATGGTAGGTATATACATGAACTTCATAGCTGTTTTATTTATAATATCCCCAAACCAGCAACAATCTGAATGTCCAACCACAGGTAAATGAATAAATGATGTGATATATCCATACAATGGAGTGCTGCTCTGCAATAAAAAGGAAGGAATTACTGTTACAAGCAACAACATGATGAATTTCAAGAACATTATGCTGAGCAAGAGAAGACAGATCCTTATAGTCTATGATTCAATTTATCAGAAGTCCCAATCATGAAAGCTAATCTATAGTTAGTTGCCTGGGGCCAGGTGGTGGTGGTGGTGGTGGTGGTGGCAGTGGTGAGAAGTGAATGCAAAGAGGCAGGAGGAAACTTTTGTTTCTGGAAATGAAATATTCTTAACATAGTGTTATGATTACATGTCTTACACATTTGTCAGTATATTATACATAAATTAAACATCAACAAAGTTGATTTTCTCAAAAACAGAGGCAACAGTAAGACTGACTGGCTGATTTGTGCACAAGGCAGAAGATTCTCAATTGATAGGCCTCCTTTGAGAGTACACATAAAGGACTGGCTTTTATACTGGAAATTTTTTACATGCCAGAATGGAAAATTTCGTCTGCTGCACCGATTCCTTCCTAGCACCCTTAGTTCTCCCTAGACAGTTCTTTAAAAAAAAATTCTCCTGTCCTCCATAACCTCCACCACCACCCACGTAATGGGTGTAATTACTTAGCTGCCATCTATTCTGTGTTTTAAGGTTTAGGTGTGAGTTGGTCTATTCCCTATATAGCTTCAAATCAGTCTCATTCTGACTCACCTCTCTTTCCTTCCCTCTGTGATACTTCCTATACCCTAGTCCTTTGGATTATGCAAATCCAAAGGTGTTAATTTGTTCTCAGGATTTTTTTACTTCTTGATGTGTATCCATTGATTTTTATTCTAGTGGAAGGGCGGTGTATTAATTATCGATTGCCTTATAACAAATACCATAAAATTTAGGGACTTAAACATAATGATAAGGAGTTGACAATCATTGGGGATCATCTTAGAGGCTGGCTAATACTGTCAGTAAATACTTGTGTGTTTATGTCCATCTATTGTACTTCACTTTTATTTCTCACAAGTGTTTCATCTGCCAATTGTAAAGAAAATACTAATTAATTTTTATTAGTATAATAGCTAGTATTATAAGCACAAATAAAACATTTATAGTTAAAAGTTATGTTTGTACAGGCTTCTCATTTTAAAAAAATTTTAAGAGAATTTTTTAGCAGTTTTAGGTTTCCCCCCAAAACTGAGCCAGAAGTACAGAGAGTTCCCCTATACTCCACCCCCACCAGTTTCTTCTAGTGACACCTTGCTACAATTAATAAGCCCACATTGATACACTATTGGCAACTAAATTCCATAGCTTACATTAGGGTTCACTCTTTGTGTTGTACATTCTATGGGTCTTGACAAATGTATAATGACATGTTTTCGTACAGCATAGTTTCACTTCCTTAAAAGTATTCCTTGCTCCCCTAGTCATCCCATCCCTCCTTTCTCCTGAAATTCCAATCTTTTTGCTGTATTTAGTTTTGCCTTTTCCAAAATGTCATATACAGTACTTGGAATCATACATTATGTAGCCTTTTGTAATTGACTTCATTCATTTAGCAATGTGTACCTAGGATTTCATCATGGTGTGATGGCCACATCATTTTTGTGGCTCAATAACTCAATTATTTTTATTGCTGAGTAATAATCCATTGTATGGATGTACCACAATTTGTTTATCCATTCACTTATTGAAGGATATCTTGGTTGCTTCCAATTATGAATAATTGGTCTAAACATTGATTCCAGGCTTTTGTGTAAATAAATACTTCTTTCTCACCCATGGTTCTTCAAGTTTTCTCACACGGTTTGTATCTCCCACATCTGAGAAAACCTTCTTCTTGAATATATGAGCTCAAATTCTTATTATGTTCTCAGTAAATATTAATTAATGCAAGATTTCCTTAAAATTCATACAAAAATTTTAAAATGTGATGAGTGATTTTTTTAAGTCTTTTGGATTTCCAACTCTGGCCATTTTCTCAGAAAGATAGAATTGTGTGCTTTAGTTGAGATTGGAGCACTAAAAACTTTTGCATGATGCAACGAAACGTATTTTAAATTCTTCTCAGTTGATGTTTTGAATGTCTATTTTGTTTTGAATGTCTATTTTGTAACTTTTTCTATCCTTACCTGAGCATTTCATTAAGTAAAACTTCTAGCAATAACACATTTGAATTACTGAAGTACAGAAGACTGTTTCTCTAAAAATACCACACTCGATTTGTGTGTTTTTATTACCTTTTAAGCCATTCCAGAGGCCCTATGTATACCAAAACAGACTGTCTTATATGGGAACACATATTTTGCTTTAGTTCTAGACAGCTTTAACAGGCAGCTATGCTTTTGTCACTGCTCCATAACAAGCTCTTCTTCCTATTTGAGGGCATTCCCTCATTGTCTTGTTGAGAGGCATGCCCTCCTTTCCACTCTGGCAGTGTGAGGGATCATATCCTGATGTTCCTCACCTCTAGCAGTCTGAGTATGGTCATATGATCTTTAGCCAGTGAACATTTTTCCAGAAATTTAAATCTTGACCAAGTGACAAAAAGACAAAGAGGTTATGAGATATAATTCACAGCAGTGGGCAGATTATGTCCAAGGGCATTGAGATGGAATCCCAAGGAGGTGGAAGCAGTGCCCTACAACAGAGGTGGTTGTGCTCTGCTATTCTGGCTAATATTTCCCAGCCTCGTGGTTCCCCAGAGTTACCTGGGTCTTTCCATATTTGTTTTTAGCTGTTACTATAGTTTCTTGTTAATTTGTAAGCCCTTACACTATTCCAATACACTCCTTTTCCACTTAAGATTGTTCCAATAGATGTTACTTTGAATGGAAGTATTTTAAGTGATTAATCAGCAAAATCAATCCATTCATTAATTCTTCCAATATTTATTAAGCACCTACCAGGTACCAAACATTGTACCAGGCTTAAAAACATGATGGTGAGTAAATTAGTCACTGTCTCTACTGGATTTAAACCCACAGTCTACTGGAAACACAAATGAGGAAAGGTGACTGCAATACATGCTTGAGAGGGGAAGACACTATTCATTTACAACAGAAAATAAAAGTATTTAATCCAACCTTGGTGATGGCAGTAGTGAGGGCATCAGAGAAAGCTTCGAGTGCTATCTACATTGAGATTTAAATAGGTAAAAATTAGACCTGGTTGAGATGTAGGAAGTAGGGTGAGTATTCCAAATAGTGGGGACAGTTATGTAAAGACCTAGACTTGGGAAGGGACCAGAACCTTCAAAGAACTGAAAAAAAAAAAGTCCCAGAAGTTCAATGTTTGGGCAGAAATAGATGAGTCTGGAGTGATCAGTGGGACTCAGATCATGCAGAGAAATATGAGTCCTATGAAGGTGTTAGCATATTCTCATATAAGCATTTGGGAGCAATTGAAGGGTTTTATGCAATGTCTGGGAGACTTGTGTATGAAAAGGCTTCAAAATGTAGGAGTGGGAGCAAAATCTTTGACATTTCATGACCTTAAAATCTTTTTAAAAAAAAGAACAATAGAGTTTCTTTTACATGTGGAAGTAATTCTGAGCAAAAACATAGCAGATAGGTTTATTGAGAAACTTTATTGCCAAGTGTTTTTACCATAAATCGGTGGTGTACCTTATCAAATGCTTTTTCCATATCTATTGATATGATCATATGATTTTTGTCTTTCCTTTAGTTTGTGTGATGTATTACATTTATCGATTCATGAATATTGTACTATCCTTACATTCTACTTGATCATGGTGTATCATCTTTTTAATATATTGCTGGATGCAGTTTGCCAATATTTTTTTTTGAGGATTTTAACATCTATGTTCATCACTGATATTGGCCTGAGGTTTTGTTTCTTTGTTATGTCTTTTATCTGGTTTTGGGGTTGGGATGATGCTGGCTTCATAAAAAGAGTTTGGGAGTATTCCATCTTCTTGGATTTTTTTGAATAATCTGTGAAGTGTAGGGGTTAGCTCTTCCTTAAGTGCTTTGTAAAATTCTCCTGTGAAACCATCTGGTTCAGGCCTTTTCTGTGTTGGGAGTTTTTTGATTACTGCTTCAATTTCATTAGTTGATATCCATCTATTCAGATGTTCTGCTTCTTATTAACTCCATTTTAGAAGTATATGTTACTAAAAATGTGTGCATTTCATTCAGGTTTTCAAATTTCTTGTCATATAGTTATTCGTAGTAATTTCTTATGAGACTTTGTATTTCTGTGGTATCAGTTATAATTTTACTTCTTTTATTTCTTATTTTATTTCTTTTGGTCATCCCTCTTTTTTTATTGATACATCTGGTTAAAAGCTTATCAATTTTTTTCTTTTTTCAAAGAAGAAGCTCTTGGATTTATTGACCCTTGGGATAGTTCTTTTAGTCTGTCATTTGGTTCTGCTCTTGATTATTTTCTTCCTTTTGCTCACTCTGGGCTTTGTTGTTGTTTCTCTAGGTTTGTAGATATAGGGTTAGGTTGTTTAGTAAAATTTTCTATCTTTTTTTTAGGTAGACCTGTATTGCTATGCACTTCCCTCTCAGGACTGCCTCTGCTGTGTCCCATAGGCTTTGAGTTATTGTATGTTCATTTTAATTTGTTTCCAGAAACTTTATAATTTCTTTCCTGATCTCATTGTCTACCCATTTATTTTTAAAAACATGTTATGCAGCCTGCATATATTTGACTGTTTTTAAAATTTTTTCTTGAATTTGGTTTCTAGTTTCAAGCCATTGTGATCTCAGAAAATGCTTGATATAATTTAAAGTTTCTTGAATTTGTTGAGGCTTGTTTTGTGTCCTATCATGTAGTCTATCTTTGAACATATTCCATGTGAATTTGAAAAGAATGTATTTTTGCTTCTTTGGGTTGAAAAGTTATATATCTATATCAGTGCTCATTTGATTTAGCATGTTGCTCAGTGACACAGTATCCTTTTTGATTCTTTGTTTGGAAGACCAGTCGATTGTTGACAGTGGGGGCGTTAAAATTCCCTAGTATAACTATGTTGCTGTCTATATCTTTCTTGAAGTCTTCCAAGATTTTCTTTATATATTTGGATGCTCCTATGTTGAGTGCATATGTTTACAATGTTCCTAGCTATCTGATGGTTTCTTCCATTTAGAATTATGATGTGACCTTCTTTGTCTCCTATGGCCTTTGTTTTGAAACTTATTTTGTGTGATAGAAGTATTGCTACCCCTGCTTTTTTTTCCAGTCTGTTTGCTTGCAATATTTTGTCCCAACCCTTTACTTTCAGTCTGTGTAGGTCTTTTATTCTGAGGTAGGTCTCTTGTAGACAGCATATATGTGGATTATGTTTTCTTATTCACTCAGCTATCCTATGTCTTTGATTTGAGCATTTAATCCATTTACATTTATTGTAACTACCGAAAGGTATTTATTTATTGCTAATTTTTCCCTTTTATACCTGTGTTCCTCTCTCTCTCACTTCTACTTTCATCCTCTTAAAGCAGACCCTCTAGCATCTCTTGCAGGGCTGGTTCAAAGGAGGTGTATTCTTCAAGGCTTCTTTTGTCTGGGAAACTTTTTATTTTTCCTTCTATTTTAAATGACAGCCCTAGTGGATAGAGCAGTCTTGGTTGCAGGCCTTTGCTTTTCATCACTTGGAATATTTCTTGCCATTCCCCTGTGGTTTGTAGTGTGTCTGTTGGGAAATCAGCTGCTAGCCTTATCAGAGCTCCCTTTCATATTACTATCTGTTTCTTCCTTGTTGCTTTAAGATTCTCTCTTTGTCTTTAAATTTTGGCATTTTCATTATGATGTGTCTTGAAGTAGGTCTCTTCATTGGGATCCTCTGTGCTTCCTGAACTTGCATGGCATTTCTCCTCTCCAGGTTAGGGAAGTTTTCTGTCATTTTTTTTTCCAAATGGGTTTTCTATCCCTTGTTTCTTTTATTCTCCTTTTGGTATTTCTATGATTGGAATATTGTTATTTTTCATGTTGTCCTGAAGTTCCCGTAAGCTATCCTCATACTTGTGAGTCTTTTTTCATGCTGCTGATCTACCTGGGTATTTCTTTCTACCTTGTCTTCCCACTAGCTGATTCCATCCTCTGCTTCATCCAGCCTGCTTGTAATTCCTTCTAGTGTTTTTTTTAAAATTGCAGATATTGTATTCTTCATTTCTTCCTGATTCTTGTTTATAGTTTCTATTTTTTTTCTCATACAGTTGTAGTTCCTATTGGGAACTGCTCTGCCTGGTATTAGGAGTTGTAACTGCCCCCCATGGCTAAGGCTGAGTGAGCGACCTCTGGACTATGAGCCACTAAAGAGACAAAGCTTATCTCTGGCAGCAGTGCTGCTTCTGCTTCATCCCTTGCCCCCAACACTTGGTTGGTTAGTTAGAGATGGGTAAGACCCTTCAGAGGAGGGGCAACCTAAGCCAGACATGATCACTTGGGAGTCCCTCAAGGAAGGACTCAGGGGGCTGCAGCAAAGAGGGTGTGATGGACCCTCATTCCCCAGCTATTCTGACATAGCCTGAGTCCCCATTTCCATCTGGGAGAAGCGCTTCCTGGCTCTAATCCTCTTAAGCTTAAAAACCTATGACTGGGAGGGTGGTGCATCCTTTTGCTGGCTAGAGTGGGTTCTGGGGTGATTGGGCATAAGAAAGAATTCATAAAGTCTTGTGAAGCCTGATTTGCTAAGAGTGCTTTCATTCATATGATAAAGGTCCAAGCAGGAAATGAGTATGTCTCCCAAGGTTTTTATAATCCCCTTACCTGACAGACACTGACTCAGACTAAGCCCTCAGATTTCTTTGAAATGTTATCTACTATTTGATCCTTGCCACCTGACATTGATTGATGAACTTTACTTGTATTCCTGTGTATTATAACCTAGTAAAGGCCATTGTAGAAGGGGCTCTTAGTCCTTCTCTTATGAGGGATTGACCACCTTTCCTCCCCAAGCAGATCATGTCTTGGTAGTTTCACTTTCATCTGTGGTAGACAGGGGGACTTGCTGGCAAAGTTGCCCCCACAAGTTCCCACTCAGTTCCTTGTACTTGTCAGAGTTCCTTGAGCATCCTTACAAACATTCTTTTTAATTCTATGTCTGATAGTTTGATTGCCTCAATTCCATTTAGGTCTTTTACTGAGAATTCTTCCATTCTCTTTGCTTGGGGTTATTTCTTTGTCTCCCCATTTTAGGTGACTCTTTGTGCTTGTTTTTGCATTCCAGACTTCTCCTGCCTGTTTTTGTGGGGCGGACTTCTCTGGTAGGAGTTCTGAGGGACTTGGTGGTGTGGTCTTTTTGATCTCCTTTTCTGGATCCTTTTGTGTTGCCTTTTCTTCTCTGTGTGTGGCCTCTCTTGTTGTGCTTGGACTTGTTGGTGGCTTCTCCTCTCCAGTAGGTAGTGGTAGTCACAACTTCCAGCATTACAGACAACCAAACTTACACCAGCCAAAATAACCCCCCTATAACATCAGCAATCTCAACCACATTGAGCAAAAATTAATAAAGGTGAAGAGAGATTATGGATATTATAAGATATGACAAAGGGAATATGAGATGATTGGAAGAGGGGAAATGTTATTGAGATATAAGAGTAGAACTGATAAGAGCTGGGATAAAACTGAGGCTAAGAAAGGGAGAGAAAAAAATTGAAGCATATGCATAACACAAAAGGGTGATGGGAACAATGGGGCAACAAAAGGGAAAAGTATACTATGAGGTTTTAATTAAAATTGAAAATGTATTGGACCAACGGGAGCAAAATTACAGAAAAAAGGGTCAATAGCAATGACAGCTAAATGAAGTTTAATAAAGGTGGAATGGGAAAAAATATTGTACAAAAGCAAAAAGTGAATATGAGATGTATTCTATAAAGAAAAATAATTTTGAGAGGATGGGGGAAGCAAACTAATAAGAGTAAAGAGTAAAGCCCAGGTTGAAAGAGGGGGAAAAATGAAATAAAATTCCTCATTCAACTGATTTGGGCCTGAGATAAGGAAGGCAAAATGGAGTAAGAAGTGGTAACATATTCTATGGAATTTAAAGTACATACAAATAGTGAGCAAATTGCAGTTCCTTTGGAGAAGCACAGCAATAACTATGGTATTTTGCCCAACTAGCCACTGTTTATTAAAATTAGAAAAG
Source organism: Artibeus jamaicensis (assembly GCF_021234435.1). NCBI lineage: Eukaryota > Metazoa > Chordata > Mammalia > Chiroptera > Phyllostomidae > Artibeus > Artibeus jamaicensis. Next base: position 13,496,125 of record NW_026521717.1, on the reverse strand, counting down.
AAATAAGACTCTTATAAGTGGGGAAAAAGAATGTGAGCTGAGTTAAGAAAGAAGAGCGCTTACAAAAGGGTAGATGGAGGATAAATAGTGCCTGTTAGGGATAGAAACCTGGCCTAATTTGAGAGAAAATAAAGTTTACAACAGTAATAAAGCTCAAGAAGATGTGAAATGGAGTAAGACCAGGGAAAGGTGCTGTTTGGGCATTGGAATAACAGTAGTATCATAAAAAAATATATAATCTGAATTTTAAAAAAAAGTAAAAGAGCAGTAATAGTAAGTTATTTGGAATATAAGTGAAGTAGAAGAAGGAAAATTAAAATGCAACATGAAGGGGGGAGAAAAAATCAAAACAAACAAACATAAAAAACTAAATAAATGAAAAGAAGAAAGAGGAATACAAAAAACATGCAAGTTCTGAAACTTCCAGCCAAGATGGAGGCATAGGTGGAAACACTGTATCCCCTCGCACAACCAAGTTTAAACACAACAAAGTTTCAGTAACAGAAATGCAACCACAACACAGAAAATTGAACTATATGGAAGTCTGACAACAATGAGCCATTCTGCCAGATCAGTAAGAGGGGAAGACCCAGTGGTGGAGTGGGGTTGGGCAGGAAAAATCCATCATGCAGGTGCACAGGCAGCCATTGGCAGATCCCAGGTGTGGGGTAACAACAGGTGGACCCAGTGAGGGTGCAAGGTAGCAGGCTGACCACAGTCACACATTTGCCCGCAGATAAACCAGGTGAAGGAGCGAGCAGTGAGACAGACTGTGCAGGCCCCAGCAGTGGAAAGAAGCAGAGGGGACCGCTATTGCCCCTTTTTGACCCCTCCCCCAATACAGTGTCACAACCCAGCCACTGACTTGCCCTGCTTTAGTGAACAACTAGGTCTCTGCCGCTCATATGTAACAGGTGCAAACAAACCAAAACATTATGGCCCAAGAAGAATTCAAAGCCCCAGAGCCAATAATTCTAAGCAACCAAGAAATAGCCAACCTAACAGATACACAGTTCAAAGCACTGGTGATCAGGATGCTCACAGAACTGGTTGATTTTAGTCACAAATTAGAGGAACAAATGAAGGCTAAACTAACAGAAATGAATGGAAATGCACAGGAAACCAATAGTGGTGGGAAGGAAACTGGGTCTTAAATCAAAGGAGTGGACCAGAAGGAAGAAAAAAATGACCAAACAGAAAAGGATGAGGAAACAAGAATTCAAAAAAAATGAGGAGAGTCTTAGGAACCTCCAGGACATCTTTAAATGTCCCAACATCCGAATTATAGGGGTACCAGAAGGGGAAGAGGAACAGCCACAAGTGGAATCCTTATTTGAACAAATAATAAAGGAGAACTTCCCCAATTTGGCAAAGGCAATAGACTTCCGGGAAATCCAGGAAGCTCAGAGAGTCCCAAAGAGGAACACGCCAAGGCACATCATCATTACATTAGCCAAGATTAAAATGAAGGAGAAAATTCTAGAAGCAGCAAGAGATAAGAGGACAGTCACCTACAAAGGAGCTCCCATCAGACTGTCAGCTGATTTCTCAAAAGACACCTTACAGGCAAGAAGGGGCTGGAAAGAAGTATTCCAAGTCATGAAATCCAAACACCTACATCCAAGATTGCTCTATCCATCAAAGCTTTCATTTAGAATGGAAGGACAAATAAAGTGCTTTTCTGGTAAGATCAAATTCAAGGAGTTTATCATCACCAAGCCCTTATTATATGAAATGTTAAAGGGACTTATCTAAGAAAAAGAAGATAAAAAACATGAACAGTGAAAAGACAGCAAACTCACAGTAATTAACAACCACACCTAAAACAAAAGCAAACTAAGAGGACAGCTAGATCAGGAGCAGAACCAAAGAAGTGGAGATCACATGCAGGGTTAGCAACAGAGAAGTGGGAGGAGGAAAAGGGGGAAGGTACAGAAAATAAGTAGCATAGACAGTAGGTAGAAAATAGATAGGGGGGAAGGCAATAATAGTATGGCTGAACTAACTATTAAGTTAGTTTATTAAGTGGAAATATAGAATCTAAAGAACTTGAGACACGTGGACATAAACTAAAGGGAGGATGGTGGGGGAGGAGGTGTGCAGGATGGAGGGGAATGAAGGGGGGGATAGGACAACTGTAATGGCATAATCAATAAAATGTATTTTTAAAAAACATGCAACTTCTGATGAGGAGCAAGGTGAAATTTGTCTCAGCTGTTGGTGTTTGCCTCCTGACTTCTTTCTGGATCTGTCTCTGACTTTCTGTCAGCTCCAGGTCTTACTGTCTTATTTGTCCATGCTGAAGCGTCCTCTGCACACTTGGCTTCCAAACTGCATATGGCTGAGATTCTGTTAACTATTCACTTTGTCCTTTGGAAGATCAACTAAGTGTCCCTTTTGGGTGCACAAGCAAGTGGGCTCAGCTTCCACCTACTTCATTGCCAAGTTCTCTTCCTGATTAATAATTTTTAAGCATTAATGTGCCCCTCACTAATTTGTGTGTCCATAGAAAAAATTCATTTAATAATGAGACAGATTGTCTTAATTAAAAGGGTCTTCCTCACAGCAATGTTTTGAATTATGGTTTGGTTTGTCTTTGTTCTTATATTTTGGGCAACATGCCATTGATATTAGAGAATGAGTGACAGTTATGTCTGTTATATAAAGTGGGATAAAGAGGATCAGCAAGATACCCTGACCACATCCTCGGGCAGATCAATATTAGAAGTATTGAAATTCAGGATTTGGAAGCTGGTTTGTTCAAAACTCTCCAGCCTATGTACTCTTGGAATATCTTTGAGTACCAGAGGTGAGTTTGAAAATCATGAGTCTAATGTAAATAATACTGTAGAAAAGATAAAATAAACTGGGTTTCTTTGACAAAGTAGCAGTAGGACCTTAGACATTTGATTTGTGTAACTCTCAGTTTCCATCAGTCAAGTGAGGAGAGGGGTACTGAGCAAATTTTTAAAAATTCTTGACAGCTATAAATTCCCTTAATTCCCCCTGGAAATTTTTAGCTATGTCCAGGACCCTGGGAAGAAGGCCACGCACCAATACAGAAAGGAAAAAAGGAAAGAAGGATTTGTGTGATCACTGAGAACAAAACAAAGGACAAGGGAAGGACTGTTTCGATATAGATCAAGAAACCCTTTTTCTTAAAAAGTGTTTTTGAGTTTCAGATGTATATTTGGGTTAAAATTCCAGTTTCACATTATTGTTTACATGGCTGTACACAAATCAATCTGTGAGCTTTACTCTCCTCAACTATTAAGTGGAAATATGATTGTCTACTTTGCACTTTAACATCAAGAGACAGAAAATAAAAGTTTTCTTCACTTAGCATAAAATTTTCAAAGTTCATCCATTTTGAAGCATGTATCTCACTTGTTTATCCATTCTCCTGTTGGTGGACACTGCAGTTGTTTCTACTTTCTGGTTATTATGAATTATGCTGGTATAAACATTCATGTACAAGCTTTTGCATGAAAATGTTTTAATCATATCTTGTGGGTGTATAGTCAGAAGTGGAATTGCTGGGTCGTGTTGTAATTCTATGTTTAAAATTGTTGAGAACTGCCAAACTGTTTTCCCAAGTATCTGTACCATTTTTGCATTCCCATCAGCAGTGTATGACGGTTTCATTTTCTCCATATCTTTGATAAAACTATTGATTATAGTCATTGTGGTGTTTGAAGTGGTATCACATTGTGGTTTTTACCTCAATTTCCTTAATGGCTACTGATATTGAGCATCTGCTCATGCCCTTGTTAGCCCTTTGTATATCTTCCTTGGAGAAATGACTATTTGGATCCTTTACCCATTTTTTAAATTGGGTTATTTATCATTCCATTATTGAGTTGTAGTAGTTCCTTATATATTCTAGATATAAGTTCCTTAATAGGTATATGAATTGTAAATATTTACAGGCTGTCTTTGTATTTTCCTAATGGTGTCATTTGAAGCATAAAGTTTTTTTTTAATTTTGAGAAGTCCAACTTAGCCATTTTTCTTTTTGTCATTTGTGCTTTTGGTTGGTGTCTCATCTGAGGAGCTTTTATGTAACCCAATAGTGCAAATATTTATTCCTATCTCTACTTCTAATTTCATAGTTTTAGCTCTTATATCTCTGATTCATTTATATGGCATGAGATTGGGGTCCAACTTCATTCTTCTACATGTGGCTATTCAGTTATTCCAGCACCATTTGTTTCAAAGGCTATTCTTCCCCATTGAATTATATTGGCACCCTTGTTGAAAATCATTTGACCATAAATGTAAGAGTAAATCAAATTTTAATTGCTAATTCTAATATTTTTACCATAATACTCTGAAAACAAAGAGTTACATTGTCAGTTAAAAAAGTTCTAGTGGAAATTGTTTCCTTTGACATATTTTAAGATTATAATGACCTTATTTACAAGAAATTTTAGGACAACATGGATGAATTATTCACGTTTGTTTATGCTTTCTCCATTAGCTCCATTAGTTGATATAATTAGAAATCTAAATTATCCTTGATCTGTAGTTGACTTCCAAAAATTCCTAAATATCTTGTAAGATTACATATCTTATGAAATTAAACATTAAAATATTTTTCCTATAGATTATGTCCCTTTAAATTCCGACATATTTCAATGTACTGATTTATTTCTATATGGCATAATTAGTATCGCATAACTCTAAGGTACATAGTATTGTTCCAGGGTATGTATCCTAAACTTGTGGACCAACCAAATCCCCACATAATAACAAGAATTGCTTCAGAACAGGCATGAAAAATAATTTCATTGATGGTACAGCTTTTACCTGATGGTAATGGGCCTCTAAATGTGTACATGATGAGTGTGGGACCAGTGCATCTAAACTTCAGTTTCACTAATGAAATTAATCTGAAAATTTTACTACAAATTTTGAATTATACTTTTATTGTGGAATATATTACTCTGTGTGTTGTGTGCCAAACTTCTTTATTTAAAAACAAAGTGATGAGCGATGTGGGGATTACGATCAAGAGCATCCTTGAACTTCACCTTCCCTCCAACCAGTTCCCCAAAACTCCCTGCCCCTACACCCTTTGTGTTCTCAATTCTATTCTTATTGAATCACAAACTTAATACCCAAAGCCCTGGTATAAATCCAGAGTTCTCTTTCTCCAGCTTTGCCCTTTTCTCTTCATCCCCATGACTAGGACAGGGAGGCATCATTTCAGTATAAATTCATGGGAAAACCCAGAGTAGAGAAAGACACAGAGGGAACTTTTTCTCGCTCAGGGAAAGGGACTGAGTACAGCAGTGAAGTGTGGGAAACCATAGCCTGGGGTACCAAAATGGGACCCTGGTACTAGAGGAAAGGATGCTGGTTACACTCTGAGAAAGAAGACACAGCAGCCTTAGAATGTGCTCATTGCAAATAGTCACTGCTTGCTAATTTGCCTTTCTGGTGACAGTTGCAGAATCACACTCAGGCCACATCCTTCTCAAGCTGCTGGGTGATGTGGCTGATCTGCAGCCTTGACTTATGTCAAGATGGATTCTGAGACTATAGATTAGCAGGAAGGAGTGTTATTATTAAATATACTCCTTCATGGAATTAGATACCCATCATGGAAGTAAAATGGGAGTATGGGGTCACATTGTAATATTTAGGAATTTAGTTTGGCTGTAATAAAATTGGAAAAAGCAGTGGCTTAAACATATTACCAGGTTTATACGTCTTTTTCGGTCCAGGGTGGGTTTGATAGATCCACAATGTCCTCAAGGAGCCAGGCCCTTCTATCTTTTTTTCACCTAACCATCCTTAGTATGTGCTTGTTTCTTTGTAGTCACAAAATGATTGACTAAACTCCAGTATCACATTTGAGTTCCAGAAGTAAAGAAAAGTAAGGGTGAAGGGTAAGTTCATCTTCCATTTTAAGAACAATTCCAAGAAGCCTCATCCAACAACTTGCATTTATATTGCATTGGCTAGAACTAAAACAGTCATGCCCTTCACATTCAACAACAGCCAGGAGATGTATTTTTTATTTAGGCACATTTATATCCACATAAAATCCAGTTTTCTGTTACTTATAATCAGGAAGAAGCTATGTAGGGAAGACCTTCAGCAGTTTAGTCCATCTTTCCTGTTCTATAAATAGGTATCCTTCTTCTATCTTCATTGCAGAATTGTTTACAAGAGGCAAGATATAGAAGCAACCCAAATTCCCATCAATAGATGACCGGATAAAGAAGATTTAGTGCGTATATACAATAGAATATCACTCAGCTGTGAAAAAGAATGAAATCTTGTCATTTGTGACATGGATGGACCTAGAGGATTTTGTGCTAAGTGAAGTAAGTCTGAGAGAGACAAACCATATAAACCTAAAGAACAAGAATCTTAAGGACAAGATATATGAACAAACAGAACAGAATCTAAAGAACAAAATTAAAAAAACAGAAACAAACTCATAGATACAGAGGACAAAATGAGAGTTGCTAGATTGGATGGGGGTGTTGGGTGAAAAAAGGTGAAAGGGTTAAGAAGTACAAATTGGTAGTCATGGGGATCTAAAGCACAGCATAGGGAATACATGTGTATATCAGGGTGTCAAACTCATTTTCACTGGGGGCCACATCAGCCTCATGGTTGCCTTCAAAGCGCTGAATGTAATTTTAGGATGAATAAATACAACTACTCCTCAACTAGGGGCAAGGAGCTCAGCACTGCTGCCAGATAGAAACAAGATGCTAGGCCAGATAAAACAAGGTAGAGGGTCGAATTTGACCCACAGGCCTTGTGTTTGCCACCTGTGGTGTATATAGTCAATAATATTGTTAAAAACTATGTATGATGCTAGGTGGGTACTAGAATTATCAGGGGAATAATTCTATAATTGTCTAACCACTATGCTATATACCTAAAACTAATATAAAATAACACTAAATGTCAATTGTAGTTAAAAAGTAAAATTAAAAAAATAGGTATCCACCTTTATCGGGCCATAAGAATCCCCCCAACTTCCCCACATTGATCTTCTGCAAGGATTTGAGAGCAAATGTGGGCCTCTGAACTGTGCCAAAGATGAGTGTGGAAGAAGCACATTTATCACTTCAATATTGCACTTCTTTTATTGTGGAATATTTACTATAATTGAGTTCAACTTAAATTTCAGGAGCACTGTTATCGCTGTGAAACAGCTTGTAATTCTTAAAAGACTGGACTACTAGGCTAGACAGACAGACTTGTTTCAGGATCCCAGATCCATGTTTACATACATAGTATACATAGCAGTATATTATGGGCAAAACACTCAATCTATGCTTCAGTTTTCTCATTTGTGAATGGGATAATAATTTTTACAAATAGGTTGATCAGATAATTTATATACAGACTTGGAAACTTATGTACTGAAAAGGGGATACTAATAATAATTATACTTGAACAAGAGGCAGTAACCAGGGCCACCCCAGGCAAACTCAGGACTGACAAGTAGGTCACCCTACTTGTAGGCACTGTTGAGATTAAATGAGCAAATAGATATAAAACACCTAGCACAGAGCCTGACAACCAGTAAGTACTCAGTAAATACTAGCCACAACTTGTGCATATCATGAATTGAAAAGTTCCTTTATTTCAGCTTTGCTTTTCTCTCTTTTAATAAAATATGTTTGTTAGTCTTCCTTATGATGGAGACTAGTGGGCTGAAAAAAATGGGAGCTTAAATTTTTGCAAGACTAAGAAAAACCCAATTTGAAGTCAAATAACCAGCTTCTACAAAGGAAGAAAAATGTTGAAAGACACTGCAGAAATTGCTACTTATAAGATTCTGGAATGACAGTGCATGACCTATCGGTGAACTCTTTGTACAATTTAGAAGCATGAAGGGGAGAATCAGAATTTTAATGATTTTTGCATTTTGCATTTCTCAAAAGTTTTGGTCTGGGAATCCTTTTACACTTTTAAAACTTTTTGAGGATCACAAAGAAGCTTTTCTTTATCTATTGATATAAAATGAAAATTGAAAAAATTTAGGAATATTCATTTAGAACAACAATCCCACTGTATATTAACACACATAACACATTTAAATGAAGTTAATTATCTTTACAAAACAAAAAAATCAGGTTTATTGCTTTACCTTTCTGCAAATCTTGTTATTGCTTGGTTTAATAGAATTGAAACAAATTCTCATGTCTGACTTTTATGCAATTTGTTGCAATATGTTGTTTTGCTAGAAATACATGAATATTATGTATTTTTGAAAAGGGGGGCTAGATCAATAACCTTTTCAGATAAGTATATTTACTCTTTGACACTACACCAAAACTCCACTGTAGATTCTTCAGGGTTAGTTGTAAAGTAGAATATAAAATTGTATCAATTAACTTTTTGTGCTGTTACATTAGAACCTACCAGTACATCTAGTACTTTGAATGAATCTTTTACTCATTCTTTTGTAATATCCATTAGTCATTTGGAATATATTGGTTCACTGAGTTATGCAGATATTTCAAATATTTACATATTTCAGAAACCTAATACCTAACACATTCTAGAAAACAATGTGAATACACAAGCACATATTACATTAGCCATTAAAATGATGTCATATCGTGTCATATTGTCACTGGAAAACTCCACTAAACATTTGTGAAAGAATGAGAGTGAAAAAACAAATCATTATTTGTCATTATTACTATGAAAATAATAATAACAAGTCATTATTATTATGAAAGCAGTCGTGACTGTGTGATCCAATGAAAAGGTTTTAGTCTCAGAGCACATTTTAAGAATAGCTGATATGGTATGATAAGAACTGTTGGATAAAGTAAAACAAAAACAAACCACCTTTAAAAAAAAGCCAATTTGAAGTAAAAAAAAAACACAAACAAACCCAGAAAAGAATTAATTATAATACAACCAGAAAAATACATTAATTATAATACAATTATAATTGTATTATAATACAACCAGAAAAATACATCCCAAGTGCAATTGCAAGTCTCTTTATATGAAGGCAAGTAGACAAGATTATTATCTGAAATTTTTTGAAATTTTAATTCTGTTAATTACTAGTATTTCACAGCATGTGGGCAGATATCTTTCAGGAGCTCAAAATGCTTCACTCTTTCCTCTTCTCCCCACCTCCCCCAAGATAGAATCTTTGTGGAAACCTGTAGATGGCCAAATCCTGTTTAAAGATATTTTAGTACATGTTTCGTGTTTGCAACCTTCTTGCAATTTTGTTTGCAAAGTCCTATACCTTTACTATGGATCAAGTTTTCTTTGCAAGTGTAAGATGGAAGATGACATTCTTAGGTGGAATTGGTTAGAGATGTAAAGAAGTGCTATGTAAACCTTGTCTTTTGCTCCCTTTGTTCTGTTACACCAGGCCTTTCAAAGCAGGATGATGGGGCAGGTTGATCTTTCATGGAAAAGCCCTTGCTAACAACCCCTTGCTTGCTAAGCCCTCAAAACCCCTTGCTAACTAGTCTTTAGCAGAAGGCTGGCTATAGGCCCTCCACTCAGCATTTGCCAGCCATGGAGAAATTTGTTTTAAGAATCCTGCTCCAAACTTTTCTATTCAATTTCCAAGTGGCACTTCCTTTGACTACACAGTAGGTGCCACTATGCGGCTCACCGGGCCTACCCTCCTGAGAAATGCTCTGATGTCTAGGTTACCTATTCCTTTGCCTCCTCCTTTATCCTTCAGCAACGAACATCCTTTGTACTCATTCTTTCACTTACACGTGTTCTTAGCTTAGTTCAGGCCAATCTGAGATAGTGTTAATAGATGCAAAACCTATTAAAGTTACTTACACTAAGGTATGAGTGCAACCACGTGTTTAAGAACTGAAAACCAACTGATGGTCTGAACAAATAAATCTGCAAAGGGGTGACTACATGTAGCCATTTGAATGGACTGCTTAGCTTTTCTTTTCAACTGAACCATATTAAAAACCAATAAGCCACTTAGATTTAACTCAATTATCCTAAGTGTCAGACATGTAAATGAAAGGCAAGCCTGGTAAGACAAGAAGAGATGTGAGGTCCCTAAATGTTTACTTTTGGCTACCTAACAGATTTAGATATTAAGGAGAAAGTGGGTGAAGTGCTAATAGGGCAGCCCCCATTTGAGCAAGTTGTTTTGATTTCGAGTCCTCTGTTAATAATTCTGTGATTTTTTTCAGTAGTCTTTTTTTGACATTTCATTTATTATCCGGATTAGCTTAAGGCCTTTTTTTTAAAGACCTTAAATTTCAGTGTTATCAACAAAGCTCGACACTGATTTCTAAGTGTGGTTTTAGGTTAAGATGGGGCCTCGAACTTTGGTGTACGTTAATCAATTTAAGTTAACGCCATCTCTGCTCTTTTGCAGGGTGCTGTTGCTCTTCTACTCTCCACTATTCCAAACCCAGGGCTTGGCTGAAGGTAGATGGTGGGTTAACTACTTAGTCCGAAGGACCACTAATGGCATTATCCCTGTCAAAGTCTCCAGAGTTTTGTTTCTTCCGTGAAGTTTCAACAGGCAGGAAGTGCGGCGCCTGCGGAGAGTCGGAGCCAGCAGTGCGCGCTGGACTGCAAGCAACGGGGACCACCGGCCAGCCATCAAGGCTAGTCCCGAGCGACTGCACCCAGCAACGCAATACACCTCTCCCTCCTTCAGTCCTACTTCACAAGTAGTCCCACCCTCACCGGAAGTGGGGAGGTTTATACGTTACACCACGTCCGGTCAGAACGACTGTACCCGGCAGGAGCGAGCACGCTGGTGTGAGGCAACTTTGTTCCCGCCTCCTTTGCCCCAACACCACTCACCTTCGGCTTCCTCGGAGCGTGACTTGCGTGCGCGCTCCCGGCCTTGCGTCGGGACTGGAGGAAAGGCCGAAAGAGCGAGGCGAGAAGGAGGGGTTGTGAAGGTTGGGGCCCAACCAGCAAGTCCCGTCGCCCCTTGCTGTGGCAGACGAGGAACGGAGAGGGAAGGGGAGGAGCAATCCGGGGCCGGCCGCGCAAACCAGAAGCCTCCTCGTGGGAGGGGGAGGGAGCGGTGGAGAGGGGCAGCTCCGCCACCTCTGTTAGCGCCGGCGGAAGAAGAAGAAAGTCAGGGCTCATACCCACCGCCACAGACTCAGAAACGCCCTCCCCGCCCCCATTTCCCCGGAAACAACATCCCGCTCAACCCCGCACACTCGCAGCCCCAACCCAGAGTCGCAGCCCGGTCGCCTCTGCTTCACCCCGCTGCCCGGGCCGCAGAGTGCGCGAGGGCCTAGGCCGGGAGTTGTCAAGACCAAGCTACTGCCGAGGCGCCGGCTGTGTGTCACCACCACCCCTGGAGGACGACGTCGACGCTGAGGAGGCGGTGGCGGAGGCGTGTTGTTGTCGTGCCCACTCCCCTCCCCTGAACTCGCACCCAACGTCAGGGCACGATGGAGTGAAGTGAAGGTGGTACTTCCGCGTTGCGCTGCTAAAGCTGAGCGCGGCCAAGGCCGCTCTCCAACCCCCGGGGGCACTTGGAGGACTCCGGAATCCCTCGCAGGTCAGCTCTCTGTGCATCTGGTGTTTTTGCTGCTGAGGATAGGGCGACAAGCACGATCAGGACTTCTGCCGCCCGGGTTCCTGCTGCCTTCAGGCCTGGAGGCCGCTGCGTACCTCGCTGTGATCTGGAACCCAGGGACCCGAGTCCTGACCCGGATTATCGTGGCTTGCCTCACGGGCCTCCCTGGTGCTCAGTGTCCCTCCGCCGTCTCCTCTGTTGTTTCCGGCGGGAGAGATGGCCAGGATCTGATCCGGGAGGAGGCCGCACCCGCACCGCGCTCTGCGGCGAGCTCTAGGCAATGCCGAGCAGCTCGGACACAGCGCTGGGGGGAGGCGGGGGCCTGAGCTGGGCGGAGAAGAAGTTGGAGGAACGCCGAAAGCGGAGGCGATTCCTGTCCCCTCAGCAGCCGCCGCTGCTGTTGCCGCTCCTGCAGCCGCAGCTCCTGCAACCGCCGCCGCCCCCGCCGCCTCTGCTCTTCCTGGCTGCTCCCGGCACGGCCGCCGCCGCCGCAGCCGCCGCCGCCGCGGCCTCCTCCTCTTGCTTCAGCCCGGGCCCCCCTCTGGAGGTCAAGCGGCTGGCGAGAGGCAAGAGGCGCCCAGGAGGGCGGCAGAAGCGGCGCCGCGGGCCCCGCGCCGGGCAGGAGGCGGAGAAGCGTCGGGTCTTCTCGCTGCCCCAGCCGCAGCAGGACGGCGGTGGCGGTGCTAGTAGCGGTGGGGGTGTGACCCCGCTGGTGGAATACGAGGATGTGAGCTCTCAGTCCGAGCAGGGGCTGCTGCTGGGGGGAGCCAGTGCGGCAACGGCGGCGACGGCTGCCGGGGGAACGGGGGGCAGCGGCGGGAGTCCGGCCTCCTCCTCCGGCACCCAGAGGCGCGGGGAGGGGTCTGGGCGCAGGCCCCGCCGGGACCGTCGCCGCAGCAGTGGCCGCAGCAAGGAGCGCCACCGCGAGCACCGACGGCGGGACGGGCAGCGCGGCAGCAGTGAGGCTTCGAAGTCCCGCAGCCGCCACAGCCACAGCGGCGAGGAGCGGGCCGAGGCAACCAAGAGCGGTGGCAGTAGCAGCAGCAGCGGTGGCCGCCGGAAAAGTGCCTCGGCCACGTCTAGCAGTAGTAGCAGCCGCAAGGAACGAGACCTGAAGGCTCACCGGAGCCGGACTAAGTCGTCCAAGGAGCCGCCTTCGGCCTACAAAGAGCCGCCCAAGGCCTACCGGGAGGAAAAGACCGAGCCCAAAGCCTACAGGCGGCGGCAGCGGTCCCTGAGCCCCCTGGGAGGCCGGGACGACAGCCCAGTGTCCCACAGGGCCTCTCAGAGCCTGAGGAGCCGCAAGTCCCCCAGCCCGCCAGGAGGTGGTAGCAGCCCCTACTCGCGCCGGCTGCCACGCTCCCCAAGCCCCTACGGCCGCCGTCGCTCCCCCAGCTACAGCCGCCACAGCTCTTACGAGCGAGGCGGCGACGTGTCTCCCAGCCCCTACAGCAGCAGCAGCTGGCGTCGCTCCCGGAGCCCTTACAGCCCTGTGATCAGGTGAGTTGCTTGTCTCTTGCGTTTGTCTTTGGCTGGGCTGGCTGGATCCCCAGAGACAGGGGCTCTTAAAAACCACCCAAGACTAGAAAATCCAACTTCGGACACGCGTCAAGCATCAAGAGGCGTTTGGCGCCCATAACACTTTTTAGGGGGTTGGAGGGACAGCAACAGGTTCAACAGGGCTTCTCGCTGGTAAGAAAGAGTTCAAAGTTTTAAACTTGTTGCTTTAATGTACGAACAGGTTTCTCTCAACTGTTTTGTTTTTCTGGCGCAATTAATTTGTTAATATTTTGGAGACTCTCTGAAGAGGTTTCATTGTTGGAAACTTAGGAGTGAACTGGAGTTTAGAGGTTAAATATAAAGGATAATTTGAATCACGTGCTCATGTCAGAACTAGATACTGTAAATGCGTCAACGATGGGAAAGCAGCCTTTCTGTAAAGTTTACTTTAATATATGAATAAAGCTTATAGTTCTAAATTCTGAAGATAAGATAACCCACTTTGCGATATTCTTGTGTGAAATGGTTTCTTATGCAGTCTTTCAAGAAAAATAGATTGTGGTTTCTGTGTTTGTGAGGACATCCAGTTGCTAATAACAGAAATGTAATCTAGTTGATGAAGTCTAGTGTAATCAGGTGGATGGTTTAGTACATTCTAAACTTATCTACACTTTATTTCAAGTAAAATGGACCTTTAAATATCAGGGTCTTTGTTCAGAAATCTCTAAAAGGTATAATTTAACCTAGTGAATGAAGTTGGAGTAAATCTGTCATGTAGTTATTAGACCTTTGTGGTTATATAATATTCTCAAAAAATGTATGAACGTTGCTATATACTTATATGTTAAGCAAAGTAAATTAAAAATAACTTTTTAGTATTTTGCATGTTCTCATATTCCTTAAGATAATTTGAAAATTCTAGGCCTTATAGTTTAGAATTTTGCAAAATGACATTTATATTGTTTTCTTACTGATCCTAGTTTTCAGTAATGACAAATGGATGCCGAGTACCTCAATGTATGAGGTATGTTGCCTCTCAGTACAGAATATGTACCTGATTAGCAGATGTTTATCAAGTGTCAACCTAATAAATGTTTGTAAAGATGTGATGTGTATAGAGGTAAAGGTGTGAATTTGTCTTTAAACCAAAACAGCTGTATAAATCTCTTCATTCTCATAGTCTTCAAGCACACTTAAAATGCTAGTTGATTGATGCTTTAAGCAAAGACTGTCAACATTGAAGTTATTTTACCAGATTTATTCTTTACATCTTGTAAGACTTTATATTTTACTTTTCATTAAGATATTCTAGGTTTGCCAAAAGGTTTGCTTAATAGAATTTGTTTTTGAAAACTAATTAGGTTAAATTTCAGGACATTAGATAGCAATTTTAAGTGTATGATGCAATTTTGAGAATTGATTTTGTGTTTATCGGGTTTTTTAGTTGCTGGATACTTTAGCCAGTTTCTTTATTATTTAATAGTGCTATGTATTTTTATGTTATGTGTGGTTATGATTACTCCTATTTCGCAAATATTTATTGAACATATATTACATGCCAGATACTGTTTAGGGACTCGGGTATAGCAGTGAAGAAAGACAAGGTTCTTGCCCTTATGAAGCTTGTGTTCTAGAGGACCATTCACTACTGAAATCTTTTCATGGTGTTTATATTGATCACTAGTATTTCTACAGAATTGGATTTGGAATAAGCTTTAGAATATCTTAGCCAACGTTTTTGACAGCAGACCATTTGGTGTGTGCCAGAATAATACATCTAGAGGTGGCAAGATGTTGCTTTGAAGACAGCCTGTTTCATTAGATTTGGGAATCAAGTTCTAGTCTTGGTTTGCCCAGGGCCTTAGGAAGATTGTGGAGACTCAGTTCCCTAAATCATAGCAGAGAAATACTTGTGGTTTCATTTTTTTTTAATTTCAAGAATTAAATGAAAATTCGCATTTTGCGATATATAGAATCACATCAGACTATTACAGAAGTCTGATGTGATTGGGATATTACTAATAGCTTGAATTGTTAGAATTTTTATATTGAAACAGAAGTACATCTTTGTGTCACTTCTCATTTCTTCAAGTTTAACAATTTGGAATGATAGGGAGCAAACCTGTATGCTACCTCTTTAAAATGTGAAGACAGTTGCTCTGTCTTCTGAGTCTTCTCTTGGTCAAAAAACTAATTTTTCATAAGGTATGGTTTTTAGATTTTCCACATTAAATGTCGTTTGTCAAATGTCCTGCTTAAAATGTGGGGCCCAGAATTTATAGCTAAAATAGTTGAAAAATTTAAGATTTTTAAATATAGCAAGTGTATTAATTATTGTTTAGGTACAATTACTTGAACTCACATGTCTAATTTAATACAAAAAGTTTTATTTACTTTTAGAATTTAGTAAATGTGGTAGGTGGCCCATGTTGTTTAATGAATAGGCCGTTGGATTGGGAGGTCCATGAAGGCAACCAGCCTCTTGCCCACCATTGAAATCCCAGTGCTCAGCATAGTGTCTGGCACAAGTAGATTTTTAATACTTGTTGAATGGGTAAATGAAGGGAAGATGGAGTTTACTGAGCATACGAAATATTGTGGACCATGTGCTGTGCTGGAGGAAATAGCATTGGGTCTTTTTTCAGCCCACATGGAGCTTGCATATTGTCAATGTAGATATTTTTAAGAAAATGCATACACATTCAAAATACTAGTATTGAAACCATGATAATGATATTTTTCTTGGTGTTAGTTCCTAGAATAAATAAATCTTCTTTGCCTTCCTCTGAGTTTTCACTTCAGTCCCTTGGTCAAGCTTTTCTTTTAATCAGTCCCTTAGCTTTACTTTTTCCCTTGTATAACCAGTTTACCATACTTTCTTTACTACTTTATTTCTGGGGTGTAAGAAGTCATATAGTTTAGCTCATTGGCCCTATAATAAATGTGAGGGTGTGTAAAGAGAAGGGGCTGTTTAGGGAGGGAGTGGTACTAACACTTGTGTTTTATTATGTGCCAGGTATTAAATACTTACGTACATTCACCTCCAAAACCCATATGGTAGTTCAGAATATTTCTATTCATAGTTTGGGAAATGAAAACTGAAAAGTTAGTGATTTGTTCCAAGGTCAGCTTGGATTGGTTTGATTGAAAGTGCATGCTCTTGATATTATGCTGTATAGAACCTTACCTGGCATTCAAGGAACTGACTACCTCACATAATAATTTGTTTTGCTAAAATTCAACCTCTATTTTGATATTTATGCATTAATTTCTCTTTCCCTGGACATTATTGCAGCATTTTGAGGATTTAAAAAAGACCCAATTCCTGTAAAAATTATTTCAGCTCATTTTGTCTTTACTAATTTGTAGCTTTTATGAATACAAGGCTAAAAACATTTCTTGAAGACATAAATTACACTTAGTTATTGATGGTTGTTTTCCAATGGGATTTCTTGATCTGAAAGTCACTCAAGTTAGATCAGGCACAATTAGTACAATACATTCTTATATGTAAATGGTTCTCTCTTTGAACCTGTGGAAGTTCTAGTCCACCAAAAAGTAGCAGAGACTCAATTTTAGAATAATTTCAAAACCCTGAAAATCTAAAGTTGGGTAGACCCTAGATGTAAAGAAATGAATTGATTAGTATTCACTTGCATATGATAACGGGTACCTCTGTCATGGATTATTTAGTGTTTTGTCCTAATTAAAATATGTAAAATGAAGACATTCCAGAATTTTAAAAAAGAAGCTCCTAGCACTCATAAAATACTGATTTAATATGTACTTAATAGAAATGTCTTAAGTATTTTTAGATGAAAGAAATTCTTAAAATGCTTTTAAAAACTGTCCAAAATACAGGATACTAGAATAAATACAGAAACACTCAGACGGGAGGAAAATTGAGATGAGCTCTCTTAAATCTCCAAACCTTTAATCACTCTTTTCATTCTCAAGAAGACCTTGTGTTTTTCTCTGACCAAATCATATCTTGTTTACATCTATTCAAGTCCTCACTACATTTAGTACTAGTACTTACTCATTCCTAGTACCTTAGTTCAGGCCCTAATTTTTTATCGTACTTCCTCTTACTATTACTTTCTTCCCAATTCATTCTTTATTAATAGAGTTTTCCTAAAACCTTGGTTAGATTGTGTCACTTTTAGTATATAGAACTAAGTCCAAGCTTTTTAATGTGTTATCAGGTAATATCTTCTATGGTCTTAGTCCCATTCTATCAGATTCTATTTTTAGAGGCACTTTTATTTCTCTGTATTTTTATTCTTGCTGTTATTTTAGTTTAAATGTCCGTTTTTTTCTTCTCTGCCTCCAGGTTTGCATTCAAAACCCAACTCAAATTTCAACGTCTTGTGACCTTTCATCATTGTCTAGAAAAGTTCATTCCTTTCTTATATTCCTACAGCACTTGGCCTTATCATTGTTATGAGCTTTAAAAAATCTGTTTTATGTTCTGATTATTTGATTAACTGTGTTTGTATTTTTCTTGCTAGATTGTCAGCTCCTAGAGGACAAATTCCAAAGTGTATTAGTGGTTGAATTAATTGAAATATTAGTAGCATTTTTTTAACGCAAATCAACCTTTGCACAGATACTGGTTGTGTTTCTAAACTTACTTGCGGTTTTAGTTCATACACACTTTAGGATGGGGAAAATAATTGCTTTGATTTATAAGGAGAGAATTTGAGAATCCTCTAGCTTTTTCTTTACTGGAATGAGTGAAGGATGCAGGGAGTCACTTTTAGTGTGAATAGAATAAATTCAGACCTAGTGTTTATATTTTATGTTGTGTACTGACTATGATAAATGACCTGCTTCTTTTGGTGATAATTTTCTGAGCAGATTGTATGTCAGGCTTTTCTTTTCCTTTTTTTTTTTTTTTTTTTTTTTTTTAAAGATTTTATTTGTTTATTTTTAGACAGGCAAAGGTGGGGGAGAGAGGGAGAGAGAAATGTCAATGTGTGGTTGCACTGGCACGACCCCTGCTGGGACTTGGCCCAGACCCAAGGCATGTGCCCTGACTGGAAATGGAACCAGCGACCCTTTGGTTTGCAGGCTAGCACTCAGTCCACTGAACCACACCAGCCAGGGCTCAAGCTTTTATTTCTTAAATATGAAAAATTGTAACTGTTTCTCAAAAACCAGTTTAAAATAGATGTTGCTTAACACTCTATTTAAGATGGTTTTAATATTTTCTCTTATTGTATGCTTTTTCTATAACTATCACTTAAGTTTTTGTTGTTGTTTTCCTTTTGGTTGGCTTTGTTTTGTATGTAGATATTTGTAAGCTTTAAAGTAGGTGTTAGAAGCAAAAATATGAAGCTAGAATCAGAAGTATTACTGTTTGCTGTGATTTTTGTTCCTTAAATTTCTAATTGTGCACATCTAAATTGTAAAATAATCTGGTATTCTTAATATATTTGGAAAATAAAATGAATGTAGATTAGAAGATAAAATTTAGGTTAAAAAAACTGCAATTTTTAGAAAATGGTAGTAAGATAAAGTGAAGATAGTTAATGGGCTGCATGCCTCTCCAGTTTTCTGTTTCTTTGTTTGCAATTGCAAATGGACATTTCACTGAGATATTTTATTAATACTGCAAACTTAATTTAACATTAAATTAATTATTTTGCCTCTCATGGAGTCATTTTTTTCAGACATTTTTTGTCATTTTTCACCTGTTTACAAAGATAATAGAGGCTTATGGTAGAATTTTTCAGTTAGCATAGAAAACTGTCAGAGATTAAAGTTCCCGAGTCCAACCACTTGAGATGATTATTCTTGACATTTTGATGAATAGTCTTCTAGATTTTTCTGTGTATATATGCATAGAGATACAGGATTTTACATAAATGGGGGCATACTGCAATGCTGTTTTGTATCCTGTACTCCATAGTATATTCTTTTTATTGGCTCCTAGTATTCCAGTGTGTGGATGTGTCATAACTTTTGAGCCAAATCTGTTTTGCTATCATCATCGTCATCATCATCATCATCATCATCATCATTTTGCTATGTGTATGTATCTGTTGCAAGTTTTGTGTTCATTTGTTCCATATCTTCTAGATTAGATTTCCCAGGGGTAGAATTTTATTGGACCAAAAGTGGTATGCATATTTGTAGTTTTGGTAATGCATATTCAGAAGGCTTTTTATCAATTTGTGTCTTCAGCATTGTGAGAGTACCCATTTTCTCAGTCCCACCATCAGTTGGAGTTGTCAGCTACCCATTATTGTTTTCCTTTGCATTTCTTAATATCTTATAAGGTTGAATTTATTTTCTTCTGTTTTTTGGATGTTCTAATTTTTTGATTAATTTTTGTTTGTTTTATTACTAATTTATAAGAGCCTTTTTTGTATTAGAGATAATAACTCTGTGTGTGTGTGTGTGTGTGTGTGTGTGTGGCATAAGCAGATATTTTTTCATGAGTTTGTCTTTTAACCTTGTTCATGTTTTAAGAAGTTTTTGATTTGCATATGTATGTGTGCATTTTAAAAGGTAGTAGTTTCTCCTACGCACCCAGTGCCCAAACTGAGTAACACTTATCTTTTCTCCCTCCCCAGTTCTAACGAATTATTTGTTCTACTGGTCCCTTTGCAGCAGTCTCTAGTCTGCAGTTACTTTGACATGCCTTGGTGTATGGGTTGGAGCTACACGATTTGGGTCATTACTCTCTGAGCCTTTCCTGTTTGCTGCATTCAAATTAGTCTTAAAATACCACACTGGTTCTGTCATTTTCCTATAGAACATATTTACAGAATCAAATTCTTAAACTGGACTTTTAAGATTTGCCACCCCACACTATCCTTTTTATTATATATGCTGATCATAATACAAACTGGACTCCTTACTCTTCCCTCCCCTCCCCTTCTCTTTTCTTTCTCTTATCCCTCCCTCCATCCCTCCCTTCCTTCCTTTTTCCCCTTCTTCCCTCCCTCCACTCCATGTGGGTGAATAGAATTTTCCCCCTGCCCCTTATTATATGTCATTCAGTTGTCATACTGTCTTGTGTTTCTTTATGTAAATAAAAGCAACTATGAATATATGTTCTCATTTCCCTTTGTACTCTTTTATACAAAAGGCAGCATGTTATATAACCTATTCTGTAACTTGTTTTTTGTCCTTAAGAGAATGTCCTGGGATCATTCCATTTTGGTACAAGAAGAGCTAGCTTCCTTGTTTCTTTAATCAGAGCTGCATAGTATTCCATTGTGTGGGTGGCTGCCTCCTAGTTTATTGAACCAGTTCCTTTCAAATGGACACTTGAGTTGTTTCTAGTATTTGCTATTACAAGCAATACTTCAGTGAACAAAGGCAGATTTTTAAAGGGTTGCACAGCACTGCATATACTACTTAAAATGAGATTATTCTTCATTCTTAGAATGCTGGTTGGTTTTATTCTTTGATAGATTCCAAATTACTGGTTTTCATGAATGAAACATTGATGATGGGGCTGACAGCCCTTCTTCATTCAAGAATCAGTACCCTGTGGAGGCCTACTGCTCTATATTAAGTTTGTTTTAATAATAAAAACTGGAAATTTTAATAGGGAAATCTACCTAAAGCCCTTTGCTCAAGAAGTCTAAATTTCTGTTCACTGTAATAACTGCCAGTGGCAGCTTTAGAGCAGTTTAATAGCCTAATTGTGAATAAGATAAATTGTACCTCCAATTATTCTTTAAAAAAATTTTTACCCATCTCCTGCTGCCTCCTCCCCTTTGACAACTATCAGCTTTTTAAAAAATATATGTGGCTCTAGACGCCTTACTATTTAAAAAATGTGGAATTGTAAGCCCCCTATACCTTAGTTTATGCCCTTTCCTCCAATTCTGTTGCCAGTTTTTCCAACCATAGTTCACATATCACTTATGTAAGAAAGAAGTTTTTATTAATCTCATCCAGAAGTTATTTCTCCTAATTCCTTTAGCACTGAGATCACTTTTATGAGTACTTACTACATTCAGATTGTATTAGAGTTGCCCCCCCCCACACACCCCTGACTTCTTGGGCATATTGGACATGTTTCACTAATTCATTTAAAAAATCAGTTATATTGAAGTATAATTTAAATACACTATAATCACCAATTTTAATTGTACAATGGAATTAAAACAAAAACCCTTGAAACAATGTAAGTACTATGAATAGGGGATCGGTTAAGTTATGGTACAGATGTGTGATTTGCAAATGCTTTTTTTCTGTATCCCTTTGTTAGTGTCCATCAAAGCACAAAAATTTGACATTTTGTTGAAGTCCACTTTGTGTTTTCTTTTGTAGCTTGTGCTTTGGTATCACATCTGAGAGGGTTTTGCTTAACTTGAAGGTCACAAAGATTTATCTTTATTCTTTAAGGGTTTTACAGTTTAAGTTTTTACATTTTGGTCTTTGATCTGTTTAGAGTTTTTTTTGTTCGTATGGTGAGAAAAAGAGGTCCAGCTTCATTTTTTTGCATGTGGATATCTAGTTGTCCTAGTTGTTAAAAAAGACAATTCCTTCTTCATTGGCATTCTTCTGAAAATTCACTGACCATAAATGTGAGGGTTTATCTCTGTACTGTGTGTTCTATTACATTGATTTGTATGCCCATCCTTATGCCAGTATTATGCAGTCTTGATTATTCTAACTTTGCAGTGATTTTTGAAATAGTAAGTATGAGACCTCCAAATTTGGTCTTTTAGATTGCTTTGACTTTGTTTTTTGGGGGGGAGGGGAGTGGCTTGCATTTCCATTTTAATTTTATGATTAGCTTGCCAATTGTACAAAAAAAGGTAGCTGGGACTTGGATTGCATTGAATCTGTAGATAAATGTGGGAGTATTGGCATTTTAATAATATTAAATCATCTAGTATATGATCATGAAATTTCAATTTGTATAGTTTTCCTTACTATTTTCAAAGGTGTTTTGAAGGTTTTAGGTTACAGTCCTTGTATTTGTTTGGTTAAGTGTATTCCTATCTTATTTTTTAAACCTATTATAAATAGGGTAGTTCTATTTTTGGGATTTCATTTTAATTCTATATAGAACTACAATTGATTTTTCTATATTGATTAATCATTTTTCCTAACATCTTGCTTACTTGTTTCTTAGTTCTAATAGTTTTTTAGTGGATTCCTTGGGATTTTCTATATACAAGATTATGCCATGTTTAGAGATAGTTTTACCCCCCGCCCCCGTCTGGATTTCTTTTATTTTTGTCTTGTCTAATTGAAATGGCTAGAATCTCAAGTACAGTGTTGATTAGAAGTAACAAGATTTGACTTTCTTGTCTTGCTCCTTACCATATAGGGAAAGTATTCAGTGTTTCTCTACAAAATGTTAGCTGTGAATTTTTTAGAAAGGACTAGTTTTATTTTTTGATGAAAATTGTTTCCCTCAGAGTCTAATTTTTGGTCTTAAAAAAAATTCTGGGTACTTTGGTTGACCCTTAAACATGAGCCTGTGTAATTATCCATTATTGTCCTAGGGACTAGAAAAAGAAGAAATTTCCTACTTTTTGTTAAAAATATATGCATTAATATTGGTAGTATTTTTAAATTAGTGTTACTAAAAGCACTCATGACCTTCTAGATTTAACTTTTTTTTATTTTATTGATTATGCCATTACAGTTGTTCTATTCCCCCCTTCATTCCCCTCCACCCTGCAACCCCCCGCCCCCACCATTCCCCCCCTTTAGTTTGACCATGTGTCTCAAGTTCTTCAGATTCTATATTTCCCATACTATTCTGGCCCCCCCATCTATTTTCTACCTACTGTCTATGCTACTTATTTTCTATACCTTCTCCCCCCTTCTCCTTCTCCCACTCCCCTGTTGCTAACCCTCCATGAGATCTTCATTTCTATGGTTCTGCTCCTGATCTAGCTGTCCTCTTAGTTTGCTTTTGTTTTAGGTGTGATTGTTAATAACTGTTGAGTTTGCTGTCCTTTCACTGTTCCTCTTTTTTATCTTCTTTTTCTTATATAAGTCCCTTTAACATTTCATATAATAAGGGCTTGGTGATGATGATCTTCTTGAATTTGACCTTATCTAAGAAGCACTTTATCTGTCCTTCCATTCTAAATGGAAGCTTTGCTGGATAGAGCAATCTTGGTTGTAGGTGTTTGGATTTCATGAGTTAGAATACTTCTTTCCAGCCTCTTCTTGCCTGTAAGGTCTCTTTTGAATCTGCTGACAGTCTGATGGGAACTCCTTTGTAGGTGACTGTCCCCTTATCTCTTGCTGCTTCTGGGATTGTCTACTTCATTTTAATCTTGGCTAATGTAATTATGATGTGCCTTGGTGTGTTTCTTCTTGGGTCCAACTTCTTTGGGATTCTCTGAGCTTCCTGGATTTTCTGGAAGTCTGTTTCCTTTGCCAGATTGGGGAAATTTTCCTTTATTATTTGTTCAAGTAAGTTTTCCACTGGTGGCTGTTCCTTTCCCCCTTCTGGTATCCGTATAATTCGGATGTTGGGACATTTAAAGATGTCCTGGAGGTTCCTAAGCCTCTCCTCATTTTTTTGAATTCTTGTTTCTTCATATTTTCCTGTTTGGTCATTTCTTCCTTCTGGTTCACTCCCTTGATTTGAGTCCCAGTTTCCTTTTTATCCCTGTTGGTTTCCTGTTCATTTCCCTTCATTTCACTTAGTGTAGCCTTCATATGTTCCTCTAATTTATGACTAAAATCAACCAGTGCTGTGAGCATCCTGATCACCAGTGTTTTGAACTGTGCATCTGAAAGTTTTGCTATTTTTTCGTCGCTTAGAGTTATGGGCTCTGGGGCTTTGAGATCTTCTTGAGCCATTTTGGTCTGTTCTGGCCCGTTAAGTATGAGGAGCGGAACCTTAGATGTTCACCAGGGTAGGGCCGCTCAGGTCGCTGGGTTGTGACGCTATCTGCGCATGAATGTGCGACCACAGTCAACCCGCTGCCCTGCGCCCTGGCTGGGTCTGCCAGTTGCTCACTAGGTTGCTCACTGGGTCCGCCCGTTGCAACCCCATGCCTGGGATCTGCGCATGCCTGAGTCCGTCTGACTGAGTTTTCCTGTGCAACCCCACTCCACCAGTTGCTGGCTTCACCCCTCTTACCGGTCAGGCTGAAGAATTCATTGTTATCAGACTTCCGAAAAGTTCAGTTTTCTGTGTTCTGGCTGTGTTTTCTGTTGCTAATATTTTGTTGTCTCTAAACTTGGTTGTGTGAGAAAGCACGGCATCTCCACCTATGCCTCCATCTTGGCAGAAGTCCTAGATTTAATTTTTTGAAGTTAAGCAGTTATAAGTAGATTATGAATAAATCTATACAACCTTTTTATCTTTATTCATACTGTACATTTTGGTTTGTAGTAATTTCTAGTGGTGTTTAAACTTTTCTATAATTTACTTCCTCTAATCTGCCCTTTTTCTGTTTAAAACACACTTAAAATGCTTGAAAACAGTACAGAAGCATACAGAATATGAAGTAAAAGAAACCCATTATGTCTTTTTTATTCCCATTTTCATACAAATACATAACCATGTAAGTATTGGGTTGGCCAAAAAAGTTTAGTTTTTTCTGTATGATGGCTCTAGTAGTGCTTATTTGTCTTTAACTTCATTCAAAACAGTTTTGTTGGATTGTATTATGACAGCTATCATATCAGCGTGCATTAAAAAACCCACACAATTAGTGGATTTATGTGCAACCATTTTAATATATAAGATGGAAAAAGATACGCAACAGTTTGGATGTATTATGTGTTATTGTTTCAAGACAGGTAAAAATGGCCCTGACTGGTATGGCTCAGTGGACCGAGTGCCAGCCTGTGAACCAGAGAGTTGCGAGTTCCATTTCCAGTCTAGGACACATGCCTGGGTTGTGAGCCAGGTCCCCAGTAGGGGGCACACGAGAGACAACCACACATTAATGTTTTTCTTCCTTTCTCCCTCCCTTCCCCTCTCTAAAAATAAACAGGTAAAATCTAAGTATATATATGAATATATATATAAAAGAAAGGTAAAAATGCAAAAAGAAATTTTGCAGTGTATGGAGGAGGTACTGTTACTGCCCTAATGTGTCAAAAGTTTCAAAAGTGATTTCCGAAGTTTCTTGGTAAGGTTGGTGTATTGGCCAAATAATTCTTTGCAGTGGGGGCCTGTCTTATGCATTGGGAAATGTTTAGCAGCACCCTGGCCTTTACTCACTAGAAGCCAATATAGTGAGAGATAACTGACATACTCAGAGTATCCTAATCAATAAAGTTACTGGTGAAAATGAAAAATGTGTGTTTCATTTTATGAAAAAAACTAAATGGACCTTTTGGCCAACTCCATAGATTGATGTACATCCTTTTTCTGTGTTTGTACTTACATAAAAACGTAAGTACATATAGACATTAGAAATGTTATACCAGAAATCAAGGGATGTCAAACTCATTTTCACCGGGGGCCACATCAGCTTCGTTGTTGACTTCAAAGGGCCAAAATAATTTTAGGACTGTATAAATGTAACTATTCCTTAACTGTTAAGGAGTTGAAATTACATTTGGTCCATTGAAGGCAATTGTGAGACCACTGTGGCCCCTAGTGAAAATGAGTTTAATACCCCTGCCATAAATATTGTTACTCACATGCTTTTTAAAAGCAGTATGATGTTTGAAGGTCTTTCCAAAAGACTACATAAAACTTTATCATGAAATTTATCAAGTTTTATTTAACCATCAGTTGTTGGGTACTAAGCTATTTCTTTTTCCTATATTACAAACAGCCCTTTTGATGGATGGAAATTTATTACCATTATTTTATTTTGCCATTTCTTGGTAGCATAGAGAATGGAGTATTTTAATTTTTTTACTGGTGATTTATATTTCTTCTGTGACTGTATTATCTTTCTAATCACGAAGACCCACTGGTTATTAAGTAAGGAATGTTTTATGTTAGAAAAAGTAGTTTTGCTCATTTAATTCCTATTGGATGATGGATATAAAATGTTTGGTTAATAAAAAAGATAAATTCATCTTACTGTTTGAAAACACTAGTTAACTAAATGTAATTTTCTCCTAACTTTTTAGTTTAAGTAGAATTTTATTAGTAGACGTATGACCATTGGTTAACCAGCTGGATATCAGTTATATAAAACACTTTGCCAGTAATAGCAGGCATTTAGAAAAGAAGGTAACCTATTTTCTCTTTTTTATTCATCAGTTCAGTAGAAATCTTTTGCCCCTTACTGTATGCCAGAAACAGTTTTAAACACTGGGGAGGAGATGAGTATAGAAGTACTCTTTGATCTTTCTGGTGAGGGGAAGGAAGTCTTACTGTGGAGTTGATAAGTGGAGACCTGAATGCTGAGAAAGAGCCAGCCATCTGATGACCTAAGTACTCTAAGAGAAAACAGTATGTGTTAAGATACCAATTCAGGAAAAAAGTATGATCTTTTGAAGAATCAGAAAGTCTAGTACATCTAGTATGGCTAGAGCCTAGTGAATGACGAAGGATGTAATAAAGATGAGCAGCAATTTGGGTCGTGGATCACAAAGATTTTTACTTTTGTTCTAAATGCAGTGAGAAGCCATTAGAGTTTTAGGCAAAGGCATGACATATTCCAACTTAGGTTTTTAAAAGATAAAGACATAAAATACAAAGAATATGTAACAAGTGTTATGTCAGCAAATGGGTAGGTTATAGAGGAGATGGATGGTACTTTAGCTTGATCCATGAAGATAGAAAAGAAATAAATGGAGGGGAATGATGGTATGGTAGCAGTAAATAGTGCCTGGCTTTTAATTGAAGACTTGGTCTTGAGTTTGGCTCTCTCTCTTTATAGCTCCTGGTCTCTAAATAAACTCCTTAATCCTCTTTATTTTAGTTCCCTCATCTACTTTCTCTATACCTTGGTTTCTATGAAGAGCAAGTCAAATGAAAAAAGCCTAGAAAAGTGTGTTGTAAACTGTGAAATTCAGCATAGTATGTTTATTTAGTAAAAGGCTACTATTATGCTGAGGGCTATGGAATGATTAAAAAAACAGACCTTGTTTCTTTTCCTCCAAGAGGATGTAGTCTAGTAATAACGTAAATACAAAGTTGAGTGTAAAGATCATGTAAAGTGCTATGGGATTCAAAGAAAGGAGAGCTTAACTTCTTTCTTGGAGTTGGTGGTAAGGCCTTCTGTATTAGGAAGGACTCTTGAACAAGGCCTTTAATGATGGCTAGGACTTTAATAGGAAATGGAAGGAAGAGAATTCCTCAGTAAGTGAATCTGTGGGAGTAAAGGCATGGAAAGAAGCATTAGCCAGATTCAAAACTTGATAAGGAAATGTAGGGTAGGGCCAAAGAGATCATGTAACATGTTAATACCAGGATAAGTAGGGTGAATTACATTCAGTAGGAATACTGTCAGCAGTATACTTAATGCTGCAAATATTTATTGAGCATCTGCTATTGCCATGTTTGTGCTAGGCAGGGCTATGAAGAAGATACAGTGATCTCAGTTTAGTTGGGGAAGACAAATTATCTAATTATTACTAGTGAGATATCATCAAAAGGTGGTAGGAACAAAGAACAAGGAATATCTCCAGCTGCCTGGCTTAGTAAAGGGACACTTTATATAGAGGTGTGGTAGACCTCAGGCTTGATATGAAGTATTCCTTTGCTTAGCAGATAAATTAAGTGAAGAGAAAAATGTGAGAGAAACATTCTAGACTGGGCACTTCATGTGTTTTGGGATGGCTGGACAAGTTTGTATGCAGTTAACGGGCTGTGAAGAATTTGGTAGAGGAATAAGTGAAAGATTGAGGTGGCACTATGGAGAGTAAATTGGAAAAGGTAGAGACTAGAGGTGGGGAACCTGGCAAAAGGGTATTTTGGAAATGATGTTTTATACTAATTGGGCCAAGCACGAGATGGTGTAAGACACAGTATGAAATAGTAGCTATGGGGATAAAACCCTGGAAAACTAGAGAGATGCTTAAATGTAGAATTGGCAAGACTTGGATATTAATTGATATGGAAGAAGGGAGAAAAGGTACCATGAAGAATATAGAATGACTTATGGATTTCTATTTCAGTGGATGCCATTGCCTGAGAATAGGGTATATTTAAGGAGAAAGGGAGGGTTTGGAGAGGAAGCTTAATAGTTTTAACTGTATTGTGTTGAAGGTGTATGTAGGATAGTTGGGAGGGGGAAGGATCACTTGGGGTAATAAATGTTTAGGTAATAATTTAAGCCATACATAAAAATTAAATTATTATGGAAGAATACAGTGAAGAAAAGAATGTTAAAGAGCAATGAGAAACAGCCATAGAAGAAAATAATCAGAAAGAAAGTTAGTGGAAGTGGTAAGGATGTGTGTTTTAAGGGTGTGATCAACATTGTTATCACAGATGTTAACAATTTTTTCTTTCTCCACCTCTAAAAAAGGAAAGGTAGGTAGGTCATTGGTCACCTCAGTAATTGGAGTGAGGTTATGAGCTGTAATCTGGTTGTAATTGGAAGGAAAGTAAAAATACAATATCGAGTTATTTGCTTGTTTTTTTTCTTCCTTAATTTTTTTTTTTTTTGTTATCTATTGCAGTTGTCCCAATTTTACCTCCTTTGCCCTCTTCCACCCATCTCACTCCCACAGTCAATCCCCACACTGTTGTCCATGTCTATGGGTCATTCATATATGTTCTTTAATTAGTCCCTCCCCCTTCTTTCCACCATTATTCCCCTCCTCACTTCCTTCTGGTCGCTATCAGTTGTTCCATGTTTCATGTCTGTGGTTCTGTTTTGATTGTTTATTTTGTTTATTGGATTCCTCTTGTAAACGAGATCATACGGTATTTGTCTTTCACTAAGTGGTTTATTTCCACTTAGCATAATATTTTCTCTAGTTCCATCCATGCTGTTGCAAAAAGTAGTTCTATTCTTCTGCTGCATTGTATTCCATTGTGTAAATGTACCACAGTTTTTTGATCCACTCACCTACTAGTGGGCACTTAGGCTATTTCTAGTACTTGGCTATTACAAATAGTGCTGCTGTGAACATAAGGGTGGGTAAGTTCTTTTGTATTGGAGATTCGGGATTCCAGAGTATATTCCCAGCAGCAAAATTGCTGGGTCAAAAGGCAGTTTCATCTTCAGTTTTTTGAGGAAATTCACTATTGTTTTCCACAGTGGCTGCACCAGTCTGCATTCCCACCAACAATACACTAGGGTTCTCTTTTCTTCACAACCTTGGTGGCACTTGTTTGTAGATTTATTAATGATAGCTGTTTTGACTGGTGTGATACGTCATTGTGGTTTTAATTTGCTTCTCCCTGATGGCTAGTGATGCTGAGCATCCTTTCATATGTCTCTGGGTCCCCAGTATATCCTCTTTGGAAAAGTGTCTGTTCTGGTCCTTTGCCTGTTTTTGAATTGGATTGTTTGTCTTCCTGGTGTTGAGTTGTGTGAGTTCTTTATATAATTTGGAGATCAAACCCTTGTCCAAGGTATCTTTGGCAAATATGTTCCCCCATACAGTCAGTTCCCTTTTCATTTTAATGATGGTTTCTTTAGCTGTGCAGAAGCTTTTAAATTTGATGTAGTCCCATTTATTTATTTCTTCCTTTATTTCCTTTGCCTTTAGGAGATGTATTAGCACAAATATTGCTATGTGAGATATCTGAAATTTTCCTGCTTATGTTTTCCTCTAGGACATTTATGGTGTCACAATTACATTTAAATCTTTTTTCCATTTTGAGTTTATTTGGATGTATGGTGAAAGATAGTAGTCTAGTTTCATTTTTTGCATATACTAGTCCACTTCTCCCAACACAATTTATTGCTATTTTTACTCCACTGTGTATCTGTTCCCTCTTTGTCAAATATTAGTTGACTCTAGAGAGTTGGGTTTAAGTATTTGTTCTAGATCTGCGAAATATGTCATTAATATTTTAATAGGAATTGCATTGAATTTATAGATTGCTTTGGGCAGTATGGACATTTTAATTGTTTTAATTCTTCCAATTCATGAACACAGTATATGCTCCCATTTTGTATCTTTCTCAGTTCTTTCTTTAGTGTTCTATAGTTTTCCAAGTTCATGTGTTTTACCTCCTCGGTTAAATTTATTCTGAGGTACTTTATTTTTCCTGTTGCTATAGTAAATGGGATTTTTTCCTAGTTTCTCTTTCTGATAGTTCATTGTTGGTGTACAAAAATGCCCTCGATTTCTTAATATTGACTTTGTATCCTGCTGTTTCACCAAATTCACTTATTAAATTGAGCGTTTTTTTTTTCTTAAGGTTTTGTTTATTTTTAGACAGAAGGAAAGGGAGGAAGAAAGGGAGAGAAACATCAGTTTATGGTTGCCTCTTGCATGCCCCCTACTGGGGACCTGGCCTACAATCCAGGCTTGTGCAGAGTGGGACTCAAAACTGGCAACCCTTTGATTCACAGGCCAGCACTCAGTCCACTAAGCCACACCAGCCAAGGCTTAAGTTGAGTCGGGGTTTTTTTGGTGGAGACTATGGGGTTTCCTATGAACACTGTCATGTCATCTGCAAATAATGACAGTTTTACTTCCTCCTTTCCATTTTGGATGCCTTTTATTCCTTTTTCTTAGCTGATTGCTGTGGATAAAACTTCCAGTACTATGTTGAATAAGAATGATGAAAGCAAACATCCTAAGGGGTAAGCTTTCCGTTTTTGCCTATTGAATATATGTTAGCCGTAGGTTTCTGGTATATGGCCTTTGCTATGTTGAGGTATGCTCCCTATATTCCCACTTTGCTGACTGTTTTTTTTTTTTTTTTGGTCATAAATGGGTGCTGAATTTTATCAAATGCTTTTTTAGTATCTAATCACATGAAGTGATCATATGGTTACTTTTTGGTTATATTGTGTATTATGTTGGTGAATATTGTACCATCCCTGGGATGAATACTACTTGATCATGGTGCATGATCGATTTATTTATCTATATATCTATCTTTTTCATGTACTGCTGAATCCAGATTGCCAATATTTTATTGAGTAATTTAGCATATATGTTCATCAGGCATATTTGCATGTAGTTTTGCTTCTTTGTTGTGTCTTTCCCTGCTTTTGGAATTAGGATGATACTGACCTCATAAAAAGAGTTTGGGAGCCTTCCTTCTGCTTGAATTTTAGAATAGTTTGGGAAGGATAGGAGTTAGTTCTTCTTTAAATGTTTGTTGAAATTTACCTGTGAAGCCATCTAGTCTAGGGCAGTTGTGTGCCATGAGTTTTTTAATTACTGCTTCAATTTTACTAGTTGTTATTGGTCTATTCAGGCTTTCTGCTTCTTCTTGATTTAGTTTTGGAAGATTGTATGTTTCTAGAAATTTGTCCATTTCACTCAGGCTATCCATTTTCTTGGCATATTAGCTATTCAAAGTAATTTCTTACAATTCTTTGTATTTCTGTAGTATCAGTTGTAATTTCTTCTATTTCATTTCTGCTTTTATTATTTGGGTCCCCTCTCTTTCTTTTCTTTTTTTTTTTTTCCCAACAGAAAGGTATTTATTTGTTTCTCAAACTTCATGTATATCATACTCTCTTCTAGGCCCCAAGGACACCAGTAACAGGAGAAAATAAATAATGCAAAATCTCTACCCTCAGGAAGCTCACAGTTGAGATCTCAACTTGGCATCACCTAGATCCCCACACATAACAAAGTTTATATATCCCTTGCATCATTTTTTAGAAAATCATTTTGACAGAAAAAATGGCACTAGGGACCCATCTATTGCTTTAAGATGTAGAATGGTCTCTGATTTAGTGAGTAATGCTTGAGAAAAAAATTTATACGTTTTACTAATCCAGAATGACATATTTTTAGGAAGATTTGATTTTTTTAATATTTAAAGCCATAGATGAATTTTTCACCCCTTATTAACTTCTTTTAAAAAATTTTATTTAGTTATTTTTCAAGTACAGTTTTTTGTCTATTTTTACCATCCCAGCCTCCCCTGCCCCTTGCTCCCCACCTCCCTCCCATTTCCACCCCCCTTAGTTCTCGTCCCTGTGTCCTTCCTATTTGTTCCTCCAAATCCCTCCCCCTTTTTCCCCTTAACTTCCCTTCCTTCTCCCCTCTGGTCACTATCCCTTGTTCTCTATTTCAGTGTCTTTGTTTTTTGCTTTTTTTTTTTTCTGCTTGCTTGTTTGTTTTGTTGTTTAGCTTCCTGTTAAAGGTGAGATCATATGGTATTTGTCTTTCAGCACCTGGCCTATTTCACTCAGCATAATGCTTTCCAGTTCCATCCATGTTGTTGCAAATGGTAGGAGCTCCTTCTTTCTCTCTGCAGCATAGAATTCCATTGTGTATATGTACCACAATGTTTGGATCCATTCATTTACTGATGGGCACCTAGGTTGCTTCCAACTCTTGGCTATTGTAAATTGTGCTGCTATGAACATTGTGGTGCATAGGTTCTTTGATATTGATGTTTTAGGATTCTTAGGATATAATCCCAGCAGTGGAATTGCTGGGTCAAAAGGCAGGTCGATTTTTATTTTTCTGAGAAAATTCCATACTGTTTTCCATAATGGTTGTACCAGTCTGCAATCCCACCAACAGTGAACTAAGGACCCCTTTTCCCCACAGCCTCTCCAACATTTGTTGTTTGTTGCTTTGTTTATGATAGCCATCCTGACTGGTGTAAAGTGGTATCTCATTGTGGTTTGAATTTGCATCTCTCTGATAGCTAACAATATTGAGCATCTCTTCATGTGTCTCTGAATGTTCTGTATGTCCTCCTTGGAGAAGTGTTTGTTCAAGTCCTTTTCCCATTTTCTAATTGGGTTGGGTGTCTTCTTAGAGTGGAGTTGTGTAAGTTCTTTGTATATTTTGGAGATTAAACCTTTGTCTGAGGTATCATTGGCAAATATGTTTTCCCATACAGTTGGTTGTCTTGCTAATTTAAGACTGTTTTCTTTAGCCATGCAGAAGCTTTTAATTTTGATGAGATCCCATTTGTTTATTCTTTCCTTTACATTCCTTACTCTAGGGGACATATCAGTAAAGAAGTTGCTGCGTGAAATATCTGAGATTTTCTTGCCAATGTTTTCCTCTAAGACTTTAATGGTGTTATGACTTACATTTAAGTCTTTTATCCACCTTGAATTTATTTTGGTGTATGGTGTAAGTCTGTGCTCAAGTTTCATTTTTTTGTATGTAGCTGTCCAGTTCTCCCAACACCATTTGTTGAAGAGGCTATCTTTACTCCATTTTATGTTACTGCCCCCTTTGTCGAATATTAATTGACTGTAGAGAGTTGGGTTGATTTCTGGGCTCTCTGTTCTGTTCCATTGGTCTATGTGCCTGTTTTTATGCCAGTACCAGGCTGTTTTGATTACAGTGGCTTTGTAATACAGTTTGATATCAGGTATTGTGATCCCTCCTACTTTGTCCTTCTTTCTCAAAAGAGCAGCTGCTATCCGGGCTTGTTTATGGTTCCATATAAATTTTCAAAGTGTTTGTTCTATGTCTGTGAAATACGCCATTGGTACTTTAATAGGTATTGCACTGAATCTGTATATTGCTTTGGGTAGTATGGACATTTTGATGATGTTAATTCTTCCAATCCATGAACAAGGTATATGTTTCCATTTGTTTGTGTCTTCCTTGATTTCATTCTTCAGGGCTGTGTAGTTTTCTGCATACAGGTTTTTTACCTCCTTAGTTAGGTTTATTCTCAGATATTTTATTTTTCTTTTTGCTATATCAAATGGGATTTTTCTCTTTCTTTCTGCTTCTGCTGATTCACTGTTGGTATACAAAAATGCCTTTGATTTCAGGATATTGACTTTGTAACCAGCTGTTTTGCCAAACTCATTAATTAGTTCGAGCCGTTTTTGGGTAGAGTCTATAGGATTTTCCATGTACACTATCATGTCATCTGCAAACAGTGACAGTTTTGCTTCCTCCTTTCCTATTTGGATGCCTTTTATTTCCTTTTCTTGCCTGATCGCTGTGGCTAAAACTTCCAATACTATATTGAATAGAAGTGGTGAAAGTGGACAACCTTGTCTTGTTCCTGATCTTAGTGGAAAAGCTTTTAGTTTTTTCCCATTGAGTATGATATTGGCTGTAGGTCTCTCATATATGGCCTTTATTATTTTGAGAAATGCTCCCTGTATTCCCACTTTGCTGACTGTTTTTATCATAAATGGGTGTTGTACCTTATCGAAAGCTTTTTCCGCATCTATTGATATGATCATGTGATTTTTGTCTTTGCTTTTGTTTATGTGATGTATTACATTTACTGATTTGCGAATATTGAACCATCCTTGCATCCCTGGGATGAATCCCACTTGATAATGGTGTATGATCTTTTTGATATATTGTTGGATGCGATTTGCCAATATTTTGTTAAGGATTTTAGCATCTATGTTCATCAGCGATATTGGCCTGAAGTTTTCTTTCTTTGTTGTGTCTCTGCCTGGTTTTGGAATTAAGATGATGCTGGCTTCATAAAAAGAATTTGGGAGATTTCCATCCTTCTGGATTTTTTGAAATAGTCTGTGGAGAATAGGGGTTAGCTCTTCCTTAAATGCTTTGTAGAATTCTCCTGTGAAACCATCTGGTCCGGGGCTTTTGTGTGATGGGAGTTTTTTGATTACTGCTTCAATTTCTTTTGCTATTATTGGTGTATTTAGATTTTCTGCTTCTTTTTCACTGAATTTTGGAAGATTGTATTTTTCTAGAAATGTGTCCATTTCCCCTAGGTTCTCAAATTTCTTGGCATACAGTTCTTCATAGTAATTTCTTAAAATCTCTTCTATTTCTGTGGTATCAGTTGTAATCTCACCTTTTTCATTTCTGATTGTGTTTATTTGTGTCCTCTCTCTTCTTGATGAGCCTACTGAAAGGCTTGTCTATTTTGTTTATCTTCTCAAAGAACCAACTCCTGGATTCATTGATCCTTAAAATTGTGCTTTTAGTTTCTATGTCATTTAATTCTGCTCTGATCTCGGTTATTTCCTTCCTTCTGCTTGCTCTGGGCTGTCTTTGTTGTTGTTCCTCGAGTTCTTGCAGGCGTAGGGTTAGGTTTTTTTGTTTGAAATGTTTCTATCTTCTTTATGTAGGCCTCTATTGCTATAAACTTCCCTCTCAGGACTGCCTTGGTTGTGTCCCATAAATTTTGGGTTGTTGTGAGATCATTTTCATTTGTTTCCAGAAATGTTTTGATTTCTTCCCTAATTTCATTCTTGACCCATTCGTTGTTTAATAGCATACCATTCAGTCTCCATGTTTTTGGTTGCTTTGGGTTTTTTTCTTTGGGGTCGGTTTCTAATTTCAGTCCCTTGTGGTCAGAGAAGATGCTTGGTATGATTTCAATTTTCTTGAATTTTTTGAGGCTCGCTTTGTGTCCTATCATGTGGTCTATCTTTGAAAATGTTCCATGTGCTTTTGAAAAGAATGTGTATTTAGCTTCTTTGGGATGAAGGGCTCTATATATATCACTTAAGTCCATTTCATCTAGGGTGTTGTTTAATGCCACAATATCTTTGTTGCTAATTTGTTTGGAAGATCTGTCCATTTTTGATAGTGGGGTGTTCAAATCCCCTACTATAATTGTGTTGCTGTCAATATCTTTCTTGAAGTCCTCTAAGATTTTCTTGATATATTTGGGTGCCCCTATGTTTGGTGCATATATGTTTACGATGTTAATGTCTTGTTGGATTCTTCCCTTGAGCGTAATGAAGTGACCTTCTGGGTCTCTCTTTATAGCCTTTTCTTTGAAGTCTATTTTATCTGGTATGAGAATTGCTACCCCAGCTTTTTTTTTCTTGTCCGTTCGCTTGGAAAACTTGTTTCCAGCCTTTCACTTTTAGTCTGTGATGGTCTTTTGTCCTGAGGTGTCTCTTGTAGGTAGCATATGTGTGGGTCATGGTTTCTTATCCATTGAGCTATTCTGTGTCTTTTGATTGGAGCATTTAATCCATTTATGCTTAAGGTTATTATTGATAGGTACTTATTCATTGCCATTTTTGTACCTGTGTTTCTCTCTGCCTCCCTCTTATCCTTCCTTCCCTTAAAGCAGTCCTTTTAGTATTTCTTGTAGAGCTGGTTTGGTGGAGGCATATTCTTTTAGACTTCTTTTGTCTTGGAAGCTCTTTATTTGGCCATCTATCTTGATTGAGAGCCTTGCTGGGTAAAGTAGCCTTGGTTGTAGGCCTCTGGTTCTCATTACTTGGATTATTTCTTGCCATTCTCTTCTTGCTTGGAGTGTTTCCATTGAGAAGTCAGTAGCTAACCTTATTGGGGCTCCCTTGTATGTTATTCCTTTTTTCTCCCTTGCTGCCTTTAAGATTCTCTGTTTGTCTTGGAATTTTGCCATTTTGATGATGATGTGTCTTGAAGTGGGCCTCCTTGGGTTCCTCTTGGTTGGGACTCTCTGTGATTCCTGGATTTGTGAGACTTTTTCTCTCATCAAATTAGGGAAATTTTCTCTCATTACTCGTTCAAATACGTTTTCTATCCCTTGTTCTTCTTCTTCTCCTTCTGGTATTCCTATTATTCGGATATTATTACGTTTCATATTGTCTTGCATTTCTCTTAATCCCTCTTCATTCTTTCTGAGCCTCTTTTCATTTTCTTGCTCTTTCTGTGAGATGCTTTCTACCTTGTCCTCCAACTCACTAATCCTATCCTCCGCTTCATCTATCCTACTTTGGAAACTTTCTACTGTGTTCTTCAATTAGGAAATTGTATTCTTCATTTCCTCTTGTCTCTTGCTGATAGTTTCCATTTCCTTTTTGATGTTGCTGTAGTTTGCAGAGAGATCATTATAGTTCCCCTGTAGTTTCTGGTAGTTCACTGTGAGCTCTTTGAACTTCGTAATAACCAGTGCTCTGAATTCACTGTCTGATAGTTGATCAGTGTCTATTTCATCTAACATTCTTTCTGAAGTTTCTGCTTTTTCTTTCATTTGGGGATTGTTTCTTTGTCTTCCCATTGTTTGAGACTCTTCTTGTTAGTCTCTGCTTCCAAAATTGATCTGTTCTGAAACCCTGGTTTTATGGTGTAAACTTCTGTGGTATGATCCTTGTGAAGTTCAGTGGTGCAGACTCCTTGAAGTTTCTTGATGTTCTTCGTCTCCACCTACACTCACGCTGGTCCTCGCGCTGATC
Organism: Artibeus jamaicensis; assembly: GCF_021234435.1. NCBI lineage: Eukaryota > Metazoa > Chordata > Mammalia > Chiroptera > Phyllostomidae > Artibeus > Artibeus jamaicensis. The sequence goes on along the minus strand of NW_026521717.1, from coordinate 13,458,994 downwards.
CCTGCGTTGGTCGCCTACCACTGCTGAATGTCCCGGCTCTAGTAGCTGCCTCCTCAAGCACCCAGGCCTGTTACTACGCCAGTGGCACAGAGGCTTGGAGTGTCCTGGCTCCCGTATCTGGGTCTCTCTGCCACCCAGGGCCGTCACAGGGGCTTGGAGTGTCCCGGTTTCCGTACCTGACTTCCCGGCGTCTAGTCCTATCTCTATGGCAGTGGCACAGAGGCTTAGAAAGTCCCAACTCCCGTACCTGATTCCCCAGTGTCCAGTCCCATCGCTATGGCAGCACAGGGGCTGAGACCATCCCAGTTCCCGTAGAGGGCTCCTCTGCCACCCAGGGCTGTCTCAGGGGTTTGGAGTGTCCCGGCTTCCGTACCTGACTCCCCGGCGTCCAGTCCCGTCGCTATGGCAGTGGCACAGGATGTGCGAACGTCCCGGCTCCCGTAGCTGGCTCCTCAGGGCCCAGGCCTGTCTCTATGGCAGCGTCACAGGGGCCTTAGGTGTCCCAGCTCCTGCAACTGACCCTTCCGTTGCCCAGGCCGGTAGCTATGGCATGGGCACAAGGGTGTCCCTGCTCCGGTTCCTGACTCCTCTGTCTCCCAGGACCATCACAGGGGCTTGGAGTGTCCGGCTCCCGTACCTGACAACCCGGCTCTCAGGCCTGTTGCTCTGGCGGCAGCACAGGGGCCACGTGAGACCCAGCTCCAGTAGCTGACCATGCCGCCATCTGGTGTTTCAGCGTCGGTCACAATCTCTGGTCTTTTAATTTCATAAATGCTGGGTAACCGATGGTTTATTGTGCTGTTTCTCTATAGATCTGCCAGGATTTTCACCCATGAGTACAGGAACTAGTATCAGCTCCATCTTACTCCGTCGCCGTCTTCCCAGCATCCCCCCCTCTCTTTTTCTTGATGTGTCTTGCTAAAGGTTTATAAGTTCTGTTTATCTTTTCAACTAACTCCTGTATTTATTGATCCTTTGAAATGTCTTTTTAGTCTTAGTATTTAATTCTGTTCTGATCTTATTTCCTTCTTTCTCTTTACTCTGGGATTTGTTTGTTGTTGTTCGTCTAGTTCTTTTAGATGTTGGGTTAAGTTGTTTATTTGAGATTTCTCTATCTTCTTTAGGTAGGCCTGTATTGCTATGAGCTTCCCTCTCAGGAATGCCTTTTGTGTGCCCTGTAGTTTTTAGGTAGTTATGTGTTCATTTTCAGTAGTTTCCAGGTACTTTTTTATTTCTTTCTTGCTCTCATTGTTAACCCATTCGTTATTTTAAAATGTCTTACTCAGTCTTTGTGTAGTTGAATATTTTTTTTAATTATTTATTTTTATTGATTATGCCATTACAGTTGTTCTATTCCCCCGTTCATTCCCCTCCACCCTACCCCCATCCCCACTATTACCCCCCTTTAGTTTATGACCATGTGTCTCAAGTTCTTTAGATTCTGTATTTCCCATACTATTCTTGCCCCACCATCTATTTTCTATCTACTGTCTATGCTACTTATTTTCTGTACCTTCTCCCCCCTTCTCCTCCTCCCACTCTCCTGTTGCTAACCCTCCTTGAGATCTTCATTTCTATGTTTCCACTCCTGATCTAGCTGTTCTCTTAGTTTGCTTTTATTTTTGGTGTGGTTCTTAATAACTGTGAGTTGGCTCTCCTTTCACTGTTCATCTTTTTTATCTTCATTTTCTTAGATAAGTCTCTTTAGCATTTCATATAATAAGGGCTCGGTGATGATGATCTTCTTGAATTTGATCTTATCTGAGAAGCACTTTATCTGCCCTTCCATTCTAAATGAAAGTTTTGCTGGATAGAGCAATCTTGGATGTAGGTCTTTGAATTTCATGACTTGGAATACCTCTCTCCAGCCCCTTCTTGCCTGTAAGATCTCTTTTGAGAAATCTGCTGACAGTCTGATGGGGACTCCTTTGTAGGTCACTGTCTCCTTAGCTCTTGCTGCTTCTAGGATTCTGTCCTTTATTTTAATCTTGGCTAATGTAATTATGATGTGCCTTGGTGTGTTTCTTCTTGGGTCCAACTTTTTTGGGACTCTCTGAGCTTTCTGGATTTCCTGGAAGTCTATTTCCTTTGCCAGATTGGGGAAAATGCTCCTTTATTATTTGTTCAAATAAGTTTTCCACTGGTGGCTGTTCCTCTCCCCCTTCTGGTACCCCTATAATTTGAATGTTGGAGTGTTTAAAGATGTCCTGGAGGTTCCTAAGCCTCTCCTCATTTTTTTGAATTCTTTCTTCTTCACTCTTTTCTGTTTGGCCATTATTTGCTTTCTTCTGGTCCACTCCATTGATTTGAGACCCAGTTTCTTTTTCATCGCTATTGATTTCCTGTGTAATTCCATTCATTTCAATTAGTTTCACCTTCATATGTATATCTAATTTGTGGCTATAATCAACCAGTTCTGTGAGGATCCTGATCACCAGTGTTTTAAACTGTGCGTCTGTGCATCTGAGAGTTTTGCTATTTGTTCATCACTTAGATTTATAGGCTCTGGGGCTTTGAGATCTTCTTGAGCCATTTTTGTTCTGTTCACGCCCGTTAAGTACGAGGAGGGGAGCCTTGGCCTCCCAGGTCACTGGGTTGTGACACTGTATGTGGGGGCGTGGTCATAGTGGCGAAATGGCGGCCCCCTCTGCTGTTTTTTGCCACTGGGTGAGGAGCAGAGCCTCAGGTGGTTCACCGGGGTCAGGTCACTTAGGTCGCTGGGTTATGACGCTGTATGTGGAGGCGGGGTCAGATCGGGGAAATGGCGCCCTGTGCTGCCGCTCGCCACTGGGTCCTGCTGGGTCCCGTCCAGTCGCCCACTTCCTTGCTTGTCTATCCATGCAGGGATGCGAGACCACAGTCAACCCCGCAGCCCTGGTCCTCCCTCGCTTTTTCCCCACGGTTGCTTGCTGAGTTGCCCACCAGGTCCAACCCTGCGCCTGGATTCTGCGGGCCTGAGTCCATCTGACCGAGTTTTCCTGTGCAACCCTGCTCCTCCAGCTGCTGGTTTCGCCCCTCTTACCGGTCAGGCTGAAGAATTTGTTGTTATCAGACTTCCGAAAAGTTCAATTTTCTGTGTTCTAGCTGTGTTTTCTGTTGCTAATATTTAGTTGTCTCCAAACTTGGTTGTGTGAGGAAGCATGGCATCTCCACCTATGCCTCCATCTTGGCCGAAGTTCGTAGTTGAATATTTTTGAGCTTTTTCCTTGAGGTTGGTTCTAGTTTCAATTTATTGTGATTTTAGAAGATGCTTATTATGATTTAAATTTTCTTAAATTTGTTGAGGCTTGTTTTGTGTCCTACCATGTAGTCTGTCTTTGAAAATGTTCTGTGTGCACTTGAGAAGAATGTATGGTTGGTTTTCTGGGGTGAGAGATTCTGTATATATCAATTAAATCCATTTGATGTAGAGTGTCATTCAGTGCCTCAATATGCTGTTGATTCTTTGTTTGAAAGAGCTGTCCATCATTGACAGTGGGGTTTTAAAATCTTCTATGATGACTGTGTTGCTGTCAATGTATTTCTCCAAGTCCTCCAAGAGTTTCCTAATAATATATTTAGGTGCTCCGATGTTGGGTGCATGTAAGTTTTATGTAGTGAGTGACCTTTTCTCTTTTTAGGGCTTTTGTTTTGAAGTCTATTTTCTATTTTGTATGATAAAAGTATTGCTACCCCTGGTTTTTTTTTTTTTCATGTCTGTTTGCTTGGAATATTTATTTCCCTTTACTTTCAGCCTGTATAGATCTTTTGTTCTGAGGTGAGTCTCTTGTAGACAGTATATATGTGGGTTGTGTTTTCTTGTTCATTGAGCTGCCCTATGTCTTTTGATGGGAGCATTTAATCCATTTACGCTTAAGGTTATTATTGATAGTGTTATATCCACCGGATGCAAGAATAATTTTCGAAGACCTTTCAGGGTTTTGATCTTATTTTATTGGCCAAGCTTAACCTGCGCAGGGGCGAACTCTGGGGGTGTCCGGAGACACCGCGCCCAAAAGGGCTGCAGATGAGAGTCACGCCGAGTGTTTACAGCTAAGTCCTTATATAGGGACGAGCAAGCAAGCAAGCGTTGAACAGAAGCAGACGTGGCAGTTAGCTATTTGCTGACAGAGACCGCGTGTGTGGGGGGAATAGGGTGGGGTTTCAAAATTCAAAACTAAACAGATTACAATCTGCCTATCTTGCTCTAAGTAGGGCACTCACATACTGCAGGATGTCTGCTCAGCCTTTGTTTGCATGCTGTTCCTCGTTCCTGTTTTTCTGTGGTCAGGCTATGTTCTCAATTTCCCAGATCTCAATAATAGGTACTTACTCATTGCCACTTATTCTATACCTTTGTTCCCCTTTCTATCTCTGTCTCCATCTCATCCTTATAGCAATGCCTTTAGCATCTCTTGCAGTGCTGGATTGGTGGAGATGTATTCCTTTAAACTTCTTTTTTCTGGGAAGCACTTTTATTTCACCTTCCATTTTAAATGAGTGCTTTGCTGGATAGAATAGTCTTGGTTGTAGGTCCTTCCTTGTCATTACTAGATTATTTCGTTCCAGTCTTTTCTGGTTTGTAGTGTTTCTGTTGATAGCCTAGTTGGACCTTCCTTGTATATTACTAGCGGTTCCTCCCTTGCTGTTTAGGATTTTCTCTTTGTCTTTAAATGTTGCCATTTATTATAATTTGTCTTGTAGCGGGCCTCTTTAGGTTTATCTTGATTGGTACCTTCTGTGCTTCTGGAACTTGTGTGACTTTTTCCCTCATCGAGTTACGGAAGTTTTCTGTCATATTATTCAAACATGTTTTTGATCCTTTTCTCCTTTTCTTCTCCTTCTGATATTCCTATAATGTGAATGTGGTTTCGTTTCATGTTGTCCTGAAGCTCCCTTAAAGTATCCTCTTTCTTTTTGAATCTTTTTTGTTTTGTTGCTCTGACTGGGGTTTTTTTTTTTTTTCTGCCTTGTCTTCCAGCTTGCTTGTTTGTTCCTCTGCTTCTAGCCTGCTTTTGATTTCTCCTATTGTAATCTTCATTTCAGATATTGTATTTTTCATTTCTTCCTGGTTCTTATTCATAGTTCCCATGTCCTTTTTATATGCTGCTCTAGTTCCCAGTAAGTTTCTTGTAACTCCCATAAAGTTCTTTATGGTTCTCAGTCCCTTGAACATCCTTATAATCATTATTTTGAATTGTGTGTCTGATAGATTGCTTGCCTTAATTCCATTTAGCTCTTTTTTTTCTGGGGATTACTCCTTTCCTTTTGATTGGAGGGTATCTCTTTGTTTCTCCATTTTAGATGACTCTTTTGGTTTGTTTCCCTGTGTCAGATTACTCTGCTTTGCCTGCCTGTCTTGATGGCGTTGCCTTCTATGGTAGGAGTTCTGCAGGACTTAGTGGTACAGCCTCTTTGATCTCCTTATATGGATGCTCTAGTGGACTCTCTCATTGTACTTGGGGTTTGATGATGACGATTATTATTATTATTATTATTTTTTTTAAATTTTACTTAGTTATTTTTCAAGTACCGTTTTTTGTCTATTTCTCCCATCCCAGCACCCCCCCAGCCCCGTGCTCCCCACTTCCCTCCCATTTCCATCCCCCTTAGTTCTCGTCCCTGTGTCCTTCCTATTGGTTCCTCCAGCGGGGTTTGATTATTGATGACTCCTTCATTGTTGGGTTCTTTCCTCCAGCTGACTGACTGGGAGTCACAACCCCTGCCACATGTTGTATGCTGTTGAACAGGTGCTCCTTTTGTGAAGAGTCTTCTATATTCCTTGTATCAAAACTTCAGATCAGCCAATATTCTGTTGATTGTTCAGGTGTTTTTGTTGGAAGATCAGGTGAGAAGCCAAGTTGGGTGCTAGAACAAGCGGACTCAGCTTCCACCTCATTGGCCACCATCTTGACCCCCATCCCTAAAAAACCTGGGATCCAATAGATAGAAGACAGAGAGGACTAGAGTCACATGAAGAGAGACTGGGGCTTATGTCTCTGTGGGGAGAGCTGAAGAAATAGTGACCAGGATCCTTATGCTGAGTCCCTTTCCCATATTGCAGCCACCATCTTTCTTCTGGCCTGTTTTTAAAGACTTAAAGAGTTGAGGTATTTATTCGTTGAGGGAAAATAGCGAATGGACAATTGCAATAGAATAGCCCAGTGTCATGATTCCCAAACTGTAATGGGGGAGTTGTTAAATGCAGATTCTGTATCAGAAGGTCTGGGTTGAGATACAGCATTTCTTAAATCTTCAGGTGATGCTAATGCTGCTGGTCTGTGGTCCACACTCAAATAACGATCTAAAGAGTATGATACTGATAGCATTTTAGAGGGCTTAGCCTTGGATAGAAAGAGAAACACCTTTATTTAAGTGAAACGTAAGTTGGGTGGAGATACAGATTAAGTTTGCAGGCAGGAGACATGCCTGATAATCTTTGTTTTTTTTCCCACAAAACAGAAGTATGGTAATGTTAAGAAAAGACTGTAGGAATGGTGTGTGAGCTTGAAGAAAGTTGTGAAGGTTTGGAATAGGTAATAAAAAGAGAAGAAAGATGAGTGAATTTGAGACACATAATAATCACTGAACAGTGAGGATTAGTTTGGTTATAGTGTCTGTAGAAATAATTGGAGCAGGAAGAGATTAGGAGAGGTGATGAGGTCTGAAATAGAACAATGCCCTGGAGAATTGGTGTGGTAGGCTAAATATGCCCTCCCCCAAAAGATGTTTGTGCTGCATACCTGTGAATATGTTACCTTACATGGCAAAAGGGACTTTGTAATCACAAGGTCTTTATAAAAGGTGAGAGAAGGGTTGGAGTTGGAAAAGGCAATGTGATGATAGAGTAGAGGAGGAGACGAAATGTGATGATAGATGCAGAGGTTGGATTGATATGGAACTATGAGTAGACAGCCTTTAGAATTGTAAGAGGAAACAGATTTTTCCAAGAAGTTGAAGAAGGAACAAAGCCCTAGTGACATGTTGATTTTAGTCCACTGAGACTGATTTTGGACTTTTGACCTTCAGAACTATAATATATTTGTGTTTTTTAAGCCAGTAAATCTGTCAAAACTTGTTACAACAGCAATAGGAAACCTGCAGAGAAGTATGGATGTAAGAGAATGTAGAGTTATAATCTACAAAATGAGACAAGTGATGGGATGTGGTATGGGCACAAGGAAACTGGGAAAATTTCTGGCCTGGATAAATGAGTGGAGGAAAGTGATAAAATTAAAAGTAGAGGCTGGCAAGGAGCAGGTATTAGAGGGAGGTGTTCACTTTGCATGTACAGATAGATCAGATAGGGTGACGGAAGGTTTGAAACAAGAGATGAATTTAAGAGACTGCATAATATTGTTATAGCTGATAGAACTGTTATAGTACCAGTACCATGGCATACTGTTTTGATTACTGTGGGTTGTAATATAGTTAGGAAGTATGTATTCTCAAGTTTTCTTTAACTATTCAAAGTCTTTATGTGGTTCCATGTGAATTTTAGAGTTGTTTCCTTCTGTGAAAAATGCCTTTGGAGTTGAATATGTAGAATACTTTAGTATGGACTTTTAATTATTAATTCTTTCAGTCCATGAGCATGGAATATCTTTCCATTTTTTTTAAATTTTCAATTTCTTTCACCTCCTTTGTTAAATTTATTATTTTTTGATGATATCGTAAGTGAAATTCTCTTAATTTCTGTTTTTAATAGTTCATTGTTACTGTGTAGAAACAACTAATGTTTGTATGTTGATTATGTATCCTGCACCTTTAACGAATTGATTCACTTATTAGTTCTAACCACTTCTTGGTGTGTACTCTTTAAGGGTTTTCTGTTTGTAAGATGTCATGGGCATTATTGTCTTGTTCTTGACCTTAGAGGAAAAGGTATCAGCTAAGCTTTGGGATTGTCATATATGGCTTTTGTTATCTAGAGGCATGTTCCCTCTGTACCTAATTTGTTAGTTTTTATTGTGAATGGATGTTGAATTTTGTCAAATGCTTTTTCCACATCTGTTGAGATGATCATAGAATTTTTATTCTTCATTTTGTTGATGTAGAGTATCACATTTACTGATTTATATACATTGAACCATCTTTGCATGGGAAGCATTGTGCAGGTTGTCAACAAATTTTTGAAATGGACACAGCTGCTGTTAGTATGTAAAATAAGCAGAGTAGAAAAATTAGGCTAAAAAATACTGCATTGGATATTACATGTATAAAAAATTTCTGTCAACCCAGAAAGTTCTATTGGATAGCACTGTTCTATAATGAGGGATTGGATATTATTGTAGCATGATTTTTAAGAATCAGAGTTTGCTAATGAGGCCAAATTTCCAAAGACGTGGACTCTTCGTGGAATTCAGTGATATAGTTGAGTGAATAGTGCACCATCCTTGCTTGCTTGCTGTCTGTGAGGAACATTAACCTGATTAACAGTGAGCACTAGCCATTTGTGTTTCAGGATCCTGGGTTTTTATCCTGGACCTGCTTTGTGTTGTATGAGATTGGAAAAATCTTAGAAACATAAAAAGGTCTCTGAACTTCTTAAAGAGATCCTATAACCTTTAAAAATTTTGAAAAACAAACAAGAGTCCTGGCAGGGTAACTCGGTTGGAGTGTCATCCCATGCACCAATGGGTAAATTCCTGGTCAGGGCACATACCTGAAATGTGGGTTCTATCCCCAGTTGGGGTATGTATGAGCAGCAACTGGCAATCGATGGATGTTGCACTCTCACATCAGTGTTTTTGTCTGTCTCTTCCTACCTCCCTTCCTGTCTCTGAAATCAATAAAACATCCTTGGTTGAAGATTAAAAAATAAACATTTTGCTTGCTTGTTTGTTTTGTTTAGCTTCCTGTTAAAGGTGAGATGATACAGTATTTGTCTTTGAACACCTGGCTTATTTCACTCAGCATAATACTTTCCAGTTCCATCCATGCTTTTGCAAAGGGTAGGAAGTCCTTCTTTCTTTCTGCTGCATAGGATTCCATTGTGTATATGTACCATAATTATTTGATCCATTCATTTACTGACAGATACCTAGGTTTCTTCCAGCTCTTGGCTATTGTAAATTGTGCTTCTATGAACATTGGGGTACATAGGTTCTTTTGGATTGGTGTTTTAGGGTTCTTAGGATATAATTCCAGCAGTGGGATTGCTGGGTCAAAAGGCAGGTCTGTTTTTAGTTTGTTTGTTTCTTTTTTTTTTTAGAAAATTCCATACTGTTTTCCACAGTGGTTGTACCAGTCTGCAATCCCACCAACAATGGAGTAGATTAGGGTCCCCTCTTCTCCACAACCTCTCCAACACTTGTTGTTTGTTGCTTTGTTTATGATGGCCATTTTGACCGGTGTAAAGTGGTTTCTCATTGTGGTTTTAATTTGCTTCTCTCTGATAGCTAGTGATATTGAGCATCTTCTCATGTGTCCCTGGATCTTCTGTATGTCCTCCTTGGAGAAATGTCTGTTCAAGTCCTTTGCCTACTTTTTAATTGGGTTGCTTGTCTTCTTAGAGTGGAGTTGTGTAAGTTCTTTGTATATTTTGGAGATTAAACCCTTGTCTGAGGTATCATTGGCAAATATGTTTTCCCATGCAGTTGGTTCTGTTTTTATTTTAATACTGTTTTCTTTAGCAGTGCAAAAGCTTTTAATTAATCCAGGGGTTGAAAGACAAATACCATATGATCTCACCTTTAGCAGGAACCTAAACAACAAAACAAACAAGCAAGCAAAATAAAAACAAAGGCACTGAAATAAAGAACAAGGGGACAGTGACCAGAGGGGAGAGAGGAGGGAATTTCAGGGGAAAAAGGGGAAGGATTTACAGGAACTAGTATAAAGGACACATGGACAACAACTAAGGGGGAAGGGGGGTGGAAATGGGAGGGAGGTGGGGAGCACTGGGGGGGGGATGGGCTGGGATAGGAGTAAAAAACAGAAAACTGTCCTTGAACAATAATTAAGTAAATTAAAAAAAAAACAGGGACTTGATATCTATACCAGCCATTTCCGTTTTTTAGTAGGACATCATGATATAGTTCATCAAGTAGTCTTAGAGATCTCCTTCTCTTTTCCCCTAGTAACTTTGCATGGCTGAAGTTATTAGATCATTAGTAAAAATAACCTAAAGTTGAGTTTTACATTTATTTTTAGTTTTAAGTTTCCAAATTATGTTTGTTGTAACAGTATGTATATAACTGAAACTTATTAGCAGATATGCAATATCTGGGGGAATATAAGTTTATTAGTACTTGAAAAAGTTCAGGAATTTCTGAAGAGTAATAGAGCAATTGGAGAGGAAAGCAGGGTTTGTTTGGAAGAATTCTATTGGTATAGAGAGCAAATACCATAAAAATGTCATTTTCAAAATATTCTTTTCTCCAGAATAACTTTTTCATAGAGGACTTTTTTGATTTTACTGATACCTCTGTTATTCAGATTCTGTCCAGAAAAAAATAATTTAATAGGCCAGAGGAGTTAATTGTGTTGGGATTTTACCTGATACCTTTGTGTCTCTTTTCTCAGGTAAAATTTACTGATCATAAATCTCCCAGTTAAATATAATTTATGTGTCTGTATGCTAGGATAGGAAAGTTAATTTTTGTGCTGTTTACACTCTGATGAGATGACAGCCTCTTTGTTTTCCTCTCCTGTGTACTTTTCTGCTGCTCATTAGTATTTCATCAGGGTATGGAGACACAACTTGTATAGGGCTTTTTTAGAGATCCAAGAGCCTTTCCCCCCATTTATTGCATTTATTGGGGGTAGTAATGGTTAATAAAATTATACAGGTTTCAGGTATGCAATTTCATGGCATATCATCTGTACACTCTAGCATGTGTTCATCCCAAATCAGAGGGTTCCAAGAATGTTAATGGAGAGGAATTTTAAAATGCAGCCAGTTATTTTATATTATGTCACCTTTGGCCACTTATGGCCTATATTAAAGTTATCTAAAATGTTTTATAGTATTTCCTCTCATTTCCATGAATAATTATAAGCTCATTGATTTTATTGGTTGGTATATATGTATAATTATAAGCAAGTGTTAGATTACAATGTTTTCTACAGGTGTTTTCATTAATCTAATATAGTGTGACATAAATACTTTATGTGAAGTTTGTCTGCAACACTAGCTCAATGCTGAACACTAGTTGTCCCTCAGTACATTTTGAGATGTTTTGAAAGAATAAGGGAGAAGTTGAATTTGTATTTGTGTTTATTATAAAGCTTATCATTATTTTATCAGAATTGTAGAATGTTCCTGCACTTTTCCTTTCATACTGTATTAATGTCAGAAATAAGGAAAAATGTGCAGTTCTTCCTTTTCTTTCTGCCCATTTTAATTAAAGTTCCCATGAGTTTCTTTGCTTTCTTCTCAGTTATCTCCCCCCCCCCCCCAGCTTCTACAAAATTTCAGCAAGAGCTCTCTCCTACCAAGCTCCCCTCTAATACATTGATTGTGTTAAGGCACCTACTTCAGGGTCGAAAGGTCTGAATTTAGGACTTGGTCCACAACTAGATCAGGCAAGGTTTTAGAAGAAAACTAAATCAAACTCAGAGGGTTTGAGAGACTTGAATGAAGGACCACAGAAATGGAGTGGATTAAGGGAACCCACAGAGTGTATTTTCACTATTTATAGAGGGAATCTTGAAGGGGTAAGGAAAATACAGTATTATCGGAGCCTAGTGAGAGCTATGGAAAGAGGTGTGCCTGACAGGAGCCATGGTAGTAGAGGGACACAGCTTCTGTCAGAAACTGTGGTCCAGAAAAGGGAAGGAGCTGGAAAGAAATAATTCAGCCTTTCTCTGCCCTGTGATCTGCCATTGACAGACAGCCCTGGAACCCAGAAGAGGTATCTATTGAGGTCAGCCTCCTTGGTTACAGAATAGAATAGAAGAGCATTGGAGGGATAAGGTAGTGGCAATGCGATAATAACCAATATAACTACTAGTAATTATGAGATTGATTTAGGTAACCTAGTATTTTAGAATCAGTTTATTATCTGTGAGCTGCAGATACTTTTACTGGGTTTGATGTGAGCTTAAATGAGATAACATGCTAAAATAGTACCACAGTGTTTTGTCTTGTGAGTATAAAGCTTTGATAAGGTATAGATTTCAAAAGCTCAGCCTCATTTTATTTGGTGCTGTACTGCATGTTTTATAGGAGCTTTGATTGCCTCCATGCTTTTCAATATATGGTGGTTTTGTGTTTTCCAGTAATCTTTGAGAAGTGCACTGCACAGTCATTAAGTAGTTTCCAAGATTTAGAGACTTCTAGTTATTGCGTAATGACAGGTTGTCTTTTTCACTCTTCTTATAGATATACCTACTTCTGAACTTAGTGGGTGAGGGTACTTTTGAGATGTAGAGATTGTCTCCCTTTTCAAACTTCACCCTGCTACCAGTACTTCACTATTGATAATATTGTTATCCTTGTTGCCTATACTTCTGTTTTCCTAGCAGTGATGCCTTGTCACACGTTGTTGTCGTCCTAATTAGTAACAGTATTTCTTTTCACAGATATTTTTACTTTCATTCAACCTGTCTTTGAGCATTTGTAGCCTAGATCAAGATTTAGACAATCCCTGTAATTTCAGGAAAACTATAGCCACTAGACTACAGATAATCTACTTAAAAGCACTTAAAAAATCCACAAAAATTGTACTATGATTTTGAAATTAAATAAATTACTTCACAGGCTTAAGTTACCAGTTTTAGTAAATTTCAGCTGAACTTTTCTGATTACTGACTAAATCTTAATTATTTTCCACCAGACGGTCTGCCAAATCCCGAAGCAGAAGCCCATATTCATCCAGGCATTCGAGATCTCGTAGCAGGCACAGATTGTCTAGATCCAGAAGTCGTCATTCTAGCATTTCTCCTAGCACACTAACTCTGAAGAGTAGCCTGGCAGCTGAATTGAACAAGAATAAAAAAGCACGAGCTGCAGAGGCAGCAAGAGCTGCAGAAGCAGCTAAGGCTGCAGAGGCAGCTAAGGCTGCTGAGGCTGCTGCCAAAGCTGCCAAAGCCTCAAACACTTCTACACCTACCAAGGGGAACACAGACAGTGCTGCCAGTGCATCACAAACAAACCATGTGAAGGATGTGAAGAAATCTAAGATTGAGCATGCACCTTCTCCCTCAAGTGGTGGAACTTTGAAAAATGACAAGGCAAAAACAAAGCCACCTCTTCAGGTAACAAAGGTGGACAATAATTTGATTGTAGATAAAGCTACGAAGAAAGCAGTTGTAGTTGGGAAGGAGAGTAAATCTGCTGCTACAAAGGAGGAACCAGTATCTCTTAAAGAGAAAACCAAACCACTTACACCAAGCATAGGAGCCAAGGAGAAGGAGCAACACGTGGCTCTAGTGACCTCTACATTACCACCATTACCTTTGCCTCCCATGCTGCCTGAAGATAAAGATGCCGATAGGTAAGTGCAAAAAATTTGGTCAGTAACTATTTAAAGAAAAACATACGTAAGTTTGAAATAAGAAATTATATGACCTTCCCCCCTCCAAAAAAAAAAACCTTTACAAGAAGAGACTATAAGTAAGTAGATTGATTCTCTTTCTAATATATGTCTTTTTTTCTTTTAAAGGATTTTTTTTTTTTAGATTTTTATTTATTTATCTTTAGAGGGGAAGGGAAGGAGCGAGGAGGAGAAACATCAATGTATGGTTGCCTTTCGTGCGTCCCCTGCTGGGAACTGGCCTGCAGGGAACTGGTCTGCAACCCATCAAACATTCTAGGACCCTGTGGGTCTCTCCAACAAACTTTCCTGTGAGGCTGGGAGTTTATTCCACTGCCTCAACCCCCACAGGCTTTTTTTAGTCAGGTTTTGAGGCTTTATTTCCCTGCGCTGGAACCCCGGGTTGTGTGTTCTGTCTCACTCCCCAGTTGTTCTTCCCATTTTAACTGTATGAAAATGTGGGACTGCTTGCTCTGCCAGCCACCACCTTTCTTAATGCACCTGCTGCTCCCTGTCCATCCCGTCCTCCAGCCCCCACCTTGCCGTGAGTCCTCCCCACCCCAGCTGCCAGCATCTGCCCCTCTTGTCTGTCTGTATGAATGTTTCTTTTTTAACTCCTTGGTTGTTGCATTTCCATACAGTTTGATTTTCTGGCAGTTCTGTTTACTTTTTGTTTTCAGGTTTGTTGTCTGTTTGGTTGTGGGAGGAGGTAAAATGAATCTACACCTCCAGCTTGGCCAGAAGTCTCTCTCTCTTTCAACCTCTCTCTTCCCCCCTCCAACCCCCCCACCCCTTCCTCTTCCCAAGCCCTCTCACTAAAATCACTAAATAATTTTTTTAATTAAGATGTTTAATTTAGTTTCTGCCCCTGGCAAAATTTCTTGTAATCCTCAGATAATTGACAGTTTTGAGTACAGCCTAAGTACAGTTAGCAGTTTCATTTTTCTAAATAAATTATTTTAAACAGGCTAGTTTTCAGAGTTCAAATGTTAGCTGTTTTAGAAAGAAGCTTTTACTATCTTGCAATACTCATTATCTGTTAGCTACTACATTACTGTGGGAATCCATTTGTATAGTACTTTATCCTGTGATTTACCTGACTTCCAAAAAACTATACGCTTCTTTCTGAGAGGAATTCTGTGTTAATTGTTACTGTTTCTTATCATTATTAAAGAATTTATTTGTTTTTAGAGAGAGGGGAAGGTAGGGAGAGGGAGAGAAACACTGATTGGTTGGTTGTCTTTTGTATGTGCTCCTAGTGGGGAATGAACCCACAACCCAAGCATGTGCCTTGACCTGGGATTGAACTGATGACCTTTTACTTTTGGGGATGATACCCAACCAACTGAGCCACACCAGTCCGGGCTGGTTTTTTTGTTTGTTTGTTTGTTTTGTTGTTGTTAGATCTCTAGTGCCTTATATAATACCTAGCACATACAATACCCAATCCGTATTTGTTGAATGGGTAAGAGTAAAGTTGAAAATGAGACTCTGATACTATTATTTTAAAATAAAACTGCAGAAAAATAAAATTGTAAACTAGTTTCTTCTGAGCATGATTTTTTGGTTAAAGAACTTTCTAGTTAACACAGGGTTATGAAGATAAGGTACAATTTTGTTTTGATTATTGACAAATAGTTTTTATCAAGTGGTTTTAAAGTATCATTTGTTGTATAATATTAATGTTCAAAATTAATACAAGTTTTGTTATAAGGAATTAAAATTCAGTGATATATGTTGATAATTTTGTTAGTAACTTAAGACCACAGCAGTGTAGTTTCACTAACTTTTTTATTATGGGATTCATAACTGCTATGAAAGTATGTGAAATCCAAATTTTATTATCATTTTAAGATTCTCTTTCAACATGTCATATTATTAGATAAAAGATTTTGTAATACTTGGGAGGTTTAAAATAATCAGTTACCACATAAAGATGTATTTTAAAAATCAGAGTCTTTATACATCCATAAAAAGTACAAAGTTGAGCTAAACTTTTCACCTGTGATTCTAGTAATTGGAGCCTTAAAAATTAAAAGAATCAGAACTTCTGGCCGAGATGGAGGTATAGGTAGACACACTATGCCTCCTCGAACAACCAAAATAAGGACAAAAACAATTCAGAAACAAAGTAACAACCAAAACTGAAAGAAAATTAAACTGTATGGAAGTCTGACAACCAAGGAGTTAAAATAGACACATTCATCCAGACTGGTAGGCGGGGTGCAGTCTGGTGGCCAAGTGGAGAGGGGTCACACCACAGAAAGTGGGGACACCAGGTACGCAAGGCGGCAACTGGTAGACGCTGGGCACCCAGGCAGTGGCTGGCAAACCCCGGGCATGGGGTGGCAACGGGCAGACCCAGCGAGGAGGCGATTGAGAAGTGGGGCACCGTGGGCAAAGTGGCTGGCTGACCATTCAGCAGTTCCACATTTGTGAGCAGATAACTGGGGCGTGAGACAGATTGTGTAACCCAGGGTCCTAGCGCTGGGAAATAAAGCCTCAAAACATGGATTGAATACACTTGTGGGGGTCAAGCTCAGGGAGAGACTCCAACTCTCACAGGAAAGTTCGTTGGAGAAACCCACAGGGTCCTAAAACGCACACAAACCCACCCACATGGGAAACAGCATCAGAAAGGCCCAATTTGCTTGGGGGAAGCGGCAGAAGAGGCTGAGGTGCAACAGACAACAGAGCAAAGCGCCATTTTTTTCCCTCTCAGACCCCACCCCACATATAGTGTCACAACCCAGCCATTGGGTTGTCCCACCCTGGTGAACACTGAAGACTCCGCCCCTCATATGTAACAGGTGTGAACAGACCAAAACATTATGGCTCAAGCAGAAAAAGAGCTCAAAGCCCCAGAGCCAATACTTCTAAGTGACCAAAAGAGATAGCCAACCTATTAGATGCACAGTTCAAAACACTGGTGATCAGGATGCTCACAGAACTGGTTGATTTTAGTCATAAATTAGAGGAACAAATAAAGGCTAAACTAAGTGAAATGAAGATTAAAAAAAATGTATAGTAAAATGACAGCAAACTCACAATTACTAACAACCACACCAAAAATACAAACAAATGAAGGAAACAACTAGAACAGGAACAGAACTACAGAAATGGAGATCACATGGAGGGTTAGCAACAGGTGAGTGGGAGGAGGAGAGGGGCAGAAAACGTACAGAGAATAAGTAAAATAGGTGGCAGACAGAAAATAGACGAGGAGGGCAAGAATAGTATGGGAACTGTACAAACTAAAGAACTTAAGACACATGGACATGAACTAAAGGGAGGGAATGTGGATGGGAGAGGGTGTGCAGGGTGGAGGGGAATGAAGGGGGGAAATAGGACAACTGTAATAATATAATCAATAAAATATATTTGGGGGAAAAATTTCAAAGAATCAGTGTCCAGTTGAGAAAAGTTAATATGAAAAGAGGTGAAGCTAAATTACTTGTTTGTGGTTATTTTGGTGGGCAAGATGAGTAATAGCTTGTAGTTTTCTTACAACAAAACAGCTTTTGTCTCTTCAATAGAATTATATCAAATGCTGTTACTACAATGTTAATGAATTTTCTTATAAAACAATTGACTTTCAGTTTTGATGTAGTTTTATATTAATTAACATTTAAAAAATAGGCCAGTTTTTTTTATAACAGTTTTAGACTTACAGAAAATTTATAGACTCCCTATATACTCTGCACTTACTTTTCTCAGTAACATTAGTATGGTACATTCGTTAAAATTAATGAACCTAGCCCTGGCTGGTGTAGCTCACTGGATTGAGCGCGGGCCTGTGAAGCAAAGGGTCTCTGGTTCGATTCCTGGTCGGGGCACATGCCTGGGTTGGAGGCCAGGTCCCCGGTGGGGGATGCATGGGAAGCGACCACGCATTGATGTTTCTCTCCCACTCTTTCTCCTTCCCTTCCCCTCTCTCTAGGAATAAATAAATAAAATATTTTTTTAAAATTAATGAACCTATATTAATGTATTCTTTGTTCCATTTTCTTTAGTTTTGATCTAATTTCACATCATTTTACCCCCCCCCCAATTTTATACTTTGCAGTTGGATATAGTATATTATTTTATCTGGAAAATAAAGTACTTAGTATTTTGCTGTTGCATGATGTAAGATGTGGGTGCATTTTTATTTCGCATTGAAATAAATTTATATGTATTTTTTGTTCGAATTTTTTTTTTAGCTTACGAGGAAATATTTCAGTAAAAGCAGTTAAAAAAGAAGTAGAAAAGAAACTACGATGTCTGCTTGCTGATTTACCATTGCCTCCTGAGCTACCAGGAGGAGATGATCTCTCAAAGAGTCCAGAGGAGAAGAAAACAACAGCACAGTTACATAGTAAACGGAGGCCTAAGTATGTGCTTGCTTTCTACCTGCTCTTAAATTGACCAGAGATGATTCTGGATCATCGTAAACTCATAAAACATACAATTAAGATTTAAAGTAATAAACAGTGTATTTTTTTCTTTCAACTTAAGTATGTGAATAAACTCCATTTGAGTTTTGAAAAAAATTCATAATTGCATGCATACCTATTTGAAATGACTAATAAAACCAAATTTAATTTTCTCTCACAGTTTGTAATGTATTAATTTTGTAATATGCCAAAGATAACCTTTATAATTATTTATTTAAATATCTTAACATAAAATCACTAAATTTTATTTAACATAAAATCACTAAAATTGGACAAGGTGGAAGTTAGCATTATATGAGCTGGAACAGAATTAGTAATGGGAAAGCTGCTAGGCTTTCCTTGGATTCACTGCCATAATTAAATCCCTTCTTTATTTTACAAGTGGTTGAATGAAAGAATGCTTAAATCTGTGTGCTAAGCTCCTTCAAGTAAGTCCCTGGAGATAAAGATAACTCTTTCCCTTGATAGCTGTTCATCAGTTAAGTTGGGAGAATGTTGATTCCTTTTTTTTTTTTTTAACATAACCAATCAAAAGTGTAAGACTTTGAAATAGATCTGATTTAAGCATTGCTGTTCCATGAGCACCTAGTATGAAGTTATTTTTGTACTATGGAATAGAAAGCTAGAGAGCTTTTTAAAATAGTATTTCCTTGAGTATTAAGAGCTTTATTCCTTTACTGGAATTTCTGATATCTACCAGAATATTAAAATACTACAAAATTACATGTCTTTTTGAAGAATGTCAAATATTTATCATATGTATAACACACATACTTAAAATGTGGATTACTGAGAATTGATTTTTATTCTTTCATATTCTCTTAGACTAAAAGTCTTTCTGGTATTTGCATTTTTAAGATAATTTTATCTATCATAAGTCTGAATTTGTCAGTGAGCCTATGATTAGATTTTTGGTAATTTTTATATCAAAATTTTGTATTTTGAAAGTGTGTGTGTATAAAACTTTCTGGAGGTTGGTAAGAGAACTTTGACTCTGCATACTAATGTTGGATTTGTCTACTCATTGCAAAATAATGTTTTATTTCTGAAAGTCCTTCATACAAGCTTTAGTTCTCTTTTTCAATTTAAGTGCTAGGCTACATAAGAAGAGTCAGTGTGGAGAATGATACCTTGCCTTTCATGATAATTTATATTACCAGATCCCAGAGTTACTTATCTTAGGTCACAAATTGGAAGGGTGGGGAAGCAAGGATGTAAGATTGGGTGTTAAGTAGATATTGAGTATTTAACAGGTTATTCAGTTTGCTTGATTGTATATAAAAACTTCAGAACTATATTTGATAGAATATGTGGGCCTCGCTTTGGTGAAATCAAAGAAAAAGATATTGACTGGGGAAAACGCTGCGTGGATAAATTTGATATCATCGGAATTATTGGAGAAGGTACCTATGGACAAGTTTACAAGGCCAGGGATAAAGACACTGGTAAGAATGTCAAATGCTCTGAATCTTCAGGTCAATGGAATGTATTGATTTGTGTTTCTCTTTTAATGTATAACTTCAGGAATTTTTAGGACAAATGTTAAAATATTATTTCATCTTGGAGTTTTAGGCTTAATTAATCCTGACTTTTCATTGTATTTTTGTTGCCATTTATCCTCCTTATACCTTCCATCTTCCACCTCTACCAACCTCCCCCTGACAGTCACCACACTGTTGTCTGTGTCAGAGTCCTTTTTCTTTTTTGCTCATCTTGTTTTTTTATTTTATTTTACATATGCACTTATGTAAATTCAGTATATGTAAGTGGATGTGCATACATTTATGATCTAAAAGTGTTCCTTTAGTATTTGTAATGTATAGTATGGTGGGATTTAGGTTTCTTTTCTTTTATGGTGAATAGATTTTTAGGTGTTAGTAATCAGAGGGAAAAAGTATATTGACATTAGGAGTCTTAGTAATAAATGTTGTTGTAGTAATTCTTATGCAGCATTTTTATTTTGGCCAAATTTTTTTTTGTAGAAATTATGCTTTATTTGGAGGCCAGATTTAGCAGCTTAATCTTTCAGATTTTAATCAGGAACCTGAAAGTTTTAAAAGGCCTTGCAGAAAAGGAAAAAGTAACTATCAGAGGCACAATGCATTTTAAAGTAATGCCCTGAGCCAGAGTATAACCTTAAAATTCCTTGTTGAAATAACCCAATAGATTAAAGTAACATAGCTATTTCAGAACATTTAATAAAGATGTACCTCCTTTTAAGGCAGTTATAGCGTGGACTAGTAATGTTGATAATAATGATTCTGCATTATTAAAAAAGAGGTTAAATTGTATCTTTCAAAGCTGTTTAATAAAATAAGGAATTGCCCTACATTTTAGAATGTGTGTTCCCCCCAAAACAAAATATGTTTTAAAGATTAAAGAGATAAAAAATTCTTCTTTTGAACAATTTGTGCACACAGAATTCCTTTTTATATCCAAAGATGTGGAATCAACAAACCATTTTTTATAGTGATGAATATTTTCTTCTAATGGAATTTGTGTATATATGTATGCTTTATATGATACAAACTTACTTATATCTAAATTATAAAGCTATTTTATGTGGTAGGAAGAACACATACTTTTGAGACAGCTAAATCAGACTTTGAACCCCATTCTCACTACTGAATAACTGAGCAAGTTTAAGCAAGTTAATGTTTGAAAAGTTTTTCACCTGTACAATCTACAGAATTTTCTCATCTGTTCAGAGAGATTTTATGCATATATAAGCATATTGGATATACTTATTCTTTGCTTCATTACTTTAAAAAATGACAGTGTAATGTATCTACTCTTCTTCATAATAGTTATTTCACTTTTCTCGGAGAGCATAAAATAACAATACATATGGACCTACTCTGTCTTTTTATACAATTGAGTAGTATTCCAAACTTTGGATAAATATCTTAAACCAACATACCACATAATGTTGATAGTTCAAGAAATTAAGTAATTTCTTAATTACTTAATTACAAATTAAGTAATTTCTTGAACTATCAATATTATGTGGTATGTTGCAAACTAAATATATACTTTGTGGGTTTTAATTTGAAGAGGTAGGAACAGAAATTAGGAATTAAAGTAAATTTAAAATTAAGAAAAATGTCTGTGGTTTTTGTCAGCTAATAACCTGTTTTATTTAATTTTCGAATAGGAGAAATGGTAGCCCTAAAAAAAGTACGTCTAGATAATGAAAAGGAAGGCTTTCCAATTACAGCAATTCGAGAAATTAAAATTCTCCGGCAGCTTACTCACCAGAGTATTATCAATATGAAGGAGATAGTTACCGATAAAGAAGATGCTTTGGATTTTAAGAAGGATAAAGGTATGTGTGCATATTTACATAATCAATTCTGTGTACTTATGATTTAGCTGTCTTGCAGATTTTGTTACAGATACTGACCATTTAAGTAAATGTAGTTGAGTTGAAAAGTTAATTTATTTACTTTATTGGGTTTTGTGTCACCCAAGTAAACATAAGAGTACATTCACCAGTATCATACATGAAGTATTCACTAGCAGTAGTTGGTTTTTCAAGCTGCACTGTATAATTTTTTGTCCTCATTTTTTTAGGGATTGAGAAACAGTATATAGTGGTATTAGAATTTATATACCTTATATTTTAAATCTTACAATGCCTAACATAAAAGGAAACTTCATGGTAGGGTTATATATTATTTTTAAAAGTGTAGAGGCAAAAATCTTACCTGAAATCACATTTAATAAACTGTACCTGGTGTATGGTTGGCTTTTAGCAGAAAAAGCCAAAAATAAATTGATATATTTTTAAAGTAATTATCATTAAGGCACGCGATGGGTGAAAGAAAGGCTCTATTGCCAGTATGTTTTAGATCTTCACAGTAAGATTTTGGAGTCAAGGTTGACTCCTTTATAATCAGTGGTTTTTGAAGAGCAGATTTTTTTTTTTTTTTTCAAACTTGCTAGCTTTCTCTGCTCTTGCCCCACTTTCTGTCACTTCCCTTGCTTCCCACAAGTGAATTGTGCCCTTTCAGGTGCTAATTCCTTGGGTGGGTGGGGTTATGTATGTTCTAAGATCCCATGGGGCTTTCCAATGGACTGTCTCGTGAGAGTGGTTATGGCCAGAGTTTTTGAGGCTTTATTCCCTGTTGGTGGAACCTTGGGTTGTGCAGTTTGTCTTGCTCCCCATTTGTTCCTCCCAGCTTATTCGAATGTGAATGTGGGAAATCCTGATCACCAGCTGTTATGCCGTGAGTCATCTCTACTCTGGCTTCTAGTCTCTGCCCCTCCTACCAGTCTGGATGAACGTCTTCTGTAACTCCTGGTTGTTAGACTTCCATGCAGTTGATTTCTGGCAGTTTGGTTGTTTTTTTGTTTTTAAATTGGTTTTTATTTTTCTTTTGGTTGTTTGAGGAAGTGAAGTGTTTCTACCTACACCTGCATCTTGGCCAGACCCCTCATTACTTCTTTTTGTGTAGTTGATAGGGTACTGTTTGACTTAGGTTATTATGTCTGGGATTTGTGACTTAACTTATTAGTAGTGCTAATAAGACTTTTTTAGCAAGGTCTTTAGCCCTTCTGAGCCTGTTATCCCTCCATCCATTTAAGGGAAATGTTATTTCTCTTACTGTGTTAATTTAAATTAAAGAATTAAATTAAAATTTTATAACTGAAATTGTGTGGAAATTTTAAAGGTGAAATTGTTGTGTGGAAATGTTGGTTTTCATTAACATTGTACTATAGCCAAATTGATGTATTCACTTTTACTCCGAACATACCCTGAACTTCCTGCTTCTTTGATCTCTGAGATCATGCCATCTGACTATTTCTCCAGTCGCATCTATGTCATTTTTTCAGATTTCTCACAAACTTCAGTCACATTGGTCTTTTGAATTGTCACATGTTCCAAAGCACTTCTCTGCCTTAAATAGGCTGCTTCCCTGAACTTAAACATCTCCACTCCCACCACTCACACACCACATACATACACACAAACATGTACACACTTGATTTGAAAAGCTGACTTTTCACCTACTAGGTCTCAGCCTGAATGTTGCTTTTTCCATTAGTAAGGCTTTACCTGAGCAGTCTTCCCATTTTCTACTATGTATAGACATACATAATTTAAGAGCCCTAGCTAGTCTTCTTCTTCATACCTTTTTTAGAATAACTGGATTGATTTATTACCTATTTGTTTTTCCACATGAAGGTGGGAACCATACCTGTTCTATTCACTGTTATAACCCCCTACTGAACTCAAGGGCTAGACTGTAGAGGCATTGTATTGCTAATTACTGAGTGAATGAATGAGCTCTGTTTACTATAATCCTGTCTATACTTCAACATTTTTTAAAAGATTACTACCTCTCAACATATAAAGTGTTCATAGTTTCCATATAAATGTCATCATAATTGATTTTCCATATGAGATTATAAATTCCCTGAAGTTTTTGTTTTGCTTTGATTGCTTCATAGTGCCTAGCACTATATTTTAGAAATCATAGATTTCATATTTTTGTACCTCATCTTTTTTTTCACCATAATTTTGCTTGTAGTTATGAGGTTTGATAAATAAGAAAGTATGTTCTGTAAGAATTTTCATTTAGATACCAGTTATTAGTTAAATGTATTGGAGTATGTGAGAAAGTATAAAATTTAAAAGATAATCCCTTTTAAAAATTATTTTATTGAGGTATAATTGATATAACATATTAGCTTTAACAATTACTATTTGTACATATGAAATGATCACAGTAAATCCAATTAATATCACTTAAGCTACAGGGTTTTTTTTCTTGTGATGAGATCTTTTGAGGTTTACTGTCTTAGCAACTTTTTTTTTTTTTATGTATAATTTCTTTTTTTTTTAATTTTTTTTTATTGATTATGCTGTTACAGTTGTTCTATTCCCCCTTTATTCCCCTCCACCCTACCCCCCCATCCCCACCATCACCCCCCCCTTTAGTTTATGACCATGTGTCTCAAGTCCTTTAGATTCTATATTTCCCATGCTATTCTTGCCCCCCCATCTATTTTCTATCTACTGTCTATGCTACTTATTTTCTGTACCTTCTCCCCCCTTCTCCTCCTCCCACTCCCCTGTTGCTAACCCTCCTTGAGATCTTCATTTCTATGTTTCCACTCCTGATCTAGCTGTCCTTTTAGTTTGCTTTTGTTTTAGGTGTGGTTGTTAATAACTGTGAGTTTGTTGTCCTTTCACTGTTCATGTTTCTTTAACTTCTTTTTCTTAGATAAGTCCCTTTAACATTTCATATAATAAGGGCTTGGTGATGATGAACTCCTTGAATTTGATCTTATCTGAGAAGCACCTTATCTGTCCTTCCATTTTAAATGAAAGTTTTGCTGGATAGAGCAATCTTGGCTGTAGGTCTTTAGATTTCATGACTTGGAATACCTCTTTCCAGCCCCTTCTTGCCTGTAAGGTCTCTTTTGAGAAATCTGCTGACAGTCTGATGGGGACTCCTTTGTAGGTGACTGTCCCCTTAGCTCTTGCTGCTTCTAGGATTCTCTCCTTCATTTTAATCTTGGCTAATATAATTACGATGTGCCTTGGTGTGTTCCTTCTTGGGTCCAACTTCTTTGGTACTCTCTGAGCTTCCTGGATTTCCTGGAAGTCTATTTCCTTTGCCAGATTGGGGAAATTCTCCTTTATTATTTGTTCAAATAAGTTTTCCACTGGTGGCTGTGCCTTTCCCCCTTCTGGTACCCCTATAATTCGGATGTTGGAGCGTTTAAAGATGTCCTGGAGGTTCCTAAGACTCTCCTCATTTCTTTGAATTCTTGCTTCTTGACTCTTTTCTGTTTGGCCATTATTTGCTTTCTTCTGGTCCACTCCATTGATTTGAGTCCCAGTTTCCTTTTCATTGCTATTGGTGTCCTGTGCAATTCCATTCATTTCAATTAGTTTTGCCTTCATATATTTGTCTAATTTGTCCGTATAATCAACCAGTTCTGTGAGGATCCTGATCACCAATTTTTTAAACTGTGCGTCTGTGAGTTTTGCTATTTCTTCATCGCTTAGATTTATTTCTGGGGCTCTGAGATCCTCCTGCGCCATTCTTGGTCTGTTCGGGCCCTTTAAGTGTGAGAAGGCGGCTTGGATTCCCAGGTCGCTGGGTTGTGACGGCTTGGATTCCCAGGTCGCTGGGTTGTGACGCTGTATGTGGGGGCGTGGCCAGAGCAGGGAAATGGCGACCCCCTCTGCAGCTTCTCACAGCTGGGTGCGGAGGAGCAGTGCCTTAGGTGGTTCACCAGGGCCCGGCCACTCAGAGTCGCTGGGTTATGACGCTGTATGTGGAGGTGGGGTCAGAGCAGGGAAATGGCAGCGCCCTCCACTGCCGCTTGCCGTGGGGACCTGCCGGCCCGGTCCAACCGCCCACTCCCTCGCCTGTCCACCCTCGCACAAATGCGCGACCTCAGTCAACACGCAGCCCCGGGCCCGGCTGTCTCCCCCGAGGTCGCTCGCCTGGTTGCTCGCTGGGTCGCTCACTAGGTCTGACCCTGCGCCTGGATTCCGCGCCTGAGTCCGTCTGACCGAGTTTTCCTGTGCAACCCTGCTCCGCCAGCCGCTGGTTTCGCCCCTTACCGGTCAGGCTGAAGAATTTGTTGTTAATGGACTTCCGAAAAGTTCAATTTTCCGTGTTCTGGCTGTGTTTTCTGTTGCTAATATTTAGTTTTCTCTAATCTTGGTTGTGGGAGAAGGCACGGCACATCCACCTATGCCTCCATCTTGGCGGAAGTCCAGCAACTTTTAAATGTACAGTACAGTATTATCAACTATAGTCATTATGCTGTACATTACATCCCCATGACTTAATTTATTTTATAGCTGGGAGTTTGAGCCTTTTGACCACTTTCATCTATTTCACTTACCTCCTACCTGCTCCCGTGGCAACCAGTAATCTTTTACTTAGCATAATGCCCTCAAGGTTTATTTATATTATAGCAAGTGTCGAGATTTCCTCATTTTTTATGACTGAATATTCCGTTGTGTGTATGTGTGTGTGTGTGTATCACATTTTCTTTAATCATTCATCCTTCATCGGACACTTAGGTTGCTGCCATGCCTTGGCTATTGCAAAAAATGCTGCTATGAACATGGGGCTGCATATCTATTTTTGAGTTAGTATTTGATTACCTTTGAATGAATACTCAGAAGTGGAATTGCTAGATCATACTTCTATTTTTAATTTTTTGAGGAAACTCCATATTGTTTACCATAGTGTATGCACCAATTCACATTCCCACCAACAGTGCACAAGGGTTGTCTTTCATCCACATCCTCATTAACACTTGTTATTTCTTTTCTTTTTGATGATAATAGGCATTCTAACAGATATGAGGTGATACCTTTTAGAGTTAAATTAGTTTTGATGAGAATCATGATGAGGCAGCATAATTGATGAAAAGGGAAATAGATTTGGAGTCTTTGGGTTCTGATCCTGATCATTCTACCTTTGTGACATTCTAATTGCCATGGTGGAGCATTAAGATACTATGGGAACTTTGATTTAATTGTATATGAGAATTCATAACATTTTACAAAGTGAAACATCTTTAATATGAAAATTATAAATGCCACAAAATCCAGTAAAATACAAGCTTATAAAAATATAAACAGCCCTGGCTGGTGTAGCTCAGTGGATTGAGCATGCTGCAACCATTTCTTTGCCTGTTAAGTAAAGGGTTGCTGGTTCCATTCCCAGTCAGGGCACATGCCTGGGTTGCAGGTCAGGCCCCTAGTAGGGGACACATGATAGGCAACCACACATTGATGTTTGTCTCCCACCCTTTCTCCTTCCCTTCTCTTTTCTCTAAAAATAAATAAAATATTTTAAAAATATATAAACATGGGCATTTTTAACTTTTTTATTTCAGATTTTATTTATTTCTTTTAGAGAGGGGAAGGGAGGGAGAAAGAGAGGGAGAGAAAGATCAGCGTGCAGTTGCCTCTCCTGTGCCCCTTGTTGGCAACCTCGCCTGCAACCCAGGCATGTGCCCTGACTGGGAATCCATTCAGTGACCCTTTGGTTCGCAGGCCAGAGCTCAATCCACTGAGCTACACCAGTCAGGGCTAAACATTGGCATTATTATAACACAAGCCATTGGGTATGTAAGAATGGCTGCGTAAGCTCTTATTTGGCAATGGCTCATACTACTCATCTTATCCCTAAGAAGCCACCTGTCACGTCTCTAGATACAAATATATTACATCCTGAAAAGGTCTGTCTACTTTGTGTCTGCAATTGGACTCCCATTCTCACAGGGACAAAAAAGAAGAGGAATGGAATGTTGTCCTTCTGCTGTAAGAGAAGCTGGCTTAATGAAAATGTTTTCCAAGTCTTTTGGGCTGCTGCCTAAAAGACTTTGGAGATTTCAGTTGCAGTCCAGTCAGTCTTTAACAACCTGATAGTGAATCCCCACTTAATAGATAGTGCCAACCAGGAACTGGCTGAGGTAGGTAGTAGAGCAGTGTCAAATGGCTACAGCTGCATCACAATGGGAAGAGCCCACAGCTTGGTAATTGGCACTGTTAGGGCCATGCCCAGCAATGTCCAGACCTTTGTGTGATCTGGGATGCCCACACTGACATCAGCACACCCCTCCCTACTTCATCTGAACTGTGATTTTCCATCCTGGAAGCTGTGATTTTTCTGGATCTAACCTTCTACCTCTTCTCCAAGTATGTCCATTGGTCTAAGAGACATGGACCCTCTTGAACATTTTCTTTTAATGAATTATGATATTCACTATTTTCCCATGAGAGACATAGATTGACTTGATATCCAGAAAGTGATGGAACAGATATTTGGGCTGCTGATTGGCAAAAAACATAGGCTACATCTGAGTTTTGATAACGATGAATTTGACCCTGTACTTGTTCTAGCAACAGAAACCCTTATTGTAGGGTGACTAGCCTATTGAGAAGGCATGTACCACACAGGAAAAACAGAATTCAATGCTGGATTTTGTTGGAGTCAGTCATTCTTCAGATGGCTATTCAGAGAAGCCAAGGCTATAGCTGGCTTGGCAGAGGATGTGATTGCTTCAAGTTTGGTCAGACAAGGGATGGAGGACACAATGCCTTTGACAAACTTTCTACTTTCATTTCACCAGATGAGTCAGAAAATGAACATGTTAGAAGTAACCTTGTGCTGATATATGTTTGTCATAGTGTACAGACATTCCAGAGTTGTGAGATATTTCGATGGGACACACACTCCATGACCATCTTGAACAATACTGCCTTACTGATAATATTTACCCATTTGCACAATTGTAAGATTTCATTTCCCCTCCAGTTTGGTGGCTAATAATACTGTAAATGTATTTTGAAGTTGACGGTATTAATATATTGGAGTACAATGTAAATTTTAAGAAGTCTTAATAACATTTACTACCTTGGTTTAAAAAAAAAGGAACAGCAGCATATGTGAATTTTTTAAAAAGCTGGCTCTACTTTAAACTTTTAAAAAAAATCATGAAAAAGTCAATATAAAATATTATTTGGTCTTCAAAAAGAAATTACTGTCTTATGA
The DNA here is from genome assembly GCF_021234435.1 of Artibeus jamaicensis. NCBI lineage: Eukaryota > Metazoa > Chordata > Mammalia > Chiroptera > Phyllostomidae > Artibeus > Artibeus jamaicensis. Next base: position 13,430,560 of record NW_026521717.1, on the reverse strand, counting down.
AAACAGGGTTAAATGATATCACCAAGTGAGTATATATTTGTGTAAAACCTTAGAAATCATGAAGGTTTTTTTTTTTTTTTTTTTTTTCTGAAACTAGGGAAAAATGGAAGAGAGATAAATTAATTATAAATTTTTTTCCTCATCTTTAGGGGGTTCTATTTCTTTTTAAATAACTTTGAGGGGATTGTTAATCATTTTGTCTGTTTTCAACCTTTTTACTGTTAAGAAGGGGGAGTTTTGTTTCAAAGTATTTTGTACCTCTAGTTCTTTAGTTTCTTAAAGTGTGGAAGGAGACCAGGATATATTACTTGTATTAATATCAGTACTCATTTTCATATTTCACTGTTTTTAAACTAGCATGTGAATTTGCAATGGAAGCTTTGCTGTGTTTTCTTCCTTTCTCTGAGGATTATAAATTTATTAAAAACACATACTTTCTCAGTGAGTTAATAATATTTAATTAAAATTTTAATGCAGTTTATAATTCTCTGGTAGGGTAAACTTTGTTTTGCAGTTATATGTGTATGTGTAAAGTAAAAACACGAGTCATAAATCTCCATCTCAAGATGTAAATATTTCAGTATTCAGATTAAATAAAACAATGAAATAATATCACTCTAAGAAAATAGTATTTTGGCATTTAAAATGAACATAATATTCTAAAGAACCAAAAACCAGTATTATAATTGCTCTATATAAGTATTTGTTTAATGTGATAAGTTGAGTAATCTTTTAATGTGAACGTTTCTTAAAAATTAAGAAAACAATTTTCTGTAATAAATGCTTTTGACAAGGTGTCACTATATGATTGAGGGAAGATTTTCAAATGTCACTTCTTCTGTAGTCTCTGATTCACACATGGTGCTCCCCTGCATTTGCATTTCATATTATACAGAGTTCTTAGTTTTTTTCTGTTCCTATTTGTCATTATGTTGTCATATCATATTTCCATTAAAATCACTGAGAGCAGGGTCTGAATTTTATTCTGCTTCATATTTGTAGTGTACAGCACACAGATGCAGAAGTGGGAAGGTTCTGTCGAATAAGTATAATGTTAAAGGTAGATGAATGTGGATAGGTAAAGAGGAGTGTATTCTAATTCATGGCTGTCATAATTTGTTTTATGAGGTGATGAAAGATTGATTCATATATCCCCTAAAAAATAATCTTGTTTTAAAATGACATTTCTTATCTCATTTTCTTAAGAATCTTAATTCATTTCTACAATATAGATGTGCTAATAAAAATTTTGTGAAGACAGTATTACTGATTGACTTGTACATTCTTTTACTACTCACATGTTTATTTTACTAGATCCTAGACCTCGGCAAATTCATTTCCTTGGTTGCCTTAGCTTTCATGTGCTCTATAGTTGAAAAATGTTTATTGTACTAGGTCCTAGATCTGGGAAGTTCAGTCTCTTAACTGCATTGGTCACCTTTTGATTGTGCTTGGATACTGACTACATTTTGGGTAGGGCAGCTATGTAGAGCATTTCTGTGAAATCATCACGTTTTATCAAGTAGTGCTAGGATTTTAAAAAAATAATGTCTGATCCCTGACTCAATCTAGTGTATGGGAACCAAAGGGGTTAGTACTTGTTATAGGCAAATCAGATTAATATATGAATGAAAAACTAATTTCTGTTCAGAAGTTTTTATTGTTATTAATTTGGTTTATATCTAACTGTTAAAATGTTAGTTGGAGGTGTTGAGTTTCAAAAGAAATGAAAACAATTTAAATAATAGAGACTGTACAACCTACCAAATAAACAAGAGAACTTTGCTATGGAGTCTGTTTCTACCAACTGTAAACTTTTTTCTCCACCTTAAAAAAAGAATGAGCTTGGAGGTTATTAAGAATATAATTTTTTTTCTGTTACATTGGGTCTCCAGCCACATACTGAGGCAGGACTGAAATTTTTTATCTACTGGGGACTGCTTATATTGTGTTGTTCATTATGGCATGTAAAAGATAAAACTTATAAAATAGTCTCATTTGTACATTTCATTTGTATCTGGAATTTGATGTGAAATTTCCAGTTAATGGTACCAGGCCAGAGATTAATAGTGCTAAGATCCTACTTCCTATGTAGCACTATTAGAATTACTATGTAGCAGCCATTTTCAACAAGTATGCCACAAGAATTTTTTTGCCTTAGATTGCCAAATAAAACAATGACAACAGACAACAAAAAATAGCTCTTAGGTGTGAATGAGCCAAAATTATGCCTCTTTTTTTGGTCACATTGGCAAAAAATAGTTTTTGGTATGCTGCAGAATTTTAATATTAGTTTATATGTGTCATGAGACGAAAAAGGTTGAAAATTGCTGCTCTATAGAATTAGTAACTTTTAGTGTGGGGCAGAGGAGAAAAAAATATTAATGTATAGACTTTCTCTACTTAATTATAAAAGTAACGTTTCTTTTCATGAATTTGGAAGATAAAATATAAAGATGAAAATAAGATGGTCCAGATATTATCATCATAATTTTTCTGTATATTTTCCTGGTATGTCTTTTCTCACATTTATGATTATTTAGTCCTAAGCTGAAGTTCTGCTTCTTTCATAAGTAACAGGATTTAAAAAAAATTCTCATAATTTGTCACATACTGGAGTGGACCATAATTTATTTCTCCATTGTTGTATATTTAGGTTCTTTCAGGCATTTACTGCTTCCTATACTGAAATTTTATACTGGAAAATTCAGGCAGTGGTATGTAGCGATTCATATACCTGTAAACAAAGAGGGACTTTATTTGCTAGAAAGAGTCCTGACCAACTTTGAATTATAGGTTTGGTTAGGAATTACGTAGTGAGTCACAAAGGTTCTGGAATTAAATAGCAGATACTCCATCATTCCTGGCAGTCAAGTGAATCTGTGGTCATTGGACCCAAATTCCTTTCATCCCATTGTTACTATGCATAAAATTTTTATCTACATCTGATTATTCCCTTAAATTATTAGATATAGGAATACAAGGTCAGAGGGTTTGAACTTTGAACTTTCTTGACATATATCACCAGATTTTCCAGAAAGGTTGTGCCAATTTACATTCTCAAATATAGGTTGGGAATAGAACAAACTACTAATAAAAAGGAATTGCCTCAACCTGTATAGGGCATCTCTGAAGAAAAGAATGCCTATTCTCAAGACTTCTGTTCAATATCGCCAGGGCAGTTAGGCAAGAAAATGAAGTAAAAGGTAACCAGATATGAAAGGAAGAAGTAAAAGTGTTTTTAATTAGTTTGTGTGTTTCTATCTGTGTACACACAACACAAAATCCTATGGAATTCATTAAAAAACTCTTAGAACTAATAAATGAGTTTAGCAAGGTAGCAGGATACAAGAAGAATATACATAAATGTGTTTTAGTTCTGTATACTAACAATGTACATTCCAAAGCAAATTTAAGAAAACAGTTTAGAGTTCCTGTCAAGATGGAGCGGTAGGTAAATACGACTTGCTTCCTTGAACAACCACAGCAAAAATTGTAACTGAACTATAAAACAAGTATTACCCGGAATTGTCAGAAAATCAGGCTGTACAGAAGTCTGACAACCAAGGAATTAAAGAAGTCACATTCATTCAGACAGGTAGGAGTGTGTGGTAGAGAAAACTTGGGAGCCTGGGATCCCAGCACCACAATAGACTACCCAGCCCAGTGTTCTAGTGCCAGGAAGATAGATCCCTGTCACTTATGACTGTAACAACCAGTGGCGGTTGGGGCAGCAGAAGAAATGGTGAAATTCTTGAGTCGCCTGTTCAAGGTCCCACAACAGACTTGGGACTTAGACTCACTCCCTCTAGGCTTCAGTGCTGGGGCAGCAGCTGGAAAGGCAACAGTGGCATATAGGGAGAAATGGAAGTGTTTGGTATCAGGGCAAATGCCAGGGGACAGCTTCCTCCTGGACAAAACTCCAGAGTCCAGACATCAGCATTGACCCCTCTATGAACCCTCCCCCACACAGAGTCACAGAGAAACAACACCATATTGGAGACTCCATCAACCTAGTTCATGCAGTTCCCCCTCCCTGGTGGTTACCTAAGGCTCTACCCCAGCCACCTAACTGGTGTGCTTTTCTACAATAGGCCACACTACTAAGATGGAGTCAAAGCAGTTATGCCTAATACAGAGGTACTCAGCTTGTTGATACCAGGGACCGTTTTTGTGGAAGACAATGTTCCAGAGGTCCGGTTTGGACAGGAGTCAGAGCTCAGGTGGTAATGTGAGTGAAGCATTGCTTGCTGGCCCACCACACAAATCCTGCTGAGCAGCCTAGTTTTTAACAGGCCACAAACCGGTACCAGCCTGTGGCCTGGGAATTGGTAACCCCTGGCTGATAGGGGTCCCCCATAGAAACAAACACAGGGAGGATGCCAAAATGAGGAGACTAAGAAATATGGCTCAAATGAAAGAACATGACAAAACTTCGGACAAAGAACTGAACAAAATGGAGATAAGCAACCTATCAGATGCAAAGGTCAAAACACTGGTTATTAGGATGCTCAAGGACCTCACTGGGTGCTTCAACAGCATAAATAAGACTGAGGCAGAAATGAGGATTTACAGTAAGTGAAAAAAATTTTACAGGGAATTAACAGTGGAGTAGATGAAGCTGAGAATCAAATCAATGATTTGGAACATACGAGGAAGAAAAAAAATAATCAGAACAGCAAGAAAAAAGAGTCCCCCAAAAAACCCAGGATAGGCTAAAGAGCCTCTAGAACAACTTCAAAGTTACCAATCATAGGGGTGCTAGAATGAAACAAGAAAGAGCAAGAAACTGGATACTTACTTGAAAAAAAATGAAAGAAAACTTCCCTAATTTGGTGAAGGAAATAGACAGGAAGCACTGAAAGTACCAAACAAGGTGGACCCAAAGAGGACCACACCAAGATACATCGTAATTAAAATCCCAAAGATTAAAGATAAAGAATCTTAAAAGCATATAGTTACCTACAAAGGAGTTCCCAGAAGACTACCAGCTGACTTCTGAAAAGAAATTTTGTGGGCTAGAAGGCATTGACAAGAAGTATTCAAAATGATGAAAAGCAAGGACCTACAACCTAGATTACTGTATTCAGCAAAGCTATCACTTAGAATTGAAGGACAGATAAAGTGCTTCCCAGGCAAGGTAAAGCTAAAGGAGCTAATCATCACCAAGCTATTATTAATGTGAAATGTTAAAGGGACTTTTTTAAGAAAAAAGATGATCAAAATTTTGAACATTAAAATGGTAATAAATTCACAACTATCAACAATTGAATCTAAAAAACAAATGAAGCAAAATCTAAAAAACAAATGAAGCAAGCAGAACAGAAATGGAATAATAGATATGGAAATCATTTGTAGGGTTATCAGTTGGGAGGGGGGAAGGGGAGAGTTGGCGGAAAAGATACAGGGATTAAGAAGTACGGGTTGGGGGGAAAAAAAAGAAGTACAGATTGGTACATACAAAATAGATGGGGATGTTAAGACCAATATAGGAAATAGAGTATCCAAAGAACTTACTTGCATGACCCATGGTATGAACTAAGGGGGGTGATTGCTGGAGGGAATGGGGAGTAGTATCAGGTGGAGGGGGCAAAGGGGGAAAAGTTGGGACAACTCTTAATAGCATGATAATTTAAAAATTAAAAAAGTTTAATTATAATCTTTAAAAAAGTATTTAGGAATAAATCGACGAACTATAAGACTTATACTTTGAAAACTACAAACATCATTGAAATAAATAGAAGAACTTAATAAATGGAAAGACATCATGGGTCTCCATACTCAGTGCAGTCTCTTGTCAAAATCTCAGTTGGCTTTTCTTCATAAACTAACAAGCAGATCCTAAAATTGATATGAAAATTCAAGAGAGAGAAATTAGCTAAAAGATTTTTTTAAACAAAGCTAGAGGACTTGTTCTTCTTAACTTCAGATTTTACTGTAAAACTAGAGTGAGCAAAATAGTGGTGCTGGCATTTGGATACACATATATATCAGTGGAATAGAATTGAGAGTCTAGAAATAAACCCTTACATTTATGGTATTTTAAGAGATACCAGGACAATTCAGTGGAAAACAATAGCCTCTTCAGTAGTTAGTGCAGGGTCAAGTGGTTGTCCACGTGCAAAAGAAGGAAATTGGACCTCTTCTGAACATGGAATACAATACTGAACTCAAAATGGATCAATGGCCTGATAAGAGCTAAAACTAAAACTCTCATAAGCAAATATGAGTAACTTTTTGTGACCTTGGATTAGCCAAAGCCTTTTTTAGTAATGGCATTTAAGGAAGTAACAATAAAGGTCATTGGTAAAAAATATAGAATGTTGATCTCCATCAAAAATAAAACCTTTGCCCTGGCTGGTGTGACTCAGTGGACTGAGCACCAGACTATGAACCAAAGGGTTACCAGTTTGATTCCCAGTCAGGGCACATACGTGGGTTGCAGGCCAGGTCCCCAGTACCGGCTGCTTGAGAGGCAACCACACATTGATGTTTTTCCTTTTTCTCTTTTCCCATCTCTAAAAATAAATAAATTCTTAAAAAATAAGTTTCAAAAATTAAAACCTTTTTTTTTTTACTAGTGGACACTACTGAGAAAGTAAAGAGACAAATCATCAAATGGGAGAAAACATTTGTAAAATCACTATCTAGTAAGGGACTTGTATCTAGAATGTATAGTTGACCCTTCAGTGGTGCAGGGGTTAAGGGTACTGACCCCATACATAGTCAGCAATCCACATATAATTATTAAATCCCTAAAAGCTTAAGTTGTTATTTGCAGGGCATTGGTTTCAGGATACCCTGTGGCACTAAAATCCATGGATGCTTAGTTCCCTATGTAAAATCAGTGGATACAGTCAGATCTCCAAAACTGCAGATTGAAAACAGTGCAAGTATTTATTGAAAAAACCCCTATATAACTAGACCTATGCAATTCAAACCCATGTTGTTCCAGGGTCAAGAGTATAAAGAATTCTTTAAAACTAAGTTACAAAAGAAAACCTTCTTAAAAAGTAAGCAGAGGATCTGAATAAACATTTCTTAAAAGAAAATAATGCAGACAGCCAATAAACACATGAGATATTCAATGTCATAACCACTAGGGAAATGCAAATTAAAACCACAAAGAGATAACACTTTTTCACACTCTATAGGCTATAAGATAACCATAACAAAAAGATACTGATAGCTGTTGAAAAAGATGTAGAGAGATTGGAGGACTTGCATGTATTTCTTATGAGATTGTAAAATGGCACTGCCGCACTGGAAAACAGTCTGGTATTTTCTCAAAATATTAAGAGTTACCACATGACCTAGAACTTCTATTGCTAGAGATATATCTCAGAAAAATAAAAACATATGTCCACAGAAAAACTTACATACCAGTGTTCATAGCAGGATAATTCATAATAGCCAAAAAGGGCAAACAACCTAAATGTCCATCAACTGATAAATAAAATCTAATATAGGTATCCTACTTTCTGAATGTTTTTGTTATGCCACTTTGCTTTTATGAAAGACCCACATTAGTACCTGTTTTTGCTGATGGAAAGAAATCTGAAGAGCATTTTAATTTTTACATAATGCAGGTGTTCTGTAAGAGTGCAGTGTTACATCACAAACTTGTGAAAAGTAGGGAATACTCTTAGCTTTATACTATTGACTTACAAAAAGTTTTATAGAAATCTTTTTTTTTTTTTTTTTTTTTATTTAGTTACTTTTCAAGTACATTTTTTTTTTCCCTTCCCCCCCCCCCCCCCGCCCGGTCTCCCCCCTCCCTCCCATTCCCCCCCCACCCCCAGTCCTCAACTCTGTGTCTTTCATACTTGTTCCTCAAAATCCCTCCCCCTTTTTCCCCTCAAGTTCCCTTCCCTCTCCCCTCTGGTCGCTGCCCACTTGTTCTCTATTTCAGCATCTTTGTTTTTATTCTGTTTGCTTGTTTGTTTTATTCTTTAGCTTCCTGTCAAAGGTGAGATCATATGGTATTTGTCCTTCAATGCCTGGCCTATTTCACTCAGCATAATGCTTTCCAGTTCCATCCATGTTGTTGCAAAAGGTAGTAGCTCCTTCTTTCTCTCTGCTGCATAAAATTCCATGGTGTATATGTACCACAATTTTTGGATCCATTCATTTACTGATGGGCACCTAGGTTGCTTCCAACTCTTGGCTATTGTAAATTGTGCTGCTATGAACATTGTGGTGCATAGGTTCTTTGAAATTGATGTTTTAGGATTCTTGGGGTATAATCCTAGCAGTGGAATTGCTGGGTCAAAAGGCAGGTCAATTTTTATTTTTCTGAGAAAATTCCATACTGTTTTCCATAATGGTTGTACCAGTCTACAATCCCACCAACAGTGAACTAAGGACCCCTTTTCCCCACAACCTCTCCAACATTTGTTGTTTGTTGCTTTGTTTATGATAGCCATCCTGACTGGTGTAAAGTGGTATCTCATTGTGGTTTTAATTTGCATCTCTCTGATAGCTAACGATATTGAGCATCTCTTCATGTGTCTCTGAATGTTCTGTATGTCCTCCTTGGAGAAGTGTTTGTTCAAGTCCTTTTCCCATTTTTTAATTGGGTTGGGTGTCTTCTTAGAGTGGAGTTGTGTAAGTTCTTTGTATATTTTGGAGATTAAACCTTTGTCTGAGGCATCATTGGCAAATATGTTTTCCCATACAGTTGGTTGTCTTTTTAATTTAATACTGTTTTCTTTAGCCATGCAGAAGCTTTTTATTTTGATGAGATCCCATTTGTTTATTCTTTCCTTTATATTCCTTGCTCTAGGGCACATATCCGTAAAAATGTTGCTGCGTGGAATATCTGAGATTTTCTTGCCAATGTTCTCCTCTAGGACTTTAATGGTGTCATGGCTTATATTTAAGTCTCTTATCCACCTTGAATTTATTTTGGTGTATGGTGTAAGTTGGTGCTCAAGTTTCATTTTTTTGCACGTAGCTGTCCAGTTCTCCCAACACCATTTGCTGAAGAGGCTATCTTTACTCCATTTTATGTTACTGCCCCCTTTGTCGAATATTAATTGACTGTAGAGGGTTGGGTTGATTTCTGGGCTCTCTGTTCTGTTCCATTGGTCTATGTGCCTGTTTTTATGCCAGTACCAGGCTGTTTTGATTACAGTGGCCTTGTAATACAGTTTGATATCAGGTATTGTGATCCCTCCTACTTTGTTCTTCTTTCTCAAAAGAGCAGCTGCTATTCGGGCTCGTTTATGATTCCATATAAATTTTTGAAGTGTTTGTTCTATGTCTGTGAAATACGCCATTGGTACTTTAATAGGTATTGCATTGAATCTGTATATTGCTTTGGGTAGTATGGACATTTTGATGATGTTAATTCTTCCAATCCATGAACAAGGTATATGTTTCCATTTGTTTGTGTCTTCCTTGATTTCTTTCTTCAGTGCTGTGTAGTTTTCTGCATACAGGTCTTTTACCTCTTTGGTTAGGTTTATTCCCAGATATTTTATTTTTCTTTTTGCTATATCGAATGGGATTTTTTCCTTGATTTCCGCTTCTGCTGATTCATTGTTTGTATACAAAAATGCCTTTGATTTCTGGATATTGACTTTGTATCCTGCTGTTTTGCCAAACTCATTAATTAGTTTGAGCAGTTTTTGGGTAGAGTCTATAGGATTTTCCATGTACACTCTCATGTCATCTGCAAACAGTGACAATTTTGTTTCCTCCTTTCCTATTTGGATGCCTTTTATTTCCTTTTCTTGCCTGATCGCTGTGGCCAAAACTTCTAATACTATATTGAATAGGAGTGGTGAAAGTGGACATCCTTGTCTTGTTCCTGATCTTAGTGGAAAAGCTTTTAGTTTTTGTCCATTGAGTATGATATTGGCTGTAGGTTTCTCATAAATGGCCTTTATTATATTGAGGAATGTTCCCTCTATTCCCATTTTGCTGAGTGTTTTTATCATAAATGGGTGTTGTACCTTATCGAAAGCTTTTTCTGCGTCTATTGATATGATCATGTGGTTTTTGTCTTTGCTTTTGTTTATGTGATGAATTACATTTACTGTTTTGCGAATGTTGAACCATCCTTGCATCCCTGGGATGAATCCCACTTGGTCAGGGTGTATAATCTTTTGGATATATTGTTGGATGCGATTTGCTAATATTTTGTTGAGGATTTTAGCGTCTATGTTCATCAGCGATATTGGCCTGTAGTTTTCTTTCTTTGTTGTATCTCTATCTGGTTTTGGAATTAGGATGATGCTGGCTTCATAAAAGGAGTTAGGGAGTTTTCCATCCTTTTGTATTTTTTGGAATAGTCTGTGAAGAATGGGGGTTAGGTCTTCCTTAAATGCTTTGTAGAATTCTCCTGTGAATCCATCTGGTCCAGGGCTTTTGTGTGATGGGAGTTTTTTGATTACTGCTTCAATTTCTTTTGCTGTTATTGGTCTATTCAGGTGTTCTACTTCTTTTTCATTGAGTTTTGGGAGAGTATATTTTTCTAGAAATGTGTCCATTTCCCCTAGGTTCTCAAATTTCTTGGCATACAGTTCTTCATAGTAATTTCTTACAATCCTCTCTATTTCTGTGGTATCAGTTGTAATCTCTCCTCTTTCATTTCTGATTGTGTTTATTTGTGTCCGTTCCCTTCTTTTCTTGATGAGCCTACTTAAAGGCTTGTCTATTTTGTTTATTTTTTCAAAGAACCAACTCCTGGATTCATTGATCTTTAGAATTGTACTTTTAGTCTCTATGTCATTTAGTTCTGCTCTGATCTTAGTTATTTCCTTCCTTCTACTTGCTTTGGGCTGTTTTTGTTGTTGTTCCTCGAGTTCTTGCAGGCGTAGAGTAAGTTCATTTGTTTGAAATGTTTCTGTTTTCTTAAGGTAGGCCTGTATTGCTATAAACTTCCCTCTCAGGACTGCCTTGGCTGTATCCCATAAGTTTTGGGTTGTTGTGAGATCATTTTCATTTGTTTCCAGAAACTTTTTGATTTCTTCCCTAATTTCATTCTTGACCCATTCATTGTTTAATAGTATACTGTTCAGTCTCCATGATTTTGGGTGTTTTGGGTTTTTTCCTTTGGGGTTGGTTTCCAGTTTCAGTCCCTTATGGTCAGAGAAAATGCTTGGTATGATTTCAATATTCTTGAATTTGTTGAGGCTTGTTTTGTGCCCTATCATGTGATCTATCTTTGAGAATGTTCCATGTGCATTTGAAAAGAATGTGTATTTAGCTTCTTTGGGGTGAAGAGCTCTGTATATATCAGTTAGGTCCATTTCATCAAGGGTGTTGTTTAATGCCACAATGTCTTTGTTGATATTTTGTTTGGAAGATCTGTCCATTTTTGATAGTGGGGTGTTAAAATCCCCCACTATAATTGTGTTGCTGTCTATATCTTTCTTGAATTCCTCTAAGATTTTCCTTATATATTTTGGTGCTCCTATGTTGGGTGCATATATATTTATGATGTTAATGTCTTCTTGGTGGATTTTTCCCTTGAGTATTATGAAGTGACCTTCTGGGTCACTCTTAATGGCTCTTTTTTTGAAGTCTATTTTGTCTGATATGAGAATTGCTACCCCGGCTTTTTTTCTTGTCCGTTTGCTTGGAAAATTTGTTTCCAGCCTTTGATTTTTAGTCTGTGATGGTCTTTTGTCCTGAGGTGGGTCTCTTGTAGGCAGCATATGTGTGGATCATACTTTCTTATCCATGACGCTATTCTGTGTCTTTTGATTGGAGCATTTAATCCATTTACATTTAAGGTTATTATTGATAGGTACTTATTCATTGCCATTTTTGTATCTGTGTTCCTCTCTGTCTGTCTCTTTTCCTTCCTTTCCTTAGAGCAGACCTTTTAGTATTTCTTGTAGAACTGGCTTGGTGGCAGCAAATTCTTTTAGACTTCTTTTGTCTTGGAAGCTCTTTATTTGGCCTTCTATCTTGATTGAGAGCCTTGCTGGGTAAAGTAGCCTTGGTTGTAGGCCTCTGGTTCTCATTACTTGGAATATTTCTTGCCAATCTCTTCTTGCTTGGAGTGTTTCCATTGAGAAGTCAGTGGCTAACCTTATTGGGATGCCCTTGTATGTTATTTCTTTTTTCTCCCTTGCTGCCTTTAAGATTCTCTCTTTGTCTTGGAAGTTTGCCATTTTAATGATGATGTGTCTTGAAGTGGGCCTCTTTGGGTTCCTCTTGAATGGGACTCTGTGAGATTCCTGGATTTGTGTGACTTTTTCTTTTGTCAAATTAGGGAAATTTTCTTTCTTTACTCTTTCAAATATGTTTTCTATCCCTTGTTCTTCTTCTTCTCCTTCTGGTATTCCTATTATTCGGATATTATTACGTTTCATATTGTCTTGCATTTCTCTTAATCTCTCTTCATTCTTTCTGAGCCTCTTTTCCCTTTCCTGTTCTTTCTGTGAGATGCTTTCTACTTTGTCCTCCAATTCACTAATCCGATCTTCTGTTTCATCCACCCTATTTTTAATGCTTTCCACTGTGTTTTTTAATTCAGAAATTGTATTCTTCATTTCCTCTTGGCCCTTGCTAATAATTTCCATTTCCTTTTTCATGTTGATATAGTTCACAGTGAGATCATTGTAACTTCCCTGTAGTTTCTGGTAGCTGATTGTGAGCTCTTTGAACTTCCTGACCACCAGTGCTTTGAATTCAGTATCTGATAGTTGACTTGCCTCTGTTTCATCTAACATTCTTTCTGAGGCTTCCTCCTTTCCTTTCATTTGGGGATTGTTTCTTTGTCTTCCCATTGTTTGTGAGACTCTTCTTGTTAGCCTCAGCTTCTTAGATTAATCTGTTTTGACACCCTGGGTTTATGGTATGAACTTGTGGTGGAATGCCTGTGAATTTCAATGGTGCAGCCTCTTTTGGTTATCCTGTTGTTCTCTGCTTCCACCTACTCAAATATGCAGCAACTTGTGGCTTCTCTCCTACAACAATGTGCAATTTGTCTCTCTGATTCTACTATTGGGAGGCCTCTTCTATGGGTCCAGCTCTGGTCTTTTTATATTTTCAAGTTGATTGTGACTCTTGTGGGTAAAAGAAATGATAAGGGAAGAAATAAAAGGAAGAGAGAAAAAAATGGTAGAGGAATGGAATAAATAGCAGTAAGTTTAGAAAGAAAAGAAAAAGAAATAAAACAGAAAATCCGGGGAAAAGAGGACAAAAGTATGGAAAGATGAAACAGTAATAAAGTTTAAAAGAAATAACAGATTACTTTAAAAAAGCAAAAAGATAAAGAAAAGGAATGGAGAGGGGAGAAAGGTAAATAAAAAAAGAAAGACTAAAAATAAAATAAAGTAAAAAAAAAAAAAAAAAAAGCACCAAAATAATCTCTCAAACACAGCCTCAGAAAAAGGAATGTCTCTTGTTGGCTTCAAACTAGCCAAACCGGTTGTAGCAGGATCTCCCTGTGTGCTGGGATGCCGGCGCAAGTGCGCGCATCAGCCGGGCTACCAGCTTGGGGTGTGGGCGCCTGTGCACCCGCCGCGCGCACTGGCCAGGCTACCGGATTGGGGTGTGGGTGCCTGCGCACTTGCCGGGCACACTCCCGGGCTGTCCGGGACTGTGCAACCAGCGCCTCCCGGGACCGCGCCGGGCCCGGGCACTTCCCGGGTCCGCGCCGGCCCACGCCGGTCCCGGGCACTTCCTGGGTCCGCACCGGTCCGCGCCGGCCCGCGCCGGCCCGGGCACGGGTCCGCGCCGGTCCCGGGCACTTCCCAGGTCCGCGCCGGCCCGGGCACGGGTCCGCGCCGGTCCCGGGCACTTCCCGGGTCCGCGCACTTCCCGGGACCGCGCCGGCCCTAGCACTTCCCGACCCTAGTGGCGTCAGCCTAGAGTTCTCTGCGCCCCCCGCTCGCGCGGGAAACCGTCTGGCGCTTCTAGGACCAGTAGCCCCGGCTCAAAGAGCCCTGCGCCAGTGCGCGCCAGAGACCAGCTATGGGTGCAAGCAGGAAACCGTCAGGGAGCGTCCTTGTCCTGCGGCGCCTCTCCAGACTCTCTGTGCCCGCGAACTCGTCCTTCTGGGACTGGCGCAACCGGCAGCGGGCTTCCCGGTCCCCTGGTGTTGGCTCAGAGGCCTCCGCTTCCAACAGACCTTCTGGGACCCGGAGTAACCGGCAGGGCGCTTCCCATTCGTGTGGCTAGTCCCCGAAAGCCTCCACTTTCCCCTTGGCTCCCTGCCGCTTTCTGGTGTTTCAGCGTCCAACAGAGTCTCTGTTCTTTCAAATTTCACAAATGCTGGATAACTGATGGATTAGTGCGCTGCTTTTCTATAGATCTGCCAGGATTTTCACCCACGAGTGCGGGAGCTAGAATCCGCACCCTCTTACTCCGACGCCATCTTCCCTCTCAGTCATTATAGAAATCTTCTGCTTTCAGATAGCAGGGGAAATGTCTGTGTGTTCATGTAGTGCAAGTTAATTCTGTCATAAAAAGGAATGAACTAAAATCAACAAATTGTATAACCTAGATGAAATGGACAAATTCATAGAAACAACCTACCAAGAACCATGAAGAAATAGGAAATCTTAACAGACCTATAACTAGTAAGGAAATGAATCTATAATCAGAAATCTCCAACAGAAAGAAAGTCCAGAACTGTATGGCTTCACTGATGAATTCTACCATTTAAAGAATTAATACCAGTGCTCTTCAGATTCCTCAGAAAAACTGAACAAGAGGAAACACTTACTAGCTCATTCTGTAAGGCCAGCATTACTTTGATATTGAAACCAGGCAAAGACACTACAAGAAAAACTACAGAGCAACAACATTCCTGGTGAATATTTGTGCAAAAACTCTCAGAAAATACTTGCAAACTGAATTCAGCAGTTTATTAAAAGGATTATACATTATGATCAAGTGAGGTTTCTGGAATGCAAATATAATTCAACATATGAAAATCAACCAGTGTAATATACTACATTGTAATGTACTACTTAATATACATTAACAGAATTAAGGACAGAATCACATGGCCATTTCAATATATGACAGAAAAAGCATTTGACAAAGTTAGGCACCCTTTCATGATAAAAACAATCAAGAGACTGGAAATGGAAGGAAACTATATCAGCATATTAATTGCCATATTAATATGCAAAAAGTCTGCAGCTAACATACTCAGTGGTAAAAGACTAAAATGGGCATTTATTATAAAATCAGATAGAAGAGAAAGATACCTGTTTCTGTACTTTTATTCAACATAATGCTGGAAGTAAGTAGCCAGCAATTAAACAAGAAAAAGACATTTAAGTTGGAAAGGAGGAAATAAAATTATTTCTGTTCATAGATAACATTAGCTTATATGTAGAAAACCCTAAAGAGTCCACATACCAAAAAGTCGTGAGAATTAATAAAAGCACTCAGAAAGGTAGCAGTGCACATGAATATGCAGAAATTGTGTTTCTCTACTCTTAACAGTGAGCAATTTGAAGAAGAAATGAAAACTATTTTGTTTATAACAGCATCAAAAAATCCCGTTATAATAGTATCAAAGTAGTAAAATTGGAATAAATTAAGGAAATGAAAAACTTGTAAACTGAAAGAAGACTCCAGTAAATGAAAGACATCTCTATTGATGGATTAGAAGACTTAATGTTGTTAGGGTGTTAATGCTACCCAAAGTGATCTATATATCCAAAGTGACCATAAGACACACCTAGGTTTTAGAGGAGGAAAATAGGGGAAAAAGTTTTTGAAGCAAAAAATGTGGTAAAATATTTAATAACATAAATAACAATATTTCACCAAGATAAATGTAAACAACTCAACTGCAGCATTAACCATTATTCCTCCCAAATTTGGGGGAGTGGTGCATCTTATAGTCTGAAAAATATGGTAGGGTCAGTGCAATTCCTATGAAAATCCCAACAATGTTTTTTTGCAGAAATAGAACAATTCACCCTAAAATTCATATGGAATCTTAAGGGACTCCTAATTACCAAAGTAATCTTGAAATAGAGAACAAAGTTTGAGATCTCACACTTTCTGATTTTAAAACTTACTACAAAGCTACAGTAATGAAATAGTGTAATACTGGCAAAAATATATAGGGAAGAGTGGTACAGAATAGAGAGCCCAGAAATAAGCTGTTGTATATACGGCCAAGTGATTTTTGATGCGTACTAAGGCATTCAGTTTCAACAGGTGGTGTGGGGAAAATGGGATATGTACATGCCAGACAAGGAAGTTGGACCTTTACCTAACACCATATATAAAGATTAACTTAAAATTAACAAATTAAAATTTAAAATTAAAATGATTGAAGACCTAGACTTACAAGCTAGAACTACATAACTATGAACAAGAAAACTTTAGGGGAAACTTCATGACATTAGCAGTGGCAGTGATTTCTTAGGTATGACGCTAAAACCACAGGCCACAGTAAAATAGATAAGTTGGACTGCATCAGAAGTAAATGTGAATCAAAGTGCTGATCAAAATATTTGCTTATCGTATATCTGATAAGAAAGGGTTCATATCCAGTATATATATGTAAAGAATTATAACCCAGCAACAATAATAAGGTAAAAGACTTACATAGACATTAAACACATGAGATGTTCAACATCACTAACCTTTAGAGAAATGCCAATCAATACCACAATGAGTTACTATTTCATAACCATTAAAATACTGTCAAAATAAAAGCAATAGTAGAAAATATCAAGTGATGGCAAAATGTGGAGAAATTGGAATCCTTCCTCTCTTTGCCACTGGGATGTACAATGATAACAGGTACTGTGAAAAATGTCAGTTCTTCAAAAATTCAAAGTAGAATTACCACATATCTATACCCAAAAGAATTGAAAGCATCTTGAAGTTATTTGTTCTCAATGTTTACAGCAGCATTGCTTATAATAGCCAGGAAAGGAGGTGGGAGCAACCCAAGTGTCTGTGGACAGATAAATTGATAAGCAAATAGTTGCATATACATACAGTGCATTATTATTCAGCTTTAAAAAGGTAAGCAATCCTGTCAAATACTACAACATGGATGAACCTTGAGGGCATTATGCTATGTGAAATAAGCCAGACACAAAAGGACAAATGTATGATTCTACTTACGTGAGGTACCTGAGGTAGTGAAATTCATAGAGATGGAGAGTACAATGGTGATTACTGAGGGTGTAGGGAGTGAGGAATGGGAAGTTACTGTTAAATAGGTACAGAGCTTCATTTTTGTAAGATGAAAAGTGATCTCAAAAATAGATGGTGGTGATGATTGCAAACAGTGTGAATGTACTTAATGCTAATAAACTGCACATTTAAAAATAAGGTGGTAAATTTTCTTATGTATATTTCACTGGTGTTTTTAAAAATTAAAAAGGAATGAAGTGTTGCCTGTGCTACAATGTGGATGAACCTTAAAAGCATTATGCTATGTGAAAGTAGCTAGTTACAAAAGACTGTACTATATGACTCCGTTTATATAAGATGTTCAGAATAGGCAAATCCATAGAGACAGAAAGTAGATTGGTCATTGCCAGAGACTTGAAGGGGGATTGTAAGTGGCGACTGACTGACTGTAAGTCAATACAAGGTTCTTTTTGAAGTGATGAAAATATTCTAAAATTCATTGTGGTGATGGTCACACGACTCTGTGAATACATTAAAACCTATTGAATTGTACACTTTGAATGGATAAATGTATGGTATTTGAATCACCTGTATTTTGCTGTGTAGAATGCATACTTTTTTACCCAAACTTTTGAGGGAAAAATAAGGATGCACAGTATACATGGGTAGTCCTACTTCTGTATCTTTATATGTGTTTTTAATTCTTTTGTTTATGCATTAAAAGTGTAACTCTAGAAAGTAATAATGATATCTGTATGAAAATTAATACTATGGAAACAATAATTGGTTTTATTTCTAAACATAAATAAAAAATTATATTAAAAATTAAAATGAAAGATTTTTTTCCCCTGAAAGTTAGGGCTAAAAACATGGGCATACATTATACATGGGATTGCATTATACATGGCAAAATACAATAAATTTCAATAAAGCTGTTTAAGACAAAAAGTAAAATCCCCAGCTAGCTCCCAAGAATTTTGTATTCTCATGGAAACACTTGTGTAAATTTAAATGGCTTACTGTTGGGGGAAGAGAGGCAGGTTAGGACTAAAAATGGTGCTTGACCTTAAATACTATTTGCCAAGGAACAGAAATACTAACTTTTACTTTAAAAACAATACTGAAATGCTTGTTGTATGATCTTTGGCATATTTGATAGATTAAAATTTTTATTCTGTAGATTAAAAATTTTATTCTGTCTTTAATCATTCTTATTACTATGGTGATTGGACGGTTTCTTGTGCTTAGATGTCATTTATATTTCTTTATCCATATGATACCTGTTTATGTCATATGCCCATTTTTATTAGGGTACTAGTGTTTTTCTTAATTGACTTTAAACATTTTTTACATAGTAAGAGTGTTCATATTTTGAGTAATTTACGTAAACACTATTCCCCTGTTTGGTTCCCTGTTTTCCATGTGTTTATTATGTTAGTGTTCAGTAAATGTTGAGTTGAATTGAGGAGAAAAGTACTTATAAAACAGACTGTAGTCTGTTCCACAATAACCAAGTAAACTTTTATGGTTGTGAGTTTCACATATACAGTAAAAGATAAAGGAAAGTGCTGTAGTTATATTCAGTTACATATAGCAAATAATATTTTTCAAGGAATAAGAATAAGTCTTACAGGAATGACTTTTTTCTCTGGGTCACATGGAACTATAGAGTTAGTACCCTGTGTTGAAATTTCAAGTTTAAAGAAGAGAAGTCAGAATATATAGATGCCCACCAGGAGATGACCTATAGAAAAGGGTTGCCAGAAGTTTGAAGGAAAAGGAATCTGTAGGAAAGTAGGGAAGAGGTAGTGGGAATAGACCGGGGGGGGGGGGGGGGGGGGCGAGTTCTCCTAGCAATGTTTCCTTAATAGCTGAATAAGAAATAGGTTCTTTTGAGGCAGGTGTGATAAGGTAATAGTAATGGGAACTATGTGTAGTGGTTAAGAGTATTGTTTGAATTCTTCCCTTTTACATACTGTCTGTTTTCCTCATCTGAAAGATGTGGTAATATTATCTAACTCATAGATGTGTTGTATTAAATGAAATAATGCATATGAAACACAGCCTAGAATATTGTACATAATAAGTGCACAGTAAAATTTGCTGCTATTACAGCTTGTTGGTAGATTGTGAAGGCAGAAATAAATCAGCAATGTAATTGTTTAGAATTAAACAGAGAATGGAGGTTTAGGAGAAATTAATATTTTAGTTTTAGTTCTTGAATGAAATTTATATGGAGATCAGACATCAGAAGTTAAAAAATTTTTTTTCTGAAAGCTTAGAAGTAGTCTCTAATTATTAATAGTAAAAGTTATCAAGAAGAGTGAAAAAAGTTTAGTCACATCTGACTAGCTGTGATTAATTGGTTAAACCCACTAGCTGTGATTGGTTTGATCCAACAACCCATTGGCTGGATCAAACTCCAGGCTGGGAGAAGGAAATCAGAAGAATGACAGAAACTCAGTAACAGGCAGTAAGATAGATGCCCATTGTGTTTGAAATGAGGAGTAGAAGGTGGAAATGAAGAAGTGGATGATCTCACATTGAGACTAATGGCTATCAATAAAGAAAATTCTCCATTAAATTCTGCAGTGGGAAAAGGCAGATTACCATTTAGGGCAGTAAACTAAAGGAGAGCTATTAGATTGTTCTGGGTTTTTTTAGTCCTCTCTCAGGAAACCAGTAACTCCTGTTTCTTCATGGTGAAAAGAGGAATGGGATAGTCAGGTTGGGGTATTGTTTTACTTTTATCATTTAGTAGTTGTGTGAGGATGAGCAAATTATTTAGTGTCTGTGTGCCTCATGTGTTACAAGGAGATAATACTTTTATTTATTATTGTGAAGCTTAAATGAAATGAATATGTGAAATATTTTACTTCTTTATTTGTTTATCATTTTTTCCTTATACTTAATACCATAGTGTCAACCTACATACCAGAGTATTAACTCTAAATATGAGTTGTTACAGGGGAGACTAAATACAATAGTTTGGATCTGTCTTGCAATCAACTCTTAAGGGCAGTTACCACTTAAGAGTTTCTGATTTCTTATTTTTATTTTTTAGCTTGTGTGTAGAACTCTGTTGAAAGTCAGATATTAGAATTTGGAGGGTATTATGCCAAGTTTCACATATTTAGAGATACAGTATCTGATGTTTAAAAGAGATATGAACTGTGGCATAAATGTTCTTTCAAACAGATAGGCACAGTTCTCTTTTGTAGTTTATAAAAGATTTACTAGAAAAGACATAAATGGGTAATAAGATATCAGTAATTCCCAGTAAATATTTAAAAAATTCATCCCCTAATAAATGAAGTGTAATTTAAATGTATTTTTTATCTATCAAATACTGGGTAGTGTTTTTAAAAGAACTTTTCTGTCCCAATTCTTTTTAAAATTATGAAAATAACATCTGGTTGAATTAAAACACTGGAACTATAGAAGTAAAGAACATAAATGAGTAGAAGGGAGCTGTATGCATAATGCTCTGACATTTGGCTAGCAGCGTGAAGAGACACCAGAGGTTCTTCCCCTTTTATTAGTTTCTTTCTAAACATTTTTTAATGTGGTTTTGCAAAATAGGTGTCTATGTTTATCATAAAGCCAGCTTACAAAAAAAGATAGTGTTCTGCAATTTTGTAATTTAGATATATTCTCTTTTATGAGGCTTTTTCCTGTAGATGAATATTTAGGTTATTGGTTTTTAGTTTTCACTATTAGTGCTTTACCAAACATCATTAAATATAA
Source organism: Artibeus jamaicensis (assembly GCF_021234435.1). NCBI lineage: Eukaryota > Metazoa > Chordata > Mammalia > Chiroptera > Phyllostomidae > Artibeus > Artibeus jamaicensis. The sequence goes on along the minus strand of NW_026521717.1, from coordinate 13,409,734 downwards.
ATCTACATGTATTTGTTTGGGTCTTTCTATAGGATACTTTCTTAAAAGTGAAATGGTTAGATTAAATGATATCTTTTTTTAATGTTGATAGTTACAGCCAAATTAGTTTATAAGAAAGCTTATAGCAATTTATAGTCTTAACTAAATTTTTGTGTGAATATCTAGTTTATTGAAATACAGTGTATTATGGGTTTTATATTTTTTGTCCATCTGATAAGAAAAATTAATACTTCTCTTCCTTATTCAAAGTGTAGTAAGTTTACTTTATGAGTAATAAGTTTATAAGTTTTATGAGTTTAAAGTTTTCTCTATTCTGTGAATTGCCTGTTCCTCTGATATTTTCTCACGGACTTGAAACTTATATTAGAACATACATACTAATGTTTACTTCATGTGTTTCACATATCACTTGCTTCATGTGTTTCACATTAATATTCTCCATTTCTGTTGCTTGCCCAAAACTTTTTCTCTGTTCTTTGTTACTCTAAATCTCATATGTGGTTAGTCGCATTGGTTGGTTTTGAGGTTTTTAGGAGGGGAAATTGGTTTGTCTTAAACTTAGTAAGTCTCAGGCTTCTGGAAAATTATGACTTTTTTGGTATTTTTTCAACTTATACTTTAGTTTTTAAGACATTTACATATTTAAATATTTTATTTTTATCTTATTCTGTTCTGCCAATTTTTACCTGTATAGAACTCCCATATGTTTTGGGCTCGCCTGTTTTATTCATCCTTTTGTATGTCCTGCTACCATACCATGTTGCTTTGATTTTTGCAGCCTTATATTACATTTTTATTTCTGGTTGTTAAAGATCTTCTTCCCCATCCCCTTAAAACATCTTGCTTATTTTTATGCAGTTAGAAAAATATGAGGCAAGCATGGTTAGTGTATGGGATCATGCACAGGTATTATTCCTGTAACACATGAGAGTGAAAATTGGTATAACTTTCAGAGAGTATTTGAGGGCATGGTGGGGTGCTTGGCATATAATGATGCATAAACATTATTGATAATTATTTCTTTAAAATATAATAAGCTTTAATTAGGCAATTTATTTTTAGAAATGTAAGGAAGTAATCTTGACTATTTATAGATAAAGCAATGAGAATGTTCTTTATAGTTTGCTTGTAATTGCAGAACTTTAGAAATAAATATCTAGACTTCCGCCAAGATAGAGGCATAGGTGGAAACACTGTGCCTTCTCACACAACCAAGTTTAAAAACAACAAAGATTTAGTAACAAAAACACAGCCAAAACACAGAAAATTGGACTATACGGAAGTCTGGCAACAACGAACTGTTCAGCCAGACCAATAAACCAGTGAAGGAGCGAGCAGTGAGACAGACTGCTCAGGCCCCAGCAGCAGGAAGCAGCAGAGGGAATCGCCATTGCCTCTCTCTGACCCCACCCCCACATACAGCATCACAAACCAGTGACCTGGGTGACCCCGCCCTGGTGAACACCTAAGGCTCCATTCCTCATATGTAACAGGCACGAAACAGACCAAAACATAGCTCAAGAAGAACTCAAAGTCTCAGAGCCTATAACTCTAAGCAACCAAGAAATAGCCAACGTATCAGATACACAGTTCAAAACACTGGTGATCAGGATGCTCACAGAACTGCTTGATTTTAGTCACAAATTAGAGGAACAAATGAAGGCTAAACTAATTGAAATGAAGGGAAATGCACAGGAAGCCAATAGTAATGGAAAGGAAACTGGAACTCAAATCAAAGGAGTGGACTAGAAGGAAGAAAAAAATGACCAAACAGAAAAGGATGAAGAAACAAGAATTCAAAAAAATGAGGAGAGGCTTAGGAACCTCCAGGACATCTTTAAACATTCCAACATCCGAATTATAGGGGTACCAGAAGGGGGAAAGGCACAGCCACGAGTGGAAAACTTACTTAAACAAATAATAAAGGAGAACTTCCCCAATCTGGCAAAGGAAATAGACTTCCAGGAAATCCAGGAAGCTCAGAGAGTCCCAAAGAAGTTGGACCCAAGAAGCAATACACCCAAGGCACATCATAATTACATTAGCCAAGATTAAAATGAAGGAGAGAATTCTAGAAGCAGCAAGAGATAAGGAGACAGTTACCTACAAGGGAGCTCCCATCAGACTGTCAGCTGATTTCTCAAAAGAGACCTTACAGGCAAGAAGGGGCTGGAAAGAGGTATTCCAGGTCATGAAAACCAAAGACCTACAACCAAGATTGCTGTATCCAGCAAAGCTTTCATTTAGAATGGAAGGGCAGATAAAGTGCTTCTCAGATAAGATCAAATTCAAGGAGTTCATTATCACCAAGCCCTTATTATATGAAATGTTAAAGGGACTTGTCTAAGAAAAAGAGAATTAAAAAGATGAACAGTGAAAGGACAGCCAACTCACAGTTATTAACAACCACACCTAAAACAAAAGCAAACTAAGAGGACAGCTAGATCAGGAGCAGAACCATAGAAATGAAGATCACATGGAGGGTTAGCAACAGGGGAGTGGGAGGAGGAGAAGGGGGGAGAAGGTACAGAGAATAAATAGCATAGACGGTAGGTAGAAAAATAGATGGGGGGGCAAGAATAGGGGAAATATAGAATCTAAAGAACTTGAGAAATGTGATCATAAACTAAGGGGGGGAATGGTGGGGGATGGGTGTTCAGGGGGGAGGGGAATGAAGGGGGAAATAGAACAACCATAATGGCATAATAAATAAAATGTATTAAAAAAATATCTAACGATAGAGTTATTGAACAGAACTATAGCATATTATTCTGGAATACTGTATCACCATTAAAATTATGTAAAAGTTCAATGATAAGAAAAATTATTCACTCTGTAAGTGAGAGGGACCCCCCCACAACAATTTATTTATTAAAAATTTGTGTATTTATTCTTACATGTTTAAACTTTAGTCACCTTTGCCACCACCACCATTCCACCATCATCAACACACCACCCACCATCCCCCCATAAAAAAGGAAGGAAACAAAGGAAAAAAGTTTCAGTCACCTGAAACTTCAGTCACCTTCGAAGTACTCTCTCCATTTGATGCAGTACACCTATTGTGACATTTTTCCTACCACTCCAAATAGTTCTTGAAGTTGTCAATTTTGATGCTTTTTAGTGCTTCCACTGATTTTTGTTTCATCTCTTCCACATCAGCAAAACATTTCCCTCTGAGGACTTTTTTCATCTGGGGAAACAAAAACATGTCACTTTGGGTTGAGATCGGGTAAATAGGGAGGACAAGGCATGAGGGTCATGCCATTTTCAGTTAGAAACTGCTGAGCATTCAGTGTGGTGTGGGCAGGTGTGCTCATGCATGAAATGGGCAAGTGTGTAGAAAGAGTCTTCAAAAAAATTCACTGAGGCCGAATAAGCCTCTTATAACAGTGCAGCTGGTACACTGATACAGATGGGTTCCTAGAACTCTCTGCTAGTGGGGGAAGCCTGTACTATAAGAGGAAGCCCCTCTAGAAAGTAATTCTGAGATTTTTTGGGGTACCCCCTCATATTGTGAACTAGAAAAGGTTTACAAAGGAATATGTAAATAACTCTCTAGTCTTTGTATTAAAAATGTATTCTAGGAGCATAAGGAAATCTTTGGAGGTGATGAATATTATTATCTTAATTGTAGCCACAGTCTCAGAGGTGTATACTTTATAGTTTATACCTCTCTAAACTATTTAAGTAGTTGTGAAAATGACTTAAACACTACCTTCTAAATATGTGCAGTTTATCAGAGTTGTAAAAATTTCTTTTCCCTGTTAAAATGTAATAAACTTCAGGAAAACTGTTTTTATTGCTTCAAGAAGTGAAACCAGTAGGATATATACATATACAGATAGGTTTATTTTAAGAAATTGGGTCATGTGATTGTGGAGGTTAGCAAGTCTGAAATTTGTAAGAGTGACTGGTAAGCTGGAAACCATAGCGGGAGTTGATGTTGTATTCTTGAGTTCAAAGGCAGTCAGAATTCCTTCTTCTTCAAGGGACCTTAGTCTTTTCTCTGAAGGCCTTCAGCATTATTGAGGGTAATGTGCACCTCAAAGTCTACTGATTTTAAAGCTAATCACATCTGGGCTTTTTGTACTAGTCAAGGAAGCAGTTTCAGAGCTCTAGCTCTAGTGTCCCTGGGACCTTAAGGAGGCTGCCACCAGCTCTGCACCTCTGCTGGCCATGAGGGTGTGTACAGCAATGCCTACTTTACTGAATGTTGGGTGTGTGGTGCAAGGCAGGTCCTACATGGCTACCACACCCTCAAGTGCATCTGTACTGGGTGGGTGAGTATCACAAGGAAGATAACTACCTGCTACTTTCAGATTCTCAGTAAAGTCTATTCCATTTTAAGGGACAAAGAGCAGAGTGTGTGTATGATGAGCAGGGAACAGTGGATGAGGATTCTGATTGTGTGCATAGCCAAGATTGGGTCTGGGAGACCCAGCGTATTGGAGATTATGCTTTATAAAGATATCTCTAGTCCTGGCTGGTGTGGCTCAGTGGATTGAAAGCTGACCTGTGGACCGAAAGGTCACTGGTGGATTCCTAGTTAGGGCACATGCCTGGGTTGTGTGCCAGGTCCCCAGTGAGAGGCCAGCTGATCAGTGTTTCTCTTGCACGTCGATGTTTCTTTCTCTCTCTTTCTCCTTGCTTCCCCTTTTTCTAAAAATAAAAACAATATTAAAAAGAAAAGGATACTTCTAGAAAGCATTCAGACTTTTGAGAAGACATACCAAGGTTCTGAAGAAGAGCTGGTTGATAGTAAACAGGCCTGTCTGTACTTCAGAGGGGACATGGATCAGATCATGGAGTCTGCTATATGTGCAGTACACATTGGATCCCAGGATAAGGAACATTATTTAGCAAGCCATTGGTGTTGGAGAGGTCCCATCCTTATGCCTTCATCAAAGAATTGAAACAAAAGATGAATGCTAGGAGAAAAGGAGGACTCAGGAACTGGCTAAAGTTGTAGAAATAAGCAGGAAGGAGTTGGGACTTGAAAAAGAAGATAACTTGAAAGCAGTCATTCAGAGCAGACAAAGGAAACAGGAAAAGGAAATGGACAATATTCTGGCTCATATGGAAGCAAAGTACTGTAAAATAAGGAGTAGAAAAAAAAATATTTCTCAATAAAGAAAAAAAGTAGTGGAGCTCTGGCAGGTATGGCTCAGTGGCTTGAGTACCAGCCTGTGAACTAAAAGGTCACTGGTTGATTTCTGGTCAGGACACATGCTTGGGTTGCAGGCCAGGTTCCCAGTTGCAGGTGTGGAGAGGCAACCAATCCATCAATGTTTCTTGCCTTCTCTTTCTTCTTCCCTTCCTCTCTCTCTAAAAATTAAAAAAAAAATTAAACCTTAAAAAAAGAGGAGATAGTAATGAAATTTTTTCCTCAAAAGTCCTTAGATGTTACTTGGTGCCATTGTAGGCAAGGTACACTGAAAGATTTGAAGACAGAAGTCAATTCAATCCTTGAGGAAAGTTATCTTTCCTCCCTAAATTATTCAGGTTGAGGATGTAAATTAGTCTCTCAACCTGATCTTAGCATTCCCTAGAAATCTCCTGGCATTCTGTGAAATCCTCCTGTAAAGGAATTTGGTGGTGATTATTGAGGGAAAAGGGGGAGGTTAGTATACTTCTGACAGCAGTTGGTCCTGTAGATCTTCTGTAAAAGGAATTTTATCTAGATAGAATGTGGGTCCATACTTTCCTTACCAGTTGTCATTTTCCTACACAAGAGTGAGCTGCAGAGTGTTCTGAGTAATGTGCATGTTTATTAGAACAGGTACTGTACTTAGCTTTGGTCTTAATATTCTGGAATAGATCCTCACTTTTTTTTATTCAATCAGGTTTTATATTTTTTGCCTGACAAATAAGGAAAACAGGTGTTTACATTACTTCAAACATCTTTATAAGACTTAATGTTTTATTTTCTTAAGTATTTTTTTATTGATTTTGCTATTACAGTTTTCCCATTTTTTTCTCCCTTTGTTCCCCCTCGGCCCTCTTCCCCCAACCCTCTAGCATTCCCTGTTCCCTTAGTTCATGTTCATGGGTTGTACATATAAGTTCTTTGAGTTCTCTTGTTTTCTATACCATTTTTTTCTATCTCCCTGTTACAGAGCAAAGGTCAAAGGAGGGTAATATTTGGCCCACCAAGGGATGCAAAAAACTGCTACAGAAAACAGGGGCCCCTCCCAAGGACGGTATACTAATACCTACTGGGCTCGTCTGTCTGCTGCCAATTGGAAAGACATCTCTCAATGCCAGAGATTTGTGAAAAGGAAAGATTTATTTAATGTTATTCAGACCTAATGCCTTCATTAAAATATCAAAGTCCTTTAGGGTAATACACCTACACACACACACAGCACTCCCTTCTCCCCCTGTCCTAATTCCAGGTACGGTAAATCAGGAAAAGAGCACACATCCATTTTTCCAGGCCGATGGTATCATCAGCTGTGTTGACTTCCAGTCAGGATCTCCATTTAATCCAAAGTCATGCAGCACCTTCCACTGGCAAGAGTTCTTTGTACCAAGTTCCAGTCAAAGTCTCTCCTGCCTTCCAGACCATGTGGCCAAAGGGAACACCCCAAAGCCACGTGGACCTCTTCTACCAAAGCTGCAGGGGTCAGCACTCTGACCAAAAGTGTGTGACTTTCTTCACCTGGCTGCAGGGGTCCCCATTCTGGCAAAGCGCATGGTTCTCTTTCACCTGGGCAAGAGGGGGTCTGCACTTCGACAAAACCACGTGGCTCTCCCTCTCACCTCGCCAAGAGGGGATCCTTACTCTGCTGAAACCAGGTGGCTCTCTGACATGGCTGTGGGGGTCTACATTCTGCCAAAACCACGTGGCTCTCTCTCCAGTGGCTGCCGTGTCTGGGTTTAAATCCCCGCGCCAGTCCTTTGCAGCCCCATTTCTGACTCCTCCCACAGTTGGTTACACCTACCAGGACTCTGGTATTATTACAAGTTTACTGGGCTGCCATCGTGAGTCTAGGCAAGTATGGCCCCATGGTGTGGTGCCAATCAACTCCAAGCTCTCACGCAGGTGCTGTAACTCAGGGGATCCGCCCCCAGTTATATCCTGGGTAAAATTCACTCCCTTCTCCCTGGCTCAAAGCATGGCTACAGCTATTTAACATATCTATGAAACCAGTTCAAGTTATAGATACGTTAATTGACCATTCCAGAGGTTAGTTGCAAAACTGTTGCTATGTAAAACAACTCTCCATGGCCCTGCTTCATTTGTCCTTTCCCCCAGCTGACACCTGGTGGGGGGGATGAAGACATCTTAATATTTCCTGGATACCCTGAGTTCTGGACCCCATTCCAAATTTTTTTGCTTGGGCCCCCTCCTGAATGCACCCTATTACATCCTCATCTATTTTATGCCTATTAATTATGCTTTTTTCTTCCTTGTACATTCTGTTCCAGTTGGATGTTTATTTTTTTCTTTTGTTCCAAATCTTTGCTTTGAATTCTGGTTTCCTTCCTGTCACTGTTGGTTCCCAGAATATTTTGCTTTATTTCATTTTGGGTATCTTTCATTTGTTTTTTCATTTTTTGACCAAGCTCCATCAGATCTGTGAGCATTTTGATTACCAGGGCTTTAAATTCTCCATAGATAGGTTGGCTATGTCCTCATCGTTTAGTTCCCTTTCTGAGGTTATGCTCTGTTCTTTCATTTGGGCCATATTTCTTTGTCTTCGCATACCTGAGAAGTTGTAAGAAGGCAGGGCCTTAGGAATTCACCCAGGCAGGGCAACCCTCTTTGCTGCTCTGTGGCATTTCCTGTGGGGGAGGTGCCAGAGAGGGAATAATGCAGCTCACTTGCTTGTGCCTACTGTACTTTCAGACGGATTCTTGTGTGAGACTGGGAGCTTCTTCTGCTGTAGCAACTGCCATATCAACTCTGAGGCTCAGTTTACCCTTTGGTCAGCCCCACCCTTGCAGTCTGTTGCCAAGCTGCTGCCAACTCTGCCTCCAGGGTCAGACAGCTGGACTCACAGGGGGTTTTTCTTGGCTGGCTGGCCCATGAGGTCCACTGCCTTACCAGTCTGGTTGTTCTGATTGATTTTTTCTTTAATTACTTGGTTGTTCGAGTTCCATGCAGTTTGATTTTCTGATGCTTTTGGTTGTTTATTGATTTTAGATTGGTGCTTATCCTCCTTTGGTTGTGCAAGGAAGCAGAGGGTTTCTACATACACCTCCATCTTGGTTGGAACTCAGGCTTAATTTTTTAAATGATCACTGCGATATTACTGCTGAATGTCCTTAGACTTTGAAAAGACAAACCATCAGTGGTTTGTTATCATGCACTTACAATATTGCTTTGTGAGAATAAGAGATTTTCACTTATATTTAATTAAATAGTATTTATTCACTAGAATATATGGAAGTTTTTTAAGGACTATTCAACTTAAAATCTCAGACTTGTAGACGTAATATACTTAATACTATATGCATAAAACAAGCTTTTTGACACTGAGCTTTGTGTGTCATAATTTATCTGAAATAAGTGCATGACATTTTTAGTTTGTGGTCATAAACAGGTTTAATTACTCTTTAAGCTTACTTAAGAGGTCCAGAGAATGGGCAGACTTTGTTGATTCAGTGGCTTAATGATATGATCGAAGACCCAAGTTATGCCATCCATGTATCTGTTTCATTCTTACTGTAGTATGACCTGGAGTGGCAGTTGTTCTTATTTGGTGAAAGAGCTCCTTGGCTTCCTCGTGGCTCTCTTCCATGCCTCATAGGCCCAATCTGAGTATGCCTGCACATCTTTGAGCCAGTCACCAGAAGAATTACCAAGAACCTACTTAAACAAAGTATACCCAAATTAGAATGTAATAAAAAGAGGAAAGAAACTAAGAAAAGTACCACTTTCAGAACTCAGGAGCTTGTTAGAAGGTAAGGAGATAGCTGAACTAATTGTACAGAGGCCAATTCATTGGCTTTACGTGATGACACATGAGTATTACGGTAGAAGATTCAGAATATACCTACTCAGCTATGCAAAGTAAAAGTTATATAAGCTCTTTTCCATTTAAGTTTCTCTCTCTAGGTCAGGTAGGAATTGGCAGCCAAACATGTTGAATCATAAAGTTGATGGAATTACTGACCATTTCTAGTTTAGGATGTGGAAAATTGAATCGACATTCTTTTTTTAATGTTCTGATTTTAGTGTTTTATTTTAGTGAATGTGATCATTATTTTCTGACTGTTCTTTCATTACTGAGCATATTCATTAGAGTCTACGTTCATTTCACTTTTGGGTTTTCAGGTACCAAACCTTTTTTGTTTGATTTTTTAAAATAATTTTTAATTATAGTTGATATTCAGTATTATTTTATATTACTTTCCAATGTACAGTGTAGTGGTTAGGCAATTCTAATTTACAAAGTAGTTCTCCCCATATTTTAAGTACCCACTTGTCACTAACCTTTAACCTGGCAGTTTTTTTTGGTCATTTTAGTATAATGAGATTTTCTAACAAATGTTACACACTTTTGAGATTTGTTCATTTTTTAGATACTTGGGGTAACAGGAATGGAATGATTTTTCATTTCAGAAGGCTTTTTTCTTGTCTCTGGCTATAAATAAGTTTTCCGAAAGTAAATTTGAATTTTATGTTATGTTCTAGATTTAATATAACTAGTAAAGCTTTCAACTTCTGTGATTTTAAGTTTTCTTAAATCACCTCATGTTATTTCTATAGCAGCCACTTTGCTAACCTTCATTCCCTTCATTGATATTTATTACACATTTACTCTTCATTTTTAAACCTTTTCGACTCCCCCAGAATATGAGTGTTTTCTTGGATAAGAAAGGCTGGACTGGCATGCTACCCTTAAAAAGTTACGTGATTACATTTGTCTTGTCCTTGGATGTCATTGAGTTTGCACATAAACCTCATTGTATATCCAACTCTTACAGCAGAAGTTACATTAAATGATAGCAATTTAATGGAGCACTCATCAATAAGCTAAATATAAGTTACGTACACCTGACAGATAGGCTTCTTAGGCAGTGCAAGTTATAAGTGAAGTTTTTAAACAGCAAGGTAACTCTGAATGATAAGATTGTTTTAAAAATATTAAAGTTACAAATTAAATTACTCTGAGACGCCCAAAGGTTAGTTCTAGTCTTTATAAATAATAATTTTGGCTGTTTTAACTCCATACAATTTCTTTTGAGGTAGACCAAAAAATTTATTAAAATATTTCCGAAAAAGTAGAACCAAATATCTATCTATCTATCTATCTATCTATCTATCTATCTATTTATTTATTTATTTAAAAGATTTTATTTATTTATCTTTAGGGGGGAAGGGAAGGAGAGAGGGAGAGAAACATCAATGTATGATTGCCTCTCATGCATCCCCTGCTGGGAACTGGCCTGCCACCCAGGCATGTGCCCTGACTGGGAATCAAACTGCAATTGTCTGGTTCGCAGGCCTGTGCTCAATCCACTGAGCTACACCAGCCAGGGCCCCAAATATCTTTTTAGAAAAACTTTTAACAAATGTAAAAAATAAATTAATGTTTTTTGTAATTAAAAAAAGGTACCTGTCCAGCTAAGACAGAGGCATAGGTAGATATACTTTGCCTTCTTGTACAAAGGAAGTACAACAAAAAATTTAAAAACAAAAATAACCAGAATGCCAAAAGATTGAACTGTATGGAAGTCCAACAACCAAGGAGTTAAAGAACATTCAGACTGGTAGGAGGGGCAGAGATACACAGCTGGGGCGGAGAAGACACATGGCTAGGTGGCGGCATTGCTGGAGAACCAGGCCGGAGAGGCAGCAGCTGGTGGACCTGGTAGTCCGAGTCCCTCATTTGTATGTGGATAAACTGGAAAAAACACTAGGGAGTGAGACAAACTGTACAACCCAGTGTTCCAGCACTGGAAAAGAAAGCCTTAAAATCTCTGATCATAAAAACCTGTGGGGTTTCAGGTGGCAGGACAAACTTCCATTGTCACAGGAGACTTTGTTGGAGAGAACCACAGGGTCCTAGAATATACACAAACCCACCTACCTGGGAATCAGCACCAGAAGGAACCAATTTGCTTGTGGATAGTGGGAGAAGTGACTGAAAACTGCCCAAGAGCCAAACAAATGGCATTTTTACCTCTCTGATCCCCTCCCTCGACACACACAGACACACACAGACACACACACACAGCCCCAGAACATAGTGAAGCGGGTTGTGCTACCCTGGCAAATATCTAAGGCTCCCCACCTTACATTATAACAGGTGCACTGAGACAAAGAAATGTGGCCCAAATGAAAGAATACATCAAAACTCCAAAAATAGAACTAAGTGATGAAGAGATAGCCAATCAATCAGATGCAGAGTTCAAAACACTGGTAATCAGGATGCTCATAGAAATGGTTGAGTATGGTTGCAAAATAGAGGAAAAAGAGAAGGCTAAGCAAAGTGAAATAAAAATAGGGAACCAACAGTGAAGAGAAGGAAACCAGAACTCATATCAACAATTTGGAGCAGAAGGAAGAAGTAAACATTCAACTGGAACAGAATGAAGAAACAAGAATTCAAAAACATGAGGAAAGGCATAGGAACTTCCAGGACAACTTTATACATTCCAACATCTGAATCGGGTGCCAGAAGTAGAAGAGAAAGTGCAAGAAATTGAAAACTTACTTGAAAAAATTGTGAAGGAAAACACTCCCAATCTGGCAAAGGAAATAGACTCCCAGGAAGTCCAGGAAACTCAGAGAATCCAAAAAAACTTAGATCCAAAGAGGAACACACCAAGGTGCATATCATCATTACACTGCCTAAGGTTAAAGATAAGGACAGAATCTTAAAAGCAGCAAGAGAAAAAGACACAGTTACCTACAAAGGAGTTTGCATAAGACTGTCAGCTGATTTCTCAAAAGAAATCCTACAGGTAAGAAGGGGCTGGAAAGAAGTATTGAAAGTCATGAAAGGCACGGACCTACATCCAAGATCGATTTATCCAGCAAAGCTTTCATTTAGAATGGAAGGACAGATAAAGTGCTTCTCAGATAAGTTCAAGTTCAAGGGGTTCGTCATCACCAAGCCCTTATTATATGAAATGTTAAAGGGACTTATCTAAGAAAACGAAGATTAAAAAGATGAACAGTGAAAGGACAGCCAACTCACAGTTATTAAGAACCACACCAAAAATAAAAGCAAACTAAGAGGACAGCTAGATCAGGAGCAGAACCATAGAAATGAAGATCACATGGAGGGTTAGCAACAGGGGAGTGGGAGGAGGAGAAGGGGGGAGAAGGTACAGAAAATAAGAAGCATAGATGGTAGGTAGAAAATAAATAGGGGGGAGGGCAAGAGTAGTATGGGAATTATAGAATTTAAAGAACTTGAGACACATGGTCATAAACTAAAGGGGAGAATGGTGGGGGAGGGGTGTGCAGGGTGGAGGGGAATGAAGGGGAGAAATAGAACAACTGTATTGGCATAATTAATAAAATATATTTTTTAAAAAGAGAATGGAAGGGCAGATAACATGCTTGCCAGATAAGGTCAAGTTAAAGGAGTTCATCATCACCAAGGCCTTATATGAAATGTCAAAGGGACTTATCTGAGAAAAAGATGATCAAAGCTATGAACAACAAATGAGAACAAACTCACAACTATGAACATATGAACCTAAAAACAAAAATGAAAACAAACTAAGCAGACAACTAGAACAGGAACAGAGTCACAGAAATGGAGATCACATGAAGGGTTATCAGTGAGTACAGGTCAGGGAGTAGATGGGGGAAAAGGTACTGGGAATAGGAAGCATAAATGGAAGGTACAAAATAAAGAGGAGGAAGTTAAGAATAGTATAGGAAATAGTAAAGCCTAAGAACTTACATATATAACCCATGGACATGAACTAAGCGTTTGAGGGAGATTGCTGGTAGGAGGAGGGGGGTACAGGGAGGGGAGAAATAGGAGAAAAAATAGGACAACTGTAATAGCATGATCAATAAAATATACTTTTAAAAAATAAATGAAAGTTAAAGAATTTTTTCCTAATTAAAGGTGATTAACTGTCCCAATATAAATAAGTAAGTTCTTACTATGGGCCAGGCATTGTCTGTCCTAATCTCCTTACATATATTAACTCAGCGAATCCTCTTTAAAAAATTTGAAGAACAGGTGAATGGATATGGAAGAGGACATGGCGGGTAAATGGAAAACATATAGTAAAAAGTAATGTAAAAATTTAAAGTACATGTATTTAAAAAATCTATCAGGAGCAGAGAAGGAAATGGGATACAGGAAAAGTCAGAACCACTCTGATACACACAATAGATGATACATGAAAAATAGTGAGTAGAAATAGTCTTTTTTAAGCAGATAGCTATTTCAGTTTGATTTCTATAGAATGTGGAAAATGTGAGTTTGATGTAGCACTGTATGTTTGTGGGGAAAGATTGGAAATTCAAGTTTTGAGGCCTAGGTACACACCTTTTCCCTGCCACTTCCAGTTGTGGTAGCACTAAGAGATTTCTACTCATTTTATTCCTATTGCCTTTCTTGTAGTGGGAGCACATTTATTTACCCAGCTTACTATCACTGGGGTGACCTCAGTGGCCAGAGTACGTTACGAATGGAGACCCTGAGGTGAAGAGCCAGGAGCTCTCAGGTTTTTAGAGTTTGAAGCTTGGAGGGGTTTGGTTTTCTTTGGACTTCTTTTTAGTGTAAATACTTCTGAATTTGACATATTTTCTGTTAGGCTAGTATAATCATGAAACCTTTCTCCTCTGCCATTTCAAGAATTGATATATTTCTCTTTATTGCTTCTGCCACTCTCGGCCATAACATGTAATGTTCATGTATCTATTTTTAGGTTTTCTACCACTAATACCAATCAGAGAGAGAAGATGTAGGTTCCTTCCTTTTCTGTAAACACTCACACCCCAACCCCTACCTCACATTTTTTTTTCAGCCTCTCTGACCTGTGGAAAATACCGATACAAATGTTATTTGGGGGTAAATTAAAAGGCTGAAATAATATCCCTGAATATTTTTAGAAAAAATTACGTAATATTTGTTCAGCACATGTTATATGCAATGCATAGTTCCAGTTCCTGGAAACAGGCAGTAAATTAGATAGACAAGGCCCTACTCTGTGGCCCTTATATTTTAGTGAGTATGACTTCGGTTGTCTTGGATATTTTACCCCACTAGCCAAGGATAGGGGCTGGGGTAGGGTTCAAGATAAAAGAAGTTATTCTGTCTCCATTTTGAGTTGAATAGAACTCCTTTAGAGGAGAGGGGAGGAATGTCCCCATCCACCCTCAGTGATAATATATGGCTCTGGACTACTGATGTTAGGTTAATCCACTTTCTCTGGTTAAAGCTAGAAATGTTTTTTAGTAATTACAGATTAAAGGCAAAGATGGTCACAGGAAGAAATGTTTTATTTTCTTTTTCTTTCTTTGCAGATTTCAGGCAGAAATGTTTCTGAATTTCATATAACTATCTTGAAAATTTACACATTACAAATACTTAGTAATGAGTAATTATTTGATTCTTTTACTTCTTATCCCAAGTAAAAACCTGTAATTTTTTTTAGTCTTAGTTTTACAGTTAGAACTGGTAAATCATGTCTGTGGTTTGATTATTTCTGATGTTGAGTTGAAGAAACCAGAATTCAGATATAACTTATACTTTACTTTTGATTATAGATTTTTAGAAAACAAAGATATTTAGAATTATAGTTAATGATTTCTAAGACTCTCATCAAGAAACTCATACCACCTAATTTGTCTTAACCTTCAATTTTAGATAGATTAACTTTTTGATATTAAACTTCGAAAAAATCCTAAAACTGTGTAGATTATTTTCTTCTAGGATTTATGGTCTGCAGAGCTGGAACTTCAGGGCTGCTGGGGAGTCCGTAGTCATCTTCTTGTATCAGTGAGCTGTGCCTTCCTTTCTACAAAATGGTTTCCTGTTCTTTTAAGAGAAGACATTACTTTATTATCTACAATGAAACTCACACTTACTGGTGAGAATTTACCCTCTCAACTTCTAACTTTTCATGCCCTTCCTTCACTCTTTACCCATTTCACTCTTTTATCTCAGAGGAAGTAGTAGTTCTTCCTACTTGGATCTGATTCTTTTAAGTTCCTAGGAACTTCGCTGTATTATATCTTCTGTGTTTTCAGACTCTTTCCTCTTCACTGGCTTCTTTTTTGAGTACTAAACCTACTCAAGTGTATCTGAAACAAGCAAATCTTCCTCTTATTTGAGTTGGCCAATATCTCCATTATTCTTATTCCTTTTTTTTCCCTAAATTTCTGAAAGAGTAATTAGCACTTGCAGCCTGTTCTTGCTCTTTTTTTTATTCATTAATTAGTCTAAATTTTCCTACCAGTTTTTAAAAATTAGTTCACTAATGATCTCTTCCCAAACTAGTAGTAATTTCTCAGTTTTTCTTACTTAACGTGGGCAACATTTATTATGTTGATTTGCTTTGAATGTCTGCGGTTTTCTGAAAAAGCTCTAGCCAGATATGTTTTCTAACTGTTGCTTCGTAGCCTTAATCAGTTGCCCTTTCTTTGCCTTTTTATTAAATGTTTGTGTTCCTCAGAGTATGTCCTTGGTGTTCTCCTTTGCAGATACTCTCATAGCTCTAAGGTTATCATCATCTTCAGCTCTATGCCATTAATTCATAAGAATATTTCTAGACCTGGGCTATAGATGGTTCCAACTATTCACTGTATCTCTCCATTTCCACATTTCATAAAGGTATCTTAAACAGAGCATGCCTCTCACCTGCATCAGTCCCCTTGCTCCCAGCCCTGCTCTAGATCTCATCTTAAATTTCTTTTCCTCCCTAATCAGGTGTCATATTTCAGGATATAATAGCATTTTTAAGCCTATCAGTTAAAGCATTATAAGACAATTACCTAGTTATCTATCTGCAGTATCATCTTATTATGCTAATGATGTTAGCAACTCTTATTCATCTTGTACTTACTAAAAATAAGTTTCTGTTGATCATTTTGTCATATAAAGTCTCACAAAGGTAAAAATTCTAAAATAGTTGATATGGTATAAAGAGTTTATATAAAACATGTATTATAAAATATAAATTAGGACCTTCAAATTGAAACTTACAGTTTTTTGGTGGACACTCACCATTATTATTATTCCTTCTGTCTGCTTTTAGCCATTACTGATTTATTATCTTTGGACAAATAGGGTTTAGGTTAATATAGATACATCAGTTATAGAATAGATCATTGAAAGTAGATGGTTTTTTCACATCCTTTTCTTGAAATTGGAAAATCCTTTTGTATTAGGATTAATTTTACAAAAGATTTTATTCATTTATTTTTAGAGACAGGGGAAGGGAGGGAAAAGAGGAAGGTGGGAAACATAGATGTAAGAGAGAAACATGGATCTATTGCCTCTCATATGTGCCTGACTGGAAATCAAACCCACAATCCAGGCATATGCCCTGACTGAGGTGAGAATCACACTTGTCACCTTGTGCTGACAGTGCCCGACCAACTGAGCCATACTGGTTAGGGTGTAAGAATTTGAAAACACATCTTTATAAACTGTGCTAGCTATAATTTCTCTTACTTTTTATAATGTTTTGGTCATGTGTGAAATACGATTTTGGAATTAGTAGACAATCAGTTTCATCTTGTTTAAATTGATGTGCCAGTGAATTTGTGTGTTTTCTTGGTGTATCCCACCCTCTTGCCATACATTTTAAATATACAGTTATATATTTTCTTCTTTCAGTTTTTAAAATATACTTTATTTCACCCAAAATCTTATTTCACCATATAATGACTATTAAAATTGGAGCATATTTTACATCTTTTGTACTAAGTTTTCAAAATCCGTAGCACATCTCATCTCAGTGAGTCCAACCACATTTCAGGTGCTCCATAGGTGCATATAACTAATGGCTTCTGAATGGACAGTATAGTCATAGGTAGAGCTTGAGATTGCCCCTTCTTTTGGGTAGATAATGTATTTAACATGTTTTGGTGTCTCTTACCAACAGTTTACCCCATTTACTTTAACTAGTTACCCTCCTGTTTACCTTCCTCTTTATAACAGCCTTGGGCTTTTTATTGAGTATCCTCTTTTTATCTTATTCTAAGTCCACAAGCTGTGGAGCTGACTGCACTTCCAGTTCCCTACAGGCATGTCACTCAGATCCTTACAGTTCTCCTGTCCAGAGTTTGAGATTCTTCCTAAGATTTCACATATGGAATGGTTTCTTCTTAACTGTGAGATGTAATCATAAGAGCTAGAAGGGTCTATTGTTACAGCAACCATCTTGAGGCAGTATGGGTTCTGAGGTAGAACCAGCAGTGAGAAATGGTGAGAGGGAAATTAGGCTTTTGTCATAAGATTTCTGAAAGCTCTATGTTATTCCATACCCAAAAGCCAAAGAGAATCTTTAGAAGACTGAACATTTCCTTTTTTTGTTCAAGCCAATGTGCATTGGATTTTAGAAAGTCCAGGTTTGACTAAAACTTGGATAAGAGGTATAGATCAGGAAGGTCCATCCTAAAATAGCCTGTGGTCTTAGAATGCTCTATAGCACAGAGTTCTTTTGGGTTGCTAATGGGAGAGTTTCCACCAATTAGAGTCAGGTCAAGTTGTGATTCTCAGGCCTCAAATATTTGGTTTGACTTCTTGTCAAGGGTTGCTCAGATCTTTTGGTGGGGCAGGTATTGAAGGATTCAATCTAATAGAAGTGAACAATAATGATTGTACTGTCTACTACTCAGAGAAGGGCATCAGAGTGTGATTAACACAATAATTTATCCCCCCTGGGGTGTTCTCATTGAATTTTATTGCTTTTGCGTATGAGTATAGAGCTTAATGTGATCAGCTTTTACTGAATGTAAAATTTCTTGTATTTTAATGGCTTTTAACTGACAATTTAATATTTCTCTTATGAAAGTAAAGTTCCTCTGTAAGAAGTATAAAAGTAAAGTGAGCTTACCATAATCATTGAAATAATACCAGTCTATATGAAGGAAAAATTAATTTCCCATTTTCTCTTGCTACTTTCTACTCATCACAATGTTAACAGCCTATTTTATCCTTTTAGACCCTCTGAGCTAAAAAGTGGAAATAGAATAGAATTATATATTTAAATATACTTTTATATAATATTTAAATAAATATATTTAAATAAATCCTAATTTATACTTTATGTGAACTCACTATACCACATCAATTATTTTAGAATTTTACTTTTGTGAAAGAGACAATCAGAGAGACAGATAGGGTCAGTCAGGCAGCCAGTCAAGCAGACACACTGAGTCTAACAGACATACAGAGTTCCGTGGATTCTGAGAGAGATCCACAGGCAGGGACACAGAAATAGAGACAAAAGTAGGCGTAGAAAGTCCCACAGACACAAATACTCTCATTCTCTCTTTCTCTCTCTCTCACACACATGGGCACAAAATACTATCGTTGTCTTAAAAATTCTCTTGTGTTCCACCTATTCATTCCAACCCCATAAAACCCTGCCCTGGCAGCCACTGATTTTTTTTACTATATTCATAGTTTTACCTTTTCCAGAACATCAGATAGTTGGAAGCATATAGTATTTAGCCTTTTCAAATTGTCTTCTTTCACTTACTACAATAAGTGTACATATGTTCCATGGATTTTCGTGGCTTCATACACCTTTACTTTTTTTATTTATTTTTTTTTAGTGCTGATTAATATTTCATTGTCTAGATGTACCACAGTTCATTCATTCACCTACTGAAGGATAGTTTAGGTTTTTTCCAATTTTGGCAATTATGAATAAAGCTGCTATAAACTTTTACGTGCAGGTTTCTGTGTGGACGTAAGTTTTCAGCTCTTTTGGGTAAATATCAGGGAATGTGATTGCTGGATCATATGATAAGAAAATATTTAATTTTCTAAGAAACTTCCACACATTCCTCAGAACTAGCTGTATCATTTTATATTTCACGAGCGATGAACGGTGTATTGTTCCTTACCAGCATTTGATATTGTCAGTGTTTCTGATTTTTGCCATTCTAATAAGTATTTATGATATCCCATTATTGTTTTAATTTCCTGTTTGTCATTCTCTAATGAAATATGTTGAGCATGTTCCCATATGTTTATGTGCCATGTGTATATTTTCTTTGGGGACATAGCTCTTCATGTTTTTTGTGTACTTTTTAATTCTACTGTTTCTCTTTTTAAGACTTCTTTGCATATGTATATTCTCCTAATGGTATCTTTCTCAGAGCCAAAGTTTATATTTTAATGACATCCTTCTTCTTCCATAAGAAAGACCATTTTTTCTTTACAGGTAATAACTTTGGTGTTGACTCTACCAAGTCATTATAAAACCTATGTTCACCTAAATTTTGTCCTATGATATCTTCTGGGGGAGTTTTATAGTTTTTAATTTTACCCTTAGGTCCCTGATCCATTTTGAGTTAATTTTTGTGAAGCATGTAAGATCTGTATGTAGATTCTTCTTTTTTTTTTTTTTGCATGTCTATATTTACTTGTTCCAGCATTTGTTGAAAAGATTATTCTTTCTCTACTAAAAAGTCTTTGGTCTGTTGCCTAAAATAAGTTGACTTTTTTTTTAAGAGTCTGTTCATAGGCTTTCTGTTTATTAATCTACTTGTCTCTTCTTTGCTAATACTACATTGGATTGATTATTATAGCTTTATAGTAATTTTTTTAAAAGATCTTATTTATTTTTAGAGCGAGGGGGGAAGGAGAGGGAGAGAAACATCAATGTCTGGTTGCCTCTTGCATGCTTCCTACCAGGGACCTGGCCCACAACCCAGGCATTATAATAAGTTTTTATTTATGTATTTTTTTGTAAAATTTTTATTTAATTACTTTTTCAAGTACATTTTTTTGTCTATTTCTCCCATCCCAGCCCCCCCACCCCATCTCCGCACCTCCCTCCCATTTCCCCCCCAGTCCTCATCCCTGTGTCTTTCATACTTGTTCCTCAAAATCCCTCCCCCTTTTTCCCCTTAAATTCCCTTCCCTCTCCCCTCTGTTCACTGCCCACTTGTTCTCTATTTCAGTGTCTTTGTTTTTATTCTGTTTGCTTGTTTGTTTTATTGTTTAGCTTCCTGTCTCAAAGCTGAGATCATATGGTATTTGTCCTTCAATGCCTAGCCTATTTCACTCAGCATAATGCTTTCTAGTTCCATCCATGTTGTTGCAAAGGGTAGGAGCTCCTTCTTTCTCTCTGCTGCATAGAATTCCATTGTGTATATATACCACAATTTTTGGATCCATTCATTTACTGATGGGCACCTAGGTTGCTTCCAACTCTTGGCTATTGTAAATTGTGCTGCTATGAACATTGTGGTGCATAGGTTCTTTGAAATTGATGTTTTAGGATTCTTGGGATATATCCCTAGCAGTGGAATTGCTGGGTCAAAAGGCAGGTCGATTTTTATTTTTCTGAGAAAATTCCATACTGTTTTCCATAATGGTTGTACCAGTCTGCAATCCCACCAACAGTGAACTAAGGTCCCCTTTTCCCCACACCCTCTCCAACATTTGTTGTTTGTTGCTTTGTCTATTATAGCCATCCTGACTGGTGTAAAGTGGTATCTCATTGTGGTTTGAATTTGCATCTCTCTGATAGCTAACAATATTGAGCATCTCTCCATGTGTCTCTGGATATTCTGTATGTCCTCTTTGGAGAAGTGTCTATTCAAGTCCTTTTCCCATTTTTTAATTGGGTTAGATGTCTTCTTAGAGTGGAGTTGTGTAAGTTCTTTGTATATTTTGGAGATTAAACCTTTGTCTGAGGTATCATTGGCAAATATGTTTTCCCATACAGTTGGTTGTCTTGCTAATTTAATACTGTTTTCTTTAGCCACGCAGAAGCTTTTTATTTTTATGAGATCCCATTTGTTTATTCTTTCCTTTATATTCCTTGCTCTAGGGGACATATCGGTAAAAATGTTGCTGCGTGGAATATCTGAGATTTTCTTGCCAATGTTCTCCTCTAGGACTTTAATGCTGTCACGGCTTATATTTAAGTCTTTTATCCACCTCGAATTTATTTTGGTGTATGGTGTAAGTTGGTGCTCAAGTTTCATTTTTTTGCACGTAGCTGTCCAGTTCTCCCAACACCATTTGCTGAAGAGGCCATCTTTACTCCATTTTATGTTACTGCCCCCTTTGTCAAATATTAATTGACTGTAGAGGGTTGGATTTATTTCTGGGCTCTCTGTTCTGTTCCATTGGTCTATGTGCCTGTTATTATGCCAGTACCAGGCTGTTTTGATTACAGTGGCTTTTTAATACAGTTTGATATCAGGTATTGTGATCCCTCCTACTTTGTTCTTCTTTCTCAAAAGAGCAGCTGCTATTCGGGCTCGTTTATGATTCCATGTAAATTTTTGAAGTGTTTGTTCTATGTCTGTGAAATATGCTATTGGTACTTTAATAGGTATTTCATTGAATCTGTATATTGCTTTGGGTAGTATGGACATTTTGATGGTGTTAATTCTTCCAATCCAGGAACACGGTATATGTTTCCATTTGTTTGGGTCTTCCTTAATTTCTTTCTTCAGGGCTGTGTAATTTTCTGCATACAGGTCTTTTACCTCCTTGGTTAGGTTTATTCCCAGATATTCTATTTTTCCTTTTCCTATATCGAATGGGATTTTTTCCTTGATTTCTGCTTCTGCTGATTCATTGTTTGTATACAAAAATGCCTTTGATTTCTGGATATTGACTTTGTATCCTGCTCTTTTGCCAAATTCATTAATTAGTTTGAGCAGTTTTGGGGTAGAGTCTATAGGATTTTCCATGTACACTATCATGTCATCTGCAAACAGTGACAGTTTTGTTTCCTCCTTTCCTATTTGGATGCCTTTCATTTCCTTTTCCTGCCTGATCGCTGTGGCCAAAACTTCTAATACTATATTGAATAGAAGTGGTAAAAGTGGACATCCTTGTCTTGTTCCTGATCTTAGTGGAAAAGCTTTTAGTTTTTGTCCATTGAGTATGATATTGGCTGTAGGTCTCTCATAAATGGCCTTTATTATATTGAGGAATGTTCCCTCTATTCCCACTTTGCTGAGTGTTTTTTATCATAAATGGGTGTTGTACCTTATCAAAAACTTTTTCCGCGTCTATTGATATGATCATGTGGTTTTTGCCTTTGCTTTTGTTTATGTGATGAATTACACTTACTGTTTTGCAAATGTTGAACCATCCTTGCATCCCTGGGATGAATCCCACTTGGTCATGGTGTATAATCTTTTGGATATATTGTTGGATGCGATTTGCCAATATTTTGTTGAGGATTTTAGCGTCTATGTTCATCAGCGATATTGGCCTGAAGTTTTCTTTCTTTGTTGTATCTTTATCTGGTTTTGGAATTAGGATGATGCTGGCTTCATAAAAGGAGTTTGGGAGTTTTCCATCCTTTTCGATTTTTTGGAATAGTCTGTGAAGAATGGGGGTTAGCTCTTCCTTAAATGCTTTGTAGAATTCTCCTGTGAATCCATCTGGTCCAGGGCTTTTGTGTGATGGGAGTTTTTTGATTACTGCTTCAATTTCTTTTGCTGTTATTGGTCTATTCAGGTGTTCTACTTCTTTTTCATTGAGTTTTGGGAGATTATATTTTTCTAGAAATGTGTCCATTTCCCCTAGGTTCTCAAATTTCTTGGCATACAGTTCTTCATAGTAATTTCTTACAATCCTTTCTATTTCTGTGATATCAGTTGTATTCTCTCCTCTTTCATTTCTGATTGTGTTTATTTGTGTCTGTTCCCTTCTTTTCTTGATGAGCCTACGTAAAGGATTGTCTATTTTGTTTATCTTTTCAAAGAACCAACTCCTGGATTCATTGATCCTTAGAATTGTGCTTTTAGTCTCTATGTCGTTTAGTTCTGCTCTGATCTTAGTTATTTCCTTCCTTCTACTTGCTTTGGGCTGTTTTTGTTGTTGTTCCTCGAGTTCTTGCAGGCGTAGAGTAAGGTTGTTTGTTTGAAATGTTTCTATCTTCTTTAGGTAGGCCTGTGTTGCTATAAACTTCCCTCTCAGGACTGCCTTGGCTGTGTCCCATAAGTTTTGGGTTGTTGTGAGATCATTTTCATTTGTTTCCAGAAACTTTTTGATTTCTTCCCTAATTTCTTTCTGGATCCATTCATTGTTTAATAGCATACCATTCAGTCTCCATGATTTTGGGTGTTTTGGTTTTTTTCCTTTGGGGTTGGTTTCCAATTTCAGTACCTTGTGGTCAGAGAAAATGCTTGGTATGATTTCAGTATTCTTGAATTTGTTGAGGCTTGTTTTGTGTCCTATCATGTGGTCTATCTTTGAGAATGCTCCATATGCATTTGAAAAGAATGTGTATTTAGCATCTTTGGGGTGAAGAGCTCTGTATATATCAGTTAGGTCCATTTCATCAAGGGTGTTGTTTAATGCCGCAGTGTCTTTGTTGATACTTTGTTTGGAAGATCTGTCCATTTTTGATAGTGGGGTGTTAAAATCGCCCACTATAATTGTGTTGCTGTCTATATCTTTCTTGAAGTTCTCTAAGATTTTCTTGATATATTTTGGTGCTCCTATATTGGATGCGTATATATTTATGATGTTAATGTCTTCTTGGTGGATTCTTCCCTTGAGTATTATGAAGTGATTTTAGGAGGGTGGGGAGATGAGCAGCCAGGTAAAGAGGACTCTCGGCAAGGCATTGAGCAGCTGGTGGACTCAGCAGCCCACAAATCGGGTGCAGATAAATTGGGAGGAACTACTGGGGAGGGAGACAGACCTCGCAACCCAGGACTGCAGCAAAGAGGACATAAAGTCTCAAAGCCTCTGACTGAAAACACCTGTGGGAATTAAGGCACCAATAGGAGAAACTCCCAACCTCATGGGAAAGTTTGTTGGAGAGACCCACAGGGTCCTAGAACACACACAAAACCACCCAGCTGGGAATTGGCACCAGAAAGGCCCAATTTGATTGTAGGTAGCAGGGGAAGTGACTGAAAACTGGCAGAGAGTAGAGCAAGCAGCATTGTTCCCTTTTAAATACCTCCCCCATATACAGTGTCACAATGCAGCAACTTGTGTTGCCCTGCCCTGTCAAACACTTAAGGCTCTGTCCCTTACTATATAACCGACACACCAAGACAAAAAAAAAAAAGGCACAAATGAAAGAACAGTTCAAAGCTCTAGAAAAAATACAACTAAGTGACAAAGAGATAGCTAATCTGTCAGATACACAATTCAAAACACTGGTTATCAGGATGCTCCAGGAACTCCCTGGGTACTTCAACAGCATAAAAAAGACCCAGGCAGCAATTAAGGTCACATTATGTAAAATAAAGAAAAATCTACAGGAAACCAACAGTGAAGGGAAGGAAACCTGTACTCAAATCAACAGTTAGGAGCAGAAGGAAGAAAGAAACATTCAACCAGAAAAGAATGAAGAAACAAGAATTCAAAAAAAATGGGGAGAGGCTTAGGAACCTCCAGGACGTGTTTAAATGTTCCAACATCTGAATCATAGGGGTGCCAGAAGGAGAAGAGGAAGACCAAGGGATTGAAAACTTATTTGAACAAATAATGAAGGAGAACTTCCCCAGTCTGACAAAGAAAAGAGACTTCCAGGAAGTCCAAGAAGCTCAGAGAATCCCAAAGAAGTTGGACCCAAGGAAGCACACGCCAAGGCACATCATAATTACATTACCCAAGATGAAAGATAAGGAGAGAATCTTAAAAGCAGCAAGAGAAAAGGAGACAGTTACGACAAAGGAGTTCCCGTCAGACTGTCAGCTGATTTCTCAAAAGAAACCTTGCAGGCAGGAAGGGGCTGGAAAGAAGTATTCAAAGGCAAGGACCTACATCCGAGATTGCTCTTTCCAGCAAAGGTATCACTTAGAATGGAAGGGCAGCTAAAATGCTTCCCAGATAAGATCGAGTTAAAGGAGTTCATCATCACCAAGCCCTTATTATATCAAATGTTAAATAAACTTATCTAAGACAAAGAAGATAAAAAGTATGAACACTAGAATGACAGCAAACTGACAGCTATTAACAACTGAACCTAAAAAACCCCACAAAGACAAACTAAGCGAACAATTAGCACAGGAACAGAATTACAATAATGGAGGTCACATGGATGGTTATTAGTGGAGTGGAACAAGGAGAGAGGAGGAAAAGGTACAGAGAATAAGTAGCATAAATGGTAGGTAGAAAATAGGGGGAGGTTAAGAGTAGTATAGGAAATGTAGGAGCCAAAGAACTTATATGTACTACCCATGGACATGAACTTAAAGGGGGGAAATGTGGGTGGGAGGGTGTGTGTAGGGCGGAGGGGAATAAAGGGGTAAAATGGGACAACTGTAATGGCATAATCAATAAAATATTTAAAATATAATAAAAATAAATCTATTGATCTATTTGGGAAGAACTGACATCTTGACAATGTTGAGTCTTCCTTTTTCATGAACACGGAGCATTCTCGTTGTTTAGAGCTTGGTTTCTTTTATCAGAATTTTGTGGTGGTTCTTATATAGCTCTTGTACATATTTTGTTAGACTTATACCTTTTTTGTTTGTTTTTGTCTTGTTGCTGTAAATAGTGAAATGTTTTTAATTTCAAATTCCAATTGCTCACTGACAGTATGCAAGAATGCAGTTACCTTTTATGTATTATCTCTGAACCTTGCCACCTTATCATAATTGCTTATTAATTCCAGTTCTTTTTTTTTTTGTTAAATTTTGGGTTTCTTATGTAGATAGTTGTATTATTTGTGAAGAATGACATTTTATTTCTTCCTTCTTTATCTATATACCTTTTACTTCCTTTTCTTTTCTTCATTTGCTAGGTACAATGAAAAATAGAAGTGATGAGAAGGTATATCCTTGGCTAGTTGATATTATTATAAGTTCTCTTACTATTAAATATATTAGGGACAGGTTTTTGTAGATATTTTTCAAGTTGAGGAAGTTCTCTATCGTTCCTGGTTTCTGAGTTTGTTTATTTTTATTTATTTATTAATTTTTGAATTATGAGTGGTTGCTGGAATTTGTCATATGCTTTTCTGCATCTGTTGATATGATCATACAGTTTTCCTTTGTTAGCTTCTGTTGATGTCATGGCTTACATTAATTGATTTTTGCCTTGTATTCCTAGACTAAATCCCACTTAGAAACGGTATATAATTCTTTTAATATGTATTGGATTCAGTTTGTTTATGTTTTGTTAAGGATTTTTGCATATATGTTCATAAGAAACTATTCTTTAGTTTTCCTTTCTTATAAGTTTTGATATCATAGTAATGCTGGCCTCATAGGCTGAGGCAGGAAATAGTCTGTCTCCTTGTATTTTCTGGAAGAGATTGTAGAGAATTGGTATAATTTCTTCCTTTAATTTTTTTGTAGAATGCATCAGTAAATCCATCTGAGCACCTGGTGCTTTCTGTTTTGGAGGGTTGTTAAGTATCGATTAATTTTCTACAGTAGGTATACGAGTTCTGCCCAGAAGGTATCCATCCATGTAATATGAATAATAGAAACATTTATTGAAGATACAAGATACGAGAAACATTTTACATAGGACAGTGATACCTCAGTCCCTTTCAAAGTAGGCACCTTGGGACCTCACACAGTTCTGCCATCGCCATCAGCCGCCCTGTTGTATTTTCCCGAATCTCATCAATGGTTTGAGATCTCTTTCCTTTCAGAGGTGATTTTAGTTTTGGGAAAAGCCAAAAGTTGTAGAGTGCCAAATCTGGGCTGTAGGGGGGCTGAGTCACCTGGGTGATTTGATGTTTTGCCAAAAATTCTGCACAAGATATGACACGTAATCAGGTGCATTGTCGTGATGAAGCTGCTAATAACCAGTTGTCCATAGCTGAATCATCTGAATAGTTTGTGCAGAGGTATGTTCAAGCTTAATGCAGAATTTGATGCAGGTTCGTTGCTCTCCTTGCTCAGTCATTTTGAATAGACAGACACAGTACACATGATCAGTCAAGGGAATCATCTACCACCTCTACTAACTAGTACGGTCAAGTTGTCATTGTTCATGCATGTATGTTCTCCATTCCATTCTCCTTGGCTACCAGGTTACATTCATGTCACACAGACTATTCTCATTATATTAATATTCACTGGACTTTTTCTAGACAGACTTCATAGGCCAATTGAAATTATCTATTTTTCCTTGTATTAGTTTTGGTAGACTATGTCTTTCAAGGTATTAATTTGTTTTATCTAGATTATCAACCTTATGGGCTTTCAGTAGTTCACATATTTAATGTTCGTAGGAGCAATATAATGATGACCTGATACTAGTAATTTCATTTCTGTTATTCGTAGTTTGCACCTTTACCTGGCTACAGATTTTTCAGTTTTATTGATCTTTTCAGAAACTCAGCTTTTAGTTTTGTTGATTTTTCTCTGAGTTTCTATTTTCAATTTCATTGAATTCTGTTTTAATTTTTATTATTTGTTTTTCTGCTTCCTTGTAATTTAATTTCCTCTTTCTCCAGTTCCTAAAGTGAATAGTTGTTATAATTTCTCTCTAAGGAATAGCTTTGCTGTATCCCACATATTTTAATTAAATTGTGTTCATTTTAATTTATGTCAAAATATTTTAAAATTTCTTTTTAGACTATTTCTTTAATCCATGTGTCATTAAAAAGTTTTTTATTTTTTTTAAACTCCAAGTATTTTTCAGCTCTCTTCCTATTACTGATTTTAGTTCAGTTTCATTGTGGTCTAATAGCATACTCTCTATAAATTTGTTTTCTTTTAAAAAATTTTAGGTAAGTTTTATGGCCCTTAATGTGCTCTGTGTTGGTGAATAATATAGTTAAGAAGAATATGTATTTTGCTATTGTTGGAAGAATTATTACCTAGAATCATATATAGAAATCATTTCTATCTGTCCATGTAGTTCTTTCACTTTTTCTCTGATGTATTTTGGCAGCATTTTATAAGGAGTGAACACATTAAAGGTTGTTATTTCTTTTTGGAGAATTGACCCCTTTATCAAACTTTCCTTGCTCTTAAGTCTGCTCTGTCTAAAATTAATGTAGTTACTCCTGTTTTCTTTTGATTAGTGATAGTGTGGTATAGCTTGCTCCACTTTCAATCTCTCTGTGTTTAATGTGGTTGTTTTATGCGCCACATATAGTTGAGTCTTACTTTTTTATCCACTTTACCAGTCTGTGTTTTACTTTGTATATTTAGACCATTGGCATTTAAGGTGGTTATTGATATAATTAGATTAATATGTACCATATTTGTTAATTTAGTTTTTTATTTGTTACCCTTTTAAAATTACCCTTCCACTCTTTTTCTGCCTTCTCAGGTCTTAATTAAACTTTTATATGATTCCTTTTTTTTCTCTTTTCTTAGCCTATCAATGATACTTCTTTTTTTGTTGTTGTTGTTGTTTATCTGATTGATACAGATGAAAAAAATTAACGATTCCCAGTGATAGTAAAGGTGTGGAGAAAAGGGCTTTTTTTTTAAATATATTTTATTGATTATGCTATTACAGTTCTATTTCCCCCCTTCATTCCCCTCGACCCTGCACACCCCTCCCCCACCATTCCCCCCTTTAGTTTATCACCATGTGTCTCAAGTTCTTTAGATTTTATATTTCCCGTACTATTCTTGCCCTCCCCCTATTTTCTTCCTACCATCTATGCTTCTTATTTTCTGTACCTTCTCCCACCTTATCCTCCTCCCAGTTCCCTGTTGCTAACCCTCCATGTGATCTTCATTTCTATGTTTCTGCTCCTGATCTAGCTGTTGTCTTAGTTTGCTTTTATTTTTGGTGTGGTTATTAATAACTGTGAGTTTGTTGTCCTTTCACTGTTCATCTTTTTTATCTTCTTTTTCTTAGACAAGTCTCTTTAACATTTTATATAATAAGGGCTTGGTGATAATGAACTCCTTGAATTTGATCTTATCTGAGAAGCACTTTATCTGCCCTTCCATTCTAAATGAAAGCTTTGCTGGATACAGCAATCTTGGTTGTAGGTCTTAGGATTTCATGACTTGGAATAATTCTCTCCAGCCCTTTCTTGCCTGTAAGGTCTCTTTTGAGAAATCAGCAGACAGTCTGATGGGAACTCCTTTATAGGTGACTGTCCCCTTATCTCTTGCTGCTTCCAGGATTTGCTCCTTCATTTTAATTTTTGCTAATGTAATTATGATGTGCCTTGGTGTATTGCTTCTTGGGTCCAACTTCTTTGGGACTCTTTGAGATTTCTGGATTTCTTGGAAGTCTATTTCCTTTGCCAGATTGGGGAAATTCTCCTTTATTATTTGTTCAAATAAGTTTTCCACTCGTGGCTGTTCCTCTTCCCCTTCTGGTATCCCTATAATTTGGATGTTGGAATGTTTAAAGATGTCCTGGAGGTTCCTAAGCCTCTCCTCATTTTGTTGAATTCTTGTCTTTTCATCCTTTTCTGTTTGGTCATTTTTTTCCTCTTTCTGGTCCACTCCATTGATTTGAGTCCCAGTTTCCTTTCCATTACTGTTGGCTTCGTGTGCAATTCCCTTCATTTCAACTAGTTTTGCCTTCATATGTTCCTCTAATTTGTGACTAAAATCAACCAGTTTTGTGAGCATCCTGATCACCAGTGGTTTGAACTGTGCATCTGAAAGTTTGGCAATTTCTTGTTCGTTTAGATTTATCGACTCTGGGGCTCTGAGTTCTTCTTGAGCCATGTTTTGATCTGTTCGTGCCAGGTATGTATGAGGAGCGGAGCCTTAGGTGTTCACCAGGGTGGGCCACCCAGGTCACTGGTTTGTGATGCTGTAAGTGGGGGCGGAGTCAGAGAGGGACAATAGTGGTCCCTCTGCTGCTTCCTGCAACTGGGGCCTGCGAGATCTGTCTCACAGCACCACAACTCCCACTGATTTTTATCTGGTTTATCTGTGCGTGAATGTGTGACTGCGGTCAGCCATCAGTGAGTCCACTACCTTGCCCCCTCACTGGGTCTGCCCACTGCTCCACACCTGGGATCCACCCACGGCTGCTGGTGCGCCTGGGTCCCGGGCCCAGGTCAGTCTGGTGGATCTTTCCTCCCCAACCCCGCTCTTCTGCTGGCTCTGCCCCTCTTACTGGTGTGGCTGAAGGGTTTGTTGTTGTCAGGCTTCCATATAGTTCAATTTTCTGTTGTGTGGCTGCGTTTTTGTTGCTAAAACTTTGTTGTTTTTAAACTTGGTTGTGCGAGGAGATACATTGTTTCCACCTACGCCTCCATCTTGGCAGAAGTCCTCAATGATACTTCTTTTTAACAGTATCTTCAGTTGGTTGTCCTTGTGTTCACAATATACATTTATAGTTTGTCCAAGCCTGGTTTTTGTTTTCTTCAGGGTGAATTTTAGAATTATTTTGTCAAGTTGAATTTCCCTTCAGCAAATAAAAACAAACGTCACTTTTAAAAATTGAAATAGTATTAAAATGCAAATTTTGTAATTTGGTATTTCATAAGAATTTGTATAATTCTTTTTGAAGTTTATTCCCAGTCATCTGTAGTATAGTATTTTTCAGTTGTGCAATCATTTAAACTTTATTTCTAAATTTGTTGGCATATCTAAACTCTTTTGCTTTTTATATATGATTTTCTCTATCTCAGCTACTCTCTTTTTATTCCTTTGGATTTTCAGGACAACAGTCAATTGTATCAACCAATAGTTGTATTTTTATCCCTTTTAGTATTGATATTTTGTTTTTATTTTACTTGTCCTGCATGTGATATTTGCTTTAGACCTCACTAATTCTGGTTAAATACAACAGCTGCTCCTTAAAAGACAACTTTCTTGAAAACTTCCTTTATACTCTGCTCTAATTCTTTCCCTCCTATTCATAGCCTGAACCTGCAGTTTGGCTTCTGATCCTATTTCTTTACTAGGATCTTTGAGAACACTAATAATATTAAGTGCTACCAAATCTAACAACAATTGCTTTTCATTTTCCCCATATATAACCCTCCTTTAGTACTTTTTAAGGGGAAAATGGCTTTTTTTCAAAGCATTTTGTTTAATATTTTTAAGTGTATTTTATTGGTTATGCTATTACAGTTGTGTCATTTTTTTCTCCCTTTTATTCCCCTTTCTCCTATACCCTGCCACTCCCACCAGCATTCCCCCACTTAATTCATGTCCATGGGTCGTATATAAGTTCTTTGGCTTCTTCATTTCCTGTACTATTCTTATCCTTCTCCTATTTGGTACCAAGCAGTTATGCTTCTTATTCTACCTTTTCCCCCATTCTCTCTCCTGCCTCGACATCTCTCTGCTGATAACGCTCCATGTGATCTTCATTTCTGTGATTTTGTACCTGTTCTAATTGTTTGGTTAATTTGTTTTGGTTCCTGGTTTGTTTGTTTTTAGATTCATTCGTTGATAGTTGTGAGTTTGTCCTTTTACTCTTCGTAGTTTTGATCATCTTCTTTTTCTTAAGTTTTTTAATATTTCATATAATAAGGGCTTGGTGATGATGAACTTTTTTAACTTGGCCTTATTTGGGGAGCACTTTATCTGCCCTTCCAATCTAAATGATAGCTTTGCTGGATAGAGTAATCTTGGATGTAGGTGCTTGCCTTTTATGACTTGCAATATTTCATTTCAGCCCCGTCTTGCCTGTAGGGTTTGTTTTGTGAAATCAGCTGATAGTGTCATGGGAACTCCTTTGTGGGTAACTGTCTTCTTTCCTCATGCTGTTTTTAGGATTCTCTCCTTATCTTTCATCTTGGGTAATGTAATTTTGATGTGCTTTGGTGTGTGCTTCCTGGACTTCCTGGGAGTCTTATCTTTTTTTCCAGACTGGGAAAATTTTCCTTCATTATTTTTTCAAATAAGTTTTTAATTTCTTGTACTTCCTCTTCTTCTGGCACCCCTGATTCAGATGTTGAAACATTTAAAGTTTTCCTGAAGGTTAAGCCTCTCCTCATGTTTTTGAACTCTTGTTTCTTCATTCTGTCCCAGTTGAATGTTTCTTTCTTCCAAATTGTTGATATGAGTCCCAGTTTCTTTCACTCCACCATTGGTACCCTATTTTTCTTCATTCCACTTTGCATAGCCTTCTCTTTTTCCTCTATTTTATGATCATACTGAACCATTTCTGTGAGCATCCTCACTACTACTGTTTTGAACTCTGCATTTTATAGATTGGATATCTCTTTATCACTTAGTTCTGTTGTTTTGAAGTTTTGATGTGTTCTTTCATTTGGGCCATGTTTCTTTGTCTCAGTGTACCTGTTATATTGTAAGGTGGGGAGATTTTAGGTATTCTCCAGGGCTGGACAACACACTTCACTGTGTTGTGGGGCTGTGTATGGGGGAGGGGTCAGAGAGGGAACAGTGCTGCTTGCTTGGCTCTTGGCCAGCTTTCAGTCACTTCCCCTGCTTCCGATAAGCAAAGCTGCCCCTGGTTCCCGGGTGTGTGGGTTTGCGTACACTTATGACTCTGTGAGTCTCTCCCAGCACCACAACTCCCACAGATTTTTATAGTCAGTGGTTTGGCGGTTTTCTTTTCCCATGCTGGAACCCAGGGTCTCAAGGTCTATCTCTCTCCCTAATTGTTCCTTCCTATTTACCCACAGGGAAGTGTGAGACCTCCAGGCTCCTCCTTACCCACCTGGTTATCCAGCCACTGCCTTCCTGCTCATCCTTTCCACCCTCAGCTGCCCATCTCCAACCCTCCTACTTGTCTGGATCAGTGTTTTCTTAACTCCTTGGTTGTCGGACTTCCATACAGTTTAATTTTCTGACAGTTCTGGTTGATTATTGTTTTTAAATTTGTTATTGTTCTTTTGGTTATGATAGGAGGCAAAGTCTGTCTACCTATGTATGCATCCATCTTGACCAGAAGTCCCATGCTCCAATATTTGATAACACTGATCTATTCTCAATTAAGGGAACCCACCCCTTCTGATTACTTTTACTCATTCAGTCTTTTCATACGCTACCCATACCTTAAATGTGAAGAAAGTTTTGGTATCCACATAGCACTAAATATTTTGGAGCACCAATTTTAGATATTTTTTAAATGTCATTATAAAATAGTAAAAATATACAAAAGAAAAACAAATATTTTGATTTTGTTTTTAATTAACTGTAGGACAGTTAGTAATACTGAATGCTCCCCTTTTACTAATAAGCATATCATTAGTTGTTCGTTTCAGAGGAGTTTTCGTATAAACTTTTAAGATTACTAGGAGATCTTTTTTTTTAAGTTGGAAACTGTGAACTATCTGCAGGTGCCTTTTTTGGTGTATTGATACTTTTTTACTCTGCCAAATAGATGTATTATATTTTATTAGCTTTTCCATTCTGAATTGCTAAAATAAATGGTCATTGATTGGTAATTTTTTATATAACTTTGGATTCAGTTTGTACACGTATCTTAGGATTTTTTAATCTCCTCCCATAAATACAGTTGTGTATGTGCTATGTTATGTTAGGTTTTGGTAGCAGGATTAAGCTGGTTTCATAACAAAATTGTTACAAAGTGTGCTTTCAAATGCTCTGCAGCTGTATAGACAATTAAAATATATAATGAAGACTTAAAGGAAGTCGTCTAAAGGTCAGCTGAGTTCATTTTTTTTAACTGAAAACAATTCTTTTGCCACTCTTATATTTTCTTTAATGAGCTGTACTAATTTTATGTGACTTCTGCTCAGATACAATTTGTTTATATTAGAAGTTTATTAAACAGCTAGGAGTTTATTTTATATTCATTATACCTAGAAACTGTGCAGTGTGAAAATCAACAGGGTTGATTTTATATCATAAGAGTTTCGTTTATGAGATGCAAACTGGGTTACATCCTTGGGATGTATTTATTGATATTAAGTTCAGAGGGAAAGATGAACATTATTAAAGTGACAAAGTAGTATTTCTTTACAAGTATTAAGAAAAGTTGTAAGAATAAAAATCTTTAATATTTTAATCATTTTTGTTCTTAGGTGCATTTTATCTGGTGTTTGAATATATGGATCATGACCTGATGGGACTACTGGAATCAGGCTTGGTTCATTTTAATGAAAATCACATCAAGTCATTTATGAGACAGCTCATGGAAGGTCTGGATTATTGTCATAAGAAGAACTTTTTGCATAGAGATATTAAATGTTCAAATATTCTTCTAAATAATAGGTAGGAGATGAGTTTAATATATATATATGTTCAGAGTGCATTTTATACAATGTATACCTTGATTTTGTTAAAAGGATTAATACTTTACATTACAGTTGACTCTTGAACAACTCGGGATCTAGGAGTGACAGATCCCCCCCCACCTCCCCCCCACACACACACACATGAAAATCTGCATATAACTTTTAACTCTCCAAATATTTTACTAATAGTCTCCTGTTGACCGGAATCCTTACTGGTAACATAAATAGTTGATTAACACATATTTTATGTTATATATATTATATATTATGTTTTTTAGAATAAAGTAAGCTAGACAAAAGAAGTGTTATTAAATACATTGTAAAGAATAGAAAATACATTTATAGTGTTTATTGGAAAAAATACTGAATATAAGTGGACCTGTACGGTTGAAACCTCTGTTGTTCAAGGGCCAACTCTATGTCATTGCAGAAACTATTGTAATACAATCAACATTATAGCATGTGATATTTCTGTTTTTGTGTTAAATATATTATAATTAGTTAACTCCCAGTAATAGTTTATAATATACATAAAATAATAGCTGACTTTCTTGTTTGATTATTGTTCACAAAATGTGAATGGATCTTCTAATAATTGATAAAATGATTTTTTTTGGTGTAAGACTAGACTTTAGATTTTTTTAATTTATAGTTTTTAAAACTGTCATCAAGTTTTAAAGTGGACTTTTTAAAAGTGTATACACACACACACACACATACACACACACAAACATAAAGCTTATGTTGCACCCTGACTGATGTGACTCAATAGATTGACACTGTCCTGCAAACTGAAAGGTCACTGATTCGATTCCCGGTCAGGACACATGCCTGGATTGTGGGTCCCTGTTTGGAGTTGTGTGAGAGGCAATCCTTCAGTGTTTCTCTCCCTCTCTTTTTCCCTCCCTTCTCCTCTCTCTAAAAATCAATCAATCAATCAATAAAATCTTTTTAAAGTGTTGAATTTTACTGGCGGCATAATCTGAACACTGATAATCCTGTTGTAATTGGAATTATTTCTTAGTTTAACTGAAGCATGCCTGGTCTGACTTTGGTTAGTATAAAGTGTTGCATGCACCTAGCCCCTCTAAGAAAGGGAATATTAAACATAAATTTAAAACAATTGATTCATTTCTTGAACATTATTGACTTGAACAAGTAAGTTATCTTATTACTAAGTAGTAGAAACTATCTCATTTTATTTTGTTTTGAAGTGTACTTTTCTAAAGAGGAACTAAATAGTACTGAAATATGGTTTTACTAGTACTAATAAAAATAGTATCAGTATTATAGTAGCTAAAATTCTCCAAAGAAAAGAACTAATGTTTTTACCTTATCTTACCCTGAGTTTATCTACTTTTCCTTACCTGTATGACCTTGGGTACAGCAGTGTGGTCAAATATAAAGTTTCTATAAGTAAAGTTTGGATTAGTTCTGGGAATAGAATATGAATGTGTATGACCAACTCAAAGTAGACTAATAACCTTTGTTCATTTTGTTTTACCAGAGGGCAGATAAAACTTGCAGATTTTGGACTTGCTCGATTGTATAGCTCAGAAGAAAGGTAAGAGTACTTTCCAATGAAAATTATAGACACTGCAAACCAGTTTCAGAAGCTACAGTAAGAATACCGTATTGATAGTTTATTTGTTTCTGAAAAGGGAAATTATTTTTTCATTATCAAATAAATGAGGTAATAATATTTTACACTGTAACTGGGTAGACTATTTTAAGTACAAAATTTTATTCTTTTATCTTAATTTAAAAATAATTTTAATAGTAAATAAAATTTATTTTAAAATGCCATTTTAAATGTAACTTAAATGAACTTAGGAATTGTTTTAGAAATTTATACTTGTTTCCAACTCAGATTAAGGCATTAAAATATTAGTAATTTTTGTATTTAGTGAAAAACCTTGGTATATGCTTTTTAATGTTACATATTTAACTTACATTGTTTTAATTATTTTGAACTTCCTTTTTTAAAAATTATAGTTGTATTTGGTTGTTATAAAATTTCTAGAACTTTTTATTTAAACAAACTCAATGAAGTTGGTTCAGTGTATAACTTCTGTGTGGAGCTACTCTGGTTAAAGTTGACATGTATATCCCTCTTTGGTACTTTTGTGCCTGGTAGTAGTGAAATAGTGGATTTTATGTAAATAAATTGGAATTAACTGAGTTTAATAAAGCTCTAGGTTAACCCATTTCTTTTCTGTCAGTCAGCATTATTTACTTTTTTAAAAAAAATTATTTATTTATTCTTAGGGCAAGTGAGGGAGGAAGAGAGGGAGAGAAACCTCAGTGTGTGGTTGCCTCTTACATAACCCCCAGCTGGATACCTGGCATGAAACCTAGGCATGCACCCTGACTGGGAATTGAACTGGTGACCCTGTGGTTTGCAGAATGGCACTCAGTCCACTGAGCCACACCAGCAAGAAAATATTTCTTTATTTTTAGATACACAGGGATGGGCAAAAGTAGGTTTATAGTTGTTCGTATGGAAAATAATACAATAATTAATAAAAATAATATAAAAATAAACTTTCGTGTACTCCCAAATATAAATCTACTGTATTTTTAAAGTATATTTTATTGATTATGCTATTACAGTTGTCCCATTTTACCCCTTTATTCTTCTCCGCCCTGCACACCCCTTCCCACCAGCATTCCCCCCCTTAATTTATGTCCATGGGTCGTACATATAAGTTCTTTGGCTTCTCCATTTCCTTACTGTTCTTAACCTCCCTCTATCTATCTGGTGCCTATCATTTATGCTTCTAATTTCCTATATCTTTCCCCCCATTCTTTCCCCCCCCCACTGATAACCCTCCATGTCATCTCCATTTCTGTGATTCTGTTCCTGTTGTAGTTGTTTGCTTAGTTTGTATTTGTTTTTGTTATTTTTAGGTTCATTTATTGATAGTTAAGAGTTTGTTGTCATTTTACTGTTCATAGGTTTTTGATCTTCTTTTTCTTAGGTAAGTCCCATTAACATTCCATATAATAAGGGCTTGATAATGATGAACTCCTTTAACTTTGCCTTGTCTGGGAAGCACTTTATCTGTCCTTTCATTCTAAATGATAGCTTTGCTGGATAGAGTAATCTTGGATGTAGGTCCTTGCTTTTCATGACTTTGAATACTTCTTTCCAGCCGCTTCTTGGCCTGCAAGGTTTCTTTTGAGAAATCAGCTGATTGTCTTGTGGGAAGTCCTCTGTAGGTAACTATCTTCTTTTCTCACTGTTTTTAACATTCTTTTCTGGACTTTCTGGAAGTCTATTTCCTTTGCCAGATTGGGGAAATTCTTCTTCATTATTTTTCCAAATACGTTTTCAATTTCTTGTTCTTCCTCTTCTCCTTCTGGCACCCCTTTGATTCAGATGTTGGAGAGTTGAAAGTTGTCCCAGACGTTCCCATGCCTCTCTGCATTTTTTTGAATTCTTGTTTCTTCATTCTCTTCCAGTTGAATATTTATTTATTCCTTCTGTTCCAAATTATTGATTTGAGTCCCAGTTTCCTTCCCTTCACTGTTGGCTTTCTATTTTTCTTAATTTCACTTTGCATAGCCTTTACTTCTTCCTCTATTTTGTGACCATACTGAACCAATTCTGTGAGCGTCCTCAATACCAGTGATTTGAACTCTGCATCTGATAGATTGGCTGTCTCTTCATCACTTAGTTCTATTTTTTGCAGTTTTGATCTATTCTTTCATTTGGGCCGTATTACTTTGTCTCGGTGCACCGAGACAAAATATTGTAAGGTGGGGAGCCTTAGGTATTCTCCAGGGCTGGACAACACACTTCACTATGTTGTGGGGGTGTATATGGGAGAGGAGTCAGAGAGGGAACAGTGCTGCTTGCTTGGCTCTTGGCCAGCTTTCAGTCACTTCCCCTGCTACCCAAAAGCGAATTGTGCCTTTCTGGTGCTGATTCTGGGTCTGGGTGGGTTGTTGTAGGTTCTAGCACCCTGTAGGTACCTCCAGTGAACTCTCCTGTGAGGCTGGGAGTTTATCCTACCAGTACAACTGATACAGATTTTTACAGCCAGAGGTTTTGAGGCTTTCTTTTCCATGCTGGAACCCTGGGTTGCACAGATTCTTTCTCTCCCCCCAGTTTTTCCTTCTGGTCTAACTACATATAAATGTGAAACCATCTGGTTTGCCAGCTGCCACCTTGCCCACCCCAGTCACAAGCTATTGGCTCACCCACCTGGTCCTCCAGCTGCTGACTTGCCATGGGTCCCCTCCACCCTGGCTGCCCATCACCTCCCCTCCAACCAGTGTGAATGAATTTTTCTTCTTTAACTCTTTGGTGGTTGGACTTTCATACAGTTTCATTTTCTGGCAGTTCTGGTTGGTTTTTTGTTTAGAAATTTGTTGTCCTTCTTTCAGCTATGGGATGCAATAAAGTACCTATAAATCTACTTTAAATAAACCTCTAGTTTATCCAGTTTCTTTCCTCTCAGCATTATTTCTTTAAATATATTTTTTAATATATATTCTGACATTTTTAATATGACAACTCTGTAATTTCTTTAGATTAACCATATTTAATATAAAGAAATATTAGTTAATTCGCATTCTTAGAAATAGATATTTATTTTCACTGAATCTTTGCCAGTTTCAGGTTAGTTGAAAAAACACTCTTGTTTGAATTTTTTAGAGTGAAAAAAATCTGTTTATTTTTTAATGTTGCAGTGCTTGTGCCTGCAACAAATAAAATCAATAAAATTATTTTGAATTTTTTGTATTTTAGCTTTTAAATGGTGTATTTTAGATCCATTTGAGTTCCATGAAACCCTGCAGAATGGGTTATTAAGAATACAGCTACAGTCCCCTCCACCTCAATTAGCCCAAGCTTTTTTGATGTTGTTTTACCCACGACACTTCTAATTAATTGTTTTTAAAAAGTATTCTGTGGTTGGTTTTTAAATTTAAAATTGTTCTAGAGTTTAAAAGTTGTAACCCTCATTTTGCACTTGAGAAAATTGAGATCCAGAGAGGGTTGAGTGACTTTAAATATCAAAAAAATTTATTGGTAGAGTCAAAACTTCAACTCACAATTTCTTATTCTTTCTATAATATGTAGTAGTGCTTCCTGGTAGAACTAAAGGGAAAAAAATGAATCGTTCTAGGTGTGTACTTAATCCAACATTCCACTTGAAATATATCTTCTTGAGTGACCAAATTTCAGTGTCTGTTCTTCAGAGGGAAATTTTACTTAAGGATTCTATCTCCTTAGCTGGTTAATTGAGATTTCACTGTAATTGCATTGTCCTTTTATCATGCAGTATATATCTGGCATACTTGAATATAAATCCACTTTTTTTGTTTTTATGTTAGCTTTTAGTAAATGGAGAACAGCTAAATTACCATTTTCCATCTGTTTCCTTCCTTCCTTCCTCCCTCCCTCCCTCCCTCCCTCCCTCCCTTCCTTCCTTCCTTGAGTACATTTTTTCATTGCTTTTAGAGAGAGAGGAAAGGAGAGAGGAAATGAGAGAGAAAAACATCGATTCAAGAGAGGAAGCATTGACTAATTAATTGCTCCTGGACCAGGGTTCAAAGGCACCCAGACTATTCAGTTATGGGACAGTGCTCCAACCAGCTGAGCCATACAGGCCACAGTTATCTCAGATTCTTTTCATGCATATATTTGTTCACATTGAAATAGATATATTCCAGAAAAACTAACTGAAGGGCCAAATTTTATCTTTCAAACCTTTTAAAATGGAATGTTGGGCGTACAATGAGTGTGGTATTTCCCTGAGCCATGATCCTCATTGCCTTGCTGAACTGATATGGGAATATTGAGCTCAGAGAAGTAAGAACTTAAAAATCTCATAACTTTGTATTTTGACATAATATATACTGAAATTTTCTGCTTAATAAAATTTGTAAGAACAAAATTTGTTGTACCATTTTGTTTTATAAGTAAACATTCTATCCTGCAGGGGTTTATATGTCTTCTAAAGCTTTTCTTTTTCAGATTTGAATAATTTCAGTTTCTTTAAAATTTGTTAGAGAACTAGGCTTATTTTAATGGATTGACTTTAAAATACATATATTGCTTGAGTAAAATTAATAATATAACTGATTTGTAACATGCTGAAACCTGCCTTTAACAGATTTTACTCTGTTATCCCAAGTTTTCTATTTCTTGAAATAAACATACAGCAAATGATTTTTCATTCATATTTTTGTTATATAAGCAGAAATGTAGGGCTTTGCCATAATACATAAACCTCCAATGTTACATCAGTGAAGTATTTCTAAGTAATTAGCTACAGACAGAATAACTAAAGTGTTCAAGAAATTATTACAGGGTATATTTGTTTTAAAATAGAGCAGATTTCATCTTACAACTCTAAAAGTATCAACCACATCTCTTATTCATTTGTGTGTGGATATCTTTTATTAATTTGAGAAAAACTGGATGGAATTACAGCTGGTATGGAGGAGTCGAACATTGAGGGCATGTGACCTATATGGACCTCCTCTGTCATGTGTACCACAACATAAAGAATGAGAACTATTGGATTAAAATTAGAAGGAAAATGATTCCTTTAGACTTTCAAAGGAGTCATTTTCTCATTTTGAACATCTGTAGTTGTACTTTATCTCACTTGGCATTGGGAAATATAGATCTCTGGGACAGAGGGGTTTTTTCCCCCCCATTTCTTAAATTGGTTCATTTTTTCGGTAACTATTTTAAGTCTAACCTTTCCTGTGACTTTAGACAATGATATGCCCCTCTTTGGAGTTTTTATTTTACCAGGTTGCTTCAGTGGTTTTCCAAATGATGGAGTATCTTTTTCTCTATGTGTGACTATTCCATATAAAAAAGTATGTGCTTTCACTGTAAGTTGAAATTAATTTATTTTCTAGAGATAACTTAGCACATTTACTTTTTTTAATGAAAGGGATATGAAACTCGTAGGCCTAAATGGGGAATCTTTGGCTTTAGTCCTGGCACTGCTGTTTAATTCTTCACAAATTAGTTGTGAAGAATTGGGCAGGTCACTTAATCTTTTCATACCTCATTATTTCCAACTTTAATATGAAGGATTTAAAGTTACTAAAATCATTGTTCATGAAGTCTTGAAAAACATCTTTCATGGTTCTAAGAATTAACTGTGATCAAAACATTTTAGAATGCAATATTGCCATCTAGTGCTTTTTCATAAAATTGCCATTAAAAGAAAAACTGAATTACCCCAAAGCTCTATGTATAGGTGTAAATGCTGGGAGAGAAGTGTTGCCTCTTTGTTACTTGTCCAAGGTCTAGGTGAGTTTATATTTATGATAAATTTGCCTCCTTAATGTAGTCTTATTACTTGTGTTCTTATTTTTTCACTCAAACTAGAATTGGGACTGTATTTTAAACTTTTGTGTTTTATATGCCCTAAAATTTAAAATACATTCAGAG
Source organism: Artibeus jamaicensis (assembly GCF_021234435.1). Lineage (NCBI taxonomy): Eukaryota > Metazoa > Chordata > Mammalia > Chiroptera > Phyllostomidae > Artibeus > Artibeus jamaicensis. The sequence continues at coordinate 13,368,132 of NW_026521717.1, read as the reverse complement.
TAACTGTTTTATTCATTTTTATCTGGTGAAAGGATATCCTGGTCTGGAGGACCCTCCTGGTATAGATTAATTCAGGGAGCTTTGGGATTCTAGGGTAATACAAAGGATCTTCTGGGAGACCCTCAAAAATATTGGAGGCATGGTAATATAAAATATCACTCATAATCTAAATGACAACAAATAATGTGACTAAACAAGCTTCAGAAATGGAAATCCCATTTAGTTCAATGATATAACTGTAATTTAACAAGATTAAATTGTACTTCTTTGGCTCTGGAAAAGTAGGTAACATTTTGATCATATAGAATGGGAAAGGTAATTTAATTTTTTAGGGTACAGTGTTACCACTCATGTCAGAGAAATCTCATCAGTACCCTTCATGCTGAAGACTTACATATCTGAATTTTAATTCAGATGACATTGGCATATCTTCCTTTCTTTACATGTCTAGAGTACATTATTCATTATTTTGTCATACTTAGAGTTTATTATTATAATTTATATCTAGTATATTGTCACCAGACTTTAAGTCTCTAAACAGCTACAACCATGATTGGTTGGCTGTTTGATCCAGCCATCTCTTAGTGCTTAGTTTTAGTGCATTGTGTAGCTTAGAGTTATAGTAAATATTTGTTATTTATAAAGAAAGGAACAAACTTAACTAGCATTTGTGCATGGTGCTCTATCACATACAGTTTCCTTTCACAAGAATTATTTTAAGGGAAAGGATCCTGTGAGATGGGTGGTATAGATATCATTTTTCTTATGCACATTTTATAGACAATGAAATTAAGGTTTAGCAAACTTAAGTGGATTTCCAGGATCATACTGCAAGTGGCAGAGCTAAATAAAAACTGAACTTGGATCTTTTGGCAGAAAGGCTGTTTATTTTTATTATACTGGAGGGCTTCCCTGGTTAGACTTTGGATCTAACCTTAATTACCTAAAAAGTGTCTCAATGGGTGGAGAGCTCAAGGGACCTCAAAAGTCTGCTTTGGAGATACATGGCAGTCTGTTAACAGTTCTTTTGTAGCAAATAGTCTGCTGAATTTTACTCTCTGTTCTCATGCCTTTCAAATATGATATTTTATTTTTGTCAAATGATGTGTGATATTTTCATTTTTAAATCTACCTCAAGGTTTCTTAAATATCTGATAAGGTTTATAAATGAGAAGTAGTTTGATAACATCTAATATTTAAAATTACCTGAGATTTCATATGAAAGTTGTATAAATGAAAGTCTAATGATGTTACCTTTTAATATTTTGTTAGTTACATTAAAGTAGATGGTTTAAAATAAAAAGGAACTGTTTTTACTTTTAGGTGTTAGTTCCCCAACTATTCCCAAGAAATAGTTTCTGCTTTCTTTAAAAAAAAATAATGAAAAACTGTTAAGTGAGGTTTACAGATGAAGATATTTAGTAGAAATGGAAATTCACAGTATATAATGTTGAGACCATTGTTTCTTGATCTTTATGGAGTTTAGTTTTTAGCCATCCAAGAATAACAGCTTATTGGTATTCCTGGGGTTTTTTCCTAATTTAATGGAAAAGGGATTTGTGTGTATGTATCTGTTTTGCTAGGTGATGAAATTTATTGCTTGTAATTAACTTCAATTATGAGAATAAACTTTGGTGGTTCATTTCCTATTTTTAGGTTTCCCTTTTTAAAGTGTATTAATTTGCTCTGTAACACCAGGAACATGACCATATATTTTTCATTCTTTTTTCAGTGCGAATGAATTGTGTGTGTGTGTGTGTGTGTGTGTGTGTGTTTGTGTGTGTGTGTATGTGTGTGTGTGTGTGTGTGTGTAGAAATTGAGTAGACAGCCCCGCCCAGCCTCGCGTGCTGGCGGCTCCCAGTCGAGCTGGGGTGGGGGTGTATTTCCCTTCCTCCATGATCTCCAACAATGTAAAGTGGAAGAAACTGAGGTACCATGAAAGAAAAAAGTAACTGGAACTGAGAAAAGAAAGAGAGAGAGGACAGGAGGGAGAAGCATCAATTTGATGTTCTACTCACTTATGCATTCATTGGTTGATTCTTGTATGTGCCCTGATGGCCATCGGACAGCAACCTAGGCATTTAGGGACGTGCTCCAACTAACTGAGCAACCCAGCCAGGGAGGGCAGACTTTGTTGTTCTTAATATTCTTTTTTTTTTTGTTCTTAATATTCTTAGCACAAGAAAAAGTCAGCAACTCCATGTTGATCACTAACTATTTTTTTAATATTTTACTGGTCATTGAAATATAAAAGTCTAGGACTTCCGCCAAGATGGAGGCATAGGTGGATGTGCCGTGCCTTCTCACACAACCAAGATTAGAAAAAACTAAATATTAGCAACAGAAAACACAGCCAGAACACAGAAAATTGAACTTTTCGGAAGTCCGTTAACAACAAACTTAGCCTGACCGGTAAGGGGCGAAACCAGCGGCTGGCGGAGCAGGGTTGCACAGGAGGACTCGGCCAGACACACTCAGGCCGGCGGAATCCAGGCGCAGGGTCAGACCTAGTGAGCGACCCAGCGAGCAACCAGGCGAGCGACCTCGGGGGAGACAGCCGGGCCTGGGGCTGCGTGTTGACTGAGGTCGCGCATTTGTGCGAGGGTGGACAGGTGAGGGAGTAGGCGGTTGGACCGGGCCGGCAGGTCCCCACGGCAAGCGGCAGTGGAGGGCGCTGCCATTTCCCTGCTCTGACCCCACCTCCACATACAGCGTCATAACCCAGCGACTCTGAGCGGCCCGGCCCAGGTGAACCACCTAAGGCACTGCTCCTCCGCACCCAGCTGTGAGAAGCTGCAGAGGGGGTCGCCATTTCCCCGCTCTGGCCACGCCCCCACATACAGCGTCACAACCCAGCGACCTGGGAATCCAAGGCGCCGCTTCTCACACTTAAAGGGCCCGAACAGACCAAGAATGGCGCAGGAGGATCTCAGAGCCCCAGAGCCAATAAATCTAAGCGATGAAGAAATAGCAAAACTCACAGACGCACAGTTTAAAACATTGGTGATCAGGATCCTCACAGAACTGGTTGATTATACCGACAAATTAGACAAATATATGAAGGCGAAACTAATTGAAATGAATGGAATTGCACAGGACACCAATAGCAATGAAAAGGAAACTGGGACTCAAATCAATGGAGTGGACCAGAAGAAAGCAAATAATGGCCAAACAGAAAAGAGTCAAGAAGCAAGAATTCAAAGAAATGAGGAGAGTCTTAGGAACCTCCAGGACATCTTTAAACGCTCCAACATCCGAATTATAGGGATACCAGAAGGGGGAAAGGCACAGCCACCAGTGGAAAACTTATTTGAACAAATAATAAAGGAGAATTTCCCCAATCTGGCAAAGGAAATAGACTTCCAGGAAATCCAGGAAGCTCACGTTGGACCCAAGAAGGAACACACCAAGGCACATCATAATTACATTAGCCAAGATTAAAATGAAGGAGAGAATCCTAGAAGCAGCAAGAGCTAAGGGGACAGTCACCTACAAAGGAGTCCCCATCAGACTGTCAGCAGATTTCTCAAAAGAGACCTTACAGGCAAGAAGGAGCTGGAAAGAGGTATTCCAAGTCATGAAATCTAAAGACCTACAACCAAGATTGCTCTATCCAGCAAAACTTTCATTTAAAATGGAAGGACAGATAAGGTGCTTCTCAGATAAGATCAAATTCAAGGAGTTCATCATCACCAAGCCCTTATCATATGAAATGTTAAAGGGACTTATCTAAGAAAAAGAAGTTAAAGAAACATGAACAGTGAAAGGACAACAAACTCACAGTTATTAACAACCACACCTAAAACAAAAGCAAACTAAAAGGACAGCTAGATCAGGAGTGGAAACATAGAAATGAAGATCTCAAGGAGGGTTAGCAACAGGGGGAGTGGGAGGAGGAGAAGGGGGGAGAAGGTACAGAAAATAAGTAGCATAGACAGTAGATAGAAAATGGGGGGGCAAGAATAGCATGGGAAATATAGAATCTAAAGGACTTGAGACACATGGTCATAAACTAAAGGGGGGGTGATGGTGGGGATGGGGGGTAGGGTGGAGGGGAATAAAGGGGGAATAGAACAACTGTAACAGCATAATCAATAAAAAATAAAAAATAAATAAAAATAAAGAAATATTTAAAAAAAAGAAATTGAGGAGACATCTCTCAAGAATGTAATTTTTAAAAAAAAATCTATGAGAGAAAAAAGGAAAGCATTGTACATGTGATGTCACATCAGTTTGTGTTATCTTTTTGTGATCTAAACAGGACCATCTTTAGAATGTTGACAGTGGGTAGTCAACCTAATAGACCAAGTTTGAAATGTTCATTTTTGAGAGATTCTAGATTTTCATTTATTTGTCAGATTTTGAGTGATATACTTTCATAGTACAATAGTAGAATTATTTTCTGGGATTAAGTGTCCTCATTTCAAAAGATAGTTTCAGTACCTTTTACTTTTTGTTCTTATGTTTGTAAACATAGCATCCTAATCCTAACATGGAATATTTTCTTGATGATAGTATGAATTTTCTTTAAAGATTTTATTTATTTATTCTTAGAGAGAGGGGAAAGGGTGAGAGAGAAAGAAACATAGGGAAATGTTGATATGCAAGAGACACACCAGTTGGTTGCGTCTCACACACCCGCAACTAGTGACCTGGCTCACAACCCACATGTGTGCCCTGACTGGAATTGTTCACGTACCCTTAGGTTTCCACACCAAACCCACTGAGCCACACCATTCAGGGCTATAAATAATTATTAACTGAGTGATTCAGTTGGCTTTATTTTCTGCTACCTCCACCACCTACCTTGGAATTTACTTTTATGATTAAAGACCTTTTATCTGCATACTTTCTTGATATGTGTTGTTTCTTTTATCCTTACCTGATTGCTGTGGAAAACATTGGTTGCCTCCCATACGTGCCCTGATTGGGGATCAAACCTCGACTTTATGGTTTTAAGGGACAACGCTCCAGCCTCCTGAGCTACACTGGCCAGGGCATTTTATCAGTGTTTGCTTCTATCTCATTAAACACTAAGGTAGAACGCGATATGTGGCACCTATTTTTTAAAATTTTGTAATACATCATCAAAAGCTTCTTCTTGACTTTAATAAAATAATCATTTTTATTATTATCTGTTGTCAGTGTTAACTTTTAAAAGTTTATTACAGACTAGTTCAAAAAACTTACTCAGTGTATGTGTTCTAAATGTTGCCTAGAACTTGATACTCATGTATATATAGTATAAAGTAATAATCTTATTTAAATATTCCTTTTTCAGTAGAATTTAGTAACCTTAATTTGTGTAATTTCGCCTCACAGTTCAACATGCTTCTTAAAAAATTGATAAGCATTTTTTAAACATAAAAATATTTTTTTAAGTTAACTTTTTACAGATTTATATTAATTTAAATGTTTTCTTGAGACTGTAAATATCTAGTTGCACTTGAGTAACAAGATTGTGGGCTTCATGTACTTATGGACACTTGAGTTGTTTTGGAAAACTAGTCATCATAATTTTCACAGGCTTTATTCTTTTACCCAGCTAGCTAATTCATGTATGTCACCTACTGTTGTAGGGCCTTAAATACATTAATGTGTCTGCCCTATGCCCAGCATTGTTCTGGGGTTTTTTTACTTTTAGGGAAGGTGGAAAATATAAAGTACCATGTTTAATACCATGGTTAGTATGATAGAAATTTAAAGATGTGAAAATAAATATATTATAAATAAAGATTAGACTTTATGGAGATGGTTGCTAAAAGAGTTGTAGTATTTAAATGAGCAAAACAGGGAAGAGATTTCAGAGTTAAAGGGAATTAGGCACAAAGGGGTGAACATATTTTTTAAGAAAAATTAAGTCCAACTTAATTAGAGTAGCTAGAGTTTAAAAGATCTTATTATATGAAGATGAGTGGTAAACAAACAAAAGCCACTAAGAAAAGTACTTGAATAACGTTAGAAAAATTTAATCCTAATTTGTTCTTGAAACTATGCATCTTATACTATGCTTATTTTCACAATTTATACCAAGGACACTTACTTTTTTCCTGGCTTTGGCACACTGTTACTGTAGTTCTGTTTGTGGGAATGCTGTGATTGATGGGCTGTAATACAGTGTTCAAATTATTTGGAGAAATTTGGCTGGGTGGGGGCAGAGTAGACAGGCTGGTGAGGCCCTATGCTATATGGAACTTCAGATCTACAGTTGGCAAGACGGAATGGCTTTATAAATTATAAGCTCCTTTTCCTTATCCCCAAAACTGGTCCAGATTTAAGCTTCCCTCAAGTGGAATATAGCCTGCTGGGATATTTCCTATGATATGGCTTTGATGTCCTTGTAATTTGGAGGGTATGCAGAAAGAGAGTTTTAGAATTGATCTAAGGCCAAAGAGATTGCCCTGAAGTATATATCCTAAACACCATCAGTGGAAGAACTACCTCTAACTTCTTAAGACTCTCATTTGTGTAAATCAGTGGAACGTGATCATTCTCTGAGGATTGAAAACATTTTGCCAGAGAATTTATACAATGTGGTTCTTTGCAACATAGACCTCAAATACTACAATCTACATTTCTATGCTTTCTATTCACATATTAAAGTAGATTGAAATCAATGAAAGATTGCCAAAGATATGAGTTGAGAACTAAGTTTCCAGTTGAGAACTTTGATAAAGTGGTTCCAATTTGAACTGTGTCTTTACTGCATATTAGTAATTTGCCAGATTGGGTCAAAATCAACTTCCTTTAAATCATTTAATCTCTTATATTTATTAACTATTAATCTCAAAGTTATTATGAAAAGGAAAAGCAGTATTGAACAGTTGAATTGATAGATCTTTGACCAAATTATAGTAAAAAGCCAACTGCTTTTTATTTTTATACATTAAGGGAATTTTTCAGTTAATCACATTGCTCTCAGATGTATTTTATGATCATGTGTTAGATGTTGTAGCATGTCTGAACTTATTAGGCACATGAAAATAGTTTAAGTCAGGATTTTAGGGGTACTTTGATCAGCCATAATAATATTTCCTAAGAGAATATCTCTTATTCAACCAGATACTAACTCTGAAAAGTTGGTTTCTTTCTTTTTTTTTTTTTAAGTCGGCCATATACTAACAATATTATTTCCTAAGAGAATATCTCTTATTCAACCAGATACTAACTCTAAAAAGTTGGTTTCTTTCTTTTTTTTTTTTTAAGTCGGCCATATACTAACAAGGTCATCACTTTATGGTATCGTCCACCTGAACTGCTATTGGGAGAAGAACGATATACGCCAGCTATTGATGTATGGAGCTGCGGGTAAGATAGGCTTACTGATTAGTTTAATTTATTTGAAATTTTTCTTAGTGAAGTAAAATCATCATTAATTTGGTCATGACTTTTTTTTATTTTATATCTTTCACTAGATGTATCCTTGGTGAACTCTTCACTAAAAAACCTATATTTCAAGCAAATCAGGAACTTGCGCAACTAGAATTAATAAGGTATGTTCAAGGTTGTCATATTTGCTGGGTGGGGGGTAGTTGTACTCTATAGGAAAGGTAAACTCTTTCAGACTGTTTTCAGGAAGAGAATAGCATGGTTCTCTTCAAGGCTCTAATGATTGCTGGATGGAGAGGAAACATTAGAATGCAGGAGCTTGGATAATTGCTCTTGTAAAATTAAGGATCTTAAAGTCCTTAAGTCTTTTGTGATTAAGTCAAAGGGCTTTAGTTCAAAAAGATAAGACTGAGAAAAGATCTTATTATATGGAGAAAATGGTAATTTTTTTTTAAGTATGACAGGATTGAAGAATTAATGTTTGGGAATATTGTAAAGAAATATTCTATTTTATATACATCTGTGCATGCATGTTTATATGTATCTATATATGTATGTACACACAGCTAAATATGCACATCTATCCACTAGGATAGGTCTTCATTATTTGGAGCCTGACGTAGAACCTAGATTATAAGGAATTATTATACATCAGCCACCTTTTCCTTCATCTAACTTTTTAAAATAAATTAATTTTTTAGAAGAGCTATTTTCATATATGAATATAATAATGTTAACTTATAGCTTGTAAGATTTCCGTGAATGTTTGAAAATATGGATGAAAGCTTATTGAAAAGATACTGATAGGAGAAACAGGTACCAATATACTATGAATTTTCCTTTCAACAGACTTACTGGATTAATAGATGTTTTTCATTCCTTTTGTAAATAATACTAGCTTAGATAACTTGGTAACCTGAATTGTTCTAGCTAGTAGGCTACCACTCTCTAGTAACTCTAATAATTATAAGTTACAAAGAAAAGTCATCAAAATTTAGAAGACACTCAGATTGCTTTAAATCCTTGATGATATGTTATGGGTGTGGTTTGTACAAGAAAGCTAATGCAGAATTTCATTCAGTGAATCATTTGTTCAAGAGAAGATCTTTGCTTTATGTCAGGAGATTGGAGAATAAATGTCTATTTATAAATTTTCAGTTACAATAAAATGTTTAAATTATGTATCTGTGTATGTTTTTTTTTAAGTGATTCCCTCTAACCATGTTTTAAGTTTGTCTATTGTTTCTCCCAATAGTATTGGATACTAGGACATCTATTAAAAATAAGTTCACATTTATTTACTTATATACAATGCAAACACCGTTCTAAGAATTTTACCTGATTTGGCCTTAGTTTATAACAACCCTATGTCTTCTTTTTAAAGTTAAGAAAATGGGACCTTGTAGAAGTAAAGAATTTGTCCAGGGTCAAACAATTAGTATGGTGACAAAATTGAAATATAAATATATACAGTTTTACCTTAGTATCTAAACTTTTAACCAGTTTTCAGTACTACATAGGAAATAAACCTTTCTGCAACTTTTTAAAAAGTCTGTATGACACAAACACCCAGCTGATAGTTTCTACAGAATATCAGTCCAAAATTCTAAAATTAGCCAATAGTGCCTAGCTTTTCATTAGAAAATTAACTTGCAGAAAGTCAAGTAAAGTTTATCTCAAGAATACAAGGATATTTCAGTTTTAGGAATTCTGTTTTTGTAACTTCACTTTAATAGAAGTAAAATGTTTATCTTGATAGGTGTTGAATAGGCATTTGCAGAAATATAAACTGCTAACTGAGGAACTGTAGAGAGATATTTCTATAACATGATAAAAATATGTATCAGAAACTAGAATCCTGAATAATATTTAGTGGTGAAATACTAGAAGTAAAGGCAAGAATGAGAAAGGTTGTCTTCTAGTATTTTTATTTAAGACTATTTTAGAAGTACTTGGCTAGTACTTCTAATAATGAATTAGGTCATTGGTTATTACCTAATAGGATTAGAAAAGGGATCCAATAAGAGATACAGTTAGTGGAAAGATGAGAGCAGTGTTGTCATAATTTATATATGATAACATTGCATGTATGCATGCATGCGTACAACGAAATCACCTGAAACACCTTAAATAGAAAGTTGGGTAAAGTGAAAGTGTTAAGAAAATGTCTGTGTGTGTGTATATACACAAAAATGAACTACTATATAGTATATACTAATACATACATACTAAAAACAAAGCTGTACAAAATATGAACCAATAATAGTTAGAAGCATAGTGGGTAGAAATGATGCTTTTTAACCACCACCATATACATTTCAGAAATACTGAAAACTATAATGTCCCACTTAAAATCATTAAGAGATTTGAATAACTGTTGGGGAGGCATATCTTGTCTTTGGCTAGGAAGCCTTAACTGTGTTTAAAGATGATAATTCATTCTATAGCATTATAATTCTGATGAGAATTTTAGAAGACTTTTTTGAAGTAATGGTTGATTTTAATGTTCATTCTGGAGGGATAAATATGAAAATAACCAAGAAAATTCTTAAAAAGAAGGAAAATTTGGCATATCATGTTAAAACAAAATTATAGTAACTAATAAAGCCATTTTGTACTTGCACAAAATATGTAAGTCATTGGAATTTGGGGGGAAGTTCAGAAATAAAGCAAGCTTTTATGAACCTTAGATTATAAGAAGAAGACATTTCAAGTCGGGGATTAGTTGAACAGTATTTATTGATTGCTAGTTGTGTGCCAGTTGTACCCTCAGTGCCTACTAACTGGCACACAACTTTTTATACTTTCTAGTTGGAGACAGATAAACAATAAAATTTCAGGTGGTTATAAGTGTAAGAGGATAAAAAAATGATGGGATTTAGTGTTGTAGATAGTAAGGGAATGTCTCCCATAAGGTGTCATTTGAGCAGAAATCTGAAAGAAAAGAGGGAATAGCAAAGTAAAAAAAATCCCAAGGTATGACTGTACTTGAGTTATTTTATGAGCATGTTAACTCTGAATCATACAGACAAAGAAAGAAAGCTCTGTCCATCTACTTACTGAGTTGGCCAAAAAGTCCATTTAGTTTTTTCTGTAAAATAAGACACACTTTTCATTTTCAACAATAACTTTATTGATTTGGGTATTTTGAGCTATCTCCCACTATTGGCTTCTAGTGAGTCACAGCCAGTAGTGCTGCTCACATTTTCCAACCCCATAGCAAAGAATTATTTGGCCAAAATGTCAGTAGTACCAAGAAACTTCGGGAACCATTTTTAACACATTCAATCAGTCACAGCACCTTCTCCGTTCATTGCACAAATCTTTCGTATTTCAGTTGCATTTTTATCTTTCTTGAAATAATAAAGCATAATATGCCAAAAATGTTGTGTATCTTCTTCCCTCTTCATTATTAAAATGGCTGCACAAAAATTGACCAATTTTGGTAAGTTTTTTTAATGAATGCTGATATGACAGCTGCCAATAATACAATCCAACAAAATTGTTTTGAATGAAGACAATGAAGCACTACTAGAGTCATCCTACGGAAAAAAAACTAAACAAACTGTTTTGGCCAACCCAATAAAAAGGAAATGGTATATCTGGAAATACCTGGAAAAGCAACATAATTGCATGAAAAGAGCAGTTTTCTAGGAAACTATATTTGATTTGATTCCATTTAGGTAAAACAAATACATCAAGAATCTGGAATTGTTTATCTCAATGTGGACCTGTTTTACTTTCTAGTTTATATGTTTCAGAATATTTTTGTTTTGTTGGTAAGATATCAAACATTTATTAAAACAGAAAGCAATGATACAACTTTGATTCTATAGCATTATTTTTAAAACATGAAGAGAAAATGGAAGTTTCTAATCAAAGAAACTAGTCTCCCTGATTTGAAAGAGGCAGCAGAGTATATTGAAAGGGGTGGGCTTTGGAATCTTACGGACCTCAGTTCTAATGACCTCTCAGCTACTTCCTGCTCTTATGACTTACGGTAAGTTCTGTAATGTTCTAAGTTTGTTTCTTCACAAGTGAAACAGGCCTAATAATGTGCTACTGTTGAAGAAATAAATGTAAGTTTTCTAATACATACTTCTTCCCCTCGTCTTATTTGCAGTAATGCTGCGATATTACTCCCATCTAAAAGAAAGCCTCAGGAATGATGAGGTCTAGAATTTGTATTGCAAAAAATACATGTGAAGTGATCAACAATGGAATACTAATCAGAATCTGTCTTAAAGAGCTTTATACTACTACAATAGTCAAGTAACATGACTTATGTAGATTACAAAAGTTTTTGTGATAGTAGAGCATGACTTAAAAAGTGATGGCAAAAGAGAATGAAAAGCAAGTGAGGACAAAATGGAAGGAATGAGGGAAAAACTTCTCACATGAATCAGCACTTTTTAACTCTCAAGATTTACAGCAGCCAGTAAAAGAGCCTTAATAGAAGACATTTATAATCAGAATGAGAAAAATCCTCCTCCTCTCTATCCAACCTTCCCCACTACCCACCCCCACCCCCACCCCCCACCACCCTTTCTCCAAAAGCCTCAGGCCTAGGTGGTAACACAGGTGAAAGTTAAAAAATTTCAAAGGCACAGGCTCTGGTTTTTTCAGAATGCAGGAAAATTCCCATATTTTAAAAAGTGAATCATAAGTCAATAGCATAAAGTCATAAATCAATATCATAAAAAATTCTGTAGACTTGTGCTTGTTAATTGTTTTGATCTGAGAACTTCTCTACATTTTTAAAAATTATGAAAGATCCCAGGAACTTTTGTTTATGTTGGTTGTATCTACTGATAGTTATTAGAAATTAAAACTGAGAAAATAAAAGTATTTTTAATTCATTTAAAAATAATACGTTAAAATGGCATCTAAAATTGTAAAAAATATTTTCCAAATGTAAATAAATCTTGGTGAAATCAGTACCATTTTTATATTTTTACAAATTGTTTAATTGTTTAATAGAGTATACCTGGGATCCTCATGTGTGTGATTCACTGTTGTCACTAGTCTTTTCAGATAATTCTGCATATTCATTTTTGAAATTGCACTAAATAAATGATAATCTTTTACAGGTTAGATATAATGTATAGTCTGAAACCAAACCAAGTAATATTTGATACTGTAATGTATTAAAATCCATTGATCTCTATTGAACTCTGAATGGATCTTTTACAACTATGATGATTTTATAAATTATGTGTATTGGTCGTTTGGTTAATATTGTATCACTGAATTGAGCATCTCTTCGAAATGTAACATTATACTATTTGTTAATCACTAATTTCATCAGAAAAGCCTTTAGGTATTTATTGTGAAGCTGTTAGTTTCATGATGTAGATAATAAGTTTTCTGGTATTTTGATTTTCTCCTAAAAGCTTGAATTGTATAGTTGACAACAAATATTGCTGTCATCTTCCTTGAAGTAATAAACTGACCTTGATCATATTTGAGAAAATGTCTACAGATACCCAAGTCTGAATGACCATAGTTTGTTAGTTCTTGCAGGTAAAAAAGATGTTTAATGAATAAAGAAGGTATATATAATTGTATATACTTCTCAAATAATTGTATATACTTCTCAAGACAGCTATCAGACCTGTTGTATAGTAGAAGTGCTTTACAAATATTTCTGTTTTATCACAGACTATTAAAAAGAAGTATACTCAAGTGTTAGTGTTTAATAATGTTTTTTTCATTACTGCTTCAATAAATACATTCTTAGATGAAACTGGCTTCTTCCCTGCCCTGAGATTGTGTGGTAGTGCAGAGTAATTACTTCTGTTGTTGATGTCACTGCCTTGAATCATGCTAAGGTGCTGTTAGTGTTACCTCCCATTAGCCTTGCATCATCAGTATAAAGTTAACACATTGAAAAAGGCAATAATGTCTTAGTAATACCTTTAACCTGCTGGACCTTTGCAAGGTGTAGGGGACACCCAAGTCTTTGTACCCCTATTCTGAACACTGCTTCTGCATAACAATATTATATGAGTATTGATTCAGAACAAATTAACAAATAGAATACAGCATTATACTAAAATAATACTACTTTTATTAGGCCCAGGTGGTATTTCTCATTTGAATGTAAGGATGATTAAGTGTTAGGAAACTCTTAATACATAGAAGCCTAGGGAAGAAAATGCAGATAATGATTATATCAAGTTTCTAAAAATCAAACTGATAAAAGTTAAGTATCCTTTAAATATTTAAAAGCCACAAAAGTAAAACCTATAGTCAAAAGGAATAAATTAATGCTTCCTAAACAGGACATGTATATGAATTTGTATGTGTCTACAAATATCTTTATTATGTATCGTATATTTCAAGCTGAAGTCATCATCATTCCCAGTGGTAGACCAATGAAAATACTCCCATGAAAAAGAATTCATCTGTAACAAGCCCTGGCTGGTGTAGCTCAGGGCGTTGAGTGTGGGCTGTGAACTAAGGGGTCAGTGGTTCAATTCCCAGTCAGGGCACATGCCTGGGTTGTGGGGCAGGTCCCCAGTGGGGGCCACATGAGAGGCAATCACACATTGATATTTATATCCCCTCCTCCCTCCCTTCCCCTCTTTCTAAAACTAAATAAATGAAACCTTAAAAATACATTAGAAAAATTCATGACAAAACTAAATTATCCAATATTATATAGCACATATTTATCATTATAACATTGCTTAGAAATTGCTATATAATGTAACATGATATAGTGATAAAGGGGAATCATTAGAAAAAGTAGATGAATTCTTATTGTAGCTAATTATAAACCTGGAAAACTTCAAAGAAACAGCTACTAAAACTGTTAGGAATCATGGGATCTCACATGGCCACCTACAATTTTATATGTCAAATTTTAAGCTTTTTCTATAACAAAACTTTTCTAGTTCGTACTTAGGAAATATAGTAAGGGGAACAACACATTGAAAAAAGTAAAAAACAAAACCCATAACAAGAAATACAAAGATCTAATTGAAGTAGTATATATAAAAATGAAAGAAATGTAAAAATTTTTCTGAGATAGAAATATTAAGCTTGCAAGAATAGCCGTCCTTTCTGAATAAATCTATAAATTCACAGCAGAAGTTGTATCCCAATAGGATTCTCCTACTTTTGGAGTATGGTAGTACTGATTCTACATTTTATCTGTAAGGAATTCTGAGAATAGTAATTAGAGGAATGGGTAGATAGAGGAATTTGTCCTCTCAGCATCATAAAAAAAATATAAAGCCTGCCATACAGTATTGACACCAGAATATTAAAATAAGTAGATTCCAAAAGTAGACTTCAGCTATTTGGGGTTTAGCACATGATGCATTTTAAGACATGTTCAGTAAATGATTTTGGGAGAGCTTGTTGGCCATCAGGCACAAATGTTGCTAATATAGTTATCATCAATTCCTGTCTGCTTCTGGTAACTTTCCATGCCTCAGTATGTGTTCCATCCTGTATGCTGTTACCAATTAAATAACTTTAGTAGTACTTAGATGTTTTCCCACAACACATATAATAAAATAATTAAAACTCTTTAGCTAAGAGGTAATGAAACCAATATATATTATAAGGCTATTAATGGGCCAGATGATAGCTCATTTAATTTCACAGCTCTAAAGTAAAATTAATCTTCATTTTACAAAAGAAGAAACAAATTCTTACATGATGCAATTTGACAAGTATCACACAGACAGGATTCAGTTCTAAAGTTTGTTTTCATTATGCAGTTGATCCTTGAACAACATGGGGGAGTTGAGGCACTGACCCTGCGTGCAGTCAAAAATCTGTGTATAACTTTTAACTCCCCAGAACTGAACTACTGTTGACCAGAAGACTTACTGATAACAGAAGCAGTCAATACATATTTTATCTATATTACATGCTGTATTTTTACAGTAAAGTAAGCCAGGGGACAAATGTTATTAAAAAACCATAAGAGAAAACATTTATAGTATTTATTGAAAAAATCCATATAAGTGGACTCATGCAGTTCAAACTTGTATTGTTTATGGATCAACTTTAGGCAAGCTGCCTCTTAAAGATATATTGCGTGGCCCCTTTTTATCTTCCAGATAAACCTACCTGAGCTCTGAATTCCTCCTATACTGACATCTTTATTTCTTATCCCAAATGTTTGTACTTGACTAATTCCATGCCTTTGCCTGTGCACTTTTTCTTCGCCAGTAGCATATTTCTCTTATTCCCTTTCCCACTTTTCTATTGTTTAAGGGACATGGTTCCCAAACTATAATTTAGTAAGAGAAACAAACACGTAAACAACTAAAATATAAAACAAGATGAAACAGTGTCAAAAGAAACAAGTAGCATGCGAAGAGTGACCATATTGATTAACATTGGGGATATGGAAGACTTCTGTGAATGGAATACTTTTGATATGAATCTTGAGAAATGAAAAGCATTCAGGTAGCATCTAGGGAGAAGGAATATGAGCATGGATGTGAAGGCATAGTTGGTCTTTGGGTAGAGGTGAATTGGGAGGTGAGACTAGGGAAGGCAGTTTGGGATCAGATCATAAATAGCCATATTCCTATTTGGCCTTCTTTTCC
Organism: Artibeus jamaicensis; assembly: GCF_021234435.1. NCBI lineage: Eukaryota > Metazoa > Chordata > Mammalia > Chiroptera > Phyllostomidae > Artibeus > Artibeus jamaicensis. The sequence goes on along the minus strand of NW_026521717.1, from coordinate 13,352,229 downwards.
TAAGAAAACTATTGTACTTTTGAGGGGTTTGCAAAAATTGGGTTGTAAGGAAGAAAAGACTGGAAATGGATAAAGAAGAAGATTCTTGATACCTTTTTAAAGCTTAGGCTTCTAAAAATTCTAAACTATAGAACAATAGTTCCCTCTTGTCCATGGTTTCGACTTCAGTTATCTGCAGTCTGAAACATTAAATGTAACATTCCAGAAATAAACCATAAGTTTTAAATTGCACACTGTTCCTAATAGTGTGATGAAATCTTACATGATCCCACTCCTTCCCACCTGTGTCCACGCTGTGTAAGGGTGAGTACAATACAACAGATATTTTGAGAAAGACCACATTCATGTTACTTTTATTATAGAATATTATATTTCTTCTAAATCTACACTGTGCCCAATTTATACATTAAACTTTATCATAGGTATATACATATGTGTAGGAAAAACACATAGCATGCATAGGGTTTGATACTGTCCCTGGTTTCAGGCATCCATTGAGGGTCTTAGAACATACGCCCCATAGATAAGGGGGATTACTGTATATTGAAACAAAAAGCACAGTTTGAGCTTAAATGTGACAGGTTGTCTGAAATAGCATTCTAAAGCTCAGTTAAAGAATGGCAATTTTAGTTGTCAAATGCTTTCATACATGTTGCTGCATGCATTTATATGTATAAAATATTTTTACTTTTAGTCACTGGTGCATGGACCTTTTTACTTAAAGACCAGCTGATTATTTTATATACATTGTACATTTATCCTTGGGATTCAGTATACTCAAGTTAAGCATATTTAACCCATTTTTTAATCTACACATTACCAAAATCAGTTTTTTAACTCCACTAGCTAGAATTACCTATTTGTTATAGCAGTTCTTCTATAAATTATCATCGTAAGGATTTATTAATACAAAAGTAAGAGTTTTTGAGATATAATCCGAATAGTGCATTTAAAATTTCTAAGTATCTTGAAATCTAGTACAATTTTAAAGAAGTCGTGTGATTCAAAGGTGTTACTTTTAGGGTCTTCCTGTTGACAGAATTCAGCAGTCTTTACAATATACTTACCTTCTTGAGTGTAGGATATTTGTTTCTGCTATTACTGCAAACTTCATTATATTCATGATGAAAGGTAGTGACAGATACCTAAAAAAAAAAAAAAACAGAGAAAGACATAAAGTGAACTCTAGTTCCTTAATTTATTGGCATAAAACTCTTCTTATTTTGGTTCAAAACATTAGCATATGTTGAGTGCTTACTTTGTTTTAAGGTTTGATTTTGTAAAGTTTTTTTTCTAGGAACTGGAATGTTTGGAGTATTAGAATATCTACTGACAGTAAATTTCTTCAAACAAGTAATTAAGTTGGGATAACTAAAATGTTTAGTGAAAATCTCTATACTTGTATCAGGACTTAAATGAGTTGATGTTTTGTAAAGTAGTTGTATTATTTTGTGTATGTAGTTTATAGCGATGTGCTTCTTCTTTGTGTTTAGCCGTATATGTGGGAGTCCGTGTCCTGCAGTGTGGCCCGATGTAATCAAACTGCCGTATTTCAACACCATGAAACCAAAGAAGCAGTATCGTCGAAAGTTAAGAGAAGAATTTGTTTTGTAAGAAGGGAATGCTTAAATACCCATATTGCACTGAATTTTTCTTTCTGTTATTTGTTGTGAATTCTAAATGTCACTGTATCCTCTGTTGACTCAAGAGTAGACATCACAATTCTCCCATGTCATTTTATTTTGAGTTTCTGTTTCTATATGCAATTTACCATTTCGCTACCATATGGCATTAGTGGTTTGGTTTTCTGTGTTAGATTAGGTGCTTACAGGAAAGAACTTTAATAGTATTTTAAAGTTTAAACATTTTTCAAGTTACTTGAGCTCAGGTTTTATTTTTTATTGTTGGAAACTAGTCTGTTCAATTCTTAATTTAGTTACAACAGCTAACTGCTCATAAAGTGATAAAATATATTATTTTTGTCAAAATTTACAGTAATAGTTACAAAAATATGTAAAAATTTTTTTTCAAAGGAAAATTAGAATTTATTGGACTAAAATATTGTAAACATGTTATAAAACACTAATATTTGAAATAAGCTTCTTAAAAAACATTAAACTTGTTTCAAAGAACATGTGTGACTGTTGTATTCCTCTCATGTCAGTATTCCTGCAGCTGCACTAGACTTATTTGATTACATGCTCGCCTTGGATCCTAGTAAGCGCTGCACTGCAGAACAAGCTCTTCAGTGTGAGTTCCTGCGGGATGTGGAACCATCAAAAATGCCTCCACCGGAGTAAGTGACTTTATTATTATTAGATCCCATGTATAAAGAATCTGGACAGTTTTAATAACATCTGTATATAAATATAAGAAGCTTTTCCATTATTAGTTAAGTCAGAAGAAATAAAAGAAATAAAAAGAAATAGAATAACAGTAAAACATATTTTGTACATCTAGAATGCAGAATCTTACATAATGTTCAGCTAATCATAGGACTAGCAAATGTAGCCTTCCTCTAGCCAATTTTATTAATGTATTTTAACTCTTAAGAAAATATTACTACTGCATCTTATTACTGTATTGCCCATACTACGGCTTATACTACTAGTTGGTATTGCTAAAATTTTGAGTGCTAAAGTTAAACATTTTTTGTTTTTAAGCTTTATAGTCCTCTCAGGTGGATGTTATTATCATCATCACCATTTTACAGAGGAGGAAGCAGGCGCAAAGAGGTTAAAAAACTTGCCCAAGAATACAAATATAGTAACAGGTGGCAGAGCTGGCTCTCAAATTCAAGTTAGTCCAATAAGAGAAAGAAGTTATGAAATATTTCTTAGCAAACTATATAATAGGAAATTTTTATTATTGGATAGAATAATATTACTATCAAAAGCCTTTATACAGAAAGTTTATTATCCAGTGATGGGGGTATAGAATGCACAGAGTTGGGGAGTCAGAACAGCTGGATTCTTGAAATTTCACTTTCTTGCAGCACCTGTAATTTCTCTAGAATTAGATTTGGGAAAAGGTGAGGAGACAGAGTGGTTCATTTGGTTCTTCTTGGTAGGATCTAGAGACTTTGTAGGGATTTTCTCAATTTTAAAATGATGATGATCATAAAAGCAAGCCTATTCCTGTAATAAAATATTTTCATGTACTACACTTTATATATTATAAATAAACAAACATGGGCTTTGGAGTTCAGATCTTGACTCTTCTACTTATCACTTAGATTGGGCTTCCTGTATTTCTGAGGCCATCATATTCAGCTTCATTAAGTTTTTGCTGTTTATGAATAGCTTTTGTGGGATGATTTGAGAGGCATTAAGGATATATCATCATCTGACATGTTGAGGGAACTGAATTATTCATTGTTGTATTCATTAAAAATTTTTTCTTAATTATTTTTTTGCTTATCAGTAAGTATCAGCAGTGTTGAAACTTTGGCTCTAGTATCCCTTCAAAGAATTTTTTTCAATTTTGGGTTTGAAAAATTGTCTAATTTACATTAAAATAAAAAAATAATATAGTGAACATTCATGTATCCTTCACATAGATTCACCAGTTATTAATATTTGGACACAGACACATTTAATTTATCACTCTATATAAATTTTTTTCTGAACTGTTTAAATGTTATATTGTAGAAGTGACCATTTATAAATGATTCACACGTATCTGTAAGAACTGGCACTTAATTTTGTGTAACTAAGGTACAATTATAAAGCATAAAAAATTTAACATAATATCTAATAGTCCTATTTCTCTAATTTTTCCTATAATTTTTCCAAATTATAGCTATTATTTTTTTATGGCAGTGGGGAATGAAGACTTTATTCAGAGCTTACACATTTCATTTAGCTTTTATGTCCCTTCAGCCTTTAATTATTCTTTGGGGAGGGTTTTTATAACATTGACATTTTTGAAGAGTTGAAGCTACCTATTTTGAAAAATATAAAAGTCTAGCTTTTAATGGCTTTCTTATGATCAGAATTAGAATATCTTTTGGGGTCGAGGCAGGCAAGAATATTAACTAGGTAGTGATGTGTGCTTCCTTGCTGTATCATATCAAGGGGGAACGTAATGCAGTTTTCTCTCATTATTAGCAGTGGGAGTTGATCTTGTGGTTTAAATAGCACATGTGAAAATATTCTGGTAAAACTGTATCAAAGTATATTTTTAACTGACAAACATTTTAAATCAAGGGTTTAAATAGTTGCAAAAGGTGTAATTTTCAGTGTATCATAAATGTTGACACTTAAATGCAGCAGTTACATCATTCTTAAAAACATATTCAGTGGAATCAGAATGTCTTATCTTTATATTCACCAACATTCACTTAGAAAATGTATGAAGAAACTCTAACAGTTTGACATTGTTCATTTTTCATTTTAACATACTGATTCTTCTGGGGTTTATTTTTAAGTCCTCACACAAGGATACGTTTATTGATTTTAGAGGGAGAGAAGGAGAGAAACATCAAACCATTGCCTCCTGCATGTGCCTCAACCAAGGATTGAACCTGCAACCTAGGTATGTGCCCTGACCAGGGATTGAACCCACAACTCTTTCAGTGTACGGGATGATGCTCCAACCAACTGAGCCACCTGACCAGGGCATTCTTCTGCAGGTTTTTAATGCAACACATATTTTTGCTTGAAAGTTTTATATTGATAATACTATTACACATTTTAAAAATAAGTATATGTATACATATAAATGGAAATTTGATTTTTAAAATCTGACTGACTACAAAGCTCTTTCTTTCTCTTCTTGATGAATTTGTCATTCCAAATATTAATAGTACATATTTTGGTTAAAAAAATAAAGGAAAATATTAAATTTTATTGGAAATGCAACGTAATGAAATAAATATGGCTGAGATTTTCCCCTGTGTAATTTGCTTATCTATCGATTCATCATACTTACTCTAGAATGAAACATAGTTCCACATTAATTTTAGTTTTATTGTCAACAAGCATTCGAGAATAAGTGGGGTTTTGTCATAGCTATGTCACTGAATTCTTTGAAATTCCTCTATATTATACCCCCAAATCACATAGTAATCTATCATCAAAAATTATTTTAATGATCTTTCAGATGTAAACATACGATTTTTTTCTCTTGTAATTTTTTGACAGTAAAAATGTGTAGAAACTGCATGACTTGCCAAAAGATGTGTTACCCAGTCATTAATCATTTAATTTTTTAAACTTGGGGAGAATAAACCAAAGAAACTTTATGAATACTTATTTAATTCACTATACTTAGAAGAGATTAGAAAGTCAGCATGTAATTTCAGTGCTGCTTTACCAATCAACTTTTTCAATGGTATTTTTATTACATTTTTAAAACAATATATTTTTGTCCATACCTTGGAACTATAAATGTATCTCATTCAATTTATGAAAAATGTCTGCCACATAACCTAATTAGAAACACTGTTTATATTGTCAAATGTATCACCTACATTTACTCAGTCTTTATCAGAATACAGCTGTTTTTTTTTTTTTAATTTAAAATAAATGTTAATGCGCATTTTGGTGAAAATTCTGTAAATTAGTAGTAAGTTGTGGGGTACATCAAATCTTGTTAGATATGTCACTAAAGCAGTCAGTTATAATGATGTCAATGTAATATTTAAATAGTTACATAAATAATATTACCCTCATTTTGTAACATGTAATAGTTAAAATTACAAATTATTTATGTACTAAAGACTATGAAAAAAGGCATGGTACTCCTTCAGGAAATATGTTTATGTATTAAACTGTTCTGATCAATTTTTTAGGAATAATCAAGTGAGAGTAGGTTATTAAAAAAAAACACAAAAATAGATGTCCTAACTTTCTGATGTATTTAGTGAAAAGAGAAAAAGTATAGCTGTTAAAAAAATAAATCAGAATAAGCAATAATTTTGTGTACAGGATGAATAAATCAGCAGCTAGGTGATAATTTTAATTTTCTTAATAGCAACTATTAAATAATTTATAGATAAAATGTGATCAACTTTATTAGAATATTTTATGATGTGATTTGATAAAAAATAGTTTTAAGCTACCATATTAAATGATAAGTGTTATCACACATGAATATAGTGCCTATGTCCGAACACTACATACGTTAACATATATTACCTCTACCCCACAAGATATTGTTATCTCATTTTTAAAGACAGGGTGACTGGGGCACAGAGGTCATTACTTGCCTCATGAGACACAATAAGTAAGTGACTGAACCAATATTTGAACCTTCAGGAAAGTACATAAAAATTTATTCATCTAAGAAAACAATCCTGCTATATCTGTGAGTCATTATCACTAACCTATACTGTTTTAGCTATTTGTTGTATAATGTTTATCTTTCCTGGAGATGAGTTTTAAAATCACCCATGTAGAATGCCTTACCTTCAAATTACCTTTTAGTGGAATTTTTTGCTTTACTCTCATGGGACTCTTTCTTTCACAAGTTCTGTGCATTCCCTGAACATTGGGATGGAGGAAGTGAAATCACTCCAGTTACTGCAGTACTGCAGTATATCTGAATTCAGAATATTCCAACAGGGGCTAAGGCTACAATATACATGCACAAAGGCACACGTGCAAAGGGAGAGAGGGACAGAGAAGAGAGAAAGGAAAGGCTTTGGCGGGATTATGATGCCTTATAGCTTCCCAATATCAATATTTCAAATTGTCCCTTTGTTTGTTACTCCAGGAGGTTTTTACACGCTGAGGCAATGCACCATAGTAAGATGGCTGAGAGGTATGCCTTCATTTTGTTTTTGGACCTCAGGTGCATAGACTTGGTTTAATCATAATCCTTGTGTCACTCATCATTGGTCCATGCATGGCTCTCTTTTTTTTCTTTTAGTTATGTGATTTAATTAGTTATTTCAAATGGTATTGATAAGTAGCCATGAGCGTACCAAATAAAAGCTAGAATCCTAAAAATAACTTACTTTAATTACATCATACCCTCTCTTCCCTTCCCCCTGGTCCTATCCCATGACATGTATCCTTTGCCTTCCTCCACCTGAGGTAACCATCATCCCTGTTTTCTTTTATATATACTTTTGTTGCCATCTATATGTACTCATAACAATTTATATTTTTAAATTTTAGTTGTTTTTAATTTTATAAGGGTTGTCATGCTGTTTGTAATCTTTTGGGAATGACCTTGCTTTACTTAATACTATATTACATTGCTAAGAGTCAACCATATTATTGCATATGCCTTTATTTTATAACATGAGATAAGAGTAATTGCAAAAGAGGAGGCATTAAGAATTTACTGAATGTGCAGGCCATGCTCAAAGGTCAATTTTGGGAAAGAGGACATGTGGGTATAGAAATTCTTTTAAAACAATTCCAAGTATACCGCCTTAGAAAGTCTTCATGTACCCTTGGAGGAAAACATGTACAGGTCATAGACTGCAGATGTATCACCAGGTTGGGGCTGCTCAAGGGGATTTGTAGTTATTCTGGGCAAGTTTATTAACCTTTCCAAGCCTTAATTTTCTCATTTAAGTAGATATCATAGTAACTTCCCATTGGATTATTAGGGTAAGAAGAAGATATTTATAAATCAAATATTTATGTCTTTCTTTAAGCAAAAGTTATTCTGCATTGTTGTCAGGCTTATGAAATTACATTCAGGTAGAATTGTTTCAGAATTGAGGGTAAGTTTGATAGTTACTAGTTATTCAAAACTCTTTGTTGATGAGTAATGAGCCTGGATTACCTATTATTAAAACACTTCTAGAATTAGTTTAATCTAGAGCATTTGCTTACAGATGCAAATATGAGGGTATTAAAAAGATAAAAGTTTTTACTAGAAATTTTTTTACAAATGTTATTATGTCCTACCCTTTAGTACTTTTTAAACCCTGCATCTAATTTCTGCAAATGGCATCTCTTTTGCCTTTTGTTTTTATGTCATATTGAATATATTATGTGCTATGATAGAATTGGCTTTGAAAGATTGCACCAAGGATAACTGTAACCTACTTTTATGACCATATATTACTCTTCACTATAGTTTCAATAAATGATTATTTATTGATTATTCAGAAACCATAAAAAATAGTCTGCTTATAAAAGTGAAGTCTGGAAGGAGGTGGGGCATCAAGGTCAGTTTTTATTGGAAGAATTTATAAAGGCTATGTGTGAAGTCTTCAACAACTTATAGGCCAGGGGAGTGGCAGCTTTATCGGTATTTAGCTTTTTGTTGTTAAGAAATACCACTGATGAACAGTTTTATTCTTTTTTTTCTAGCCTTCCTTTATGGCAAGACTGTCATGAGTTATGGAGTAAAAAGCGAAGAAGACAGAAGCAGATGGGCATGACTGATGATGTTTCCACAATTAAAGCCCCCAGAAAGGATTTGTCTCTGGGCTTAGATGACAGCAGAACCAATACACCCCAGGGTGTGCTGCCAACTTCACAATTGAAATCTCAGGGCAACTCAAACGTAGCACCTGGTCAGTAATGCTTTCATGGGTTGGTTTTCTTCCAGTTGTTTTTTGGCTACTCTTGATTATATTGCTGTAGTTTTAAAGCATTTGAGGTTAAAAGTTGAACATTAAGGTTTATGTATTGAACTTGACATTCTGTTATTTGCTTATGCCAGTACAGATGTGTCACCACGATATTAGGCTATCTCAAGGTAAGATTAACTTATAAAAAGGCCTCAATTACCTATGACTAGTCATTAGTCAGATTTCTCTACTTCCTTTTTTCTTCTAGTGCAGGAGTCAGTAGGTTTTGTACTAACCCTGTTCTCACTGAGGGTCAGCATTTAATGTCTGTTAATGCTTAAGATGTAAGATGAAAAATAGAGGAACATAGCCAAAAATTGTAATAGAAGCTCTTTCATACTCTTACCTTTTTTTACAGTAATTTAATTTTTCTTTTATAATCATAAACTTAATTCTGCAATCCAGCTAGACTTGGAAGGGGTAAGGAAAATGTGGAACCCAATGAACTGGTAAGAACATGATGATTGCAGAACATTCCAAGCAGACTGGGGTAAAAGAGTACTCTCCTGAGCTACAGAAGGAATGGTCAGGTAGTTAAGATGAAACACAAGTTAAATTTATGAGAGTTGTCCACAGACAGCAGTGGTGATCTTATTGATCTTGCCATTCATGCACCCAAAAGTGCTCCATGACTACCACAACATTCCTGCCATCTTTCACCTGGCCAAAGATCACATGCTTGCCATCCAGCCACTCAGTTTTGTCAGTGCAGATGAATAACTGGATAGCATTGTGTTGGGTCCAGCATTTGCCATGAACAAGATGCCAGAACCCATATGCTTCAGGATAAAATTCTCATCATCAAATTTCTCCCTATAGATGGATTTGCTGCCTGGGCCATTATGGCCTTGAAGTCACCACCTTGGTATATAAATCCTGAAAAAATTATGTGAAAGCAGGAACTTTTATAACCAAGTCCTTTCTCCCCATTGCTCACAGCATGAAAGTTTTCTACTATCTTTGGAACTTTGTCTATAAAAAACTCGAAGGAGACAAGGCCCAAGGGCTGTTGGTCAGCGATTTTGAAAACACTGTGGGGTTGACAGGGCAGCAGCATCTGCAAGGCTGCAGATTACTCCCAGTAAATTTCCCATTATATTATAGAAGCTCAGAAGTTTTATAAGATTGAATCTCTTCAATGTTAACTCTAAAAAATGGAATCCACTCCCTCACTTGGCCTCAAAAAACCAGAAAGCATTCATCTTTAGTATAATTTTTTTTAATGAAGGCAGAGGCAGTTATGACATAAATACAGACATACTTTTGTTTCTTTTAAAAAAATTATTTCTAGAGAGAGTGGAAAGGAGGGAGAAAGACAGGGAAACAAGAATATGAGAGAGAAATATTGATTATTTGCCTCTCATATGTGCCCAAGTGGGACCAGGCCCACAACCCAGGCATGTGTTCTGACTGGGAATCATACCCAGTCAGAATCATACCTTGTGTTTTGTGGGTTGATGCGCAGCCAGCTGAGCTAACCAGTCATACTTTGTTTTATTATGTTATGCCTTATTGCACTTTACAGATAATTTTAATTTTCACAAATTCAAAGTTTGTGGCAACCCTACACTGAGCAAGTATATAGGTACTACCTTTCCAACAGCATTTGCTCACTTCATGTCTCTTTGTTACACTTCGGTAATTCTAAAAATATTTCAGTTTTTCATCATTATTATATTTATTGTGATCAATGATTTTTGATGTTACTATTGTAATTGTTTTGGGATGCCACCACAGTGCCCATATAAGACATTGTACTTAATTGATAAATGTTGTATGTATTGTGATTGCTCCATTAACTTTTCCCTATCTCTCTTCCTGTTCTTGGGCCTCCTTATTCTCTGAGACACAACAATATTGAAATTAGGTCAATCAATAAGCTCATAATGGCCTCTAAGTGTTCAAGTAAGAGGAAGAGGCACACATCTCACTTTAAATCAAAAGCTAGAAATGATTAAGTTTAGTGAGGAAGGCATCTTGGATGCAGTGATAGGTGGAAAGCTGGGCATTTTGTGGCAGTCAAGTAATGAATGCAAAGAAAAAGTTCTTTAAGGAAATTAAAAGTACTATAGTAAAAACAAGCTTGAGAAGGCAAAATAGCCTTATTAATATACAGAAAGTTTTAGTGGTCTAGATAGAAGATCAAGCCAACTACAACATTCCCTGAAGCTGCAGCCTAATCCAAAGCGAGGCCCTAACTCTCAGTTCTGTGATGGCTGAGAGAGGTAAGAAATCTGCACAAGAAGTATTTGAAGCTAGCAGAGATCGCTTCATGAAGTTTAAGGAGAGAAGCCATCTTCATAATATAAAAGTGCAAAGCAAAGCAGCAAGTACTGATGTAGAAGCTGCAGCAAGCCATCGGAAAATATAGCTGAGATAATTAATGAAGGTGTTACACTAAACAACTACAGTAAACAACAGACTTTCAGAGTAGGTAAAACAGCAGATGCCATCTAGGACTTTGATACCTAAGACAGAAGTCAAGGTCTAGGCTGATTTTCAAAGGACAGGCTGACTTTCTTGTTAAGGGCCAGTGCAGTTGGTGACTTTAAGTTGAAGCCAGTGCTGTTTACCATTCCAAAAATTATAGTGTTCTTAATAATTATGCTAAATTTACACTGCCTGTGCTTTATAAATAGGACAACAAAGCCTGGATGACAGCACAGCTGTGTACAACATAGTTCATTGTGTATCGTAAACCTGCTGTTGAGGTCTACTGCTCAGCAGCAAACATTCTCTTCAGAATATTAACTGCACTTTGACAATGCACCTGGTCACCCAAGAGTTCCGAAAGAGAGGTACAATGAGATTAATGTTGTTTTCATGCCTGTTAACACAACATTCATGTTACACAGCTGATGCATCAAGTGGTAATTTCAACTTTAAAGTCTTACTATTTTGTAAGAAATATATTTTGTAAGGGTATAGCTGCCATAGATGGAGAGTCATCTGATGGATTTGGGTTAAGTAAACTGAAAGCCTTCTGAAAAGAATTCACCAATCTATGTGCCATCAAGACCAGTCATGATTTGTGGAAAGATATTGAAATATCAACATTAACAGGCATTTGGAAGATGATTCCAACCCAAATGGATGATTCTGAGGGTTCAAGACTTCAGAGGAGGAAGTAAGATGTGGTAGAAAGAGCAAGAGAACTAGAAGCAGAAGTGGAGGAGCCTGAAGATGTGACTGAATTGCTTGCAATCTCATGATAAAACTGCAACAGATGAGAGTTGTTTCTCGTGGAAGAGAAAAGAAAATCGTTTTCTTTCTAAAATCATTTAGAAGAGATAAAATCTACTTCTGATGAGGATACTGTGAAGATTGTTGAAATGACTTTAGATTATTACGTAAAAATAGTTGATAAAGCAACATCAGGGTTTGAGAGGTTTGACTCCAATTTTGAAAGAAGTTCTACTTTGATAAAGTGCTATCAAATAGCATAGTGTGCTATCAAATAGCATATCATGCCACAGAAGAAATGTTTGTGAAAGCAAGTCAGTTGATGTGGCAGACTTCATTGTTGTCTTATTTTAAGGAATTGCCACAGCCACCCCAATCTTTAGCAGCCAACACCCTGATCAGTCAGCAGCTATCCACATCAAGGCAAGACCCTCTATCAGTGAAAAGGTTACTGACTGGCTTATATGATGGTTAGTAATTTTTAGCAACAAAGCATTTATACTGAACCATTTTTATTACGTGTACCTTTTTATTAAAAGGTATATATATTATATTTTTAGACATAATGCTATTGCATACCTAATAGACTACAGTAAACATAACTTATGTAATGCACTGGGAAACCAAAAAATGGATGTCAACTTGCTTTATTGCAATACATTGTGTGCATCCAAACCAGCATGATTTCCAAGGTATGCGTGTGTGTGTGTGTGTGTGTGTGTGTGTGTAGAGGTGGCAGTTTATTAAACATGAAATGTACCCTAATACTTATTAAGAGATGAGTAAATATTGATTGGTTAGTTGACTATAACATTTGTGAATTAAATTGAGCTTTTGGTGACTGAATAGAGTAGATTAGCTGAGAAAGTTTGAGGAAGATTACCATTCTTATCCCATGTAATCTACAAGCTCATACTTGACCTTGGTTAGACTACATTAAAGTGTTGATACATGTTACTTTAAAAACCAGAAGCAATTGCTATTGGTTCTAGAGAAGCATTCTTCAGAATTTCTCAAAATAGTGATTCCCCTTGTATATGAAAATATATTTGGTACACATAGATTTGGAAAACACATCTATTGTCCACACCATGAAGGCTGTGTACATCAAGTTCAATATTCTTTCTTTTCATCTTAAAAATGCGTAAAATAAGGAGAAAGGCAAAATAGAATCAACAGGAAGTTTTCTTAACTTGTATATTGGTTACATGTTTTATATACCTACTACTGGAACAATCAGTAAGTATGAATGGTGGTCAGTTGTCTCAGGTGACAGTTGTCATATTCCATAATAAGACTATCAGGTCTTTATTTCTACTCCTGTTCATGAAACTGTTGTCCTTATTCCACTACCAAACCTAGTGGCATAGAGGTTAGTTATTTCACTCTATTTTAGCTGGTAAAAAATGAATTGCCTTTTCTGAGTTCATTTTGTTATTGTTTCTTATCTACATATTAACAGCCCTATTAATGGTGGAGAGGTTTCTTTTTGTTTTGCTTTCCTTTTATTTTTCTTTCTATTGATTTTTAGAGAGAGAGAGATACCAATTTTTTGGTTCATTTATTTGTGCAGTCATCGGTTGATTCTTATATGTGTGCCCTGACTGAGGATCGAACCCACAACCTTGGCATATTGGGATGATGCTCGAACCAACTGAGCTACCTGGCCAGGCCAAATTTTTTTTTAATATTAAGTGAGAATTCTGTTTGTTGTTTTTTTTAAATAGGAATGTATTCTCTTTGCTCTATTTTCTTTATTAATCAGTAAATGTCTTGAAATAAGGAAATGCTATTTTTGTAGAGAAGATACCATAGTTAAAGATTACTTCTCTGAGCTCACAACAGAGACTGCTTCTGTTAATAGAGAAATAAAAGGGAAAACAGGAAAACTGTCCCTTGAGGTATAAGTAATCAGACTTTGTTCCTTATTAATGCTGCAGGTCACAAGAATAATTTGTACAAGTTTGTTATGAATTAATCTAAAAATGATATTAAATAATAAAAGAAATCTCAAAGTCTATAAAGAGAGAATATTAAAAAAACAGTATTATCAGTTTTTCATCATTTTGGAGTTTCACTTCTACTATGTAGTTACGGAAATTGTTTACCAGTGTCTGTATTATCACTTAACATATTTATATACATTTGAGCTGTGTTATACAAGGGTGGGCAAAAGTAGGTTAATAATAATAATAATAAATAATACAATAATGAATAAACAATAATATAAGAATAAACTCTGCATAATCTCAACTATAAACTTACTTTTGTCTGCCCCTGTACATGACTCAGATAACAACAAAACAAACCTGAATTTGTTTTGCTGGTGATGAGTTAATATCTTTACCCAAAGTAACTTAAAATTTTTAAAAAGTAATTTGAATAAAATACACTTTATTGAAGAGTCTACAACATCCTAGTTTGAATTAACTATAAAGTTAGGTTCTTAGATAATAAGCATTATGTTAAATAAGCAGTAGTTGAGAATACTGGGTTCCAATCTCAATTCTGCCACTTACACAGTTTTTGACCTTAGGCAAGTTATTTACTATTCTGGATGTCAGTTTCTTCTTCATTAAAAAAATTGGGCTAATAATAGAGCATGCCTTATATTGTTGTGAGTAATAAAGGACATAAAATGCTTATAAAGTATCTGACCCTGTAGCTGTCATCATCTAGTTACCATTCACAGGCGATACTTCCTGGTTATATTTATAGTATGAGGGTCTTGATTTTCCTTTTGAAATATTCCTAAGATAATTTTTTCAACACAGATCACAGTTCTTTTTTTGTTGTAATTTATATACAGTTACATTTTAAATGTATATGAAATTAAACTAGACTGAGATTTTCTTCTCATAGTGTTTCTTAAATACTGTCCTACAAATATGCACTTTTGTATGGTCATACAGAGTGAGCCATTTTGTGGGTGGGGGAGCTATAAATTATGGCAATTCTAATTAATATAAACTTTGTCTTTAGTAAAAACAGGCTCTGGACAGCAGTTAAACCACAGTGAATTGGCAATTCTACTAAACCTACTACAATCTAAAACAAGTGTTAATATGGCTGATTTTGTCCAAGTGTTGAACATTAAGGTAAACTCTGAGACTCAACAGCAGCTAAATAAAATAAACCTTCCTGCTGGAATTTTGGCAACAGGTGAAAAACAGACAGATCCGTCAACACCACAACAGGAGTCTCTAAAACCATTGGGAGGAATTCAACCTTCTCAGAGCCTCCAGCCTAAAGTGGAAACTGATGCTGCCCAGGCGGCTGTGCAGAGCGCATTTGCAGTTCTATTGACTCAGTTAATAAAGGCTCAGCAGTCAAAGCAGAAAGACGTGCTTCTAGAAGAAAGAGAAAATGGAGCAGGACATGAAGCATCATTACAGCTCAGGCCACCTCCAGAACCTAGCACTCCAGTATCAGGTGAGTATGCAGGTAGCAGACCACTAATGTAGCTGCATCCATACTGTTTTCTTGTTGGTGGTTATTATCTATAGTGTGTGTTGTTTAGTGACATTGCTAAGAGATGGCTGACAATTCTCAGGTGTTAGGTTACCTTTTTTGTCTGTTTACTTCTAGGAATTGATTTTTTAGCAGATTAACCATGTGTGATATAACTCATTATTAGTTAAATATAGATTTTTCTCATGTAAACCTATGGTTAAGAAGTAATCTTTTACTCCAACTACAACAGGATGATTGACCAAGGCAGAAATTTTGCATATATAGTAGCTTTTGTTCTTCAAGCAATAAACAGGTATATAAGAGATTTTTCAGTCACAATAGACTTAAATAGTAGCAGGCAATATTAGTACTTATATACCCTTTTCCTTTGTATTTAATTTTTTTCCTCTTCTTTTTTTTCGGGGGTATGGACAGAGGTTGAACTTCTAATGCTCTTTAGGACCCCCACAGGAAACATGAACTATTTTGAACATTTAGTTTTCCTCAGTAAATACTACTTTGTTTGTTTGTTTGTTTGTTTGTTTGCTTTTTTTTTTTTCCACTTAGGGCAAGATGATCTCATCCAACACCAAGACATGAGGATATTAGAGCTCACACCAGAACCAGACCGGCCTCGTATTCTGCCTCCTGATCAACGACCTCCCGAACCACCTGAACCACCACCAGTCACTGAAGAAGATCTGGATTATCGGACAGAAAACCAGCATATACCCACCACTAGTTCTTCATTAACTGACCCTCATGCCGGAGTGAAAGCAGCCCTGTTGCAGCTACTAGCTCAGCATCAGCCCCAAGATGATCCTAAAAGAGAAGGTGGTATTGATTACCAGACAGGAGATACTTATGCATCCACTTCAGACTACAAGGACAATTTTGGACCCTCTTCTTTCTCTTCTGCTCCTTATGTTAGTAATGATGGTCTAGGAGGTAGCTCTGCTCCACCATTGGAACGACATAGCTTCATTGGAAACTCAGATATTCAGTCTTTGGATAACTACAGTACTACTTCATCTCATTCTGGTGGTCCACCTCAGCCTTCTGCCTTTTCTGAGTCATTTCCCAGTTCAGTAGCTGGATACGGAGACATTTACCTCAATACTGGTCCCATGTTATTTAGTGGAGACAAGGATCATAGATTTGAATATAGCCATGGCCCCATTGCAGTCCTGGCAAACAGCAGTGACCCTTCTACTGGGCCAGAGAGTACTCATGCTTTGCCAGGAAAGATACACAACTATAACTATGGTGGTACCTTACAGGAAAACCCCGGTGGCCCCAGCCTCATGCATGGACAGACCTGGACTTCTCCTGCCCAAGGACCTGGATATTCACAAGGATACAGGGGACACATTAGCACATCAGCTGGCAGAGGTCGAGGCAGAGGGCTACCATATTGAGTATCAGTTTTTCCTCAGGCACATCATTTTTATCTGGAAAGACTTTTCTAGCTGCAATTTAAGGCAGCAATCCAAGAGACTTGAATAATAATAATTCAACAACAGCTTTATTTTTATGTGAAAAGGGTCTTGCATACAATAGTTTTAAAAAAGACCAAAAAAAAAAAACCTGCTTAAATTCATGCTGTTCTAAAAACTAGATCTGTTGATTGTACATCTTCACAAATTCTAGTTAACAATTTTATTTTGTATTCTTGCAGTTTTAAGTGGATGCTAATATTAGGGACATAAAAGTCTTTTATGGCCCTCTTGCAGTTCTGAACTATGCACATTTGTGCTTTTTTTTTTTTTAGGTTTGGACCAACTTTTATGTAAAAAACAACCACCACCCCCCTTCTCCAGTTTTACAACAATCAGAAAGGGCACTGATTTACTTGGTATTTTTCTTTTTACAAAGCTACCTTTAGTCAAAGGTCACTGTCAGTCTTTGCACCTGCTTTCAGTGTTATTGTGAAAGGTGTACTTTGTGCTCATTTCAGAAAATAAAACACAACCTTTCTCTTGATGCAACAGTTTTATAAAAGAAATGGTCAATGTTGTTTTTGTTTTATTTTGCAGATTATCATAACCTAGCAAAATGCATTCAAATGAAATAGTGGGTTTTATATGAAAAATGTGGGTGGGTTGGGGAGGGTAAGTAAGTGCCTTAACAGGTAAGCTTAAGGTCAGAAAAAGTACTTAACCTTTATACCCGTTTGTCTTCTAGAGGGAATCGATATGTTTGTATTGAAGAGGAAGGGAGCTCTTGGGTGTTTGGGGTCTGCCTACTCAAGTCCTGTTAGATCCATTCTCTCTGCTTATCACACTTGCTCCTTTTTTACCTCTCTTTGGGCTGTTACCTTCCACTACCATCTTCTCTTAGAGAGTGAGAGTAAAGAAAGGGAGTAGAACTGCAATCACTACTTTGTTACTTCTGACTTTAAGTTCTAAAAAGTTTTGCCATTTAAATGATTGAAAGTAATAGCTTAATGAGTATTTCAGAGCACCGTTTTCTTTTAGGCTTGCCATGTTTTTGTTTCCATTTGCCATGGATAATGGGAGGGCTTAGTAGCATAGAAGCAAGGCATAATAACAGAATTAGAATATCTGCTAATGTTCATGGGGGGAGGTGAGGAAAACACCATATTTTAAGTTAGACAATTGCCATTTATGAAAGAAATAACTTCACTTGTTAACTGGAAACATTGCCTAGATTGAATTTACTACAGCAAAGAAAAAGTGAAGGAAAACCTTTTATCTTCCCCTCCTCTCACCTTCTGTGAGGTTTATTAGGACTTTTGCCAGACTTAAAGCAACTTTAGTTCAACGATTTTTTTTTAAATTAAAAGCAACAAAAAATGATGGATAAATTCTTATTTAAACTGTGATGGTATCAAGTATAACTTTTTGTGCACACTCACACACATAGATAGTTATAATAATTCTAGAAAGGAACCAAAGTTAAATAACCAGTGTTTCGATGTCACTAAATGGAAAAATAGACTCCGGAAATGAGTTGTGCTGATTAACCATTTTGTTTTAACCATTCTTTTCTGATAACTTTTTTATTGGAATCTCAAGTTGAAACAACAGTTATAGAATGGAAATTGTTCCAGTTCTAAAGTCAGTCTTTTAACCCTGTACCCCCTATCTTACTTGCGAGACTTCATTTAAAATAGTACAGTAAGAATATTTTAAAATTTATCATTTTATGGCTATAAAATGATGTCAGTTAACCATCTTATTTTTTATGGAACTTTTTTTGTTGGGGAGAAGTGAATGAAAGAAGTTATTTTGCTTTTATTTGGATATTAAGTGTGAACAACTTATAATGAAACTACATTTTTAGGAAGTGAAGAAATATTTTGAATTTTTGCAAAATAGCTACAGTATTCAAGTATCTGAAATTTCAGTATGGTGACTCTTAGAGCTTTAGATCTTCCTATAAGTGACAGTATCTAAGTTATTCTTAATAGTCACACTTGTTAATTCTGCTGACCATAGTAGCTAACATAAAATTGAAGATATTTATGTGACATGAATAGCCTGTGTTTTAAAAATTAAATATTTTATATAAAATTGAACTGTGTTTGGATAGTTTTTCTAATTAAACATTTCAGTTATGTATTTATATTGCAAGAGTGGCTGGGAGGATAGGGGAATTATTTCTTGAAATTGAAAATTTGAACTACAACTTTTAATATTACTCTAAGACAGTATTGATTGAGAGATATACCAATAATATTTTATGCACCACTTAGAAATAAATTGCCAATTAAACCACAACAGAATTGTAAGACGCAGCAATATAAAGATACTTCCCCAATTCAGACATGTTACTATGTGAAAGAATGTATATTAAAATTGATGAAATATGGTAGTAAAAATATTAATTTGTTCTATAACATTTAATATTTTTGTGAATCTGGACTAATAGGAGGTTTGGGAAGTTGCTATTTCTGTAAGTTATAAAAATTGCAGTAACTACTGGATATTCTTGAGTGAAATCTAAGGAACATAAAATATTGCGTAAGTATTTTGGGAAAAAACTGGCGAGGTTGTAAATAAGATGATGAAAATGGAAAAGATTGACTTACAAAAAGAAGAAAATACTTGTTTCACATGTGAAATTCCTATGTGTATTTCCTGACACAAGCAAGTTTCTCTGCATGCAACTCATTAAGTTTCCTGTCTTTAATCCATCATGTGTTGGAGAGTTGCAGTTACCCATGTAATTTCAAAAAGACTCTTTAAGGGGTTTATTGATTAAAATGTTTGTGGAATGTGAAGTAAGGTAATGCATTGGTTGTGATTCAGAACTTCATTCCGTCAGTAAATACATACTTCTTGCCTACCAAGTGCCAGGTATTATGCTAACAACTTGGAATACATCAATCAACATGAAAGGCATTAAGTCATACTTCTAGTATGGTGACAATGAACATGATTTTTTAAAAGTGTCTGGAAAGGCTACATGTATTTGCTGCTTGAAAATGTGAATGTCTTTGTAAAATTTTAAAGTCATAGTTGAAAAAGAAAGATTCTGGAAAGAAATAGAACAACTGAAAACTCAATGAAAATTTTTGTTGCATCTCTCTAGTTTGCAGTAGGCCAATTTGTAGGACATACCAAGATTTCTTGAGAAAATTGGAAGGTAAATAAATGGGTTCAATGCCTTCAAACTAATCTTACTGGTACTTCTGAGTTAAAATTTTGCTGTACCTGCTGTTATCGGGAAGACTTGAGTTAGGGGGCTTCCCCTCCTGGGTTCTTGTCTCATTAGAGAGAAATGAATTCAGGTGAGAGACAATACGTGTAGTGGAAATCAGATAGCAAGTTTGTTTGTGAAATACACTTGAGCATGAAGCTGCACGCGGGCACCCAACTAGTCCTGAGTGCCCTGATTATTTGGAGTTTTAGGGGTTTTATGCTTGAAGCCACCTTCAAGGTTCCCCCTCTTCCCCCCTTACCTGGTGGACCTTGGGATTAACATATAGTTTCAAAGACTTTATCCCAGATAGTGGAAATGATACACACAGAATTTCAAAGGCTCCCCTCCTCCTATGTTATCATGGATTTTCTTGTGATTTTTGGAACACCTGGCAATCTTACCTGACTGGGCTCAGGACTGCTGAATTAATGGGTGAAATGTGTCCTCCCACTCCCTGTCTTGGTTTGGTATCTATTTTGCCTAACATTTGCTATAAGCTTAATCCAATTTTTGATAATTTTTCACTCTGGGTTATTTATTTATTTATTTATTTAGAATGAAATCTGAAATACAAGTTTTGAATGAAGATCTACTGATTCCCTGGGATATAAGTTTTGGTATTTTAAAAGTCTGAACAGGATGTCCCATTAATTTAAAATTATCTGGTCTAACACTTTACTGCTAAGAAGAATGAGACTAAGGAGAGATGGAGTGCCATTGCTTGTTTCTCTAAATTGTGGAGTCTAAATTATGACTAGCCATGTCTAAATTATGCAGTAGATACCTAACTTTTCAATAAGAACATCGATGGTTAAAATATCGGTGTTTTTGTAAAATAAAAAAATTTAGAATATTGAACAACTAATTGAATATAGGTGGCTTTAAAGTCAACTTAAAAACAATTCAGGAAGAGTAGGAAGATAAATTTTAGAAAATGTAATTAGGGGCCGTTAGAGACCTTTTCATTTGTGGGTAGATTTTGAAAAGGAGATTCCTCTTTTTTTTAAAGACATAGTTACTTAAATATCCAACAATAGATGATAAGACTAAATCATTAAAGTGTATTTTCTATTTGTAGGAGGAAGCTTATCAGCAGGCCTGCAAACAGTGCTTCTATATTTTTTAATGTTTTATTAATTCTAAGTTATTTTATAAGGGAAGCAATAGTCGTCATCTACCAAAGCCTTCTCAGATAATTTCCTAAACTGTTTTTAGTTTAATTAAAAATAAAAGCTATTAACATATTAAGCTATCAAGGGATCCAGTTGAAGACAGGGAAAACAAAATTTTAATCATAATGAAAATGACTTGCCCTTTGAATTATATGGACTAAAATTTTGTGGGTGTTACTTCTATCAAATGTCCCATTAAAAAAGAATTTTCTGGGTCCTAACTGCATTCAAAATGAGGCTGTGTATGAATCACCCTTTTATTTTTACACAGTTAAGTTAACTTGTGGTAAAGGTACTGTACTTTTTTTTGCAAGAACTTTATTAGTAAAGTCTTGTAACTGTTAAATCTAATGTGTTTAATTCATTTGTTTGGTTTGGTTTGGTTTGGTTTTTAAAGTCTGTATTTGATAGTCTGTAAATAAACTACTGTAAGAATTCCAGGCCATTTTTAGCTTTATTTTCTTCTGGCTGATCTGCAGAACAGATTTAGGAATAATTCTGCTTGATAAAAATAACTACTTGTTACTCACTGTGGCATGTTTTATTGACAAAGCTTAAAACCTGGTACCCCCTTTTTCCTTTTTTCATATTTGTACGTATTTGAAAACAGGAACATAATTAGAGATAGCCACCATTAATATTTTGCCTTTTGATTGAGGTATGTAATGAATATCCTTTTTTTTTTCTTAAAACAGTGGGATTATACTTCATAATTAGATTATTTCATTTAATGATATACTGTGAATATCCCATATCAATAATTCTACCCTCTTTTTAATGGTTCTAAATTATTCATTTATGGAAGAACCGTAATTTAACAATTCCTTATTACTGGGCACAAAATATTTCTAACTTTTCTGTTATAAATAATGATGTGGTGAAAATCCACATATATACATATAAGCATACGTAATTTCCTTGGAATTGCTGGTCTCGGTGCATTTTTAAACTTTTGCTGCATTTTTTTTTCTCTTAAAGGTTCTTTTATTTTAAGATTTTTTTATTTATGTATTTTTAGAGAGAGGGGAAGGGAGGGAAAAAGAGGGAAACATCAGTGTGTGGGTTGCCTCTTGTGCACCCCTCCTGGGGACCTGGCCCACGACCCAGGCATGTGCCCTGACTGGGGAATCAAATGGGCAACTTTTTGGTTGGAAGGCCTGCATGCAATCCACTGAGCCACAACAGCCAGGGCAAACTTTTGCCGCATTTAAATTGCCCTCATGAATGATTTCCCATTTTCATTTAGCTATATTAGGTATTTAAAATTTGTAAATCTCTGCCAGTTTGATAGATGATAAATTCATTTTTAATTCATGTTTTAATTCATATTTCTTTGAATACTAGTGTACTTAATTATTTCATGTTAGTCAAGTATCTTGTTTATTAACTATCCATATGCTTAATTATTAGGTGTTTATTTCTGTTGCTTTGAAGAGCTCTTTATATAAAGAGCTCCTTCCTTATAAAGGAAGGTAGCCTTTTTAAAGTATAATCTTAAAAATTCCAGGGATATGTTTTGATATAGAAAAATTCAATAATTATATACAATCTATTTATTTTTCCTTATATATTTTTTGGAAATGTTTTCTCTACTTTAAGATTAATTTTTGCACAAATTTTATTTTACTTCTCTAGCTCTCTACTTTTAACTCTAAGCTATTTTAGAATTTTTTTAGGTATTGTGAGGTGATCATCCAAATTTATACTTTTTCTGAATGGCTATACTAACTAGGACAACAGAGTTATGTTAAGTAATTCATTCTATCCCTTGTTCTAAAATACATACCATCTCTGTCTTATTTGGGTCTATTTTGGGCTTTCAGTTATGTTCCATCCTGATCTTTCTCTTTTGGTTACAAGTACTACATTTTATAAACTGTGCCTACTGTCATTATAGCCTTTTTAAAATCACTTTTCAATTCCTGGTTGTGTGATACAAACAGTATTTGTTAATTTAATTGTTCCTTTGTCAAAGTTTTCTATTCCTGCCTATGTATTTTTCCATGTGATTTTAGAATCATCTTGATCACTTTCCCTAAGTATCCTGTTGATATTTTAACTGGAAACATACTAAGTGTTTAAATTTACTTTGGTGGGTAGGAGGTAGTCATTCCATTGGAAGTATAGTAGGGTTTTTTTAATGTTCCTCATAAAGGTTTGAAATTTTCTTTGCTATAATTCTGATATTTATAAAATTTTCCAGAAATACTTACTTGGCTTTTAGAAGTGGACCCTTCATATTATTAAGTGTTGTAATATTTTAAAGTAGTCACTGCTTAGAAAGAACAGCCTGCTTTTTAAAAAAAAATTGGCCACATTTCAATTATTTTTAATGGCTTCCATTGATTGAATATGATAATGGGAATTTTTGCTTTTGATTTTATGAATGTCTAAGTTTTAGTATTTGACACATGAGATGTTAAATATTTTTTAAGATGCTTTTCAATATTACCAGTGTATGGATTTTCTTTTTTGATTTATTAATGATAGACACCAGCACTTTAGTAGAATCTAGTATTGAGCCATTTGTTTAAAATGCTGCATTCTACCGAGTAATCCTGTATTTAGGATTTTGTATTTCATTCATAAGAGAGAAATCTGATTAGGAGGTTTTGATAGCTTTCTAGTATAAATTGGAAACTATCTCATGTTTTATTTTATTTAGAATAGTTTATATGTCCTGAGAATTACCTGTTTACGGTGGTGATGCTGTTTTATTTATATCCAGATACACCTGACTCGATGGTAATTCATTCACAATTTTTTTGCTTCCTCCTATATTCTTCTTCTGTTTTAAGGTTCTATTTCTTGAGTAAATCTTGGTAATTTCTCTTTTTCTGCAAATTCATCATATAGTGTAGGTTATATTTATCTTTTTAAAGATTTTATTTATTTTTACAGAGGGGATGGGAGGGAGAAAGAGGGAGAGAAACATCAATGTGTGATTGCCCCTCACACATCCCGTGCTGGAGACCTGGCCTATAACAGGCATATGCCCTGACTGGGAATCAAACCAGTGACCCTTTGGTTTGCAGGCCAGTGCTCAATTCACTGAGCCATGCTAGCTAGGGCACAACCTTCTATCTTAAAAGTCACTCAAGATACGATACATAAGAAGATGATGGGTAAATAAGTCCTCCTTAGGAAAAAAATATAAAAATTATGGAGCTTAATATTTCAATATAACTTAAATTATGTGTCCCTTGATAAAAACTGTTTTAGTAGAAAAACATCAATGTGAGAGAAAAACACTGATCATTTGCTCCTCACAGATGCCTGAACCAGAGATCAAAGCTACAACCCTGGTTTATACCCTGACCTGGAATCAAACGGGCAACCTTTCACTTTGCCAGATAATGCCCAGCAAACAGCCACATCACTCAAGGCTAGCCTACCTTATATTTAAAATGTTTTTATTATATAGGTGCTTAATCTCAATGTTTTAAATACTTACCTGTTACTACATATCCTTTGTCATTTCTCCTTGCTAGACAAATAGGAATTGCCCTGTTCCACCTCCATACTCTTTCTCACTACTAGGAAATAATGAACTATCATTTACTTTTAATTTATTGTGGTATTTTGACTTCGATTCCTTTTTTTTTTTACTTTATTTCTATCTCTTGAGTTGAAAAATGGGTCTATTTGTTTTTCTTTTCCTCTAACTCTAAAAGAAACCATTTTAATGTTACGAATTGTCTTACTTTGGCTCCATCCTATAGGTTAATAATGTGTATTTATCTTCATTGGATTTTATAAATATTTGTTTTCTTGTTTGAGCCAAGAATTTTTTTTTGTTTTTTTAAATTTTTTAAAATATATTTTATTAATTATGCCATTACAGTTGTTCCCCCGTTCATTCCCCTCCACCCTGCACACACCTCCCCCACCCTTCCCCCCCACCTATTAGTTTATGACCACGTGTCTCAAGTTCTTTAGATTCTGTATTTCCCCTACTATTCTTGCCCTCACCCCTATCTATTTTCTATCTACGGTCTATGCTACTTACTTTCTGTACCTTCTCCTCCCTTCTCCTTCTCTCACTCCCCTGTTGCTAACCCTCCATGTGATCTTCATTTCTGTGGTTTGCTCCTGATCTAGCTGTCCTCTTAGTTTGCTTTTGTTTTAGGTGTGGTTCTTAATAACTGTGAGTTTGCTGTCCTTTCACTGTTCTTCTTTTTTTAGAATGGTGTTTTTCAACTTCCAGGTGGTTGGGTATACTTAAAATTTTTAGGTTTTTTTTCTTTTTTTTAATAACTTGTTATTTCTATTACATGTAGTTTGCTTTGGGAGTTTATTAAAGGTTTCTTTTTAGGTTGCTAAGCAAACAACTTTTGTAAATACTTCCTGGGTGCTAGGATGGGTATATCCTTTGGTACAGTTTTCATAGAACCATTAAAATCAATATTAATTACACACTGGTGAGATCCCCTATATCCTTACCAAGGAATGAGAAATGTACCATAAATTCTTATGATGCTATTATATATTTTTCTTACATGTCTAATCCTTTATATATTCAATGCTATCTTCAGCATATATCAAAAAGTTTTTTCCATTCAAGTTTTTTTTTATCATTTTGAATTCACTTTTACTATTACCACAATTACTGGGGCTTCTGTCAGTTTACTTTATATTCTGTTTGCTTTTCAATTTTTTTAATGCTAGGTGGCTTTGTTTCTAACATTGCTATACTGATCATCATTTGGTCTTTTTTTATTTTTACTTGTTAAGTATATTTTATTGATTATGCCATTACAGTTGTCCCATTCCCCCCTTCATTCCCCTCCACACTGCACACCCCCCACATTCCCCTGCTTTTTTTCATGTCCATGTGTAATAAATTCTTTAGCCTTCTACATTTCCCACACCACTCTTGCCCTCCCCCTGTCTATTTTCTCCCCACCGTCTATGCTACTTATTCTCTGTACCTTCTCCACCCACCCTGTCCTCCCACTCCCCTGTTGCTAACCCTCCATGTGATCTCCAATTCTGTGGCTCCACTCCTGTTTTAGCTGTCCAATTAGTATGCTTTTGTTTTAGGTGTGATTGTAATAATTGTGACTTTGCTGTCCATTCACTGTTCATATTTTTTATCTTCTTTTTCTTAGATAAGTCCCTTTAACATTTCATGTAATAAGGGCTTGGTGATGATGCACTCCTTGAGCTTGACCTTATCTGAGAAGCACTTTATCTATCCTTCCATTCTAAATGAAAGCTTTGCTGGATAGAGTAATCTTGGATGTGGGTCCTTGCCTTTCATGACTTGGAATACCTCTTTCCAGCCCCTTCTTGCCTGTAAGGTCTCTTTTGAGAAATCAGCTGACAGTCTGATGGGAACTCCTTTGGAGGTAGCTGTCCCCTATCTCTTGCTGCTTTTAGAATTCTCTCCATTTTAATTTTGGGTAGTATAATTATGATGTGCCTTGGTGTGTTCCTCCTTGGGTCCACCTTCTTTGGGACTCTCTGAGCTTCCTGGATTTCCTGGAAGTATATTGCTTTTGCCAGATTGGGGAAGTTCTCCTTTATTATTTGTTCAAATAAGTTTTCCACTCATGGCTGTTTCTCTTCCCCTTCTGGTACCCCTATAATTCGGATGTTGGGACGTTTAAAGATGTCCTGGAGGTTTCTAAGCCTCTCCTCATTTTTTTTGAATTCTTGTTTCTTCATTCTTTTTTGTTTGGTTGTTTCTTCTGGTCCACTCCATTGATTTGGAGAAGACTCCAGTTTTTTTTCCATCACTATTGGTTCCCTGTGCATTTTCCTTCATTTCACTTAGTGTAGCCTTCATTTTTTCATCTAATTTGTGACCGTAATCAACCAGTTCTGTGAGCATCCTGATCACCAGTGTTTTGAACTGTGCATATGATAGGTTGGCTATCTCTTGGTTGCTTAAAAGTATTGGTTCTGGGGCTTTGATTTGTTCTCCCATTTGAGCCATAATTTTTTGGTCAGGTAGCGCATGTTACGTACGAGAGGTGGAGCCTTAGGTGTTCACCAGGGCAAGGCAACCCAGTGGCTGGGTTGTGATGCTGTAAGTGAGGGTGGGGTCAGAGAGGGAACAATGGTGCTTGCTCTGCTCTCTTAGATTTCAGTCCCTTCTGCCACTTCCCCCAAGCAAATTAGGCCCTTCTGGGTGCTGGTTCCCGAGTGGGTGGGCTTGTGTACATTCTAGGATCCTGTGGTCTCTCCAACAAATTCTCCTGTGAGGTGGGAGTCTCTCCCAGCACCTCAACCCCCACAAGTATTTTTTTATTTATTTTAATTGTTGTTCAAGTACAGTTTTCTGTCTTTTACTCCCATCCCAGCTCACCCCTGCAGTACTCCCCACCTCCCTTCCATTTCCACCCCCCTTAGTTTTTGTCCATGCGTCCTTTATACTTGTTCCTGTAAACCCTTCTTCCCCTTTTGCCCTGAAATTTCCTCCCTTCTCCCCTCTGGTCCCTGTCAGCCTGCTCTCTATTTCAGTGTCCTTGGTTATATTTTGCTTCTTTGTTTTGTTGTTTATGTTCCTATTAAAGGTCAGATCATGTGGTATTTGTTTTTCACCATCTGGCTTCTTTCACTCAGCATAATGCTTTCCATTTCCACCCATGCTGGTATAACCACTATGGAAAACAGTATGGAATTTTCTAAGAAAACTAAAAATGGATCTGCCTTTTTACCCAGCAATTCCACTGCTAGGATTATATCCTAAGAACCCTAAAACACCAATCCCAAAGAACCTATGCACCCCAATGTTCATAGCAGCACAATTTACAATAGCAAAGAGTTGGAAGCAACCTAGGTGCACATCAGTAAATGAATGGAGCCAAGAACGATGGTACATTTACACACTGGAATTCTATGAAGAAAGAAGGAGCTCCTACCCACAAGTGTTTTCAGTCAGCTTTATTCAGTTAGGCTTTATTTCCCATCGCTGGGGCCCTGGGTTGCATGGTCTGTCTCACTGCCTGTTTTATCTGTTTGTGAATGTGTGACCACAATCAGATAACTGCCTCGTGCACCCCACTTGGTCTGCTCGTTTCCTTCCCACACCCAGGGTCTGCTAGCCCTACACTTACTGTGCGCCCAGGACCGCCAATCACCGCTTTTTCCTTCTGCAACCCTTCTTTGCAGGCCAACAAACTCCGCCCCTCTTATCGGTCTGGATGAATAAGGTTTGTTGTGGGACTTCTGTACAGTTAAATCTTCTGTCCTGATTGTGTTTTTGTTTCTAAATCTTTGTTGTCCTTAAATTTGGTTGTGTGAGGAGGCACAGTGTTTCCACCTACGCTTCCATCTTGGGTGGAAGTTTATAATTTTGTCTTTTTTTTAATTTGTATTTTGGGGTCTTTTGTTGATTAGTAATAGGTACAGCCTGTTTCTATTTAGTTTTAAACATCTCGCAGAATTTGAAAACTCAAACTGGTTGTGGGCTATTTTTGACCATAGTTGTTTAAAAAGTAGGACTACAAGCCAGTCCAAATCCTGGCTTTACCATTTATTAATCCACATAACCTTAGACAAGTTACTGAAACTTTGATTCTCAGTTTTTACATTTGTGAAATGGGCACAATACCTAAAGTTTTCAGGATTGAGTAACTTAATAGTGTCTCATATATAGTATAGTAGTTGCTTTATGAATGTTTACTGTTGGAAAAAGAGATTGGCTAGGTGCGGTGAAAGGGAAGTTTTGCTTCATTATTGATGTTTATTATTTTAATTAAGAAAAGTGTCTGTAATAAAATTTAAGTGAGAAGGTACCAGATTTAGTCAACCAATAATATTCACCATTGATACTTTCCACAGAATATAAAATATTTGAACTGTCTTCTGTGTAGTTCCATCTTAAACATCCGAAAGAAGTGATTAGTATAGAACTGCAAAGTATATGTAGTTCATCTATTCTTTTTCTTAAACACCAGGTTTATTTCCAAATTCAGAAAAATTATTTCTATCTCCATTGGAATAGGTGACAATAAGCTAGTTTTACATTTGTTAGAAGGAAATGATGTAAGTCTTATAGCATCTGAACGATTCACTTTGAATAGTTTGGTCTTCACCCTATGCTCAGATTGGCTCTTCAGTCTTGAATGCACGTCAGAATCACATTAAGCTTTACTTTTAATTTTATTTTAAAGCTTATGTAAGTACAACATGTATAAAGTAATATTTAGAACACTCAATGAATTTTTATATGTTTATACCCATGTAACCATCACCCAGATCAACATAGAGAACATAAATATCACTGTAGACTGCCTTGCTCCTCCCCAGTTATTACCCCTAGAAGGAGCTATTCTAACTTCTATCACCTTTGGTTAGTTTTGCCTGTTCCTAAGCTTCATATTAAGGGAACCAGACAGTGTATACTCTTATTAACAACTTTGTTCCAATAAATTGGTTAAGTTTGATGAAATAAACAAGTACAACTTGAGAGTGGCAGAAAAAGAAATCTAAAAGGCTTGTATCTGTCAAAGGAATGGAATCCATGATGAAAATACTTTCCTACAAATACATCAAAAGGCTTAGAATGCTTCACTAATGAACTCTTACAAACACGGGAAAAGTTATAATTTTACACAAACTCTTAGAGATTAGAGAAACAAGGAATATGTTGAAGTTCATTGTATGAGTTCAGCATAACCCTGACACCAAAACCTTCATGAGGAAATTATAACCCAATGTCTTTCATAGAACATGCTTAAGAAAATGTTAGAAAATCCAGAGATCTTTTTTTTAAGAGTTTAAGAGAGAAGGGAAGAGAGGGACGGAAACATAAATCAATTGCCTCTCATTAATGGGCTGAGCTGGCAACCCAGGCATATGCCCTGACTGAGGATTGAACTGGCATCCTTTGCTTTACAGGATGACACCCAACTAACTGAGCTACATGGGTCAGCACTCAGGGAGTTGTTTTTTTTTTTTTTTTTAAGGATGCTACATCATGACTAAATAGGGTTCATTCCAGGAATGTGAAGTTGAGTAATACTCATTAATCAATGTAATTTACCACATTCATGTAATAGACAAAAACTATAACATCATGTCAATAAGGGCAAAAAGATTAAACATCCATTTATGGTAATTCCCAGTAGACTAGAAATAGAAAGTTTCTTAATTTGTTAAAGGTTATCTATTAAAAGAAAAGCTACAGTAACTGTTGGGAACCACCCTGCCTGGTTTCAGAAGCTATAATCCCCTGTGGTTAAGGCTGAGTGAGAGACCTTGGGACCCTAAGCCACTAAGGAGACAAACCTTATCTCCCTGGCAGGGCCACCGCCTCTGCCCCCTTTACTTCATCCTACTTGGCCCTGAGCAGATGACCCATTAGCCAAGGACAGGTAAGGTTCCTCAAAGGAGGTATGACCTAAGACAGGCATGGTCACAAAGGGGCCCTCAGGGAAGGACTTGGGGGGGCTGTAGAAAAGGGGGGTGGTGGACCCTTGCCCCTCGCTTTGACATAGCCTAAGTCCTCATTACATTTGCAAGAAGTCTCCTCATCTCTTGGCTGCCTTATTTCCTCTGCCTGACTTAAACCTGAAACAATGCCTTAAGTCTGAAATAATGCTGGAGGTGGGGCCAGCCCTGTTCTGGAACAGGCGGATTTCCTGGGGTGATCAGGCCTAAGAAAGAATGCATAAAATCCTATGAAACCTACTTTGCTAATACCCTCAGTTTAAATGATAAGGGTCCAAGCATGAAGTGAGTTTGTTCCCCAAAGTTTTATGCCCTTTAACTATGTGGCCCTGACTCAGAATAAGTCCTCAGAGTTCTTTGACTGTTATCTATTGTTTAATCATTTCTTCCTGAAAATGATTGCTGAGCTTTATGTATACACCCTGTATTCCTATGCAGATTAAACCCAATAAAAGCCAATTGAGGAACAGGCTCCCGATCCTTCTTTTTTGAGAGATAGGTCACCTTTCCTCCCCAAGCAGATCATGTCTTGGTACACTTATTCTCATTCACATTGGATGATGGTGGGGTAGGGGAAGCTCCCCCACAAGTAACGAAGCTAATGAAATAATACTTTCTTCCTGAGGTCCAGACAAGACAAGGATGTTTACTTTCACAATTTCTTGTCAATGTTTTTACTAATGGTCTCAGCTATATGCCAACATGTAGACTGGATAGGAAAAAATAAATGTCCTTATTTGCACATGAAATGATTGTTCATACAGAAAACACAGAAAAATCTACCAACAAGTTATTTTAGAAAAAAAACTGAATAAAAGATCAATATACAAAAATCAATTGTCCTGGCTGGTGTGGCTTGATTGGGCATTGTCCTGCAAATAAAAAGGTTGCAGGTTCTATTCCCAGTCAGGGCATGTGCCTAGGTTGCAGTCAGGGCAAGTACAAAAGGCAACCAATCGGTTTCTCCCCCTCTTTCTAAAAAATAAAAACTGTGTGTGTGTGTGTGTGTGTGTGTGTGTGTGTGTTGTGTACACAAACTAGCAAAGTTGGAAAATGAAATTCAATAAACACATTAGCATAAAAAGTCAAACACTTAGAAATAAATTGTAAGAAAGATACACTTCTACACTAAAAACAAAAACAGTGCTGAAAGTAGTTAAAGATTTAAAGCTATGAAGAGACAGAGACAAGGGAGTTTGCAAGAGTACACTAGCTCAGATTGGAAGCCTCAGTAGTATTGTCAATTCTACACATGTTGGGCTATCTATAAATTCAATACAATCCCAATTTGAAACCCAGCAGGCTTTGTGTGTAAATTGACATTAAATTAAAATTTATGTGCAAATGCAAAAAAAAACTAGTATAGTTAAGGCAACCTTGAAGAACAAAGTTGAAAAACTTCTGCCAGATTTCAATACTTGATATGAAGTAATAGCTATTAAGATAGTGTGGAGCCCTGGCTGGTGTAGCTCAGTGGATTGAGCACGGGCCTGCAAACCAGACAATCGCAGTTCGATTCCCAGTCAGGGCACATGCATGGGTTGCAGACCAGTTCCCTGCAGGCCAATTCCCAGCAGGGGACGCATGAAAGGCAACCATACATTGATGTTTCTCTCCCTCTCTTCTTCCCTTCCCCTCTAAAGATAAATAAATAAAACCTTAAAAAAAGTATTCAAATAAATACTAAAATAGATACATAAAAGGAAATTAAAATAATATAATAAAAAAGCTTGCTTTAAAAAAAATTGTGTGCCTTTTGCACAAAGATAGACATAGACCAGCTATTTTCTACTGGTGTGCTCCAATAATTTTAAAAACATACAATACCTGACTATTTAGTCATGGGCACTGACCTCTTTCTTCCTTTACATTGTCAAATAAAAATAAGACAACAGCCAACACAACAATAGCCATCTGGTGTGAATGAATAAAAATTATACCTATTTATTTTTCCAGATCAGCAAAAAAAACATATTTTTTGGTGTGCAGCAAAATTTTAGTAATTACATGTGCCATGAGATGAAAAAAATTGAAAATTGCTGACATAGACCAATAAAAAACAAATTGTTGGAAGAGGTTTCAATAGGATGAGACTACAGGTTGACACCAACCTGAATAGGGGCAATCAAGTCTCCTCAACACCTCCCATATCCTTTGAATATATGTTCTGCCCTCCATTCCCATAGTAGGAGGTGTTTTCAAGAACAGCCTTGAGATATTAACGTGTTCCTGAGATCATCTGGGTTGGTACATGTGACAGAACATCTTATATAAATTTTAAAAATCTGGTGAAAAGATGGAAATTTACTCCTTTTGAAGAACCCAAGACAGGCCTTGTAAGTTCCCTTCCTTACTAAATCTGCCACTACCAATTTGGAGCAGTCGCCTCTCTTCAGTCTCTCCTTGACCTGCCTTTACTGAGGCTAATTTCAGATTTCATTTGGGAAGGTCTCAAGGTTTTGAACCAACACAAATCCAGAAACAGACCACCACATACATCTTCACCTTCATGCAATTCAGTGAGATAAAAATAATCTAAAAATGTTGCTAAAGTGATTGGTACCTGTGTAGGGAAAAGATGAAACTTAAGCCCTATATCACATTGTATTCAAAAATTAATTTGAGGTAGATCAAAGGCCTAAATGCAAAAGAGAAGAAAGCAAACCTGGTAGGAAAAAACAGGTTTTAAAATTACATTGGACAAAACACAAAAGCAGTAACACAATTTAGGAGAAGTTCATGTATTCTTGCAGTTATTCTACATAGTATCCACATATCAAGCTAGAACTTCAGAACTTCCACTATTATCTTGATAGTTTATAGAACTGACTTAACTAAAATTTTACTGTTATGCTCCCAGTTGTGTTTTTTTTTTCCACAAAGGACAGTATAGAAAATACTCTTGAAATGATTACTGCATTTGCTGTAGTTTATCCTTTAACCAACGCTTTGTGTAATGTTCATTAGGCACTGTTCTAAGCCCTTTGTGAATATTAAGTTATTTAATCCTCATAACTCTCATGTGAGCAGTGAGATCCAGTGTTCCTCAAGTTTCACAATGCTGCCCAAGGACAAGAAGAAAGATACTGGGAAGTCTGCAAAGAAAGACAAAGACCCAGTGAACAAATCTGGGGGCAAGGCCAAAAAGAAGAAGTGATCCAAAGACAAAGTTCAGGACAAGCTCAATAACCTAGTCTTGTTTGACAAAGCAACGTATGATAAACTCTGTAAGGAAGTTCCCAACTACAAGCTTATAACCCTAGCTGTTGTTTCTGAGTGACTTGGCCAGGGCAGCCCTTCAGGAGCTCCTTAGTAAAGGACTTATTAAACTACTTTCAAAGCACAGGACTCAGGTAATTTACACCAGAAACACAAAAGTGGGGATGCCCCAGCTGTTGAACAACAGGTCCCACCACTGTACATCAAAAAAAAATTTTTTTTTAAATTTCTTTATCTTTAGAAGGGAAGGGAAGGAGAGAAGGAGAGAAATATCAATGTATGGTTGCTTCTGGTGCATCCCCTGCTGGGAACTGGCCCCTGCTGGGAACTGGCCTGCAACTCAGGCATGTGCCCTGACAGGGAATTGAACCGCGATCTTTTGTTTTGCAGGCCCGTGCTCAATCCACTGAGCTATACCAGCCAGGGCCCCACCACCATACATTTTGAAAAATAAAAACTTTATTAAACCAATAAAAAAAAACTATCATGAGGTAGATACTATTTATAACTGCATTTTACAGAAGAGGATACAGTAGTCCTTATCCATGGTTTCACTTTCTGCAGTTTCAGTTACCCACAGAAATAAACAATTCATAAACTTTAAGTTGCTCACATGGGTAGGGTAGGGTGATGAAATCTCATGCCAACCTGCTTCATCCCTCGCAAGATGGGAATCATCTCTTTTTCCAGTATATCCATGCTGTGTACACTACCTGGCTGTAAGTTGCGTAGTATCTGTCTAGGTTGTCATATAGGGTTTGGTAGTATCTGTAGTTTCAGGAATCTTCTGGGAGGTCTTGGAATGTATTCCTCTTGAATAAGGAGAGACTGCTGCACTGGGAAAGAGACATTAAACAAATTTCCTCCAGTCACAGGGTTGGGATTTGAACATAGCCATAACAAAATACAAGAGGCTGGGTGGCTTAAACAGAAATTGATTTCTCACAGATTTGGAAGCAATAAGTCCCAGATCAAGGACCAGCAGAGTTCAGTTTCCTTTATTTTAAGTATATTTTATTGATTATGCTATTACAGTTGTCCCATTTTTTCCCTCCCTTTTATCCCCTCCCACCCTGTACCACCCCTCCCTCCAGCATTCCCCACTCTTAGTTCATGGCCATGGGTTGTACATATAAGTTCTTTGGCTTCTCCATTTCCTATACTGTTCTTAACCTCCCTCTGTCTATATTGTACCTACCATTTATGCTTCTTATTCCCTGTATCTTTTCCTCCATTCTCCCCCCCACCCCCTCCCCACTGATAAACCTCCATGTGATCTCCATTTCTATGATTCTGTTCCTGTTCTAATTTTTGTTTTTGTTTTGTAGGTTTAGTTGTTAATAGTTGTGAGTTTGTTGTCATTTTGCTCTTCATACTTTTGATCTTTGTCTTACATGAGTCCCTTTAATATTTCATATAATAAGGGCTTGGTGATGATGAACTTCTTGAACTTGACCTTGTCTGGGAAACACTTTGCTCTTCCATTCTAAATGATAGCTTTGCTGTATAGAGTAACCTTGGATGTAGGTCCTTGCCTTGCATGATTTTGAATACTGTTTTTCAGCCCCTTCTTACCCATAAGGTTTCTTTTGAGAAATCATCCACTAGTGTTATGGGAACTCCTTTGTAGATAACTCTCTCCTTTTCTCTTGCTGCTTTTAAGATTCTCTCCTTATCTTTAATCCTGGGTAATTTAATTATGATGTGTCTTGTTGTGTTTCTCCTTGGGCAACTTCTTTGAGACTCTGAACTCCCTGGACTTGCATGTCTATTTCCTTCACCAAATTAGGGAAGTTTTCTTTCATTATTTATTCAAGTTTTCAATTTCTTGCTCTTCCTCTTCTCCTTCTGGCATCCCTATAATTTAGATGTTGGGATGCCTAAAGCTGTCCCAGAGGTTCCCAAGCCTCTCCTCATTTTTTTTTTAATCCTTGCTTCTTCATTCTGTTCTGGTTGAATGTTTATTTCTTCCTTCTGTTCCAAATCATTTACTTGACCCCCAGTTTAGTTGCCTTCACTGTTGGTCCCCTGTATATTTTGCTTAATTTCACTTTGTATAGCCTTCACTTCTTCCTTTATTTTGCATCTGTACACAATCATTTTGGTGGGCATCCTGATAACCTGTGTTTTGAACTCTGCATTTGATAGGTTAGCTATTTCCTTGTTGCTTACTTCTTTTTCTGGAGTTTTGAGTTGTTTTTTCATTTGGGCCATATTTCTATGTCTCAGTGCACCTGTTACTTTGTAAGGGGCAGAGCCTTAGGTATTCACCAGGGCTGGGAAACCCATTTTGCTGTATTGTGGCACCGTATGTGGGGGAGGGGTCAGAGAGGGAACAGTGCGCTTGCTCAGCAATCAGGTGGCTTCCAGTCACTTCCCTCACTACCCATAAGCAAATTGGGCCCTTCTTGTGCTGATTCCCTGGTGGGTGGGTTTGTATACATTCTAGGACCCACAGGTCTCTCCAAGGGACTCTCAGGTAAGACTGGGAGTTTCTCCTGCCACCAAAACTCCTACAGATTTTTACAGCCAGAAGTTTTGAGACTCTATGTCCCTGGGCTGGACCCTGGGTTTCATGGTCTACCTTGCTTCCCAGTTGTTCCTCCTGGTTTATCTAAATGTGAATATGGGACCACTTGCCTCACCAGCAACTATCTCACACACCTGGTTCACCAGTTGCTGCTTTGCTGTATGTCCTCTCTGCTCTGGCTGGCTGTCTCTGCCCCTCCTACCAGTCTAGATGAATATTTCTTCTTTAACTCCTTGGTTGTTGGATTTCCTGTAAATTTTTATTTACTGGCAGATCCAGTTGGTTTTTGTTCTTAAATTGGTTGTTGTCCTTTTGGTTGTGGAAGGAAGCAAATCCTATCCTATGCTTATCTTGGCCAGAAGTCAGGGTCCAGTTTCTGATGAGAGCCTTTTCCCAGCTTATAGATGTCTGCCTTCTCTCTGCATCCTCACATGGCCTTTCGTCTGACTTGGTGAAGATAGACAGTGAGCTCTCTGGTGTCTCTCCTTATAAGGGACACTAATGCTATTGGATCATAGCCCCACTCTTATGACCTCATTTAACCATAATTGCTTCCTTATTTGACAAAGACCTACATTAGGGATTAGGGCTTCAATATATGAATTTGTTGGGAGACACACACATTCAATTCTTAAGAGTCAGTCTGACTTCAGAGTCCATACCCAAAGAGAAATTAGCATACTGGGTATACTGTCCTCCAAATTGGTGTGTATGTGTTTATAACAATTCAAGGTAGCACTGGGATATAGGCTTCTGTGTTCTAGAATGTAGAAGTTTTTGAAAATCCTTGGTAGAAAGGAAACGAAGTTGGAGGGACTAGTATAGTAAACAGCTAAAACATAGGAAGAAACTACCACACGGTGAAATACTCCAGAGAAATTTCAAGCTCAGGGATACTAAATATAGCATCTTATGCCAGTATAATTGATGAAGCAAAAACCTACTTAAAGAAAGTCACTTACACTTGGAGGCTGGGGAGAAATGGGAGGAGAATTCCATAATGGGGAAAAAGTTTGGTTGGTACTTGATCTTTAATGGTTATAAAAGCTATAAAAATAAATGTATTAAATTTATAGTCAGCAAAATTCTGGTTATAATTGCAACTGTCTAAAAGGATACCAATTGAATCACCATTTTTCAATTCTTGTTATATTTCTGATGAAAAGTGTGATACATAATACCACATCACTCCATACTTTATTTTTGTAAACTATTCATTCCTCTGACCATCTATTTAATGATATCTGGCTTAAAGCAATTTGAAACAGCCTTGGGTAGAAAGAAATAATTAATAATCCTATAGTTTTGAGAAAGGCATAATAAGGTTTATCTTTTTTTCCTCAATCCTATCTCCTGCTATGTCTCTCACTTCCTGGGGCAAAGAATTGGATTGCAGGCCACAGCTAGCAAGGATGTCTGCTTTCAGAGAAGCCACCTTTAGCTGGATGCCTCCCTTTACTACTTTTTTTAAATCCTCACCTGAGGACATTTCTTTACTGCTTTTAGAGACAGAGGAATGAAGAGAACCATTGATGAGAGAGAGAAACAGCTATTGGTTGCCTCCCCTACAGGCCCAGGCTGGGGGTCATAAATGCCCTTACTGGGAATCTAACCCACAACCCTTCAGTTATGGGGCAATGCTCCAACCAAGCCACACCAGCCAGGACTGCACCATTTTCTTATAAGTTGCAAGATACCCAATATATTCCAACATCTTATTTTTTTCTACCATTTTTCTTAATGCTACACTTCCATAGGTACAATAATTACTTTCCCAATGTACAAGGTCTATCCAGAAGGTATCCAACCATGTAATATGAAAAATAGAGACATTTATTGAAGAAGATACAAGATACAAAAAACATTGTACACAGGACAATGACACCTCAGTTCCCTTCAAAGTAGGTTCCTTAGACCTCACATAGTTCTCCCAGTTGCCATCAGCTGCCCCTTTCAAAGGTGATTTTAGTTTGGAGAAGCCAGAAGTCACAAGGCACCAAATCTGGGCAGTAAGGGGGTTGAGTCACTTGGGTGATTTGATGTTTCACCAAAAACCTTTGCACAAGGTGTGGTACATGAATGGATATATTGTCATGACAAAGATGCCAATCATCAATTGCCCATAGCTGTGGCCTTCTGAATCATCTGAATAATTTCTGTGAAGGAATGTTCAAACTTAACACAAAATTTAATTCAGATTCATTGTTCTACTCACTCAGTCATTTTGAATGCAATGGCCACATAGTACACATGCTCACTCAATGGTATCTACCATCCCCACTGACTAATACAGTCATTATTCATGCATGTGTATTCCAGTCTGCTCTCCTTGGCTGCTAGGTTGCATCACTATTGTGTAAACCGTTCTCATTATATCAACAATGGCTGTACTTTTTCTGGACAGACCTCATATATAGTAATAATTTAACCAAATACAAGAGTTACCCGAACCTAGAATAGAGAGAATCACCTTGCCCAATTGTCCATCTCTTTCACCTTGCCAATTCCATTTATTAGGATTTGTTATTTGAAACATCTTACTTCCTTTAATCACACTCTGTATGAGGTCAGCATGTTTTTGCTACAAATAACAGGAAATTCAGTTCAAAGTTGCATAAGCAATAGGGAAATTTATTTTCTCACATAAATTCAGAAAAGGTTGGGCCTTAGATAGATAGAGTACATGAAGACTCTAGGTTTACTTCTTTGTAGTTAGTTCTCTTGGTTCTTTCTGTATGTGTTGGCTTTATCTTGAGCATGGTAGCAAGACTATTGTGGTTTTTCCAGGTATCACAGTTAAACAGAATTCTCTACAACAAGGATCAACTCTTAAGAAGTACACCTCATTAGCCCAAACTGAGCTACATATATACTACTAAATCAATCACTGAAAAGAAAAATGAAATTGCCAGAATGACCTAGACCAGAGTTGCAGGAATGTTGAAGAATCATCTATAATTACTATAAAACATTCATTAAAAAATAACAAAGGTTGATAAAAGTAAGAATCAGAGTTATGATTACAGCAAAAATTTTGTAAACATGATTTCAGAATTCTTACTGTAATCATAAGAAACATGAAGAAAAAAGTAAGAATTAAGAAACATGATTACAACTTCCAGCCAAGATAGAGGCATAGGTGGAAACATTGTGCCTCCTTGTGCAACCAAAATTAAGGACAACAAAGATTTAGAAACAAAAACACAACCAGAACAGACAGAAAATTGAACTGTACACAAGTCCATCAACCATTCATCCAGACCAGTAAGAGAGGTGGAGTCGGCAGCCCCGGGAGAGGGGTCATGGCAGGAAAAGGTGGCGGCTGGCAGACGTGGTCACACAGGTGGGGCAGGGCTAGCAGACCCCAGGTGTGGAGAGAAAAAGAGCAGACCCAGTGAGGTGCGCAAGGTGGTTGGCTAACCGTGGTCATACATTTGTGTGCAGATAAACCAGGCAAAAACAAGCAGTGAGACAGACCACACAACCCAGGGCCCCAGCAACAGGAAATAAAGCCTAAAAGCACTAATTGAAAGGTGCCTGAAGAGACTTCCAGCCTCACAGGAGAATTTGTTGGAGAGACCACAGGATCCTAGAATGTACACAAGCCCACCCACGCAGAAACCATCACAAGAAGGGCCCAATTTGCTTGTGGGAAGTGGCAGAGAGGACTGAAATCCAAAAGAGAGCAGAGCAAGCACCACCGTTCCCTCTCTGACCCCACCCTCACTTACAGCATCACAACCCAGCCACTGGGTTGCCTTGCCCTGGTGAACATCTAAGGCTCCACCTCTCGTACGTAACATGCGCTACCTGACCAAAAAATTATGGCTCAAATGGGAGAACAAATCAAAGCCCCAGAACCAACACTTTTAAGCAACCAAGAGATAGCCAACCTATCATATGCACAGTTCAAAACACTGGTGATCAGAATGCTCACAGAACTGGTTGATTACAGTCACAAATTAGATGAAAAAATGAAGGCTACACTAAGTGAAATGAAGGAAAATGCACAGGGAACCAATAGTGATGGAAAAAAAACTGGAGTCTTCTCCAAATCAATGGAGTGGACCAGAAGAAAGAGATAACCAAACAAAAA
The DNA here is from genome assembly GCF_021234435.1 of Artibeus jamaicensis. NCBI lineage: Eukaryota > Metazoa > Chordata > Mammalia > Chiroptera > Phyllostomidae > Artibeus > Artibeus jamaicensis. The sequence goes on along the minus strand of NW_026521717.1, from coordinate 13,311,967 downwards.
AGAATGAAGAAACAAGAATCCAAAGAAATGAGGAGAGGCTTAGGAACCTCCAGGACACCTTTAAACATTCCAACATCCGAATTATAGGGGTACCAGAAGGGGAAGAGAAACAGCCATGAGTGGAAAACTTATTTGAACAAATAATAAAGGAGAACTTCCCCAATCTGGCAAAAGCAATAGACTTCCAGGAAATCCAGGAAGCTCAGAGAGTCCCGAAGAAGGTGGACCCAAGGAGGAACACACCAAGGCACATCATAATTATACTACCCAAAATTAAAATGGAGAGAATTCTAAAAGCAGCAAGAGATAGGGGACAGCCACCTCCAAAGGAGTTCCCATCAGACTGTCAGCTGATTTCTCAAAAGAGACCTTACAGGCAAGAAGGGGCTGGAAAGAAGTATTCCAAGTCATGAAAAACAAGGACCCACATCCAAGATTGCTCTATCCAGCAAAGTTTTTATTTAAAATGGAAGGGCAGATAAAGTGCTTCTCAGATAAGGACAAGTTAAAGGAGCAATTCATCATCACCAAGCCCTTATTATATGAAATGTTAAAGGTACTTCTCTAAGGAATAAGAAGATAAAAAATATGAACTGTGAATGGACAGCAAACTCACAGTTATTAACAACCACACCTAAAACAAAAGCAAACTAATTGGACAGCTAAAACAGGAGTGGAGCCACAGAATTGGAGATCACATGGAGGGTTAGCAACAGGGGAGTGGGAGGACAGGGTGGGAGGAGAAGGTACAGAGAATAAGTAGCATAGACGGTGGGGAGAAAATAGACAGGTGGAGGGCAAGAGTAGTGTGGGAAATGTAGAAGCTAAAGAACTTATGACACATAGATATGAACTGAAGGGGGGGAATGTGGGTGGAAGGGGGTGTGCAGGGTGGAGGGGAATGAAGGGGGAATGGGACAACTGTAATGGCATAATCAATAAAATATATTATATATAAAAAGAAAGATGATCACAAACAAAAACGTGGATGAGCTGTAACACAGAATATCCACATCTGAAGATAAAGTTAGTGAGTCTGAATATCAAACTAAGAGTTGCTTGTGATGATGCTCCCTAAAATTCACCCCTGCCAATTTAAATAAAGAAAAATATAAACAGAAAATTAAGAAGTGGGAGGTAGATATAAATATTCCACTGTTCATCTGATAGGAGTGTCAAAAGGAGATAATGGAGAGGACAAAATAAACAAAGAAATATTAGAAGAAAATTTGCCAGAATTGAAAGAGATGTGTCTCTTTTAATTGAAGAGGTCCATGGAATGCAAGGTAAGATATATAATAAAAGATTTACACTTGAAATAAATCAAAGTAATATCTCAGCATTTAAATTCAGATTTATTTTTATTGAGGGACTAACAAAAACATTGTCTGCAAAAGAGAAAACCAAACGTATCAGACCCCTTGCCATTAACACTGAGTGCTAAAAGTTTCTGCAAAGTCTCAGGGAAATAATTTTGACCTTAAAATACCATACTCAGTGTGTTAAGGTATACCAGTGTTTCCTTGGTCTTCTTGCCTTGATTGAAACATGGCTCTTTCCTGAGAACACTGATTGCTCTGCAGACCTCTCAAATGACAGGTATTTTCTCTCCCTTGTATCTCTGGACCTGAAGTCTAGTTAAGTGTCCTTGATTTTCCTTTTCACTTTTAGAATACTCTTGTTGCCTCCTTAAAACTACATAGCTTTAACTCTCATGTCATCAGACTACATTACACAGTTCTCCCTGTTGCAATTATTTACTGATCTCTGAGTTACTATTCCCCATTCTCTCTTTCACCATATTCTGCCTCCTACCCATTCTTAGAAAATTTTAATTATTGGCTTTCACTCTTTCCTATTGTTATCTTAATTTCAACATCCATGTGGATGATCCTTCAAATCTTGGCTTTGTTGTTTCTTTTCTTTTAATTTATTGTTTTAGAGAGAGAGGAAGGGACAGAGAGAAAGAGGAAAATCAATTTGTTATCCCACTTATTTATGTATCCATTGGTTAATTCTTGCCTGTGCCCTGACAGGAGATCAAACCTGCAACCTTGGTGTATAGGACAATACTTTAACCAACTGAGCTACCCAGCCAGGGCTGGCTTCTGTGTTTCTTGACCACTTATCTAATGATGTTATCCTCTACCTCATCTCAGCTACTCATATCCTTACAAAACCCTGGACTTCATCAACACCAATCACATAATCCCCCATAAAGCACAATTTAAAACATGCTGCTTATACTATTCCTTGAAAACTCCCTCCTAAGTTTGCAGATCAGTCCCTCTAGTACTCAGACTCCAACTACCTTTTTCATTATAATCACTCCCTCACTCCTTTATATACATGTCCCACTGCTTTGTCCCCTTCTTGCTTTCTGTACTCACATGAAGAAAATCAAAACACTATTTCAACCCAAACACCCCAAATATTGTTTAAATCCACAGTGTGTCTGTATCCATGCAATTGAGCTTTGCTGGAAAAACACTCAACCATGCCAACTAAGTTTCATTTTACTTCGTGATCACTAATCTCATGTGCGCCCTTAAGGCTATCCAAAAATTACACATCTATATTTCATCAATTCTAAAACATACACATTTTTCACAGTTAACATCTCTGGAATGAGGAGGTCTTACATGTGCTATTATGGCATGTCATACTTTAATTGGTCAGGATTTTTCATTTTTTTTGTGGTAACTAAAATAATGGTGTGTCTTACAACCAATAGCACCTTAGATTTCATGAAGTAGAGCATAATTGCTCAGTCCTTTCCATTCTCATTCTTCCACATAATCATTTAATACTTTTTCCCCTTTCTACTCAAACCTCCAGTACTTCCTCCCTATATTTGTTGCTAGAGCTATCAAGGCTGCCTTCTTCCTGTGTCCTCTAGTGGTCTTTCCTCTGTTGTGCTCTCATGTCTTCAAATTTCTTCTTCTTATAAAGACATCAGTCATGTTGAAATAGCAACCACATTAAAGCCCTCATTTTAACTTAATTACCTCTTAAAAAACCTTATTTCCTGGTACAGTCACATTCTGAGTTAGAACTTAACTCAGAATTTTGAGACAACGCAACTCAGCCCATAATACTCCCTTATCCTAAATTTCGGTTGATGACTTTGTTCCCCATTTCATAGACAGAGAAATAAGTAAGAGAAATCCCAAAGTTCCTACCACATCACCTCCACCTTTCACTAACCATCTCTATTTCATTAACATCTTTTCTGTTATTATGGATAAACTATCTGTACTCCTAGAAAATCCCTTTTTGCCAACAGTTTCCCTCCAAGCTCACTACTCTCTTCTGAATTATCCATTTTTCCCATATCCGGGGGTGACCCCCCAAAAAACCAAACCAGAATTATCTTCTGGAGGGCAGGCCCTTATAATACGGGTCTCCCCCACTAGATTAGTGTTCTGAATGTTCTAGGAACCCATGTATGTTACCAGTTAGCATTGTTGTGAGATGCTGTTTGGATTCAGTGGATTTTTTAAAAAGATTTTATTTATTTATCTTTAGAGGAGAAGGGAAGGAGAGAGGGAGAGAAATATCAATGTATGGTTGCCTCTTATGCGTCCCTTGCTGGGAATTCCCCTCCAGGCATGTGCCCTGATTGGGAATCGAACCACGATCCTTTGGTTTGCAGGCTCACACTCAATCCACTGAGCTACACCAGCCAGGGCTTCAGTGGATTTTTTTAAAGATCTTTTCAATGCATTTGCCTTCATGGTGGGTGATTTGCAAGCAACCTGCCCACACCGGCTGAGTGTTCAGCAGTTTTTCACCAAAACCAGCATGACCCCCACGCCCCACCTCCCTATTCACCTGATTTTGCCTTGAGCAACATTTTTATTTTATTAGTTTTCCTGGATCAAAAAAATCCTCAAAGGAAAACATTTTGCCAGTGTGGAAGAGGCAGGTAAAATTATAACAATATATTAAGTAAGACAATAAAATGGAACAGAGTTAATCATTTAGTCCAAGCAAGGCAAAACACTTCATAAGAACAAATAGATTGCTAACAAGAGGCAGTTGCTTGAAGAGAAAAGCCTCCTCATTGCTCATCTCAGATATGGTCATGTAATAATGAGGAAGGAGATTCAGATAGAACCATAGTTGATCAAAAACCTTACATTGCTGACAAGTTAAAGAGTCTTTGCTATTTTTTCATTAAGATATGTTGTTGGACTTCCGCCAAGATGGAGGCATAGGTGGAAACATTGTGCCTTCTCGCACAACCAAATCTAAAAACAACAAAGTTATAGCAACAATAAATGCAGCCAAACCACAGAAAATTGAACTATATGGAAGTCTGACAACAACGAGCCCTTCAGCCAAACCAGGAAGAGGGGCAGAGCCAGCAGCAGAGCAGGGTTGGGCAGGAAAGATCGACCGGACCGGCCCGGCATGCGACCCAGGTGCGCTAGCAGCTGAGGGCAGATCCCAGGTGTGGAGTAGCGGGCAGACCCACTGAGGGCACAATGCGGTGGATTCACTGAGGGCTGACCTCGGTCACACATTCGTGCGCAGATAAACCAGTGAAGAGGCAAGTGCTGAGACAGACTGTGCAGGCCCCAGTGGCAGGAAGCAGCAGAGGGACCACCATTGTCCCTCTCTGACCCTGCCGCCACATACAGCATCACAAACCAGCAACCTGGGTGGCCCTGCCTTGGTGAACACCTAAGGCTCCTCTCCTCATACCTAACAGGCCCGAATAGATCAAAACATGGCTCAAGAACAACTCAGAGCCCCAGAGCCAATAAATCTAAAGCGACGAAGAAACAGCTAAACTTTCAGATGCACAGTTCAAAACACTGCTGATCAGGATGCTCACAAAACTGGATGATTTTAGTCACAAATTAAAGGAACATATGAAGGCTAAACTAATTGAAATGAATGGAAATGCACAGGAAACCAATAGTAATGGAAAAGGAACTGGGACTCAAATCAAAGGAGTGGACCAGAAGGAAGAAAAAAATGACCAAACAGAAAAGGATGAAGAAACAAGAATTCAAAAAAATAAGGAGAGGCTTAGGAATCTTTAGGACATCTTTAAACGTTCCAACATCCAAATTATAGGGGTACCAGAAGGGGAAGAGTGAGAGGAACAAGTGGAGAACTTATTTGAACAAATAATAAAGGAGAACTTCCTCAATCTGGCAAATGCAGTAGACTTCCAGGAAATCCAGGAAGCTCAAAGAGTCCCAAAGAAGTTGGACCCAAGAAGGAACACACCAAGGCACATCATAATTATATCAGCCAAGACTAAAATGAAGGAGAGAATCCTAGAAGCAGCAAGAGATAAGGGGACAGTCACCTACAAAGGAGTTCCCATCAGACTGTCAGCTGATTTCTCAAAAGAGACCTTACAGGCAAGAAGGGGCTGGAAAGAAATATTCCAAGCCATGAAATCCAAAGACCTACATCCAAGATTGCTCTACCCAGCAAAGCTTTCATTTAGAATGGAAGGGCAGATAAAGTTCTTCTCAGATGAGATCAAATTCAAGAAGTTCATTATCACCAAGCCCTTATTATATGAAATGTTAAAGGGACTTACCTAAGAAAAAGAAGATAAAAAAGATGAACAGTGGAAGGACAGCAAACTCATAGTTATTAACAACCACACCTAAAACAAAAGCAAACTAAGAGGACAGCTAGATCAGGAGCAGAACCATAGAAATGAAGATCACATGGAGGGTTAGCAACAGGGAAGTAGGAGAAGGAGAAGGGGAGAGAAGGTACAGAAAATAAGTAGCATAGACGGTAGGTAGAAAATAGATAGGGGGAAGGCAAGAATAGTATGGAAAATATAGAATCTAAAGAACTTGAGACACGTGGTAATAAACTAAATGGGGTGATGGTGGGGGAGGGGTGTGCAAGGTGGAGGGGAATGAAGGGGGGAAATAGAACAACTGTAATGGCATAATCAATAAAATATATTTTTAAAAAATTAAAAAAGAAGATATCTTGTCTATGTGTTGTGACTATTATATGTTTCTATTTCTATCCTATCCTAATGGAACTTCCTTCCTTCCTTCCTTCCTTCCTTCCTTCCTTCCTTCCTTCCTTCCTTCCTTACCCCCTCCCTCCCTCTCTCTATCCTTCCCTCCCTTCCTTCCCTTTCCTTCTTTCTAATTCTCCTTTTCTATTACCTCCTCCTCATTCTTTCTGTCACTGCACACTGAGTATGGTGGAATTGGTTAAGTGTGTAATGTAGCCAAAATTTGCCATAAGGAGTTGTATTATACCTAGATCTGAAAAAGGAAATAAATACACTTCAACATGAATGAATTATTAGACTTTGAGTTGTCTCCATAGGTGTGATTTGTCATATATGTTAGTTATATTTAATCAGATATGACTGTTTTAAAAGTATATGTGTGCTAAATGTAAAGTGCAATCCTGGAACAAAAAAAGATCAATGGAAAGACAGATGAAATCTAAAGTCTGTAGTTTAGTTTAGTATTCTTAGTTTTGACAAATGTACTGTGGTTATGTAAGATGTAAATAACAGGAAAATTGCGTGAGGGCTATGTGGAAATTCTCTGTATTATTTTTGTAACTTTTCTGTAAATCTAATGTTAAAAATATAAAGTAAAACACAACAAAAAAAGCTTATAAAAAACAATGTAGGTGTGAAGAGAAGCCTGTATATGAAAACTGGGCTGCCAGGAGATAAAATGTCTTTTCTTACTTCGAGTTTATTTTCCCTTTGTCCATACATTCTGCTTTTTAAAAAATTATTTTTTATTGTTCAATTATAGTTGTCCTCATTTTTACTCTATTACTCTCCCTTGCCCTGCCCACCTCCACCTCCAACACTCAATCCTCCCCCTGTTGTCTTTGTCCATGGGTCCTTATATATGTTCCTTGACTTGACCCTTCTCCTTCTTCCCCCATTATCCCATGTCCCCTCCCCTCTGGTCACTGTCTGTTCTTTATTTCCGTGTCTCTGGTTCTATTTTGCTCACTTGTTTGTTTGGTCGATTATGTTCCACTTATAGGTGAGATCATATAGTATTTGTTTTCCACTACCTGTCTTATTTCACTTAGCATAATACCCATTGGTATAGCTCAGTGGATTGAACGGCAGCCTGTGAACCAAAGGGTCACTGATTCAATTCCCAGTAAGGGTAGATGCCTGGGTTGTGAGCCAGGTTCCTACTGGGGGGTGGGCAAGAGGCAACCACACATTGATGTTTCTTTCCATCTCTTTCTCCCTCCCTTCCCCCCTGTCTAAAAATAAATAAATAAAATCTTTTTTTTCTTTTTGGGAGATACTTGGATCTGTTTTAATTATATACCATTTATTACTCACTTTTTAAAAGATTTTTAATTTTATTTATTTTTAGACAGAGGGGAAGGGAGGGAGAAAGAGATGGAGAGAAACATCAATGTGTGATTGCCTCTTGCGCACCCCCTACTGGGGACCTGGCCCACAACCCAGGCATGTGTCCTGATTGGGAATTGAACCAGTGACCCTTTGGTTCATAGGCTGGTACTCAATCCCCTGAGCTACACCAACCAGGGAGTAAATAAAATCTTTGGGAAAAAAAAAACACCCTTTCAAACATACGTTCTGCTTTCTATTGGGAAACTATGCATCCCTATACTCTCAGTCTTTGTGACTGAGAGGGCCACTACAAACTACCTCTGCTTTTATGGATGACAAGTGCCTCATGCTTGGCCCACTGATCAAAACCATATTCTTTTGAGAGATCCAAGATGGCAGTGAAGTAGTGGAAGCTACCCTTACCTCCTCCCAGGACAAAAGTGGAATGACACTAAATTATAGAATAATCACCCTGAATAACCAACTGAAGAGTATATGAAGAGAATCTTTATAACCAAGTATTTAAAGAAGCCACATAGAGCCTGATAGGAAGGGCAGAGATGTGAAAAGGGCTGACCCTGTTCCTACAGATGGGGCTAAGATATGGGAAGGATATCTCAGCTGTAGAAGGTTCCTGCTGAGAAGTGTGGGGTCTAAACCCCAAGCCAAGCTTTTCAGCCCAGTGCTCCAGAACCAAATAGAGCATAATATCCAGCTGTGAAAAGCAACAGGGTTTTTGTCCTTCAGGGAGGGGGGGAAGCCTGCTAGAGACATAGGCACTCTCTTAAAGGGTGAATGCACAAAGTTTTGTTCACAGCCACTCACTCTGGGCTTCTGGCAAGGGATGGCAGAGCAGACTAGGTCACGTGAGGAGAGTCTGGGGTTTGTGGCTCTAGAAGGGAGCTGAGGGACAGCTGCCCGGATCCCTGTGTTGAGTCATTTTCCTATACTAAGACATCTTTCCTGGGTGAAGAACTCCTGTCCACTCAACATAAGCCAGGGGAAAACAACACTGCCACCCTCCAGACTCCCCCTTACTCCACTCTGTGGAGCTGACACACTGCTGAGGAGTGCAACCAGAAAGTGTTTGAGTGACTGAGCCAAACAGTCAACCAGCAAGTGAAGGCAGGTGAGATGGATCATTGGGGTGTTCTGGGACTTTGGCTGACCTTCCTCCAGGCCAAGTGCTGGTAAAAAACACTGAACTTGGTGTATACCTTGGTCCTTCCTGTGCTCACCCAGGCCCAAGTACAGTCAACCACAAACTGTGGATAACTGGTAGCTCCAAACAGGTTTTGAGAGCAGGTCACAAGTAACATCTTACATTGGTTTATATCAGAGTCCCTCCCAAGAGGCACAGAACCAACACAACCAGTGGCCAGCTTCCAACAACATCAGAGGAGGATCCATAGGCTTCACAAGTGGCATATCCAAAGGGAGATCTTGGCACCAAAGATCTCCCTGCCGTAGTAGGCACCAAACTACGGCAAATTCTCCTTTATTTGGTCAGTACCTGCACAGCAGGTTGCATGGCATGGTTGGGGTTGAGTTTCACAGTCACCCAGCCTGAGGTCTATCCCATGCATGAACAGGCCAATAGCAAATAAGTAAGAACAGAAGGGCTTCCCATAACCCACACAAGGGACATTCCTGGAGCACCTAGCTCAGACAATGGAGACTGCACCACTGGACCAAACAGGATGTACTAAATAAGGTACCTACCAAGACTGGGAGTCACAGCAATTCCTATCAAGACACCAAAGGCATATTTCACAGAAATAGCACAAAAATTAAAAAATTGTATAGAACCAAAGAGACCCTAAATAACCACAGCAATCCTGAGAAAGAACAATACTGGAGAAATCATGTTACCTGATATCAAAATATAGTACAAAGTCAAAGTAATCAAAACAACATGGTACTGGCCTAAAACCAGACATATACATCAATGGAACAGAATAGAGAGCCTAGAAATAAGCCCACACCTTTATAGTAAATTAATATTTGACAAATAAGGCAAGAACACACAATGGGGTAATGATAGTCTATTCAATAAATGGTGCTGGGAAAATTGAACAGATATGTGAAAAAAAAAGACACTAGACCATCTTCTTATACCACACCCAAGAATAAACTCAAAATGAATTAAATGTTTAAATGTTAGACTCAAAGCCATAAAAATTCTAGAAGAAAGCATAGGCAGTGAAATCTCAAACATTTCTCATAGCAACATTTTTTCTGATATATCTCATTGGGCAAAGGAAACAAAGGAAAAAATAAATGAATGGGGCTACATCAAACTAAAAAGTTTTTGCACAGCAGTGGAAACCAACAAAATGAATAGGCAACCCATTGAATAGGAGAACATATCATTGGTGATACATCTGATAAGTGGTTAATATCCAAAATTTATAAAGAACTTATAAAACTCAACACAAAATAAAACAAAACAATCCAATTAAAAAATGGGCAAAGGATCTGAACATACACTTCTCCAAAGAGGACACACAGATGGCCAAGAGGTATATAAAAAGGTGCTCAATGTCACTATCATCAGAGAAATAAAAATTAAAAGCACAGTGAGATATTACCTCACACCTGTCAGAATGGCTGTCATGAATAAATCAACAAACAACCAGTACTGGTGAAGATGTGAAGAAATGACAACCCTTGTGCAGATTGATGCAGCCATTGTGGAATGCTGTATGGAGTTACCTTAAAAAATTAAAAATGGCACTGCCTTATGACCCAGTGATTCTACTTCTGGGAATTTACCTGAAGAAACTCAAAACATTCGTTTGAAAGAAAATATGCACCCCTATGCTCATTGCAGCCTTCTTTATAGTAGTCAAGATTTGGAAGTAGCCCAAGTGCCAATCAGTAGATGAGTGGATTAAAAAAACTGTGGTATATTACATAATGGAATACTCTTGGCCATAATAAATAAGGAAATCTTAGCCTTTGCAACAGCATGGATGGATCTGAAGAACATTAGCTAAATGAAATAAGCCAATAGATAAAGGCAAGTACCATATGATTTCACTCATATGTTGAATATAATGAACAAAATGAACTAACTAGCAAGGTAGTGACAGACTCATAGACAAGAGAACAGGCTGACAACTGTCAAGGGCAGAGTGGGATGGTGCCAGGTGGGAGGGTAAAGGAATTGAACAAGAAAGAAAAAAAGAGAGAAAACTAATAGACACAGACAACAGTGTGGTGATTGCAGGGGGTAGGTGGGATGGAGGGAGGTGAAGGAGGGAATGGGGAAGATTAAATGATGATGAACAGAGGCTTGACTTAGGGTGGTGAACATACAATACAGTTATAGATGAACTGTACACTTAAACCTGTGTAACTTCCTTAGCCAGTGTCACCCTCATAAATTCATTAAAAAGAAAAAAATATTCTCAGTAAAAATGCTTTCAACTACAATGGTGGGTATATATTGTACATTTTTATATGCAAAGGCATAATACAAAATGAAAAGACAAAACTATAAAGACAGTAAACAGATCAGTGGTTACCAGGAGTTGGGGTTTGGAGAGGAAGGATGAATAGTTAGAGCACAGGGGATTTTTAGGTCAGTGAAACTATTCTGTGTGATACTGTAGTGGTGGATACATGTCATTATACTTTTGTCCAAAATCATAAACTGTACAACACCAAGAGTTAACCCTAATGTAAACTTTGGACTTTGAATGATTATGATGTGTCAATGTAAGCTTATCAATTTTAACAAATGTACCACTGGTGGGAGAAGTCAATAGTGGGGGAGGCTGTGAGTGTGCGAAGGTGGGTTATATGTAACTTTTTGTATATTCCACTCAGTTTTGTTTAATCCTAAAACTGTTCTAAACAATCTATTAATGAAAGTTGTGCACTTAACTATAAATGTAGTCATGTATTTTTCATTTAAACATTATACTATGAACTTTATATCCATGATGTTTGTCCATTTCTATTTGTTAGTGTTTTCTTACAGATTTCAAAGCACTCTATATATATAAAATTAGGTTTTTTGTCCTATGTTATAAATATTATTTTTATTTTTATTTGGTGTTTAGGATTGTATTTTCTGCCAGAAATTTGAATTTTTTCTGTTAAAAAATTCCACACATTTTCTTGTCATAGTTACAGACCTAGCAATGGACATGTGACTCAATTAGTGCCAGTGAAACTCAACCAAGATTCTTGGAAAAGAAACTAGAATCTTTCCACTAGGGTTGCTGAGAGAATTGAATCAGTCTGTGTATTGCTGGAGTCTTCTCTTTTATTTATTTATTTTATTTTTTAAAACATACTTTTTTTATTTTAAAGATATTTTTTTATCTTTAGAGGGGAAGGAGAGAGGGAGAGAAACATCAATGTATGGTTGCCTCTAGTGCGTACCCTGTTGGGAACTAGCCTGCCGGGAACTGGCCTGCAGCCCAGGCATGTGCCCTGACTGGGAGTTGAACTGTGATCCTCTGGTTCGCAGACCTGCACTCAATCCACTGAGTTACACCAGCCACGGCTGGAGTCTTCTCTTTTAAAAGCCGCGATTCATACCTTTCTTTTGTGAAAAATTCTGTATACTGACACTAGCAAAGTATTGATCACTTTTACCTATATGGCATTCATTTAAAAAAGATGTTAGAGTCTCAGTCTTTGACTTGAATTAAGTCATCTAACTGAACACAGCAAATTAAAAAAAACTGTTTTCAACTGTTTTTGTTTTCTTTATCATAGATATTTTTTAAAACAGCCGTTGTGTTTAATGTTTGCTATATTGGATGACAGAAGTAATGTGTGGTCCCAATGACAAATGCAAAATGTGCAAAGCAGAATATGAGAATCTCTGTTACCTCAATCCAGTCAACAGATTCAACCTGCCAGAGTTTATATGCATAAACAAATGCTTCTTAAAAATGATATTGTACTACAGTTTTTTTATTACCCCATTACAGTTCATTTTTGTACTAGTCCAGATTTTTTCAAGTTGCAAGGTTCGGAAAAGTCCAACTTAAGTCGACCTATACAGAAAAAGTACTTAACTGAAAAAAAATCCAGGACCTGGATGGATAGAGCTTAGATAATGCTATCAGTTCTTGCATTTGCTCTCTCATTGTTTATTCTGCTGTTTCCTGTCTTAGTCCCATTGTCCAACAGACTCTTCCTTCATGGAAAGGTCAGAAAAATGGGAGGAGGGTTTATTTATGCTTAAACCTCCCTGACTACCTTGCACCTAGAGTTATGAATATAAATTCAGTTTTGCCAGTTAGATGCACTTGCCTAAGATTTGGAAGGAGAAAGTGAGTCAGAGACTATCTTTGATGTGGCTTCCAGCTGTCACCACTGGTTAGAAAAATTGTGATTTTCCTGAGATTCCAATGTTCATTTGCCAGCTTCCTAGATGCCTCCAGCTTATTGACCTAATAATTCTTTAGTCCCTGGATACAGCCTCAGTTTTCTGTTGTCTAGATACATGTACCACAATTTGTTTATACATTTACCTATTGAAGGACAATGTTGGTTCCTTCCAAGTTTTGCAATTATGTTATAAACATTTATGTGCGGGGCTTTTTTATGGATGGGGGAGACTTTAAAAAATCTTTTGTGTTTTCACTATACAAATCTAGATTGTTAAAAAAAAAAGAAACCCATATACATACAAATGTTAAAAGCAAAGTTCCTTGGTTTTATATACAGTTCATATTTTCACATTTATTTATACATTTGTTCAAGGTTATTGAGTGCTATTTACTATGTCAAAACACCATGCAAGTCTCTTACTTCCTTACTCAAAAGGTACACACATTTTTGGTATTTAAGAGTCATTTTGCACATATGTCCCTGCTCCCAAATATAGGTATTTTGCTTTTCATCATCTTGTTAAAATACTATCTTAAATGGCCCTCATGTTCACATTCTGCCTGCTAGGATATTTCTACTCACATGTATAAAAAGCATGTTAAACTAACTGGCCATTCTCAACTTTGTGCCCCAGTCTTGTGACTTTGGATTGGATTGCCAAACAATTATTACTGGTGCCAATTCGATGTAAATAGGATTCCCCAATTTGGGGTGCAGAGAAGAAAACTTTATTCATAGCAAACAGTGATACATCATGGGTGTGAAAGCAGCACTGCTGTGGGACAGTTCAGTTATGATGGAGTGTGGTTGTAAAACCCACCTAGTGATGATCTGCTCTACTCTGGCTAGATGTTAGAGTTCTTTGGTGTTTCAGGTCTAGTGGGAGGAAATGCAGTCTTCAGTCTACAGTGGAAAATGTGTTCTTTGTGTGAGGGTTTTGGTTGGATGTAAATTTTTAACTCATTTAGGTAGCCAAAAAGTAGGATTGCTGGATCATTTGGTAAGAGTATGTTTAGTTTGGTAAGAAACTTTGAAACTGTCTTCCAAATCAGTACCATTTTGAGTTCCCACCAGCAATGAAGGAGAGTTTCTGTTCTGTATTCTTGTCAGCATTTGGTGTTATCAGTGATTTAGATTTTTGCCACTGGGTTTAACCAATGAAAATAATATCTCACTGATTTACATTTATATTCTCCCCATCTGTGACTTTTCTTTTCAGAGCAGAGATTTTCAATTTTAATGAAATCTAGCTTATTTTTTTCTTTCATGAATCATGCTTTTAGTGTCATATCTAAAAAGTCATTGCCAAATCAAAGGTCACCTAGATTCTCTCCAATGTTATCTTCTTTATAGGCTTGTGTTTTACATAAGGTGTAAGGTTTGCATGTGAAAGTCCAGTTGTTCCAGGGCCATTTGTTAAAAAGACTATTCTTTTTCTATTAAATTGCCTTTGCTCGTTTGTCAATGATCAGTTGACTATATTTGTGTGGCTCTATTTCTGGTCTCTGTATTTTGTTCCATTGACCTACTTGTCTATTCTTTCACCAGTAACACACAGTCTTGGTAACTGTAGCTGTATAGTAAGTCTTCAAATCAGATAGTGTCAGTCCTATAACAGTATTTTTTTTCTATATTGTGTTGGCTATTTTGGGTCTTTTGCCTTTACAATTAAACTTTAAATTAAATCTGTCAATATTTGTAAAATAAATCCTGGATATTGGTTGGGACTGTATTGAGCCTATTAAATGAAATTGGGAAGAACTGGCATCTTGAACATATTGAGTCTTCCCGTCCATGTACATGGGATATCTCCATCTATTTAAATTAAAAAAATTATTTCCTCAGTTTTATAGTTCTCTTCATATACATCTTGTTAGCTTTACACATAATTTTTCTGGTACTAATGTAAGTGGTATTGGATTTTTAATTTCAAATTCAAATTGTTCATTACTTGCATATAAGATAGCAATTGACTTTGGTATGTTAACTGTTTATATTGCAAACTGGCTATAATTGCTTATTCAACAACTTTTTTATTTGTGATTTTCTACATAGAAAATTGTCACCTGGAAATAGTGCTTTATTTCTTCCTCCCCAACCTATATGCCATTTCACTCACTTTGCTTGTTTTAATTGTATCAGCTGGGACTTCTAGTAATACCATGGAATGCAGTGGTAAGTGGGGAAATCCTTGCCTTGCTCCTGATCTTGGTTGGAAAGCATTAGGGTTCTCACCATTTAGTATATTAGTTGTAGGTTTTTTGTACATGTTCTTTATCAAGTTTTGGAAGTTCCCTTCTATTCCTAGTTTGCTGAGAACTTTAATCATGAATGGATGCTGGATTTTGACAAATGCCTTTACTGCATCTATTGTTAAGATCATATAATTTTTTTCTTTAGTCTGTTGATATGATGGATTGCATTAATTGATTTTTAAATGTTGAAGCAGTCTTTGCATACCCGGAATACTATTTGTTCATGCTATATTTCTTTTAATACATTGTCAAATTTAACTTACTATTTTGTTCAGGATGTTGGTATCTATATTCATGAAAGATAATTGGTGTAGTTTTCCTTTCTTGTAATGTTTGTCTGGTTTTTGTATTGGTGTAATTCTTACATTATTAAATGTGTCAATAGATCAAAGTAAAGTTTTTATTATGATATATTTCAAAGAAATGAGAACAGTACATATAAACTTCATAGCTAGGCTTAAAACACTGTAATATTTTCCAACTTTGATAACTTGAAAAACATACCTGCCCATCCAAATTTATTTGAATCCTATATCTCCTCACCCATCCCTAAATAATTACTATTACAAATATAGTATTTGTTACTTACATTCATGTTTTCATGCTGTTACTTTACACTATACATCTATAAATAATACAAAGAATTGCTGTTACATTTCATGTGAAGAATATTACATAGGCTTTTTTGGCGTTTCTTTGCTCAAAATTAGTTTGGAATTTTTCATGTTGTATCATGTGGTTCTAATTAATTCAATTGCTAAGTTGGGCAAATATATAATCTATTCAGCCTTTCTCCTGTTGGTGGTCAGATTATTGCATCTTTTGGTTACTGTAAAGAACATTCTTGAATACCTATCTGGACAAATTCAAATGCTACATATTGTACCAGAAAATAATTCATGTTGTGTTGTAATTCTCTATGTGCAAGAACAATTTTCTGCAAGGATGAGGGATTTTAGATACATTTTTTAAAAGATTTTATTTATTTATTTAATTTTAGAGAGAGAGGAAGAGAGAGAAAAAGAGTGGGAGAAAAACATCAACATATGAGAGAAATATCGATTGGTTTCTTCTTGCATGCTTCCAACTGATGACCTGGCCTGCAATCCAGGCATGACTGGGATCGAACCAGCAACCTTTTGGTTCATAGGCCACTGCTCAATCCACTGAGATACACCAGCCAAGACTAGATACTTTTATTCAGTAAGATAATATTTTTATCATGAGTTAATTATGAAACAACAAGGTCATGGTCAGCAGGTTATTATACAAAATTTGTGAGCAAATTCAACTTACCATCCCAAATCTAAGTAAATGAAAACATTTTATGCACAAATATTTTTAAAAGTTTACTTTTTTTAAAAAATGTATTTTATCGATTATGCCATTAGTTGTCCTACTTCGCCCCTCCATTCCCCTCCATCCTGCACACCCCTCCCCCACCATCACCCCCTTTAGTTTATGTCCACATGTCTCAAGTTCTTTAGATTCTATATTTCCCATACTATTCTTGCCCTCCCCCCTATTTTCTACCTAGTCTATGCTACTTATTCTCTGTGCCTTCTCCCCTCTTCTACTCCTCCAACTCCCCTGTTGCTAACCCTCCATGTGATCTTCATTTCTATGGTTCTGCTCCTGATCTAGCTGTCCTCTTAGTTTGCTTTTGTTTTAGGTGTGGTTGTTAATAACTGTGAGTTTGCTGTCCTTCCACTGTTCATCTCTTTTATCTTCTTTTTCTTAGATAAGTCACTTTAACATTTCCTATAATAAGGGCTTGGCGATGATGAACTTCTTGAATTTGATCTCATCTGAGAAGCACTTTATCTGTCCATCCATTCTAAATGAAAGCTTTGCTGGACAGATCAATCTTGGATGTAGGTCTTTGGTTTTCATGGCTTGGAATATTTCTTTCCAGCCCCTTCTTGCCTGTAAGGTCTCTTTTGAGAAATCAGCTGACAGTCTGATGGGAACTCCTTTGTAGGTGACTGTGCCCTTATCTCTTGCTGCTTCTAGGATTCTCTCCTTCATTTTAATCTTGGCTTATGTACTTATGATGTGTCTTGGTGTGTTCCTTCTTGGGTTCAACTTCTTTGGGACTCTCTGAGCTTCCTGGATTTCCTGGAAGTCTATTGCCTTTGCCAGATTGGGGAAGTTCTCCTTTATTATTTGTTCAAATAAGTTTTCCACTTGTTCCTCTCACTCTTCCTCTTCTGGTACCCCTATAATTCGGACGTTGGAATGTTTAAAGATGTCCTAAAGGTTCCTAAGCCTCTCCTCATTTCTTTGAATTCTTGTTTCTTCATCCTTTTCTGTTTGGTTATTTTTTTTCTTCCTTCTGGTCCACTCCTTTGATTTGAGTCCCAGTTCCTTTTCCATTACTATTGGTTTCCTGTGCATTTCCATTCATTTCAATTAGTTTCGCCTTCATTTGTTCCTCTAATTTGTGACTAAAATCAACCAGTTCTGCATTTTTTGCTACTAAAACTTGCAGCTGCATTTTTTGGGTGCATTTTTTGCTACTAAAACTTTGTTGTTTTTAAACTGGGTTGAGCGAGGAGGCAGTGTTTCCACCTATGCCTCCATCTTGGCTGGAAGTAACAAAGTTTACTTCTTTATAATCACATGTTGACAGGTAACAACCCCTGGAGGACTGTTAAATATGAACCTAAGAATGTTATATGAATGAGCTTTTGTCCTTCTCAGTAAGCAAATACTTAGCAAGTACATTTAACCTAATTTTATGGTAACTGCCATATAGTCTCTGACTTTTAAAAACATTCTTTCTAATCATATTTGCATTCCCCAAAGTAGTTAAAAAATCCTCAACAGAGGATATGTTTATTGATTTTAGAGAGAGGGAGAAGGAGAGGGAGAGAAACATGATATGTGAAAGAAAAATCAATTGCTTACTGTACGTGGCCTAACCAGGGATTGAACCCACAATGTAGGTATGTGTCCTAACCAGGAATTATGCCTGCAACTTTTTGGTGTATGGGACAATGCTCTAAAATACTGAGCACACTGCCAGGCCTCAAAGTACTTTTGACAGTCTTAGACTGCTTTCTCATTCTATGCTATTATAACAAGTGGCTAATGTTTCCAGCTACCATTTGAAACAAGTTTAAATTATATTAATTGGGGTTTATAATAATTCTACAATAAACCCCATATTGTGGGGTTTATTCCACAATATTTAGACACGAATTTCCTGGGTTTCAGGATTTTGAGAATCTTAATTTTTCACTGTATTGACAAATGCTGTCTAGAGTGGTTCTACCAGTTTATACTCACGTGAGCTTCTATGCAGTGTAGGATGCCCCACATACTCACCAACACTTTGTATTTTCAGACCTTAAAAGTTTCATCAATCTAATGTGATGTGAAGTCACTCTGATGTCAGTTTTGATTATTAGAAATTCATATGGTTATTGTCCATCTAGGTTTTCTTTTATATAATTGTCTTTTTTGGCTGACAAACAGCCATGGGGCTGTTTGCCTTTCAAAACTGATTTGTAGATGTTCTTTACATGTTCTGGATAAGAATAATTAGTTCCATGGGTTGTTAAATAGCCTATCCTTAATGGTGCCATTTGTTGTGTTTTAATAATCAAATCTGTCCATCTTTTATGTGCTCTTTTCTTAAAGATTTTTTTAAAATTTACTTATCTTTAGAGGGGAAGGGAAGGAGAGAGGGAGAGAAATATCAATGTATGGTTGCTTCTGGTGCACCCCTTGCTGGGAACTGGCCCCTGCTGGGAACTGGCCAGCAACCCATGAATGTGCCCTGACTGGGAATTGAACTGCGATCGTCTGGTTCACAGGCCCACGCTCAATCCACTGAGCTACACCAGCCAGGGCCTATGTGCTCTTTAAAAAAAAATGAATTTATTGGTGTTACATTTGCTAATATTATATGTTAAAGGGGTACAGTTCTATAATATTGTATGTTTACCACTCTAAGTCACATTTCTTTCCATCACTGTTTATCCCCTTTTACCCTCTCCTACCTCCCCCACCACAATTTCCCTCTGGTAATGACTGTACTTTCGTATGTCTAAGAGGTTTTTTTTCTCCTTAATCCCTTTACTTGTTTTACCCCTCCCATCGCCCCTCAAAAGACAGCTGTCTGTTCTCTGTATCTGAGTCTTTCCTATTTTGTTAGTTCGTTTTGTTCATTAGATTCCACATATAAGTGAAACCATAAAATGTTTGTTGTTTTCTGACTGGCTTATTACACTTAGCATAATGCTCTCTGGGTCCATCCACGCTGTTGCAAAAGGTGAGATTTCCTTTCCTTTTTTTTTTTTAACAGCCGAGTAGTATTCCATTGTGTAAATGTACCACAGTTTTTCTTATCCGCTCATATACTGATGGGCACTTGGGCTGCCTCCAAATCTTGGCTATTGTAAAGAAGGCTGCAATGAACATGGGAGTGCATATATTCTTCTGAATTAGTGTTTTGGGATTCTTTGGATACATTCTCAAAAGTATCACTAGGTGTAAGGCAGTTCCATTTTTAATTTTTTAATGTAACTGCATACTGCTTTCAACAGTGGCTGCACCAACGTACATTCCCACCAGAAGTGCATAAGGGTTCCCTTTTCTCTACATCTTTGCCAATGCTTGTTTTATGTTGATTTATTGGTGATAGGCATTGAACAGTGTGAGGTGATATCTCATTGTATTAATTTACATTTCTCCAATGACTAATAAAGTCAAACATCTTTTCATACGTTTATTGGCCATCTGTATGTTCTCTTTGGAGAAGTGTCTATTCAGGTCCTTCATCCATTATTTAATTGGATTGTTCCTTGGTGTTAAGTTTTATAAGTTCTTTAGAACTTTCGGATATTAATGCCCTATTAGATGTATCATTGGTGAATATGTTCTCCCATTCAATGGTTTAAAATATCTTTTCATTTTATAGATGGTTTCCTCTCTTGTGTAAAAACTTTTTAGTTGGTTGTAGCCCCATGTGCTTATTTTTTACTTTGTTTCTGTTGGGCAAGAAGATATATCAGAAAAAAATATTGTTACAAGAAATGTTCAAAACTTTTCTATGTTTTCTTCTGGAATTTTTATGGTTTGGAATCTAACATGTAAATCTTTAATCCATTTTGAGTTTATTCTTGGGTGTGCTGTAAGAAGATGGTCCAGTTTTTTTTTTTGCTTGTATTTGTCCACTTTTCCTGGTATCATTTATTGCATGTTATCTTTATAGCATGATATGTTGTTGCCTCCTTTGTCAAATATTAATTGACCATAAAGGTGTGTGTTTGTTTCTGGGCTTTCTGTTCTGTTCCATTGATCTATATGTCTGTTTTTATGTCTATACCACGCTGTTTTGATTGTTATGGCCTTGTAGTATATTTTGATATCAGGTAGCATGATTCTTACAACTTTGTTTTTTTTTCTTAAGACTACTGTGGCTATTTGGGGTGTTTTTGTGGTTCCATATAAATTTTTGCAATATTTGTGCTAGTTCTGTGAAATAGGCCATTGGTATCATGATAATGAATTGTGTTCAAGCTATATATTGCTTTGGTTAGTATGAACATTTTATTGCTTCCTATCCATGAACATGGTAGATGCTTCCACTTAATTTGTATCTTAATCAACTTCTTTTAGTTGTATAATTTTCTAAGTACAGGTCTTTTACATCCTTGGTTAGGTTTATTCCAAGGAATTTTATTTTTTGATGCAATTGTAAATGGGACTGTTTTCTTAGTTTCTATCTCAGATAGTTTACTATTGGTGTATAGAAATGCAACTGATTTCTGGATATTTTATCCTATACTTTACTTAATTCATCTATCAGTTTTACTAGTTTTTTTCTTCTGTGTGGAATCTTTAGGTTCTCTATGTACAGTATCATGCCATCTGCAAATAATTAGTTTTACTTTATTTCAGTTTGAGATTATTTACTTTTTGTTCCCCATTTGGATTCCTTTTATTTCTTCTTCTCTGATTGCTGTGTCTAGGACTTTCAGTACTATGTTGAATAAGGGTGGTGAAAGTGGGTATCCTTAGCTTGTTCCTGATCTTGAAGGAAACTTAAATGCTTTTTGTATCTTGTATAAAAAATTCTTGCCTATTACAAATTCATAATATACACTGCCAATATATATATTTTTTTGGTTTTACTTTTCACATTCAGGCCTTTATGTGTGAATTTGCTTCTTAAGTCTCTATTTTTGTTTCATTAGTTTGTTTATTCTGCACCAGTCATTAGTTTCATATAATAGAGCAAGCCTGGTTCCACTTTTCTTGGACTTTTATGACCAATCTTGACTCTTCTATATAAATATTGGAATCATTTTGCAAGATCCACAAAAAATTTGATATTTTGGAATTGGATTGACTTTACAGATTCAGAGAATGGACATATGTGCAATGCTGATCTTTCCACCAATAAATATCTCCACCTTTGTCATGATTTTTTTTAAAGTAATTTAAATGCTTTATAATTTCATGTTGTTCTAACCCTTACTTCCACGTGCCAAGATTTATTGCAGCTTACTCTGGAAGGTGGGAAATTTTATTCCATTTTTTGGCTGGTGTGTAGGAATACTGTAACTGGATAGTTTGTTCCAAAATAGTTCAAAAAAGTTTGCCTCTATGGGAGCTGTACATAGACAATATTATCTGCAAGTAAGGCCAGTTTAATCTCCCTTTACAACTATGATTTCTTCTTTTCCTTCTTCTCAAAGGTTTCTGTGTATCCAATTTTAAATAACTTTTTCTTCATGTACTGAGTTATTACAGCCTCTGTCCTTCAACCAATTAATAAGGTGCATTACAGAACTACATTTCCAATTTTTGAATCACCATTGTAATCTTGATAAACCCTATTGGTTCTTTTTGTTTGTAACTGCTGAACTGTGATCTTATTTAGGATTTTTAGCAACCATGTTCATAAGTAGAATGATCTACAATGTCCATTTACAGAATCCTTAGCCAGGTTTGAGATTAAGTTAATACTGTAAGTGTAAGATGTGGTAGATACTTTTTCTTTTCTTTTTACTAAAACGTTTTGTAACACAGGTAGTATGTATTCCATGGTGGCTTGGTAAATCTGGTGTCATTTGTGGGGACAAAACATATATTAATATCTGTAATGGTTATTAGTTTGTTCTTTCTGTTCTTTATAAGGTGTAATATTTTCTAAAATATTACTCATTTCATCTGTTTTCAAATCCTTTGTCATAGAATCAGTCATCCTATGTTTGTGTGACTTTCAAAGGCTTTATTAGTGTAATATAATTTCTTCATCTTGGTACTCAGTATACCAGGAAAATCAGTCATCATTTGTCATCTGGGTCCAATGGACCTTTTTGATTTTTAAAAATATTTTGTTATTTAGTGAAAATGTAGTGAATAAAGAAATAAACAACTTCATTAGACATTTCAATAATGTAAACATAGAAAACCCAAATGTTTATTCAATATATATTTTTCTGGTTTTGAAGATATTTAACACACAAGATGGGTAACATCCCTTAAACATAAGTAGGTATTCAATGATCATGAACTTAGAATACATTCACCTTATGAATTTTGATTCAACTTTAAATGTATCTTTAATGGGTTCTCTTTTATTATCACTTCGGTTCTTTTTCCACTTGCATCTTCAAAATGTAATGCATTCAAGAACCCTGATGTTACATTTTTGTTGAAGAGAGGATGGACATGCTTTTGCTTCACAACTGGCAAAACATTTTCACTTTCTGATTTCCAAACATCAAGTAGAATAGTAAATCCAACTGATATTTCACTCTTACATCATCTATTTACTTTCAGTTATCTTTGAATATACACACCTTCCTTTAGTATTATCTAACAAACACTATCATGTAAATTATGAACAAACATAAAATATGTTGTTGCAAAGTATTGTGTGATGAAGTCCTGTCTTTTGGATGACTGACTGACTAAGAGTATTTCCTTCTTTACTTAGAAATATATTGTTTGCTCCCTGGCAAGGTACCTTAGCTGGTTAAGCATTGCGCAGATACACCAAGATTGAGGATTCAATTCCTGGTCAGGGAACATACAAGAATCAATGAATCTATAAATAAGTAGAGCAACAAATCAATGTTTCTCTCTCCTTCCCTCTCTAAAATCAACCAATACAAAATATTTATAGAAAGAAACATATTTTCACTCACTGAGTTTTGAGTTTGAGAATTTTTTTTTGTCTGAGATTTTACTTATGAGTACAGAGTGCTGGTCTATTTAATAATCATGAAACATCTGCTAATTTTGGCATGATAGGTGAAAAATGAAAAAAAAAAACAAAAACCAAAGCTAAATGCCTAGGTGTACTCAAACGAAAACTTAAAAAAGAAACATAAATTATGTCTGTAGATTTCTTCTATACCTTCTTTTAAGATGATGCAGTATTTGAGGCAATGCAGTAAAACTGAAGGATGATGTACATGATTCATATCACTGGTGCATTATCCTTCTAAATGATTTCATCACTATTGTTTTCTAACTGTAGTCTTTTTTTTTAGCATAGTTCCTGATATTGTTTATATTAATATTGGTTAATATTGTTTATATTTTTCTCTTTTTGTCCTCACTCCCTCCCACCCCCATGAATCTTGGTCTACTGTAATTCATATAAGAAACAGGCTTTTACTCTTGTTGACATTCTCCATATTTGTCATTTATTTTGCTGACATTTTCTGAGAAAGGATACTTTTGGTTTTTAAATTTATTGACCATTTTGGTCAGAACACACAATAATCTTTATATTTATTAAATCTTTGAAATTTGCAGAGACTCTTTGTGGCTTAGAGCATTTATAAAAACTTATTATATACTGTGTATATCTGAAAAAATATATATATTACATATATAATTTTAGTAGTATATACTGGTCTCTATATCCTTAAATTCTACATAGCTCTTCATTTAGATATATCTTTTCTAAACCACCAAATACCCTGTAATGGATTCCATTTCTGTAATAGTCAGATGTCTTTTAAAAGGCAAATTTTAGTTTTTTAGGTTATTATTGAAATATTTTATATATTATTGAAATATAAAAAATGAATACTGCTTTCATTTTACTTTTTCCTCCTTCTCTGACTTTTCCTATATTTATAGTTTACTATATTTCCATCTCCTTTCTGCTGGTTTGAAATCTTTACAAATTTTGGTCATATCTTCTTTAAAGTAATTTTGAAAAGATGTATCTTTTTATAAATTTTCCAGTGTTTTTTCAAACACTAAAAAAAGTTTTTCAAGTGTTTTTGATCAACACTTCTATCATGTTTCAAAAATGGCAAAGGAAGTCATTTGTACAGTAGTGATATTTCAAGCTAAACCTACTACATTATTAACTGAATCTAAATATTATATCAATTTGATTATCTACCATCATTCCTTAAAACGGTAGAAAATTTTACACTATTTTATTCCCATTTTGATTTTACTTCTCCATGTAATTTTTATCTCCTTGTGATAATGTGATGGTTCACAGTTTTTTACTGATACCTTGGTCATAGAACTATTTTTCATAAAGTATGAAAAGTGATTTATTGAAAGAAAAAATTTTTCAAATTACAAAATCCATTTCCTATATAAACCTCCAAATGTTAAAGACTGTTGTCTGAATTATTATTACTATTCAAATGATAAGAACAACATAAATGTATCAATTTTATTAAGTCATTAAAAGTACAAAATTGTTTTTATTGGAAATGTAGCTATATGAATGGATGGTGCTGTATTTTACTATATTCAAGGGTAAATATTGGTAATTGCTAGAACGAAACATCAATTTTATCATTACTTTTAAAGTAAATTCTGAGAATTCATGCATATAAATAAAAACATAAAATTTTGTTATAATGATACCACTTAATTCTTGGATGACTTTTATGCTATGTGCCAAAAATCATAAACTGATCTATCATTAAGTTATTTCTTAATGATCATTAATTGACAATTGTTTAAGCTTTCTTCCCGCTGAAAGCAAAGAATTAAAACCATCCTCACTGGAGACCTTGTTGTTCAGGCCATTTTCCTTCTCAGCTCCTTGGAGCGTGAACCAAAAGGCTTTCCCAAGATTTAACTACAACTTATTTAGAATCACCTTGATTATGAAAATTAAGACAAAACTGAGTACAACAACCTTGTACAATTGGAAGATACACAGATTTCTTTAGGATGATTATATAGAGATTAGAAGTTTTCTGTTTGAAAAGCATTTGTTTTTTACAAAATTAGAAGAGAATATAAAGATCTGAGAAGAATTAATACTAAAAGCTATTTTTCTAAAGTTAAATACACTATGTCCTAAAACTATATTTTATGGACTATACCTGTACCTATATGTAAATATATGTTCTGCTTTTAAGAGCATTGTTTAACTAAAATATACATTTTAACATTTCTGAAATTGGGATGTATCTTACAATCCATGGCATATCGTAGTTTAGTTGGCAGTGTTTACTAAGTGGTAGGTAATGGTCAATCACATAATAATAATGTCTTAGAAAAAAATTATATTAGACTGCAAAAGCTAAGACCAAAAAGGTAGTTTGTTATTAGTAAGTTCAGAGCTTATTATGCAAAGTATCCTGATGGCTATTATGTTTTATGAGTGCTATGGATGACTATTATTTCACTTATAATAAATAATACATAGTTGGAATGATAAAAACGGAGAAATGGCTCAGAGACAATAAGCAGGAGACTTGGGCCAGGTACAAAAATTAGTATGAATACACAGAATCTAATAATGAATCTGGCAAAGGTTAATAATGTTTTACCTAAAAATCTGAAACATGCTCCAGAAAATATAAAACCATAAACTTACCTCTGAAATGTGATCTTTCAACTTGAAGATGTAATTGTCAGAAATAAACATGAAACTTAATTTTCTCCTTGAAATCATGCAAATTATGTTATTCAGACAGGTTTTAGACATCTTCATTCTTTACTGTTATTGATAATAGTGAAGAAAGTTTGCTTATAGCAGAGCCAACAAAATCCATCATCTCTTACAGTAATCTCAAATTTTCTAATTCTAAGATAGATGAGGTTGCCAAACCTTCTGACTTGTTGTCTAAAGATAAGGTGCCTTTCCCTTATGATCTCTTTTCTTTATACTAGTCACCCCCAAGAAAAATGTTTTGAATAGTCAGGTGACAAAAAAGGCAAGTCATTAAACAAAAACTGACATTACTCTATCTCCCTTACTTGACAATACATCTAAATTCTGAAAACCTCCACATGGGCCAATAAAACCCATTTCTAAGACTACACTCACCCATAATGAAAATACATGAACTTCTACCACACTACCTTGTGGAAAGGAAGGAAAGCTCTGTGCAGATTCAAAGGGAAGGGACATAATTCCATACCTCGATAGGGTAGTGGCAAGTTTCTGGAAGAGTATGTGGGACCTGAAATATTGTTGGGGTAATTTTTGAAAAATTTAACTGCCACAGATTTATTTTGTAAAGCAGGGTAGGGTGATCACACAATGGCAGAAAAGAAAATGGAGAACTGGCATAATCCACTGATTTTGGAGATGGTCTTTAGGCCTATATGGCTCTGGATGCCGTAAAGTTATTGATGCCTGCAAATACCTTGGGAAATTGAATACTGTTGTTTGAAGACACAGCTATAGACTGTTTTACCATTCTTTAATTATATAAATACTTAAGATGAAAACTTAACTATAAATTTCTCTAAATAATTATTTAGCATTTTTATGAAGGTAAAAATGTGTACTCTGGAACACCAAAAAAATAAATTTTCATTTAAAAAAATAATCCATTTCATTCACTCAGGTAAATAAAAAATAGGCTTATAATAGAAACAAACCAAAATTTCAGTCAAAAGAACTTCTGTAACCGAAAACACGACTATCTAGAGCAATACAGAAATGCACCTTTTTTGAAAACAAAAATGTTTCTCTTAAAAAAATTAGAGAAAGTCAGACTTCTGAAAGATGTTGGTAACTTGACAGAAAAAAAAATTACATTTAGTTGGTTAACATTACACTTATAAAATAGCAAAATAAAATGTATAAAAACATTAATTAGAAGTTAAAATTTGAAAATCTTCCAAATATAAATACTTCAATACAATATCCTTCCTGACTTCCTTTTTTATCTTTGCCAATAACCCCGTGATCTCTAAGAGATGCTTTAATAATTATTCCCAGAAGCCATTTCTTACAGAAAGTAATTTTTACCTATGAAGTTCCATAAAAGGGTTATATAAGTATTCTACTTGCTCTAATTTTCATCATACATCATGACCTCAAATCATCTGGAAAGACAAGGTATTAGGGAATAACAACATTTCCTTTAATATACTAGGGGAAAAGTATTTACTCTTCTTTTATATACAGGAGATAAAGGCAGTGCAATATAGTAGATATGATCGAATGTCTACATTAACTCACCAAATAGTTATTAAGCACCTACTACTTTCCAGGCATTGTTCTAAGAACTGAGGATATAGGGGTGAATGAGAAATAGCTACAATTTATTGAGTGCTTACTATGTGCCAGGCTCTGGCCTTTTGAGTTTCACACATGTAAACCCATTTAATTCTCAAACACAACACCTCTATGACATGGGTGCTATTAATTTTACATACAAAAAAACTGAGGCACAGAGAAGTTAAATAACTCATCTAACTAGTAATTTGGCAGTGGTAATCCTGGTTATCATGGATATTTTATTAATCTAAAAATCCCTCCTCATTTTGTCTCTGTGACAATGTAACAAATACAACTGGGTATAGTTCAAGTAGGTGGTGAGACCATTTCATTTTTAGACATTTATTTCTGGATATGTTTAAACAAAAATTTAACTGGCTCTACTTTCATGTATTGTGACCTCAAAATATTAAAATAGCCTGGATACGATGAGACTTGATTTTGTTAAAATGGTTGGGAAAACCCTGGCTGGTGTGGCTCAGCTGGATGGAGCATCCACCTGTAAACTGAAAGATGGGTTTAATTTCCATCAGGGCACATGCCTTCATTATGAGTTCAGGCCCTGGTTGGGTGTGTACAAGAGGAAACTGATCAGTATTTCTCCCTTCCCTTCTCTCTTAAAAGAAAAACAAAGTTCAGGAAAAAAATCTCTTCATATTTTTCTCTCCATTAGTGTAGGTAAATAAACATATCAATCTTTCCTGTGGTAAACTACTTCTTTACTCCAGGTGGGTCTACAGTCTCACTGTAGGGGTGGGTCCATTGTTGAAACTAATTAGACTTCACTATCTTGCTCAGTTATTAGATCAGGACTACACAAAAACAATGGCCAATTTATATGCTCTGGGATTGACAGAGTTGGGAACTGTCCTCTTCACAATGGAAGTGATATGAAACTCCTGATAGCCATCTTCTTTGGCTTCAATAGAAAATGACTCCACAATACTGAAAAATATAGAGGAATTCAGACAAAATAGCTTTGAACTAGTCCATGCAAGAAATAGGTAGTTCTTTGTCCTTCCCAGTTTGGTATAAAAAAACTTTTAAATTTAAACTTGAGTTTCTGTGACTTCCAATCTAGTTTCAATGCATTTTTACAAAAGTATTACATAAAATATGCACATAAAACAATGGTTATAATAGGAACAGAAATCTCCTTTATTCTCATCCTTTACTCCTCCTTCCCTATTATAAACAAATACCGAACTGTCTACAGCTCAAAGGATGGTTTATCTATTTTATTTTCAAAAGCTGTAGGAGGCAAATATTTAGTGATGAATTCTGATTACAAAGCATTATTTTAATAATTCTACTCCTTTAGCATATGACAAAACCACAGTATAACTAGACAAAATGTTTTATTTTTAAACATTAAGACAAGTGTCCACTATATAACCAAGAATGTTAAATATTTGGTAACTGTAAATCTTCTAAAATGTGGTAGGCACTTTTACAGAGCTAAATATTGCATACTATCCCACCACATGTCTTTCCTAATACCCATATTTGATAATAATGAAAAATACCAAGATGACCGATGTCAGGGTTCAACTTAAGTACACAAGTGAAAATTTTGTCCAAGGTGATCCTGACACATGAAGTTTCCAGTTGAATTTCAGAAACTTTAACAAAAGTATCTTCCTTTTTTGCCTGTGAATGTTTGAGTACTGCTGTACTGTTGGCTTATGTCCACTACAGATACTGGTTCTAGGCCAGCCCAAGGATCTTCAAGCATTGAAGGCTTGAAATAACTTTCCAACTCATTAGACATTCTTTTTTCTCTACCACGCCCTGATCCAAAAGGTGTAGATGTCCTTGGAGAACCCTTGAGAAAAAAAATCAGTTAAAAAAACATTTAGTAGAGATCACTGGTACTTTTTCTTCAAAAGCTAGTCAGGATTACATTGCTAGTTAAAAGGTGTGGCTTGAAGCCAAGTATATTCAAATGCAAAGTCCATGCTTTCTTTAGTCTAGTGTTTTGTTTTTGAAAAGTATATAAACCAATTTGACATGCTCTTTTATTATTAATTCTATGCCCACTGCCACCTCAAATACTGCAGGTTTTCAAACTTTGCAGAACTATAGAAATAGTTCTGCAAATAAGAAATAAGAAATAACTGTATTTTTTCCCTCAAAATTTCTACTTTTTTCTGGAAAAAATTAAAACTTTTTAATCCTATAACTTCAAATTTTCACTTAAATTAACGAATCTTCCCGTCTTCTTAGCTCCACACTCAAAGGAATGGGGTTCGTTTAGCATAAGGAAAGTTGAAAATCCACCGATTATATGCAAGTTGTAAACCACAAAAATCCTACGCACACCAGAAATACTCTCTCATCTTCTGTATTCTCTCTCACTGAGAGGAATAGGAAATTTCCACTATTAACCGATTCTCCCTTGAGAAAACTTGGAGCAGAAGCCAATGTACTTCGAAAACAGATGGTAAGAGATTTTTTTTTTTTAAGGTGGGGAGAGGAAGAAATGGTTAAAAGAAAGAGTGCCAGCAGTCTATAACTCTCTAAACTAGATAGATGAGTTCCACACTGGGACTTCATTGGGCTTTTTTTCCCCCTTGGGTACCCGGGCTCAGAATAAATTCGCTGAGACGAATTGGCAAGGACTCTGACAAAGGAGAGAGAACTAGGAAAATCATCTGTAAATTTGTGGCAGCGTAGCGGCTACAAGCAGGGCTCTAGAAAGTAAGACTGCCACTTTCTCAGGTAGTCTAAAAACAGTTAACTTCTCTGAGCCTCAGTTTACGCATCTGCAAAGCGGGGCGAACAATTGAGTCTCATGTCATAGAGGACTTAAAAAAAAAACCAACAACCCACATTAGGGATTTTTTAGTACCGTGCCTGCCATACAGTAAGAGCTCGGTAAACGCTGGCTATTATTACCTGGGGGTGGGTGTGCTGCTGCCCTGGGGAGTAGCCGAATTGCTGCTGGGACCCCGCGGGGGACCTCGAGTAGGAGCCAGGGTAACCGCCCGGGGACGGAGACCCGAACCGGCCCCCGGGGAAGCTGCCGCCGTGTCTTGGAGAGTGGCTGCTCCCGTAGGGCCTACAGCGCGGCCCGTACGACGGCGTAGGATGAGGACTCCCGTACCCATCCCGAGGGGAGGGCGGCCATGGTCCGCCTCCGCCCGAGGTACCCCGGAAGCTGCTCCCGCTACCCCAACCTCCTGCACCCGGGCCGGGGTAAGGAGGAGTCGGGGGTCGAAAATTCTGTCGGTGCATATCCGGAGATGAAGACGAAGACCTGACTGATGCGTCCCCGGAACTGTCCCGACCAACCCTTCACAGAGAATTGGTGGTCCTTTATCAAAACAGTCCTCCGGCCGTCAGCGCCGTACAACATATTGGTTCCGCTTCACAAACGTCCCGCTAACGGGCACCGGAATAAGTGGGTTTTTGAATTGGGTAAAAATTGAGCTAATTTAAGTGAAAGATACAGGATAAAGGAAAGGCCGAACACCCATCTTGGCTACGGGCTTTGCAATTTCGGGTTTTCAGTCGGGACTAACCTACCAGACGGACACCTCACGCGAGATCGACGAAACCGTAACGCTGCGTCTGGCGTGGCTACCAGAGGCCGGGAGGTGGGGTCTGAGGTGCCCGTGGGCGCCTGCATGCTCCTCACGCTGGGACCTAGAGTGTCTGAGAGGCTCGAGATGCTGGCCATGCTGGCGAGGGTCAAAGCTTTGTGGCGAACAGGCTTTATATGCGGCCTGGGCGGCGGGAGGGAGCTGTGGACCGGCCGCCTGAAGTCAGGTACCCTCCAAGACTTGGTCCGGGCGGCGAAGGGGATTGCCAAACCCAGCCTCATACCTCAGGCGGCGCCCTGAATAGAGCGCCCGAGCTTTCCTGAAGTGCCTGCTGACCCCGCAGCCCGCCCTTTGGTTTTCCGCCTCAGCGCGCCTCTGGGGCGCTGGCTTCGTCCCGCTCTCCGGCTGCCCCAGAGTCAGTCACCCACCCCGGCGTCTGGGCCCAGGGCTGGGAGCACGCTGTTGCAAGTCCACCCCTCGCGCGGTCATACAGGGCGGACGCCCCACCTCTCTCGCTTCCCCTACCCCCTCGTCCCCCAAGTTTAAATAACTTCAAAATGTATACCCGGATTTCAGAAGGGGGTTTTCCGATTGCATCTTTAACTTGGAGAGGTTTGTGCAAACAAATGGTGGGCTTTATTCCCTTCTTTGGATTAGCGGACTAGGAAGCAGGGACACTGATTTTCAAAGAGCAAAATTTGGCCAAAGCTCTTCAGATCTTGTTTCACAGCCTGTCAAATATGAAGAAAAATGTGATAATTGAAGAGTGACATCTAATGTATAATAAAACACGCCTTTGTACCAATTGTCCCAGAATTTGTAGTAAATTGATATTTACTACAGTTTTGTAGACCTTTCTTCCTTCAGAAATCGGGGTTATAGTAATGAATCTTGAAGTCAGTTTGTAGGAAACAAAATCTTAACTTTAAACTCATTCAATCTTAGCCTCAAGTATAGGTAGCCTGTGCTTTTCAGCCTATACACATTCTTGTTAGCCGCCCCTTCTCATTTTGTTTCATGACATGCTTAGCCAAAAAGTGTGATGTCTTTTCAGCTTTCATCTTTGGTGAATAGAGATCCACTGTTTTTGTTTTTGTTTTGTTCTCGTTTATTCTGAGAAAATTCGGTTCACCAAAATTCTCCTTTAGAAGCAAGCTGTAGAATCAATCAAAGCAGAATAGTCTCATCAAGGTTCATGATGCCTGAAGGCCCCAGATTATCCACTTTATTAAATACTTATGTTCTGGTAAAAAAAATTCTGGACACTGTCTTTGGTGCTTAGATTATTACTGCCTGGTAATTGAGTGCTCAAATATTTATTGAATGGTCATATCATATTGATCAGTGATTCTCACCTGTTGTCTCGTTTATATCATCAACCAATCTACATTTTCTCTGGGAAGGGAACAGAAAAACAGTGGGAGGGGCTGGGGACCAAATTAACTGTATTATAATTTTTAACTGACTAATAATTTTGCTGAATTCAGTAAAATACTGTAAGTTGTCATTTTACTTGGCTTACAGTTGTAGAATACTCTTCCCCATAGTGATACCTTGCTATCTTCTACACATAGAACTTGTATTAGCAAAGGGAGAGGGGAAAAATACAGTGGAAATTTTTTGAAAGTTAGGTTAAGAATTGACATTGTGTCTTTCACTACACTTGCAGGTGTATAGGCGGATTGAGGGAGAGTTAATTCTTGATATTTGTTGAATGAACTAAAAAGAGTCTGGAGGCTTTGGCTAGAAATGGTAAAGATTTATTCAAGGGTCTTAGGGTTTGCAAATTGGGAGCATGACTAGGCAATAGCCAGTATTCTGAAGAAGAAAGGAAAGCTTAGAGTTCTGTCAATGTAAGAAGCATAAAAACCTTTTAAGAATTTTTATAAGTATTTGAACTAAACTGACGGCAGTGCCAGGAAGCAAAGTTTCAACAGATTGAGAAAATGCTTCCATGAGTAGCAGTTTTGTAGTTTATTTTCTATATCAGAATCAAAAGAGGAGACATAGGGCCTTTACATGAAATTCATTGGTGGTAGATTTAGGGAGGAAGAAGAAAGCAAAATGACTGGATAAAGAGCACAATGGAGAAACAAATACTTCTTTTACACTGGTGGGTATAGGATAGTTAGCAATGAACATTTACAATGCATAGAGATGGTATTTGGTCAACAGGATAACAATATGAGTCTAGTGCTCTCATGCCCTGAGGGGTCTGGAAAAAAAGGAATTACTGTGATATTTAAGGGTATGTTATTTTAGATGCAAAAAAGAAAACATTACTTAAGGTAGAGATTGACTTCGTTAAAGAAGCTATGGGCCTAGGATATGATTACCCTTCATGACTTGCTTTTAGTTAGGAATTTTTATGTTCAGACCATGCTGTGAGGTTAGTTTTGGTCTCTGAGTTTGTTCCAGGCAAACCCTGAGCTTGTCAGGTTTGGTATGTGGCCCCCTTTTTGTCCGCAGTCTTATAGTAAAAAGTACATTCTTCGGAAGAGTCAGTCCTGCATTCTTAGCTTCTGGCTTGGTCCAAGATGGTAATCCTCTCCAGTGATTTTCAGCTGGTGTGCCAAGGTACAGTGAGGCGATACAAGAATTAAAACGTGTAACGCCTGACTATTTAGTCAGAGGCACTGTCCTCTTTTCTCTTAAATGTCAAATAAAAAAATGACAACAGTTGTCCATTGGGAATGAATCAAAATTATACCTATTTTTTGTCAGATTGGCAAAAAATATATTTTTGGTCTGCCACAGAATTTTAGTAATTAATTTATATGTGCCATGAGATGAAAAAGACTGCAAATGGCTGCTCTAGATGACCTGCAATCTGAATAATATATGTCAGGTGGTCTGTATATATGAACGCTCTTTTCTTGATCTGACAGGGATGAGATGATTACTGAATAGAATAGTTTCCTCCTACCTCAACCTACCTGATTTTAGTGATTTAGCAGCTTAACTAACTATAATGATTCCATTTCATTTCTTTGTTGCACAGAAATGAAGCGACCAGACACCGAGGGATTCTGGAGTACGAGGTTTATTCCTTTACGTGCACAGGCCCAGAGGAGTCAGTCTCCAAATTCTGAGGCCCGAACAAAGGATTCTTGGGGAATATATAGATTAGGGGTCTTCCTGTGTACGTGACAAACGTGGGGTACAGAAACAGAATATGATAATCGTTCTATCAGTGGGGGTGCTAGTTTCAGTCCTACTGACTATCCACCCTCCTGGCAGGGGTGCTAGTCCCAGTCCTACTGACTATCCGGCTATTTGCTTTCCCAGCGGGGTGCTAGTTCCAGTCCTACTGGCCATCTGCTCTCCAGACAGCCCCATCACTCTCCTATTGCGCCCAGGGTCCTAGGCGAGCCAAAGTCTCCTGGGGCTTCTCCTTCATCTTCACTCTATTCCTCAACTGCAGAGTCAATTTGGATCACTTCTGAGAATAGGCTACTTGCCTTTTATAGATGAGGAATTGGCCAAGAAAAGTTAAGTGATTTGCTTAAGTTCACATTGCAGCAGAGGTGGGTCCAGAACTTGGGTTTCTTGAATTCTAAGCAATTGTTGTTGTTTTTGTTACTCTTTTTTTTATCCTAAGTAAAGAAATATGAATTGACAGTATGTCCTTTGAAAAATGGAATAGATAAATAATCATGAAAAATTTTGAAAGTGATATTGGGTAGCATGTTACTTTAGATTTAGAGATTTCTAGGTTTATCCTTAATACTAAATTTTTATAAATGTAGCTATATCCAAGTGTTAGCCTGGGGATTGCAGGTTCTAAGATCCTTAAATATCTACACGGTGGGGCAAAAGTAGGTTTACAGTTGTTTATGTGGAAAATAATAATAGAAAATAATAATACAATAATTCTGTGTTTTATGTACTCATAACTGTAAATCTACTTTTGCCACATCCTTTATTTATAGTTGTGGATGAAAAAGGGGCCACATACTAAAACTGACAAGTTCATGTGAGGCCTGTGAGCCTAACAAAGTCAGAGACAAAGTAACTGCATAAGATGGCCCGAACATAAAAATTCCTAATTAAAAGTGAGTCATTGAAGGTAACCACATCCTAGAGCTGCACCTTCCGGGACAAAGGTAAATCTGTCTATTGTTTCTTTTGCATCTAAAATGACAGACCCTCCGGAATGTCAGACCAATCCCCTTAGGGCATGAGAGAGAGAGCAGGAGACCCAGAGCCCCCTACTGTCATCATCTTGTTGCCTGGATATGTGTTGTAAATGTTAAATGCTAACTGTCCCCTACCCACAGGTGTGAAAGAAGTATTTTTTTCTTTGCTTTACTCTTCATCCAGTTGCCTTGCTTTCTCCTGCCTCCCTAATCAACCATCAATGAATTTCACGTTATCACCCTTACATCTCCTTCTTTGATTGTGCTGTATAAAATAAGCTGCAAAACTACCACTCTTTGGAGCATTTTCTCAATCTGCTAAGATTTTGCTCCCTGGCATTGTCATCAGTTTGGGTCAAATAAATTCATTAAAGTTCTGCAGACTTGAATATTTATGCTGACATATTGAATTTATTTATACAGGTGGGTTCAGGAAGGGAGATGAGGGGAAGGGAGAAAGTTTTATGATGCATTACCTGGTGGAAGAAAAGTAAATTGGAATGATGGATATGAGGACATTAACAGAGAACACCAAAAAGCTTTCTGAGTACTTGTGAGCTATGTGGAACTCCGAGAATAATTGGTTCATTTTGTGGTGGTTTGTGGTTTACACTGTTAAAGGATGAAATTCAACCTAGTAAATATGAAGATCTAATTGGCTTTATTAAGGTATTCATAAATTGGGCTTCATTTCCATCTAGCAGCTAGAAGGGCACTCTGAGGGTGTTGTACAACATACAAGTTTTTTTTTGGTGTTGTTTTTTTAATAGGCAGAAGGATGTGGCGGGAGAGTTAGTAGCAAAAGAAAAGAAAGGACTATTTTTAGGCCAGGTCATTTTCTTTTGGGGTAAGGGAATGGCAGGAGTTTTGTCATGCAGATTACCTTACTAGTATAGAAATTCCAGAATGGTTTAAATTCCCCTCCTGGGAAATGCTGAAGCTGCAGTTAGGTGATGTGATTTAGCACGAGTAACTCCATTTTGGCCTGTTGTTTCTTTTTAATGACATTAATGCAGGTAAGAGTACCAAGCCAAGGCAATTATAAATGTAAATGAAACTTTGTTTCTGTAAAACTGAGGATCTTAACTTAGGTTACCTGCAATTTTTGGTGTTTCTTTTTTCATTGGATTTAAAATATAATATATATATGTGTATATATGTATATATATGTATACACATATATTTGTATAGGCTTCAAAAAACCATCATGGAAGCTTAAAATATGAGTGCAGATGGGCTGTATTTGAAGCAGGAATAGGGTCCCAGAGCCCTGTTCACTGTGTACCTCCACTTTAACTGTCCCTCTGAAAAGAGGCTTCTTTCTGGGGCACCTCTGTAGAGTTCCCAGGGTTCTTCAGAAAGGGTTTAAAGGGAAGTCAGGTCATAATGAGTACTGAAAATATAAATACTTTGCTTAGTTTTACTGTGTATTATCAAGTGAATATTTTTATGTTTCTGCATGGTCAGGGCACTAAGAAAACTGGAACCTAGGTTAAAGAACAAGCCTTGAAAATTAAAAGATGATTGAATAGATTGTTAGGGAATTCCCAGGAAGTTTATGTTTATATTTCAAAGGACTATGAAACCCAGAGCTTTGGAGACATTTCTCCAGATTGAGATTGTAAAAGCAATCAAGTTTACCTCCTGGAGACATTTATTTACATTCCAAAGGGTAAGAACCCAGAGACCTTCCGCTTTCTTCCCAAGGAGAATTTGCTTACCCTAAGGGTACTAATATAGCTATTTTTTACAGAATCCCAGATTTTTAATTTTGGGGACATTTTCTTGTGACT